>NC_090921.1:763327841-764577841 GCF_040938575.1 Ambystoma mexicanum | reverse complement strand
TAGGGCATAATGGGAGTGGGGAAGGCGTTAATTACGCCACCGTAAATTACGGTGGCGTAATTAACTCCATGGTCCCTTAGCGCCATGGATTTTAACACCTGCTAAAAGCAGGTGTTAAAAGCACCATGGCGCTAGGGGACCTCGTAATCAGGCGGTAAGGGTCGGCGCTGTTAGCGCTGCCGTAAACCCCTTACCGCCTGAGTTGTAATGAGGCCCTTTATTGCAATCCACCCCCAAACATGATTGAACAAAAACCTCTTCAAAGAAATCACATCTTTTCCCAATTCCTACATTTTCATTGACCAGTTTTACCTTAATAGTTATCAAATAATATTCATAACAAACCCCTTCTTAGGATTCGTTCGTAGTAGTTCATGACATCACCACATGGTTAAACATTGGTATTGAAACATAATTCATTCCTAGCAATAACTGACCTCGGCCATTTAAACCCCTGCACTTGATTTCCACATAGTTCACCCAGCGATATGAGGAAGGCTGGGTGAATCATTTCTCTTTGAGTTAGTGATGCTGTTTCATTCCCCATGTTGTTAATCTAAGTGAAAAATGCTAATCTAAATACCCTGCTGCTTTATCACACCTAGCACATCTAATAATATAATTGCAACTCCTGGTTTCCTATTAGTTTAGCCTTGGGCATTGGCTCATCCCATATTTGACTGCTAGTTCAAATAAAAAATGAAAACCTCTTCTATCACGCTCCTATTTATCAGACGATTACCTTCTGCCATGTTTGATATTGATCAAACCATAAAAGCACATGGCCATTTCCTGCAGCACTGCCTGCGAAGGTTGGGGGTTACCTAGTAACCCCTCCCCTGGCCTCTAAAACCTCACAGAACAGTCAAAGTACACCTTGCAGGCAATCATGACTACCGTGGGTTTGATTCATTTGCAAAGGCCCACTATATTGAGATGCATGATTTCCCCATGTGTTTGTAATAATGTGCATGTATGTTTTTACATTTGGTGGGTTTGACATTTTATCTTTCTACGTGCATGCAAACAAATATGTATCAATTTCTAGGCAAACAGTAACGCTAAAGTAACACATCCCATCCATAATTAACTACACTTTGATACCTATGAAATTGCTACATGGCACCCAGTTAGCCGCCACCTGCAGTTAGCAATACGGTTCTCCACAACATGAACCTCTCGTAATCATGTGGATCTTTTCTGACCACCCCAATAGGATGTGCAACAAAGCATATGTCTTGCAATTTGCAAAGCCATATGTCAAGGACATTGATGGCCCACTGCACTGTCCACAAACAATTTCAATTTACAATCCAGACCTGGGTGCACTAACTTCAATGCCAATGCCGTTTGCAGGCAGCCACTCACTCCACTGGAAGTCACCTCTCAATCCATTCAAATAGAAGGCACTGTCTGTAATTGGCATCACAACTTTATGGCAGGCTGCCAGTTTCCTGGAACCAGACACAGCCAAGATTTTTGACTTCTTTGGACTACTCGCTGAAGATGTGCCAGTCCTGTACCGTAACATCACCAGTGTGGAGGCACCCGAGCTGCTGTATCTGATATATTAGAAGATCTCTATATCCAAGCTTGTGGAACTAGGCACCACCCCATTCCTACGACCAAAGACCAATGGAGCAGATGTGCCCAGATGTGACCCCCATGATCTTGCTTCCTTGATGAGACAGTGGAAGATGATCATGCAGAAAGGTGGACTACTGTGCAAAGAAAAGTATATCAGTGACTGGACACTCAATCGACTGGTATTGCCTGATGATTCTGCCAATCTGTGCTGCACACTCTCCATGTCGCAGTGATCTAACCTTTGAGTGGTTGGCTCAAGGTTTTAATGCAAGGACTTATAAAAAAAGGTAGAGCGATATTGTCATCACTGAGCCAGGTGCTAGGAAGACAATAGCTTCTCTAACAGCATATTTCCATTACCTGCAGAGATCTGGGTCCAAGGAATTCATCTGCACTAACTTTCTATACTTATAAATGGAACACCAATGAGTTTCGAAGATCCTGGTGGTGACAGACCACTTTACCCAACACAAGTAGACATTTCCCATCGTGCCACAAGTTACCCGCACGTGGGAGAAATATTATATGTACAATGATAGTGACTGGTCTGCTTGGATCCATTTGGACCAAAGACCGGATTTCAAATAATCAGTTCTCTGACAGATGCTGGAGCTGGTTGACAGCATAAAGAACACTACAACTCCATACCACCCTCAGGGTGATGCCCAGGTCGGGAAATGTAATGTCACCCTCCTGGTGATGCTGGGCACCTTATGGCCAGAGGAGATTAACAAAGGGAGGCAGCATGTGGCCAGACCCGCCCATGTCTACAGCTGTGTGAGGAACAATGCCACTAAGTTCACATAGAACTACCTGATTTTTGGGAAACTCCAGACTCGCTGTAGACTATGTGTTTTGAGGTGTCCACAGATAAAACAGGGAAGGAGAAATATGCCAGCTATAACAAGAAGCTCAATCTCCAGCAGGTGTAAGCATACCAGCACACCGATGCTGACATGGAAAAGACTCTACAGAGCAACAAATACTGCTAGAATCCCAAGGTGAAGTTCCATGCCCTCCAGCCTGGTGATGAGAGGTCAACACAAGCTTGGCTGCAAATTAGAGTCTTCATCATTCATCATCAAGCACCTGTTGGGGGATCTCCCTACTGCAGGAGGAAGGCCCAATCCCAGTTCAGAACATTTCTTTGCTGACCTTCACCCTCCTCCTGCCACTATGTCCACATACAATCCATAATTGGAAGCCCTGCGGAAGATTGCTAAGGGACGACAAGCCATTCTGCAACAATATGAACGTAGGAGAGATGTTTATCCTGAGGTGCCCCTCCTTGCTTTCTGACAACCATCCAATGTAAGGGATTGATGGTAAGAAGCAAACTACATACAAATAGCACAGAAAATGGAACAGGCCCATGCAGAAACAAAACAAAACATGTGTAGACTGCCCACATATCAACAGTGTGGATACAATCAAGATACCTCACATGGGGCAGGACTATAAAATGATGGGGTGCTTTACATGTGTATCCAACACCATTGTATACTTGATTATGTTAATGAAATGCCCCAGGCAGGGCTACCATGTAGGGGAAACTGGTCAACCTCTATATAAACACATAAACCTCTTCTGTCAGAGTGTCAAGAGATGCATAAAGGAGGGCCCAGTTCATGACAATTGTTTGTAAGCTAATCATACCCTTCATGATCTCACAATTGCTGCACTCAGGGGTATTTTCCAGACTGGAAAAGCCAGGAAGACCTCTGAACTCAAATGCATGGATGTTTTCAATATACTGATCGGGACTTCGCCAGCTGGATAAACGTGATTATACCGCAGCGCAAAATTTCGAATTTGAACATTTCGAATTTGGAAAGCGTGCCACAGTGTAATTGAGCATTACATTACCCACATCCCCTTAGCCACTCCGCACCCTCTTTACTTACTTTTTGGCAGCACAATTTGTTGTGTGCCTTCTACTCCCTTGTCTCTCCCTGCAACGCCAGTTCCTTTCACTTACGTGACTGGAAACCGGGGACCTTTTATTTTTTTTTCCCTATAGCTTTAATTAGTGGAAAGCAGGGGACATCCCCACAACCCCCGATCCCATTATAGCAAACAAGATTGTGGAGGACACCCCTGCAACCTCTGCTCCCCTTGTTTTCTATAATGGGACTGTATGATAGAATTGTTTGAAATTTTCGGTGGTACATAATTGTCGTACCACCGAAGTACAAACAATTCTATCATACAAACATTATTTTTCAACATTTTGCACGGCTTCGCACAAGCCATCGCAGCTTCATCAGTCACTATCTCAACTAATAGACTATCACAATTTCCACCTGTAGAGATGTAGGAATCACAGCATTCAGACAAGTCACTTTCCATGGTATTTTTCCACAGCTATTCACACACACACCTAACTGCACCAGATTCACAAGCCCCATTAAGGCAATGATTTGTTCCCAGATTCCCTGGCCCCATCAGCCTTAAAAATGTCACAGCCCAAAAGCTTCCAACAGACTTGTGAGGGTCCCTGTGTCAAGTCAAACCCCACCCTTTCCTCATGGTTGTGCTGTAACACAATCCTGATATGGTACTTGATACACCTCGCCACACTGGGTTCCACGAATCAAAGGCCAAGCACAAGAGTGACTGTGCCTCATCTCTAATAGCCTTCTAGAGTCACACGCCTGATAGGTGGATGAGTGTGCCGCCACTGATCTTGCAAAGGGGCCGGCCAGACATACAGAATGTCAACAGAGCTGCATCTGCCATGACTGACACGATCCCATCCCTTTTTGCCTTCCTGAGAGCACTCTATCAGGGTGGCCTGTGTGTCTTTTCATTTGTCTTTTTTCATTTCCTTCTTTTCAGTTTCACTGACCTCTGCCCCACTTAAAGTGCACCATTCAGACCTTGAAGATTACAATGGGCCTCATTACACAGACGGCGGTGGACCAAGGTGCTACTAGCACCTTGGTCCATGCCGGTAAAATACCGGCACCGTCTTGGAGGAAAGGGGAATTACCGCCCTGTTCCAAGGTTGGTGGGGCGGTAATTCCCCCTTCCCCCATTGCCCTTCCCCATTCCCATTTTTGCCCCATAGGGCATAATGGGAATGGGGAAGGTCAGGGCTTTAAGTGGGCCGGGGCCTCCGGGGCTGGGCCCCGGCAGGCTCCGAAATTTCGTTTTGAGGCGGGGCCCTGACGGGGCCCACTAATCTCCCATGGCAGCCCCGGCCACTTCAGAAAAAGGCATTTTTTTCTACAGCCTGAAGCTCTCGCTCGTGAGCGAGAGCTTCAGGCTTCAGAAAAAAATGCCTTTTAGCCATAATGGTGGCGCCGCACCTGCGAGGCATCCCTTTAATCAAGTGATGCACGTGGGCCGGCGCCACCATTATGGAGAAAACGTGAGGCCGCTGGAAGCAGAGGCCTTGCATTCTAAATACTGAAGCTCCCGCGGATTCGCGGGAGTTTCAGTCTTTAGGAAAAAGGCCTCTGCTTCCAGTGGCCTCACCCTTTCAGCCATAATGGTGACGCTGCCCCTCCCCAGCTGGCGAGGGGCAGCGCCACCATTAAGGCTGAATAGGCGAGGAGCTGTACCCTGCCAGGCAAGCCTATACAAAATAAATGCAGAGATCAGTACCCTCTCCTCCATTGGGGAGAGGGTGCTAATCTCTACAAAAGGCTGCCTGGCAGGGGTGCCAGTAGCCCATTGAGCCGGGGCTCGTCAAGGGGGCGTGGCCTAACGGGCCCTGAAGACCCCCGTTGTTAGGCCACGCCCCCTCAATGAGCCCCGGCTCCATTTGTAGTGCCACTTAAGGCACTGGGGAAGGTGCTAATTACGGCACCGCAAATTGCGGTACTGTAATTAACTCCCTGGTCCCTTTGCGGGTTGGTTTTTAACGCCTGCAAAAAGCAGGCGTTAAAGTCTCCAACCCGCAAAAGGACCTCGTAGTAAGGCGGTAAGGGTTAACGGTCACCGGTACCATTAACGATGACAGTTAACCCTTACCGACATCCGTGTAATGAGGCCCAATGTGTGCGTGGGGGTGAACATAAGGCATGCCTCGCTGAGCAAAACTACAAATCAGGTGTATAGAGAGTCATAGATAAAGATAACAACAATCACAGGAGGGGCTCTTTAAGCTGTAATGCTGTCATTATTTTGAAAGGCTTATTGTAATCCATGCCTGAGAAAGTAGTGAAGACCCTGGAAGCTCACAAAATAGCAAATAAATGACTCTATTAACCTAATAATACCACATCGACGTATTGTTGTGTTGTGGATCAATTTAACCTTTGGCTGACACGGTACAAGCAACCTGAAATATGTACATATAGGTTAGGGTCTAAATTGGACTCTTACAGATGTTTACTCTCCTTGCGGTTGTGATTGTGTAAGGAGAATCAAAAGTAAATAAATAAACGGGTGCCCTAAAAGTGCTACTTTGCCCTCTTTCATCCCGAGGCAAAGCTGGAGACCACCTTGATAAAGAAAGCACTCAAGTACAGTACACCATATCCTGGTGGTAAGCGACTTTGCAGAGTCTGAGTAGCAGTGTAAATAAGGTGTTCATTCTGATGTTTTATACTTCTTTTGGTGTTTAAATATTTTTATTATGATCAGTAAGTATACAAGGTTCATACAATAAGTAGAACAGCATAGAAAGGTCAATAGAAACACTACGTACTTGCTAGAGCAAGAGGTTCATCTTTTAATGAATTAGGGAAATGTACTATAGCCTCCCTTCCTGCACCTTGCCCAAGCCTTTCCCTCAGCCCAACCCCTGGGTGGCCTGAGAGCAATGGACACGTGGGAACCAAGAGAGACAGGTTAGGGGCGTGCAGCAGAGAGTTAAAGGGTTGCAAGCGAAATCGAGTTTACCATCTGCCTTGCCTGCCTGCACCTGCCTCTACTACAATGCAATCACACCATCCCCTGCTACACAGACCACCAGCCACTCAATGGAAACCAAGATAAAACAGAATGCTTGTACGGTGTTTCATCGACATGTGTAAGTTACTAATTAATGTGAGACCTGGGCAATGTATTGCAAGCACCTTTGTATGCTCTCGAAAATGCCAATACAAAAATCCCCATCATTCTCCCAAGGCGATGCAATAGTGACAAATACTATAATACACACCTTGATCTAAATAGCCATTGAGGTGAACAAAGGATCGAAACAGCAAGGGAAGGAAAGAGCACGTGAAAGCAACTGCAAGAGTCAGGAGACACAGCAAAAGAAAGAACATGAAAAGTGAAAGAAAGAGCAAAAGAAAAAGTAAACGAAAACATAACAAAAAAATGAGTTAAAAAGAAAAAAATAGATTCCAAGATGGCCGCCGGGACAGGGAGTCGCACATAAATCTCTCCCCGCCTGGGCCGCCAACAAACCACAATAAAGCAGGACAAAAATGCATGAATCGATACGAAAACCTACCCGAATATTAAGGACACCATCCGACAGGCGAGGCCCGACCCTACATATGTGAGGACCGGAGACGCGGAACCACAGACACGGCGAGAAGCGGCCGCCCCTCCCCCATCGGTCGCGGCCATAACCATTAGCGAGAGCGAAGAACCAGCGGGAGACGCGGGAGGCCGCGGCTCCTCTCCGCAAGCAGTGCAGAACACCCGAGGAGGCGGGGACCGTTCCGCGGCGCAATCGGAGCGTCGCCGCATCCGGGCAGGGCAAGCGAGCTCCGACGAGGCGGAGAGGGCACCAGAGAAGCGCGGGGCCCCGAGCGGAGGAGGGGAGGCCCAGCAGCCCGAGCAACACCGCGCACGCCATCGGTCGCCCGGAGGCGCATAAGGTAAGCGCCCCCCCCACACCAGCGATTACCGGTGGACACTCACTGAGTCCCCACCACTCGGAGGCCTAAGCAGGGCTCGAGGGGGGTGCAGAGCGGCAGGAGGGGGCACCAAGGAAGGACTATACCACGGACAGCCGCCCCCTCTAGGGTAACTGCCCCCACCATACAGGAAGACCAACACCCCCCCGGGAACCCGCATTTTAAGGGGGAAAGCCACGAGGCGACATCCAAAAGCGCAAAGGGCCTCCTGATAACCACAGGAGAACGTTCTACAACAGGGAAGGAATGTCGAAAGCAAAGGGGAGAGGGAACTCGACTCTCCCGAACCCACACCCAGCTAAACAAGACGCTAACCTGGTACAAATGTGGTCGGCGGAATCACAAGTCCAAACAAGAGTAAGGGCACAGGACGACTCCCCAGAGGGCCGCATCCACTCCAACGCCACCTCTCTACCTCCGTCACGGGAGAATATGCAGACGTGGTTCGCGGAGCTACAGGATAAATTCATGTCAACTGTCCAGGACCAGTTCTCTTCCTTGAGAAACGAAATAAAACAAGTGGTGCAGGAAGTCAAGAGGGATGTAGCCAAACTAGAAGAGAGGACCGATATAATGGAGAGAATCGTCCAAAACCTTGAAGATGAAACCCGCCAATACAGCGAGACCCAGGAACAATTGGCGCGCCTAACCCAAAACCTTGAGATCCAATGTGAAGACTTAGAGAATCGCTCTAGGAGATCAAACATTCGAATCAAAAATATCACGGAGACAGTTCTCGATAAGGACCTCAAAAAAGTGGTCCAAGAAGTGTTCAGAGACATTCTGGAGGAGCAGGAAGCGGACCTCATAGGGATAGACAGGGTTCACAGAGTGGGCCCAAAACGAACAGGGGCGCCCGGAGAAAGACCTAGAGATGTCCTAGCAGCCCTCTCCACATACCCACAAAAGGAACAAATTCTGAGGAGGGCGCGACAACTGGAACACATCAGGATGAATGGGACGGACATCCATTTATATCAAGATCTGGCAGCGGTCACTCTGCAAAAAGGAGAGATATGGCACCACTTGTAAAGGAACTGGTGGCGAAAGAAATTTGTTACAAATGGACTTTCCCGTTCGGCCTCCTATTCACCTGGGAAGGTAAACAAAGAAGAGTAACCACATGCGACGAAGGCCCACAGGTGATGGACATACGAAGGGAGGACACGTCGGGGATGCCCAACAGAACAGGTTATGGGTACAACAAAAGGCCGAGGGGATGGGAAGAGATACGGCAAAAGAAGAAGCAAAATGGGTAATTAGGTTGTCAAAGCAAAATGTCCACGGCAAGCACAGGCAGGCGGCCCGGTGAGGAGCCCTTGGAACTGTAACTCAGGAAGATCTGAGGAAATGCGGGGTATAGGATCCCCCGCAAAGTTAATACCGAGCACATTGAGGGCCGGGAGCGATAGGCCCAACGCCCTAGCAACCCTTGGTACCCGGGCCCTCCTCGGGAAGTTAATTGTTTCAAAGTTTGTTTTGGGGGGGAAGTTGGGGAGTCAGAGAGGGAGGGGGGAGAAAAACGCACCGGAAGAAGCAATAAGATCTCAATGCACCGAAAAACAGGAAATGACCCACACCGTAATTCTCAATGGGGAGACTTAGAATCCTAACATACAATATAAGAGGCCTGAACTTCCCGTTAAAGAGGGAAAAAGTTGAGTCCCTGCTGAAGAGAGAAAAGGCAAGCATTATCCTAATACAAGAAACACACATCAAAGCCCAGGACAAACAGAAAATACATCTCAGGGGATATCGTATATGGGCGCAATCTAATGCCAAAGACAAAAAAGCAGGAGTCCTGATTGCTATAAAAGAAGGAGTGAATGTAGTCCTCACAGACAGGCTAACGGATAAGGAAGGGAGGCTCGCGATCATTAATGCCCAGTTCGACGGATGCCGCCTGACCCTGGCCTCCATATACGCACCTAACACGAGACAGGACGGCTTCATTAGAGACGCTCTAGAGAAGCTCGAGGGCTTTGCGAAAGGGGAAGTAATTTTGGGGGGAGACCTAAATCTTGCATGGCATCCACAAACAGATAGAAGTACGGGGGGACCCACTACCCAAGGCGCCCCATCCAAACTTCTCAAACAGAAGATGGAACAATTGGCACTCTGTGATGTATGGACACAACTAAAGAGCCAACAGCGAGGCTACACGTACTATTCGCACGTATACAACACAATGTCAAGGATTGATTATTTCTGGGTATCGGTGGGCCTCATGGGGAACATCCAGGACATAGAAAAGGGATTGATTTCTTTTTCAGATCACGCTCCGCTCTGGCTAGAAATAAAGACCCCAGAAAAGGGTGGAGGCCTGTGGCGCTGGCGGCTCCCTCTAGATATTCTCCAAGACCCTGTTTTGGGGGAAACGGTCAGGGACAAGATAACAGAATACTTCTTACAGAATGACACAAGTGAGGTCCCAATAAGCACAATCTGGGAGGCATTCAAAGCGGTAACCCGCGCCACTTCATAGCACTAAAAGCCACTAAAGAAATTCAGAGACATCGCTGAGAAAAAGAACTCGAAAAAAAAATATCGGACATACAAAAAGAACTGATATCCCACCCTTCTAGATCCCTAAAGAAAGCCTTAAAACACACACAGGGACAATTAGAAATGCTCCGCTCTAAAGTGGCAGAGAGATCCCTCCAATTCCTTAAACAACGGCTATACATAAAAGCCAATAAGGCAGACAGACTCTTAGCAAGACAGCTGCATGAAAAACAAAAGAATACGAACATAATGAACATTCGGGACTCGCAGGGGGAACTTCATACACAAACCCAGAACATAGGCAAAGCCTTTAGCGAATTCTACCGAACATTATATACCACAGAGCACCCAAATGAAACCGAACAAGGCACATATCTGCAATCCCTCCCCATTACGACAATCCCAGAGGCTGACAGAGAGGCACTAGAGAACCCGATCACGGAAGAGGAAGTAAAAAAGGCAATAACGGCACTCCCAAACGACAAGGCACCAGGCCCGGATGGCTTTACTGCACCCTTTTACAAAAAATACGCAGATATACTTATCCCGGTCTTGACTAGACTCCTAAACTCCTTCAAAGAAACCGGCAATGTGACACACACTATGAATGAAGCAAAGGTCCTGGTGTTCCACAAATCAGGAAAAGACCCCTCCCTCCCCTCCTCATATCGCCCCATTGCGCTAATCAATCAAGACGCCAAAATATACACCAAAATCCTGGCAAACAGACTATCCCCACTCCTCCCGTACCTAATAACTCCAGACCAATCAGGATTTATCCCAGGGAGGACGACACACGATAATCTGAGAAGAATAATACATCTAGTGGAGAAAACTGAGATTACCCACACACCGGCAGTCCTGCTCTCGCTGGACGCCGAAAAGGCTTTCGATAGGGTGGAGTGGTCAATATTGTTCAAAACCTTAAAACATATGGGATTTGGGGACCAGTTTATAAAAATGGTGAAAGCTAACTACACCTCCCCCACAATCAGGATAGCTATAAACGGGATGGTCACTGACGAAATAGATATAACACGGGGTACCAAACAAGGATGCCCCTTGTCCCCCCTCTTCTACGTCATCTTCCTGGAACCTCTCCTGACTAGAATAAGGGAATCCGGTGACATAACGGGGATAGAAATGGGAGGTATACATCATAAGGTAATTGCATTCGCAGATGATATGCTCCTAGCCCTAACGAACCCAGGGACGGCCTTACCACACGCTATTAGAGAACTCGAAACCTTTGGGGCACTTTCGGGCCTCAAAATAAACAAGAAGAAATCAGAACTGTTACTCTTAACAGGGTACAGGCCGAAAATGGAAAGAATAGCAGCAACACTAGACTTGGCTATAGCTGAAAAGGGGATTAAATACCTGGGGATTACCCTGACACACAAGATAGAAGCACTTTACAATGGGAACTACCCCCCCCTATTAGAACGCGTTAAGAGGGACCTAGAGCGCTGGAACCCCCTGATGGTGTCATGGTGGGGTAGAATACAAGCAGTAAAGATGAATGTCCTTCCTAAAATGCTCTATTACTTCCAGGCTCTCCCGATCAAAGTGCCTAATTCATTCTTTAAAGCACTCTCCAAAGCAACCTCATCCTATATATGGAATAAAAAAAAAACAAGGATAGCCAGAGTGACCCTTACAGCTCCAACAAAGAAAGGGGGAATGTCCCAGCCACACTTTCGCAAATATTATCAGGCAGCACAACTCTGGATTCTGAGAGAATGGCTGGGGGATAATCAACAAACAGTATGGGTGTCACAGACCGGGCAGTGGCTAGATCCCCCTTAGAGGGTACCCTTTGGATAGCCAAACAACATAGACACCCCAATCTCCGAATTAGCGAGATCATGAAAACCACCCTGGAGGCATGGGACGAACAAACAAGGAGAGGCATCATGACTACAGTGGATGGCCCTTTCACGCCCATATGCCGGAACCCCCGGTTCCCACCGGGAATGGAGCAGGGCGCCTATGAGAAATGGGAGGCGGCAGGATTAACAAAAATAGGCAAAATGTACCAAAATGAAGAAATAAGACCATTCAAAGATTGTAAATCATTATTGAGCTTAACAGACGCAGACAGATATAAATATGAACAGCTACGGCACTGGCTGGCAACCCCAGACATCCAAGCAGCAGCCACACGAGAACTCAAACCATTTGAGAAATTCCTAATAACCAACCCCGGATCAAGGAAACTGGTCTCCTCGCTCTACTATTACATCAACTCCCAGGAGGAAGAACTCAAATGGGCATACATGGTCAAGTGGACGAAGACATTGGGGGAGGAAATCCACAAAAAGCAGTGGGAAGATCTATGGAGCACCATTCCAAAAATGACCCGATCAGTGCAAAAAAGGGAAATGTGGCTAAAAGTGGTGACACAATGGCACCTTACACCGGACTGGCTACACGCCATGTACCCCCAAACTCCGAACACATGTTGGAGAGGCTGCTCAGATGTGGGCACGTGGAGACACATCTGGTGGGACTGCGGGGGGATCAAGGCTTTCTGGTCGGAAATAAAGAAGGAAATTATCAAGATATTCCCTGAGGCCAATCAACTAGACGAGAAAGTATGGCTATGCGGAATAAAAGACCAGGCAGCAAGGAAACTCAGGAAACCACAATGGAGAGGCTTCATGGGGCTTCTCATAGCAGCCTGGGCGTCAATAGCCCAAAACTGGAAAAAACAAGAACCCCCACTGATCTATACTTGGCTCCAGAAAGTATGGGCACAACTAACCATGGAAAAGCTCACACACACAATACAAGGAACAAAAGAATTGTTCACAAAGGAATGGGGAGAGATCCTGAACTACCTACAATCAGACTATATGGAGCAATGGTGCCCGCACAATATAAGAATTTCGGACATATTCTCATCATAGACAATCACACGTGCAACAGAGACATTTGGAAATCTTCCGGGCGGGGAGGTGGGAGGGTAAGGGGAAGTTGGGAGAGGCTCATGCTCTCTGAGTTGTATTTTGAAAACAATAAAAAAATATGTTTAAAAAAAAAAGAACAAAATACAGAGCAAGTAAAGAAGAGTCAGTGAACACAATAGTGAAACAGCAAAACAGCAAAAGAACGTGCAAAACAAAGAATAAAAAAAAAAAGGAAAGAGAATGGAAAATGTCATAGAAACAGGACGATTAGAAGAAAGAGAAGTGCTGGTAAAAATGACACGGTATAGCGGAGCAGTGTTTAGTTGTGGTGTATATATATACGTCAAAGAAATGTGTTTCTGACAGGATGTACCAGTGTTTCCCTTGAGGCAGGTAAACTATTATTCACCATGTGGCAGTTGGTTTTAGGATGAAACCAAGTGAAATGAACTAAATGGCTCTCTCTTTTAGTCCATTGGTAGTTTTTTTTCTGAAAACTCAAGAAAAATCCTTTTTGAAAATGTTCTGTTGTTCTCAGAGGTGGTAGAGTTGATTGCTTCATCATTTTGATGCGCAGACCACAGTCACCCCTCTCCCTGTTTCTCCATAAATCGTTTGTAAACGGGTTCCACACCTCATAGCGATGTATTGATGTATTGGAATCATGGTTTCTATGGACTGCCACTTACTTTTGCTTGCGCTGAACAGCACGAGCACAGCCTTGTTTGGCACGCCATCTTGCCATAATGGATGGTGAGAACTGGTTGAGTTAACATCAACTGCCCTCATAGCACAGATCATATCACACTCCCCTGTTGTTGACGCATACCACCTTACGACCCGGAACCTGGAAGCTCTCTCAATGGCTTGATACAATCACTTGTTGCCAAGCAAATGCGGATCAAAACAGCATTTGTCGGTTCTCACCTTTACTTTACTTCACTTTATTTTATTCGGATACCGCACCATAAAACCCAGAGGCGTGAGGGGGAGACAAAAAGTCAGATAAGATCATCGCATACAGCATGTGATTGAGAGCGGGTCACTGATTAATTAAACAGGAAGGTCTTGATCCCTTTCTAAGCAATCACTATCCCCAAGGCCAGGATGGATATCATTCCATGCCCTAGATGCTGCCATAAAAAAATGCACTTTCTATCACCAGAGTAAGGTTGCATTTTGGGATGTTTAGGGTGTTTGACCTTAGCGTTCTGGTTTTACTTTTCCTTTGAAGTGTTTCTGTCAAATAGCATGGGCCAATTCCCTTAAGGCATTTGTAGGTAATGGTAATCTATCGATACTGGATCCTAGAGGCAACAGGAAGCCAATGCAGACCATGTCTGGCCTCTGTGACGTGATCTCTCTTTTTTTGGCCAACAATGGTTCTGATCACAGAATTTTGTAGTGTCTGCAGGCGCGCAATGTTAGATTTAGCTGCCCCCACCAGTAGACTACCGCAATAATCAATCTTTGACCCGACAATGGCCCTAGCGATTGTCTCACAGGTTATTTGAGAGATAAAAGGTCTATGTTGGGTCAACAGTTTAATGTGATAAGCTGTGGAAGACATGAGACTACCTATGTGTGCCTTCATATTTAGATTTTGGTCTAGGATTACCCCCAGAGCTTTCACCTTCTTTTTGGTTTCTATAGCACAGACTGCTATTTCCAAGTGTGTATATCTTCTTATCTGGGTTTGTTTCTGGTGTCTTGTTCTCTCAGATTGAAGCTAATTTTAAGGCTAAAGATGTGCTATTCCAAATTTCTGATTTGTGAAAGTATAACAAACACAAGGTTCTTCCGCATTAGTCACGGTAAGAAAATGATACATTTCAATTATGCATGGTGTATTGGTTGATGTATACATCGCGTGACAAATTGATTTTTAATTAAAATGTTGTTGGGGTACTAAGGTATTTGCAGCAGGCATGTCTGCATTTCCCTAAGTATTCTCAGGCAATGTGATTTTAAAAATAACGTTTACAATCATGAACATTAGCATGCTTTGTGCATGAACATTGTGTGATATATATTTTGTGGGCATACCTCTCTTGATTTATTTTTCAAAGAGTGTGAGTTCCATTCTTGAATAATGTATCATGCTTTCCACTAATGCTACTTTCTCTGTACTTTATTTTCTCAAAGGCCAGCCACACTATCAAATTACTTTTGTTGTACTGATGTCTTTTTTAGTTTAGTTTGGATGATTTGCAGTGATGCAGAAAAAGCAGCAAGACATGCATACAGAACTCCAGATGCAATGCAGTAGAAGAGAGAGCAGCATTCCTGTACCTGAACCCAGTCGTGTCGATGATATATCAACATGATGTCATTGGCAGACTTCCCAGCTGATGACCACGTTACAAGAAAACATCGGTTGTCCGGAGAGTTCATTGTGTCATCCTTATCTAGCAGAAGGAAATCCCAAAACAATCCATCACTCACCAAAAATACTTTACATATGCTGATAACATTTACTACGGGCATTGATTACCTGCTGGCCCCCACAAATGAGATAGGCCTGCATCAAACTAATAATAATATGACTCAGTAGTAACACGTATCCTCATTCATGTGTCACACTTCAACATCCATCCATCCTTGATATGATATGATATGATATGGCATTTATAACGCGCCTATACACAAGTGCTTCAAGGCGCGACGAGGCAAGGGAGGAGGAAAAGAGGGAAGAAAGAGACAACGATCCTACTAGGCCAGGTGTCATTGAGATTGCGACATCCATCCATCCACGTTTACCTTTAAAATAGTTGTATCTTAGTTGTGTATGTATGGTTGCTAATGACTCAATTAAGATGTTATTTGAAATATCTCAGAGGGTCAGACTGGGACATACATTTGTCCCAATGACAAAATGACCTCTAGTCACAAATGACAATTCATTCCTATTGTGTCAGAGTGTTTGAGTGGTACCCACGATGGAGTTGTGTATAAAATGTGTTCAGAATTTTGCATTTTAAATAATATGTATTCAGTGATACTGGTCAAGCGTACTATCTCCGCAGTGAAGTAACTTATCAAACTGGCCCAGCATATTGTACAGTGCCCTATTGCCCCTGCAGGCCTGTCTGAATCTGGTATCACTCAGGGCTGGCAGTCAGTGTATATCTGAAGCCTAGGCAGCAGTGTCTGCCATGCGCAGTATCAAGCCTCAGACCTAATATTACCGGAAAGGTGCTACTTGCTTCATCCACTGTCTATATCTCTAATCAAATAAATTAATATTTTATTTCCTCACACTAGCTTGTACCATCTAGTTGCATGCCGTGCTTACAACGGGTGGATTTAAGGACGACTGGGAACAAAAGTGCATTGAGTGATCTCTGCGCGCATGTCACGACCATAGCCCCTGGCCTTGGGACTCGGGGTCTCTGGCCCTCGCCACAGTGTTCCTGCAAGGCCCCAAGGGCCCAATCACGCCCCCCTGGGATCAACATGGCTGCTCCCACAAGGTTCAGTTCCTGGCCTGCATCTATACGGAGAGAAGAAGAACACCATTATTCCTCCTTACCTGTTCTGCAATCCAGCTCCTCGATCACTCTGGAGTCTTCCCTGGATCCCGTCCTCACCAGCAAGCAACATCCTAGGGAGAAGAAAAAGAAGAGGACAATTTAGTAAGCGTTCGTCTTCTGACTCACGCTTACTTACCGAAGCTCTCCTGGAATTTGACAACGGTCTGGACGCCTTCCACTCTACGCTCCATTTCCATCTGGCTGCACTTCTTCCAGGAACTTCTCGGCGACCTGCAAGGGAAGAATAGCACAGGTTAGCTCGATTCAAAAGATGCTCATAGCGCCGCGCTTCGCGCATTCATTTACCTCCTCGAGCATCGCCCTCTCCATCAGCTCGACATTTCCATCATCCCTTCAGCACCTAAGAGAGAAGGAGAAGATTAACAGGGCAATAACTTTTACGGACATACACTTAAGAAATAAAGACTTACCTCAAGAGCGGAGTCGCAGCAGGACTGGACTCCCGGGCCCACGCCAGTGAAGTAACTTGGCTGTAAGGTGCCCAGCCACGACGTGCCCCTGCTGAGAACAGCAGGACGGAGTGCGCACCTTATCGAAATACAAGGTGAGGAAGACTCTAAGGGAATCGCTAGGGAGGCACTTGGGAGGCGGGCCCCGAGAGAAGGTGATTGTGGCCAAAACAGAACTCCTGTCTTCCAGAATAGATCCACGGCAGAGCGAATCCCCAGGGGAGGTGAATCCAACTCAGAAGAGATCCAGCCAAGTCGGGTGGCGTCCCTGTGGATACAAGGTGAGCGCTACAGAACGCAAAGCCCAAAACATCATAATCCACCCGGGCGCCACTATGAAAACCTCGGAAACTGACCAGTTGGCTCAGTTGTTGGGGCAGTTACGCGCAGAGGTACATTCAGCCCGACAGGAAACCAATGCCTTGCAGAGAGAACTAATTGTGGCCAAAGAACGAACTGATGATCTCGGTAGACAACTCATTCGATCACACGCCGGACAGGCCCCGTTGCCCAGCATTAACCCATCAATACCAATACCCACGTGCAATTCGGTGCACTTTTCCTGGGGCAGTCTCACGAGCTCCACCGGAGCGTTTCTCGGGGGATCCCCGAAGATACGCGACCTTTATGAATCAGTGTCGCCTCCACTTTTTGTGCAGACCTAGGGCGTTCTCCAATGACCAGTCACGAGCGGCCTTTGTGTTGTCCTACTTGAGTGGCTGTGCAGCAGACTGGTCGGTACCGTTTATTAGTCGGGATGATCCACTGTTACACGATTTTGGGGGCTTTCAACAGGAGCCGGAAAAGCTCTTCGCCCGTCGTTCCCATGGACAGGCCTTAGACAACAAACGTTTGTCCCTCTGTCAAGGAAACCAAGATCTGTTGACATAAATAGCCACATTTAATAGGCTTGTGGTCGAAGCGGAATGGGCAGAGGACAAAAGGACCAGCTTGTACCACCGGGGCTTGCGAGGGGAGTTAAAGGATGTACTGGCCCAGGTAGTGTATCCACCCAAGGACTGTGCCGAATTCATTAATCTGGTAGTTCAACTAGACCATTGGTTGCAAGATCGGAGGACAGATCGAAGTAGACCGGATGCATGCCCCATGTTTGTGCGCCCCAAAGATCATGCTCAGCGGGGAAGAGAAAGTTCTGTAGAACCAATGCAACTAGGAGGAGTTAGGCCCCCTTTAACCAAAGCAGAACGGGACAAGAGGAGGGAACCGTAGTTATGCCTGTACTGTGGAAAGGCAGGCCATTTCCTCAAGGAATGACCGATAAAACTACCAAGAACCGTAGGAGCCACAGACAAGGAGAAACCAAGTGAGGAGTCGGAAAACTACCAAGCCCGGCAATTGTAGGGGTCCAGTTGTCGAGCAAAGAAATCCAATTACAGACATCCCATTTTGCTTTACCCATGATCCTGATAACCCACCAGCAGCCATCAAAGATGCATTTGTTAGAAGCTTACATTGATAGCGGAGCCGTGGGGAATTACATGTACCAGGATCTTGCAGCAAAGATGGGGCTCCCACTCTGCTCTAAGCCCACCACAGAGACTGTAACCACTGTAGATGGCACCGAAATCACCTCCGGTCCCGTGTCCGAATGTACCACTGAACTCACCCTCTTATGTCAGGATGGTCATCGTGAATCAATCACTTTCGACCTTATCAAAGCACCGCAGTTCTGATTCATCTTAGGGATGCCGTGGCTGGTCGCTCATAATCCACGGATCAACTGGCGTGCCCGAGAGTTGGTCTTCTCCCATAACTGCACACATACCTGCTATCCCAAAGGAAGGAAGGGTAAGCATGCCGACTCATCCGTTCAGGAAGGGGCGATAACTGTTTTAGGTGTGGTTGCTACCTTACCAACTCAATACCAGGACTTTCAAGACGTGTTCCAAAAAGAACAAGCAAATACTTTGCCGCCCCACAGACCCTATGACTGCCAGATCGATCTGATACCTGGTGCCCAAATTCCTTGTGGCCGCATCTACGCACTCACTGAACCCGAGAACCAACATTTGAAGTCATATGTGAAGCAACATCTGGCCAACGGTTTCATCCGCCCCTCAAAGTCATCAGCAGCGTCTCCCTTATTCTTCGTGCCAAATAAGGAAGGAGAATTGAGGACCTGCATCGACTACCGCACACTGAACCAGGTCACCATCAAGAATCGCTACCCCTACCCCTGATCCCAGAATTGCTAGACCAAGTCAAGGATGCCCAAATCTACACGAAACTGGACCTTAGGTGGGCCTACCACCTTGTGCACATTAAAGAAGGAGACGAGTGGAAAACGGCGTTCCGTACCAAATATGGCTTATATGAATATCAAGTAATGCCGTTTGGCCTGTGCAATGCCCCGGCTGCATTCCAGTATTTCATGAACGATATTCTGAGAGAGCTGATTGACGTCTGTGCCTTAGTCTACATAGACGACATCCTGGTATATTCGTCCTCAGAGCAACATTATGTTAAGCATGTACGATCCGTCCTTACCAAGCTCTGTCAACATAATCTCTATGCCAAACTTGAGAAATGCTCATTCCACATTATAGAAGTAGAGTTCCTGGGTTTTATCCTCACTCCAAAAGGGATACGAATGGATATGCACAAGGTCGATGCCGTCCTCAACAGAACAGCGGGACGGAGAGCGCACCTTATCGAAAATACAAGGTGAGGTAGACTCTAAGGGGATTGCTAGGGAGGCACTTGGGAGGCGGGCCCCGAGAGAACATGATTGTGGCTAAAACAGAACTCCTGTCTTCCAGAATAGATCCACAGCAGAGCGAGTCCCCGGGGGAGGTGAATCCAACTCAGAAGAGATCCAGCCAAGTCAGGTGGCGTCCCTGTGGATACAAGGTGAGCGTTACAGCACGTTGTACATTTCATATGCTGAGTATGTAGTTTTTGGAATGTTGAAACCAACAAAACAGCATGGAGTCTAGAACAAGACTTGTTTAAAGGATCAAATGTATTTTGTGTTTGTAATTTTAATAAGTGATTTTAAAGTCTCGACTGTGATCAGAATATGTATTGCTATAGCAAAGTATCATTGTAGCTTTGTTCGGTTGTTTTGAAATCACCCCAGGTGATACAATGTATAGTAAGTGTGTTGTTGGATATTCAGGAGGTATTCTGGTTATTTATGTGTGAATCTGAGCTATCAAGATGAATTATATTTCTTTCTCTCTTCTTTCTTTCTTTCTTTCTTTCTTTCTTTCTTTCTTTCTTTCTTTCTTTCTTTCTTTCTTTCTTTCTTTCTTTCTTTCTTTCTTTCTTTCTTTCTCTCTCTCTTTCTTTCTTTCTTTCTTTCATGCACAAAGCCCAAAAGCAGCTAGGTGCTGTGAATTGCATAAGGATATAGTTACTTGAATTACATGATAACAACTTAATTACATAATACATGATTGAAATGACATTAAATTTGTTACAGTTTACATATTTTAACAGTTATGAGGAAACCAAATTACGTTACGTATTAACACAATTTACAGAATTTACACGTTTGCACATTGTTAGGTTTCCTCTTTGCATCATGAGTTCTGGTCGTTGGAATAAGTGTGGGGTTCGGTCCTAAAGAGTAAAGTTTTTAGGTGTTTTCTGAATGACCAGAAGGATGTGACATTTCTCAGTTGGGTATGGAG
Source organism: Ambystoma mexicanum (assembly GCF_040938575.1). Taxonomy (NCBI): domain Eukaryota; kingdom Metazoa; phylum Chordata; class Amphibia; order Caudata; family Ambystomatidae; genus Ambystoma; species Ambystoma mexicanum. The sequence continues at coordinate 764,557,356 of NC_090921.1, read as the reverse complement.
GGCATTCCACAAGTTAGGGGCTATTACTGGAAAACGTGAACCTCCTGCTTTCTGTCTTCTATACCTAGGGCTAATAAGCAGGTTTGTGTAGGCAGACCGTGTAGGTCTATTGGATTGGACTTTGCTGATGAGATTGCTGAGGTATTTGGGTGCTTTATTCATGAAACATTTGTGGGTTATCGTCAAGATTTTAAATGTAATCCTATCATGAAACGGGAGCCAATGGATGCTCTTTCTAGTGGAGCAGATGTGTTCGTTCTTTGGTATATTTAGGGCAGCTCTTATGGCATTGTTCTGTACTACTTGCAATTTTCTTGATGTTTCTAATGCTTGTTCCTGGGAAGAGTGAATTACAGTAATCGATCCTCGACAATATCAAGGCTCTAGCCAGGGTGATAGCGTTGTTTGAGGAAAGGAAGTGTCTGCTGGCTCTTATCAATTTAGATGTGAAGGCTGCTGATGAGACAACAGCGTTGACCTGTCTGTTTAGAGTGAGTGATGAGTCTATATAGATACCTAAGATTTTTATTTCGTTGGCAATATTAACCAAAGCTTCCAGCTGCACAGTGCACTAACTCATAATATTGTCTCGCAATAGCCCCAAAACGGTGTCATACTCTTGCCAGATGTTCTGGCAAGCCATATTCTGCTAAAAAAAAACCTCTAGGCCAACAAAAGCCTGCATGTATGTGTGACCGGCAGGTTTCTGTGTTGCATAGCAGCATGGCAGCTTTTCATCCTGACCTGGTTAATACATTGATTGCCAATTTCTGTGGGATAAGAACACATTTTGCGAGCTGTGTTTGCACTCTTTTTGCTAACTCCTATAAATACTTGCTAATGGGTCCAGCCGTGTTGTGTGTGTTCTCACAGAACACGGCTGTGCTCACTAGCAAGTATGAGTGAGTGCGAAACTACTGCAGAGTGCAAACACTGCTCTTGCTGTGGGACTAGGCAGGGTGAAGAAGCAGGGAGTGGGTGACAGCGGACTAGGCAGGGTGAGGGAGCAGGGAGTGGGTGACAGCACACCAGGAATTTCCTTTTCCTTTTCATGGTAGGGATTGGGGGGCCTTTTGCATAGGGCTGTTCTTATGGGTTCTGGCAAGCGGTGGAAAAGCCACATTGCAGACGGAGAGGGTTGTAGGATGCCATGTCTTTGGTTTTAACTTTTTATGATGGCTAGGTGGAGTGTTGTCAATATTTCTATGTTAATGATGGTTACCTCAATCATCTCCTCCACACACCCTGCAGTGCTTTTCAATGTGCTTAATCATTATTATTGTTTATTTATAACTCGCCTACTACCCAGAGATTTCTAAGCGCTGACCCAGGAATTGAACCTGTGTTGCTGCGAATCGTCTTGTTTCCAAGGTGAGCATGTTGCCCCTGAACTATGCCCCCGAGACCTTTAAATATGTGTCACCAGATATCAAACTGATAATGTTCTCTAGAACCTTGAAGCATATTTTGTGCAAGAAGGAATTACCAGAACAAATAACCAGACAGACTCAAAAAATATGGCAAAGAACTACTTTATGCGCCCTGAGGCCTACGGGCATGTGTTCGCGGTACAAAAATGTATAATAAATTAATTAATTAATTAATTAATTAATTAATTAATTAATGTATTCTCAATTTAATAAAGCATGGTACACCAGCAGACATCGGCTGATGCTTGCACACACACACACACACACACTTGATTACACAGAGGTCTTATACCCCAATATGCGTAATCTGTGATGTCATCATACGTGGCAAACTGTAAAACCTACTGGCTGGAGTGATTGGTTAGGGGAACAAATCTTCTTATAGAAAGGTACAGGTTAGTACTTTATTGGTGGTCACTTATCTGTAAGACACACCACAAACTACCTCCAAATATGTGGACAAAATGGCAGTGGATTGGTCTATGCAACATTGCATAGCACGTTGCCCCACAGACCCACTGATTGGTTGGCATGCCCACCAAACCATAGACTTTCAGCTCAGCTAGCAGCATGTAAGGAAACCGAAGCCAAGGTGCTTGAGTCAAGTCAGATTACTCCCCACTTTCCCAATTAGTCCATCATCTCTAATCAGCTTGACCATAAGCCAACATTTCCCGTCTGTAGTTGACCTTGCTTTTGCTCTCTGTTCTGGGACATTCAAGGGAGTATTAGCGCATCACTTCTGTTCAATTGCAGCTTAATGGATAGCCCTTGTTTTCGATTTCTGCATCACGTGTGAGGAGACTGCAAATGTGTCCATTTCGACCTCCTATTTACTTCTGTTTGATTCAATTATGCTGGGTGTTATTGCTCCTTTGGCCTCTAGAGACTTGCTCACTCCATTTTATATGAGCCGTATTCACTGTTAATTGTCCAATACTTGGCTCTTGCACATTTTCATCTTCTTTAATCTAAGAGAAATATGTCTCACACTCATGACTTATCTGTTTGCCTCCCTTTGTGCTTTGCAGTTATTTCTTGAAATAGCATCCTTGATCTCAGGCCAGCATAGACTCCTCTTCGGTTGCACACAAAGCTGTTTTCCAGCAGCTCCTGACTCTGCAGCACTGGTCTGTTTCTCAGGTAGTTAGAATGAATCTTTGCACAGGCAGGTGTTCATTTTCCAATTATGGCCGTCCTAAGAACGCTATATATTCCTCTATAGCAAGCTTCTATATGTCTCATCTACCTTGCGTTGCTGTGTATTTACACTTATTGAACACAAGTTACTTTATCTTCTTGCATTGATGATTCTTTTATCATTTCGTACATGGTTCTCTTTTAGCTTCAGTTACATCGTCATTCATCATAATAAGTATTTTCATATCGTTTCAGTATGTCCTCGCATATCTTCTTCATGACATCATTCTGCCCTTGTCAGATGTCACTCAGTGCTCCATGATGTCCAATGGTGCGTGCAGAAATCCTTCAACTCCCTCAGTTTGAGGGTACATTCGATATAGTCGTCTAAGTGCATATTGTCTCTCGTACACTTGATGCGGTATGGGGACAACACAGGGTGTCCCACATGCTGCTCTTCTGCGGCTGTTCCAGTATGACGGTGGTAAGGGGGCAGGAGTTAGGGTATATGCGTCCAACTGCTCCTCTACAAAAACACTGAAAGTACAGCTCCACAGTGAAAAGTATAAAGCAATGAGTAGTTGACCTACATAACTAAGTTCGCTGGAGAATTTGAAAAAAGATTTTTAAAAAATGTTGCACACGTTAACACTTCCATTCTCTCATCGTCCTCTGAGTCGTTCTCTCATCTGATGTACATAAAGCACTGTTTCTTGAAGTAGCTGTGTCAATTCTTTGAAATTCTTGGACAATCTTTTCATGTGTTAATTACAATGATCTCCATGGACTGCTTACCAGCAGGAAATATCCTTATTTCCTCTCTGAATTTAACCCCAACAAACTGTTTGCCTTTGTCTATCATCCACCATTGGTGGATATGTGTGGTTTTCTCTGTTTGACATGACTTGAAGTCGTGGATTGGCAAATGGGAATAGGCCAGGATGTCACACCAGGGTGTAGTTCAACTCTTTAAAAGACATCACACCACTCTCATTGATGCCATTTTGTCTTGTTCAAGGTGTGTAGCTTTGGGTTCCATGGAACACTTGGATCAATGTTCTTATCAATGGTAGAGCAGCTCCAAAGCCAGTCAAGAATCTATTCACTTTTGCAGATAACAGTGATACACATTATGTGTCTGGCAGGACAAAGGAAGATAATCCACAAAAAGTTAAGAACTGCCCAGCAAGTTCAGCCTCCATTTTATATCACCATGTCAAAAGTCCAGACTATAAAATGGTAGTTGATTCCAAAGAGCATTCTTTACTTAATAGTCAATTGTGTACACAGTACTACCCAATAGAGCATTTTTCTTCTCCACCAAGCCCTGAAGGTGAGCAACTTTTGAATCCGTTTTTAGTCTATTATTTCATTGTGTTATTAATACTTCCTTCTTGTTCAAAATGTAATGATTTATGAGCAAACTGATTTAACTTGTGCCTGACTGGGACATAAGCATTGAGTTGTGATATTGATCATTAGTTCTAGAAAAGGATGTTTTCAAAATTGTATGAATATATATTAGAATATTGTATGTCCTCAATGTAAGTATTAGATCATATAGAAAGTGTATTTTCTCTTATTGTAAATTGAGAATGTGTTAGTAAAAGGCCATCTCCAGTCATCATCCCTTGTCCGAACACTATAGACATCAAAAGGCCAGGCTCCACACTGCATGCTTTCCTCAAAGACATTCAATAATCCGACAATGGATAATCCACTGTGGGGTTCAACCTGATGTCATGGGTAGACATACAAATGAAATCGAATTAGATAAAAGAGACTGTGGTTACCGTGTATACAGTCTTCATTTCAATGCTGGGATGTATGATGTCGGTCAAATTACCCCAAAACGCTATCCCAGAATAACTTCAAGATTACAACCTAATTCTGTACCAACACTGTTTCCACATAAAAAAGATAAATATGCCAGCACTTGATGCCCAATTCATATGTCTCAATTGCCGTTTTTCTTCTTGACCGATTCATTTTTATCAGTGTGCAATCTGTGCCTTCTGATTGCTTGAATGCAGGGCAGCTGGTTATTATCTGATCAATTTGTGACTTAGCCAATACCCAGGCGCCTGTACAATATTGAGATGTGAGAATTGCCCTTTTTCCTCTTGACCCAATAATGTCTTTTGCACAGGAGGATGTGGAGGAACCAGTGTGCTCTAGATGCCTTCTCACTCCTCACAGACAGTACAGGTATGCCTGGCACGGTTGTGGTGTTGAATAACCTAGCTGTTTTTTATAGCACTTGATCTGTGTCTAACATGTCTTTTGTAGTGTGTTGCATTATCCGGTCCTAAATCAGAGCACTCCATCCCATCCCTTCCCTCTCAGTCAGCCCTCTCTTCAGAGGTGAAGAAGACCAATAACATAGCTTGCCATCCCCCAGACCAGCGATGGCAGAAGCCCTGTTGCACGGGCTCCACAACCTAGCAAATGAGGGATGCTAACCAAGGGACTGCCCTTGTACTATTATTATCACTTGTCAAGAAACATTATGTTCAAGTGGCCACGTCTACGCCATCACGCTGTTACATTGGGCATTATTTTCAAATACAAATTCCCATTCCTCTTGATGTTTCAAGATCGTTTATAATCACAGAGACGTTTTTAAAAGTAAAAGGCATCTGAAGTTATCATTTGTCATAAAGGCCCAGGGAAAGGAAAGACCACAAAACAAAGACGTCACCACAATCAACATCCTGTCAAACAACACTTGCTTGGGCAGATTTGCTTTTGCAACATCAACAACCATCATCAACAACCATCAGCAGCCATACTCATGAAAAATGCCTGGCTGCAGTGGTCAGAATTTGATAGCGCTGATTGATAGAAGGTTCTTAAAGATCATTGCTGTTATCAAATGTCTCCCTCCCGGTAAACAGTACTGCCAGAAACAATTACAGAAGTTATCGCAGGTCAATCTGTTTTGCAGTCTACGCCATACAAGCCTATGTCGAATGGTGACATTAGAATTTTACCACTATCACCTGTACTTGAAATATCTTGTTTAGAAGCTTCAGGACTATTTGAAAGTATTTCTGATAATACTGAATTTGAACCGAGCTACTGTCTAGTGTTTAGGAAATGACTACAGGATTTGAACCTGAAGACAGTGAAATGCGAAGTGGGAACATAAATATGAAGTGTTCAAGTGCTGTCTGCTTGATATTTTGAAGATGTCAAAATGTGCCATTTCAATGAATGGTTCTCTTTGTGGGAAACCATTGGTCTATTTTAGTAACTTTTTAATTGGAAGCCACTTAAAAAATGCACGGGACGGGTCACGATGACTATTGGTCCACGTAGCCATTTGTTGGCCAATGTGCTTAGTTCATGCGCCTCTCTGAATAGTGAGTCTCAACCTCCACCGCAATACCAGCATGTTGTCAATGTTTAGGACTACAGTTCATGTTCAAGAACACTTAGCAGAAATACTGGAGGGAATAGCTCTAACGTGCTTTTGACGCAGAATGGCAACAGGAGCATGCAGGATTGGTCAATGCACTGGTGTCCAGTCATTTGGTCGACTACAAACTGGTCGACTGCAATTTGGTCGACATCATTTGGTCGAAAACCAAATGGTCGAATTTTTTTTTTTAATTTATATATGTGTTTTGTGGGTTTTTGTGTAGAAAAAAAAAGAAAGAAAAAAAGGGGGCTGAGGGGGGACCCCCCCCAAAAAAAAAAAAAAGGGGTAAAAATAAAAAAAAAATTCGACCATTTGGTTTTTGACCAAATTGATTCGACCAGTTGTCCAGTCGACCAATTGTTTTCGACCAAATGACTGGCAACCAATGCACTTGCAGGACAATGGCTTTGGCTGGTGGCTGATGGCCAATGTGACAGCCAAGGGTCGAGGGTTCAGTGCCAAATATCTTTTTCTGGATATGGAGAGTGAAGAGATGCTTAGTTCTGTGGTTGTCCGGGTTCCAGAATGTACTTTCTCTGTTGTATTGGACAATCATGGTTTTACCAAATCAATTGCACAGCTTCAATCTTGTGGTTTGGAAATTGAATTGATTGTGGCAAGTTGTGGTATGTCTTAGCCTTCACAAAAAAAAAGAAAGAAAGAAAGAAGGAAAGAAAGAAAGAAAGAAAGAAAGACAGAAAGACAGAAAGAAAGAAAGATAGAAAGAAAGAAAGAAAGAAAGAAAGAAAGAAAGAAAGAAAGAAAGAAAGAAAGAAAGAAAGAAAGAAAGAAAGAAAGAAAGAAAGGATTGACAAGCCAATATATGAAAAGTGAACTTTCAAATTGTGTATTACAATATATTTTATGTAATGCAGGGTGACCAGATAACCCGGTGTTCCCGGGACAGTCCGGAGGAATATCCCTCCGTCCCGGGGGTCCAGGGAGTTTTTTGATTTATAAACCCTGTCTGGGTTTTGCCAGGACCGATTTCTAAATCCTGAAATAGAGTCCCGTGCAACTCTTCCTGCACGAATGGGGCGTGAAATGCTTTTCACAACCCAATTTCCAACCCCTTACCCTCCCAGGTGCTCTCCTCCAATGAGAGGAGTGTGCCTGTGAGCACACCCCCTCCCCGCCCCCGCAACAGGCCAGCGACATAGAAGTAGGACTAAAGTTTTATGTGTATTTACTCCTACTTCTTCTTTAGTCCTACTTCTTTCCATGACCTGTCCCGTTTTTTGTTTTTTTTAGATGGTCACCCTAATGTTACGGCAATGGAGAGTCATGGCATTGAAGAATAATAGCGTCTGGGTACTGGAGAATTGCCACAGAATATTATCCTCCAAGACGCCGCTCGTAAGTCCGCCAACATCACCCAACATCCTACCTAATTTAAGTGAAAATCTCATGTTTTCTACTTTATGCCATGCTTTTGTAAATGGTTGCAAGTAAAGTCCTGTCTGATAAACTAATCATGTAAGGTGTAGTGTGTTCTATGTCATACATACAGATCATGCGTTCACTGCACTCAACTTGTGGAGCGTTTTCACCTATCATCTGGAAACATATTGATCACATGCGATAAGCAAAGAGAAAAGCATATTACGAGGGTGAGTGCCAAGATGTTTCAGACAATAGCTCGGTGTGTCATCCCATTCTGTGGTGATGTGTGATCTTGTGCCAGTATAGTGGGGTAGACAGGATTTCTTGACAGGGTGGACCTGCATCATATTGATGTGGGCCTAAGGAAGGGGTCAAGGAAAACTAAGGGGGTTAATTTTATGTTGTTGCAGCATTCTATTTAGCACACGCATAAGCCAATATTTGAGCTTTTATGATCTAATGTATTATTTAAACGAAACATTTTAGAAAAAGAACAAAATGCCCCCTTTCATTGTAGCACAACACAAAGAGACCTGGAGTGATCTACTGTAAGTTTACAAGGCACACACCAACAAACATACTTGTGATGCGGGCACCTGTGTGTAGTCAACGCATGGCAAATGCATACTATTTCGTGTGTGTGATCTGACAAAAATGTAACTGCTCCAAAGAAACAGACAGTTTTTTAAAGGTCTAACATGCAGAATTGGGGAAATAAAATAAGCACTTCAAAAAGAAAGCGTGAGAACCTTGTGATTCAGTGTGTTGTCTTGGTAGATGGGATTTTTTCGGGGGCAGTGTGTTGTCTACGAGGCCGTCACAACTTCAAGCACAGTCGTGTTAAAAAAGAACCATGTTCTGGCCCTGGGAGTACATGATGATCTTCATGTTGGAACACATTCTAAATGTGGAACTTCATTTCCCAGAATGCTCTCTGCGAGCCCAAATACAGGACTTTATTTGTTCATACCTGACTTGAAACACAAATTACCCTGTGAGTTGCCCTACAACCCCATGAAAGCCTGTACTATTCTCACCTGCTTGTAGTTATTGTTTGACACATGCGTAATGTGCATAATAACCTTTACTAATAACACAAATAATTTTTTTAAATCCCATGTTAACAGACTCCCAGCTGTGTATGGGCTGGGTATATCTAGTTATTATTGAACCTCTTTTCGTTAGCCTTTCTCTTCAGGTGCAACAAATACTTTACTTGATTGCCCAGTGCTCTGTCTGCAAAACTGTTGTGTGATCCTCTCTGCTTGTATCTATTGTAGAAAGAGCATCTAGTATCCTGCAGTCAGAGAAGGGAACTCATTCCCAATAAGATGTGTATGCCTTTAATTCTGTGTGTGTGCTCAGGAAGACTCAGAGATATGCGGCTAAAGTTTATTTTATGCCATGGAGGAAAGAGTTCTGTGGCTTATTGTGGTATTGGAGGATGCAATCCCGGCTCTACTCCCTGTCTCCTTTTATCTGAGATAGTTTCTGTCCATTTTAAGGGTGTTCATGTGTCTGCACACTGTGCACTATAACTTATACACCTCATCAGTGACCTCCTCCTCATTCTTTTTCTCTCCTGCATCTTAAGGTGGAGGTGTGGCCCTGGAGAAAAGAGGGGGAGCCTTGAACCCCAGACCCAAGTCCATCTACACCATTGGTGGCAAGTCACAGTTCGACAGCTACTTTTCGGTACACAAATTAATCAAATGTTCTTATTTTATGGGGGGAAAAAGTGATATGCCAGTGGTCACCCCATTAATTTAACAAGACACTTTGATGCCTATTGCTTGAAGCACATACATGCACCTTCGTGGGCTGGCCACAGGAGGCACTGTGGAGGGAGTTTGATATTGGCATCTATTCAAGCACCTAGGCATTGATGAGCACTAAACTATTTCTATAGCAGTGTGCTGTAAGGAGATGAAAGCTTCCTGGCTCAGCCCTAATAGAGTGTGGGCCAGGGTCCGGTCATGGCGTTCGCTCCATCAAGTTTACGAATGCGTATGAATTGGGAGACCGCTGGATTAACTGAGTCCCAGGATTTGATCCACTCACAGCTACTTCTTCTAAAGTTTTGGACAAAGCATTTTAATTATAAGTTGTTCTATGATTTCATTTTGACTAGGAGAAAACAATACAGCGGGTACTGTCACGTGTATGCTTGACACAGCCAAAAAGAAAATTCTCTGATTATAGTACCTCTGACCTTTTTGTAATTTACAGTTGCAAATTATTTTAACAAAAATAGGAGTATTTCTGGCCTTGACGTTCTATCTGATGAGCTGCGGAATTTCAGGGCCCTTGTGAGGGGTCTGACGTTTAATAATCCACACCAATGTATTTTAATATTCATATTCGATAAGGATTTGTTTTCCAGGGCTAGGTACATCACCAAAAGCCATGGTCTTCGTCGCGTACATCACCAAAAGCCATAGTCTTCGTCGCGCTCAACCCTCAAAAGCAGCTGTGTCCACTCGCTGAGCTGGTGATTTTCAGCAATACTCTACAAATCCCTCTGCGAGCGGTCAATGAAGCTATGGCCAACAGGGACACAAAACAGTGAAAAACAACCAACACGGCTGTCGATGATGTAAGAGAAATGATTAGTAGTGTTTTCTAATTTGGAAGATAGTTAAGTTTGGTCTTAGTAAAGCATACCTCAACCCCTCATTTGGGGGTGAGGTGCCTTGGGCTCCTTCTAAATCCCGCCCTCTTGCATGGACTTCAAGGGATCACTCATAAAGAAAACAATTAAAGCCTCAACAGGATTTCACATGATTTGAACAGACTCACCTGCCAAAAGAATCTCACTACATTTACCTTGGGCACGAAAAGAGTTGGGGGGAGATATTGTATGTCATGTTTTCGCCTATGCTGTGCAACCCGCGTGTTGGCTTTCTCCAATTAAATATTTATAGAAATACTACAATCACTGTGTCAACTGCGTTCTTTATTTCTTTGACAACAAAAGAATCTAAAAGGGATTGAGAATTTCTCTGTGCATGTGCACTGGACTGAAGAATGTCTTCTGCCTTTCCTTGCGATGACTGATTGCGTCAAGACGTTGTGAGAGTGTAGAGGTCCGATGGCCCCACCTGGCAGCAGCAGGGTGTACGATGATCTGTGCCCCGAGAGCACTCAACGTTAACTCAACCAGGTCCACTCCCTGTTGCGTCAAGACGGCTGCGCGGATCAAGGCTGGATCTCAGTGTTCAGAGTACGCAAAATTAAGTGATGCCCGATAGAAAGCATGATTATCTTACATGGCTAGTAGGTGCGGAGCGGTTATACAGAGGATATTTGGAAAAACAGTGAGTTGTGACCAATCCTTTAATTAGATCCTTTGGGAGTGGGCTTCAAGCTAATTCTTTGGGAGAATGGCCCTAGTAATTGAGGTGGACTGTTGATCCACTGTGCGGTTCAGCTCAGTCTGGCCGTGAGGTTAGTGCAAATGGAGTGGAGGTCACAAGACTGCGTGGTATGTTCCCCCTTTGGGTGAAGTAGCAACCTCTTGCATTGAACGATTCGCATCCTGTGGTTTAATTTTTGCATAAAGGTCCTTTCAACGGGTCTGATGTTGCGTGCATCGAGTGTGTGTTCTTATGGTTTTACCGGCATCACTACATATTATCCCCACCAAAAATATCGCTGTATATATGGTCATCAGGAACAGCAATAAGTGATGTTTTTGGGGGGGATAATTTTGGTGGTTTTTGGGAGCGGGGTTGTGGGGGTGTCTTCTGGTCCTTTTAAAAAAATGCAGGGGTTGCGGGGGTGTTCCCTGCAGGTTCCATGCCTTAATATCGCTGCAGAAATGTGGCAATATTTTTGGTATGACGATATTTTTGCGAGGATATTAACACATCGAACCGTTTAACCTGCAGAGATTCTGCTGTGGACCCATTAAGCAACTATGCTCTCAAGCCAAACACAGGTGGTTTACTTCATGTCAAGAGAAGTGCCAGAAGAAGCAAGTGTCATCATCTACACTTAAATCAAACTGAATGCAGCCTTTGTGGTAACATGATGAAACGTGTGCAAAGCATCTAGGCGGGAAAGGAGCGCAGTCCCTGTTGAGACAGCCGCGGGCAGGAGCTGCCAATACGCTCAACCCGTCTCATATCCGACGGACGGTCTCTTCTCTTCCCCAGAGGAAGGGACACCTCTCGCTGAGTTGAGGCTCTAGTGTCATAGCCAGCACTACGAGAAGTAAATTCTAGGCTGCTGCCTCGGGCACTACAAGCTGAGGTGGTTCAAGGACAGTTATTTGGACAACACAACTATCAACTTTGCTACCACTCTAAGGAACGGTGGGCACCAAAATGACTCTTTGGCAGCACATAGATCCGTGCACTGCAAGCCACTTCCTCCAGTAGTTGTGCAAGTAGGTTGTGATTGCACAACAATTACATTTCACATATGGAGCATAGAGGGATACAGGCTGTACGTAGCAAAGTTCCCAAAATTCTGATCACACAAAATTCCTTGGTTTACTGGACTGCAAAAGGTTATATATATCAGGCCCCTCTGGCTGCCAACACCTTGCATTTGACTCATCATTTATATGTAAAACACTGGGTTGAATCCATATCCAAAGAACACAGCCTACCAGGAGTGTATTACTGGTGGTATTGTGCCAGGAATGTGGGTCAGAATGTGAATATTGACATGATAGGTCTTTTGATTTACGTGTAGTTTATTACTTCCATTGATATGGTAAGCATTTTAGTCACGGGTAATGCATTACAAGAAATCTTGGCAATGCCTTGTGGGCTTTCCTCTTTGAGACAAGCACTAACAAAGCCAATAGTTTGGGCTTTTGTATGGTTAAAAGCTTTTCTGTCTGGACACAACACATGGGCGTGCTGGAGAAAAGGAGCACCATAGAGGAGAAGGCGGGCCGCGAGGAGATGGATTGGAAGTGAATGGAGGATGTGCGGGACACGAAAGCCCAGTATAGTAATAGAACACAAGAAGCCTATGCTAACTTGCGCTGGTCCGAAATCATTATAATACATCACCAAGGAAATTAAGAACGAAGAGAGCGTAAAGTGCGATGTCGATGTAATATGTGCTCAGCCAACACGTGTTTCAACCCTCATGGGGTCTTTATCAAGGCTGAATGTAGGATAAAACCATATAAGACCCAATATATGAATAAACAGGGTGTCACAGTACAAATGTTCAGCAATTGAACAGACGTGATCTACTAGTTCCTAAGAAGAATTCAGTAAATCGACAGACCAATACCATTTGATTCATCACCAGATATCATTCGGACATTTTTTGTGTTCAGAGAATTCTCAAGAAACACTGATATTTACTTAATTTTGATGAAGATTTTCGACCCTATATTATGAATACACCCTCCTTTCCATTTCAGAGGACTCCCACTTTGTGCACATTGCTTAGTACGCCCTACATGTCGCAAACAGCAAGTCATATAATGGATCGGCTGACCAAGTCAAGATGTGTTTGTTTCTACACATGTGGATCTTGCTCTATGAGTAGCTATGCTTGGAACACACAACATGTTTTGTTTAAGACAGTTGGGATTTATGTTATCAAAGAACATATTAATTGTCAAACCAAAATTGTAATGTATGCTATCAAATGGGTCTGTGAGCTCATGTCCATTGGCAGCACAATAAGAGAGCTTAGAGTTCGAATTTGGGAACATCTAAGCATGTTGGGGTCACAGAATGCACGGTACGCCGTCGCCATGCACTGGCAAGAACAACACCAACTCCACAAATAAAAGGAGATACGTCTCGCGGGCCTTGAAACTGTTGCGTGTCGGATCAGAGGCAGTGATTGTGAATTACCACTGAGACGAGAGGCCAAAGTAATTTGCAAGTTCCACTGTTTCACCAATGGACTCAATTCAGACCATGAGTTGAATGTGTTTTCATTGTACGTGTTCATGTGCTACAGATGTGTAGCACCAATTTGAGATTACCAACTTCATGAGCCCGTGGGCCCATGTTATACAACCTGGTCTGCACTATGTCACCAAATTTGTTTGATATAACAGCTATGTATTTATTTGCAATTGGTTGAATGGTTTGCAGCGATGTGAATTGATGTGGCCTGGACGGCTACCCTTTTATCATTACCATATGTACTCAATCCCCCACTGCTCGAAGGTGGCCCCACACAAAACACTGCATAAGTGATGCCCAGGCTCAGGCTCATGCCTACTACAATTTGCCTGCCGGCCCACACTCTTTATATTATCACTGATACCTTAGATGCAAAACATACCTGGCCACATACCCTCAGGCCATTTTGTCACCCTCAAGGCACCTGATATTTCCACTTAATGGTGCATGTATTTATCAGTCATCAGGTCTCATGTGACGCTCAACCCACGTGCGCAAGTATGTAACATGATTTTACTATTTAGCTTCCCAATATTCGCATTTTTAACCTATTGCACTTTGCCAAATGGATGGGACCTATTTATTAATTGTTCTTTCTTACTTTCACCCAACATTAATTCCTTTTCTGGATGGACCCCTCACCGATACGCTTTGTTCACATTAGTGATGTGATAAACAATTCACGTAGTGTATCTAATTATTACATTCTGTCTATCCAATATGGCGACTCGCAGATTGCGAGTCACCATACACTAGTGACGTGTGATGCACTGCACCTAGCGTCCCTAGTTACTATAATAAGTTGCCCGAACATGGCGTTCTTCATCGCTTGTGGAATGCCGCTGTAAACATGCTGCTGAAACGCAGCAGGTTGCCTAACTCAGTCACTCCCAGGTAAATATGACCCCGCGCTGCATGCTTCATACACGCACACTGGGGTTGTGGCCAGCTTCTTATCTCCTTATCTCCCCTTCATAGACCCCCGACCTGTCCACTGTGTTCATCAGCCTGTAGAGGAGGACCAGAGTACCTATACCGGAAGTTCCGCACCTATTCTGCCTATATGTTGGCAACCAAAAATTGCGACATGCGCAAAGCCAATAATCGTGCCTACATCGTGAAAGATCCTTGAAACAACGTATCCATTGAGAAAAAAAGCAATTCCGGAAGAAGTGTGAAAATGAATGAAAGAGAATACAGATGATGTCACATAAAGCAGAAGTGACGCACCCAGAAGAGATGCGAATGAAGAAAGAATATAGACCTTATAGAACCTGATGACGAAGTAGTGAAGTCAGCAACATTTCGGGAGTGAAATAAAGATTGCAGGTACGGAGAAGCACTGAAGAAAATACAAACCATTTTACAAATATACAGATGCAGTAATGCAAGTAGACAAAGTAATCATAAGGCTGGCTACACAGTGAATACATTTCAGGTGACGTGCCAATGTATATATATATAGGAATGTATAGAATCTGGATGATGCACAATGCATTTTAGAAAACTTGAACCCCATGATTTTATTTGTTTTTTTGGGTGGTGCAGCAGAATAAGAATAGCTGACGGTGAAAGAAGATTTGAGAAAGGCTTGTCTTGCCCAGTGTCAAGAGTTGGAGCCGCCGAGAGCCTTGCAATGTACTCAAGAAGATACAATATTAGAGAAGCAAGCTGAACTCCTGTTTGGGCTGCAACGAAAAAACCACTGAGGGTGCCAAGATTTCTTCATTTAATAGTGTTAAATACAACAAAGAGCTCAAAAACGTGGTCTCCAGTCACATGTTTTGATGAAAATCGGCTTTGGGGCGAGCTACACCAAGACCAGAAGATAAGGACATGCCACACTCCCTTATATTTTAAGGCACAGTGAGCCTCTGCAAGGCTGAGTTCAAAGAAGCTAATTGAATGACAGACCGCAGGAATGATGATGGTGTTGGGCTAATTGGGTGGGAAGAAATGACCAGCGCAACCCTCCCAGCACCTGGGGTACCAGCTTGCGTGCTGCTAGCAAGTGAAATATTGCAGAAGGGTACAAAAATGACAACCAATTGTAGAGGGCCACGTATTAAGGAGACTACAGTTTGAGAAGCCAATAGTATGTCGTGTATTAGTCTGACACAGAAGATGACTTGCACTTGGGATGGGCTTAGTTGTCCACCTGATCTTAGAGACCCAATCATGTCCCTGTATTACATAGAATGTATATGTAGATGTTGCCCGTGAACCAACCACAACCCCTAGTAGCTTTTTTTATTTGCCACGTAGTTTGCCGTCACTTATGATGAATATTTGCTATAAAAGTAATGTTTTTTATGAAATGTTTTGAGATCGTGCTGAGCGAACGGCTGTTGATGTTCGTAGTACTCCCTGTTCTAAAGACTTGTTATTAAAACAGCTTTACTTTTGGCAACTTCCTGAGTCCATCTAATTATTGATGTATGAGTAAGATCTGCATCCCCATCCATCTCAGATACTGTTACCTCATCTTAAAGGACCCGGTCCTCGGGTTCAAGCCCATTGAGGAGTTTACTATTATGCTGTGAGGAATTCAACCATCTGCACGGTGGGTGTGCGCTCAACTGGGCTTTTATGAAATTTTACATGAAATTAAATGATGGCAGATCAACCTCCTGAAAATGTGTGGTGCTAATTCACAGTCATTTTCCTATGCGCACTGCATGACATACGCATAGACATGTTTACTCTGGGTGGACAGAGCCTACATGGCCAGCATGATTAACTGACAAAGGCCCCATGGATCCACCCTGTTCTTTTGTTGAGCCTGCAGCTGGTGGCAGCAATTAAGATAATTAACATACAAATAGAATGTACTTCAAAGAGGCCCACATGGGGCCTGGCTGCACAGCCTTTCATATGCAATGTGTCCACCTGATGCCAGCTCCTGCTTCACTATCGATTGACAGGGAAATGTCATGTCTGAGACTGTGTGTATTACAGTAGTTATCCCCTCAGGGAGATCCCATTCAGAAGGTATGTGTATGTGGATTGACGGTGCCAGAAAGTCTGGTCTCCCGCAGCTTCAAGGGAGACCTGCTGCTTTAATCAGTAACCACTGAGATCTCTATTGACCAGAGAGACCCTTCGATCCGTAACAGACAGGAAGATGGGTGGGTAGAATTACTGGTTTTCACCCCTTTATCTTTTCTGTGCAAAGCACTCTGGTTATGACCTCATGCATACAGGAGATTGTTGGTGGGGACCCAGTATTGGTTCATTAAGATAGACTTAGCCTACATCAATCCCTGTGGTCAATTTGGCTTTAAAAGAGGGTTGAGCCTCTATTTTGGGCAGATTATTTGAAGATTTTGCAAGGAGTAACAAGAAGTACTCAGCATTGGACTCTGGCTGAAGGTGCAGTCTGCCTTACATCTTCCACCAGTGAAGGAAGGCCAGGACCTCCAAAGAGGGAAGCAAGAACCCTCCGCCAGACATCTCCCAGGGAACAAAGGGAAATTCCAAATCCAGAGGACCCTCCACAGCTCCAGAACTGGTACCCAGCCAGCACACAGCATTCCCTGCTGGGCTCTTCAGCAAGTTCCTGTGATACTTCTAATGGTTAGACTGTATGAATTAGTAAGAAATCAAGAGACTTCAGTCAGTAAGTAGTTTTCTTTGGACTGAAAGAGAGCCCAATTCTTTATTAACAGAATTCTTTCTGTTCAGAAAAACGATAAAAAGGATACTTCTGCTTCCGTGTTCTACAATCCTTCATGGGAAGGATCGTCTCGTCTGATACACCAAGTTTATAAGGGTAAGCTCTACTCGAAATTCTCCTTAATGTCCTTTTTTAGTTATCTTGGTCTTACTTCTGTCTTTGCCTCTTTTCTTTATTCTTTGCTTGTATTTCTGTTTCTCTTCTATTGACTCTATTTGATCTTCTTAGACTGTCTTTTCTTTGTCTTTTTCTGGTTCGCTCGTAACTAAGCTGATAAAGTTTATTTGTCCTCGTTTTCCCCTCAGACTTCGAGCGTTTTACCCTTTGTCTCTCATTAAACTTGCAGAGCTTTAGTTGGCTTGAATGTTTCTCAATCACAAGGCTGGCGTATGTTTCCCTTCAAAAAGTTCCCTTTTTCCTCACTATTCACTTAAGGAAGCTCATTTGTTTTTGCTTTTAAAATGTCTCTTATAGTTAAAAAACTTCTTATAGTTCGTAGGGTTTGACTCCTCCTTATTGATACCACTCTGCCCCTTTTAAAAATATCTGCCCCTTTTGGGGTTAACTTATCCTGTTCTCTCTCCTTGCCGACTTCCCTATGCTTCACAGCCCTTGACTCCTCCTTATGATACGGAGTGGTTACCTTTGAGTGGCGTCTTCCCCTTTCCACTCGATCGGTGAACGAGGGCTCATCTGCTGCTCCTCCTCTTCCGAATCTCCAACCTTCACTCTCTCTATGCTCTCGATACCTTCACTTCTCGTCGTGAAGACCGTCTCTTTCCCTCCTTCACTCCGCAGGCGGGAGCAGCTCGCAGCGGTCCACGCCTCCTCACAACACGGTACGCGGCACCAACCTTCACTTCTCGTCGTGAAGTCCGTCTCTTTCCCTCCTTCACTCCGCAGGCGGGAGCAGCTGGCAGCGATCCGCGCCTCCTCACAACACAGTACGCGGCACCAATTAACTATTATTGAACGTTTAACTTAACTATGCGCAACGGCGCAACGGGACTCTAGTAATCTCCTCTTCCAACCGCTAACCTAATACGCCCAGCTGAGACCGTTGGGCTCGACCTCCTCTTCCTCGCCCACCGTTTCCTAGGGAACGAAAAACAGCGTTAGAGGAAAGGTGCTACATGTTTTACTTCCTGCTTTTGCATCTCCACGTCAGTAAGACTTTATGGTCCGGCTTGTATTACATGAAAGCAGTTTCTGTAATAAGACATCCACATTGTCACACCGCCTCTACTAAACCCTTACGATCGGGAAGGGTTTCTGCCCTGGATAGATAATCAGCTTGGGCTAACAATCTTCCTGGTTTATGAACTGTTCTAAAAGAGAAGGGCTGGAGGGAAAGGAACCACCTAAGTATTCTCTGATTTGAATCCTTGTTTCGAGCAAGCCAGACCAAGGGAGCATGATCAGTTATTAAAGTGAACTCCCGACCTAACAGATAATATCTTAGAGCGTCTATTGCCCACTTTACGGCCAAACATTCCTTCTCTATAGTTGGGTAACTCAATTCATGTGGCAACAGCTTCCGATTAATGAAGAGTATGGGCCTTTCTTTCTCCCCTTGATCCTGGAACAGCACAGCACCTATTCCGGTACCCGAGGCATCGGTGTGCAGATAAAACGGGGCGTTAAAATCTGGACAGTGTAAGATAGCTCTCTCGGTGAGGGCCTCCTTTAAGGCGTTAAATGCTTGTAAAGTTTCTCGAGTCTCCCAAGTTTTCTTTGTCATCGAGTTCTTCTTTAATAGATCTGTAAGAGGGCTGGCGAGAGTAGAAAAGTGCGGAATAAATCTACGATAATATCCCACAAACCCTAGAAATGCCCGCACTTGTTTCGGTGTAGCTGGAAATTTTAACTGTTTTATGGCTTTGATCTTTTCCTCTTGAGGTCTGATGATCCCCTGACCAACAAAATATCCCAGATACTTTGTGTGAAACATGGCAACATGAGTTTTTTTGGGATTTATGTGTAATCCTGTCGTTTCCAGAGTCTTAAGGATTCCTGCCAGATGTTGTAGGTGTTCTGTCCATGTGTTACTATAGATTATGATATCGTCAAGGTAAGCCCCGACATACTGTTCATGTCCCTTGATTATATGGTTCATTAGTCGCTGAAAGGTTGCCGGAGCTCCGTGCAACCCAAAGGGTAGAACCGTAAATTGATATAAACCCGTAGGTGTGGCAAATGCCGTCTTTTCCTTATCAGCAGGAAGTAGGGGAATTTGCCAGTAACCTTTGGTTAAATCAATTGTAGTCAAAAACCTCGCCTTCCCTAAATTGTTCAGGAGATCTTCTATTCGGGGCATTGGGTATGCATCAAATTTAGAAATGTCATTTACTTTTCGAAAATCCATGCAAAATCTTACACTCCCATCCGGCTTTGGTACAAGGACAACCGGGGAGCACCAGTCACTGTAAGATGGTTCAATGATCCCTAGATCTAACATTTCTTGGACCTCTTGGTTGAAAGCTTTGATCTTCGATTCAGGAATTAGATAAGGTCTTTGTCTTACTACGGTTCCTGGCTTGGTGACTATATGATGATTTGTTAAATTAGTTTTCCCTGGTAAGGAAGAGAACACATGTGCAAACTTTTGTATGACATTAGACAATTCTGTTTTTTGAACTCCTGACAAATCTGGATTTACATTTAGGCCCTCCGCACCAGTTTTCTTCTTTATTTGGAGAAATTGTTCTTCTGTAGTTTCATTCACGGATATCATGGCCATTGTTGGTACGGGGGATCTCCATTTTTTTAATAAATTAACATGATATGTTTGATAAGGAAGTTTACAGTCTGTCTGCTTCACCTTGTAGGTTAAGGGTCCCAACACCTCTTGAATCTCATATGGACCTTTCCAAGTAGCTAGCATTTTGTTCTCTGATGTAGGTACTAACACGATTACTTGTTCTCCCTTCTTGAAACTACGCAACTGTGTATTCTGATTGTAGTATTTCTCTTGTCTTATCTGTGCTTGAAGAAGATTATCTCTTGCAACATTTTGTAACTTCTCCACCCTTTCTTGCAGTTGGGAAGCATACTCTGTTAGTGTAAACTCATGGTTCGGTTGTTCTTCCCAAGATTCTTTTAAGAGGTCTAACAAAGTACGAACAGGTCTTCCAAACAATAATTCAAAGGGGGAAAACCCTGTTGACGACTGTGGAGTATTCCTGAGTGTCATTAGAATCCATGGAAGTATTCTATCCCAGTCCTTATTCTCTGGGGAAGTCGTTTTCTTCAGCATCTGTTTGATGGTACTATTATAACGTTCTACTAGCCCATCAGTTTGTGGGTGGTACACAGCGGTTTTCAGATGTTCTATTTTCAAGGTCTCACAAACTTGTTCTAGAACCTTGGACATGAAATTCGACCCACGGTTGGTGACAATCTCCCTGGGTATCCCGACTCGTCCAATGAAAGGTATGATGGCGTCACAAATCTGCTGGGTATTTGTGGCTTTTAATGGAAATGCCTCGGGGTATCTGGTTGCATAATCGACCACTACAAGAATGTATTTGTGGCCTCTTCTGGTCGGTTCCAAAGGTCCAACGATATCTATTCCGATTCGACTGAATGGTTCCATCACTAGGGGCATAGGTTGAAGTGGTGCTCTTCTTACATTGGCTCGGTTCTTCCGCTGACACTCTTCACATGACTGACAGAAGCGAACTACCTGTTGGTATATTCCAGGCCAATAAAATCTATCGAGTATCTTTTTGGTGGTTTTCTCCGTTCCTAAGTGTCCTTCACCAATTTGGATGTGAGCCACCTCCAGAATAGTCTGATAGAATTTATGGGGAATCAACAGCTGTTTTACGTCTTCGCCATTCCTGGCCTTACTTAACCTATAGTACAACCCATTCTCCTTGATGAATCGTGGTCCTTCTCCCGTTACTTTTTCTAGAACTCGTTCTCGAGCATATTGCAGCAAAGGATCTAGTTCTTGAGCAGACCGGAAACTGTCTCCGTCTTCCTCGATTCTCCAATCTACTGCTACCGGGGAGACATTTTTGACTCTCCATTCTTTCTTCAGAGAACGTCTGACCTTTTTACTTTTTAGTATTTATGGGATTGTACTAGGTATTTCATCACTATGGAACGGGGCCGTTTCCAACCAGCTCTTCTCAATCTTATGTATTAACTCTGGAAATTTTGGTATATCGGAGCCAATTAGAAGTGGTTTTGTTAGATGTGGTAATACTGCTGCCTTGACTCCCATTGTTTCCCCGACTACTTTGATTTGTATTTCCTTAGATGGGTATGCCCTTACATCCCCATGTACACATCGGACAGAAATTCTCTCTGAGGAATAACAATCGTCACCTTCTGATCTTCGTAGCATTGAGTGAGGCCACCTTAGTGTAGAAGCAGACTTATTCAACAAAAGGGGTGGTTTATAGCTTGTCGGGTAGGTCATCACTTTCCCTTGTCCCGCCTTTTGGTAAGCCGAGGCCACTTCCACAGCCTCTGTTAATGACAGCCTGGGATGTTGTTTGACTCACCGCTGCACCGGTGCAGGGAGAGCTTCAATGAACTGTTCCAGAATGACTTTTTCGGTCATTTCTGCTGAAGTAGATGTACCAGGCTGTAACCATTTCTCTGCTAATTCCTTTACTCGATAAAACAATTGCCTTGGGGTTTCGTCCCCTTTCAACTTGAGCTCTCTAAATTTCACTCTATAAGTTTCCTCGTCGTGTCCCATCCGTTCCAATACCACCCTTTTCATGTCTCCATAGTTTGTATCACCGGTAGGGTTTGCTGCTTGATATGCACATTGCATTTCACCGGTCATCAATGGTGCGATGTAATGACACCATCTCTCGGCGGGCCATTGTGCATTCCGAGCTACTCGTTCAAAGTTCACGAAAAAGTGTCCTGGATCTTCGCCGGTCGAATATTTTTGTAAGACAGAGGTGGGGACCTGAGGATTGTTTCGTACATTGGTAACTTCGAGTAGTTGAGCCTGCTGTATTTGTAAGGCCTGCTGGAAGGCCAATCTGTCAGCTTGAGCTTGTTGTGATTGCATCTGTAAGGCTTGCTGTAAGAGTTGCTGACCCTCGCTTAGGGTCTTAATCAGGTCTTCCATGGCGTTCTCAGAATCCCACTTCTGACACCAACTGTGATACTTCTAATGGTTAGACTGTATGAATTAGTAAGAAATCAAGAGACTTCAGTCAGTAAGTAGTTTTCTTTGGACTGAAAGAGAGCCCAATTCTTTATTAACAGAATTCTTTCTGTTCAGAAAAACCATAAAAAGGATACTTCTGCTTCCGTGTTCTACAATCCTTCATGGGAAGGATCGTCTCGTCTGATACACCAAGTTTATAAGGGTAAACTCTACTCGAAATTCTCCTTAATGTCCTTTTTTAGTTATCTTGGTCTTACTTCTGTCTTTGCCTCTTTTCTTTATTCTTTACTTGTATTTCTGTTTCTCTTCTATTGACTCTATTTGATCTTCTTAGACTGTCTTTTCTTTGTCTTTTTCTGGTTCGCTCGTAACTAAGCTGATAAAGTTTATTTGTCCTCGTTTTCCCCTCAGACTTCGAGCGTTTTACCCTTTGTCTCTCATTAAACTTGCAGAGCTTTAGTTGGCTTGAATGTTTCTCAATCACACTGCTGGCGTATGTTTCCCTTCAAAAAGTTCCCTTTTTCCTCACTATTCACTTAAGGAAGCTCATTTGTTTTTGCTTTTAAAATGTCTCTTATAGTTAAAAAAACTTCTTATAGTTCGTAGGGTTTGACTCCTCCTTATTGATACCACTCTGCCCCTTTTAAAAATATCTGCCCCTTTTGGGGTTAACTTATCCTGTTCTCTCTCCTTGCCGACTTCCCTATGCTTCACAGCCCTTGACTCCTCCTTATGATACGGAGTGGTTACCTTTGAGTGGCGTCTTCCCCTTTCCACTCGACCGGTGAACGAGGGCTCATCTGCTGCTCCTCCTCTTCCGAATCTCCAACCTTCACTCTCTCTATGCTCTCGATACCTTCACTTCTCGTCGTGAAGACCGTCTCTTTCCCTCCTTCACTCCGCAGGCGGGAGCAGCTCGCATCGGTCCACCCCTCCTCACAACACGGTACGCGGCACCAACCTTCACTTCTCGTCGTGAAGTCCGTCTCTTTCCCTCCTTCACTCCGCAGGCGGGAGCAGCTCGCAGCGATCCGCGCCTCCTCACAACACGGTACGCGGCACCAATTAACTATTATTGAACGTTTAACTTAACAATGGGCAACGGCGCAACGGGACTCTAGTAATCTCCTCTTCCAACCGCTAACCTAATACGCCCAGCTGAGACCGTTGGGCTCGACCTCCTCCTCCTCGCCCACCGTTTCCTAGGGAACGAAAAACAGCGTTAGAGGAAAGGTGCTACATGTTTTACTTCCTGCTTTTGCATCTCCACGTCAGTAAGACTTTATGGTCCGGCTTGTATTACATGAAAGCAGTTTCTGTAATAAGACATCCACATTGTCACAGTTCCCTAGGTGGGAGGTGCCAGAGAGTCTCTGAACCAAACCAAGGACAAGGCAGCTTCCTGTAAGAATCTCCTCAGCTTTGGGCCGTCTGCCTTAAAGGACGAAACAAGCCCAGTGAATAAGCTAGGAGAAGTGCATCGACAAGTATCTACCAATGTCTGCCTTAAAGGACATTTTAGAGCCAGTTGAGCCCTCATGAGGTGCAACTGACTGCACTGCTGACTGTTGTTACACTGCAGTCACTAAAGCCGTCCGAGATGCCTAGACCAGTGCTTCAGAACCGCTGACCAGCACTGAGACAATGATTCCTGGCCTTGCGCCACCATGTAGGCCAGCCTGCATCCAGCTTCGGTCATCAAACTGCCTGCTGCCTGATGTCTGCAGATGTCTCCCGTCTTGAAAGCTGTTGCAGAAGCTGCGAAACTGACTCGACCCTGTCAAGCACCAGGAACTCCTACAGCACAAGGTACATTGTTGTTCTGTCCCCGTGGTCCTTCTCCAAAGGCCCCTAGTGACATTTTACAACCCATTGCTCCCTTTGTGTTGAAACCAGGCATCCTTGAACTATTGCCATTAACTACTATACTGACTGCCCTCCTGTCAGTATCCAGAGTGTATCCCTTTTCCTTCTTTGAAACTGTCTGTCCTCTGTATTCATTTACAGGGTGGGTTGTATTTCGTAGTGTGCTAGAACTGTCTTTTGTGATGATAATACAGTAGATGTTTTATACAACCTTAATTGGACAGTCCCTTTTACCATTGGGTAATAATTGTATTTTCACTGTGTTGCAACTAACCAACGATGCAACCAAAATTGGACAAGGAGGTTTCTAATTTGCTTGCATTTACAATTGGTTCAGATCCCTTCTGGTGTACTAGAAGTGTGAGCCTGATTCATGGTTTAGAAACCAATATTCATCCCTGGACCACTGGTGCCTCGTAAATTGATTCGTCACAATGGTGGCAAGCGGCCGGATCTTTTTGGAGCCTTGCACACAGCTTAGTCACCCAACAATAAAAGTACTGTTGCAGGCAATGTTTAGACACCGCTAAGTATTGTTAAATAATCATGGCTCTTGACATAGAGATGGTTAAAGCCATGACCAAGGATGTCCTGTGCATCCTGTGTTAAGAGAGGAGACTTCGTAACAGCACTAAGGTTGATATAGCTACGTTGCTGACCAGCCCCCAAGCTTGGGTAGAAGCGAGGGTGGTTGGGAAGAAGATCCCAGGAGATGGGCTAGGCTCTGTTTTTATTTATTTATTTATGTATTTATTTATTTATTTATTGCATTTGTTACACGCCCCGACCCTTAGGTATCATGGCGAGGTTACAGACAGCTTATAAGGACATTCATTACAGGGGCCAATTGGGCACAGTTACAGAATAGTTAACTACAAGATACACAGAGGATACGTAAAGCTATGGTGAGACACATGAGATTATTCAAACAAGGCAAAAGGAGGGCACAGTTAAAGAGGAGTATATAGTAGGAGATAAAAACAGATGCATACAACTATGGTGAGACATTGGGGATTTAACAGACAAGACATAGGAAGAAAGCAAGCATAATCAGAACTGTATACAGCGGTCAGAGGTACCGTACAGGTGTAGTTTTGTTTCCAAGTTCCTGTTAGGGATTATTATTGTAATTAGTTAAACAGCCAGGTTTTTAGAACTTTCTTAAAACCTGTGAATGTTTCCTCTTTTTAAATGAAGAGAGGGAGTGAGTTCGCTGCTGCCCCCTGCTCTCGTCTTTTTGTACCGGGGGATTGCTAGGAGTGCGTGGTTATTGCATTTTAGGGATCTGACATCATCTTTTTTGGCTATGGTGTGGTTTAAGTAGATGGGTCCATTTTTGTAGAGGTATTTAAAAGTGATGCAAAGGGTTTTGAAGATCACACTAGCTTTAATGGGCAGCCAGTGGTGGTCTCTTCTGTTCTTGGAGATGTGGTCAGATTTTTTAATTCCGAGGGCAGCTCGTGGGGCTTTGTTTTGTATTAGCTGCAATTTGTCAAGATCAGAAATGGATGTTCCAAGTAATAACACGTTGCAGTAGTCTAGTCTTGATAAGATCAACCCCCTGGCCAAGGTGATGCAGTTGGTGGGTGTCGGGCTTAGAGTAATTAAATTAGCGGTGTAGGAGGTGGAGGAGGAGAGGGCGTTAATGGTTTTAGTCATGGTGTGGTTAGCGGCTAACTACACACCTAGTGTTTTTACATGTTTCAGTACCGGAATCATGGTGCCATCAATATTGATAGAGGCGTAGTCAGAATAAAGTGTAGCTATTTTATACTGGGTCCCACGATGATCACCTCAGTCTTCTCATCGTTGAGGCAGAAGCTGTTTAGGGCCATCCATTTTTGAATTATAGAATAGATTTTATTGATAGTCTGAGTGTCTTGGGTGTAGTGCCCTGAAAGTGGGATGAGGATCTTGGTGTCATCTGCGAAGTTAGTGTAGATGACACCCATATTGTCTAGAGCTGAGAAGAGGTGCTTGGTATAAGCATTATAGAGAGTTGGTGAAAGACAGGAGCCGTAAGGAACACCAATGGGGACTGAGATAGGGTCGGCAGCTTCTTTGCCTATAGAAACCCTGGAGGTTTGTTTTGCAAGAAAGGATTTAATTCATGTGGTGGCGTTAGAGGAGAAATTGAAGTTTTCAGCCAGTGTGGAGCAGAGTTTGTTATGGTCTACTAAATCGAACACTGCTCATAGGGCTAGTAGGGGAAGGATGCCGAGTTTCTCTGTGTCTCTTATCGTATCCATCTGGATTTTGAGGTCCAATAGGGCCGTTTCCGTGCTGTGATTAGGACGGAATCCAGATTGTCTGGTTCCAAGGAGTTGGTTCTGTTCTAGATGTGCTTGGACTTGGTTATAGCCTATTTTGTCGAGGATTTTAAGAAGGAACATAATTGTAGTTATAGGCCTATAATTAGTGGATACAGTGGGGTCAAAGGTGTTATTTTTTTAGTAGTGGAGTAACCCAAGCTTCTTTGATACTAGCTCGGACCAGATTAGTGTTAAAAGAAGCGTTGACAAAATTGGTAATGATGGGAGTCAAGGTGTGGACACAGGATTTAACAACTTGTGCTGGGACGGCGTCTTCATTGCAGTTGGAGGCTTTGAGTTTAGTAATGGTATCAAACACTGTTTTCTGAGAGACTGGGGTGAAGTGGAAGAGGGAGGTTGGTATTCTCATGGGAGGTCAGAGGTTGCTTGGGATGGGTGGATCTGTCCGCTAGTAGTTGTTTTTCAGTTGAGACTTTGTTCTGGAGTAGTTCGATCTTAGCTGCTAAGGCGTCTTGAATAGTGGTGCACCACTCTTTGCTAACATTGGTCAGGCAGGTTATAGGGGAAGGGTTTTCTGGTTCTTTTAAAATAGAGAACAATTCTTTTTGAGTCAGAGGCGGCATTGCTGATTCGAGCATTGCACGCATTGGCTTTTTGGGTGATAATGGCTGTTTTGTAGGATTTATTAGCCATGTGAAAGACTTTTTTAGACTCTGTGTTGGGGTGGTTTTTGAAGGCGTGTTCAGCACACGTTTAGTTCTCCTAAGTGAGATTAGAGATTTGATCATCATTGAACCAGGGGCATGATCGTTTGTCCGAGCATTTGGTTTTAGTGGTGAGATGCACTACAGCGTCAATAGTAGTGGTGAGTAGTGGCGAGACAGTGGTGAGTAAGTGTCTGCTAAAATACTCGAGTTATCACTATTGGTAGAGACTGAGCCTAGTGCTTTGGAGAGCAGTGGTACTGGATTTTCAGGAGTAAGATTACAAGAGTTTCTGGTTTTGTAGGCGTTTGCAATACTAGGTTTGATTAAAAGTGGTTCAATGGGACTAAGGGTGAACTTTATGTTATAGTGATCCGTCCAAGTAAGAGGAGAGATAGAGTCAATTGACATGGTCGTGTTAAGCGAGAGGATCCAATCTAAGGTTCTTCCTTTAATGTGAGTGGGGGCATTCACTAATTGGGTAAATCTCATATCTTTGAGGGATAAGTATACAGCTTCTGCTTTAGAGTCATGGCTATCATTAAAACCTAGATTCAGGTCTCCCAGGAGGATGCATTTGGTGTTCGGTTTTATGAGTGGAGCTAGTAATAAGGGGATGTCGATTTCTGGATGACTTTTAGAATTTGGAGATCTGTGTACCTGAATGAAGAAGACCTTCCAGTAGGGGTAGTGGAAATTAACGAGGAAGACACTATGAGCAGTGTTTCTCGCCAGCCATCCCGCCGGGGGGCAAGCGTGGTTTCTCAATACTCTAGAGTGTCAGTGAGGTCAGGGACTAGTGTGGCATCCCGCAGGTACCAGGCCTCAGAAAGGTCTCTAAGTGGCCCAGTAATTGTTCTGGCTGTTAATGAGGTAGTGGCTAGAAAGCTCCTGCTAAAGGAGAGGAGACTAGTGCTAGAGAAACGGAAACAGCAGGACAAGGTCGCCATAGAGCTGCGCAAGCTGGAGCTCGAAGAGAAGAAGGAGGACAACAGATCCACTGCTAGCGAAAGCAGCAATAATGGTTCAAACCAGGGTGCTGGGAATAAGCCTCGCCATTAGATCCCCCAAGACTTAGTGCAGGCTTACAAAGTGGGGTAGGAAATGTTTTACTGGTTTGAAGCAATCAAGCTTGCTTTTCAGCTACAAGGGGTGGATGGAGTACTGTGGGGTGGACCCTTGATGAGTCACTTACCGACACCAGGGACAGATGCAATTCTTCAGTTAACTCCAGTGGAAAGGCCTGTTTATTAGAGCATGAAGGCGACCCTCCTCGGGAAGTTCTGTAAAACCTCAGAACAGTATTGCAGATCTTCAGAGAGCTCGGAAAGAAAAGTGGGCAGACATTTGAAGCGTTCACACACTTGTTGAAATAACTGAGCGGGTTGGTGTCTGGTAAAAAAGTCGACACATAGAAAGGGATGTACACTTTGATTGCGTGTGAGCATGTATTGAAGAATTGTGAGTTTGACCTACACCAGCATCTTGTGGACAAGACTATTACAGACCCTGGGGAGCGTGCAAAGGCTGCGCACAGGTTTGTAAGTATTTGAGTCCAGAAAAAGTCTCAGGTGTACAAACCTAAACCAGAAAAGAAATCTTCGGGCAAAAAAGTTAACAAGGATGGGAAGGACGAAGGTCCAACCCCCTCCTCTTCAAAGTCAGGTCCCCAAAAGACTGAAGGGAAATCCTGAAGCTTTAGTTCAGCTGTACACACTGAAAAGAAGAGTGCAGGCACTCCTAACACTGGTGCAATTAGTTCTCACCGCCCAAAGGTTGTTTGTGTCTATGGAGCTAGGCCATAGGAAAGGGAATCTTACTTGCGAGGGCTTACCCAAGCAAGCCATAGTGCATGTTGGACGCATGGAAGAGGCCATCATTAGTGTGCGCCGCCTAGAGGAGGACTTCCTACTAGGCCAAAGAATGCCGGAATGTGGATTGAATGCACTGAGCGGGAATCGTACTGAGTCTCCAGAAGAGATCCCAGTTCCCAATAAAACTCAACTATTTAGAACATGTGTATTTCAATGGACACAGAACTCCCGCTGTTCGAGACACAGCAGCTAGCCTCACTGTTGTCACCCGGCAGAGGGTAGAGCCAGTTCAGTAAACAGATGGGCCTGATTGTAGCATCAGTGGGTTTGACAGAAAGAGTAGTTGCCCCTTGGAATGTGTCCAGTCCTGCCCGACTTGTCAAGCTTGGGGCAAATCAGGTGATGCCACAAAGGCCCCCTTAATTCCACTACCCATGGTTGGGCGCCCTTTCAAGAGAATAGGCATGGACATTGTGGGACCTTTGGATCCTCAAACAAGCTCAGGAACAGATTCATCCTGGTGGTGGTAGACCACGCCACAAGGTACCCTGAGGAATTCACTCTGAGGAGCATCAAAGCTCCTGTGATTGCGAAGGCTCTGAATGGGATATTCTCCCATGTTGGATTCTCCAAGGAAGTCGTTTCTGACAGGGGATCAAACTTCATATCAGCTTATATGAAAGCTATCTGGGAAGAGTGTGGAGTCACCTACCGGTTCTCTACATCCTTACATCCACAAACAAATGGGCTTGTTGAGTGGTTCAACAAGACCCAGAAAGGTATGATAGGTGGCTTCGAAGAGCAACTGAGAAGAAAATGGGATATTCTCCTGCCATCTGTGCAGGGAGGTGCCAGAGAACCGAGAAGGGTTTGGCCCCTATAATATTCTGTTTGGACTCCCTGTATGAGGTCCCCTCAGTCTAGTGAAAGAATGATGGGAGGGAGACCCTTTATCCCCTACACAAGATATGGTGGAATATGTACTTGGCCTTCGGTCTAGAATGACAAAGTACATGAAACAGTCGACATAAAACCTAAAGGCCAGTCAGGAGCTAATGAAGCACTGGCACGACCAGACGACCACAGATGTAGTCTATTTTCCAGGCCATTGGGTATGGATTATGGAGCCTGTCAAACCCAGAGCCCTTCACGACAAGTGGACTGGGCGTTACTGTGTGCTGGAAAAAGTCAGTGAGGTGAATTATCTCATTGACGTGAAAGGACCTAAACAGATGTGCAGGTACTTTCATGTCAACCAACTAAAATCCCATTATACCCGGGATGACCTGATCATGGCATTAGTGACTGATGGAGAGACTGAAGAGCAGACCAATCCTCTCTCAGACCTACTGCGCACTGAAGCTATAGATGGGTCAGTTAAAGGTGTCAACCTTGCAATGGACCTGTCAGTACAGCAACTGACAGATTGTCGCCGTTCAATGGGACAGTTTGCTGGTCTGTTTTCGCTGACTCCAGTTCACGCAGATGTGGACACTGGAGACAGTCAGCCAGTGAAGAGTAGGATTCACTGGATGTCCGATAAAGTCATGACGTTTCCAGGACTTTGTCCCTAGGAGTGATAGAGCCATCCCACAGCCCTTGGGCTAGCCCAGTGGCACGGGTGTTGCTAGGTCTGGAAAAGACGCCGGGCTATGTTAATGTCGGAACTGTCAGGACTCGGGGCTAGCTAACCTTTTGGTTATAGCTCCTGATATTGTATCTGGGGCTACAACCAAAAGACCAGGGGCTATAACTCCCTTAGCCCCCCCCTAGCTATGCCTCTGACCAGTGGTACTGGTCCCTAAACAGAGCAGTGGTGGGAAGACTGAAGTCTGCTTTTGTGTGGACTACAGGGGGTTCAATTATGCCACAAAGACAGATACTCAGCCCATTTCACAGGCAGACAAGATCATTGACAAGCTTGGTGCTGCCAAGTACATGACTACCTTTTACCTCATAGCAGGGAATTGGCAGGTCGGATTGACATATGGAGCGAGAGAGGTCAGCAGTCTCAATCCTGGAAGGACATTATCAGTTCACTGTGATGCCCTTCGCCTTCGGTTTGAAGAATACCTCTGCCACTTTTCAGTGGATGCCTAACCAGGTTTTGGCTGGTCTATAAACTTCAGTGTCGCCGATTTAGACTACATTGCTGTGTTCAGCCACACCTGGGAGGATCACATATCCCACCTGAAACAAGTGCTTCAGGCGCTCCAGAATGCAGGTCTGACTATCAAGGCCATGAAGTGCCAGATAGTGCAGGGCACAGTGACTTACATAGGCTACCTAGTCGGTGGAGATAAGAAGCAACTTCTCGAAGCGAAGGCAATGGCTGTGAAGGGTTGGGACATCCCCACAGTCCCCCGCGTCCTATTTAGTTGGGATCCAACAGGTGGAGTACACAAGGCATCTCCAGAAAGTGGAGGGCTAAACCTTCCCCCTGCCATTGCCAGTCTGATTAACTGACAAAGGCTGCAGGGATCAACTTGGTCCTTTTGTTGGGCCTTGAGCTGGCGGCAGTGATGAACATAATTAACATACACATCAAATGTATTTCAAACAGGCCCACGTGGGGCCTGGCTGCAGAGCCTAACAAAGGAGACAGGAAACTCCCAACACCCTTTCACATGCACTGTGTCGACCTGATTTCAGCTCCCGCCTTCAATATCGATTGACATGGAAATGTCATGTCTGGGACTGCATGTATTACAGTAGTTATCCCTGCACGGGACCCCGTTCAGAAGATAGCAGTATGGGGTTGACGGCACCAGAAAGTCTGGTCTCACCACAGCTAGAAGGGAGACCTGCACTTTAATCAGGAACCACAGAGAGATCCATTGACCAGAGAGACTCTTTGATCCTCAACAGACAGGAAGATGGTTGGGACTTAGTATTACATGTTTTCACCCCTTTATCTTTTCTGTTGCAAAGCACTCTGGTTATTACCTCATGCATACAGGAGATTGTTGGTGGTGAGCCAGTATTGGTTCATTAAGGTAGGCATAGCCATCACCAATCCCTGTCGTCCATTTGGCTTTAAAGGAGGATCGAGAACCTCTTTTGGGCAGATCATCAGAAGACTTTGCAAGGTGTAACAAGAAGAACTTGGCATTAGACCCTGGCTGAAGGTATAGTCTGCCTTACATCTTCTGCCAGTGAAGGAAGGCCAGGACCTCCAAAGAGGGAAGCAAGATCCCTCCCCCAAACACCTCTCAGGGAACAGAGGGAGATAATTAATCCAGAGGACCCTCCGCAGCCCCAGAACCGGTACCCAGCCAGCGCACAGTGTGCACTGCTAGGCTCTGCAGCAAGCTTCCTAGGTGTGAAGTGCCAGAGAGTCTCTGAACCAATCCAAGGACAAGGCAGCTGCCTGCAATACACTCCACAGCCTTGGGTCGTCCCCTTAAAGGACGAGCAAGCCCAGTGAAGAGGCTAGGAGAAGTGCATCAACAAGCATCTACCGACGTCCCCCTTAAAGGACATTTTCGAGCCAGTAGAGCCCCTTGAGCAGCAACTGACTGCACCGCTGACTGTTCTTACGCCACAGTCGCTAAAGCCATCCAAGACGCCTCGACCAGTGCTTCAGAACCCCCGAGCCAGCACAATGATTCCCGATCCTGAGGCGCTGTGTAGGCCAGCCTGCTGCCATTCGTCCAGCTTTGCTCACCAAACTGCCTGCCGCCTGATAGCCGCAGCTGTCTCCCATCTTAAACTCTGTTGCAGAAGCTGCAAAGCGCCCTGAAACCGACTCGGCCTGGTCGAGCACCAAGACCTCCTACAGCACAAGGTATATTGTGTTCATGTCCCCCTGGTTCTTCTGCAAAGGCCCCTCGTGACATGTTATGACCCATTGCTCCCTTTGTGTTGAAACCAAGTATCCTTGAACCGTTGCTATTAATTACTTTACCAACTAGCCTCCTGTCAGTATACAGAGTGCATCCCTTTTCATTCTTTGGAACTGTCTGTCCTCTGCATTCATTTACAGGGTGTGTTGTGTTTCTTAGTGTGCTAGATCTGTCTGTGGGATAATATTTATATATATATATTTATAGCCGTATTGATCAAAATGTGACTATATAGCATTACCAGATAGATAGTTTGACAAAATGAAGGGATGTCCCTAAACAACCAAGACAGATGGCTATCCTATTTGTCTGGAGTTGCCATGTGTTGCCTGCGGGCCTGCCGGCCTTTGGACGCTAATGCAACCCCCTTTTGTTTCATGCATATATGTGACCCTCTTGTATCAAGTATATATGTGGCAGCTGAATGAGGTCATCAAAGGACTCATCTCATGCAGTGCTTGCATTGTTCTGATGGCAACATTATCGCTGGGTCATTCCACCTCAAGCCTGACTGAAGGCTATGTCCGGGGCCAGTGTCCACCTGGCCAAGGACATGGCTAGACCTATGACAGGGGGAGTGGGACCAGCCACTAACTCTAAGGTTACGGAAGTTGCTTTGTAGTGTGTTACACATCTATGAAATAAACACCAGGACCCATGATTCCTTGTCTGTAGTCAAACCATGCATGTTGAAGTAGCCCTGGTGGTCAGGACAAGGTTTTGCCACCTTGTGAACCTTAGGGATGTATGCACACTCCTGTCGATGCTGCATGTGTATTAACTGTTCTCAGCATTTGTGTTGCCAAGACGACACCATAGGAAGGTGATACATACAAACCTGCCTAGGTTTATAGAGAGAAGGCTCCAGCTTGTACAGGGCACTGCAACCCGCATGCCAAAAGGAGTTTCTCACTTATACCACGTAATCCACACCTTGTGCGGTCACAGTCTCCGGTGATGTACCACAAGGCCACCGTCTACATTTACGACGCCAGGGGATGATCCGCTGACTGGACCAGGGTAGTGGTGCCGCTGAGTGCCACGCTGGAGGAAGGGAACACTTTCTGACCTACAAATATGAAAATGCGTTTGCTGGTTATTAGACAAGATATTATAAAGGTTGAATTGGCACAAAACGTATGTTCTGTTTCTGCAGGGCCCACAACAAGGCTGAGTTGCAGAGAAAATGGTGAGGTTGAGTTTGAAGGCAAATGACACATCATATTTGTGAGTCAATATATTTGAAGAAAAAAAAACAAAGGAAGACAGCTGTGTATTTTTCAATGGCACTTACCATCCTGTTAGCTCTGGCCGACTGAGAGCCTGGAAGGAAGTAATTGACAGAACTGGCTCGCAGGAAGGGAGAGGGATTTATCTCCCAACTAATCGAATGTACTTAAAAATAAAGGGAAAGACCTGAGATGTAGCCAAGCCTTGCACTTTGCAAGCCTGACTTTCTGGCTGTGTAGTCTCTCTTTAATCTTGCATTGCACCCATGGGTGTGGCTACATGACCTTGTGGGGCAGCTGCTGACCTCTTGCCCGAGGACTGCAATGATAATGGTGAATGGAAGCAGGGAATTGGTTGGCCCTGGTCCTCCAGGTGCACGCTCCCTGCCCCCAGTTACTCTTTGCAGGAGGTGACTGGAGGTTGCATGCAGACGGAGGAACATGTCCAACCTCTGCTGCTCTAAAGTGTCCCAGGGTAAGTGCAGCAGCAGCTTACCCTGGGAGGCGAGTGCGCCTCTCTCCTCGTGTCAAGGTGCAAATGCTCCGCGCATCTGGGCCAGCAGCTGTCTGCAGTGGCAATTACACGGGCTCCTTTTTTTTTGTTTTTGTTTTTTGCGCTTGGAAACCTTTTTGTGACTATCACCTTCAGGGTGTGGCTGGCATGTTTCAGAGCTTTGCAAATAGGAGCCAAGCCAGCTAGGGAGGGTCCCTGTGTAGCCAGGATAAGAGAATCTGGCAGGGTGGTGTCCAGGCGGCGCTGGGACTCCTCTGGGTTGGATTCTGCCTCGATCCGAAGAGGGAGGCTCCCTCTGTGGAGCGAGAACATTGGGCGATATAAAGGCCCTGCCACCCTCCGCCCCTCATTCCTGTTTACCTGACACTGGCTGAACGAGGTGAGTGCGAACGGAGGTGCACGGAAGGCTGGCGGGGAGTTGGGGGGCACCCCGTTAAAGATAGGGGTAGTGCCTGGGGATGCAAAGCATGTGCGTTGCTGTTTTCGAGCAGGTGAAGCTCAACATTTTTCCCTTTTTCCTTTGTATCTTGGGGCAAACCTTTAATGAACTGGTAATGTTCCAGTCCTGAGAACTGCTGACCTCTACCCCTGGTCCATTCGTTGCGTCATGCATGTGTACTTTGCAAATGTATGCCACAGAGTAGGTGGGGCAGGACCCCACGCTTAATTGCGCACCAGCATAACATGTGGCATCCACTGGGAGTTATGTGACAACGGAATCAGTTGGCAAATGTCTAAAAATGAGTTCTTCAAACTCATATTCAGTAAATGTGGGTTCAGACCTACACACAATTCACCAGTAATCATGGTCAGTCGGGTGGCCCATTTTCCAGTCTGAATTCAGTTTTAAGCCAGAAAAGGTTCCTACGCCACCAAATCTACGATTTGCCACTGGCACAAACTGGCAGCACAGTTTGACGTTTTCAGGTGGAGACACGTTTAAACGCAGTTGCGATGGACCTCTTCCTTTAGTGCGTGTCGGTTTTATTGTGGATAAAAGGCAGTGAGTGTGTTAGCAGCGGGACACCGCAAAGGAGGGGGTGCGTGCAAAGTAAAGCGAGGGGCGATGTTACGGCAACTGAGACCTAGTTCATTTTCCACTGCTTCAATCCTGGCACGATTAAAAGGTTTGACTGCACAAGGGTGGGTTGGGGTGGGCTGAAGAAACCTTGCACTGCCACTTCAAGACTGGCACTTTTACAAGGTTTGACTGCACAAGGGTGGTTGGGGTGGGCTGAAGAAACCTTCCACTGCCACTTCAAGACTGGCACTTTTACAAGGTTTGACTGCACAAGGGTGGTTGGGGTGGGCTGAAGAAACTTTGCAGTGCGACTTCAAGACTGACACTTTTACAAGGGTTGAAGGCACATGGGTGGAGCAGTGTGAGGAAACTTTGCACTGCCACTTCAAGACTGGCACCTTTACAAGGGTTGAAGGCACATGGGTGGAGCAATGTGAGGAAACTTTGCACTGCCACTTCAAGACTGGCACCTTTACAAGGGTTGAAGGCACATGGGTGGGGCAGTGTATGGAAACCTTGCACTGCCACTTCAAGACTGGCACTTTTACAAGGGTTGAAGGCACATGGGTGGGGCAGTGTGAGGAAACCTTGCACTGCCACTTCATGACTGGCACTTTTACACGGGTTAAAGGCACATGGTTGGGGCAGTGTGAGGAAACCTTGCACTGCCACTTCAAGACTGGCACATTTACAAGGTTTGGAGACGTATGGGTGCGGCAGTGTGAGGAAACCTTGCAAGGCCGCTTCAAGACTGGCACTTTTGCTAGGTTTGAAGCTGCCAAGGTGGGGCGATCTGCAGTGTCGGAGGCAGCTTTTGATGCCACGAGGGGTAGACATTAGGGCGCCAGCTGGAGGCTGGGGGTCGCACTGGGCACCAGGGCAGAGCCAGGTGGGGGTGGCTGCCCCCTCTGGGCCCCTCCCCCTGGTTTCCCGGAGGCGGCCTGAAGAAACCTTGTAAAGTCACTTCAAGACAATAGAGTGGGGCAGTCTGCATTGTCGGAGGCAGCTTTTGGTTGAAGGGGCATGGGTGGGGCGCTGTAAGGAAACATTACAGTCACTTCACTACTGGCACGTTTGCAAGGGGTTAAGGGATATGGGATGGACTATGTGAGGAAACCTTGCACTTCACTGCACGACTGGCACTTTTGTAAGGGTTTAGGGAAAATGGGGTGGGTAGTAAGAGGAAACCTTGCACTGGCACTTCAATACCTGCACTTTTTCGGGGTTTGATGGCTGATGGTTGGGGTGGTGAAGGGAAACCTTGCACTGGCACTTCAAGAAACTGCCACTTTGCAAGGTTGTAGGCACATGGATCGACAGTGTTACTCAACTTGAGCAGTTGTGCAAGGGTTGAAGGGACAAGGGTTAGGCAGGGTGAAGAAGTCTTCCACTGTCACTTCAAGACTGTCACTTTTCCGAGAGTTGAAGGCACATGGATGGGGGGTTGAGGAAACCTCGCACTGTCACTTTAAGACAGGCACTTTTGCAAGGTTTGAAGGCACATGGGTGGGGCAGTGAGGGGAAACCCTGCACTGGCACCTCAAGAAACTGGCACTTTTGCAAGGGTGGAATGTACATGGGAGGGGCAGTGCGAGGAAACCCCGCAAGGTCGCTTCAAGACTTGCACTTTTGCAAGGGTGGAGGACACATGGGAGGGGCAGTGTGAGGAAACCTTGCAGTGCACTTGAAGAGTGAAACTTTTGCAAGGGTTGGAGATGAAAAGGAAGGATTTATTTCGTGAGGAAGCCTTGCATTGTCACTTCAAGACTCGCACTTTTGCAAGGCTGGAAAACACATGAGAGGGGCAGTGTTAGGAAACCCTCCAAGGTCACTTCAAGACTTGCAATTTTGCAAGGGTGGAAGGTGCATGGGAGGGGCAGTGTGAGGAAACCTTTCAAGGTCACTTCAAGACTCGCACTTTTGCAAGGGTGGAAAGTACATGGGAGGGGCAGTGCGAGGAAACCCTGCAAGGTCACTTCAAGACTTGCACTTTTGCAATGGTGAAAGACACATGGGAGGGGCAGTGAGAGGTTACCTTGGAAGGTCATTTCAAGACTTGCACTTTTGCAAGGGTGGAAGACATATGGGAGGGGCAGTGCGCCCTGCAAGGTCATTTCAAGACTTGCACTTTTGCAAGGGTGAAAGACACATGGGAGGGGCAGTGAGAGGTTACCTTGGAAGGTCACTTCAAGACTTGCACTTTTGCAAGGGTGGAAGACATATGGGAGGGGCAGTGCGCCCCGCAAGGTCATTTCAAGACTTGCACTTTTGCAAGGGTGGAAGACACGTGGGAGGGGCAGTGAGAGGTTACCTTGGAAGGTCACTTCAAGACTTGCACTTTTGCAAGGGTGGAATGTACATGGGAGGGGCAGTGCGAGGAAACCCTGCAAGGTCACTTCAAGACTTGCACTTTTGCAAGGGTGGAAGACATATGGGAGGGGCAGTGCGCCCCGCAAGGTCATTTCAAGACTTGCACTTTTGCAAGGTTTAAAGGCATATGAGTGGGGTAGTGTGAGGAATTCTTGCACTGCACTTCAAGAGTGACACTTTTGCAAGTGTCGAAAACAAATGTGTGGGTTGGGGTGAACAAATCTTTCGCTGACACTTCAGGACTGGCACTTCTTCAAGAGTTGAAGGCACCTGGGTAGGGTGGGGTGGGGTGCAAGCACGCTGCATTGTCACCTTAAGGCGCCACCTGTTGCAAGTGCTTGAGGCGCCTGATGTGGTGGGGTCAGGACACCTTGTACTGCCACTGCCCATGCTGAGAAGTCCTTTTTGCCTAAGAATGATTATTATAATATTATTATTATTATTATTATTATTATTATTATTATTATTATTATTATTATTAATAATAATAATAAAGCACAGCAATGCGGGGTCAATAGCAAGAAGATGGAAATTGGAAGGTGGCTGAGGCGCTGTTGCATTCTTTCCTCAAACACACAAGCGTCAGATCTATGCCCGGTACTGGCCCCCGCGCTCACCGCACCCCCGCAAGCACGGGACCGGGAGAACCCCTTGAGATTAGGGCTTTCACAGCACTGGCTGCTGCAGTGAGGGTCCCTCTATCTGGGCGACCATGGGGTTCTTTGGGGAGACTCTAGTTTAGAGGCTGCCCTCCTTTTTCAGTACTGTAACCTTCTTTCAGGATTGTCCTTACCTGTTTGAGTTCTTCGGTGCGGATGGAAGCACCTCAAAGCCAATTGGGGACCATCAACTCAAATTCCAATCTTCTCCCATTCCTTGTCCAGGGGGTCCCAAGAGCACTCCTATGGGGCGTGGGCCCTCTCTTGCAGTTCTTGCTCTTTGGGAAGACCCGATACTTTGTGAGTTGAAGGCTAACTCTCCACATGTACCACGCTGCCCTGGTGAACGATGCCTCGGCCGTCTAGTTCATGCAGTTATGTGAAGAGTTACGTTATGTGAAGGCCATGGAGAGTTAGGTCTTTCGGTGGCGCGGGCTGGTTTCAAACTGACTCCCTGATTCTGAGAAGCAGTGTGGCGCTCTCATGCCCTATGGATATGGTTAGTGCCAAGGACGATATTTGCATAGACTTGCAGAATAGCCTGGCCTGGCAGTGAAGGGGTTACTGGACATCCCGGGAAAGCTTGAGCAAAGGCTGCACGTTCAGGGTTTTGAGGCTGAAGCTGGACTCCCTCAATATCCTAGGAAAGTCCAAGTGAAAGCTAATGGTTTGGCAAAGTCTACATGCCTCGGTAAAGACTGGGTACACCCGGTGGCATTGTGGTCAGGTGTGAGATGGTGGGATGTGTGAGTTGGAGAGATGATGTACGTCTTGTGTTAGTATTGACATCTCTAATGGGCAGCGCTGCTAGCCCAGAGAGGGCTTAGAATACCGCAGGGAGAGTTGTAATGGCCTGCCCCGCCCAGTAAATAAAGTGAGTGCAATATTCAATAGGAGATATTAGCACCTGGGAGAGGGTCGCTGCAAACTCAGGAGGCTGGGAACGTCAGCGGAATCTGGCACTCAACTCCCACGCTCCAAAGCTCCCAAGCATCCATTAGCGCCCCCTACATCCCCCCCACATCCCCAGCGACACCTCTAACCCATGGCTACCTAAGTGTACGTGGCCTCGGACGTGTATCCCCCTCGTGACATCCTCCTGTAACCCCCGCACTCTGCACCGGAGCACTATCCTGCACACAGCATCCCGGCTGCCAGACCTGCCTCCCCGTGCGCCACCTGGGCCCGGGAATAGTAAAGGGATGTTGTGCTAGCAGAGATCAGCAACACGTTCCAAGGAGGGCAGGGTTGGTGAGATCCCTGAGCCCTTGCCAAGGCCCTGGCTTCACTCAGGCCCATCGCTCAAGCTGGTGGTCCATTACTACACTTGCCTGCCCAGACGCCGTCACTATAATTCAGTCCTTTTCAAAGTGTTTCCAATTTTTGAGGGATTGTTTTCCAATTTTTGAGGGATTGTAAATGGGGTGTGGGGGCGATGCATAGGTTTGCTGTGGAAGAGACAGTTTGGTGGGAATGGCATTTTAGCCACACCTGCCAGTATTGCTAGTTAGCCTTTTCTTGTGCTATGCATGCTCGATTGCTTGTTAGTCTTTTCTTATGCTATGCATACTGGTTTACTAGTTAATTTTTTTTTGTGCTATGCATGTTGGATTGCTAGGTAGTCTTTTCTTGTGCTATGCATGCTGGATTGCTAGTTAGTCTTTTCGTGTGCTATGTATGCTGCATTG
The DNA here is from genome assembly GCF_040938575.1 of Ambystoma mexicanum. Taxonomy (NCBI): domain Eukaryota; kingdom Metazoa; phylum Chordata; class Amphibia; order Caudata; family Ambystomatidae; genus Ambystoma; species Ambystoma mexicanum. The sequence goes on along the minus strand of NC_090921.1, from coordinate 764,517,292 downwards.
CTAGTTAGTCTGTTCATGTGCTATGCATGTTGGATTGCTAGTTAAGCCTTTTTTTGTGCTATGGTGCTGGTTTACTAGTTAGTCTTTTCTTGTGCTATGCATGCTGCATTGCTAGTTAGTCTTTTCATGTGTTATGCATGCTGGATTGCTAGTTAGTCTTTTCTTGTGCTATGCATGTTGGATTGCTAGTTAAGTCTTTTCTTGTGCTATGCATGCTGGATTGCTAGTTAGTCTTTTCGTGTGCTATGCATGCTGGATTGCTAGGTAGTCTTTTCTTGTGCTATGCATGCTGGATTGCTAGGTAGTCTTTTTGTGTGCTATGCATGCTGGATTGCTAGGTAGTCTTTTCTTGTGCTATGCATGTTGGATTGCTAGTTAAGTCTTTTCTTGTGCTATGCATGCTGGATTGCTAGTTAAGTCTTTTCGAGTGCTATGCATGCTGGATTGCTAGTTAGTCTTTTCGTGTGCTATGCATGCAGGATTGCTAACTAGTCTTTTCGTGTGCTATGCATGCTGGATTGATAGTTAGTCTTTTCGTGTGCTATGCATGCTGGATTGCTAGTTAGTCTTTTCGTGTGCTATGCATGCTAGATTTCGTTCTTTGTCACAGTGATTGCACTCTGTAGTGACACAGTGTGCGAAATAATTGTGACCTATGGGGTAAGCTTCAAAAACTGATGATCTCCAGTTCACATCCTGGCTTCCGTACTTTTCCAAATATCACAGTAGTAAACAGCAGGTTGCAGGTTTTCGTGGTGGACAACGTACTCATTTTCAAGCGTGAGCTCTGGTGTGACCTGTTCTTGTTTTAAGAGCATCTCTAACGTCTATTAAAAAACGCTGAAGCAGGCTACATGGATTTTGTGTAAGGATAAACCTGATACGCCTTTCAGATAATGAAGAGTTTCTGTCTGGGAAGAGCAGTTATGAAATCTACAGGGCAGGCAGCTTTTCTTGGTGGACCTGAATTGAGTCCAACTCTGCACCCAGGCCGCCCCTCCTATTTATTAAACCCCAACTGCAGATATCATAATTCCTTGGCACTAGGAGAATTGGAACTATTATTTGCCTAGATAATCAAAGGCGTGTGTCCTAATCAGAGTAAATATTGCGCGGCCTTGGTCCGCGCCAAGAGCAGGTGACAGATTTAAAGTGCAGGTACTCACCCCTCTGCCTTGGGCCACCCTCGGGAGGAATGAATGTGCAGGTACCCACCCGTCTGCCTTGGGCCACCCTGGGAAGGAATGAAAGTGCAGGTACACACCCCTCTGCCTTGTGCCGCCCTAGGGAGGAATTAAAGTGCAGGTACCCACCCCTCTACCTTGGGCCACCCTGGGGAGGAATGAAAGTGCAGGTACCCACCCCTCTGCCTTGGGCCACCCTCGGGAGGAATGAAAGTGCAGGTACCCACCCCTCTGCCTTGGGCCACCCTCGGGAGGAATGAAAGTGCAGGTACCCACCCCTCTGCCTTGGGCCGCCCTGGCTTCGGGGATTGCATGTCCTGAATGTCGCTGGAGTTTGTTTATTAGCCCTGAAAGACTGCACAAGTTCAAATAATGACTTGTTGAAATGTTCAGCAGGATTTCAGAAATGCGGCCGAGCAGGTCAATAATGTGGTATTTCGTCGACTCGCCCTCTTTTCTATTAAGCCTGAAGGACCAGCCAATGGGAACGCCGTATGAGTGGTGACGTCGATGTCATTACTGGCACGTGATGTAGATGGATAGCAGTGTGTGGCATTCAGACCTCACGGCATCCGGAATAATAGGGTGTGTGTGTGTGTGTGTGGCATATCGCAGGGGTTTCCCTTTTCCCCATTCGCCTCCTCTAGATGTACCTAATACCTGGGGTGTGTTTCATTGTGGTAATGCAGAGAAGGGCAGGCGGTACCAGCTGAGGCACCTGTTGGTACCAGCTGAGGCACCTGTTGGCACCAACTTCTCCGGACAATGCAGGGAAGGGCAGGCGGTACCAGCTGGGGCACCTGGTGACACCAACTTCTCCGGGCAATGCAGGGAAGGGCAGGCGGTACCAGCTGAGGCACCTGGTGACACCAACTTCTCCGGGCAATGCAGGGAAGGACAGGCGGTACCAGCTGAGGCACCTGGTGACACCAATTTCTCCGGGCAATGCAGGGAAGGGCAGGCGGTACCAGCTGAGGCACCTGGTGACACCAACTTCTCCGGGCAATGCAGGGAAGGGCAGGCGGTACCAGCTGAGGCACCTGGTGACACCAACCTCTCCGGGCAATGCAGGGAAGGGCAGGCGGTACCAGCTGAGGCACCTGGTGACACCAACCTCTCCGGGCAATGCAGGGAAGGGCAGGCGGTACCAGCTGAGGCACCTGGTGACACCAACCTCTCCGGGCAATGCAGGGAAGGGCAGGCGGTACCAGCTGAGGCACCTGGTGACACCAACCTCTCCGGGCAATGCAGGGAAGGGCAGGTGGTACTAGCTGATGCACCTGATATGATATGATATATGGCATTTATAACGCGCCTATACACAAGTTTTCACCTGGTGGCACCAACTTCTCTGGGCTTGGCAGTCTGTTATATAGCCACCTGCCAGGTGACGTATGGTGTCTGTCAACTCTTACTCTGCCACATACCAGGTCCCGCCCCTTGAGTCATACAGAATCTAGACCGGTTGGTAAGCCTTTATTTTGCCATGAAAGGGACCTCTTGAGCAAACCGAACCCACTTACAAGTGACAAAACTAAACCTGAGACCTGTCTGGGGGAGGGAGTTGCTGGATCCATGAGGGACAGGGTTGAGCCCCAGAAGGAGCATGGATGGGCCCCAGAAACGGGTTCAGCCTCACAGCATCCCTTTAGTTGGCTGCTCTCTTGGCAATAGGTGGGAGTATGAGCACTCTTCCAGAGGGGCTTTGCTTTAATGTGACCCTGTGACATGTCATGGTGAGTGGGCTGGCTGCGGCCTATTTTAAACCCAATCTAAGTTGTTGTCTCCTTCTTTGCCTATGAGTCTAATTATTTCGGTGTACAGTATTCTGTGTGTTCAAATGCTATTTGAGTGCTTGAGCACTGGGGGTGGGGTGACAGCCGGGCTGTGGATGGGGCCTCCCCCCATCAATGTGTACTGTCACGTGGATTGGATCCTGGCGCACTGTGTGCACTGCCTCACTCCGCAAACACTTGAATATGCGATATATTTAGGTTGACAGCCTAGAGGGTAATCGGTTAAATGGTTGATTACACAAAGTGCCACCTTTAAAATGATGGCAGAGCCATGGCGGAGGAGGTCACGTGCCATCCTACTGAAGAAAGAGGTCAGAAGAGCTTAGGCTGGAGTTTAGTGGGAGTGATGGCAATTCAAAGGAGACAGGCACTGGAGGAGCCAGACACTTCACTGTGCAGGGCTGGGTCACCTGGGAAGGAGCATGATATTTGGGAGGCCACGTGTATGATCCCAGCACTTAAATATTAAGGCATGGGGGCAGGAAAGAATTGGAGTTTATAGGCATCATTGATGGAGCCAGGAATGCATGACCGGGTCAGCCTTCGCTGTATAGATCTGGGTCTAAGGGATGGGGGCCCTTTGTGCCGTGGCCAGCCAGTCGGAGAGTTTGGGCAGTGGGGGGAAGAAGATGAGCCCGACCCTAAGGCTATCTCCTCTCGCAGAAGGCATCCAGGTATCCCAAGCAGATGAAGCGAGTCAGTCAACATTCACGTGCACAGGTAGAACCCTGCGGGAGCCTTGCAATTGAGTAAGAGCGAGTTCTGAAAATGAGGACTAGGACTCCTCATTACACATGGGTGAGGATCACTATCAGAACTATGCCCGTGGTCTCACTTCTGGGACTGCAGATGTGCCTGCAGGCCAGGATTGAAGTGAGTTGACTTTAGTGGGCGAGCCAGAAAAAAGTGGGCCACTCTCGACAGGACCTCTGCTCCCCATTGACTCTGGAGAGTTAAAGGATGATTCAACCTCACCAATTTTTGCCAGGCGCTGTTGGGTGTTTTCGTTACACATTTCGAGGGTCAAGCAATCAGTGTCACCACTAAAGTGTATAGAGTTCCAGCCGCGGTGGGCAAGGTGAATGTTACTGGAGAAGCCTTTAAGCTTGCCAACGTATTCTCCTTCCATTCCACCACTCTTGGAAGTGGGCCCTGCAGGTGTTCTGTATAACACAAAGTTTCAGATATTGCTGTATTGGGAAAAGAGCTAGCTTTGAAGACTAAGGGGGCGTTGGAAGATCTACTGGACACACTGGACACTCTACGGCTACATTCCATCCTGCCGATTCAGTTTGTGAGGAACCATTTAAGAGTTTTGATTTGTTACATCTTTGGCATAGCACCGTTCTACTAAAGGAGAGTCTAACTCAACCTGAGAGAATGATACATCTGGGAGCTGATCACCAAGGATGCGCCCGGTCTTCTCTTCCCCGTTACCTGGTCCTCAAAGTGCCTGCTGAGTATGATGAATATTTGAGTAGCAGCCTTTTCCAGGACTCTATTGAGGTGTCCTCTGCATTTTTCCTTAAGCATCCTTTGCTTCAGGCTGAACCAACGGAACAGGTGATACATGTCTGCGTGGTTTGATAATGAGGAAGGGCGAGACAGGTTGTCTCCCCTCTATAAGGGCAAGGCAAATATCCGTCGAAACCAATGGGAAGCCTGAACATGTGCTCATTTGCGAGTGCGCTTCTTTTGTGCAAATCATACATTTCATTATGTTTCGTGGCAAGTGGGTCTAAAACATGTTTGAGCTGCACAGGTTGAGAAGTAAGATATATTTGGTCTCAAACAATGGACTTCAGATCTAGTTGGCTGATCCTTCTGTTGGTAAAAGCAAGTGGCCATCACTTGATTCTTATGACATTGTTATGGTTCCAATAGCACAGGTGCTTTACAACCAGTTCACCCGTTGCTCTGGGTTTCACGGTACACATTCTTTTGTATTGTGCAATTGTTTTTCTATAATGTATGGTCTTGTTTTTACCTTAATCTACAATGATGATCGTGCAGGGTCCCAGTGCTGGAGTATCACGTGGTGTACAGGCATGGAACAAGATGCACAGGCAGGTCTCAGCGGAGTTAATTCTTCTACCAAAGGAGATAGGGAAGGTTGGGATGGTGGGGACACAGCTAAGCAGCTTCGATGGCTCAAGGAGAAGAATCACAAAAGGTGCTTCAGGTTTGCATTAAGAAGACCTAGAAGTGCTGTACTGCAGTCACAATAATAGAATGCAAGGAGGTTTTGAGGGTTAGAATCAGGATGCATTGGTGTGTTCTTCCCTCACTGTGTTCTTCCCCCTCTGATTGTAAAGTACTCTGTTGCTTCCCAAAGCTCGGTCCACACTCAATAAATACCCTAATAATAATAGGAATGAGAATAATAGTAATAATAATAATAATAATAATATGTGCGGCACCTGATGCCAGAATGTAAAGCTGTTTTACCAGTACACAGTTGTGTAGTGTGCCAATAGTTCATGCACAGGAGGTACGACAAGTAAAGATGGAGATGCTCCTGTGGAATGCTCCCTCTAAGAATGAACTTCTACTGTACACTTGGCTCCAGCCAGTCACACTAGCAAGTACTTCCTGTTTGAAAACAATCTTTCTCAATTATTCATTCTCAATTTCTCTGTCTGAATAATTATGTGTTTCTTTTTAATATCCTTGATTTGCATTCAAGTGTTTTGACTAATTATTTTCTTATTTTACTTCAATGTTAACTTCTTTTTAATTCCTGTCACCTTTACCTACTTTTCATTTGTTATTTTGGGTAGTATTTTGTTACTTTTTTTTTTTTTCCTTTCATATGCTGTTTCTTGTCAGGTGGGGACCCCCCACAAAACAGAAGGCCCAGGGAGGCCTGCATGAGGTGCCCCCGCCACCCATTTGTGGTGCGGGTGGAGAGGGCCACCAAGAATTGTAGGACAGGCCCCCCAGTGGGTGGGGCAGTAAGGTTTGGGCACCCTGGGGCCAGATTGGCACACCAATGTGCCCCTCTGCACCAAGGGGAGTTGGGTTACCAAAGGAAAAAAGTTAAAATTGTGGACCGCATTTTAGGGGGGGCTGTGGGGCACCCCAAACTGACGGGGAATTTTCTAATGGGACGGGGTGGTGATTTAGTGAAGGGTGATATTTTTGAGAGAGTCGTTGAAGGCAATATTGAATGAGAGCATTATTTTTTGTGAGTTATTTTCACATGTTGAGGCAAGGAAATGTCACCTGGTGTGCAGGTTAAAATGTGATCTAGTTCCAATGTTGTTGTCTGTAGAACCAAGAGAACTGAGCTATGACCTTCCACATTTCAATGTGTGTGAGACAGGACAAACTCATTCTGCCCCCTGTGTACTGGTCTCCCTTTTGCCAACAATGGGAGCAATTATTATCACAATAGCACCCAGCATTGAGTTTATAAATGCTGGTGTTTAGGGTTAGTTGAAACACTCACCCTCTACACCACTGGGATGAATGGTGGAAAGAGGCACATTCTCCTCCCATCCGTATTTCCTCTAAAGGGATGTAAAATGCATTGGCCCTGCCTCCAGCATCCCTGATTGGGTAGACTGTCTGGCATTCCACCCAATCATAGAGGCAGACAGATGCTGGGGGCATGGATGACTTCCAGACAATCAGAATGTCCAGAACATTTTTTAAGCCGTCACCCCAGATCATTCCTTGACTGGCCTTGATGCCCTCCTTTGCAGCCAATCCTATGTACAGATCTCTTAGGCCACTCTGATTGGCTGATAAGAAGGGATATCCAGCCAAAAACGATCCATCTCAACCTCTCACCCCATAGGCTCAAAAAATGGAGGTGGGATTCAGGAAATTCTGTGCCGGTAGGCGGGCAGCATGTGAAATAGAATTCCCTCATTGCACTTACACCGCGAGGATTTCATCCACCCATACTGGTGATTTACTAGAAGTAAAACACCAATCTACTAAATATGAATGATACAAATTGTGCTAGAGTTTGTACAGGAACTGAGACGGCTCCAACCTGGCCCTATCTAAAGATGGGAAATAATACAGTGATTCTTTTTCAGATCAGCAGAGGCCTAGGAAGATGGCGAATCTACTCCGAGCTCTTAAACTCATCATCGACACCTTCAACAGCTACAGTCGTCAACAAGGCCACTTTGACAAGCTGAATAAGGATGAGTTCAATCTTCTGATCCAGAATGAGTTTGCTGATATTATTGAGGTACGCCCTTCAATATGTAACCCCTGGGGTCTAAGAAACCCTTTCACAGATGTTTTCCTATAGGATCACGCTGTTCTCTTTTGATTGTCATCTCCAGCCGATTGGGAGTGACTAACAATATTGTTTCGTTTCTGCTCCCTGCCCCTCACTGATGGAAGAGGCATTTCACACTCACGAATTGTATTTGTAGATATTCGCAGTTCTGCATGCACACACATTTGCTGCATCAAGGAACTTATGTTACAATTTTTGCCTTGAACACACATACATATTTTCACCAAAAAGAAGATGGAAATGGTACATTTAAGTACTAATGTGAAAGAACTCAACGTGCTTTCAAAGTCAATAAAGTGAGTTTTTACAATATAAAGCTGGATTTCAAATAAACAGCATTTTATATGTGTGAGACCAAGAGGTTCACGGCGTTGGTCCACAATAGCACGGATCTCAGGAGATCCTCCTCACACATCTACAATTCCTGCTCTCAAATAGGTTGTATACGAATTGTTTGAATGACAATTGACCGAATTACAATTGACCTTCTGAACAATTGACCGAATTTAAAAGGTCAATTAGGATATAATATATATGCTGGGCGAAACCCCCCACAACCCGCCACCCAATCCAATCCCCCGTCCCAATCCCCTTATATTATTATTCCCCCACCCAACCCATTATACATATAAAAATAACCATACGGTCAATTGTACAGAAGGTCGTACAGAAGCAATTAGGACCACTGTAATAGAGTCAATTGTGTCATTCAGTCAATTTTTCCTGAACAATTTGGTTAATACCCTCAAATAACCTCAATACCCGAAGCTTCCATACTCCGGTGTGAGTATTTATTTCAGTTCCAGTCTTTTTTTATTGCATTTTGGTTCTTGTTATATTGTTTTTCCAAATATAAGGGCAGGCCTACAAATACAGAAAAACACCAGGAGCTCTGCAAACCTAATATGGGGTGATTTAGGATGCAATACATCAATGGTCGGCCACCAAACCCTTTTTTTACAGATTCCTGGAATAGGGACACTCCAAGCTGATAATGCGCAAGTCCCACAGAAAGTGGAAGTGTATTGTTCTCTCTGGATTGGCTTCGTTCCTCTGAGGCTCTCGACTTGCTCACACATCCACATCCTGCTCCACCATGCGCCCTGTATCACGTGTTACATGACTACATGTTCATCTCCATCCCAATCTCTTTCAGAAATTCTTTCTGTATACGTTTGGTGGTGGCTGTTTTCTAGCCATTAGGATACTTGCACCTATTTAGTTGCTTGTAATTCATCGTATGCCTCTGAGAAGAACCGGTGTCATTTTTCACTCGTGCATCTGAATAATATTTCAGCCACATCAATTCATCTGATTAGGATTTCATGCTAGATTCCTTTCTTTTTTAAATATCTTTCATTGTTAAATTTGCTTTTCATTCCCATGTTCCCTCCCTGTTGCCCTGTGGGCGCTTTGATACACAATTTACTTGGTGTAGAAGCGCCTCACAAATGCACAAGAAATAAATAAATGACTCAGCATTTGCTTGCGAAAAAATAAAGGAGTAGTTGCATTCGGGGTTGACAACATCTTAAAGGGGAATCAACATTGGGGTCAGTTCCGGTTTCGTTTGTTTCTTGATTTGACTCGTTTTCGAATCATCAAACAAAATCGATAATCGCCTCGAGAATTGGGGGAGTGGTGGGGCCACGCCACAAACTTGCAAGTCTGCCCTTGATCTCACCTGTCCTTTGAGAACTGCTGAAAGGAATTTTCTAGAACAAGTATAAGTTTGAGCACATGTATTGTACTGTCTTCAACCCCCAGCCGCCTATTTGAGGACTGATCATAAAAATGACAGGTTTTAAGCTATAAGCCCCGGTATAAAAGTCCCCCTTCCCCTGGCATGAGGGCCAGTTCCCCTCATGCACACAGCACATCATTTATTACTCACTGAGGGTAAATGCACTCGCCAGTGCCCAGTGCCGAGTGCAAGTTAACGGTGGCTAACAACATCCTTATGAGAGCGTGAAAAGGTGCTCACAAATTGGAGCCAAATTTTAAAGCAAAACATGTTGAATCATTTCTGCCAAGATTAGAAACAAGTATTGCCAAGGCCAATAGTATTTGGCTGCCATGTGCCAAGAGCAGCCTTAAATGCCCCATTACACTGCCCGCTATGACCCAGGGGCAATACAGCTCACACATTTGCAAGTGCTAGTATGTTACACAAGCCAGGCACACACTTCAAACAAACACAAGTAATGCACAAAAACACTGGGCCGTCAACCCGGGGAGATCTGGGACTCTTGCCATGTAATTGATAACAGGGACAACTAATTGCAACGGAAGCACTCCCAGAATGCTTACCTCTCAATAAATCACAACGCCAGCAGCACACACAAGAAGGGACACATGGCACTACTGAGGCTGCCTACAATCCATAATCATAGTATTCGTTTTTGGCAATCTTAGTTTCTTAAGGTGGTGCAACCCCCAGAACGCCCCACTGGGTGGCTAGTGTGAGCAATGGGAGTCTTAGATGTCAACAGAGAAGGGGCATGTAAGGTTTCAGGGAGTCTAGCCAAGATTTGGCGACCTGCGCAGCTGAGGTGACGTGACGCTGTGGAAAGTCTGTGTTAGCAACTAGTGTGATGGCCGGCCATTTACATCTTGCATTAAGTAACACTTCCTATTGGCCTCCGGAGGGCACGTGACCCTGCTATCGTTGCTGCTTATATGGAATCGCTGTGTAAAAACTTGATGTTTCTTAACGTTCACTAACAAAATTTCTGAATGAAAAAAATACCCCCTTTCCCTGATCTTCAGTGACGGCTCTAGGTATGCCCGTTCTGGTGCACACACCTTCAGTCATGTAAAATGGTTACACGTCTGTGGATACACAGTGTACACACGTGATTAGGCATGTGCAGATAACTGGGCTGCAGTGAGGGTGAGCTGCGGCTCAGTTCACTCCCAAAGTTCGGACTAGTACACCAAACAACTTAAAAGTATGTACTGCCAAAGACATAGGTAGTAATTGATACGCACGCATACTCCTGCCATCTGCTGTGCCGACCAGATGCAACAGCAGATCCTTGCCACAAGGGGGAGTTCAACTGCTGTGGCCTGATCTGAAAAAAAGGCCTCATTAAGGTAAACACTCCACTTTTCATTGAGGACACATACTAGCTACATACAACGTCTGTCTACCAACAAAAATACTTACAGTCTAGGTTTAATCACCTAAAATCAATATGTACTCCGACTTTCAAAAGTAGGCAGGAGAGCACTTCTACCTATACATCCTCAGTGCTTTGAGGTGCAGTATTATTCTGTGGTGGTCTGGGGCTTATACTGTACCCGATGTAGAGCACAACGTCAATCTGATGTCATGAGAAAAACGGAAAGGAAGCCAGGGCTGCCATTTGACCAAAATGCCTGGGGCAGTGGAAGTGACATCAGATGTCAGGTGACATCATATGACCTTTGACCATTAATTTATTTTATTTATTTATGTTAATTCTTGTAATGCGTCACATGCCCATGGTCCTCAGCGTGCACAAAAACAACAAAGACAGTGGGGTCAGCAGGGGAAGTCAGAGATAGGGAGGAGAAGACATTTAGTCTACTGAGTTAAAGAGGAGGGTTTTAATGACCTTCTTGAAAACGTCCAGTGAGGGTGAGGTTCTCACGGATGGTGGAGGGGCAACCTCAGAAAGTTATGTCACATAGACTCTGACATAGGTTCCTCAGCCTACAGCGAGCGGTTCCGATGGGTCATCAAAGTGCACCATTGAAGTGGGGCAGGTGGGGCAAGAGATGGGCCAATTCTGAATGGCTCGGTGGTCTCCACACAACCACAGCTCAAAGGAAACAAAACAAAACAAAACAAAACACCAAAGCACTGCTAATGTGTTAGTTGTGCCCTGTCTCATCCCTGGCGCCCGTGTATCTCCTGCTTGCAGTGCTCATGAGACCAGGGGTTCCAAAGGCAGTAACACAGGTTGCAAATAGCAAGGTAGGTGTCGCAGCGGCTACCTCTGGCAACTCCCAAATGATATCCCTGAAGCAAGCTACCTGAGCTGGACTGACCTCACGAGATTGGGCAGGCTTTTTCTTCTGAAAATCCGGTAGGGCTGAGAAGAGTCAATCACTTGCTATGCCAATAATCTTTTATACTGCACCCGTCACAACCATAGGTCTGACCGCCTCAGGTTTTGTCTGAATAATGTCGTATTGTGTCCCTTCCCGAGGTAAACCAGGCCGGTTTAGAAAAGAAAAGAAAAGAAGAGAAAAGAAAGACAAGAAAAGAAGAGAAAAGAAAAGAGGGACTAGGTCAGAGGATCGGAGAAGTGGTAGTGGAATAGAAATGAGCATACAGGTAACCAGTGGAAGAAGTGTACAGAACAAAGTGGTGGAACTGTGGCCTGGGCAGGGGAGAGGGTAGGGGGAAGCATAGTGCAACATGTGACAAGGTGTTGCAGCTGGGGCATTGCAACAGTATAAGTGATTAGGAACCAAGGCTCCTATTACAACTTTACACTTGCACAGGGACATGAATGGACAAATCCCCTATATAGAATGGTGAATGTCGTGATAAAAAGTAGAGGAATGGTAAACAGATCAAAATAAAAGTAGTGGAACACCGTTCCTGAACGTTCCCGCTCACTTTGATCACTGCAGGTAACTAGAAAGGAACAAAGGGGTTGAGGGAAGATATATGGTTGTTGAAATAGCTGTGCGTGTGTCGTCATTGGTAGTGGATCAAGCACATTTTGATGGGAAAAAGGGTGATTAAACCCACCCTTGAAACCGAGCAATTTTCCGCGTGGGCAATGTCTAGTACGTTGACTGCGAGGTAGTAAAATTAGTCAGCGCAGGGGTGTGTGATGGACCCAGTGCTCAAGCATACCCTGGAAATGGGGAGGCTTCCTCGACAGATAACGCTGTGCGAATCATCTCTCCAGGTAAAGCAGAAAGGATAATCCGGGGTGGCCAAGCCGACTGAGAGAAGGGCCAGAACCAAAATGTGTCCATGTCAAAGTGTAAGCGGGGAGCACAAAAGGGCAAAAGGGGAGCGGAAGAAGGATGATCTTGGACCTCGAAGTGCTGAGCCCCCTTGGGCACTTGATGAGGGAACAGATTGAAGGATCAGGGGGGGGGGGATGAAGTGTGAAAGATGTAGTGCAGTAAATGGTAGTGGGTTATCAAATTCTAGAACTCTGCACCCATCTACTGTAGGGAAATGGACGCTTAGCTCCCTATCAAGGCTGACCTCTGCCGCCTACGGAAGCACCGCTCCTCTATTTCATCAGGCTCATTACAGCCTATGGACGACTCTGCCTCAGGTTCAGGAGACACCGGGGTGAAGAGGTGCACTACTGAGATATATAAGCTTAAGTGCAAATGCGTCAAAAACCTAACATGGTTAAATCATTTAAAAACATTCAGGTGCCAATGGGTAAAGTCCCCAGACCATATAGGACTCCAAAAAAGCCAACAAAACAGAAAGCCCGTTGTTGCCAACAGGTATCTCCGAATGCACTCCAATGGGACTAATCCCCAAAAAATTCAAATTGTAAATAACAAAAAACTAATTTGAAAACAATAGTTACTTATTAAAAAAAGAGAGAGTTTGACTATTTCAAATGGTCGATATGGAAATAATGTATTTCAATAAGTGAAGCACTAGCCTTCAATAATGAAAACAACAACTTAAACAGTGCGTTTTCAAATTTCGCACTCCGTTGACATACCTTGGAAAAATAAAATAAACATTACAGATAGAAACCAACATTTTATATCTAGTTTCTGTAGTACATACAGGTGAAAGCGAAAAAAAGCCTTTCAACAAGTGGTAGTTTACTAATAAAGCGAACACATAATCATATACCAATTAGAATAAATACATTCAACATATCACACAGTTTTAAAAAGAAGTGTCCAGTCTGTAAGATACAAATCGCTGACACTTTGCAATTGCTGATGCGTTTCGGATCGTAAATCTTTTATCAAGACTGTTATGCTGCTTTTTCTCAAATCTCATTGAAAATCTGTGACCTAAAAAATATATACATATATAGTCACTTGTTACTTATTCCTTCATCATCAAAAATGACCAGCTACTAACATATTGTCAAATCAGTTTCTAACCTCAATGAATAAATTCCCATTGTGCTGGTATAAACCTAAAGTAGGATATACGACAAATCAACTTCCAGGGCACCAGTGGTCTCAGGGATGAATATCGGTTTCTAAACCATCAATCATCCCCAATGCTCTAGCACACCAGGAGGCATCTGAACACAATGGAAACACAAGCACATTTTAAATCTCCTTGTCCAATTTTGGAAAACGTGGACGGAACAGCAGGCTTATTTCCGCAAGGTAATGGATCGTTGGTTAGTTGCAACACAGCAAAAATACAATTATTACTCAATGATAAAAGGGACTGTCCAGTCAAGGTTGTATACAAATACCTACTTTATTATTATTCAACAGACAGTTCTAGCACACTAAGAAATGCAACCCAGCCTGTAAAGGAATGCAGAGCACAGACATTTTCAAGAAGGAAAAGGGATGCACTCTGGATACTGACAGGAGGGTAGCCGGTAAAGTGATTAATCGCAATAGTTCAAGGATACTTGGCTCCAGCATAAAGGGAGCAAGGTGTAGTAAAATGTCACTAGGGGCCTTCTGATAAGGACCAGGGGGACAGAACCACAATGTACCTTGTGCTTGTAAAAGTTCTTGGTGCTCAGCCGCGCAGAGTCCGTTTCAGGGCACTTTGCAACTTCTGCGACAGAGATCAAGACGGGGGAAAGCTGCAGGTATCAGGTGGCAGACAGTTCAGCGAGTGAGGCTGGATGGACGGTTGCAGACTGGCCCACACAGCGGTTCGGGGTCAGGAATCATTGTCCCGGTGCTAGTTGGTGGGTCTGAAGCACTGGTTGAAGCATCTCGGATGACGTTAGAGACTGCGGCGTGACAACAGTCAGCGGTGTAGTCGGTTGCAGCATGAAGGGCTCGACTGGTCCGAATACGTCCTTTCAGGTGGACCCTGGTTGATGCTTGTCGATGCACTCCTCATAGCTTCTTCACTGGGCTTGTGTTGTCCTTTAAGGCGGATGGTCCAAAGCTGAGGAGAGTGTTGCAGGCAACTGCCTTGTCCTTGAATTGGTCCAGGGACTCTCTGGCACTTCACACCTAGGAGGCTTGCTGCAGAGCCTAGCAGAGCACACTGTGTGCTGGCTGGGTACCTGTTCTGGAGCTGCTGGAGGGTACTCTGGATTCAGTATCTCCCTCTGTTTCCAAGGAAGATTTTTAGAAAAGGGATCTTGCTTCTACCTTGGAGGTCCCGTCCTTCCTTACCTGGTGGAAGATGTAAGTCAGACTGTACCTTCAGCCAGTGTCAAATTCTGAGTTCTTCTAGCTACTCCTCGCAAAGTCCTCCGATGATCTACCCAAAAGAGGGTCTCAGCCCACTTTTAAAGCCAAATAGGCCACAGTGATTGGTGTAGGCTAAACCTACTTTAATGAACCAATCATGGGGCCCCACCAACAAATTCCTGTATGCATGAGGTCATAACAGAGTGCTTTGCAGTAGAAAAGGTAAAGGGGTGAAAACATGTAATTCTAAGGCCCTGATTCACAGAAGCATTTTATAATGGTGCAATCCCATAGGAAAACGTTCTGTGAATCAGGCCCTATGTCCTACCCATCTTCCTGTCTGTCGTGGATCATAGGGTCTCTCTGGTTAATTGAGCTCTATTTTGCAGCTTGATTAAAGCGGCAGGTCTCCATTGAAGCTGCCACGAGAACAGATTTTCTGTCTCATGCAAACCACATTCTCGTACCTTCTGAATGGGGTCTCCCTGCAGGGGTTGCCTACTTTAAACACCTAGGCCCAGACATGACAGCTCACTGTCATTTGTACTTTAGGGCGGAAGCTGACTTCAGGTTGACACAGTGCATATGAAATGGGTGTTGGGGTTTCCTGTCTCCTTTGTTTAGCCTCTGCAGCCAGGATCCATGTGAGCTTGTTTGAATTAAACTTTGATTAGTATGTGAAGCTGCCACAGCAGCAGACCTTAGACAAAGGGAAAGGGCGGATCCATGGAGCCTTTGCTAGTTAATTAGGCTGGCCATGGTAGGAGGAAGGTTTTGCCCTCCCTCTTCTGAGATGCCTTGTAATTTCCCAACTAAATATGATTGGGTGGATGGCGCCTGTAGGCTGTGTCAACCCAGAGTATACAGGTCTATGTGTATGTCGTACAGTGAGCATAGAAAAATATATGCAAATTAGCCCCGCACATTTTCTGGCGGTTCATCTACTACCCTACCATCTCTCTCCTCGGCTGGCTCCCTCCACTGAAACAGCATCCCCTTTCCCCTCCATCTTGAGCCGCATCTCCTCAGATTTGGGTAAACTCCTCAAGACTTTCCTCTTCACCTCCTCCTTCCCCCTCTCCCTCCCATGCTAAAACCCCAGAGTTGCTGAGATTGACGGCCTGGGCCCTTATGTGTCCTTCTGGGTCCTGGCCTTCCACCCAATCCCCCCAGCCCCAGGCCCTCTACCAGCACTTGACCTTGGGCTCCCACTGGCCTGTGTGCTCACAGGCCTGCACTTATTGTATTGGCAGGAGATCACTCTTTACCAAGTGATCTCTGCTAAGCACTTAGCTGTTGCTCACAACTGACTTATTGGCACTTCCATCTGTGGAACTATTAGCACTTACCCCTCCCCTTGTCCCTTCTCTCTCTCCGCACTTGCATGCTCTGAATGCTCACAAGGCCTAGTAGGACCACCTCTCTCTTGTTCATCAGTTTATTCTATCTACCTTTTGTTCCCATGTTCCCTCCCCATTTTGCCCTGTGGGTGCTTTGAAACACAGTTTCTTGATGTATAACTGCCTTACAAATGCACAATATATAAATAAAACCATTCAATTTTATTTAAAATTTCAAAAAAGCCCAGGCGAGCACACACACTGTGCAGATGGCCGAATTCCTCACAGGATATAAAGAGACTAATCAATCTTCTGAACTAATAAGGAAATGACACACCATTCACACCACAGTGGGGATTCACTCACCCACATCTGGATGTCATGTAGGGTGATGTAATGCACGAGAAAAATCACTTCATAGACTTGCACTGCAAAATCGGAAAAGGGCGATGTATAAGCGAGTGGGCTATCCCTCCCAGACTAGCAGAAATAATTGCTGCCCATGTGTACCCAGCTTACCATCACTGTAACACTAGGAATCGAGCAATTAGATGGACCGCGGAGCAACGGGTGGGGTGAAGAGGAATGGGAGGTGATTTAACACAAGGATTACTGCAAAAAGAAATTGTATGGATTGAACGCACCTGGGGGTATGAACTGTGACTGAGATCTGACATGCTATTTGCAGTCTGCAGTCCGTATCACAGTTTGATTGATTAATAAAGGTTGCCCGTATTAGATATTGATCTTCTGTCTCATTTGGTGCTGGTTTTAGTTGCAATTGAAACTGGGGGCAAACCTTTTATGTGAGACTTCAGTAATAACTTTATATGCACCGAGAATGTGAGCAGGCTCGCCTGTGAAAAGTCCGCCCGCATACTAGTAGCTTTTTCCTGGGCATGGTTGCTGTTGGTGGAATACTAGTATATCTGTGACTTGTTAAATGCATGTTAACCAAAAAGGTTTTTCAGCTTCCCATTCAAGATAATTAATAAAGAAATTATTTATTTTCATCCAGAATGTAAGCGGCCTCACCTGTGAGGGGTCTGCCCGCATACCAGTAGCCTTTTACAGGGCATGGTTGCTGTTAGTGGAATACTAGTATATCTATGGCTTGTTACATGCATTGGTTATTTGCCTTCCCACTTAAGATATTGTTTGCCATATTGATTCATAGCTTGGAGACCATTAACCTTCATTGACCTGAAGAATGTGAGCAAGCACGCCTGAGAGTGACTTGTCTATGTGATGAAGAGTTATGTAATACAGAGCTTGAGAACTTTACTATTCTGATTTTAGTTGTTACCAACAGACATGGGAAATCCCAGGTACTGGTAGGGTAAGGTGACCAGATTTTGAAAATAAAAAACCAGGACCAACCACTGAAATAGAAGTAGGACTCCAGCTTCAGCAGTGAAACTGTAGTCCTGCTTCTATGTGGGTTGCCTGTCCTGTGACATGTTGGAGGAACAGAATGCTTATTGGGACCCAGAGGAAGGTGGAGGGTATGTGGGAAGGGGTGAAAATGGAGTGAGGAGAGCGCCGGGGGTCCTGAGATTATTCTAAATTCAAAAACCCTGTTCAGGATTTGGGGATCGGGTGGATACCATCCCGGTTTTTGGGAAAAACGATGGAAAAATCGTAATATCGGGCCATAAACCGGGATGGTATCCACCCGATCCTCAAATCCTGGGACAGGGTTTTTAAACTTAAAAAAGTCTTGGCACCCCGGGACGTAGGCACAAATACCCGGACAGTCCCATCAAAAGCAGGACATCTGGTTACCCTATGTTAGGGTGACTGTTTGAACACTGTGATCACCTTTAGTATATTGATGGTGTTAGGGAATTTGGGCTATAAGTCATAGGATATAGACATAGCCGTCCCCGTGTTAGAGAGGGTGCTTCTTGCCCGTTTCCCTTATGAGATACTGTATGGAGCCTGACTTTCATGGCAGACATCGAATCAAAGTTGCCTTCATTAGAAAAGGCTTGTGTGGATGACTGACTATCTTGTTTGGGTTCGACCAGATACCCTCTTGTTTAATTAATTGTTTTGATTTGTATGAGCTCTTTAGCGTTGTTGGTGAATTTAGAATCATTTCTTGGTGGTTTTTGTGAGCACAACATTATGTTAAAAGTGCAGTTTTTCGGCCTGGTTTTACTTGAAAATTAATATCACACATTTGCTGAATGCTTAATTTCCCTATTAGGAATGCACCATACTTTCATGAGTAGATTCTGCAGTGTTTTCTGCACAGTCCCTAGCCATTCCAACATGGCCAATGAGCCAATCGCTCATCTCTTCACTCTGATACGAGTGCGCGGAATGAAACTGGCTACATAATATGGACGCATGGCACTCGACCAGTTTCGCCTGTCTGTTGCCGCGCAGTCCGTTTAATTGCATGATTCCTAGCGTTACAGTGATGGTAAGCTGGGTACAGATGGGAGCACTTATTTCATGTAGTCTGGGAGGGATAGACCACTCACTTATAATCGCTGTTTTCAGATTCTGTAGAGCAAGTCTTTGGGCCTCATTACACGGATGGCGGTAATGGTTAACGGTCACCGCTAATGGTAACGGTGACCGTTAACCGTTACCGCCTTACTACGAGGTCCCTTAGCGGGTTGGTGCTTTAACGCCTGCTTTTTGCAGGCGTTAAAAACCAACCTGCTAAGGGACCTTGGTGCTAATTACGGCACCGCAAAATTGCGGTGCCGTAATTAGCACCTTCCCCATTCCCATTATGCCCTATGGGGCAAAAATGGGAATGGGGAAGGGCAGTGGTGGAAGGGGGAATTACCGCCCCGCCAACCTTGGAATGGGGCGGTAATTCCCCCTTCCACCAAGGCGGTGCTGGTATTTTACCGGCATGGACCAAGGTGCTAATAGCACCTTGGTCCATGTGCTAATACCGCCATCCGTGTAATGAGGCCCTTTGAAGTGATTTTTCTCGTGCATTACACCAGCGCTACATGACATCCAGATGTGGGTGAGTGAATCCCCACTGTGGTGTGAATAGTGCGTCATTTCCTTATTCGCTCAGGAGATTGATTAGTCTCAAAATCCTATATATTTTTTATGAATTTAGAGAAAAAGCAGCATAACAGCCTTGATAAAGATTTTCTAGGATCCGAAACGTGTCAGAAATTGTGAAGTGTCAGCAATTTGTATCTTACAGACTGGACACTTCTCGTTAAAACTGTTGTTTTGAATGCATTTATTCTTATTGGTGTATGCTTATTTGTTCGCAGTATTAGGCAACTACCACTTGTTGAAAGGCTTGTTTTCCTCTCACCTGTATGAACAACAGAAACTAGATATGAAATGTTGCTTTCTGTGTGCAATGTTTATTTTATTTTTTCAATGTATGTCAATTGAGTGTGAAATTTGAAAACACACTGTTTAAGTAGTTGTTGTTTTCATTATTGAAGGCTCGTGCTTCATTTATCGAAGTACATTATTTTCATATCGACCATTTGAAATTGAGTCAGACTCTCTCTTTTTTTAACAAGTGACTATCGTTTTAAAATGTGTTTTGTGTTGCTTACAATTTGAATGTTTTGGACCAGTCCCACTGGAGTGCATTCGGGGATACCTGTTGGCAACAACAGGCTGTCTATTTTGTTCTGCCTCAGGTTCAGCCTGGCTTGCGATTGACGCCGCCTCTGCCGAACGCATGTTAAGAAATATCACAGTCTCTGTAGAGTGAATGACGCTAGAGAAAATTAAAGAAAGAAGTGGGAAAAGGAGAACAGCAAGATAATCCATTTGTGATGTTAGGTACAATATTTACAAACCTATTAAAATTTGCAAAAACCCCTTGGTGAACAGCAGGCACCCAACGTGAGAGTCTTATTTCTGTTTGCAGTCAATGGTATGCAGTTCATACCTTCATAGGTATTTTGAGTTATGTACATTATAATGCATTTATGATTTCACATATCAAGACTTGCATCCCAGCTGCAAAAGCCGTCTAACGAGTATACACATTGAGGTTGACACCAAAGGTTGGTGGATCTTCTGACAGTCAACGCAAATAATTAATGAAGCTATTTGTGGAACTGTACGTTTCGGCGGGTGGGCTAATCAGGACCGCCTTCCTCAGGTCTTCACTTAAGACCATGTATTGTGGAAACATAAGTGTGAACAATCTCTTTGTAACCCACTTGTCCAATGTGCCAGGACTCTAAGAAATGGAGCAAGCTAGAGCCAGTTTACCAAATGTGATATCTAGCTATGCTGCGTAACATCTTATGAACTATTTTCATCCAGGCATGGCTTTGTAGCCAGAAACCCTTTCCACGGGGGACTTGCTGTTTCACCTTTTCATTTAAACTATTTGCCAACAAGTCCCATAATGCCAAATTATTTTAGCTAAAAAGCTGTGATTGCTATGATGTGATCCTCAGCACCCAAGGCCAGTTGGTAGCTTTGAGATATTTTGCTTACCTATCTCTATGACCAGTGGTTGCATGGTCCAGGGTTTGTGGATTGAGCAGAACAGTCCAATGATTACAGTGTCTCCAAGACAAAAATCCTTATCTTACAACCTATCTGCTAGAAGAACTGAAACATTTGGTCAGTCCCTACTTTCTTTAGGGGGACCGTCCCCATCAAAGCCAAACTCATAAACCTTGGAATTATGACGGACTCTGCGGCCTCATTCTCAGGTCTCGGGTACAAGCAGCGGTCAGATCTCTGCATCCCAAACACCTCAAGCATTTCGAGACTTTCATCTCCCAAGAAAACTGGGCAGTGGCGTCAAACACCTTGGTCGACTCTTGATGTGATCGTGGCAATGCTCTCTCCCCCTACTAATGGCATATGAAGCCAAGAAATTACAAAAAAAACCGGAGTGCCCTTTTAGAGCTCGCCTTCGGCCTCAAGGAGAGTCAACCCAGTTCCTCCCACCCCTGGATCCCATTGTATTCCGGAATCAATTGCTTCTTGTTGCACACACACCTCCGAGGAAGGTACGCCGTAAAAGAATTTGCAAAAGATCCATTCAGAACCAGCAACTTTCATAGTCCTGGCAAAGTAAGTCTAGTTTGGGCGGTTTGATGTGGAGGAGTCACTTTCAGAAGTTGTGGGTTTTAACAGCAATGCAGATGTACCTGCAGGGGGGCGGTCCAAAGGCTGGGGGTGAGGGAGGAGAAAATCCCATGCCCTGGTGACCGCTGGTAGGGCAGGCCAGGAATGAGTGGGTGAGGTCCTCAGGTTTGGAAGGTTGGCAGAGACTGTACGTAACATTACACATAAATAAACCTCCACCTAGCCCCAGATTTTGTATTTAACCAACCGGCACATAAGCTGTGTGCGTAGCAGCCATTTCACACCTGGAAACCTGCACATCATCTCAAAGGGAGAACCTTTGCATGCAAAATAGGGTGGAACTGTGCAGGTCCCTTTCTGCCTTCCTTACTCACTGTAGACTGTGAAGTAAAAACACAGATGATTAAGCATACAGCAGGGCAGGGCAGGGCTGGGCGATGCCCAGCAATGGCTCTGCCATTAAACCTGCAGTGATAGTTTTGTGGGTGGGGTGGCCCCTGGCAGTGCAGCAGCTGAGCTGCAGAGTCACAGCACTGTCAGGGTCACATATTTCAGGCTCAACCTGATGGCTGCTGTGATGGCGCCCAAAGGGCGGCGTGCTGAAAGATTTCTAACAGGAGGGAGGGTTTCCACATGGCTTTGCCAAGGTTGAGCAAGACATGCCCACAAGGATGCATACTCACCCTTCCTGAAGTATTGCTATTGTTCACCCTCCCAAAAGAAACAATCTCCTCCGCAATACGCTGTAAAGCACGGGCACCGTGTTCACACATGCACGCCACATTCCTTGTCCTTTGAATATGCGCGTTATGTTCGTTTACTTAAAGGTGTTGCTGCATTGCAGGCCATTTTAAAAATATGCCCTCATAATCAATGGTGCTGTCAGTAATAGCAGGGTGGCTTTCAAATATTTCAGCCTATTGCTAATGGTGATCAATGAACTATCCTACCGGGGGTGTTGCTCCAATACATACGGGTGCCCTCAAATATCCCAAACTTTGGCTCATTGTGCAGCATGTCCCCTTCCACATTGCCAGGCCAATGCACAGATTTCAATGTCACTTTCACAGGGCCCCAGTCAGACATCTTGGATCTGGAAATCTGGCATGCCGCTTTTGCATTGCTTCCGGATCATGTTCAGTTTCACTGGTGCCGCCATGCCAGTGTTTACATTGGCCCGGCACGCTGTCATGCTGCATTGTTGACGTCAGAAATTAAATGATTATGCTGGTCTTATTGCTATTTATTTACTGTTTATTTAATAATGTGAAACAGTTTAAATATAAACTTTACACATATACATAATAATAAACGAATGATAAATTAAACAGATAATTAAAAAAAATAAAAGATAAGAGAAATAAGAATAAAGTAAAAATAGAATATTATTATAAAGAGAAAAGAAAAGAAAATCAGGGAAACTCAGGCATAAATTGTGAAGACAAAGATCTCATTTAAAAAACTAATAATTCTTGTCACAAAATTTCAAAGATGAAGAATCAATCTATTTAGCAAGAACATAATACTGCTATTATAGCAAAGAGCAAAAAACAATAAGTGCAGTTAATAGTTCTGTATCGTGCATCATAGGAAATATGCTTCATTACATTTACCGGGATCAGAGTCTTCCCTTCCCTCAGTCAGTGTAGCTGTAAATACTTTAAATTAGTTTCAGAGGATCGGGCATTGTACAGCAATAACCCTCAATTATATTTCTCCCGGAAAATTGCCCAGGGGGGTTTCATGTTGCCTTTAAAAAATTGTCATGTCAGTTTCAGAAATCGGATAGGATAGCTCATTGGAAGCAAGACGACGGGAGCAACAAAATTGCAATCCCTGTGTCTGCGCTTAGAAACCTCTGTGTATTAAGCGTGCAATAAATAACAAATTATACATATACATTATACAAATCCACTGCCAAAATGTGCCGTGCCAGTTCCAACATTGCAATGCCAGCTTCACATTGCCCACTAGAAAGAAGTAGCACCAGAGGGCTCTCGAAAGAAATTGAATTAGGTCCTAAAGACGGTAACGGTCAAGTCGTAGACAGTTGACGAAACATCACACCGAAAAGACAGATAGGCTAACCGCCATCGTCGCATGATCATTAGGGGTGTTTAAAAGAAGAAATCCCCCCCTTAAAAATAACGAACAAACGTTCTCTTTTTGACATAGACCTGCAATCTGATCTATCTCTTAGTCAGCCTGGACCAGTAGTGATCTCCTCCTGGAATCACCCCTTGCTTAGTATGAATAATTGACAGAAATGTCACACTAGTACATTATACAGTGTGGGTACTAGAATTTAAGTAACTATTTGCTTGATACTATGTGTTATGTATTGATGCTTTGATGTATGTATATATTTTTAAGTGTTTTTCACTATATGTTTGTTTGAGGCAATGTGACTTTGTGCCATGAGTTTCTTAGCAGCTGCACAGACTCTAGTTTTAGACGAATCCACATTGTGTGCATAGTGGTGGTCTACAATTAAGCAATAATCCCGAGCCGCGGGGGAATTACCAAGTCAGCTAATGCCCCGGGGCCCTTAACGAAGGCCCCGGGGCATTACCTGACTCGGTAATGATCCCCGTGGCTCGCGGATTATTGATATTAGCACCCCGGCCCACAAGACCAGGGTACTAATAGCATTGTTTTTCTGTTCCGAAATGCTGCAGCGTTTCGGAACAGAAACAAAAAATGTATTAAAAAAATGGCCGCCGGGGAAGGGAAAACAGAGTCCATTTTCCCTTTCCTTGGCGGACATGGGGAGTGGATGTGCTGGGGAAAGAAGTGTTGCCAGCCCACTCCCGACCGAAGAAGGAAAAAAAAAAAAGAAGGTAAGTGTGGATGGGAGGGCAGGGAGAGGATTGTTTGGATGGGGGGGGTTGGTGGGATGGTGAGAGGGAGGGAGGGACAAAACACTTACCTGAATCCCTGGTGGGGGACGATGGGAGCCTCCAGCAGTGTGGTGGCTCGGGACAGGGATTACTCCGTTCCAAGCCTCCTCATTGGCTGAGGGGCTGCCATCCCCCACCCCCCCACCCACAAGGCCGGAGAGGGATTTCCGGTTAGGTAAAGCCCCGGCGAGGGCCAGTCAGATTGCATTTTACAATCTGATTGTCCCTCGTCGGGCACTAATGAACAGTACACTACTTTCAGTGCTCAATAAAGCAGATTTACAAAGTAAGCACATAACGTGACAACGCATTCTGAGATTACATTATAAATCTGTATAGCTCAAGAGGTGCAAGTGTACAAAAAATGGATGTCTGCAGAATACTTCGGGTACACAGTTACCCGCATTCATTGAAAATGAATCTGTGTCCCTCTTCCCATAATGTAGGAGGGAAGGCACACCATAAAATGGATGATACGCCTCCCCACCACCCTGGAAAATGCAGTCTCCAGCTCTGCAATTGCTCTTATTGCCCACCATTTATAGGTGGGCTAGGTCAGGGCGGGTATGTTAAAAAACATGAGACGCACTTATTACAAGACTCCTTAAATGACAGAGTTTAAGACTCCACACTGTTTGTACTTGCATATGAGTTTCATCCTCTTTGCAACACCACATAAGCTCAAAGGTTGGACCCTTGCAGCATCTATTCCTTGGGTCGCACTTTTAGAAAGGGTTTTTTAGCCAGCGCTAGGAGCATAAAATAGGTACATGCAAGCAGTGCTTAATTTGTGCCGGTGTTCGCCACCGGGACTCATACAAGCGATGTCTGACTGCATGCCAGCTTCAGAGGTCTTGGTGCTGTGCAGCGCCGGCCGCCGTGCGTGTAGTGCGCTGTGTAGGGGCCTCTGTGCTTGAGACCGCAAGAGTAAACTACACTCAAGCAACAGAGCAAGTAGAGGAGATTAGCTCACGGCTGCTGCCGTTATTGAAGAAACAGCAAGTAACAGTTCATTCTTAATGGAGCGCGCAGTGCTGACTGTTTAATACAAACACTGTGAAGGCATCTGAGCAAAAGAGACTGCATAATTATTTGTAACCCTAGAATAGATAAGGGACTGGAGGAGTGGCTTATGGTGCTGCTATCGCAAGTCACACTTACTACCCACTAAGACAGCATGCATTTGGTGACTTCAAGTATCCGACTGCGGGAATGACCTCACACACGGTATTGTATAAAATATACCTACTCCCAATAGTTCAACCCCCAAAAGTCCGACCCCCAATTTTCCTCATATATATATATGTGGGGGGGGGTAAAGTGAATAAAAAATGTATAAATGTATACGGGGTAGGGTGGGGGGGATTTGCGGAAAATAAAACTGAAAAAAACCCAGACTTTTCAGTTCGGTAAAATCACGTAGATCCTCACACAAACACAGACAACACACGCTAACCTTCTATGGGCATATGCTAACACTGTGACACCATCTGTCTGAATGCATAGACAACCTCCTGCCATGATTTGTTCTATGGTTGAATGAATTACTGATATTAACAAATCAATGATGTCCGCCAAAACAATTCTACAATTTGACCAGTGACTTTTTTTTGTTAGACACAATTTACATTTCTTTTTAAATGCATGGTTACATACATTTGCTACTCGTGATTTCAAATGTCAACATGCTATATTTAATTAAAGAAAACACCCAGTTAATTTGTGCAAAACACACATTGCTCACAAGATGGACACTTCCAAAATGTGCATGATATGTAGTATGTATCCTGAGCATGAACAAAATGTACGGGTTTTAAACAGATGGGCGTCAAAAGGGCGGGTCATTTAAAACAGCAATGCTTCATAGACAAAATATCAGTGTGGGAAGGAGTTGCAGATGACAGACTCGTAATCTTAGAAAAATGCAAAAGAACTTTGGTACAGTCATTTGCAAAACAAGGAAAAACTGTTTTCTCCATTTTTCTAATTGAAGCATTATTAATCAAATAGCTGTAACTTGGAAGGCAACAACGTAATGTTGAATAAATATGTCGCAACAGATTAAAAACGCCCTTCAATTTGACTGAGCTCGGTTTTGTTTGTAGGGGCATATATAATGTCTTTTTCTTGATGAACTGGTGTAATAGCAAATTCACTGTTCTGGACCAGTGCTTAAGTGCGGGTGTGTGTGTCAGGGCTCAGCCCTGGCACTTCTTTTTGAGCCCCAGCACTTGTTGTCTCAGCCTCACTTTAATGATGACGTGGTGATACTCAGTGCATCAAGCAGCCACACTGAGCAGGTGCAAGCTGTAGTGTAACCCTAAATATTTGTCGACACTGAGGGGAGCAGCTATGGATGGTGGCAGCAGTGGTGCCCACCCGCAGTGTCACAGGAGTGCGAGAAAATATTTGGGCCCTGGCACTTAAGCACTGCATGCAAGTGCAATACTGCATGACACCCTGGAATTATATATGATGTTAACAAATGTAACATCTGTCCTTTTACACGCTGATGCACTCTGGCACAAAACACAGACACAGCCATGGCAACAGAAATCCCAGACCAATCAGGTCTTGTGCCAAATGTGAAGCCATTCCTGGTTTCTGAGCTCGGGATCACTTGGCCCATCAATATTGTTGGGGTGAATGCTCATACTTTAAAGATTATCCACATTGTAAGGGAACCATGTGAGGAAACTCTGGACAGCAGTCTCCCCGCAGAATTTCCGGCATCAACAGGAGAACCCAAAGAATTTCCACCGGGATTAGAATTTTAATCTTCATGCAGACACTTGATTCCGCTGGACGGTGCCTGCTTTTTCTATAACTTGAAACAAGGTTCAGCCCACAGGCAGTGGCGAAGCACAGAATTTGAGGGCCCCCCTGCAAGCCATACTGAGCCCCCCGACCCCATGCACAGCAACAAATCATGGTTGTGCCACACTCTGGGCCAGCCTAGACTAACACGCTTTTGCAATGCACATGATGATCATGCTGCTGCAGGGGCACGCCGCACACTGCACTAGGACAAACATATAAATATGTGTTTTAATGCATTATACAGCACACTTTCTGAGAACAATTGGCTAAAAAGCCAGATCGTTTGCAATTGTTTTGTAGGGTAACCCCAATCCAAAAATCCAGTACATGCAAGTCACCAACAGTGCATAGGACCATTAATGCTTCAATTAGTTTCATGCTTTCCTATTAAAAATGCCATGCCACAATGAAATCATGTCCAACTGGCTGCACAATGTAGACCAGTCTAGACATGTAATGAACATATTACAGTAAAACATGCCATGCCACATTAAGACATACTTAGACTGGTTGCACCATAATGTCAGTCGAAACAATAATAATCATCATGTTAATTTTATCACAGATGCCCAGAAAAATACCAAAAAAATATGCAGTGCCATAGTAAGAAATGGCAGTGGCGGCTGGGTAATTTCTTAAGTGGAAGGGCACACATATTTCGGCCAAATATGTCTTAGTGACCGAGTGTAGCAAGGGAGCCCAAAACAATTAAGGTGGGTGCTGGGGGGTTCTCTCCCGGCATTTCTTTTAAAATAATGGGTTAAAATGGTGCATTTTACAGCACACTTTTTTGAAAAATTGAATAAAAAGGCAAACAGTTTGCAATTGGTTTTGTAGGGTAGCTCATGAAAAAATCCAAAAGATGCAAGTTACCAACGTGCAAATGAGCATTTCTCCAACATATTTTCATGGTGCCTTTAACCACAATACATGCAAGTATAAAAACATTTTCACGCTGGCTGTGCACATACATTTCCATGCTGGCTTCACCAATATATGCTAGCATTCCAATATAAGAACATACTCATGTTTGCTTTGAGCATAATGCCAGTAATGATACTATAAGAAAATATGTCCATGCTGGTTCTGCCAATATATACCAGTAACCCCACAACATACTCATGTTGGCTTTACCAAAATGCATATCACAGTGTGAAAATATATCCAAACTGGCTGCACCAAAATGCCAGTCTAGATACATGATAACACGTATCATGCTTGTTTTATGAGAGATACCCAATATAACATGTCATACCACAATAAGAATTGGCTAGACTGGCTACATTAAAAAGCCAGTCTATCTACATAACACATATCATGCTTGCATTATCGAAGATGCCAATACAAAATGTCATGCCACCGTAAGAATTAGCTATATTAGCTGCACCAAAATGCCAGTCCAGCCACGTAATAATGCTTATCATGCCTGCTTTATCAAAGAAGCCCAATACAAAATGTCACGCAACAGTAGGTAATGGCTAGACTGGCTGCATTAAAATGCCAGACTAGCTACATAATAGCACTTACATAATAACACATACCATGCTTGCTTTATTACAGATGCCCAGTTAAAAATGCCATGCTTGCTCCCTGGGCCCCACAGCTCCTCACTCATGCACACAATCAATGTGAGTATGTGTGTATATGAGGCACTCGGGTGGCCATGGGGCAGGTATGATACTTTCTTACTAGGCATCTATGATAGATGTCCTGAAGAATAAATACCATCCCTGTCCCCTGGGCCCCACAGCACCTCAGAAGGAGAGCTGATTCTGGCCCATGGTGAGGAGGATTGTGCAACAACAACATTTTTAAAATGCCTTTGTTGTACAACCCTCCTCGCCCCACTCACCAAAATCAGCTCCAGAGACCAACACAAACACACACACATTCACACAACATTCACACAGCATGCACACACTCATTCACATGAGCACCCATCATCATAAACTGACAAATAACCAAAACATACATGCATCCATACACATATTTAAACATTAAATAAATTAACATAAACGTACTTCTGGCCCAGTCCTAAGGCTTTCATCCAGAGCTCCAGCTCCTGCGTAGCATGAGCAGGAATCAGAAAGCAAAAGCTTCCTGCTCCCTGCACATGTGCGCAGGGGCCTGAGCGTGGTTGATGAAATGCCCCACTCCAGCCTGAAGCAGAATGCCCCCGGCCTTGCATGATTCATTGAGCATTCGCAGCTGGGGAGCAGAACTGCTGGGGAGCAGAACTGCCAAAAGGAAACCACATTTCCCTTTGACAGTTCAGCCAGCCCAGGTGTGCTCCCTCAGCTGGAATAAGCAGCTGAGGGAGTGTTCAATATTGTGCTGGGCTGGCTCCTCCATAATGAGCAAGGGGGCTAGTGGGTTGATGCCCCTTGCCCATTATGGACGAGCTACCACTGAGAAACGGCTAGACTGGATGCACCCAAATGCCAGCTGGACTGCTTTATCAGAGATGCCCAGTAAAAAAAAGTCAAGCCACAGTAAGAAATGACTAAACTGGCTGCACCAAAATGCCAGTCTATCAACTATTAACACATATCATGCCTGCTTAGCCTGGACATGGATGACCATTAAGATTTAGCACACAACCCTGCCCCACACCACATGTCCCCTCTCCCTCCCATCCCTACCCAAAAATTTGCTTCTCGGCCCAGAATTACCTCAATGTTCTGCTTCCTCGTGCCAGTACTTGTGTATGAGGCAGTTTGCCACATGCACAAGTACTGGGACGAGAAAAGGTAGGGCTAGGAGTAATGAAGATTACAGGTAACTAAGCCAGGCATTACCTCCATCTCTCTCTACCTCATTCCAGTACTTGTTTATGTCTCATACACAAGTACAGGGACGAGGAAGAGTAGGGCTAGGAGTAATGCAGATTACCAATAAGTAATGCAGGCATTAAACACAAGCACACACACATTCACCATACACTCACACACACGCAGCCACCCATACATTTATATGGGTATCCTTTCACCATAGACTGACACAGGCACACCCAGGCGGCCACCCATACATCACTCACTCTTTCATACACATATACATATACACACACACACACTTACATGCAAGCACACACATTTAAACAAAATACCTTTTTGTTACATTTTGAATCCGTTGGTGCAGGGAACGAGACCTCCAGCTCCCTGCAGCAGGAGCGCTTGTCATGACAGAGGGGATGGAGGCTTCCATGTCATGGGGTGAGGGAGAAGCCCTATGACTTCAAAAAGAAATCGTGTCTTTTTGAAGTCACTCTACCTTCATAAAGAAAGCATTTCCATTAAGGGTCCAAACCATAATGGAAATCATTTTTTTATGAAGGCAGAGTGACTTCAAAAAGAAACGATTCATTTTTTAATCCATAGGGCTCTCCCTCTACCCCACCCCATAGCATGGAGGCCTCCAGGACATAGGATGGGGGGGCCCTAAGAAATTAAAAAGAAATAGTTTATTTTTTAAATCACTCTGCCAACTAAAGAAATTATTTCCGTTACGGTCTCGTAATGGAAATAATTTATTTTTGAATTTATTTTTGACCCCCCCCCCACCACCAGGACATGTGGTGTGTCCCCCCCATCCCCTGCACCCCGCTATACAACTGTCCATGGGAGTTTATTAGCAATAACAATCACCATGTTTATCATGGTGGTCGCCATTGCTGGCCTCTGCTGTGAGTTCGTTCCTATTCCTGTCACTGCTGTGAATGACGAGTATCCGACGGATCTCTGTGTTGGTGTATCTCCTCCCTGTGTGTGTGTGTGTATATCTCGGTTTGTGCGTACATCTGTGTATGTACATATCTCTGTGTACGTGTGTGTATCTCTGTGTGTGGATCTGTGTATATGTCTTTGCATACGTGTGTGTATCTCTTTGCATGCATGTGTGCATGTGTCTGTGTGTGTGTATCTCTCTCTGTCGCTGTATGTAGCTGTGTCTGTGTCTCTGTGTATGTGTGCATCTCTCTGTATGTGTGTATCTCTGTGTATGCGTGTATGTATCTGTGTATGTGTGTATCTGTGTATATATCTGTGTGTGTGTATATTTCTGTGTGTGTGTCGGATCTGACGAAGAAAAGGACCCCTAACAGTAAAGGAACGCCAGGAAGACACATTTCAGAGGCTCCCTTACACTTCATCCTCACTTGTTAAAACTGGTAAAACACAGTTGAATCAAGTATAAATAAAATATAATATATATATATATATATATATATATATATATATATATATATATATATATATATATATGTATCTATGTGTGTGTAACACTGTGTGTGTGCTTATCTGTGTGTGTGCATCTACGTGCATGTTTCTGTGTGTATCTCTGTGTGTGTATCTTCCCGTGTGTGTAGCTGTATTAAGCTGTGTGTGTATCTCTGTGTATGTGTGTATGCATGTGTGTGTGTGTGTGTGTGTGTATGCGTGTGTGTGTGTGTGTGTGTGTGTGTGTGTGTCTTTCTCTGCCTGTGAGTGTGTGTGTGTGTGTGTGTGCACGTGTGCCTGTGTGTGTCTTTCTCTGCCTGTGAGTGTGCATGTCTTTGTGAGAGCATGCAAGGCTGAGACCCAGGGATGGGCATTGGAACATGAGCATTTTTTGGACAGGGGCATGGCATGTTGTATTGATGTTTTTGAGCAAAGAAAACCAATTTAAGTGTTATTAAATGAAGGAGGGTTTTGGGGTCGGGGAAGGGTACTACAGTGGGACTGGCTGGGTACTGTGGCATGGAATTCTGCACTCGCAGCAAGGGCTCTGTGGATGGCATGTTTCCTTACTGTGGCATACCATTGTTTTACCCCATATTTAAAGGGAGAACTCCTCCAAGCCCCACTTGATTGGTGTGTGCTCCCAGCACATTCGGCCAGAGGCAGAACCTGCCTTCCTCCCTCTGCCGGCTCACCTACGCCTCTGGTCTATTGGTCTTTCCAGAGGATCAGTGTGCGGCCGAGATCGCCCAAGGGATTCCGGTCCAGAAGGCGAGACTGCTAGAGAAGGCGGCCTTCCTTTTCTCCTGGGTATTCCCAATTGCAGTGCTTGGGATATAACGGGTCTGTCCACCAACCCGCTCTTCCGTAGAACCGTCATGGTTGTCATTTTCATGTGATTGATGATGGCCCAGGGGATGGGCGTAGGTGGCCACCCGGACAGCGGGTAACAGCCATGCTCCAGCACGAGGAGTATTGAGGGATTCCAAGGCATGTCTTGGAATTTTCATTGGGTTATTTCGCAGTCCCGCTATAAGTTATTGCTGCTTCTTCTTCTTCTTCTTCTTAATTATCGGATGCATGGGCGGACCCACGCAGGCGCTTCCCCATCCTAAAGGATGATGTGCACCAGACCCACCAATCGATACTTAGCTTACATAAACTCACAACTCTTCCCACCGCCCAGTCTGCCTCACAAAATCCAACATCACACTGTTCCTCCTCCTGCCTCTCTCCCCGACACCTCCGAGCAAAGCCTTCCCACTCAGCTCAGCCACACCCAGCGCAGACAATCGAACCCTCATCAATTCTCTCTCCTCAACATGTCTCTCACACCTAAGCAGGAAATGTCCCACAGTCTCAGGCACCCCACACACCGCACAATCCCTCGACTCACGCTTCCCCACTGGAAACAAACAATCATTCAGTCCTGCATGCCCTATCCTCAACCGATTCAGCATCACCTCATCCCCCCTCCTCCATTCCAGACACCCCGCATCCATCTTCACTGACACTTTCCCACGAACACCAAACATCCACCTACCCTTCACCCCACTCACCCACCTCTCCTGCCACTCATCCATGACCCGTCTCACCACCACCACCTTCACTTCATCTACACTCAAAGGTAATCTCACATCAACCGCTCCCCTTCTCATACCCTCACCCTCCGCCAGATCCACCAACTCATTACCATTGCTGCTCCCCCTCCCACCACGGGCACGTCTTTTAACAGCCATCACAAGTAGAGTGACTCCCCCTGAGAATGCATGTGGCAACCGCTGAAGGGGATTAACTTCCAGAGATCACTGCTTTCAGGGCAAGGCAAAACCAGGCTTCCACCTATGGCGTCGCCATCATTGGGATGCCAAATTGCTCCCAGAAACAACTGACATGACTCCAGCAAACTTGCACTTTGCTCCTGGTGGGGCAGGACTGTGGCTGACTAGGAAACTGTATTTTTTTTTATTTTTTTTTAATTTGTTATAGTTGAAATTAATTAACCTTTCAAATATACATAATACAAATATATAAGAAAAAAGGAAAAAAAAAACCAATAGATAATACAAACCAACACAAAATATCACAATTACATAATACAAGAGAAGAGCCTAAAAAATAGTTTACAAATACATTTCATTACTGTGTTACAAGTGCATGACTTATGATTTCACTGACTTATGCTGACTTAAG
Organism: Ambystoma mexicanum; assembly: GCF_040938575.1. Taxonomy (NCBI): domain Eukaryota; kingdom Metazoa; phylum Chordata; class Amphibia; order Caudata; family Ambystomatidae; genus Ambystoma; species Ambystoma mexicanum. Next base: position 764,484,194 of record NC_090921.1, on the reverse strand, counting down.
CTTGCTTCCAAACTGTATTATGCAGCTGATGACTGTAGGGAAGCCTATGTTTCTTACCGTAGGATGAGCAGAGAGGAGTCAGGTGAAGCCTCTTTCCAATATGAATATGTCATTCACCAAACCACCTACAAATCAGCCTTTGATATAATGTCTAATGGTTAACAGATGGGTTGCATTAAACAACCGACGTGTTGTTATTAGTCAAATTAAAAGTGATCTTCATAATTAGAATATGTGGCATATAGTCATTCCAGAAAGTGTGTGGAGGAGCAAGTTCTTCATTTTAATTCCACCTTTAATGTGGATATTGCCATTTTGGTCATATATGTATTTATGTATTTATTTATTTATTTATTCAATACCATATGTGTAATGTTTTCAATGCCACAAGTGTCCCAGAGCGAGGATGAGCTATTGATTTAAAATAAAGATACCACTCAATTAGTGAGACGGCAAGTGAAAAAGTAATTCAATAAGTAGGTCACAATTAAATCAGGATGGATGCTAAACAAAACGTGTTTTGTTTTCCAGGATTCGGAGAATCCGCAGACTATTGCAGCAATAATGAAAGCCCTGGATGAAAATGACGATGGAGAAGTTGACTTTAAAGAGTTTATGGCTCTGCTGTTCAAAGTAGCCTTGGCTTATTATGAGGCGGAGCAGGCTGAACATCTGAAGGGTACAAGCCAGGTGAAAAAGCAAGAGAAGCAAAGCACGACTGCACCACACCAAGCTCCCACTCCAAAGGAAGATCCAACAAAAGTGCAACAGAAAACACCAGCAAAAGATGACCCTTTAAAAAAGCAAGATAAAAGCCTTTCAAAACAAGATCCACCAGAAAAGCAAATGTCCCACACAAAGGAAAAGCATGAAGAGAAAGAGGGTGTACTGTCCTCCAAGAAAGAACCACTGAAAACACAGGATCCACCCCAAAAGCAAATATGCTCCTCCAAGGAAAAGCATGAAGAGAAAGAGGGTACACTGTCCTCCAAGAAAGAACCACTGAAAACACAGGATCCACCCCAAAAGCAAATATGCTCCTCCAAGGAAAAGCATGAAGAGAAAGAGGGTGCACTGTCCCCCAAGAAAGAACCACTGAAAACACAGGATCCACCCCAAAAGCAAATATGCTCCTCCAAGGAAAAGCATGAAGAGAAAGAGGGTGCACTGTCCTCCAAGAAAGAACCACTGAAAACACAGGATCTGCCACAAACACAAATTGGTTCCTACAAGCCAAAAGATGTAGAGAAAGAAGGGGTGCTGTCCTCCAAAAAAGAAGCACAGCAAACGCAGGGTGCACCGCAAACACAATTAGGTTCCTCCAAGGAAAAAGCTTTAGAGAAAGAGGGTACACTGTCCTCCAAGAAAGAACCACTGAAAACACAGGATCCACCCCAAAAGCAAATATGCTCCTCCAAGGAAAAGCATGAAGAGAAAGAGGGTGCACTGTCCTCCAAGAAAGAACCACTGAAAACACAGGATCCACCCCAAAAGCAAATATGCTCCTCCAAGGAAAAGCATGAAGAGAAAGAGGGTGCACTGTCCTCCAAGAAAGAACCACTGAAAACACAGGATCCACCCCAAAAGCAAATATGCTCCTCCAAGGAAAAGCATGAAGAGAAAGAGGGTGCACTGTCCTCCAAGAAAGAACCACTGAAAACACAGGATCCACCCCAAAAGCAAATATGCTCCTCCAAGGAAAAGCATGACGAGAAAGAGGGTGCACTGTCTTCCAAGAAAGAACCACTGAAAACACAGGATCTGCCACAAACACAAATTGGTTCCTACAAGCCAAAAGATGTAGAGAAAGAAGGGGTGCTGTCCTCCAAAAAAGAAGCACAGCAAACGCAGGGTGCACCGCAAACACAATTAGGTTCCTCCAAGGAAAAAGCTTTAGAGAAAGAAGGATTGGTGTCCTCCAAGAAAGAACCACTGCAAACACAGCGTGCACCACAAACACAATTATGTTCCTCCAATGAGAAAGATGTATCAAAAGAAGGGGTGCTGTCCTCCAAGAAAGAACCACTGAAAACACAGGATCCACCCCAAAAGCAAATATGCTCCTCCAAGGAAAAGCATGAAGAGAAAGAGGGTGCACTGTCTTCCAAGAAAGAACCACTGAAAACACAGGATCTGCCACAAACACAAATTGGTTCCTACAAGCCAAAAGATGTAGAGAAAGAAGGGGTGCTGTCCTCCAAGAAAGAACCACTGCAAGCGCATAGTGCACCACAAACACAATTAGATTCCTCTAAGCAAAAAGATGTAGAGAAAGAAGGATTGGTGTCCTCCAAGAAAGAACCACTGCAAACACAGGGTGCACCACAAACACAATTATGTTCCTCCAATGAGAAAGATGTATCAAAAGAAGGGGTGCTGTCCTCCAAGAAAGAACCACTGCAAACACAGGGTGCACAACAAACACAATTAGGTTCCACCAAGGAGAAAGATGTAGAGAAAGAAGGATTGCTGTCCTCCAAGAAAGAACCACTGCAAGCACAGGGTGCACCACACACACAATTAGGTTCCACCAAGCAGAAAGATGTAGAGAAAGAAGGATTGCTGTCCTCCAAGAAAGAACCACTGCAAGCACATGGTGCACCACAAACACAATTAGATTCCTCTAAGCAAAAAGATGTAGAGAAAGAAGGGGTGCTGTCCTCCAAGAAAGAACCACTGAAAACACAGGATCCACCCCAAAAGCAAATATGTCCCTCCAAGCAAAAGGATGTGGAGAAAGAGGCAGCACTGTCCTCCAAGAAAGAACCAATGCAGGGTCCACCGCAAAAGCAGCAGGACACTCTGAAAACTGAACATTCACCTCAGAAGATGGACTTGGATAAACAAGAAACCTCCATGAAGCTGGCATGTCATGGAATGCCACAGACACAAAAAGAAGGCCACCAATCAAAAGATCTGCCAAAAGAACAGAGTCCCTTCTCCAAGAAGGAACAAGAGCCCCTTACTAAACTGGAGACATCTCAAAAGATGGATCAACTGAAAACAGGTCAAGTCCAAAAGCAAGATGATAAAAAGGAAAATCAGGTAGCATCTCATCCATCAAAACAAGGGATGTCGAAAAAGCAAGACGTACAACTGAAACAAGACCAAGGTACTGGAAAAGTACATGAAACCTTGGAACGTGAACCTTGCCAAAACCTGCAAGGGACATCCCACAAACAAGACCAATCAAAACAAGATGCATCCCAAAAGCAAAAAGACCTGCCACACAAGCACAAAGACGACGGGTTGAAGGAGGATCTATCTACCCAACACAATCTATCCAAAAAGGATCCTTTCCAAAAATATGAGCCATCTGGAAAGAAGCAAGATCCCATCAAAATAGAACCCCAGATTCAAGATGCTGGAAACAAGTCCAAAGATCTACCACTGAAACAAAAAGATACTTTAGAACAGCAAGTACCTGGCCTCAACAAAGAGCCCTCACATAAGCAGCAAGATCCTCATCAAAAACAGGATCTGACCCCAACACCTCAAGGTAAAGGCCTACCAATGGCGCAGGGGGCATTTCAACAACAGACTCCTCCAACGCAAGGGGAATTATCCACGAAACAAGATTCATCGCAGAAGCAACACGACAAGCTGCAAAAACATGACAAAGAACAGAAAGAATCACCCCAAAAGAAACAAGAACCCAAAGAAGAAGAACCATTAAAACTAGGTCAATGCCAAAAACATGAGATTACACAAAAACAGCAAGATGCATTACAAACAGAAAACAAGTTAAAGAAACTGGATCAATTGTCGGCGGGTCCTTTTGAAAAGTATGATGCTGCACAGTGGCAGCCTTTATCTCCAAAAAGTGACCTATTTGCACAGGACTTTGCAAATAAGCAAAAAGAGCCATTTGCCAAACAAGATTCATCGCAGAAAGAGCAAAGCCTATCTCAAAAGCATCAAACAGAGTCTGATATGCAATGTGCATCAGATAAAAAACATGGTTCCACAACAAAAAAAGAGGATACACCACAAAAGCAAGATGATTTGCCCACACATGGCACATCTCAAAAGCAGGATCCTTCAAAAACACAAGAACTATTTCCAAAACACCCTGGCATGGCAGATGTTGGGCAAAGCATAATACAACAAGAAGGCAAACCACAGAAGAAACAGGATCTTCCCCCAAAGGCAGATTCTGTTGATAAACTAAGCCAATCAAAGAAGCAAGAGCCAATTAAAAAAGAAGACAAAACGAAAATGCAAGATCCAGCTCCAATGCAAAAAGGTACGATTCAAAAGCAAGAGTCTACAAAGGAACTAGATCTCTCACAAAAGAGTAAGCAACCTCCAAAATCAGACATATCACTGAAACAAGATCCAACTTGTAAACAGGAATCAAACAAAAAAGATGAGGAAAAAATTAAAAAACAAGATCCATCAACAAAAGACCTGATTTCAGAGAAGCCAATGTCACCTAAAGAACAACTAACAGCAAAGGATACAGACCTGTCACATGCATTACAATATCCAACTCCTAAGGTGGACTCTAGTCATAAATCAGAGCCAGCACAAAAGCAGGCACCATCCCCAACGCAACAAGACCACCACCAGAAACAAGACACAGACAAGCAAAAAGATCTATCTCCTACAGATAAAGGAGTACATAAAAAACAAGGTTCATTGAAAAAACCAAAATCATCACAGAAAGATGATCCGTCCATAAAACAGAAGGACCAATCAGAGGCACATGCACCATCCATAAAAAAGGAGCTTGTACAAACACACGACAAGGCTCAAAGGGAACACGACTCATTTCAACCATTAAAAAGTCCGACCCAAAAGACTGATGTTCTACAAAAGAAAGATACTTTGCAGAAAACAGAAAAAAAGGACATTGTAACAAAAGAGGACCCATCACTGAAGCAAGATGCACCTCAAAAACCACACGAGTCACACTCAAAGCAAGTCAAAGAAAAGGACTCATCACAAAAGCAAGACCCATCAAAAAAACACGAGCCTCCAGCTGTAACATTGCCACACCTGACACATGAACTAGATAGCATTAAAAAAACGGATTCCTCTCATAAAACAGATATAATACAAAATCCATACTTATCACAAAAAGAGCAAAAGGGTTTGATAGGAAAGGAAGGCACACCAAAGCAACAAGTTGAGACCACAACACCATACATGCAAGGCCAGAATCCAGATATGTTATCAACAGATCTCCCATTCATTAAAAAAGTGCATGCAGAGAAAGAACAAGCACCAAAGGATGCTCTATCACAAACACAGGATTCATCACAAAAACAAGCACACGATCTCAAACATAAAGGCCAAACAGCAAATCAAGAAAGTACACAGAAGAAAGATTCATCTATACTATCTACAACCCCAAAAGAAGAAGCCAGTAAAGAGAAGAATATGTTGCAAAAACAAGACCCATCCAAGAAAGGAGATGCATTACACAAACAGGAAGATCCCATTAAGAAAGGAGATATGTTAAAACCAGATACTTCCCACAAGTCAGATCCACTCTGTGGAATTCCCATGTCTCCCAAACAAAAGGATCAGCAGGGACAAGATGTTACTGTGATGCAAAAAGATTTGTCTCAAAAAGAGGATGCATCAAAGAAGCAACAAGAGATGTCTACCACAGAAAAACATGAAACAAAACCACAAGAGAAGCATCATGACCCATCAAAGAAACAGGGACCACCACAGAAAGAAGAACCAAAGGATAAACAAGCTCCATCCTTAAAAGACACGCTGAAAGAAGGTTTGCCTAAGCCAAATGATCCAGCAGCAACATCTCAGGAATACACCAAAAAAAATGACCAACCAATTGAAACTGGCAAATGTGTACAAGAGCCATTTAAAAAGCAACATACACCAGAAAAAGATCAAAGTCTATTATTCACACATTCTGGTATGCAAAAGCAAGATGAATTAAAGAAGCAGGATGCACTGAAACAGGGGTCCGCACAAAAGCATGATCTGGCTCAGAAGCATGAAGAACCATCTCTTCAAAAGGGCCCAGTCACTAAACAAGACGAACTGAAGCAAGGCCTCACACAGAAAGATGATGTTCTGAAAACAACAGAACAACTTCAAAAAATAGATTTACCCCAGAAACAGCAGGGCCCATCTTCAAAACAAGACCCATCCCCAAGACAACCAACTAAAAACCAAGACCCAAAGGCAAAAGATGAACCAACTAAACAATGTTTTGCTTCTGTACAACAAAGCCTTCCACCCTCTTATCAACAAGTCACCTCTTCAAAGCCAGATCTATCCATAAAGCTAGATGAGTCAAAAACATATGATTCACCAGTTAAGCCACACGCTTCCTCACCCACAAAGGATAGCTTGAAACATCAAGATCCATTGAAGCAAGACAGCTCTCAAACATATGATCAAGTGAGAAAACAAGACCCTGCCAAGCAACAACATGACACAAAACAGAGAGAACCAACAGGACTACATGAACCTGCCCAAGGTCCATCCCCTAAACAAGAAATAAGCAAAAAAAGAGAGTCTTTCAAGAAGGCTCAATCCCTTGATTGTGTTCCAGTACAACGGTCATATCTAATACAAAAACAAGAAGCATTAAAAGAAGATATTTCACCAATAAATGATCAAGCACAGAAAGTAGACCCACTGTTCAAGTACCCATCTAAAAAAGAACAGACAGTAAAAGAACATCAATTACAAAAAGATGAGTCAAAACAACTAGAATTCAGCAAAAAAGATAATACCCAAAAACATGATGTATGCCAAAAACTAGACTCAGCTAAACAGGAGACATGTCTAAAAGACCCTCTATTGAAACATGATTCGTGTAAAGAGCTAAAACAACCTCCGATACAAGATCCATCCAAAGAGTTGGATGCACTAAAAAAAGATTTAACTAAAAAGCAAGAACCATTAAAAAAACAAGATCTGGGTAAAACACAAGATGTGTCAAAACAAGACTCAACCAAAAAGCAAGAACTATCACAAAGACAGGAAAAAGAAAACATAGATTTGTCGAAACCACAAAAGCAGGATCCAATGAATGTTGACTCATCATTAAAACAAGAATTGTCTCAGAAAGAAGATGCATTTCAAGGAAAAGAACAAGGCCTAACACACACATCAGACCTGGGAAAGAAAGATGTATCTAAAACACAAGATACATTTAAAATACAGGATACAGTTTCTTCCCAAAAAACAGATTTAGTCAAACAAGGTAAATTACAAGAAGATCTAGTGAAAGATCAATCAAAAAAACAGGATGCAACGAAGCCTGATCTATCAAAAAAGCATGATCCAGAAAAAAAGGAGGAAGATAAAAAACAAGACTCGTCTTGCAAACAAGATTTACTGACACAAACTCAATCTCAAAAACACGATTTTGTGAAACCATCTTTATCTGAAAAACAAAGTTTGTCACACAAAGAAGACTCATTGAAACAAGATCTCAAAGGAACCCATGTTCTAGGTGAAAAGCAAGATCTAGTTAAACATAATCTGCCCAAGATGCAACCCTTCACAGAAGAAGGATCATCCAAAAGTCTAGACCTAACGCAAAAACATGATAAAGCTGAAACACAAGATTCAGTGAAACAGCACCTGCTTAAAACACAAGATCCACTCAAAACAAATGAGGAAAATAAGCAAGACAAAGCTCAAAAGAAAGATGCAGGGAAACAAGATACAGTGCACACATTAGATCAAGTAAAAAAAGATTCACTTCAAAATATTGGCTCTACCCAAAAGCAGGATTCAGATAAAAAACTAGATACATCCCAAAAAGACTGTTCGGGGAAGAAAGCCCATCCACAAAAAGTGGGTCTACTTCAACAAGAGCCATCAAAAGAGCAAGATCCAAATAAAAAACAAGAACCACTCAAAGAGCACTCTCAAATAAAAGATACCCAGAAGCAAGATCAATCACAAACAATAGTTCAAGGCGCCTCGCAAAAGCATGATTTAGTGAAAGAAGACTCAATTAAAATACAAGATACAGTCAAGCAAGGGACATCACACAAAGAAGATCAAGCTAAAAAGCAGGACCAAGCAAAAAAAAGTGATCCTATAAAGGATAACAAAACTAAAGTAGCTCAAGATTCAGAAGCTAAAACAACTTTTAGTAAGGAAGCGCCAGAGACACAAGACCATTTGAAAATGAAAGACCCAACTCAAAAGCAAGATTCTGCAACACAAGCCTCTTTACAAAAAATAGATCAAGCTAAAAAGCAAGATCCAATGAAACCAGAATCACCACAAACGCAAGGGCCAATTCAAAAACAAGACCCACTTAAAACAGATTCAAAACAAATAAAAGAGTCTTCGAAACATGATATATCCAAAAAACAAGATATTTCTGAAAAACAAAATCTTGTGAAACAAGAGCCAACTGAAAAGGCTGATAACACAGAGAAAAGGGATTTGCAAATAAAAGAGCCAGTGAAACCATATCCATCACAAACAAAAGATGCAAGCACAATAGCACTGAAACAAGATCAGTCTCCAAAACAAGATCTACCAATGAAACATTCAACAGAAATAAAAGAGCTTTCAAAACAAGATCCACCTCTAAAACAAGATCAACTGAAACAGGAAATATCTCAAAAGCAGCAAGATCCAATTAAAAAACAAGGTCAAGTTGAAAAGCAAGATGCATTACAACAAGACGTATCTCAGGTATTGCAAGATGCAATGGGAAGGCAAAAAACGCAACCCAAACAAGGTCCTACGAAAACGCCAGATGTTTCACAACACATGCTGCATACAGAATCATACGGCTACAAGGAAGGTTCATTCCCAAAACAGGGGCTTCCCCAAGATTTCAGCAAACCAGAGCTAATGCACCAGGGAGGGGCACCCACATCATATGGTTGGCAGTGGGAAGTTATAAATCCAGCTGGTGAGCCAGTAGTTCCTCTTCAGGAACATCCTCCCACTGAAGCTAAAGAGCACTCCCAGTCGCTGGCATCAACTGAGAAGTTGCCACATCCACCACTATACGAAAAGGAAGCACCCCAACAATTTACACATCACATTCAAGGGCCCCCACCAGAACAAAAAGTAGAGGAATGGATATGTCAACATCAACCATTATATTCCCTCTCACGACAACAGATTCCATCTTCACAACAGATCCCATCCCCAAAACATCCCCTAACACCGGAACCAAAAGAACAACAGCATGAATGGCCATGGAATCAACAGCCATTGTATGAACTTTCGCATCAAATCCCATTGGAGCAATATGATGCATCAAAGTCCCAGATGAAGGCTGCTCCGCCATCTCCACATCTTGTGCCACCACATCCACAATTACCACCTACCCATCTGGGGCCACCCCAATCAAAGGAAACCCCATCACTGAATCTTGAGTTGCCTCCACAAAAACAACCACAATTACCACAGTCTGGCACCCCACAAGATAAGAAACCAACATCTCCACATATTGGGTCACCTCAACTAAAGGAATCGCCATCTTCCAATCTAGGGTCAACCCAGCGGAGTGAAGCACCATCTCTAGGTCTTGGGCCACTCCCACAGAAAGAAAGACCATCACCACACTGTGAGCTTACACAGCAGAAGCAAGCATTATCTTCACACACTGAGTTGCCACAACCAAAAGAGTCACCCATTCCAAATCTTGGACTAACCCAGGAAAAGCAACAATCGACTCCACTTCTTGAGTCTGCCCAAGGGAAGGAACAATCATCTCAACATCTTGGGGCACCTGATAAAAAGCACCCACCACCTCAGGAGCCCTCAACCACCCCCCAAACTCAAAGTCCATCCCAACAGCAGCAGGAAAAACCAAAGCAGTTTAGGTGGCCATGGCAGTCATAAAATACATTCAACTTAAAAGCAAAAGTGGACAATAGAGTCGGGCTTGCAATGACAAAGGTGTTTGGGCCTCCATGGTACTGTAAAGAAGCAAGCTCCAAATTATATGCAACGTAAAATGCATTATAACTACTCATTGTTAAAAATTGTGCTTGCAAAATACGTCATTCTAGTTTAGAAACCTAAAATCTGATTTATCTTTAAGGAAAAATTAAGAAGTGGGCCAGGGTTGTTTGTGAAAACCAACAGTGCAGAAGGTTTTAATGACTTCCATACCAATCTGCAATCGTGGTGTGTTTTGGCAGACTGTGAGAACTTTGCTGTTTAAAGAGGCTCTTCTTAGACAAAGGGCCCTTGCGGGGAAATGGGGCACTCTCGGCACTGACAAGTGACACTATTCTACGGTGCTCGAGGAAGTCCCTTCCTTGACATCTCAGTTTCTGCAAAATATGAACATCTTGGACATGTTCTCACCAGCTTTGGTCTATTGCCCGAAAGGAACAACATAGCATTCCTTACAAGTGGATGGGCATAGGCAGGGCTGAGGGCCAACTAAGTGGACACATATAACCTTTACTAAACATCACAGCCCGTGTGTGGAGCGATCCTTTTCACCATTTCGTTTCAGGTAAAAAAATCTCTGGTTTGTAAAGAAAATCACGCTTATTTAGGGTCCCAGCCATAGGAAGGACATTTGCCTGGAAGGACATGCAATCGGTGACTTCAACTGCATTATCTCTCAGTCACTTAAGAATGTTAGCCTGGCTGAATGCTCACTGTGGGTGCTGGTATGTAACCTCTGCCACGGGTTCGATTCCTGGTCGGGTTGACCCAGCCTTTGCAATGCAATGTAATGTACTTTAGTTAGATGTTACCACAGGATGCAATGCTGATGAAAGAATACAAACTCAATCAACAGCAATATTAAACGACGTGACTAGTTTACCCTGGAGGCCTTGCTAAGCTTTGCTCATCCTATTTGCATTTTTATTTATTGAAGAACAGGGTGTCATTTTGAACAGAAACTGAGGTAGTGGAAGGGGTAGGGGGTTGTTAAAAACACTGTTGGATTTATAGACGATTATGAGGAATTTAAAGAGATAGCACACACAAAATGGATGCTATTTAGCTACCAAACAAATTCACATAATAAAAAAATACAGATTTAAGAAAATGCAAGCTGTGTAGCCGGTCAACGTCTGAACGTTCAATGTTTCGATGTTCAAACGTGTTTTTGTGGCTTGCTACTTGTGGCCTGATACCGTTCGATGCTATTTCTAAGCTCGTGCCTAAAGTGTTAGATTCGGAACACTTGGCGGTCACACATTCTGCAGTGGCCAATCACAGGTTAAGACGTCAATGCCTTAACGTGTTACGTGGGGTCCTTTCTTTTGAGGTTACTCCTCGTGAAGACACTGGATAGATGTATGAGCATAATAGCCACCAGAGGCGTTGCTAGGGGGGGCTGAGGGGGCTATAGCCCTGGGTCTTTTGGTTGTAGCCCCGGATAGAAGGTCAGGCGCTACAACCAAAAGTCTATAGCAAGCCCCGAGTCCCGCCAGTCCTGACATTAGCTTAGCCCCTGATCTTTTGCAGACCTAGCAACATCCCTGATCGCCACTGGGAAATGAATGCAGACGTGGGGATGGTTGGTGATAATCTCTTTTTTTATGTGGGCGTGGGGGTGAGGGGTTGTATAGGCACGTGCAATGTGCTTGATAATTGGGTCTTCTTTGAGCCTGTCAATCTTGCCTTTCTGACACTTTTGCTGAGTTGTTTACTGCATACGGAAATATGCTGTTCTGTTTCCTACTCTGTACATAGTTCATAAAATATAAATGAATTGTAAATATCCAATCTTGCAGTCATTCTCTGTTTGCAGTCAATTTGTATAGTTTGGAATTTCGATGACCTGTCTGCCAACTGATGAAAACAAGTTTCTTGTCACAAAACGAACTTATTACCAATAGTTCCGACTCTTCCATTGCTTCTGCAATTTGCTCTGTGATCAATACTAGCCTTTGAACAATTGTTTCACAAAGAAATAGGAATTAAAGTGACTGTTGCTCACTAAAGTCCACCAATATTGTCCATGAGATAAGCTGGCTGAATCTGCTGCCACCTAGTGGTGAAGCATGACACTGCTTCTAAAAACGCACGTGCGTAGGGTGACCAGATTTTCAAGACAAAAAACAGGGACAGCCAACAACATAAAAGAAGGACTCCACCCCCCCACCCACCAACCGGACCTCCCCCACCCCCATTCCCACAGTATATGCATACAAATTGTTCAGCTTTGAGTGTTGATAAAAGCACATACATACCAAGCATGATACTGATTGAATTATGTATTTTAATGTTATATTTGTACAACGAACTTGACTCTTATTCGCATTAGTGTCAAAATGTTGAGCATCTAAACTATAACATACTAAAACAAATGTAAATATTATTAAAAGAGGTGTCTTTGCTCTGTTTGACATTACATATCTTGCTATATACTTTCCTCTCAGCCTGTCTCTGTGGTGCAAGCAGGTAATGCATAAGGCTTGTACCTGGAGGGTTGGGGGATTCGAACCCATCCTAAGATGACAGCATTCTTAACGTCTAATACTGTTGGTAATTGTTGTGATGAAAAGAAACGGGCCTGTCACTCTCCCCTTGCCCAAAACCGGATCCTGTTTTTAAAACATAAAAACTCGGGGGGACAGACGTGACAGTCCTGACAAAATCGGGACGTCTGGCCACAGTGCACGTGCATCTTTCTGTGTGAATGGCCACACCTCTTCCAGCTGCACCCTGCAGGACTGCGTGTTGGGAGTGGGAGCGAACACAGGTCCTGGGAGTGCTGAGGCCACCATCAGCATACGGTAGCTTTTCCTTACTCATACCCCCAGCTCCCTCACATTCCCAGTCCCTGGAAACAAATGACTAAGCAGAGAAATCAGAGGCTCGAGCCAGGCTACAGGTAGACATGTTTCTTGCCCAAATGCTGCTTATTATGGAAACGCTGTTTTCAGCCAGGGAATTTCAATTTTTGTTCTCGAGAGGCAAATTCACTCTTTGTTGTTCGGATATCCAAACAAAGTACATGTGAATGCAGTGGTTCTAATTGGGAGGTATTTAGATAAGTCAGCGGTGTAATGGTGGTTCTCCAGATACGGAACGGATGACCCCTTAACATAAATAAGGGAGACCTGACTATGAATATGCTAGGAACGAGAAAATCACCTGCTCTGGGTCTGCTGTAAATTACGTGTGTATAAACGTGAGCCCCGCAGGACCTGCACCCGTAAGGCCCAGCAGCAGAATGGCTAATAAGACCCAATCGGCTCAGCTCCTGTATACCCTCAGCACTTGCCTTGGCACACCCACCGCCCTGGAGGTTCGCACTTACACCTAATGCGGCCCCAGGCCGTGGAGCACTCAACAATCCAAGCACTTAATCTGACTCACCCATGAGCTCGGACTCCCCAGCACTTACCCCCTGTGACCTCTTCCTTGCTGCACTTGCACGTTCAGAATACTCACAGGGCATAGTAGGTTAATCGTTTTGTAATGTTTTTCACTCCTTTGTTCCCTCCCCTCACCCCGTGGGCGCTTTGACACTGCATTTTACTTGCCGTATAATCACCTGATAAGCAAAAAATAAATAAATAAATAAATACCTATGCGCATGAAACTAAGGTTGTTGACAAGAAGAATAAGATGTATTGTATCATCACAAGCAATAAGCAGGGTGTGACATCTGTACTAGTCAACCTGCATGTGACAAGAAATATTTAACAGTGGACAGCCGACACGTGTTTCGACCTTGATGCAGGTCTTTATCAAAGCAAGAAGGATAATTCAAAGCGAGCTGCTAGAATGGTAAGTCAATATATCTCTCAGAAGAAGGTAATTGCAGTAAATTGAAGCCCATATGGGCCAATACTGAGGTACTGCAATGATTTGCAGCTGCCAGAATGCAGCGTCGCAGTCCTTGTTTTGTGCGGACAGCTAGAAAAAATGCAGCTCGGCGTGTAAGCCTTGTAGTGTGGTTTAAAAGCCACACATTTTTTTAGCTGGCATGGCTCAGTAAAGCTATCGTTGAAATAGGTGTATGTTGCAAAACAGCGCAGTAGACTCATAAGTTAGAAATATAGTCAATGAGTGATCAACAAGATTCTAAAATCTATTAAGAGTCCAATGCTAATCCAATTATACAAGTAGTGTTTGTATTGCTGTTTACAGCCGACACGTGTTTCGGCATTCGGTTGTTCTCAAGGCTTTAGTGAAATTCAGATTCACATCAGTAAAAAAACATATAATTCAAGTATCATTTCCATATATTGATTGACATAAAATGTATGCAAAAAAAGCATATACAGGAAATAAATGTTCACAGAAAGATAGAACAAATATAGAATAACATTCAGGAGAAAAATAAATAAAAAGAATTCACATACCATGATAAGTGTCAGGGGTGGGAAGGATGGGCAGAGAAAAAGGGATTGTAGAACATAATTATTCACAGTCAAGGTATTCACAAAATTACGTTTTAAAACCATGCCAGTATCATGATTAGTGTATCAAAATATATGGTTGTTCATCAATTGGAAGTCATGCTGGTGGTCTCATTTAAACAATATTGGTTGCCCATTGGGGCACAGTGATCTATTGTCATAATGATTGTGCATACATGAAGGAAGTGCCAGTAATATTTTCAAAGAGAGTCTGGTAGGTACCAGTTGTGATGACCTAGTGTGACCAGTTAACCATTAATGAACAGTCTTCGACTCACTATCAGCGAGAAAAGATAGGATGGTGTACAAGAAGGAGACACCAGAATGCCCAAGATCAGCCAGCGAAACCACTAAGTCAGTGAGAGTATAGGATCAACATGAGGTAAAAAAACTCCCCAAATTGGTCTTGAAAAACAGTCTGGTGAGATTCAGTAAGCGGAAGAAAATGTTAAACAAGAAATACCTCTGATTAGTAACAAAAATACATTACAGGTTCAATACATAAGATCCACATGCGGGAGGAACTAGAATATATATGTCGTCTCCTTACCCTAATGCTGTTTAAGAGTCCACCTGTGTTCGGGAGATGCTGTGAGATGCCCACTTCATTAAGGGGTCCATACTCGAGGTGGTAAGGTTAACCAACAAATGTACACGAGCCCTATAATACCAAGTTCTATGTGAGTTACAATTGTTACAAGGACCAACTGCTAAACTGGATCGCTAGTGGCTCGAAGCAAATCTTACCTTAAATTAACTTTACTAGGTGAAATCTTTCATAAGAATCAAGGTATGCTTCACACGATTAAAGACAAGGAGTCTCAGGTTCCAATACCTAAAACACAGCCAAATCAATGGGTCAGACCCAGGAACCCTTCCCTATTCCCAGAGAAAAAGGAGGAATTATTTAGTAGGTAATACTGCACTCTCCCAAAAATACGTTATGCCAGGATTAAAATCCCACAGTCATCGTTCTGAGCATGGAGCGGCACCATTAAAACTTTCAGTTCGGGAGGTGAACAAAGTGCACAACGTCATGCGTGGCAGATGACGTCACGCGTAGATGTAACAAATAGCACACACAGCTCAATCCTTACAACGTGTGACGCGGTGGGTCAGAACGAACGTCACCAATGTAAATAAATGGATATATTGCTTTGAAGGTGCCACACCGGACACGTGATGGAATCCTAAGAGTAAAATACGGAATTGAGTAATCACGGATTCCATGCAAATATGGTAAAGACCAGAATGGTTGAACTGAGAGGCCATCCCGAGGTTGGGTTAAAAAATTAATTACTAATGATGAAAGTTTCAAAAGCAATAGAGAAATTTGAAAGACATGTTATTGTAAGTAATTTAAACATAATTAATCAGTGCATAGTCCATAAGCACTTGAAAAGTCATGAGAGCTAAAGTGTAAGTGGTTCATTAGACAAGTCATACATGGGTTTAGAAATTGGACAGGTACAAGGGAAAATTACCCAAAAGTAAAGGGAAACCGGACTGTGTTAAAGATCCTAGGAGTTAACTCAGTGCAACTCAATAAGGATTAACCAAGATCAAGAAAGAATAACCCTGAAATATTGTGGATAGCTTGTGCAATTGTAAGCCTACAGTTTCACCTTTGGGGAGACTGGCATTCCTTTCATGCAGCATTCAGAAATAATAATCAATCATAATAGGTAGTGAGTATTATCCCATAATCATAAAAAAACATTCATCTCATGTTCAGAATTTAGACCGTGCACGACACATCGTAAATTACATATGTACCTGGCCTCAATGTGTCTGAGCTTTAATTGTAAATCACCTCCTCTCTTGCTCAAATGGGCCTTGTTAAAGCCGATGAATCTGATGTCATTAATGTTATCCAGCTGGTGGCACTCTTGCCAGTGGAGTGCTAAAAATTGCAATCTGATATCTTGTTTTTTGAGACTTGAAATGTGCTCCCTAATCCTGGTCCATAATTCCCTGATGGTGCTTCCTACATACACCTTCAAGAAGACACAGATAATAGCATAGAACACAAACTTGGTCCGACAGTTGATGAAATCATGAATCACAGTCCTGCTGCCCAATTGGTTAGTAAATTCCCGACAATCCGGGTGCGCAGACCTGCACATAGTACAGGTGCCGCATTTGAAAAATCCTTTAGCTGTTTGCTACCATTCTGTGCTTTTAGGCTTGGAATTAGCTATAAGCGAAGGACAAAGTTTGTTTTCAAGAGTTGGTGCTCTTGTAAAAACAAATGATGGGTTCTCATCCAGAAAGGGTAAAATATCCCTATCAAGTCGCAAAGTTTCCCAATATTTATTTACAATCTTGTTTAACACATGTGCATCAGATGTGTATTGCGTAATGATGTCCATATTTATTCTGGGAATTTTCGTTGTTGCGTCAGTATTTTTAGGTCTGAGCATGTCTGCTCTATATTTGTTCTCTATTTTAGTAAAGGCCCTGGAAAAGGTGTTACCTTGGTAGCCCCTTTCCTTAAAACTGTTGGCTAAGAGTTCACTCTCTTGGAGATACGCCTTGTTTTCACTGCATTTACGGCATGCTCAAAAGTACTCACAAACTGGAATATTTAAAATGGTAGATTTACGATGACAGCTATCTGCATGTAACGTGCTATTGACCTGCATGGGTTTGCGGAACGTTTTGGTTTCACTTCTGCCCTGTGTAATGTAAATTGTCAGGTCAAGAAAATTAATGGAGAGTCTGTTGCAATCACCAGTCAATTTTATGCCAAAAGAGTTAGTGTTGAGTGATTTTTCAAATGAGTGGAACTCGTCAGCAGTGCCTTTCCAGATGAGCAAAACATCATCTATATATCGCTTCCATAGAACCACATTGTCTTTGTATATATTGTTGTTGAAAACATGTATTTCTTCATAATTAGACATAAAGAGGTTGGCCAATGGAGGTGCATACTGTGCCCCGATTGCCACCCCTTTTGTCTGAGTGTAATACACTTCATCAAAAAGTAACACATTGTTGTGATGAGTGAATCTTAGAAATTCCTTTAACATTTCAACATGAGTAAGATAAGAAACAGAGTGATTTCTGAAAACAAAGTCAATGGTGTCAATGGCAAATCATGGCTAATGGACGTGTATAAAGGGGTCACGTCCAGTGTGGCCAGCATGTATTCATCTTTCCAGTCAATTGTAAGTAAAGTCTGGAGTACATGAGTACTATCTCTCAGATAGGTGGGCATCACCATCACGTATTCCATAAGTAGGTTATCTATGTATTTGGATAAACCTCCGTGACCCACCCTATCCCACTCATTATGGGCCTGACCTCTGGTAAACCATCCAAACTCTTGTGTATTTTACGGAGAAAGTACATAACTGGCATAACTGGATTCTTGATTTTTAAGAACGCTCTTTCCTCATCAATGACATTACCCTTCCTGTGCCAGTCATCCACTAGCTCATGTAAGCTTTGTGTAATAGCACCAGATAGGTTACCTCTGGCCTCTTCCTTGCTGCACTTGCACGTTCTGAATGCTCACAAGGCATAGTAGGTTCATCGTTTTGTAATGTATTTCATTCCTTTGTTCACTCCCCTCACCCCGTGGGCAATTTGAAACTGCATTTTACTTGCTGTATAAGCGCCTGACAAGCAAACAATTAATAAATAAATAAATATGCATGTGGAACTAAGATTGTTGACAAGAAGAATAAGATGTATTGTATCATCACAAGCAATAAGCAGGGTGTGACATCTGTACTAGTCAACCTGCATGTGAAAAGAAATATTTAACAGTGGACAGCCGACACGTGTTTCGACCTTGATGCAGGTCTTTATCAAGGCAAGAAGGATAATTCAAAGCGATCTGCCAAAATGGTAAGTCAATATAGCTCTCAGAAGAAGGTCATTGCAGTAAATGGAAGCCCATGTGGGCAAATACTGAGGTACTGGCATGATATGCAGCTGCCAGAAAGCAGCGTTGCAGTCCTTGTTTTGTGCGGCTAGCTAGAAATAATGCAGCTCTCTGTGTAAACCTTGCAGTGTGGTTGAAAAGCCACACATGTTTTTAGCTGGCATGTCTCAGTACAGCCGCTTGCACCTGCAGCCTTTTGCCATTGCTCTGGCGTTCAACCCTTTTCAGTCAGGGAATTTCAACTCCGGTTCCCGACGGTCAAATTCACTCTTTGTTGTCATGATATCCAAACAAAGTAAATTTGGATTAAGTGGTTTGAATTTCGAGGTATTTACATAGTCAGCGATTCTGCTGAAAAACTGGTGTAATGGTGGTTCTCCCGAATCGGAATTGATGACCCCTTAACATAAATAAGGGGAAAGCGGATTATAAATATACCATGAAATAAATCTATACGCCACAGTTCTCAAATAATAGCACACCTGAAATCATGTCAATATTTCTAGCCCTACTCCCCCTGCATATTTACTGACAATTAAATAATTTGAATACAAATGTAAAGGAGAAATATATATTAATTAAAATTAAAGAAATGGGAACTGCAGTGAATGCCCTTAATGTGTTTGCCTTGAATCAAGCGAGTCTTTACAGAATGTTATTTAATGATTATTATCTACTGAACAATTTCTGGAAAGTGGGTATTGTTCACAATGCTCTAACCATGTGGTCAACTGTATCCTAACATTGAAAAGGCACCTTCAGCCAGCAGACATCGACTCCGTTGAGTTTTGATTGACACTGCCTGAAGATAACACCAAAACAAAATGATCAGTGCCTTATTTCATTTTTTTTATGGCAAAACATAACATTGTGGCATTAGGCTTTGAGGCTGTCTTCCCCAGCTTCATGCTGCCGGATACAATTCAAATACCTTCCAATGGTACTGTCCATAGTTCAATCCCTGAATGCTGCAAAACGTTTTCTGCTACCTCGTAATCACCTCGGCATGTGTCCTATTGCTTAGGTTTAATCTTCTCTTGTCTCTCTGGAATCTACGGGAAGCCTCAGAAGCAAATCTCTGATTCCATCTATACACAATTGTCTAAAGTGTGTCCCTCACCTAAGGTACCGAGACTCATTCAAAAGGTTTGCTACCTAAGAACTTAGTGTGACAAAATAGCCCAGGGCCACAAAGAAATTCCAATAAGACATCCAAGGGTCCTAGAGGTCTTTCTAACAGTCCTCAATGTATTGCTCTAATTTCCAGAGACAATCTCTATTTGCAATTCCCATTAATTGATGGAGAACTGGCTGGGTGTTGGAAAGATTTGAAAAGCCACCACCCTAGAAATGGTTTCAGCTGCAAATCCTTCCATAGAAACGGCCAGTGCCAAGTGTGGTAGCATGGTTCTCCGTCAAAGTTAGAAAACACCCGGCACTTGAATTGATTGAAAAGGAAAAGAAGGTAAGAAAATAGCTATGGGGAAATTAATAATTTTAATACAATTTTAATACAACAAACTGTTTTAGGGTCTGTGAATTTGTCTCTGCTCTATCAAATTTAGTGCAGCATGGCGATGGAGGTGTGGACAGCGATGACGGAGGAAGTGTTGTGGGATACTGTACTGAGCCTCTTTCATTAGGCTAAACAGTGAGGGCGGACACTTGTAGCTTTTGAAATTATTAGGTTGCAAGGAAGAAAATATCTGCAATGGTAAAGCACAAACAACAGCCACGCTGAAGGGGCTGTCGGGTCCAAAGACGTCTGCAAAGGTAGGTGGAGAAATCCGGGACTATTGTAGCAGCAATGGAAAAATGGTGAGGGAGGTATTGCTGAACACAGGAACTAGCATGCAAGAGGCTGATGCCAGATGACCCGAACCTAAATATTCCCTAGCACGAAGGCAGTAGAACAGGTATAGTGACTGGATTAAGAGCATTGCACCTTTGTTATCTTCAGAGACCAGGACCGATTATCTGCCAACCTTGAAATTAGGTATACAAAATGGGTGATCAGCTCTAGTTTTAGGGCCTCATCACAAGTTGGGCTGTATTCCCAGCTGTAATACCGCTGACTGTAATAGCCCTAGCACCGACCGGTCCCGTGGTATTACCACCGGATCACGGGTTGGGCTTTAATGGTAAATCCCCATTCCTAATTGGGTCCATTGGATCCAATGGGAAATTTTCGGTGCTAATACTGCGGGCTAATACAGACGGCTGTAATACAGCCGAAAACAGGGATTTTCGCCTCCAGAAAAATGCTGGAGGTAAAACCACTGATTTAGCGCCCAACTCGCGATAGGGCCAGCCCTTAATTGTGGCAGTAATACTGTTACCCCCGCATTTAAGGGCTCCAGCCCAACTCATGATGAGGCCCTTAGTCTATTGAATCAAAAAGGTAGGGCTTTTGTGTTCTGGCACCAATTAAGGGCAGAGAGAGGGATTAAATACAAGGCAGAAAGGGAGCAGGCACAATTGACCACACATTATTAAACTAGGGAAACAGCAGAACACTCATACTTTTTAAATGTACAGTCACAATAGCACATGCTCCGAGGTTATTCAGAATCTGTCCTGAGATCAAATAGAGGCTCCTACTGGTGGATGTTGTAAGGCAGTCTAGAGGACTGGGGGTTCACACCACAAATCACAGTTTAGCTGAGTATCCAGGGCCCACCAAACCATCCCCTGGCAATTACAGAGGACTTAGCCACGGGGAAAAGTAGAACTGTCTTTTATTTTCCAAACAGACCGGGATCATACAGGGAACACAGCTCCGGAGCCCATGTCATGAGTTTTCATCTCGTAATGATGTCACAATCTCTAATCCTTCCCCAAAAACTTAAAAGTCAGCACTATTGAGTAGCTTGGGTAATAATCCCTATGGATGTCCCCTATATGAGCAGTATAACTGGTCCTTCCATGTCAGGGGGGTTCGCCTGAGACTTCCCCAAAAACGATCTATTACATTGTTGCAGTGTTGCAGGCCTACCATTGGCCCTTGCCCCATTACACAAAACCCCAGGATTTGTGCGCCCTGATTAGCTGGAGGGGCCTCCTCAGGCCTGGGACCCTGTTCTGTTCACAGCCCTCAGTGTACCTTTTCAAGGTACTGAGAAAGACTGTGTGTCCCCATTGTTGCCACTGGTATAGCCACCTAGCCTGGGAGAGTGCCTGCAGGTTGCAATGTTTGGTTGACAACACATGTAACAATTCTGTCTGTCTTCGCTGGGAACTAGGTCTCTTCCCACCGCGGGTTAATTGTCATTGTTTGGCTTGGCTGAGTCACGTGGGTGAGGACCACAAAACAGAGCTTTTCGTTCTGCGATTACTGAGGATTTATTCTGTAATTTTGCAGGTGGCTCCCTGCAGCGGAAGCCAGGAATGTTCCAGCCACCCTTGTCCTTAGCTGCGAGCACTGGCCTTGTGCTTCGAGTCTGCATCTCTTCGTCCCTTATTCTGAGGCCTGCGGCTTCATGTGAATTCACTACAGGCATTCTATGGTTTCCCTATATATATATATATTGTATTATTCTCCTTAGGGGTTAGTAGTATTCGGCTCTTCCGGGTTCCTTATATGTCCCTGTAGTTCCATATGGTTAGTTGCAATAAAGCGATTGCAAACTTGCTCTGTGTGACTCTTGCTTTCTTGTGTTTCAGCGTTTGGCTAGTGAAAATTAAAGGCTTCTAACAGTATGTTTATATATGTGTCCTCTACTGAGCTGTGTATGATTGGTCTTCGTGTCAGCATGTGTGTGTCTGCGTACATTCATGCAGGGATCTGAGTTTACTTCGTGACTAATGTTACTATGTCGTGTGGTCACTAATTACGTCAGCACAGCTGGATGTTTATCATTAGTCAACCTGGTTCAGTGATGGGGCACCTGCATCCGCGAAGACATCAGCTGGATAGGGTTTGAACATTTGCCTAAGAGAATATCGGCTCACATATGTGGAATTCACCTGTCCACCAGGGGGTGGGCCAAACAGCGACTGGTATCTGTCATTTTTTATCCTTCGGGCAGTCATGCAAATAGGGGACACGAGGGCCATTCCAGGCACACTCCCTTCAGTGTAGCTCTCAGTTACACAAGTTACACAATCTAATGCATGCACATTGAGAGTGAAAATCTGGGAAAATACTCTCCTTCCACAATCACGTATTTAGAACCCCAGAACAATTGTTTTTGTTCCTCTGGATCATGGAGCACTAGATTTCCAATCACTTCTTATATTTTTCTTTCACACTCCAGAGGATGATATCAAACTTTTGCTTTAATTGAAGTAGGTGAGAGATCCTAATTCTACATTTGGGAGGGTTGTGTGCCCAGAACAAATCTCAGTAGACTTACTTCCACTAAATCTCCAAATCTGGGTCCCGGTGTTCCAATAATAGCAAGTGAAGCTCTGGGCCAAGGCAGGATTCGGGAAACAGGGCCATCAGATGCAATAGTCGCCACCCATAAAAGTTTTATGCAGCAAACCTAAGAATTGACAAAAATATCTCTTATTGATTCCATTGCAATGATCAATAGATAAGCGATCCTGGGTTATATCCGTGATTGGACTCAGACAACCAATATCCTCTGTCCCGAGTAGGCATTAGGGAGAATAGTGGCTCAGAGAGAAGGATTCCCACTTGGGTGTCATTGTCATAAATTGAGCACTAAGCAAAACAGCACCAATTGGTATTGTGTTCATGTATAGGCAGACCAGCTTCCACAGCAGAGAAAGCACCAAGCATGGAGGGTTCTAAACTAGGTATGGACCCTCTGCTGTCTAGGGCATCCACACTAATCCAACCTTCAAATACAGGGTGGGTGAGGTACAGAAAAAGTGGGAACTGAATCTAGCAATTCTAATAAAAAGTCTGTCTGCCAGCGTTTTGTTTTAGCACCACCTTTCCATCAATGACACTATATCACACTGAGATCCACAACTACAGACAACCCCATATGGGGAAACAACTGATCTCCATGCTCCTCTAGGTGGATGGAGGTAGCAGTGCTGTCTGATCAGTTTTCTCAGAATGTGGATTAGCATCACTGGTGATGGTCCTCCTTCTGAGCAACCTCCCACCAGCACTGCTCACCGGCACCACTATTCCCTCCCCCCATCTCCTTCTGGCTTGACCTCACTGCATTTAGAGATATCAACTCAAGCTCATGGGGCATTACTAGCTTGTTTGGGTCTCACAGCGCTACATTATTGCCTCAGTATTTGCACTCACCCCTGTAGTATACTGAAAGTTGTTGCACTTCCACTTAGACTATTCCAAAGAACATTCCTTGATGATTCTAACCATTAATACAAAGACCATGAGAATTGGTGCCAAAACCCAAAGCCCTACGTTGTTGGTACAATAGACTAAAACTAGAGCATGCCACCAACTTTGGGTCCTGTTCTCTGAAGATAGCCGAAAGTACAAACACATTGACCCATCATGCTGGACCATTTAGATAATGTATTCATTTATTTACTAATGTATTTCTTTATTGTATTTGTTAATAGCACCCAGACACAGAGGTATCACAGCACTAGAAAATGGTACAGTAGAGGTGATAGGAGTTGCAGTATTTGTTTCAGGCAGTACAGTATAGTGTGGAAGTTACAGTAAGTAGGCAATTGTACGTTTCGGACACTACATTTCATATGGGTCAAACAATAAGTTCAAGCATATTTATTAAACAGGGCCGTTTTACTTTTCTCTGAAAAAGAAGATAGGAGGGTTCTTCTTGGATACAGGGTTTTAGGGAATTCCAGAGGGTGGGAGCAATAACGGTGAAGCGGGAACCTCCGGCTCTCTTTCTGTTGGATCTGGGGATGGTAATTGAGGTGGAAGGTGGAGGAGGAGCGCAGACTACGTATGTTTGGTTTTATTGTAATGCAACAGGTGGGGTGGCAGTGTTGTGAAGGCAGCAATGGGTGATGTAAAGGATTTTGAACTCAATGCGAGCCGCTCACCCTGGCTCTTCAATGTCTACTTGGCCCCTTTTGCCAACTTGATCTCTACTGTATCATATTCTTTTCAATGTTATGCGTATGACACTCAGCTCTCTTTCAGGCTCCCCTCATCCTCCTTTCCTCTCTTGCTCATTCCTGACCGTCTATCCACGATTCAGGATTGGTGCACCTCCAACGACCTCTGCCTTAATGCCAGTAAGACTGAGACCCCTGCTTGAGCTTTCCGTTTCTGAATCTGGCTGCCATCCTTGAGCCCTCTTCCTTCGACTTCCTGTGAGGCAAAAAACCTTGGTGTCATCTTCGATTCTGCTCTCTCCTTCTCTCCTCACAGACCTTGCCAAGAAGGCCCACTACCAGCTGCACCTCCTCAGAGGTATTCTCCCTTTCCTCACTTTCCCCCAGAAGCTCACTGTCTCCAGAGCCCTGGTTCTCTCTAGGCTGGACTACTGTAACAGCCTCTTTTTTAATCTGTGACAGGTTAAGTGCCTGGCTTCCCTTCTCTCCCCCCTCTGTCGAGCTCTCCTCACCTGAACTGCCGGAATTGCTGTCAGGGTCCTGCAGATGCCTCCGAGTCAGGTAATCTCTCTCCTTTTTCCGATGAGCTTGCTTGTCACGGAGGGAGGCCACCGTGACCGCTGAGGCAAACAGCTGTCCGAGGGCCCCCCTTCCGGAATCAAGCCGGAATGAGGGAAAAAAACCCAAATGGGGAAAAACCCTTGTGTCTCCTATGGTCCGCAGCAAGTAAGGTGTGTTCCAACGGAGAAATGGGATTCCAGGTGAGGCGGAGGAAGATCTTGCACAGGATCCGTCTGGTAGCTCTGTAACCAATACTGCCGGGAAGCAGGAGAGCACTGCAGCGTAGGAGTGGAGAGCCAGAGGGCCGGACACCCCGGAAAACACCCACCAGCCAAGGCAACCAGAGGGTGGAAGGCCAGCGGTAAGATAAGCAGCAGAAAGAGGTTCCCACAAAGAAACGGGGAGAGAAGAGGGAAACGAAGAAAAAAGGGGCGGCGCCTATCCGCGAGGACAGGGCCGCAACAGCAGAGACCAGGAACCGCCGAAAGGCAGCGAGCATAGAAAACTGGAGGAAAGAGCAAGGTAAGTGACAGGGAATTCCGCTAAGAGCGAGAGCGAGAGTAAACAAGGACAACGAGAGACAGGAGCAAAGGAACCCAGAAGAGCGAGAGCTTCCATGGTAGTTGCAACGCAGGGACCGCTGGGTAGGGAGGAAAGATATACTCCCAGCGGCCCCGCGTTACCAGGGAGGATCACGGCATAGACACAAAGAAGGGACTAGAACCTCCTACCTCTATGGCCCAAACTCCAAAGCGGAAGAATCCGCCAATCGGAACGCCTGCGGATGACACAATCTTCCTTCCTCTACTCACTGCCAAAACCTATCCTTGGCCTCAATCCCAGGGACTGTATCTCTCCAGTGGCTGCAAGGATCAATTCAAGACCCTCTGCATAGTCCACATGGTTTTCTGGGATGTATACGATGTGCCTGCGAACATTTTGGGATGTATACGATCAGACCAAGCAATTTTTGTCCCACAACTCCAATGTTATGGATGCGGGGGACACCCCTGCGACCCCCTGAGGCCACAGATACTTGCAACCCCCGCACCTCATGTTCAAGTAAGATCAAAAAGAAAGAAGGTGAAAAGTGAGACCTATAATTAGGTCAAAATTACCCAATGACCAAAAGTAAACGGTCAGATTGGGTAATACTGCTTTCTGGGGCAGGGGCCCGCATTACATACAACTCTCACTTCCAAACCACCTTCCTCCACGAGCCCTTAGCTCAGCTACCTCCAACTCTCTAAGGGTCAAACTCTTCTCCAGGCAGAGAGTGGGGGGTACATCTCTCTGCATCTGCCTCCCTTTGGAATGCCCTCCTTGCCCCTCTCACACTTGAGCCGGACCACCTGAAGTTCCGGAAGCAGCTCAAGACCTTCCTTTTCTCCTCTGCTTTTGCTCTATCCCTCCCCTGCTGATCTACCTGTCTGCTGCACTGACTGGTTGCATGGCTACCCTCAGAGCCTCACTGAGTACCAGGCTCCTCCATGATCAGGTGGTGGCTGGTTAAAGGGATATAAGGGTTACGGGGTGTGGGAAATCGGTAGTAAAACCTGGCAAAAGGGGCTTGGGGGAATCCCCCCAAATTAATAAATCATAATATTTTGATGAGTTTTTTCCGCCAAACATCAGAAGCAAAAACCCTGGTGATGGAATGACATAGAACCGAAACAACTTTCTTAAGGATGGAATGAAGAGCAAAGCTTCTCAGGAGAATGCAATACACTACTCTTTCTTAGTAATGCACCTGTTTACATAAAACACAGGATATTAAATGGGTCCCTGCGCACTGGCCCTTTCTGACTACTCTCACATATTTCCTACTAAGCAATTCTTTATTGTAATGTAACACATGTAATCGAGATAATGCTGTCACTGCTTTAAAGGTTTTGGAGATTTTTGATTATCTGAATCCTATTCAACCCGAACCTATTAGCTTGGAGGGAACTATCCAAGGTTATGTAGTGCTTAGACTCTCGCACGCGCTCACACAGCGCTAGCATCTTGGACGTCAATTCAAGCTACCGCTTCAGTTCTCAGTATTGAAATTCCAATCAGGCTTTAGACTCATACGTGCCCCTCTCGCTGTTATCGCAGGCAGCTGTGCTGGATTGTGCCAGCAGTGCAGATTAGTGTGTGTGTTGGGGAATGGGGGGAAAGAATAGGGACATATGCCCAGTGCACAGTAATACGAGGTGGCACAACAATACTAGAGGGGCTGCCTTTCTTTAGGTCCCCACCAGCAGCAGTGCACCGAATGTACCATCAGCCCTGCTCCGATAAAAGTAGGATAAAAACGTGTTATAAAAAACACAGTGACAACATTTGAACATTAAGCCTCCTCATTGTCACAGTGGTAATGACTGTGCGATTATTATAATTTTTTTGTTCAAATGCTATATTGGTTAGCATGTTCCAACCTTAATCACTATGTTAATCATTCAAACTAACATACATTAAATGTTCATGAATAAAAATACATACATTACGACAAATACATAAAATACATTAAAATGCCTATTTAAAAGCATCTTCAGTGAAATGCAAATTTCATAAATCTCAAAAGTATCTAAATCCCCATTTCACATTGGCTTTAAAAACATTAATAAAAAAGAGTTACTATCATGGAAGCAATCAATATGCCATAGGACCCTTTAACAAAGACCCTTTCACGTAGTGTTTAACAATTGTCCATTATTTCGTAACCTCAATGTGTTTTAGAAACTCCTTCCAAATATGAAAGGCTGCAATAGTCAACTGATTCTGCTCCTTGAAAAGTGCCCCAAAACTGGCCCAAATAAAATGTCAGAGTTTTATGCAAAAAATCTCCCATAACTCAGAGGCCGATTCATGGAATAATTAGCGCGGCGCAAGTGGGCAAAAACGTGCGAATCGCAGTGGAATAGCGAAAATCGCAGTGCAATTGCGAAAATCGCACGAAAAGCAGCGCACGTCGATTCATGGAAGGCCGTGCGCGAGAAAACCAGCGGATGTGCGCTAAAAAGTGCGCGGCGCACGTTGGCGCACAGGCCATCTAACAGCGTGCGTCAGGTCACTGCGAAAATCGCACAGGCCACAGCGAAAATCGCACATAGCGCGGCGCACGCAACAAAAGTAGGCGGAACACGGGCGTAACACTCGGAATGGGGAACAACTTGCCAAAACGTGGGCGTCACGGGGGAAGTACAGGGCACAAGTGCGCGGAACGCCCACACGTTCGCCTACAACACGTATTCATGGAATAGAATAGGGGAAAAAAGCGCACGCTCAAACCAGCGCACAGGCACAAACACGACCGCCACAAGAAAGCAGGCGGTAGCGTCTCTGCGGCTGTAAGAAATGTGCGCCAAAAGGTGCGCCAACAAATCGCACCTATATACTGCCATGATGAATGTCCCATACTGTGGCCCTCCAGGAAAAAAGACGTGCAAAGGGGTACCCACAAACACGGACACCCGCTGACAAAAATACGTGTGCGTGTATACCGGGGTGCGCGGGAAGTCTAACACGCGATTTCAGCAGGGTACGTGCATCACAGGGGTTCGCGTGAAGTTTCACACGCGATCGGGTCTGGGGGAGCGGGCTATGTGTATTTCAGGGGTGCGCGGGAAGTTCCACACGTGAACAGCCTGGGCGCGTGTATTCCAGGGGTGCGCGGGAAGTTCCACACGCGAACAGCCTGGGCGCGTGTATTTCAGGGGTGCGGGGGAAGTTCCACACGCGAACAGCCTGGGCGCGTGTATTTCAGGGGTGCGGGGGAAGTTCCACACGCGAACAGCCTGGGCGCGTGTATTTCAGGGGTGCGCGGGAAGTTCCACACGCGAACAGCCTGGGCGCGTGTATTTCAGGGGTGCGGGGGAAGTTCCACACGCGAACAGCCTGGGCGCGTGTATTTCAGGGGTGCGGGGGAAGTTCCACACGCGAACAGCCTGGGCGCGTGTATTTCAGGGGTGCGGGGGAAGTTCCACACGCGAACAGCCTGGGCGCGTGTATTTCAGGGGTGCGCGGGAAGTTCCACACGCGAACAGCCTGGGCGCGTGTATTTCAGGGGTGCGGGGGAAGTTCCACACGCGAACAGCCTGGGCGCGTGTATTTCAGGGGTGCGGGGGAAGTTCCACACTCGAACAGCCTGGGCGCGTGTATTTCAGGGGTGCGGGGGAAGTTCCACACGCGAACAGCCTGGGCGCGTGTATTTCAGGGGTGCGGGGGAAGTTCCACACGCGAACAGCCTGGGCGCGTGTATTTCAGGGGTGCGGGGGAAGTTCCACACGCGAACAGCCTGGGCGCGTGTATTTCAGGGGTGCGCGGGAAGTTCCACACGCGAACAGCCTGGGCGCGTGTATTTCAGGGGTGCGCGGGAAGTTCCACACGCGAACAGCCTGGGCGCGTGTATTTCAGGGGTGCGGGGGAAGTTCCACACGCGAACTACCACTCGCTGTAGTTGGACGTGTGCTGCCGGAGTTCGCTCGGAGCTAATTCCTGAATCCTGTTTCCCGGTTCCTTGAATCCTCCTCCTTTCCTTCCTTCCCTCAAACTTCCTCCGAACTTCCTGGATTTTCACCTGCTCTCGAGTCACGGCGCTCCGTGCCTCCGCGCGCAGACATTGTTCCTTCCTGGTTCCTTCCTGGTTCCGTCCTGGACAATCTGAACGTATCACGCTGGAATCCGAAGACCCGCAACCAACTCATGTCCCCTTGCACCCCCACCCCCCAGCACTGTGGGGCACCTGCCAGCAGGCCCCCACCCATGTCCAACTCATGTCCCCCACCCCCCCCACCCCCCAGCCACCAGGGGCACCCTCCACCAGGCCCCCACTCATGTCACCCACCACCCCCACCCCCCAGCAGTGCAGGGTCACCCTCCACCAGGCCCCCACTCATGTCTCCCACCACCCCCACCCCCCAGCACTGTGGGGCACCTGCCAGCAGGCCCCCACCCATGTCCAACTCATGTCCCCCACCCCCCCCCACCCCCCAGCACTGTGGGGCACCTGCCAGCAGGCCCCCACCCATGTCCAACTCATGTCCCCCACCCCCCCCACCCCCCAGCACTGTGGGGCACCTGCCAGCAGGCCCCCACCCATGTCCAATCCATGCCCCCCTGCACCTGGGTCCCAACATTCCCCAATCATGTCCGTAATGCCCATCCTCCCCTGCCAAAAGGCCCAACCAACTATCACACCCACCCACATATCAAAGGCAATTACATGTTACACCCCCAATGTAAATAATGCAATTTAACACATGTCTGTCACACACAATGGCTGCAAGTGAATGACAAAACACCCAACATGACATGCCTGAAAGCAATGAGATGATACGACACATTGAAGATTAAAAAAATAATATGTATTGAACAGCAAATAAGAAAAAACACAAAGCAAATCAAACAAAACAAGATGAATGTCCAAGAAAAAAATCTGAAAAATTAAAATAAGCCAATTAAGAAGATCATCCTGGGTCCATGAGCCCTACCAAATTAAACCTAACTGACTACTAACTAAAAAGTGAACTATATACAAAAAAGTGGTGCATTGTCCAATCGCAACCAAAAAAAAATCAAAAAAACAAAGGAAACCTAACCCTAACTATACAACTATATACAAAGGCAGCGGGCTATTCGGACGGCTCACTGGTTGTTGTCATGGGCCAGGGCATCATCGAACTCCTGGTCAATGGCTTGGAGGCGGGCATGTTCCCTGGCCCCGAGGTCCCGCAGGGATAACGCAGTGTCAAGCTCAAACTCCCTGCGAAGACCCTCGAGGCACTCAGCCCGCCTCAGCGCCCTCCGCATGGAGTCCTCCGCCCTGACCATCGTGAGCCGTTCCTCCTCTGCCCGCTGCCGCTCCGCACCTATCCGCTGGCACAACCTCTCCCACACGGAAGCCACTCCCATTCCAGGGTTCTCCTGCCCTCCGGCCGATGCCTGCACCCCTGATGTTGATGGCCCCGAGCCATGATGCCTCCCACGTTGAGCCTGCTGCTGCCTCCGACGCAACTGCCTGTGCCAGCACGACGGCATCCAGGCTGATGGAAACCACCGACGCCGTCGTGCACGTGCCCTGCCCGATGATGCCGTCACATCCTCCATCTGCTGGGGTCCAGTTGCTCTGGTGTCCACCCCTGCTGGATCTCTGACTCCCGACTGTGGCAGGGATGGGATCCCCACCGAGCTGGCTGCATTGGTCGGGGCAGGTCCACAGGGGGCCCTGGTGGCATCTGGGCTGGAAGACGGCAAGGAGAACGACTGGTGGATAGCCTGCACAGAGGAGGAGAGGGCCGCCACATTGGCCAACACATGCAGGAAACCCCCGAACATGGCCGATCCCAATTGGGCCACGTCGGCACGGTGCACTTCGTGATGACGTGCGTGCTCCTCCCGGGAAGCACGCACGGCATCACGAATCACAGCCGTGCGCATCGCGACCCCAATCAGGACCTTCTCCGCACGGCCAGGGGTTCCCACGTCCGCAGGTGGAGGGGAGTCAGGTGACATGGACATCCCCTCTACCTGCGGACAGGCCTGGGACGGGGCATCCCTGCTGGTGCATGGTGGTGCACTCACAGGGTCAGGGACAGCGACATGCACAGGCCCCTCCACGGTGACCTGTGCTGCCTCCTGCCCCTGGCCCTGGACTGCACCACTTGCACCAGCAGGGATGCCCCCACCAGGCCCCATGTGTGCCCCAGTGGCGGCCTGCTCCTCCTCTGTGCAAACCACCAACCTGGATGGCTCCTCACCGTCTCCCACCGTAGCAGGCCCCTGTGGGGGCTCACCCACCCCTTCCGCTGCAGCCGTGGGGGCATCCCCGCCGCCTTGCTCCACAGCGCCGTCTCCGCCCTCTTCTTCACTAGCCGCTGCGTAGAGGGAGACAAAGAACACAAGCATCAGGGCACTGTACAATGGTCCCCTAGACAGGAAGCAATAGCAGATAAGCACCACTGTCAAAGTACACTTCCATCATGTCCCTCCACAACACATGGGTCAGTCCAGGCAAAACACACACAGTAACAGGCATGGTGCATGCCATGGACATTTCCATGCATGTCCAATGGACTCTTGAAACATTCAATGATATGTAACTCACATGCATCATGCCTCATGCCCATCACATGCACACACTTCACCTCAGTCACATCCATCTGGCCCCAAACACACCAAACACAGCGCATACAAGGGTAATTTGCCTGCTTTACTGAATCTCTGCATTGTCACACACATGTGTCATGCATCCATGGCATGCACAAGTCACAGACACGCAGGTCAGGCACACAGACATGGCTACCATATATGTACCTGGCATCAGCACCCATCCCTCACCCCCACCCATGTCCAGGTACAGAGACTGGCATGCTCTCATGTTCAAAATCTGAATAGGGCTCCCCATGCGGCATTTCAACACATGCAACAACCATGTGCATCACACATCACTGGTCGCACATGCATTACCATGATGTCCCTGCACACATACATGCATACATGGCCTATGGCACACATACAGGCAAGTATCATAGAACCAGCACACCGCAACATGCCCTGTCTCACAGTAATGCATGGACACTTACCGCTCAACTCCAGACCGGCCTCCCTCTCAAGGATCTGGGCGTGGAGCGCTGGGCGTACGCGTTCCAGGACCCTCATCTGGATGGAACTCATGCGGCCCCGGCCCCCCTCCACGAGGCGCCGGGCCTTCACAAGGGTCCTGGACCTCAAGTCCTCCCAGCGCTTCTTGATCTTCAGGACGTCGCGGGTTGCCACCCCCTCCGCGTTGATGGCAACCACACAGTCGGCCCAGATCCTCTGCCGTCCTTCCTTGCTGGCGCGGGACGATCCAAAGAGGGCATCATACTGCCCCAGGACATGCTCCACCAGGACACCAACTTCGGTGACAGTGAAGCTGGTGCCCCTCTGCCCCTCTGGCCTGGGGTTGCCACTGGTGCCAGATGTGGAAGTGCCCGACATGGCAACCCCAGAGGCAGGTGTGGGTGGGCAACTGGGTCCTGGGGCTGGGCTGTGGAGCGATGTAATACCAGTCGGGAGTCTTCAGTTCCAGCAGGGGTGGACACAGCAACTGGACCCCTGCAGATGGCTGATGTGCAGGCACCAAATGGCAGGGCACGGTGGCAGCAGGCAGGCAGGCAGGCAGGCAGCAGCAGATGGCACGTGGGAGGCTGCTCGGGGCACTGGGGGGCAGTAACTCGGCCTTCTGGGCAGGAGCGTGGGCTTCCGTGTGTTTTCGCGTGGCCAGCTTGATACGGAATGATTTGGCACGTGAAAATCCTGCACGTCAGCGTGAAATCCGAGGAAAGGCCCTTAGCGCGTAAGCGCGTCAGCACGCATACGCGATTCTATTGGACCAGAGTCCCTCAGCGCGTAAGCGCGTCTGTGACGTGACCCGCACGGGTGTTCCCCACTCAGCACGTGATGACGGGGCACACGTGGAGATACTGCACGTCAGAGTGTCATCGCGTGTAATTGGACAAAAGTGCGCGTACACGCGATAGGCCTATGTACGTGTATTTAATGGGTGCGCGGCCACTTACACACGCAAGTACGTCAGCGAACCTGTATCACGTGGTGCGTGTGAATTTCCACACGCTATTGGACTGGGAACTGGATTCCAGGGGTGCGCGGGTCACACGCTGTATCCCGTGGTGCGTGTGAATTTCCACATGCTATTGGACTGGGAACTGGATTCTAGGGGTGCGCGGGTCACACGCTGTATCCCGTGGTACGTGTGAATTTCCACACGCTATTGGACTGGGAGCTGGATTCCAGGGGTGCGCGGGTCACACGCTGTATCCCGTGGTGCGTGTGAATTTCCACACGCTATTGGACTGGGAACTGGATTCCAGGGGTGCGCGGGTCACACGCTCGCCTAGAACACGCGCTAAGCATAAATTGCGGACTTTAACAATAACAAGCTCAGACGCCAGGATGAACATACCGTTCCTAGCAGCAGTGGCAGTGGGCTACCAAAGGAGGAGGAGGAGGATAGTCAGTGCCAGAATATTCACACCCAGAACCAGCCTTTTCGGGATGCCTGATGACCAGGTTTATGGGAGGTACAGGTTTCCACCACACATCATACTGGACCTGGTGAGTGAGTGGGAGGATGACCTCACATCACCCACCCTGTGCTCCCAAGCACTCAGCCCCCTGGAGAAGGTCCTCAATGTACTGCACTTCTTAGCCACTGGATCATTTCAGCGGACAAGTGCCATAGTGGGTGGGGTGTCACAGGCCACCCAGTCACGCTGCCTACACCAGGTCTTGAACATCATGACTGCACGCCCATCAGTCCGCAGGCACATGTACCTGCCCAGAACACCTGCAGAAAGGCATGCTGCCGCCCTGGATTTTTACGCAGTGGCACGATTCCCCAAAGTGCTAGGTGCCATCGACTGCACCCATGTGGCTCTACGTCCCCCCAGGGCATCTGAGCACATCTATAGGAACCGCAAGCACTGGCATTCCATCAACGTGCAGGTAGCATGTAATGCCAAGGGAATCATCACCTCAGTATATGCCAACTATCCCGGCTCCACCCACGACAGCTTCATTTACCGAATGTCCACCCTAAGCCGGGACCTAGAAGCTGGGCGGCATGGCGATACATGGCTGCTTGGTGAGTATGTATGCCACTGCACATGCATGCATGTTGGATACTGAGCAAGGTCACAACCTCACCAATGATACCAATCCCCACCTCCACAGAGGACAGTGCCTACCCTCTCAGCCCCCACATGATGACGCCAATTCGGAACCCCACCACGCCACCCCAGGTAAGATTTAACACAGCCCACATTACAACCAGGGGCATAGTGGAGCGCACATTCGGAGTGCTAAAGTCACGCTTTCGCTCCCTTGACCGTTCTGGCGGGCAGCTGTTATACGCTCCCCCAGTAGTGTGCAGGATCATAGTGGCAGCATGTGTCCTGCACAACGTTGCAACACGCCGGGGCCTGGCCGTGGACATGGTGGTGGCCCCACATCCCCAACCACATGCACAGCCGCTGCGCATGGGAGGGGAAAGGGCACGGGGGGAGGCAGCCTGTACACAGCTAGTGGCTAATTACTTCACATAGAAATCACACCCCTGTGGAGTGCACACTGCCCTGGCACATTCCATCTGACAATCAATGATGACTCAACCTGACACTGATCCTGAATGTGTGGAGAATGAACCGGGAATTCCATGTCAGCCTGAGATTGTTCACCTGGAAGTGTCACAATGTGTGCATCCCTACCCACACAGACACCACCAATGCAGTTTTGTGAAGTTACACATTGAAGCTGCTAAAATGAATACCCACTAGCAAAATGCAACAAGAGGACAGTGCCATGTCAGCCAACCCAACCCCAGCGCTGCCACACGACACACCGTGCCATGTCATGCTAATTGCAGGTAAACGAAGTAATCCCCACAACATGACATCACTCTCACTATGTACAGTGGCACTATTAGAAACCTGCAACACCTGAAATGCTCACAGCAATGCCGGACCAACAACATACTTGAGCACGTAGTACCATTAACATGACATCAAAAATGTTACATATTAGTAGTCTCACCACCTGGAAATGC
The DNA here is from genome assembly GCF_040938575.1 of Ambystoma mexicanum. Taxonomy (NCBI): domain Eukaryota; kingdom Metazoa; phylum Chordata; class Amphibia; order Caudata; family Ambystomatidae; genus Ambystoma; species Ambystoma mexicanum. Next base: position 764,448,853 of record NC_090921.1, on the reverse strand, counting down.
CTGCACTCCCACCACTACCAACTGTGCAGTGTTGGCGCCCTGTAGAGTTGTAGGTGCACTGCTGCCAACATGGTCCCCATCGCCAGACTAGAGGTCCTTGTGTGGACTTGAGGAAGGGACCTGCAAATTGGGAGGTAGACACAGAAGAAGAGTTACACATCAATGCAACATGCAGTGTACAACACAACAGCAATATGCACTATGAATGTATACACAGTATTGACTACAGACTGGCCACACAGCTCATGGGAGTCCAACGTCACTGTGTAATTCACTGTCACTTGGGCACACCCTTTGCAAGCCCATGGAAACGGGAAGCAGGAGGGGTGTGTGTGACTCAAACCCAAGCATCTGAACCAAATACATTACAAGCCTGCATGTGCCCAGCCACAATGCAGCGTATGCCCACAGGAACCACGGAAGCCAACACATCGGAGCCAACACATCGGAGCCAACACATCGGAGCCAACACATCGGAGCCAACACATCGAAGCCAACAGATCGGAGCCAACAGATCGGAGCCAACAGATCGAAGCCAAAAGATCGAAGCCAACAGATCGAAGCCAACAGATCGTCCCAAAAAAATTGGGAATAAAAGAAATCAAAATAATAATAAAAATAAGAAACAATCAAAAATGGCCATTGATGGGCCCGGGGGGGTTGGGGAGGCCACCCAGGAGGTCCGAGGACAGGATGCACACCAGAACCCACCTGCGTGGATCCTGGGAAGATAAAACACCTCCATGGGCTCATGGCCCACACGGCTACCCTATTGTGGGAGTATCACTGCTGTCGCTATTATCACCCTGTGCAGCTGCATCCGGAGGTGGTTGCACTATGGGAGGCAGCCCACGCAAGGCCCTAGTCTGCTCCTCCATGGCTGCAAGCATGCGGGTGTGGTAGGTCTGGTTCTGGAGGATGAGTGTGCGGAGGTCCCCATGCAACAACTCACGGGATGCCCGGACCTCCGCCCTCGTTGCCTGCATCTCAGCTGAGAGCGTACGGGTGAGACGCTCCAGCTGCTGTTCTGTCCTTTGGTGTGTTGAAGCCTCAAGCTCAACAAGAGTCGTCCTGAGGTGTAGGAGCTCCTGCCTCAGGGCTTCCCTGTGGCCCTGGGACTCAATGGAGATGGCCTCCTGCAGAGTCGCCAGTGCCGCCCGCCTGTCCCTGTTGGACCCCAACATGTCCTCCCTGTGTGACTGGCAGATGGAGTCGGTTGCCTGCTCTAGTCGCTCCATCAGCCTTTCTGGGGGGACAATGGAAGTGGCCACCCTATCCATGGCCTGAGCCATCATCTCGGATGATGCAGCCTGTTGGGTAGCAATACCGTAAATGGATTGCTCCCATGCGGTATTGCCGGGTGGCGTACGGCCACCACGTCGGCGGGCACCACACCTGTCTGGGGCAAGGCGAACTGCGCCTTGCTGTGCTGGCACTGCCTGAGGCTGCAGGACTGCATTCCCCCTCTGATCTGCTGGCCCAGGAACAGGATCAGATGTCGCGGAGTGTGACCCTGCATCCGTAACCACCGAAGGCGTAGCTGCCAACACTGACATCCCCATGGAGGGTACTGACCCTGGTGCAGGTGGGTGAGACAGAACAGAATCCCTCCCTGGAACACTCACCAGCGACGGCACGTAGGTCTCATCCGAATCAACACCTGAGTACAGCTCGGGGGAGGTGCAGCCAGAGACACCCCTTGAGAGCACGACCTGCAGCACTTGTGGGTTCTCCCCCACCACCACACCACGTCCCTCACTGGTGGTTGGTCGGCCCTGGGACACCTCCTGGGTCTGCACCATCTCCACAACCCCAGCAGTATCAGGTGCGTCTTCCCCTGCAAAGACATGAAAACAAAGTAATGGAAACAGGCATTAGCACCATGGCACACATTGAGGGCTGAGTAGCAAGAGAACCAGTACTTGATTGACACATGTCCCACATGACTAAAACCCTCCCATGCATGCACCCTCACTGCGTATGAAGTGCAGGCAAATGGCACACACTGATGACACCAAGATGGAAGATGAACACATTTTCTGCATGCTGCCTGGCAGTGGCATCACACATTGGCCTGTGATTGGCAGGTGAAACACACATGCCATCACACAGATGGCATGTACCATTGCTATTGAGTGAAGATGGAGAGGAGGGCAGCACCTATTCATTCAGTCCAGTTCCCGCATGTAATAGCTTTTCTGATTCTAACAGGTCAGATTTTTCACCTGGAGCTGCCAGTCTGAAATGGTCAAATTGCACAGGGACATGTGTGTACAAATGATATCCAGGTAACAAAGTCACTCCACTTTACCATACCCATGTCAGACATGTGACTAGTGGACAGCGACATGCCTAGTGAAAGTGGTGGAATGCAAACAAACTGACTGAATGAACAGTGAAAAATAAGCTAATATGTTGTGTCAAGGTGACACTTCAAGGGCAACTGGCGTGCAGTTGTGCTAGATGTCTACTGTTGGCAGAAGGGATACTGCTATGGCCAAATGCAGCTGCGCAGGAAGTATTGCATGAAGCACATGGCTGACCCATACGACTGAGGCGCACACACTCTCACCTGGCACCCAAACAGAAGCCCTCACACACACACCATGCACATGGATGACACACACATGCATGTGCACTCACCGGACAATGCCTCGTAATCAGCCAGATCTCCCACGCCTTGGATCTGTTCCTCCGTGACGTAGGTCCCAGCGACTGACTCATGTGGAGTGAGTTCCATGTCTACTACTGGAGACCCACCTCCAGTCACTAGAGTTGCGGCATGACTTGAGGCCAGCTTACTCTTTGCCCTGCGCTTTAGGTCATTCCAGCGCTTATAGCAATCATTGGCTGTGCGCCTCACGATTCCAAGGGCACTTACGATGTCCGCAACGGTCTGCCAGTGTGCCTGGCGTTGTGCAGGTGTGGTCTTGGATCCTGCAACAATGACCATCTCGTTGTCATGTCCGGACACATACTCGACAAGTGCATTCAGTTCGTCATCCGTGAAGCTGGGCTTCCTGGACGGGCCGGACTGTGTAGCCGTGTCTGGGGCATCAGCCTGTGCCGGACGAGCACTCTTCCTCTTCCGCTTGGAAGGTGGTGGTGATCCTGAGTGTCCTGCGCCACTCTGGACACTAGGGGCAGGAGCCCTGGTGGACTCTGTATCAGGAGTGTGGGATTGCACACTCAGCATGGGAGTTGGTGCAGGCATTGGCTCTAGTGTGATGGTGTCAGGGGGAATGTCAGCAGCATGGACTAGGACCGACACTGTCCTGGCTGGGTGTGTGAGGGCTGGGGTGGATGGAGCCGCAGCTGCCCCTGCAGCCACTCCGCCCTGCCTCCTTGGTGCAGCAGATGACCTTGCTGCCCCAGATCCACGTGGCATGATGGCATCAACGTGCACCAGCGCACGTGTCGTAGCCCTGCTGACCTGGAAGTCAGCCATGGAGTCAGCCAGGTCTGGTGCCACAATGGGCTGGTCCAACAAGGGCTGAGCATGGATGGTGTCAGCCACTTCAGCCTCAACGGGAGGGGGGGAGGGGGGGAGGGGGGGATGATGGGTGCCCTTGACTGGTCCTCCACACATGGGGGGACACGCTCACCCTGCAAGTTACGACCACGTCCCCTACCGGATCCACCACGGCCACCACTTGTGGCTCTTCCACCTTTGCCACCCTTACGGAATCCTCGCCTCCCAGCCATGGCACTGATATTAATGTGCGTATGGGAGTGGCTGTAGACAATTGTCCTGGGCAATTGGGGGTCAAAGGGGTTGGGTACCAGATGGTAATTGTACCCTAGTGCTCTGGCACGGCTGATTGTAACCCCTGGGGAAAGATGACGGGTCACGCAACGCACAGGAGGCCCAAAAATGGGAGATGACGTGCACGCAACCCCTCCTAGACCACGTGTGCAGAAAGAAAAACCTGCACTACGCTGTGGCACCCAGTAACACAAGAATGAACGTATGCGTGTCACACGCAGCCTAGAATGACCTCTGAAGTGGTAGGCTACACACGGGGCAAGCACAGAAGTTGGATACGTGCGTGACTCACCGTCTGCCAGGTAAAAGAGCGTGAAGAATGAGCACGTTTGGCTGGCTAAACCCCCGCCAAAAGAAGATGTGTACGCTGTCTGAGAAGACAGGACAACAGTAGAAGGGGACACTGTTTGAGGGAACAGGCCCAGGTAAACCAGTAAAAGAGAAAAAAGAGAAAAAGCTGTCAGAGGTAACAGGGAATACGAACTGGAAACGCCGTGAAGTAAATCGCGTGTGAAACGACAAGAAGTACAGATTTCACCCACTCGCTCTCCACGAAAAGCACGTACAAGGAAATGGTGTTCTACATGTACCTTATATACAGGCCCACACGTACAGCGTCACTTACGCGGCGTGTACGTTCACCAATCACACGCTTTGTCACTTCTGCGTGTAGATCCATTTTCACCAATCACACGCTTTGTCACTTCTGCGTGTACATCCATTTTCACCAATCACACGCTTTGACACTGGGACGTGTCACGCAACAATTTCCTGCACGTGCAGGTGACTATAGGCGCGCATATGCTGTTGACGGGTTTGACGTGTGGGATTTCACTCCCTATCAGGCTGTCCACGCGTTCACACACGAGAGACCACGCTCCTGGCCAGGAGGCCAAATTACTGCCCCCCCCCCAGAGCCCTGAGCACGCTCCCACCTGCCATCTGCTGCTGCCTGACTGCCTGCTGGCCACGTGCCTCACAGTGCTGGTGGGTGGGGGTGTTGGGAGACATGGGTGGGGGCCTGGTGGAGGCTGCCCCTGGTGGCGGGAGGGTGGGGGTGGTGGGAGACATGAGTGGGGGCCTGGTGGAGGCTGCCCCTGCACTGCTGGGGGGAGGGGGTGCAGGGGGACATGAGCAGGTGTGCAGGGTAGTCCCCTGTTTTGTAGGCTGCCTGCAGGGGCCGTGGAGGGTGTACAGGGAACACCTGTGAGGACCCACCCAGCCTAATCGCGTGTGATGATTCCCACGCACCCCTGTAATACACGTACCCTGGCCAATCGCGTGTTAAACTTCCCGCATACCCCTGTAATACACGTACCCTGGCCAATCGCGTGTTAAACTTCCCGCGTACCCCTGTAATACACGTACCCTGGCCAATCGCGTGTTCAACTTCCCGCGTACCCCTGTAATACACTTACCCTGGCTAATCGCGTGTTAAACTTCCCGCGTTCCCCTGTAATACACGTACCCTGGCCAATCGCGTATTAAACTTCCCGCGTACCCCTGTAATACACGTACCCTGCCTAATCGCGTGTTAAACTTCCCGCATACCCCTGTAATACACGTACCCTGGCCAATCGTGTGTTAAACTTCCCGCGTACCCCTGTAATACACGTACCCTGCCTAATCGCGTGTTAAACTTCCCGCGTACCCCTGTAATACATGTACCCTGCCTAATCGCGTGTTAAACTTCCCGCGTACCCCTGTAATACACGTACCCTGGCCAATCGCGTGTTAAACTTCCCGCGTACCCCTGTAATACACGTACCCTGGCTAATCGCGTGTATAACTTCACGCGTACCCCTGTAATACACGTACCCTGGCCAATCGCGTGTTGAACTTCCCGCGTACCCCTGTAATACACGTACCCTGGCTAATCGCGTGTATAACTTCACGCGTACCCCTGTAATACACGTACCCTGGCTAATCGCGTGTATAACTTCACGCGTACCCCTGTAATACACGTACCCTGGCCAATCGCGTGTTGAACTTCACGCGTACCCCTGTAATACACGTACCCTGGCTAATCGCGTGTATAACTTCACGCGTACTCCTGATATGCACGTTCCTTGTTTGGCAGCCCTGTAAACTGGTCCAGGGTTAGCGCAGCCCTTTGCGATGATTTAGCGATTTTGATGGCTTTTCCTTGCGCGAGGGCGTTCTTGGGGGCGTTACTGGCGCTGCTGCAGGGTCGCTGCGATACTCTGCGCCACGGCTGGTTTGGGAGCATGAAATCCATGAATACGCTGTGCGCGGAAATCGGTTTTAGCGCACGTGCCTGGCGCAGTCAATCGCACGCGGACACTCTGCGCCAGCCGCTTGCGACACTTTTCTGCGAAATTCTATTAATTACCCTCTTAGTTTATAGTTTGGTAACAGGCTACTACATTGCGCGAGGACAGGTCAACTGACCTACCCGATTTCAATCTGTATTCATTTGTAACTAAGTATGCATAAATAGCTGTAACTTTACCTGCAATTCCCTTCTATGCCTGTAACTGCTCCTTTGCTCCACTGTAACAGATCTGATTCTTTGCCTGTTACATGTAACAGACTTTTTTCTTGTAAAAGCGCCAGGATGCCTGAGGGCTGCTGGGCGCTTTAGAAATGTTAATAAATAAAAAAGAAATACTGGTTTCAATGGCACCACCACACAGACAGCAACATCTTTGCTCTTTATTCACGCCCTTCCAACCACAGGTATAATCAAGAGTCAGGAGAGTATTAAATTGCAAGTAATTTGTAAAGCGTCTCCCCTCTGTGGTAGGTACTAGGTAGCAATGAGGGATGCTTGGTTGAAAGCCCTGGGTTTTGGTTTTATGGCACATTTTAGATTTAGTCGCACGTGCCATGCAAACCTTGTGAAATCCAACTTAATCATTTTACAAACAGGAAGCACTCATGATAAAGCAAATCAGACAGGCTTGGAATCAATATATTGGGTTGCAAGTTTGGTGGTGTGGTAACAAAGGGGCATTAAGCACTTTTAAAGCACCGCTAAATTCAAAGCTTTGACTTTGAAGTGGAGGTTTTCTGCAAGCAAAATCCCGGAGGTAAATCCTCCACTTTAAGGCCAAAAATCAGCAGATTTACTTTGGTGGAATTACCACTCATGGTAAATCCCCCAAAATCCCTATTGTGTCCTATGGATTTATACCGCCTTACCACCATTCATAATCCTGCGGTAATGCCGCCGGATTGAGTGGTGATAAAAGTAAGCGATGTTGACAGTACATTCATGGAATTACCCAGAAATGACTGTCAAACTAGTAATGAGGACCATTGTGTCATCCACCGTCCTACCCCAAAAATAACACATAAGAAAGGGTCAAATGTACTGCACTCACGACTGATGAAAAGAGATGTTAGTTTAGAGAGGGCGAAATGGAAAATGTGCTGCTAAATACTTTTTTTTAAACAAAATAACAAGAAAATGGTGCATATTGGACAGTCATTGTTTACATGTATATCACGTTAGACATGTTTTAAGAAGAACTTTGGATTGTTGCCTAAAGTACCGAGTAGGATGGTGGAACCTTTAGCACTTTTGTGCTGGGTTAGTTGTCAAACAGGCTAGAGTCAAAGATACACAAGTCTGTTAAAAGAATAGCAAAAAACGTGAATTCTAAAGCATCTTTAGTTGGCTACATTTGTTTTAAAAAAGCAGTCAATAAAAACAGAACTTACTTATAAGTTGTTCCTGCATGAACCTGAAATTGATTCATAGTTTGCATGAGATTGCCTCAGGGAATTTAATAAAACTAATAACATGACAATTTATGCTGGGTAGATGGCAAACCGAAACCTCTTTGGCCGGCCCTTAACCCCGGCCAATGGAACTCACTTTATCATCCTACAGAGGACGAAGGAAAAGCCAATATTGTCTGGGATTCAAACCTCACATCTGGAGTCTATACGGTCATCTCTTCAGCATAGAGTAGCCCTCCTCCCCTGGATTTAGTCCGGACTGACCGTGTTTTTGGTTTTGGCATAATTGGTGTCCAGCTAGTGCCACCTAATGCCAAAACACTGGTGCTGTAAGTACTGTAAGAGAGAAAGGGGAGCAGTCTCACGTTGGTATCGCAGTTGGTTGACGTGTACAGGATGAAACTGACCAAGCACCAGCAGTGCCTAGATTTGTTTCCTGGAGGGATGTGTTTCTGTCATGTTTCTTCATGTAGATCCTCATTTGGGTTCTGCCCCCAGTCACATCAGGGGCAGTCATTTATTGATGGCGAGCATCATAGGTAATCTTTAACAGCCTTTTGCCCTGGACTTTGTTGCTTTGGGGTAAGACTGTGGTAGATGACGTACCATTTGTTTACAAAACAACATTCCGAAAGTAGCGCACCATCCACCCTAGCCCAAATCTCTCTAAAACCAACACACCCACCCTAGCCTCACTCACTCTACCCCACCCACTCAACCCACTCTCTGTACCAACAGCCAGCCACCCTACCACACCACTTGCTCTGCCAACCCTACCCCCATCTACTATAGCCTCACTCTCTCTACAGCCACCGAGCCTACCCCCACTCTTTCTACCCCTACTCATCCTACCCCACTCTCTCTGCCGACACCCACCCTACCCCTACTCTCGCTATCACCTTTCTCTATAGCTTCCCACTCCACTTCCCCCCACTCTCTCTACCACCGCTCTCTCCACCCCGACCAAGCCCCACTCTCCCTACCCACAGACCCCCACACTCTCTATCACCACTCACCCTAGCCCCACTCTCTCTAAAGCCAACCCACCCACCCCAGCTTCTTCTGTCTACTCTACCCACTCAACCACCACTCTCTGTACTGACACCCACCCGACCACCACTCTCTACCAACCCTAACCCCACCCTGTGCTCCCTCTCTTTACTTATTTTACTTTATTAATTTGTGTAGCACTGCGAACAGCCACACAGGCATAGTAGCGCTAACCAGACAACATAAACTTAACAAGGCATGTGCAGGGGGAGAGCCAGACGAAAATCAGTTGAATACAACTGCCTTAGTCAATGTTTGACTTTGATGCGAGTGCCTTGCAGCGAGTAGAGTTTTGCCCTGAGCACCCTGGCCTGACCCGATTTGTGTTTGAAAATGATTTTCATTTATTTCTTTGCGAAACATAAAGTCCGAGGCATAAGGGCGAGAGACGGTTTTCCGCCTTTGGTCCCCCAGCGTGGAATGCTCTTCCGCGGAACCTTCGACGTCTTGTATGTCTCTTGTGGAAACAATAAAGACCTTATCTGTTTGCCTAGTTCAGACCGTTCTATCGTTAGCCTGAGCCCTTGTGACACCATGGTGCATTTTATAAGACCATCTCCCGGCATAGGTGCATTCATGCTTGGTCCCCTCATGGGTATGTGTGTTACAAATCTACAAATCAAATCAAAATCAAATCAAAGTTGGCATTTGCACACCTTGCAGAACTCCTGTGTCCTCTTCCTGGTGTTTCCCCTTGTCCCCACTTCCCATCCCACCCTTCCACAGTGATTGGTCCTTGCCGGCTATTCACAACACGAGCAAAGGTCTAGCTACCTCGCTGATTCTACCAAGGCCACTTTGGTGTGAGCGCCTTGCGGTGAGTAGAGTTTTGCCCTAAGCCACCCTGCCTGACCCGATTTATATTTGAAAAAAGGTTTCATTTATTTCCTTGTGAAACTTACTTCAAGTCTGTGTTTGCACACCTTTCGCCACTCCCTTGACTGCTTTCCTTGTGTTTACCCTGCACCCCGCCTCCCATTCCCCCCTCCCTCCCATGATTGGTCCTCGCCGGCTATTCACAACACCTGCAAGGGTCTAGCGACCTCGCTGATTCCACTGACGCCACTTTGGTGTGAGTGCCCTGCAGTGAGTAGAGTTTTGCCCTAAGCCACCTTGCCTGACCCGGTTTGTATTTGGAAAAAAGGTTTCATTCCTAACCTTGTGAAACTTACTTAAAGTATGTGTTTGCACACTGTGCGGCACCCCCGTGCCTGCCTGCTGGTGTTTCCCCTTGTCTCCACCTCTTATCCCACCTCTCTCCTGTGATTGGTCCTATACCCCTCTTAAGACACTTTTCCAGGGTAGACCATGCCCGGGCAGCCGATGCCTGGGCAGCACATGCCCAGGCAACCCAGGCTAAGGGCTCCAAGGCAAAGGGCAGCTACTGAAGAAGCAGCTCCAGTTTGAGTTTGCCCATGTTTGCCTGGGAAGCCTGCCACCTACAACCAGCAGTGACTGATAAGTGAAGTGTGGTCTGGGTGGGGAGTACAGCATTACTGTATTCCAATAAAGCCCTACCACCATTTTTGCTTACATAACATAACACAACAATGTAAGCCAGCTAATAAATAGTTTTCCAATCACTGCTGTGTGCCAATTTTTAGGTCGATTTCCATGTAATGTTTTCTATTAATTGCTATGTCTCCAATGTAGGTGTTTTTCCCACTTTCCAGGTATCTCAGATATGGGTGCTTTCTATTCACTGTTGTGCCTCCAATTTAGGTGTTTTTCCCACTTCTCAGGTATCTAAAATCTAGGTGTTTTCCATGTATTTGCTTTTTCTGCAATTTAGGCATTTTCCCACTTCACAGGTACCTCACATGTAGGTGTTTTCCACTTACAATTTAGGAATTTTTTCAACTTCCCTGGTATCTCAAATTTAGTTGTGTTCAATGCACTGTTGTATCTCCAATTAAAGCATGTTTTTCCTCACTTATCAGGTATCTCAAATCTAGATGTTTTCCATGTATTGGTATGTCTCCAATTTAGGCATGTTTGCCACTTCCCAGGTATCTCACATCTAGGTGTTTCCCATTTACTGTCGTCTCTCCAACGTAGGTGTTTTTCCCATGTCCCAGGCATCTCCAATCCAGGTTCTCACCATTTACTGCTGTGTCTCCAATTTAGGCGTCTTTCCCACTTTCCAGGTATCTCACATGTAGGTGTTTCCGATTTACTGTTGTGCCTCCAATGTAGGCATTATTCTCACATCCTAGGTATCTCACATCCATGTGTTTTCCATTTACTATTGTGTCTCCAATTTAGGTGTTTTTCCGATTTCCCAGGTACCTCATGTGTAGGTCTTTTCCATGTATTGTTGTGTCTCCAATTTAGGTGTTTTTTTCACTTCCCTGGTATCTCAAATCTAGTTGTCTTCAATTTATTGTTGTATCTCCAATTTACGCATTTCACCCACTTTCCAGGTATCTCACATCCAGGTGCTTTCCATTTACTGCTGTCTCTCCAATGTAGGCGTTTTTTTCCCATTGCTGTTTTTCCCCCACTCCAGTTGTTTCCCCCTAACACTGTTCTAAGTGTTTTCTTACCACAGCTGTCTTTCATTTCTAGGAGTTTCTTCCAACTGCTCTTTTCCCCAATTCTCTGTGTTTCCCCTCTAGCACTGCATTTCAGATCTGTGTGTTGCCTTACTACTGCTGTGTTGCGATTCTAGGTGTTTTGCCCACTGCTGTTTGTTCAAATGATAGTTGTTTCCCATCCTGCACTGCGCTAAAATTCTAGGTGTTTCCATGCTGCTGCTTTGTTCCAATCCTAGGTGTGAACCCTCCAAGCCAAGGTGCTCCACAACTAAGTGTTCCCACTAGTACGATGCCCAGATTTAAGTGCTCCACCACCACTGATGTGCTTCAAACCTAGCGTCGTTAGCTCCCCCAGCTTGCCCTGGTACAGAACCACGCCCCATGGCCACCTTCAAAGCAAAATATGTAGGATTATTATACCTCTGGATTGCTACCACAACCTGTGTGCACATGCAGCAATGTGCCTATCCCTTGTTTGCTAGGGCGTGCCTCTAAACATGGGGCATCAGCTTGCAATCTTGCTCTTTTATTTGGGTCCCTTTTGGATACAACTGTTAGACTTTGTGGAGGGTGGTGCACACTAATTCTACCGCAGGCGGTATCCAATATCCCCAAACCTTACCCTCTATGTATAATAAGACTACACATGCCACTCAATAACCAACCATGCGCAGTTTTTGTGATTCTTTAAATCACTTTTTAAGTTTTCTGCAAATCATAATAAAACACACATGGAGAGCAATATCATAATGTACATTCACTAGATGCATGTAAAACCTTGGACGAAAACTGTATTAGCAGATAATACAGTTTTCACAGCCTATCAATGTGATGCGTCTAAATTCACAGTTATTTCAGTATCAATTCCCCTGCTTCTTTCACACCAGGCAAAAACCTCTCCTCCATGCCCTGTGAAGAAAGCATCGATATAAGCAGACTTGGCATAGCACACACTTTTTACAAATAGCCTTGAGATATAACTATTGCTTTAGAGATGCAGTAAACTCCTCTTTTTCTACAAGTAGCTATCTTTGTACAGGAGAATACATTTGTTCTCCAATGAATGGAGAAGAAAGGGCTTTTGCTCTTTCGTGCGTAATTCTACTTTTCGCTCATTAGTGTAAGATCATATAAAACATGTAAGAATTTCTCTTTGTTTATTTGTTTGTTTTTTAATGTATTTGTTGGACATTTGTTTCCAGGCACCACAAGACAAGATGGGGGAGTGGGAAACATGGGAATCACAAAAGTAGAACAAAAAACAGTTATATTGGCCTTGTGGCAATCCTACCGTGCAAGTGCATGACAAGATGGTAAGTGCAAGGGGGAGGGGGTAGAGGGAGAAGTGCAGGAGTGGGGTACCCCCAAGGGTGGAGGCAGGCAAGTGTTGTGCGGGCCAAGGCAGTCAGTGCCAGTGGAAGAGGGGTAATGGGAGGATGAGTGTGTTGACAGGGAGGACCAAGTTGGGCTGGTCTGGGAAAGTGAGCCAGAGAACAAGTGCTGGCAAATGATGCTGGGGGGAATTCTAGGGGCGTCTGGCCCCTGTATGACTCAGAAGGGGCCAGGCCCCAGTCACAGCGGCAGATAGAGAGTTAACACGGGAGGGAAAGAGGGAAGGAAGACGCGAAAAGGAAAGTCTTGAGAAGTTTCCGGAACTTAAAAAGATCTGGCTGAAATCTGAGGGTAGGCGGGAGGTCGTTCCAGAGGGAGGAGTCAGCTGAGAAAAGGGGTATACCTCCCACTCTCTGCTTGGAGAATCGCTGGAGCTGCAGAGAGCGGGAGCCAGAAGACCGAAAGACTCTGGCCGGGAGGTATTTAGAGAGGGAAAGCTGGATGTAAAGAGATCCTAGGCACCATACAGCCTTGTGGATAATGTAAATGGTCTTGTATTTGATCCCTGCAATTACTGGGAGCCAATGGAGATATTTTAGGGCTGGAGAGGTTCAGTCCCTGGGCTTGAGGCCAAGGATAAGTCTCCCAGTCCTATTCTGGATTAGTTGAAGGGGGCGAAGGGTGGAAAGAGGCAGGTTGAGGAAGAGGCTGTTCCAGTAGTCTAGCCTAGAGAGAGAACTAGGGCTGCTCTGCACACATGGAGCTTCAGGGGGAAGGTGAGAAAAGGTAGAATGCCCCAGAGGAGGTGCAACTGAAATTGGACTTCTTGGCAAGGTCCATGATGTGTGGAGAGAAAGAGAGAGAGGAGTCAAAGATGATCCCAAGGTTTTTAACCTCACAAGTGGGTGAGGGGAGAGGACCCATGAAGTCAAGCCAGAGAGTGGGGTGTGGGAAACAAGGAGCAGGTGTCCCAGTGAGAAGGATCTCCTTCTTACTGGCATTAAGGCAGAGATCATTGGCAGATCACCATGCCGGTCAGGCAGTCCGGTATGAGGCATGAGGAGGAGGAGGATGTAGGGGAAGGCATCTTGAAAGAGAGCTGTGTGTCTTCTGCATAACACTGGAAATGCAGGTAGAAAGTGGAGATCAGGTGGGCCAGAGTGTCCAGGTAAATCTTGAAGAGCCATTGCAATAGGATAGAGTCCTGAGGGAGGCCACAGGTAGAGAGTGAGGCAGAGGAGAGAAAGGGACTCATTTGAACTTGGGAAGGTCTGTTAGAAAGGAAGGAGGTCAGCCACGCCTGTGCCCTGTCCGTAGGGTATCATGGAGACCGTTTATGAGGATGGAGTGGTTGACTGTGTCGAAAGCAGAAGAGAGATCGAGGAGGATCAGTACAGAAGGAGTGTTAAAGTCCAGGTTAGATAGTAGGTCTTCACCGGTGTTCAGGAGAACAGTTCCTCTGCCCTGAAACCAAACTGGTGGTCATGGAGGCAGCCAGCCATTTCGGTGAGGAGGGTCATTTGGGGTTGACCAGCTTCTCCATGAGTTTGCCCAAAAAAGGCATGATAGAGATGGGGCGATAGTTTCCGGGCAAGAAGTGTCAGCAGATGGTTGTTTTAGGAGAGGGTGCACAAGAGAGTGCTTAAGGGGTTGAGGGAGGGAGCCAGTGGCAAATGAATGGATGCAGAGGTCAGTCAAGGCAGGAGCATCAGAGGCGATGTAGACCATGATGGTTCTGGAGGAGCAACGGAGCACCTGTTTAGAGGAGACTTACATAGAGTGGACAACTCTAGAGATCTCATTTGGTGCAACGGTAGTGAAATATGAGAGTATGGTGTCTAGTGGGGGGCCAGTGGAGGCAGGAGAAGGTGGTGTGTGTGTGGGGAGCAGATGACAGGATGTCTAGAGCTTTGTTGGAAAAGTGGACGGCCAGTGCAGTGCAGCGGTCCTGAGAGGGAGGAGGAGAGGAGGAGACTGCAGTAGAATTGGAGAGTTCCTTACAGATTTTAAGGAATTCAGCTGTGTTTTCGGTGGCTCCAGATATGCAGGCTTGGACATGAGCAGATGGAGAGACAGTATTGCCTTTGGAGTCGACGCCAGGCCAGTTTGTCAGAGGATGAGCCAGGTGCCCGTCACTTCTGCTCTGCAGCTTTGCACTTGCGTTTCAAAGCGGCCAAGTCAGAGTCATACCAAGTGTTGCATTTGAAGGCAGGCTTCATGGGGATCCTCGTGACAGGGGCAAGGATATCCATGGTGTTATAGATGGAGAGATGGAGGTTAGCAAGAACAGATTCAGAAGGAGAGTCTAATGAAGGGGTGGAGGAGGGATGAAGGAAGAGGCAAATGCAGCGACTGACACACGCTTCATCAGTTGAATGACGGAGAAGGGGACTGGCAGTTCTGGCAGAGGTGTCAGGGGACAGGGGAGGTCAAGGTGGCAGAGGAGAGATTGGTCAGACCAGAAGAGAGGGGTAATGAGAGGGTTGGAGAGAGGGATGTCTGTTAAGAGGAGGGCATCTAAGGTCTGTCTGGCTGAGTGAGAGAGTTGGGCCATAGGGAAGGATTGTGAGGGAAAGAGTATCGCAGAGGTCACGGAACAGAACAGTGGCCACATCAGGAGAGTTGAGATGGATGTTAAAGTCCCCTTGGAAGATAAGTTTGGGGGAGGAGACAAGAAGAGAGGAGGACAGGGCGGCCCATTTTGAGATGAAGCGGGAGGACAGTCTGGGGGGTCTGTAGATGGTAGCGAGAGTAAGAGAGAAAGTAGGTGAGACAGACAGCCTGCCGACTAGTGTAGACATGGACCTTTAGTCTGCCCCTCTACCCAAATTAGGCCCACCTCTAGAATTAGTAAGTGCGCCTTTTGTCCATAAAGCAAGTTTATTGTACATGTGGCTGGGAGGGGACTTATATGACATCTAACAGTTACACTAACCATGGTCTCCCTGAACCACACAAATAACACATATTATATTCAGTTTGCAACAGTTAATACACACCCACAGATACCGCTACAAAGGCATTCCCCAAACATGATTGGCTGCCTTGTACAGGGAAATCTAAAACCCGCACAGTTCATTGGACACAGACATTATAAAACAATCCCCTAAAAACGTATAATTAAAAGCTTTACATTTTCAACACACCCCTTCCCAAAGACCTCTCCATATTTGGTGCCTCTTATTTGCTCAACAACAGAAGTTCTATTGATGACGCACGCAGACCTGCCCTAAAAATAACTAAGCACTTGGGGACGTGCGAAAGACATGTCGATTCCCTTTTGACCTATTCATGTTTGCTAACCGCATTGCCCATACATGTTCCATGTCCGATTTTTATGACTATTGACCTTTCCTATTCACATGAGTTCCGCCAACTCTCTGACAACACAATCGCTCTCCTGAACTGTATTACTACTGGTCTCCGCAAGTAGAAGCCACCTGTTCAAACAACCCTGCGAGTTGCACACATGCCTATTCCTTGCAACGATGAGCTCTCATGTTTACCAAAGATCATATCTTCCCTTCACCCTCCAGCACTTTAGCCATCTGCAAACTGAATGCAGCCACCCCATTGACCAACTTATGAAACCTGTTCCCTTGCTGCTGACGGACCTTTGCAGCCTTTGCCACGATTGCAAAAACCCCTTCTAATTAATCCACAATATGAAGATGCATGATACACAGAGCAACCACCCCTCATATATTTCATATCTTTTACTAAATTCAAAAAATACTTTCCGTGCATCCATTATGTGTGAATTTTATACCTATTATGCTCTCCTCTCATGACTGCCATTCATACAACTAAACTCCACATGCACATATTGATTGCCTGCTTCACCTGAGTGTTTCATTGTTATGTTTCTGCGTGCATGCAAATCTACAAATGTAACGCTTCTACACAAAATAACAAAAAGTAATCTAAATGTAACACTTATCCTATTTACCATACATATTGTAATAGTTGTAGCAATTTGCTAAAGTGACAGAAGTGACGATGATGACATGTCCACTCTCCAGTCAGTGGTATGGCGTATAAAATTCAAACGTTTCCAATTTCCCAACATTCCCCCCTTTAGTTAGCTAACAAACCAATTTCCAAATCATCAATCTCACTATCGTTATGAGCAAATCTTCACAACCATTTTCCCATAGTCCAATGATGCACAAACCCAATTTGACTCAACATTAGTTCTGCAATCTACTCATTGTTCTACACATTCACTCCAACCTTGGGAAGGACTGAAACCCCCCCTTCTATCATTGAAAAATCAGTTTGAGTGCCCATGTGAAGAGAATTGATCCTATACCTAGCCTTCGACAGGGTTACAAGAAACATGGCAGTACTCCTAGGCATCTGAGAAAAGCAGCATCGAAGAGATAACTGACAAGAACAAAAAAGTACTAGAGAAAAAATCAAAACAGGTGAAAGTACTTTTAAGATTATGTTCATCCACGATGGCATTCAAGAGAAAAGAGAATCCAAAAAAGTATGGTCAGTAATTCCCGCCTCCCTCTCCATGGCCCCCTTCAGATTGTTCAGTTCAGTAATTGTTTGAGCCAAAGTTCTGTTATCCGAGTCATTAGAAGGCACATATGTGCAACAAGTCTTGCCAAATGTATGGCACACTCCACCCTCCGAAGCTGTTAGGAGGTCCAAAATATAGTGATTCTGCAGGGCTACAAGACGCAAAGCCCTAAGTTCTTCTTTGATGGCACTGAATGCTAGCACAGAGGAATTGACAAATAATAGTAACTCAACTCGTAATGAGATTTTTGGAGCCATTTTGCATTGACAGAGAATTGCTCACGCCTTGGGGCCAATAGAGAGGATAACAAAGTTTCAGTACGGCTAAACATTCGAACACAACCATGAATGTTCCTTAGAGCATCATAAGATGCCGCTGACAAATAGTTAGATTCTTTCGATCTCCTTAGAAAGTCAGTTTTACCAGAGTCCTGCAAAGTTCATAACAATTGACCATTTCTGATGACACAAGGAATGCAAGGGGCCCAGGGGACAAAGGGGGTACCAATGTAGACTCAGACAGTGTCAGGTGGCTCTGGGAAACCATGAGGACGGGCACGTGCAAAGTGGTGATGCTACACACACCTCTCCATGCCGGAGGTAATTGTTTGTATGAAAAGAGCCAACATTAGCAGAATAAATCAAGAATCACCACCATACCTCCAGCTTTGCAACTCATTACCCCTTGCTCCCATTTGTTGTTCACGATAATCAGCCCCTCAAGGTTAAGCTGCACTCTTTGAATACAGTGAGTATCTTTGCGATCTTCCCCATTTGAAATTGAACATTCTTCATCGAACGGAAGGACAGAAGCTGATACAGATTCCCCCTGAAATTGCCCTCGAACCCTCTATATGGCTATGTGCACTAGACAAAGTGAATCTGCCACTTTGACCTCATAAGGGATACATAATCTAGGGACATCAGAGACGTAGGGAATGAGGGAGCAAATATAACATGACTCAGTTACTCTCTCTCTTCCCACGCTCTTCATGTGCTGGTACCATACATTATCAGCTGCAAAACTGTGTGGTTGATTTACAATTTCTAAAGACCCATCAAAATCATTAGATGCAAAATCAATATCAAAATTTTGTTGCCTTTCTGATAGTGCGTCCATTGTACCCAAATAACCCAATGTTTCCTTCCCCTGTACAAATCACATGTTTTGTCCAACACATATAACCCAAAAAGTTAAAAGAAAAGAACTCTATATATTGCTGAACACATTGTCAATGTTGTTCCTTCGGTTTGTCATGAAAAACAAAAAGTCCCAAATAATCCATTTACAACCAATTCCTAGTAAAACAATTCTAAATTGTAAGACAAACTTTTAAAACAATTTTCAGGTTTCGTACACTCTCCTCACCCCTTCAGCTGGAATGAACCGTGATTCCTTAGATTCCCCTTAATTTAATTATTAGTAGACTGCTGTTCCTCAGGTGTCAGTCTACTAGAAACACTCGTGTACAGCTGCATTATAAATGCCACATCATATCATATCATATCATATCAGTCTCTCCGAAAATCATGGAGATGTACCCATGCTTTAATGCCTTCAACTTTCACAGCTGTAGAAGTAGAGAAGATGACTCTATGGGGTCTGTGGAATTGACTGTCATTTCAGTGACAGACAAAAGAGTGTACGAAGACCCTCCCCAAAGGGAGTAACAATGGATGCAGATACTTGTTTGATCCCACCCCGCCTTCGATCTTGTTTTGTCGATGAGATATAGTATCCTGTGAGGACATAATACTGACACTCTTGGTTAAAGCCTTAAGATAGTCCCCAAATTAATTTCCCTGAATTTCTGCTGATTTATGTGCATCAGCACATATGCATGTGGGTGAGAGAGGTGTAAACCTTCTACAACCCATCACCAACTCATGAGGACAAAGGTGGTGATCCTTTCCATGCTTATTCCACAGACAAAACAATGCTAATGGAAGGCAATAGAGCCATGTCTTATGCAAATCAGAACACATTTTTGACAACTGAGTTTTCAACAAGCCATTGAGATGCTCCACAGTCTCATTGGCCTGAGGATGGTACACTGAGCACAACCTGTGCCATATCCCCAAAAGTGAAGACATTTCAGTGAACAAAGCATTAAAGAAGTGAGTCCCATTATCGGACCTTAACGCTTCACAAATAGCCCACTTTTGAAATACCTCCCTTCCCAAGAATCTGGGCACTGATTTGGCATCAGGGTGCAGGCAGGGTCCAGCCTCAAGCCATTGGGAAAATGCACACACAACCACAGTTAAATAATGATAGTTGCTGCACCTCTGTTCCATATCAATAAAATCTACATGCAATTACCCAAAAGGACCTGAAGGTTGGGGTATACGCCATCTTATTGCCCTCATAGTATTTCCTGGATTTAATTCCTTACAAAGTGTGCAATTACCAATAAACCTATTCACCTGATCAGAGAGGTTGGGAACAAACCAATCCTCCTGAATTTCTGCTGCAATTTATCGCTGAGGAGTATGTGCAACTCTGTGGGCATCACTACCTTCCCTGTCAGGTCCTGCTTCCACAACATATCAGTGGGTGAGAGTGCACACCACCTCTTTGACCAAAGCACCTTTTCCTCCTGTGGTGCTTTTCCCTGCAGTTCAACAATTTGTAAAAAGGGCACTGCAGTATATGGGACAGGCAACTGTGCCTGTTGAGACATCATTTATATTTTTGTGATATCTAGGAGGGGCAAATAAGCTGCAGCCTTCACCGATCGGTCTGCAGCATCATTACTAATTGCTGCAAAGTCAGTTTTGCTAATATACGCAGCCTAGTTAACAACCCCTACCTCCACAGGCATTGTTAATGTGTCAATTAATTGTGAAAGCAGCGCAGCATGCTGTACAGGGGTCCCATCACATCTTCTAAACCTTCTTCTCTGCTATTTAGATAGCCCAGAAAGTATTGTTGTGGAAACATACGCAGAGTCAGAGTAGATAGTGACTGCATTCCCCTTACTCATTTCGAGCGCCTCAATAAGTACCACCAATCCGGCTGCTTCCACACAGTAATGTGATGGCAATCACTTCTTCACCTTCATCAGGTACTCGCCACCAACAAGACATACAACTGCTGCTCCTGTATGTCTCTCACCAGTGTCCTGATCAATTAACCATCAACAAAAACTGTTCCTCCTGTCTCCAAAGCATCTTCTTTAACACTTGTATGTTTTGCCTCATGTGTCACACAATCATGAACATCATCACCAGGCTGCATTGGGTCAGCCCAATAAAGTCGCTGGGTTTACTACGTGACACCTCAATGGTTGTACGGAAGCATTTGTCAAAATAACATTGTACCCTGAAACTGAGTAGTCAAAGTTGATTTTGATTTTTCCAAAATTGCAAAAACTGCATGCTCCACGTACACTGTCACAGTGCAGCCCATAGTAATGGCTGAAGACATAGTAATGGCTGCCACAACAGATTACTCACACAGAAACCGACCCTGTATAAGTGAGTCTAACAACCCATTATAATGGGGCAAGGGTTTGTGACCTAGCAATGTTTTCTGTGTTAGGATTGCTGTCATTACCTTCCCATCTATATGTGAAAAAAAGAAAAAATTGCTTTTGATAATCTGGAGTCGCCAAAACTGGAGCAATACTGATTGCAGTCTTGGGCTCCTGAAACAAGATCTCATTTCATCGGACAACTCAATTGGACTCTTCTCTTTCTGTACTTCCTTGAGAGCTTGCAGCAGGGGCCGTGTGTAACTAGAGTAGTCAAAAATCCAAGACCTACCATAGTTACAGAGCCCCAAAAACAGCTTCATCTGTTTTAACGTAGTTGGTTGAAGTGTGTTCTGAACTGTGGTGGCTCTCTCAGGCATTACCCTTCTCCCTGCAGATGATAGTACCTTCCCCAAATACACTACTTCTGTTTGAGAATATTGCAGTTTTTCTTTGTCCACTTTGAACCTCCTCTCCGTGAGCAGGGTGAGGAGCCTGACTGAGTCTCCTCGACACTGTTCCTCTAAAGCACTGCAAACAAGTAAATCATCCACGTACTGAATTACAGTGCTGGGCATTTGTAAATTCCCCACATTTTCTGAATAACTGTTAAAAACACTTGGAGATTCAAAGTACCTCTGGGGTAACCTCGTGTGTTCAAATCTCTGTCTACAATACGTAAACGCTGTGAGGTACTGGGATTCGGGGTGCATAGAAACCGAGAAAAGGTTTTTTTTCATATCAATAACTGTGAAGTGTGTTGACCCAGTAGGGATGTTACAGAGAATGGTAGCAGGATTTGTTACCACCAGAAATTCTGCTTCAACAATGTTGTTCAGAGGCTGCAAATCCTGAACCATCCCCCAACTATGCCCCTTTGCCTTCTCCACAGGAAAAATGGCTGTGTAACATGGGGAAACAGAAGTTTGTATAATCCCTTGCTTCAACAATGCCATAATGGTCCCAAAAATCCCCTTGTCTGCCTCCTTAGACATGGGGAATTACCTAACCCTTGGTAAAAGTACTCCTTGTTTTAATTTTATTTGCACTGCCCCTACACGTTTCAATAACTCCACATCATGGGGATTGTTGGTCGATAGGTGTTCCGACACTTTCTCCAAATCCTCCCTCCAATATGGTGATGTTTTTCTCATGATGAGCATAGTCTGTTGTATTTCCGTTTGCTCCACCATTACCTGACAAGGCACCCTAATCTCAAAAACCATTTGTCCTGTGTCTTCTGTATCCTTGAACAATTGCTCATCAGACATGACGATGAGGTTAGATCAATACACAACATGTGCACCATTCACCTCCTTCCTCATAGGTGCCTGAACCACCCTGTCCTCACAACAACAGCTTCTAGAAGAATGGTAATAATAGTCTCTGGTGCTATTTCCTGTGATTCGGCAGGCCGGTAAAAACATTCTAGGGGTATCCGACCTTGTCCGATCTCTTATTCCAGGTACCCAACTTAACACTATCATTATTTCATACAAGAATAATAGAGAATGTACTGGCACCCCCTAATCACGCTGTGGTTGCAATGTGCGGGGAAAAGCGCTGCTTCTCTTAATGGGTACAATCCTGGAGTTGAGCACACTATGCAGTCATTTGAAAAATGAGCGACAAATTAAGCTTTGCTCAGGCGGTCCCTTCCCAAAAGGTTTGCCAGAGTATCTTTGCAGTATAACAAGGGAGCAGAAAAAATGTGATTACCTACCTTGATACACAAGTCTTCAGTGTATGCAATCAATAGGACAGCCCTAGAAAATCCCTGGGTGTCCATTGCTTTGCCTGATAGGGGATATCCACAGAATTTCGTGGTTCCTGTGTCGACCATGAAAGAGAATGTCTGTTTATCTACCTTTACACCTATCTGGGGTTCCTCTTACAGATCTGCAGTAACCGATACAATTGGACATGTCACTGATACCTGCGGGATGGCCTATTCCTGATACATCTGAGCACCAGGATGCGAAAAAGTGTTTCCTTTCAGTACACTTGCTCCAGTATAATGGGTAACTGTCCCATTCGGTAGAGGATTCTTCTCCCAAGCCTGTACTGGCACCTGGGCTGGCATGATCGGGGCATGAGTCTGTGTCATTCCAGTTCCCAGGTTCTGATCAACCTGGACTTGCTGCAATGGCACAGAGTTCGGGGCATAGGGCTATATTTGGATATTAATCTGGAGGGGACCTGCGTTAAAATACTGTGGTTAACTTTTACTATCCTGTGACACGTGCCCCATTCTTCCACATACCCATTGCACTCCATACATTCCATCATATACTCCTTCCATAGGCCCATTGACCCAGGGCCCCAATCCTCCAAATTGACCGAATGACCTGATGCCTTGCGAGAATCCTCCCTTACTCTGTGGAAATCCTCTAATCAGTCTTGGTCCAGGTACATACCCATCCGCCATGCTTGTCCCATTCTAGAGTCTATTTGTTCTTGTTGTCCCAACTGTCCTTGCTGCCCTTCTATGGGGCTGGTTATCATTGCCTCCTCTAAACAAATCTTTGCTAGTTTTTTCTGGACTAGCTTGGCCTCAACATGTTGTGCCTGGTCCATACTCTCCTTTTCCCTTTCCTGTCATCTCTTACAAAAATGTACCTATATCTCCTGCCAACTCTCCGCCTCTATCCCTACGACCTTGTAAGCCGCTCCATCGTGGGTGTTTGTGTCTAATTGAATTCCCAGATATCCCGCTTTCTCCCACATCTCGTCTGCCTGTTCTGACAAGACTGTAAAAAGCTTTTTCATGTCCCCAATTACCAACATGACATCTGCGGTTTGTTTTTTTTAGAGCATAAATCCACTTCCCTGCCACTGCAGTGAGCGAAGGAAGCATCTTCGTTAAGTTATTCTGGTCCATGTGTGACCACGGGAGAAAATACGCACTCTCCTGGCTGCAAAGACAGTAGAAGCACAGAGCACCCCAGTCAAGATTCTCTATGCGGTAGCGAAGGACAAGCAGTGCTTAATTTGTGCCGTTGGTTGGCGGTGGCCACCACCAGCAGAGTTATTTCGGCACCGGAACTCATTGTGCCCAGGGGATGAAGGCATTCATCAAAGAAAGTTAACAGGAAAGGGTTACACACACACAGCACAGAAGTAGCCGAGGAGATCCCCCGCCTCCCCGCCCCTGCTAAATGAATGAGAGGGGCCCGGCAGCATTTCATTTCTTCCCCAGACCAGAGCTATCTGCCCACTGCTATAGTAGTTTCCATGTACGTGAGGTAAGCAGAGCCTTTGTTTTATTGAGCAGCTCTCGCACTCGATTTATCATGAGGCTTGATTTAATGTTTAAGTAGGTTGCATGTTTAATCTTTATCAATCTGTGAACTCAAATGCGTTTATCCAGCAGATTGACGCTTTGTTCAACATGAGGCTTGATGTAATGCTTAAGCGGGCTGCTTGTTTGACCTTTTTCAACTTATGAACACGAACGCGTTTATCCAGCAGATTGCCATTCTGAGATATGCCGCTGCTCGGGTTACACTGGGTACAACCTCTGGTCGTGTTTAGAGATTGTCTCCATAGTTTATGGTGAATCTGCCGTTTGTTTTTAACTATATTTACAACAATTGCGGCACTAGCGATTTAGAGCTTGGGTGACAGCATATCTCTCAACTCACCCGCTTTTGGAGGGTGTCACCCGCCAAAGCATTCACACACCAGCCCACCCGCCAGCTCCTTTGGTTCACCCGCCTCCCTCACCTCATGAGAGTCACATTTACTGTGCAGGCGCTGGCTCTGGGCGCAGGGGCACTAAATGAGCCAGCGCTGTGGGAAAGTGAGTTTCTCTGCCATTCCAGGCAAGCGTGATTTGCTGCATCTGCTGCAAGCATTTTGCCTGACGCCTGGCTTCATGCGCACTGCTGAGAGTGCCTCGGATCCGCCGAACTATGGCTGTTCCAGGACTCTGCAGCCTTGAGGCTGCTGCTGCCTTTGAATACCGGCTTCTGCGCTTCTTGTGTGGACAGTCGTGCCATGCCCATGTAGACCCTGCTGAAGTAGACATGGAGCGCTGATTACTTCAGGAAACAGTAATACTCTCCCTCTTCTGGTCTATGGTTTGAGCATGCTTGCAGTTTCTAGCAAATAGATGCGAAGCACGATGCTAGTCAGATATGAATTTTGCAAATGTAGTTTACATTTGAAAAAGTGGGCAGAGAGAGTGACTGTCTGGCCACTTTTTCAAGTTTAAAATACATTTCTGATTTTTGGTAACATTAGCGGCAGATGGCATTTTAACACATAACAAAAAAAGAAACCTGCAAATCATTACAGATGCAGGGGACTCATCTATTAGAGCTCTGTCCAGGCGCTCTGGGGCAAAATACATATAAACCTCCTAATTTGCATATGCATTGCACCAACAGAAGTGACTTCACAGAAAATGACTTTGCATCAGTTTTTGATATTTGGAGGCATCATGGAAGTAGACTTTAGAATAAGTTGCCATAAGTAAACTAAGTGCCAAATAACTTTGTGGTTCAAAATACCTACATTGCACGATTGTTATATATGGAACCAGTCTATAGTATAGTCAGGCCTTTTTAAAATAACAGCATGATATATTAACATACGCTCTGCAGTAAAACACTTGCAGAGTAAAACACAGAGCTGCAGATCTGTCCAGGATCACACAGTTTGGTTAAATGGTGGAACTGGGATGTTGACAATTTAAACAACTGACCACTTCTTCACAGGTTTAGTTGATATACATATTTATTAAGGTTTGCCTTTGCATTTCATGTGCTTAAATAATACTACATTTGTAAACATGCCTTTCATAATTAGCTTTACATTATATACATCATTATAGAAATATGTTGAGCAATTAGAGTATGCCTTTAGTTTTATTCTCCCCATTCTGCATGCAAAGTCACAATAGCATGATGCAGGTTAATGTGTGCCTAACAAATCCCCCTTGGGTAAAGCCATAGTCATTATTTCAAACAGGCATTAAACACGCTGTTAAAAATCCCCACAAATAAATGAATACATCATGCACCATTATGCACCCTTTCCTTCTCACTGCTGACCACTCCCTCCCATGCACATTTCTGAAGGGACAAAAGTCCCTGCTAATAGTAGCCCCTCCATCCCATCAGTGCCTAATGGCTCACATTGAAATGCTCTGTTGACACAGAGCAACATGAGAGCTCTTCTGCTGCCCGGAGCGCCTTGGGACATTGTCCTGACAGCAGGACACCTCTCCAGTTCAGAAAGGGTAAGGTATCCTGCTGCCAGGGCAATGAGCATGCTGAGCACGAATTGCTCAGCACACATTGTCCTCCCAGTGGGACACCTTTCCCGTTGGGCACCATCATTGAGGTGCTGAATGGTAGAAATGACCCGCTGACAAAAAACCTGGTCAGGCTCTCAAAAGAGTTGGTGCGGGGAGCTTGCCACCCCACTCGGTACGCGCCTGGTGACAACGCACTATCCAACACCTGCCACAGGCCTCCTGTTCAGTGTTGGCCAGACAGAACCTGATTATTCCATAGATCCCAAGTGCTGCTTGCATAACATTACAATTTCCATCCCCATTGCTATTAGTGGCAAAAATGCCCTCTATCCACTGCTTCAGCACCGTCTTACAGGTGCTCTTCTAGGGAAAAAAATATAAACTGTACAGAATGAACATGGGTTTGTACTTTTTAACTGCATTTACTTGGTACAATGGCTGCATGCAAAAGGGACTAGTGTTGCAGCACCCTACTTAGTTAATGTTGGGATTTTTTGTGCACACCTTCCTGTGATGTCACTTCCTGTAACGCCGGACGCCACCTCCGGTGTCCAACCCAGGCTCTCACCCTCCAAGCAGTTGTGAAAGGTTGAGAGCTATGTGGCAGTGACAGGCTACACTATGTGTATAATTCCCTTGATTTCTGTCAGCCAACTTCATCCAGCCCTACAAACAGGACGTTACTTTGGAAATAGCTTTAGGCATTATACAACAATGAAATATGCCCTGGCTTCACTAAGGATGTTTCTCTGTAAACTAGAATGCTATAAAGGTTCATACACTGAATATTAGGTTTGCTTTTTCTTTTCTTTCTCTTTTCTCATGCCCAGCACTTGATGCACACATGATATGATAAACATCACCTCATTGGAACTCTTTGAGCTTGCTTTAATGGAGCCTCACCATCAAACTTTGCACTTGAAGCGCCTGCCAGTTCTTCTTAGAGTTAATGACTTAATTGGCACTGTAGGAGTGCTACTGGTGTAATAAAAACATGTTAACCAGGTTTGCCTCTAGGCACTTGATTTGTAAGCACTATACATGTCCTTCACTGAAGTCCTGTTAAAAACAAGTAATGGCAAAGCTAACAGTTTTGGCTTTTGTATACGTATTAGGCATTTGCCAGACACTACTATTAGTTGCCCAGCCCAGGTATTTGCACCATTTTTCACCTGCTACCATCTATAGCCAGGTAATACCACTAAGGCAGTGCCTGGCAAGTGCATTTCCCATGCCTTCATAAAAGCCCAAACTGTTGGTGTTGCCAATGATTTTTACCCATGGGGTGACGCTGACCTGGCTCTTTGTGACGATGCTAACATGTAAATCGATGGGCCCATATGGAAACTAAGTGCAAAGCAGAAAGAAGATGTTACACAAGCTGCTAGTCAGCAGGGGGAAACACTGGAACACTTGTGGCAGCTAAAATAATTGTAGGTAATTAGGAGGCATAGATTTCATTGGGTTGCTTATGGAGCTGCCAATCAAATGCCCATATGCTGTAGTTCCACCTTTAACTTCTGCGTAACAGCGGGACCTTTATTGTCAGGAGGTGAAGTGTGCATGGTGCCTGTTCTGTTTGTTATGTGCAAGGTGGCACTACGGGTGCTGAGGCAGAAGATAAGAGGGCTATCCCGAACATAACCTCCACTTCAATATGAATAGGAAACCTACATAAAACAGACATGTAGTGGCCAGTAGCCATATCCCAGGTCATAGCAGGGCATGTCGAGGGGGGAAGGGGTCTGACCAGGATCACAAACCTTGGCTCAAATAGTTGTATTTCAAGGTCTACAGTAATAATGTCTTGTAGAGTTTACTTACAAAAAACGCACATTTCTAATTAAAGCCACATGACAGCATGTAAATCATTATAGCAACATCTTAAGCCAAAAGAATATTGTTGTGGTTTTAATGTTAAACTATAACTCCCAGAATGCAAGTTAATGCCAACCTGAAAAATCTAGTTAATCCCACAGTACTTCCAGTGATTTAAAACATGTAATAAAATAAGTTGTGAAATAAACAAAGATAGATATGTGTGTTCCTTCCGCATCCATCCCACTACTAGCCGGTGCCAGCAGTTGCTGCAGTACCAAACATGTGACATGCAGCAGCAGCAGCAGCAATGTGATGGGCTGGTGGTGGGCCACTCTAGGTCTAGCACTGAACCGCCCCGGGCTGTGGCGCCCGCATTGCTGGCAGCGCCCGCCGGTCCCAGCCCCGGCCTTAGGGGGCCAATATTTCTTGGGCCCTGGCACTTATTTTTTTACAAATTAAGCACTGAGGACAAGCAATCAAGGCGTAAGCTCTCAGAAGGTGATGCAGGCTGATTCTTAAGTACAGTGTAGTCCCCAAGCCCCCACAAAGGAATGTCCACACTATATTACGTGATAACACGGTTATTTATATAAATAAGCTTCAGAATATATACACAATCAATAACACACTTTGTGCTTTGGCATTACTAATATGATAAATATGTACGTTGTCTATGTGGTACCACAGTTAACTCTTGACTCCTTAAAATGCACCAACTGCTGACGGTCTCAATGGCATACAAATCAAATAGTAAAGTGAATCAACAATAGACATGGGGAGGAAGGCAAGTTAGGTTAAACAAATAGCAGATTGCTTTGTCCCAACCAAAGACACAGTTCTGTGTGAGGATCCCCCACCTGGGAAACCTGTAAATAAAGTGTATTAACAA
The DNA here is from genome assembly GCF_040938575.1 of Ambystoma mexicanum. NCBI lineage: Eukaryota > Metazoa > Chordata > Amphibia > Caudata > Ambystomatidae > Ambystoma > Ambystoma mexicanum. Next base: position 764,420,481 of record NC_090921.1, on the reverse strand, counting down.
GTCCAGTCCACATAAGTTTGTTTCCTGCTAAAATGTTTTACAACCCAATGTACCTGGTTTAGATGAGTTTCTTCAATGGTTTGTCGACTTTCCCTCATGGGAGAACACCTTTTAAAGCAGGAGCCACAGGGCGTGGAGATTCCTCGAAGAAATGTGATCACTGTCATCGAGATAACAGCTTCGACCTTCGCGGTGCTCGTCAACAATTGGTTGTGGATGTCCTGTGAAGATGAGGCATGTGGTGCACCTCGATTGCAAGAGTTTGTTGCTGCAAAGATTACTCGATAAAGAACGTAGGCCCAGCAGTGGACATCGGGTGTCATCTTTGGCGTCGACGATCGAGACTCCACCATGGCTGGCTTTCGGATCTTTGTTGGTCTTTGTGGATTTAGAGTGTTGGGAAACCCACCAGTGGATTCTCCTTGGCATGTCGATGACCTCAACTTTCTCCAGTGGGACAAAGTGGTCGATGGTGAAGGCAAAGGAGTCATTTGTTTCAATGTCTTAGGCAATGGTGGAGTGCGCGGCTCCGGTCGTTGAGCAGCACAGCGTTACGCTGTCCCCACTTCTGGGCAACACGACTCAATAGGCTTCCAGCGGTTATGGCAAACCTCTGAACCCTGGTGGACGACGATGGACTTCGATATCCGGGTGCTTCACTTCAGGATTCCTCAGCGGTCTCCATTTCCAGTCGACAGTCTTTCGGGACTGGCTTCCAGGGCGTCTGGGTGAAGATCAGCTTTCTGCACAATGTTCACTCGTAGCTTGGGGAGAGGTCTCCTAGCTAGGTCCTCTCTCGGATCAGTCCTCCACATACTCAACAGTTTTCAGAATAGGTAGAAGGAAAGCGGAGCAATTATTCTTCTTCTTTCAGCTGGGCTTCAAGGATAAGCAGCTTCAAGTTTCAACTTCAGCTTCTGAACAATTCTGGTAAGTGAGAGGTCCCAAGATATACGGTTCTGTCTCTCGTTCACACTGCTGAGCCAGGCTCAGGCAGCCAATCATTCAGCAGGGCATTCGTGCAGACAGACAGCCGATCAGGTGCACAGTGCATTCTGGCCATTCACTTCCATCACTTCCATCCAGACAGACAACCTAAACAAGGAATGTGGATTGGGGCAAGCAACCAGCCTTTCAGCACACCACACTGCCTTCATGTCAGTTTCAAGTAGGGCTGTCTCATTGTTTGTGTCACACACACAGATACCAGACACTCATAACATGAAGTGCATATTGGTCACACACGCTATTCACCTAGGTCCCACCCCAAGTGTACCCACACCACACCATACAGTCACTGGGAAGGCTCCAGCCAGTCTGGCCTGGACTTTCCCACAATACCATATATGGTTTTTCCACCCAACAGCCAGTCAGGGGAAGGGACAGAGTCAGGACTTCCCTGGACTTTGGGAAAACAAGGTAACAGGTTATAGAAAGCAAGAGGCCCAAGGGGCCATCTTGTCTCCTCTCAGGAATCTACTGATTCCTATGGCAGGACCTGGGTATCACACAATGGAGGATACTCAGAGCACTTATCAAATTCAGCATGGAGCTGCCACCAGCCCATACCCTGCTCTATGGGCCACAGACAGGTTGCCAAAAACATAAACTAGGGGCACAGGGTTGTACCCCCACCCATGGGTGCCATAAGGGTATCCCAAGGGTCTGTTCACCACAACCAAAAAGAAGAATTGCTCTGCCAGGAGTCCCACATGGACTACTGTGCAGAAACAACACAGAACTCACATGATAAGGGAGTACAGGTCAAGGACATTGAGGACCTGTCTCTCCAATGCATTGCCAGCATCACACTAGTAGTGGGTATTGAGTCGCTTTTGCCTTTATTAGGGCTTCCCCTGCCTGTCCACACCCTCTCCCTATAGCCATGTGGGCTCCAAAGCGTGTCTGAAGACCCCATGATATACTTTATAGAGTCCTTACTAAAGTGGGAGGCGTAGCCTCTGCTTCCTGTCCTCTGCTCATTGTCTGTCTCCCAGTCATCCACCTCTTCCTCCCTCCTCCGTCCCTTCTATCACATTCCCTAATCCTTTTGTGGGGATTACCACACCCTCGGGGGCTGCCGTAGCAAGCTGCCTCTCTACCCCTTCGTTCATTCTAATTCAGCATCTTTAGCAGTGCTTTCTTTTTCCATGTCCACACATACTCTCTTTATGACAGATTTATCTAGTCGTATGAGAATCTGATCATGTCTCCATCTTCCTTCCTCCACTTCCTGTGATTCCCTGCTCTTGTCTCCCTGCTTTTTACTCCTATCCTGTCGTACCCCTGCCACTTTCATCTCTACTGACCTTGCTGCTTCTTCCAGATTATGCTGTTCTCGCCTTTTCACTACTCTCCGTAATCTATCCTCTATCCTGGAATTGGGGAGCAATTCTCCCCTCACTGACTCTCCTTCACGCCTACTCCTTATAATCCTCTCTTGCTCTGGCTCTTCTAGTCCCAAGGTTAATGCTGATTTATCCTTCAAGTATACTTTTCTTCTCTCCTCTTCCATTTGGGGCCCGCCAACAACCTTTACTAAAAAAGGTATTACCCTTCTGCTTCCCTCATAGTCCTGTTTCTCGAAAATTGGTGCCAACGGAAGTGTTACCCCGGACTGTCTCGTAACACCGGAGTAGTCACTGGAGAATATGGAGGTTCAAACTCTGGATTTGTATACCCTTCTGCGGGCGACAAAGGATAGCACCCATATGGTACACAAAAATTCCTTCATTCCTCATCCCTTCCTCCATAGTTATGACCTTCTGGGCCTTCCCTCCCTTCTCATATGACCTCCATAGCTCCAGGATATTCAGTCTATTGTCCAATTTCGCCCCCTTATGTTTGGTCCCTATGATTCAATGGAGTTTCCATGTTTCAACAAAAATCCCCCAAAATCTCAAAAATCCAACCTGTAAATACAGATATTACTACCCAAACATTCCTTTTCTCTCCTTTAAAAGAGTTTCCCCACACTCAGCCTCCAGAATCACTTCTTTATCATAACCACCTCAATAACTATGTATTCCTCAACCACGCAGAAAAGACGTCTTATTATTAAAACACGCCGGCCCAAATCCTTTCCATTCCTTTGACATTTCACCTTCACTCGAGCATAGAAGGAGGGCAATGTGTTCCAATACAACACCGCTGTACCTCTTCCTCTTTTCACTAGTATGGCCCTTTCTACTACAGAACAATCTTCCCCGAAACTACCAGGGGAGACCCACACTAAGTTAGACTAACCAAGAAACTTGAGGTTTTGGGTCCGCCCGCGCAATTAGTACAAGTAAGCCCTAAAATATGCCTCAGAAAGGTATCTACGTGTGGTCTTACCATAATATGCCACCTCACTCTCTTGATTGTTCCCTATTGGCAGAAAATCCAAAAGCCCCTACTTCTATCCCTCGCTCTCTCCCTTTTCAAACCTTTCCTCTGCCACCCCCTTTTCTTATGGCTCCCTACTGAAAGTATACTATATTCCAGTCCTGCCTGTAGAAGTCACAGGCTCTAGCACCAAGTCCACATTCTGCCACAATGAAAATGAGACCACCCCGGCAAATGTAAAGTTTGAAAAATGTGTCTCACACGAGCTTTTAAATTTATAACAATCCCATCAATCACTGAGGCACAACCTCACCAACAATGAATGCCAAGCACTCAAACAACTTACTGACAACAAGGAAATAGTTGTGAAAACAGCTGACAAGGGAGGGGGAATAGTCATCCAGAAGGGCAACCAATATAAAAAGATGGTTACTACACTATTGGATGAGGAAACCAACTATAGGAAACTGAAGAAAAACACTACCATGGAAATTAAGCATCACATTCAAATTATCACCAGTTATGCCTTGGAACATGACTGGATAACTGACAAAGAAGAAGCCTATTTAAATAACTCTGAAGGCAGAACCGCCGCGTTTTATGCACTACCCAAAATGCATAAGGATGCAGTTAATCCGCCAGGGAGACCCATAGTCTTTGGATGTGGGTCAATACTTGAGCCCATCTGTAAATTCATTGATCATTTCCTCTAGCCCCTGAGTCAACTTACCCCCACTTACCTCAGAGACACAATGTCTACTCTAAGACCCTTTGAGAATACACCATTTAACAATATGAAAGATATCCTTGTCACCATGGCACTAAGGCACTCTACACTAGGATCCCTCAAAGAGCAGCCCTAGAATGTATAAGGGGGCACCTTACCCATCACATGACCCAAAGAAGTGTCCCTGTCAACTTCATCACTGAGTTCCTTGAACTGGCTGTAACCCAAAATTACTTTACATTCAATTACACTTTTTACCTTCAAATATGTGGAACAGTCACGGGTGCTGCCTTTGCCCCCAGCCTTGCTGTCATCTACATGGCAAAGTATGAAAACACATACGTCCTCAAGGAGACCAGCCTATTTTTACGATAACATCAACATGTGGAGAAGCTATATTGACAACATTATTTTCATGTGGAAGGGGACCCATTTGGCACTCAACGAATCCCATGCTTGGCTCAACATCCAAACCAAAGAAATAAAATTTAACATTACCAGCAGCTCCTCACAATTATTGTACAGGATGCCAAATGAATGTGCACTCTATACAAGAAGGATACTAACCAGAATACATTACTACACTATAGAAGTAGTCACCGCAAGAACTTAACGGATCACTTACTCTTTGGACAATTCCTTAGACTCGGGTGAAACTGCACAGAGGTTCCACAATAAAGACAACATGCTCAACAATTGGAGTCCAGGTTGCTAGCTCAGAGATACCCCAAAAAACCTTTGAAAAACACCCACAAAAGAGCTCTCTATACCCCCTGGAAAGCTTTATTACAACCCAATACCAGAATCTCTGAGCAGAACATCATTACGTGTGTCACCACCTTTTGTCCAGACACCAACAAGATCAGACGGATAATCAAACCATTATGACCATTTGTCCAGCTGAGTCTCCCCGATGAACCAAGTCCCAGATGGCACTTAAACACTATAAAACCCTCAGTGACTACCCTTTGGAACCTCAGGAACATTTCAAGCCACTACCCCTGCGGGACTTGCACTGCCTGCAGATTTACAAGTACAATCAAAACATTCAAAGTTGCAGGAAAAGATTGGATTTGAAAACACTTATCTAACTGTAAGACCACAAATGTCATTTATGCCATTGAATGCCCATGCGGGCTCAGGTATGTGGGCCAGACTAAGAAACCAGTTAACAAGCACAGTAGGGAACACCGTTCCAGGATACGCTGCACGATACAAACTGCGCCCCTGGTATCACACTTCATTGAGTACCAACAAAGTCGAGATAATCTAAAATGGTAGGTCATTGACAGAGTCCAAGACAACACCAATGTCAACAATGCCCTCAATCATAAAGAAGCATGGGGGATGTTTAAACTCCAATCTATCTCCTTGGGTCTCAATGAGGCTCAGCCAGTGTGCCCATACCGCTGAATTGTACTGTTGTACTGTTTTATTTACACAGCCCTGTACATATTTGCTAGTGAGCCTTGATGTTACATCCAACCCCCCTTTTTCTGCTATGACCGGTCACCTCCAATGTTTATGGTTCCCCTCCCCCCCACAACAGGGGCCCATTCATGCTTTAGCCTGCCAACACATTCATTCATTTACTGAGCTCCCCCTTGTAAATACATCTAATTCAGTGTGAATGCGTAGCTGAGTGGAGCTGCGTTTCCATGGCTATGCCCACAAACACCCTATGGGCGCACTCATTTTTCACTCATGTGCGCCAGCCTGGTAAAATAGACCCTCCTCCCGGCACGCATGCACACTGACAACAGTGAGCAGCTCCGTTTCAGCGGTCCGTGCTGAATGCTGCCAGTACTCCAAGTTGCGCAGCGGCTAGTCGCGGCTTAGGTAAGCGAGCCTCTCTGTCACGCTTCCCGATTCTTGAAAACTACTGAGTTCCCATACCTGAACTCCTTTTAACATTCCCTATCACCATTTTTGCAGAGTAAATTGACCCTAATACGCAATCTACATTTGCTTGTTCCCAGCCTGCAATTGCTCAGAGATCGCATGCGCCTACCAACACATCACCCATGGTAAGCCCGGCGAGTTGTGCAGCATAGGCAGTGCTATCCATTTTCTACCATGGCTGGCTACATTTCCAGCTCTTCTTTACTACTTTTTCCTTCAATGTCCTCCTCTTCTTCCCCTTGCCCTCTTGGCTCACAAACCACAAGAGGGACATGTGTTTGCTGATGCCCTAATCCACTAAACCATAACCGTACTCTGGACGGCGCCACAAGTCCATCCTGTTGCTTGATGACTTCCCCTGATGACACCTTGTTGTCATTCTACAGTGGTGTGCTTGCAGCCCCACGTGCCCAACAGGATCTACCTGATGGGACACTTCCATCCCAGGACACCCGCACAAGGTTAGTGGTACCTACTTAGGAAGCCATACCTTCCTTTACCTCATTTATGGTTTAGCCATCCACTCAGAGCCCAAGTTGTGGGTCTCTTTGCATCCCATTTTCTATCCTCATTATGGTCATTATGTGTTCTTTCTACAGAGAGACACAATCCACGGCCCATGGCGCTATGACCTGTAGCCAAAACGTCTATGGACGCAGCATACTGCTAGCTGCCCAGTCCTTTTAACAACAAAGGAACCCCTACCCAATGTAGACCCAGGAATGGTCACCTATTGCCTGCAGCCAGACCTATGTTAGGTCACTAATGAGGACATGCATATGAACATTTTGTTGATAATGCATTATTAGATCATCCTATTGTTTCTATTGTTACTCATGTTAAGATACATGTTGTATTGTTTTCTGTTTCAACAACATTTAAGTCTCCATAACAATGCACATAAGTACTGCTTTTGACTCAATCTGTGGTACTTACGTAATGCACTGTCTAAAAGTGGTGTACTTTGACTTTGTGCGCTTCTGTAAGCATGTTTAGTAAAGCATATGCTAAACTGATTTAGATGGTAGTCTTATCACCATTATGTTTTCTCTCTTGCCATCAAAAATAGGAATAAAGTTTATGGAACAGCCATTTTGAAAAGGCTGTTTTGAATAGAATATGTTCCAGTTCACTTCTTTTTTTCTACATTTATATACACCCAGTATTAGACTGAGGATGGGTCTTATAGGCAGATTGATTTCAGCCAACACTCTGGTCTAATAGTACATACACAACCCATGGTATGTTAAATGTACAAGTGGCAGGACCTCCATGTCTGTTATATTTCTAATTTTGCCCACAGTCTTGCCACATAGGGCCACTCCTCTAGTTACGTCTGGTTGTGATGTCAACCATTAATCAGACATCTCCTCTAGCATGGCCAAACCTTTTTTGTAAGTGTCCAGTAGGCTCTCTATTCCTCTTTCAGTAACACTAATACAGAGTTCAGCTCAGTGTTGCTTGCCCAATCCAGAAGGATATTTGTAACATTTCCCTTCCAATTTCCTGTACTCTAAACAATGGGCTGCTTTAAGCAGAATGATTCTGCAAATTCTTGCCCAGCGCCTCACTTCCCCACTGTAAAACTGTTTTACGTTGTGCATTGTGTTTTCCAAACCAGCATCTCAGTGTAATGTGCCCCATTTTGCATCCATGGTTTGCACAAGTCTAAGCACTGATCATTTTAGTATGTTAGGGTTAATTATTAGTATGTTAGGGTTAGTAGTGTTATGCTTGTTAGTCCCTATGCTACAACTACACTATGCCAATGCTATGCTATGCAATGTCAAATCCCAAGTCACCCCTTCTTTAGTTCACCCCAATGCCTCACATCAGTGCTAAGCCACACACCCACATTGGTTGACATATCATTATTTATACATTGGCACACACCTTCTATAGGAGTCTGAATTGCCGATGAAATTCTTGGCCGGGTTGAAATTTGCACCACTTGTTGCTTCTAGATATGTCCCCCCTTGTTTCCGTAGAGACCTGAATACAAATTAGCTGCTACAGAAACACCAATCCTGGCTACACCACCCCACATATGTGATCTTGGGCGCATTTGTGAGAACCTAAGCATTTCCACCTACTGGCTTAAAAATCATCAGTTATGGTTTGCAATGTCATATATTCAGAGATCTTCATCTAATTAAACTGGTAATGTGTTTTGCATATGAGTTTTTCATATGTTTGCATTTTTTTGTTTTTTGTTTTTGTTTTGCAATAATAATTTATTTTATGTTTAGTAGATTACCAATAAATTATCAAAACACAAGTAATACTGAGACCTTTTTGAGTCCTTTTTTTCTAAAAAATAAATTATTAAAATACGTAAAATTATTCCACGTAAACAACAAATGTTCATAGGAAGTGATGGCTCAATAAGTAGTCCATACCAAGAAATACATTGAAATCAATGTCTCTAGATTTAAAGAAGTTGTTCATATCTAGAAATGAATTGTTTATATTTAAGGACAAATATAGAATGGAGAAATTAGAAATCAATGAAGAATTGTATGGAAAATAAAAACTCCTTAGATCGGTGGTGGCAAATCCATCCCTAATCCCAGCAATTCTGCACAAATGCACCTGTTTGCCCTATAGGCTTGTGTCCATGCCACTCATTTTCTCACAAGATGGTTGTAGGCTCCTATTCCTCAAATCTGTGTCTCTCCTTTACACTCACTAGTTTCACTATCTTCTCCCCCCTTTTTGGTCCATGGGGTTTTGGTCCAGGAGCCTTCAAAACGGACTCTTCCAAGGGTCCCCTCTGACGACACCCATCTCCAGGGCCGCTGGTGAAAGAATGCAATCAATATCTCAATCCGAAGAGAAATAGACAGATTCATTTTCAAGTAAAATACTTTTTGTTTTTATTGCCATTACTCCATTCCCCTTCATGACCTGGAAGAAATATTATGTAGTATACAATATACAAACACATTGTACAACATCTCATTTTCATTCTTTTTCTGAAAACAAAAGCATGTGTTATGCAGCATATAAACAGCTTCCTCTGCAACTCTCTGAAAGCAAATTTATGGATTAAACATAATGAAAACATACAATTCAAACCCATCTGTCATTTGTTCCACCTATTTGGAAACCAAAAGTGTATACTACCTATCATTAACCTTAAAATACAATATTACAAGCATACATACCCTTTATATATATATATATATTTTTTTTTTCCACACCTCACATCCATACTCTCACACACACCTACTCACCTGCCTTATCCCCCTTTCTACAATGTATCTTGATAATTCCATTCATGCCTACTTACCTATTTTTTTCACACCTCACAACCATACTCTCACACACACCTACTCACATGCCGTATCCCCCTTTTTACAATGTATCTTAATAATTCCATTCATACCTACTTACCAGCTATGGTGCATCTACTTACCTGTTACAGTGAATCCCTTCAAAGTACATATGCTTTGATTTCAGTATACAACTACACTCTTCATTCCCTACTAGTTTCTCCAGCTTGTTCTAGTCTTTTCACTTCATGTTTTGGGTGAAATGGCTTTATTTGATTGTCGTGGACACATTGTTCCACGGCCAGCTCTCCTTCCTTTATCACAATTCTGGTGAAACCTTGCCCACACAGGATGCTAGACATTTGGCAAACTTGTGTTTACCTTTTGTAAAGTCAAATTTAAAAACTTGATCGCCTACTTCATACTCTCTCACAGATGTATTCTTATCATAGTATAATTTGGCACCGTCAGTGGCCCTTTCTAAATTCAGCTGAGCAAATGCAAATGCATGCTGCAAATGCTTTCTCAGCTCTTCCACATATTCACGAATTGTGGCTGCATTTAGTAGAACCTGTTCATTGCTCCGGTATAGTAAATGTTGTGGTAAAACCATTTTTCTGCTTGTCATAATCTCATGTGGGCTGAGGTTTGTGGATTTCAATGGTGTTGATCTAATAACCATTAGCACCAAAGGGATTCACACATCCCAGCTGGATACTGCTTCAGCTACAAACTATTTCAAAATGTCAATAATGGATCGATTGCAAAGTTCCACACCACCAGAAGAAGATGGCCGATAGTAAATATGCAGTTTCCTTTTCAGTCCCAAATTTACCACATCCTAGTCATCACTAAACTAGTAAAATGACTTTCAAAGTGTGATTCTATTTTTTGAGGCAAACCAAACCTATAGGAAATATGATTCACCAGAAATGTTGCTGTTGATTGTGTACTGCAGTCGGGTGCTGGAATGCACTCCAACCATTTGAACATTAAACAGGTCACTGTCAGCATATATATGTTTCCCTGTGCTGATATTTGGACAGGACCAATGAAGTTGATTTGTAAATATGACCATGGAAGTTTCAGACCTCTTTTCATTAATGATGCACTATGTGTTGGGGAGGTAGGTTGAAACTGTGCACACACCAAATATTCCCTAGTATACAACGCTACATCTTTGGACATATGTGGGCAATAAGTATATTTTTAAAAAATGTCCAATGTTTTCTGTGAATCCCTGTGACCCACAGTTATGGCATCATGGGCATGATGTAGCATCAATCCAGAAATGACAAAGGTACCAGCCACTGGATTTGGCCTGACATGGACTCCCAAATCATCAGTCCATCTTGTAATTGAATTCTCTTTCTGTTCTTTAACAACACCCTCAACTCTTATCTCCCCTTACAATCTTCCTCCATTAAAGGTTTTTTCTCTGCCTCTAGTAAATGCTTATTGAGTATACCTAAAATGGAATCTTCTTTTTGTGCCTTGACCAATTCCTGATCAGGGGTATCAAAACTCCACTCTGCCAAAGGCTGATAAACTATTCCCTGAGATTTGAAGTATGTTATTACATCCACCTGGATTTCACAAAGTAGGTGCTTAATAGGAAATAATTCCCCCATCACTGCCCCAATATTGGCTAACTGATCTTCCTTGTCAGTCCCCTCTTTGTCTTCTCAGTGTGTTTTCAAATGTCCTCGTATTTACCTCCAGTGAATGATCATGTCATTCTCTGATACAAGCTTATCTATGGTATGACTCATTTGGTCATGTTTGAGTGGCTTCTTGTTATATGTGACCTTTCTTCTCAATTTCCAACCAGATAAATATTCCACAAAACTATTACGGGCATAACCAGAATCATTAACTAAAACTATTTCATTGAATTTAGTTTGCACTGCTGTGGATATTTCCTTATAGCCGATTCTGCAACTTGACTGCTTTTGGAACCTACCCTCATACTTACTCTTGCAATGTCATTACACTTGACCCACAAATTCCCTATTCCTGACACCAACTCTTTTTCAGAATGATCCCCCATATGGTATGCACATCCATCAACATCCACGGTTGGGAGATCCCTATATGTCTCTTCATTGAATGCCTTGTGTGGCGATTGTTCAAATTCAATCAAATCTGTTTCTAAATTTGTGTCATCAGGGGCAGAGACAGCTGCACTATCATGTAAATCCGCTAGCCCTTGAGCAACTGGTCTCTTTTTATTCTGTCCATATTTTACTTTCACTGGGAATCCCTGCAATGTGCCAACATCCATGATGTGATTCTTGACTGAGCTAAATTTCCTGATCTGATTATTTTACACTGCAGAAATTACAGAGGCGAATGAATTGTTTTGACAATTACATGATTCCCCTGAATAATGGGGCGGACATGTTGTAATGCCCACACAGTGGTCAATATTCGCTAAATGTTGTTTCTACTTGTGACAACGCTTTGCTGGCATATGCAATGGTTTTATTATTTCAAGCATGTTTGTGATAATAAATGCTGAAACACACTGATCTGTGAACCATATCTAAGCTAAACGTGGGGCTTTTATCAAACTGTTTAACTTGGATACTGCCTTTCATTGCTCCTTTTCTGGTTTCCAACGTACCCTGCTTCAGTAATTTAGTCAATGGCTGTGTAATTTCTGCATAATCTTCAATACATTTTCTGTTGTAACTTGTGATCCGTAACACACTTTTTAGGCCCTTCAGATTGGTAGGATCATTTAATTTCTGAATGGCCTCAAATATTTTCTTTTGTGGGTTTATCCCTTGCTCTGTTACTTCATGTCCCAGGATGTTCACCCTTTTTCTACACCACTGTGCTTTCTGTAATGATACCTATGCTCCACCTTTTGTAACTGGCTTAGCACATGTCTTATTTCATTGAAGTGACGTTTTATGTCATCATTTTTGATCAGGACATCAACCACATAGATCGCTGTTCCCCTCTCGGCTGCATCAGGGAGTGCTTTGCTCACAAACATCCCAAACTCACTCCCGTTATTGATATACTTGCAAGGGGTATGGCTCCATGCTTACTGGAATCAATTAAATGAAAAGGCAAATAGATTTTGAAGATCTTCAGCTAGTTGCACACACCAATATTCTGCTGTAAGATCCAAAGTGGTAAATACCTTCGACCCCTGAACCTGTGCAAGGCCTCGACCAATAAATGGTAGTGGACACCTTGGCACAGATACCCTCTTGTTTCATTCTCTCATGTCCGCACACAAGCACCATTGACCATTGGGCTTTAGCACACCTAATATGGGAGTATTTGAAGTACTGTGCATAGGCCTAATAATTCCTCTGGATTCTACATTTTCAATTATTTCTGCTAAGAGGTATTCTATATTGTTGCACAAATACAGGCTCCCTACCATATCCTTCTGGTAGCATAGCAACAGGCAAATCAATAAGCTTTCAATCAAAGGCATCTTTGGAAAATACCTCTTTGAACTCCATGAATATTTTCCTTAACTGATCTCTTTCTTCTTCCCTTGTGCAAACATCTGCAACTTGAATTTGTTCTGCTACCATTTTAGAGAATTCTGGGAAATCCTCTAAAGGAGGGACATCCGTGCTTTCCTCTAGCTGTGTGGCAGTGTCTCTTTCGAGAGACGTCACCCTCAAATATCTTGGCACATCAGCTTCCATTTCAATTTGCTGGATTTCTTTTTGCTGTTTTACTTTTTCAGATTCACTCACCTTAAATAAGAAGCAATTATCCTGATGACAACAAATCAAATCTGTTGATTCATAAGGATAAACAGATTGAATTCTGAAAATCCCCTTTGGTTTAGAATGCAAGGACTCAGGCAATTCATCCTGTGAAGTGACAAAGCTTTCTGGGATGTCTCTGGTCACTGGGCTATCTAGATAAGCAGTGTAGTGGGCGTCATTCACTGCCATCACTAATGCTATGCCTTCTTCCAAATGAATGTCTTGGCACCCCTTGGTATTCACCAGTATTCATACGGGGCCATCCCCAATCTCTACTAATGGCATATATTCACATTATAACCCCTGCTGTCTCATGGATTCATTGAGAGACACAAATGCATCAGGCCCTTGTATCTGAAGTCCCTTTCTGTAGTTTAATGCAATTGAAAATTGCCTGGTGAAAGCAGGAACAGTAATATCCTTCGTTACCCAAAGCTCAATTGCGTATGGCATCATTTGGGCACAATGATAAGCTTCTCTTTTGTTCTCAAGTTCAGGTGCTGCCCCCCCAGCCTAGACCAAACCTTCTGATTAAAAATGTCTGAAGCCATACACATTCTGTGCATGATGTCATTTCCCAAATAGAATGTATTCTTGGTCCCATTTACAATCCATACAATGTGATGAATGGTTTTGGAGCGAACTGTGATTCTCAACATGCATCTTCCCACAATTCCTAGCCCCTACTTAGGACTGTCCGGACCAAAGATTTGCTGATTTTTAATTTTAAAACTTTGTATCTCTTCTTGGTCAAGCATCTGTTTAAACACATTTTCATCAATGACCTCTTTTCCAGCTCTAAGGCCAACACTGCTTAAATCTTTTCTGTAAACTCATTCACATGCACAGGAATCCAGGCCTGACCTCATTTCATATGTATTTCTGCAATTGTTAAAATATATTTTTCCTGATCTGATTCTGCACTAATATTTGGTTTACAGTTCTCCTCATTTAGATAAAAATGCAATGTGTTTTAATCTACCTGTGTTTGCCAGTTTTTCTTGGGATCCAAGTAAATCTCCAAAGATTGCCTTTTTTTCTCCTTATATTTCATCCTGGCACATGAGAATGACAGTGACAAGAGGCACACAGCCATACTGAAGATATACTTTCACTGCACTCTATGATCTAGCATTGGTGTGGCATTTGTTTGCACTGTTACTCTGACTCACTACCTTTTAAAGTTTCAGTTTTATTTTGGCCAAACACCCCATTTACCACATCAATGGGGGGTGACAGTCTCATAAGGCAATGTGTTCCTATAAGGAATGGTATCTCTTCCCTATCTTGATGTCAACTTCAGGGATACCTTCCACTGGTATTTCTTCCCCATTTAAATTATCCACAAGGCCTTTATTTTGTCTCAAGTTCAGTATGTCTTGTGGGCATCTCCCTTCATTTAGGCTTTGCATTAATTTCCTTGGCATCACGGTTGCCTGTGCACCTGTGTCAATCACTGCAAATGTATTGTACCTCTCTTCAATAGTAAGAGGGGCATAATACCTATCCTCGCCTTCTTCAAGTATGTAAATAAAGTGAGAATTATTGCTGATCTCAGGGCTCACTTTCTTCATGCCTACCTGGCTTCTTGCTAAGCAAAAGGGCATATAGCATGGGGCACATAAAATGATATTCTATCACCCTTTTTGCTGATCTATCTTTCACATTCTTTATTCATTTTCCAGAGAAATCATTTGTAGCATTGCCACAGACTCGGGTCTGTCTCGGGACCACCAGTGTTCATCCCCCATTCCTCTTTTGCTTTTCCCTCATTGCCTGGATCTCTTCCACTTACCTCCACTCTGGAACTCAGTTGTTCTGTATTTTCATAAGTGTCTTGTGGCAGAACATCAATTTTGGGTGTGAGTCTTGCATGTGTGACATGTATCTATTTATTGAACAGCACCTGTTATTTCTGCCTTATGAAACATCTGTTGCTCTAAATATTTTCAGAAAATTCATTTTCATCTGATCCTTGCAATGTTCTCTTTTCTGCTGGGACATGATCACTATTAGAACAGTCAAGCAATGCAATCGCTTCACTCGTTTTTATAGCATCACATATCACTTAATTTGTTTCATATCGCCTGTCCCTTTTAAAGTGCCTTTTGATTCTTTGTTCCTTTGGTTCTTCTTGCGTATTTCTGTTTTTTTCTTTCTCATTTTCACACACATGAATGATTTGGTTCAACTCTAGATTAAACCCTAGCCCCTTCTTGCGTGTGTTGTCATTTCCTATATCATTGTCATTCATTTGTTTCCTTGGTTTTAAATCACTAGGCAATTAAGTTTGTTAATTCAATGGTAAATCATTGTCCTTTGCACTTTAATTGTGGGAAGCCTGGCTAAATAAAACAAAAAGTCGAGTTCCCAAATCTGGGAACTCACGTCCTCTGCACTCTATGGGTGGCTCAATGATGAGTCCTATTATTCATTTTTTCTATTAAATAGAAGATTGGGTAATATATTCGATTGAGATTAACAGTAGAATGATCAATAATTATTGTTTAATTGCATATGTACAAATATACACAATGACAAAAACGTATATTAGTTTAAATCCAATGATTTATTTAGGAGCCCAACGCGTTTCGTGAATTGGTTCACTTCTTCAGGGGCAATTTTCATAATTTTCAAACAATCTCTGAAAAACATAACATTCAAATAAATCCACATTAGAACAAATCATCTCAATGCAGAGTATCTTATAGATTATTACAAAGGTAATCAAATCAGTCATATCACAATGCCTAATTTTGTGGATAAAGATCCAAAAAGAAACCCATATCACACTCATTCATTTGTTCGTTACTAATAGTCATAGACACACTGTGTCCTCTCTGTACAGAAATGTTCATCACAAAGTAAATCACATATAATGTCTATTTGGTATGTTGTGTTAAACCCAATAGTCAATAAAGTGATTGTTGTCAAAAATAGGGCATGTCAATATTCCAAGAGAACATTTACCTATGGTTTAGATTAAATCAGTCATCAAAATTAAGGTTTTACATCATAGAGAAGGTGGGAAGTAGATCCTCTGTCTATTCGCGTCAGAATATGCTGAAGTCCTATTCGAAAAATGTGCAAAAAAATATTGTAAAGAATTATTAGAATTGATAGGTAAGTAAGAAAAAGTAAGGATAGTAAAGGCAGGCATACCTGTATCTTACCAGCAAGGGTCTCAACACAGTTAACGAGTAAATACTGAAGCGGGATCCAGTTTAGTAGTGTGGTCAGCCATTTTGTTCAGCAATGAATGGGCCAGGGAAAACCCCTGTTCTGAAAAGAAAACCCAAAAAAAGGGAGGGTTAAATGACCCTAGTGGGCTTAAAGTCAAACAAGTATCAAGAGTTGAAGTACACTCACGTTGGACGAAATAGTGTAAAAGAAAAGAAGAAGACCACAGTCTTCTGGGAGGAGCTGTCTCCTGGCAGCTACAAAGGCAGTGACTGGAAGCAGTCCTTAAATACTCAGAAGTATAGCGATGCAAATCAACGTACTGCGTCGAGAGAACGTGTGACGTCACGGTGTAAACACTGTGACGTCATCACACGCATGCGCAGTTGCGGTTAATATCGAAGTAGATACAAAGAAACCAGGGTTGTTGGAGGATGTCCTTGGAAAAGACCCATTTAGTAACGAATGAAAAAAAGGGTGGGGGGGTTTGATATTGTGTGTAAAAGCAGGAACATGTATATTCCGATGTAAAGTGTCTCGGTAAACACAAAAGGATAAGTAAAAGAATATTTAATGGATGCTGAAAGCAAACTTGACTGGCAGAAACATCTGGATGATGTTTAACGAGTAAAAGCATCTAAAACAAAGTAAGAGCCAATAAAATCGGATGATGCGCATAAAAATGTATTATGGGATAATAGTATGAGATAATAAGTGTGGTCAATATCGTAAGAGTAATAAAAAAAGGGAGGAGATGGTAAAAATAGAATAATTAAGAAAAAAATGCAAAAAAAGTCATGTTGTGTGGGATACATCTCAAAAGATCAGTCGTCGTCATGGTTTGAATTCACATGTCCCTAATACTAAATCTATCTAATTTGTGATAAATGGTAAAAATGACAATAATATAGAAATCAGAACATAATCAGAACTATTCAGTTTTGTAAGGTGTTTACAATTGTATACAGAGAGATGAAATGGAAAAAAGACCATTAGTAACAGTGAGACTGTCTTTACGCAAGCTCACAATCTCAAAAATATATCATGAGGAAAAAAATCAACAGGAACAGTAGGGTTGTTTAAACTGGAGTTAAAGACTCTGAATAACGGGAACAAGAATCATAGACCTGGGGGGTTGAAAAAAAGGGTCTGCTGAAATTAATATAATTGTAAGTAGTATTTTGGGAGGTTAATTATCATCTAGATTTGTATTATCTCTGGTACGATTTATAAGAAAGGACCCATATAGAAGTCTTCATTTAGACCCAGTGGGGCTAATGCATCAAGTTTGCGGATCCAATATAATTCTCTTTGTGCAAGTCTTTTTGCATTATCTCCTCCCCTGGGTAAGTGTTTCATGATTTCCAGGACCACCCATCGGATCTGTGAGATGTTATGTCGGTTCTCATTGAAATGCCTAAATACTGGTGACTTCTGATTGCCTGTTCTTATATTAGATTTGTCCTCGGTAAGTCTTTCCTTTATTTTTCTCGTGGTTTTGCCTACATAGTATTTGCCACAAGGGCATTTCAAGGCGTAAATTAGATTTTTGATGTCACAAGTTGCAAAATCTTTTAGAGGAATTTTCTTGCCACTATTTGGATGTCGGATGTGGTCTCCTTTCAAAATATTAGAGCAATGTTGGCAATTAAGACAGGCAAATGTGCCGTGTTTTGGTTTAGTGTTCCTGGCTCGTTATAGGGCATCCCGTAATGAACAGTGCCAGTCCCGTACCGGCACCGTTCAGCGCCAGGGTCCTAATGAGGCCCATAGAGTACGAAAAAAAACAGATGTAGCAGAAAACACTCTCAACATTTGGATTATCGAGACTACCACAGGGACCAGCAAAACCTTTCAAAGCCACTCCAAAAGACCTTGCTGCAAACAGTTCACAGAAGAGCCTAGCAACTAAAGACTGATGTCCAATGTGCCCTCCCGAACGAAAATCCTGAAGAACCATGTATACAAGATCCTATTTAAATACGTTCAAACAAACAGAATACTCGACCACTCACTAGTTGGCTTCAGACCAATCAGAGGAACAGAATCAGCACTTCAATCGATATGGGACGACCAGAAAATAAATGCAGACAACAGCACCCAATCTGCCCTCATACAATTGGACATATCTGCAGCTTTCAACACAATTATCCATGCAACACTAATAAAAAGACCATTGGAATGTGGCATGAAGGAATCCGCACTAAGGTGGCTTACCTCATGCCTCACAAATCGAACCGGAAGAAGCTTGAAAAGGCTTTCTTAGCAATGGGGAAATCCAGACCTGTTTGCTGCATGGTAGTACAGAGCCTTCATTGAATGAGGAATTCACAAATTTAGTAATTAGAGGAATGATCTGGGCAGCACAGACCTTGACAGCTACATCAGGGCATGCATCCCCATTACAGAAGGTGGGTTTCAGCTGGAGTAGCAAGTTAGACATTTCATGATCTGTGACCGGCCTGAACTCAAACAGAGGAATATCATTCCCTTGTCCCGGATGCTCTACCATACCATTTTGCTTACCCAGGGCCACACTTTTATTTATGATATAATTCTCAATAGTCTCCATCTTGTTGATCATAGTGTCCAGAATGGACTTGCACCAGGCCTCATCACGAGTTTGGCGGTAACCCTTAAATCCGGCGGTAGCGCTATTACTGCCGGATTTAAGGGTCCACCAAATCAGGGCTTCAGCGTATTTCTCCCCAGCTCTAAGCTGGGGAGAAATCTGCCGACGGTATGAGCGTGAAATTTCCCCATTGAGCCCAATGGGGAATGGGGCATTCCCGAATGGGCTCAATGGGGAATGGGGACTTCCAATACCGCCAAACCTGTGATCCTGCGTTAATAGCGCTGGGGGGTTTGGCGGTAGGGCAGATAGCGCCAGTGCTATTAGCGCCAGCGTTACCGCCCAACTTGTGATGAGGCCCAAAGAGGAGCAGAGGGAACAGGATCTTCTAGCTTCTTGAGAATCTTAAAAAGTTCCTTTGAGTCTGATTTAGCATTTTTTATCCGATTATCATAGAATCTACCCCCACCCACCCTACCCCCACTCTTTTTACTAAAACCCATCCACCCTACCCCTGCTCGTTCAACCCATACTTACCCTACCCCTGTTTTCTCTACCTCCACTTTCTATCCAATACTGCCACTGTCTCTGCCCCCACCCACCATACCCCACTCCCACTATCTCCACCGACCCTACTCCTACTCACTCTACCCCCACCAACCCTACCCACCACTCTCTCTACCATCACCCACCCAACCCCTACCCTCTCTACCTTCCCAATCTCTACTCTCTCCACACCACCCACCCTACCCCCACTCACCCACCCTACCCCACTCTCTGTACCTACACCCACTCACTTTACCCCCACTCCCTCGACTCCACTCACCCACCCTACCCCCACTCTCTCTACCCTTACCAACCCATCCTACCCCCACTCCATCTACAAACCACCTCTCACTCTACCCTCACCCACTCACACTACCTCCAATACCCCCACCAATCCCACCCAACTACCCTACCCTCAGTCTCTCTAACCCCACTCTCTCTACTCCCACCTACTCTACTCCCACTCTCTCTACTCCCACCTAACCTACCCTCACTCCCTCTACCCTCACCCTCTCTACCCCCACCCATTCACCCCACTATCTCTACCCCCACACTCTCTACCCCCAACCAACCCCACTCTCAATACCCACACACCCACACTCTCTCTACCCCCACTCACCCACACTACCCCACTTGCTCTACCCTTACCCACCCTACCTCCAATCATCTACCCCTACCCACCTGCCTGCCACTATCTCTACCCCTACCCACCCTGTCCCCACTATCTCCAAGAACCCCACCCAACTACCCTACCCTACCCCCACTTTCTCTACCCCACTCTCTCTACTCCCACCTACACTACCCCCACTCTCTCTACCCCAGCCACCCTACCCCCACTACATCTACCCCCTTCCAACCCCACTCTCTCTACCCACATGGCCCCACTCTCTCCACCCCCACCCACCACTATTTCTACCCCCATCCACCCTACCCCCACGATCTCCACCAACGACACCCACCTACTCTCCCCCACTCTCTCTACTCACACCCCTACTCTCTCTAGCCCACCCACTCAACCCCCACTCTCTGTACTGACACCCACCAACGTACCACAACCATCTACCACCCACCCTACTTCCACTCTCTGTACTGACACCCACCAACGTACCACAACCATCTACCACCCACCCTACTTCCACTCTTTCTACCTAAACTCAGCCACCCTCCCCCACTATCTACCCTGCTTGCGGTACGCCCACTCTCTCTACCCAACTCTCTCCACCCCAACCCACCCTATCCTCACTCTCTCTACCCCCACCCACCCTACACCCAATCTCTAGCCCCATCAACCCAACCTACCCCACTCTACGCTCATCCTCGCAACCCTCACCCAACCCCACTCTCTCTACCCACACTCCTACTCTATCTAAAGCCAACCCACCCCCACTTGCCCCACTCTCTACTCCACCCACTCAACCCCCATTCTCAGTACCAAAACCCACCCTCCCTACTACCACTCTCTACCAACCCTACCCCCACCCCAACCTACTCTCATGCTCTCTACCCTCACCCACCCTACCTCCACTCTTTTTACCAAAAGACCAACCAGCTTACCCTCACTCTGTCTACCCCACTCACCCAAACCATGCTCTCCCTCTACCCCCTCCCTCTGCCCCCACCCACCCACCCGACCACCACTGGCTCTGTCCCCACCCTACCCCCACTCTTTCTATCCCCATTCACTCTAGCCCAACCCATCCAACGCTCCCCCGCCCATCCACCTTGCCCCTATTCTCTATACCGGCACCCAGCCACTCCACTGCCACTGTAATGTGATGTAATGTACTAAATTCCATAGAGCTAAGACTAAGGGCAACTAAGTGCTGACAAAGGACAGACAGTCCAGGAGTGCTACAGCATCGTAAAGAGTGTTAGAAAAGATGTTTTTTTAGCGATTTGCAGAAACTGAAGATAGTCTCCAATATCACACAGGCCATAAGCTTATTCCAGAGTGTGGGAGCAAGTACCGAGAAAGAGCGGCCACCCTACTGAGCTATCTGATAGCGTGGCCCTTTTAGTAGAACTTGGGAGCATGAGCAGTGGCAGCTGTGTCACAGCGCATTAACCCCCAAGGCCACCAGGCAGCCCGCGCCACACGTCAAGAGGGCACGTGCGGAGTGATCCATGACGCAGCAACAACACAAGGCTTCACAGAGGCACATTAGGTCACAACCAGAGCGCACCTGTTACTGTGGACATGTCGGCCCCAACGAGCCCAGCAGCGTCCTCGTCCGGTGGATTGGGAGCCGCAGCAGTTGACCAGCAACAAGCACAAGGCTCAGGTACCGCTTCTCAAAACCTGCCCATACCCGGCCCTTTCGATGTCAGGGACACCTCCAATCTAGGACCCAGATGGGTCATATGGCTCAGAGACTTCAAATTTTACACGGGGGCAATCAGCCTCACTGATGACGCTATGTTAAAAAAACACACTGTTCATGACTGTAGGCTCCGCCGTCAGGGACATAGCAGGTGAACTGATGAACGTAGGCACCGTCACATATGGAGAACTTCATGGAAAGCTCTCGGAATTCTTCACACCTCACACAAACATTGACTACGAGCGCCATGTGTTCCATACCACGAGGCAGGAAAAAGGGGAGTCGCTAGACAACTTCGTGATGCGCCTACGCATCAAGCTCAAATACTGTGAATTCCACAAATACTCCAACGAGGAAGCACTACGATCCCACTACGATCCCAGGTCATAGCAGGCTGCATATCTCAACAGTTCAGAAAACAACTCCTCCAAAAACAAAGGTCCCTCGAGGAAATCCTTGCTCTGGCCAGAATGGAAGCGGCAGTTGAGTCGTAGCTGGACAGCCTCGGCAAGGTCACTATCCAACATCAGACGCCCGGCGCGGACACAATCAACAAACTATATGCCACCCCCTCACAAGGCGGGAAATATTCGGACGCCACATGCTACCGATGCGGATACGAATATCCACACGTAGGCGAGTGTCCAGCACTGGGACAAAAGTGTGCTGCATGCGGCGGAATGGACCACTATAGAGCAGTGTGCAAGAATGCACCCGGCCCAGGGCCCAGTAGACCGAGGCAACATGAGAGAAGAAGCAGCTCGCGGCACAGTCCGCCCGCAGGGAGAGGAGAGGACGGCCGAACAGACACACGGAGAGAAGACAGGACCATGAAGAGTTCATACGCAAGGGATGACCGGAAAACTTCGGACGGTTCGAGACGATCCCAAAGGAGGAGATTCATCCGAGACATCGAGATGCGCTCCCCATCAGGCAGTGAATCCCAGTCATCAGAGGACGACCAACGTAAAAAGGGGTACGTGTGGGCACTCAACAACGCCACAGCCACCCAACACAGTCCAATGCTCACGGTACAAGTAAACAACACGCCCTTAGAATTTCTTATTGATACGGGGGCGACAGTCAACATAATTAGTGAACAAGCGTATGATACACTCATCAACCCACCAAAGATCCGAAAGGTAACAGTGGACATTTATCCATACGGAGGCACGACCCCACTACCCTGCAAAGGAACCATCTCAGCGTGGTGCGTACACAAATCACACGCGGCAAAAATTCCCCTACACATCCTAACAGCGGATGCATCCTCAGCTTTAAGACCGCCGTCAAGATGGGCCTGGTGCACATCCTGTACCAACTGATGGCCCACAAATATTTGCCAGACCGGACGCCATAGAACAATCCTTCCCAAACTTGTTCAAGGGTTGAGGAAAACTGAAACACAGAAAGGTACAGCTGTATATAAACTTGGACATACCACCCGTCGCCCAACACTATCGCGGGATACCCGTGAACATACAGCGCCAAGTCGAGGAAGAACTAGACAAACTTATCAAACTCAACGTCATCGAGCCAGTCTCAGGACCCACTCCATGGGTATCCCCCATCATCCCCGTCCCCAAAAAGTCACCCGATGGATCAATACGCCTGTGCATAGACATGAGGAGATCCAACGCAGCAATAGAAAGGGAGAGGCATCAGAGGCCCAGGATCACTGACATTATCCACCTTCTACATGGGGCGCAGATGTTCTCCAAACTGGACCTCATAAAAGGATATCATCAGATTGAGATCGCCCCCGAGTCCAGGTACATCACGACTTTCATCACGTACCTGGGTTTGTTTCAATATAAGAGACTCAGTTTCGGGATATCCTCGGCTGCTGAGATTTTCCAGGAGGAAATACACCGCGTAATCAGGCATGTGCCAAACTGTCTGAACTACTCAGATGATGTCCTGATATCTGGCAAGACTAAGGAGGAGCATGACACAGCTCTTCACAGGGTGTGCGAAGCGCTACAAACAGCTGGACTAACTCTGAACAAGTCTAAATGTGAATTCGGAAAAGGCTCACTACGATTTTTCGGCCACATCTTCTCCAGCAAAGGAATGCGCCCAGACCCGGAGAAGGTAGCAGCGCTCAACTCAGCCACACCCCCTACAAACACGACGGAGCTCCGGTCTTTCCTGGGTCTGGCCAGCTACTGTTCCAGATATCTAAAAGACTACGCGACGATCAGCAACCCTCTGCGCCTATTAACGCGAAAAGATCAACCCTACACGTGGTCCATGGACTGCCAGAGAGCATTTGAAGCAATTCGAGACGCCATTACAAACGCAGAGGACATGGCCTACTTTGACGCCAAGAGACACACCGAAGTAATCGTGGACGCCAGCCCTGTTGGCTTGGGCGCCAGACTGATGCAAGTGGATCCGCAAGAACCCACGAACATATACGTCATGGCATATGCCAGTAGGAGCCTGACCCCCACAGAACAAGCCTATTCCCAGGCTGAAAAGGAAAGCTTGGCGGTGGTGTGGGCTTGCGAATACTTTCATTTGTTCCTGTATGGCAAGGAGTTCACCATTATAACGGATCACCAGGCTTTACTCACAATTTATGGGGACCCCAAATCAAGAATGCCACAGAGAATAGCCCGCTGGGGTTTACGTCTGCAGGATTACAAGTTTGTCATCAAGCACTGCCCCGGAAAGGAAGACAACCCAGCCGACTATCTGTCGCGCCACCCGACCGGCCCAGCCAACCCACAACTATCCATCGCCGACGAATACCTCAACTACGTTGTTCATCACTTGCAGCCATTGCCCGTGGGTTGGGCAGACATAATCACCCATTCGGAGCAGGACCCTGCACTGCGAATCGTACGTCACTGCGTACAGGAAGACAGAAGAGCGCACATGCGTCCACAAGCAAGACAGGAACCGGAAGAGATCCAAGAGGACATCAAACACATAGATCAGGTCCGAGATGAACTCTCCATAGTCGATGATTATGTCATACTAAAGGGATGCAAGGTCCTCCTCCCCAAATCGCTACGAACCAGAATGATTCAGGTAGCGCATGAATGCCACGAGGAGTGGTCGCCACCAAGCGATTACTAAGGCAGAAGGTTTGGTTCCCCAGGCTAGACGCAATGGTTGAAGAAATGGTAGGCCAATGCGCGACGTGCGCACAAGTAGCACCTCCCCCACACCCAAACCCTCTCCACATGTCACCGTTACCAGGACACGTGTGGGAGGACCTGGCGGTGGACTTCTTTGGACCCCTGAGAGATGGCACGTATGTGCTAGTGCTAATAGATGAACACTCTAGATTTCCAGAGGCACAAATCGTCGACAGCACGGCATCCTCCAGCGTCATCCCAGCACTGGACCGCATGCTGTCCACCTACGGAATACCCAGTCTGATAACGGAGCGCCATTCATGAGTAAGGACTTCGAGAACTTTTCAAGATACATGGGGTTTCAGCACAGGAGAATAACACCAAGATGGCCGGAGGCCAACGGCTTGGTCGAGAGATTCATGGCCAACATCAAAAGGACACTACAAATAGCGGCCATACTCAACAAACCTTTCTATCAGTTCCTCAGGGACTATCGCCATACGCCACACAGTAGAACGGCCATATGCCCTGCTGATCTAATGTTCCGCAGACCGATCCAGACACAACTGCCGGAAGACACGCACTCGGCAGAAGCAATGCCACTCGAACAGGAGGCCAGAGATAAGGACGAGGCCGCGAAAGCCAAAATAAAAGAGACAGCGGACCACAAGAGGAAAGCGCAGGAGTCACACATTGAACCCGGAGACCAAGTGTGGTTGCGGCAACCCAAACAGAGAAAAGAGGATGCCACATTCGCGCAAGACCCGCTGACGGTCACGCAAAGGAAAGGAACAATGATCACGGCACAGAGGACTGACGAATCTTCAGTCACACGTAATGTGTCGCACTTCAAGCCCTGGAAGAACCACACAGAACAAGGACCAGTCAGATTGGGTTACAGCAACGAGGACCTCAGCCAAGACGCCCCCTACCTGGGAGAGTGGGAGGCATCGGAAAGTGACGACAATCAGGAGTCACAAGGACAGACAGAGAGAACACCGCGCAATCGCGGTCGACCCCAGAGAAGTTGCATAAAACCCCACAGACTCATGGAAGAGATGGAGTGAGAGGCGGCGAGTATGTTACTTGTTAAAAAGGAGGGAGATGTCAGGTCGTCTCCTGCAAGGACTTGCAGCCCGCCCACATCGTTGTGTGGGCAGACCACAGTTGCGGTCTTATCTTCCCCTAGAAGGGAAGTGACGTTGGGATAGGGTGGGGGCGAGAGGAAGTTCGACCAAATACAAAAAGTTCCTTGATAAGGCAAAAGCCAAAAGATTTTCTGCCATAAGAATTCCGAAAGCACTGAGTGAAAAAGTATTTTCAAATCAGTATTATTAATACTGCCTGTATTAATAAAGAGAAGGTTAACTGTAGCCCGGCTCCTGCGTGACCCGTTATTTACTCGGTTCAGGGGCCCGAGCAAAACCCTACAGTCAGTGGCCCAGTATGAGTAGTTGCCCTGTATCATGAGTGGCTTAGTATTAATAGTTCCGTAATATCAGCAACTTTCTGTTGACAAAGACCCGTTATTGTGAAAGGGCTGAGTGTAATCAGTGTCGGTGTGTCATGAATGGCTCTTTATGACCATTCCCCAAGGGTCAGTGCGCCCAGAGAGGGAGTACACCAGTAGAGAGCAGCCAGGGGTGACAGCACCAATGCATTGCACCAACGCAACTGGGGAGAGAAGACCGCAGGGGCAGGCGGCATACACCTCTAGGTATATGGAACAAAAGGACCATCACTCCCAGTATTTCCAGTATCAGCACAGGCCTGACCACTGCAATTGCTGAGTGCAACAACAACCCCAGATCCCACTTTGCAAACACCCAATGCACTGATGACGACCATTGTGAAATCAAACAAGTTCAAATCTATTCTATGGGCACAAATCAGAGATAGGCCAGTGAAAAAGGGGGGCAGAAGAGAAGGTGCTCATTTTCAGATGGGGTCCGATTACAAAACCATGGTGGGAATAGCAGAAACACACGGGAGTAAAAATAGATGAAATGGGAGCATGAGGGGCACGGATGGGCTGGCATATGGAGAACTCTGGAGATTTCCCAGGCCTCTTTAGTGTGCTATTTCCACATATTCCCTAGGAAAAGGGTTGGGCTTGCTGAACATGTGTAATATGGGGTCACTTTGACAATTATTTCCAGGGCCTCTTTTGGTTCCCAGTTTGCCCCTAGTGAGGGGAGGAAAAATAAAGAAATGGGAAGAGAAAAACCTGCTCAGCATGCTGCAATAACTGATATGTCACAAGTCGTTTTATTTATGTATTGCTTATAGCATGCACCTAGCTCGAGAGCAGCGGAGAGCTGGACAGCGGGAGGATGATATCACTGTGCATTTTACACAGCAGAGCAGTACTCTTGGTGGAGGGGGATAGGGCTATGTATTCTTCCGGAAGGTTCTGTTGAAAGGAGGATAGTTGGGGCACGTCAAGCCTGTTGTTGGTGTTCTGTTCAAGACGGCTCCGTAGACATTAAATGCAGTTTTAAATATGATCCTGGCGTGGATGGGGAGCCAGTGAAGCCTGTGCAGTGTAGGTGAGGTACAGCCAAATGCGCTGGAACCTGTAACGAGGCGGGCTGCAGCATGGTGGGCTGCCATGAGGGAGGCCAGGGGCATGGCTGGAAGCCCAGTAAGGAGGGAGTTTCCCCCATAAGAAGGAGACAGCCATACAAGTGCAACCAGAGCAGGCAATCCAGAGGAAAACGAGGCATAAAGAGTAGCAGCAGCCAAGCAACGAGAGAGCAGGGCATTGTATGGAAATTATGTGATTAAACCAGGTTGTAGTGGGGCATCGGGGCAGCAGAAAATCGAAATTTCAAAATCACAGACTTTTCTGGGCCCAGAAAAGTCACTGCCTAAGACAGAGAGGGCCTGATAGGCGAAAGCATAGTGGCAATAGGACAATCATTCTGTTGGCATTGGCATGATATTTTCTAGCACAATAATTCTGCCGGTGTCCTCATTGGCAAGAATATATAAGGGTTAATAGCTGGTCAGATAGCACAGTGAGCTAAGAGCTTGCTCCCTAATAACTGTGCACAGCATGCTGTGGCAGGTTCGAATCCAGATAAGGTCAGCTCAGCCTTTCATCCTTCCAAGGTCAATACATTGAGAACTACTCTGGGGATATTGTCTTCTGGTGTTTCAGTGCTCTGAGACCTATGGATGTGTAGCGCTATATAAGAAATACATTATTATTATTATGCCCTGACATAGTAATTAAAACTAATGTTATTTCGCCTGGCACAGGATTAATGATGTGGCTTTACTGCAGCTTAGTGCTTAATTTGTGCAGGTGTTTGCCGGTGGTGAACACCGGCACTATTCTTTCACCACCGGGACTCTTACAAGCTGTGTCTGACTGCATGCCAGCTGCAGAGGCCTTGGTGCTGTGCAACACCGGCCGCCGTGTAGTGCTCCGTGTTGAGGCCTCTGTGCTTGAGACTGCAAGAATAAACGGTTTAGTGAGTGAAGGCAATCAAGCAACAGAGCAAGTGGAGGGGATTAGCTCACGACTGCTGCTGTTATCTTAGAAATGGTAAGTAATAGTTCATTCTTAATGGAGCGCACAGTGCTGGCTGTTTGATACAAGCACTGTGAAGGCATCTGAGCAAAAAGACTTCAGAATTATTTGTCACGCTAGAATAGAAAAGTAACTAGTGGAGTGGCTTATGGTGTTGCCATCAAAAGTCACACTTACTACCCACTAATACAGCATGCATTTGGTGACTTCAAGTATCCGACTGCGGGAATGACCTCACACACACACAGACAACACACACTAACCTTCTATGGGCATATGCTAACACTGTGAAATCATCTGGCTGAATGCATAGACAACCTCCTGCCATGATTTGTTCTATGATGGGTTTCACATTAATTACTGATATTAACAAATCAATGCAGCTGAGGAGCGAAGGCCAGGAGAAAAGGCCCGCCATGCTCTTTGCAGCTTCGCTGCAAGCACGTCAGCTATCCCTCAAGCTGGATGCTGGATCAGCTGCTCCTTTGTGTTTCGGAGCAACCGTGTGCCCCGTGTTGCTGCCTGCCGCGTGTTCCGCGGTAGGAGAAACACCCAAAATGGTTGACCACGTTGCCATGGAGGCAACGACAACAAAACATGCCACCAAAATCACAACCGCAGGCCCAGGATTCGATTTTCTGCGTCCGCCTGCTTGCCTCTCCCCTCCTGCTTTAAATGGAGGGGGAGAGGGCCGAGAGGCGCAGCCGAGGAGCAAAGGTCACAAGAAAAGGCCTCCCGTGCTCTTTGCAGCTCTGCTGCGAGCACATCGTAGAGCTCTGTCAACTCTTCAAGGTAAGGAGTCTGGTATTAACCCGCTCCACAATAGCGCCACCCTCACCTCCAGGCTAGTGAGATTACGCTCCCGCATGTACGCGGCTCCACTCACATCACAGCTAGCTTCCACGAGTGCCCGCAACGCTTGCTTACAAACCATATTCCATTTCCAAGCCCTTGGCGCAAGCGTGCATTCATCTATGCTCAGGCCCAATCTAATCATGATGACCAGCCCCCAAAATGCCACAACCTATGCCGGTCAGCACCTAAAAACTCAGACTCTGTACTACAAATACTTGACACGAAGCTCAAACCAAGCAGAGACCACCAACCCTATCCCATCTGACATTAAGGATGAGGCCCTCAAGCCCACCCCCACTACGCACATCACCAAAATCTGGATAACACATTGTTCTACCCCCATTTTGAATTGCAATGTACCGGATGCCACTGTACCTGTGTCCCCCAGCCCGGAAAATGTGACCCCCCAATGCAAATACTGTGTTGCCACATTGTTCTACCCCCATTTTGAATTGCAATGTACCAAATGCCACTGTACCTGTGTCCCCCACCCCTGAAAATGGGACCCCCAATGCAAATACTGTGATTTCACATTGTACTACCCCCATTTCGAATTGCAATGTATTGAATGCCACTGTACCTGTCTCTCCCACCCCTGAAAATGGGACCCCCAATACAAATACTGTGATTCCCCATTGTTCTACCCCCATTTTGAATTGCATTGTACTGAATGCCTCTGTACCTGTGTCTTCTCCCCCTTAAATGGGACCACTGGTGCACCCACCGCCCCCCTCACCATGTCCCTCCCGCCTATACTCCCCCCCCCTTCACCTCAGAACCATATCTCAAGATTGCCATGGTCAATGCCCGGTTCATTAATGCACATGCCTTAGACATACACAACCTCATCACCACCCACAACCTAGACCTTCTCATGGTCACGAAACATGGCTGCATGAAGCCTCAGGGCCTGCACTCTCTCTGGCACTCCCTCCATGCTATTCTATCATCAGACAAGATTGCCCATCTAAAGGTGGATGTGTAGCGCTAATAGCCAAAGACTGTCTACCCATTGGAAAGATAGAGAAATCCATGAACAATAACAGTGACTACCTCCAGTTCAAAGTCAGCCTCTCTCATCACTGCACCATTGCCCTACACCTGGTCTACCGCCCACCATGTCCTTTAGGCGACTTTCAGGCTTCCCTCATTCACCTCTTGACAGGCAACCCTAAGAAACCCTCCAAAGTCATCCTACTCAGTGACGTCAATATAGGTCTTAATGACAGCAAGGATCCAGCAGCTAAATCGCTCAATTCAGCCCTTGAGACCTTAGGATTCAAGAACACTACATCTGACCCTACCCACAATTTACGCAGAACCCTGGACTGGATTGCCCACCACAATTTTCCACTCCTCATCACGGGAAATACCCACACCCCATGGTCTGACCACCACATTATCACATTTAGCATCCGTACCACCAACTCCTCTACTCCCCCTACGCAGCCCCTACCACCAGCCCTCGCGAGAAGCTCCCGCCAACTCACTAAAGAAAGGATACTACCCTTCCTCCAGGGCTAGCCTTCAGACCACCGTTCTCCACCGACCCAGAGGCACTTGTCCTATCCTATGATGTCGCAATCAAATCAGCAGTCAGCTCCATAGTCCAGCTGAAACCTCGCAAAACCAAACCTACCAGCCACTCCAATTCCTGGTTCACCCCAGACCTTCTCATACGCTGCACGGAAAAACGGGCCACCTTTGCATGATGGCAACCCTCCCACTCTGACAAAGACCTACTTGACTTTAACGCCCGATCGAAAGTGTACAAGAAGGCAATTATACCTGCCAAAGCTAAATCCTTTGAATCCAGAATCTCCTAAACCAAATACGAAAGATATCTTCTCTATCTTCAGAGAGTTAGAGACCCCGACCCCTGCCCCCCAGAACTTCACCAAAGATAAGGCGTGGTGTGATGAAATTCAAACAGCCATGTGTAACAAGTAGAGCTCACTCCAAACAAAAATATAATCAACTAAACACTCGCAAGGCCATACAGGAGTGAGACATGATCAACCTCATGAGAACCAATAAGCCATAAAACTGTAAAGGTGACTCCTGCCCTGCCACAATTATTAAGCACTTTGCTGATACCCTCGCACCATTCCTGACAGCCTTCTTCAATGCCTCCATTGCCACAGGGAAAGTCTATTCCTGATTTAAGGAAGCCTCGGTCTGCCCCGTCTTAAAGAAGCCTACGCTTGGCCCTACCTCTCCCAACAACTACATGCCCATCACCACCGTCCCATTCTTACTCAAGATATTGGACAAAGCAGCCTACCTGCAGGTGCAACACTTAATTGAAGAAAATAAGCTCCTAGGGCTACATCAATCTGGTTTTCGCCCAAGGCACGGGACTGAAACCGCCCTAATGGACCTAAAAAACCAGATGGACGATGCCAGAGACCTAGGTAAACCAGCCCTACTCTTACTCCTTGACCTCTCTGCGGCGTTCGACCTTGTAGACTACAACGTCTTTTGCGACCACCTCTCTTCCATGGCTAAATTCTCCCCTGACGCCACGGTCTGTATCACCTCCTTCTTGCAAGATAGGACCATGCAAGTATTCTCTGACCTGGCCTCCGCCTCTCCCACCATCATGCTATGTGAAGTACCTCAAGGATCCTGCCTCTCTCCCACTCTCTACAACATCTTTACTCGCCCTCTTTTCCTCATTCTTGACGTACTGGGAATCTCCTACACCAACTACTTGAAAGATACCCAGATACTCCTCACCCTCACAGGCAACTATGACACAGACTCCACTACACTCAACAACATCTATAACACTATTCAGGCATAGATGGCAACCAATGTACTATGCCTTATCTCTGACAAAACAGAACTCCTACTGGTAGGATCCTCTGACACACTTAAAAACCTCGACACACAGTTTAACCATTTCACCATTGACTCTTTTAAAATCCCAGTATCTGACACAGTCAAAACCCCTGGAGTCTATCTGGATTCTAACCTATCCATGAATAGACAAGTCAATGCAATTGCCTCCTCAGCGGCGTACCATTCTAAACTCATTAACGCAGCTAGGCCTTTCCTCTCCAAGGAAAACTGCACCAATATAGCCAGAGCCTTTAATGGCTCAAGGCTAGACTATTGTAATGTACTCTTCATAGGGACATCCACAAAAAACCTGTAAAGACTACCATGTCCTCCAGAACAATGCGCTCCGTGCAGCATCTCCAAAAGAGAACACATCACGGCTGCCAGAAAATCAGCCCACTGGCTCGCAATAAAAGAGAGGATCCTATTCACAGCACTCATAAGTGCATCCACCTTTCCGCACCTGCCTACCTCTCACAAAGGATCGACCCGTCCACCTCCACAAGGCCAACTAGAACACCCTACGCCAACATGCTTAGCGTGCCCATGGTAAAGAGAGCTAGAGCACGTGGCGCCAGCTTCCCCAACCTTGCACCCTCACAGTGGAATGCCCTACCTTCTACCCTTCGAGGCGCGGTATCTCTCATGGCGTTTCATAAAGCCATCAAAACTGCACTGTTCACCTGATGTGCGCCACAATCACCTGCATCTCCTGATAAACTTCAAAATGTATTTATAATTCGACTCTGTACCCTAATGTATTAATGTACAATGTGTAAATTGCATTTTCCAGCTGTACCTATCTTGTAACTAAGTGACAGCACCTTGATGCCCAACGGCTGTTTGCGCTATATACAAATGTAATAAATAAATAAATAAATAAATAAATAATGATGTCCCCCAAAACAATTCTACAATTTGACCAGTGACTTTTTTTTTGTTAGACATAATTTACATTTCTTTTTAAATGCATGGTTACATACATTTGCTACTCGTGATTTCAAATGTCAACATGCTATATTTAATTCAAGAAAACACCCAGTTAATTTGTGCAAAACACACATTGCTCACAAGATGGACACTTCCAAAATGTGTTTGAATAACGTACCCCATGTATATGTATCCTGAGTATGAACAAAATGTACGGGTTTTAAACAGATGGGTGTCAAAATGGCGGGTCATTTAAAACAGCAAAGCTTAATATGCAAAATATCAGTGTGTGCAAAACAAGGGAAAACAGTTTTCTCCATTTTTCAAATTGAAACATTAGTAATCAACGGTTTAGCCCAGACTAGGTTGCATTTCTTAGAATGGGATGTAGCAATGGGAACGTTGTCTGAGGGTCGGAGTTCATATAAGGAAGAGAAGTGTTGCATCCATTTGTTTTCAGTCACGTTCGACATAAATTACTGTTGATTTTGAGAGGTGTTGTTCAGCAGATTCCACAGATCTCTCAAGTTGTGATTTTTGAATGTCGCTAGGATGGCTTCAGCGTCAGTTTGTTGTAATATCATGGTGTGTTTTTTTGGTCCAGTTTATATCATTTTTTTGGCTTGTTTAATTTCTTGAATGTTTTCTTCGTTAATATTTTTCCTGAGCAAGCGTACTTTTTTCCATAGGGCTTTCTTTTTATCTGCAAATGCTGAGTTAAAGCAGTGTTTATGAGTCGTTTTCTGTATGTTAGGCCCCTTATCTCTTTACGGAATCAGGAGCCAGTCATAGTTCAGTTTATCTGTGCCCTTCATAGGTGCTTGTTGGAAAAGCTTCAGCAGCTGAGTAGATTGGAGGTTGCTTAGTCTTAGTCTTGTTTTTTGCCGTGATTTATATCAAAGGGACAGGTTGGGTCCTTTCCTGGTCTAAAAGGCAAAGGCCAGTTATTGGTAGCATATGGTGATCGCCTTTTATGGTTGGAATCGTTTCTGATTGCTTTACTGCAGTACATAGTCCAGCAGATATGTAGATGTAGTCTATTATTGCAGCCGCCTTTCCGCCTGACCATGTAGGAAGCAAGTTGTTGTGGGCATCTGTGGAGTGTCCTGTTAAGATCAAGTTTCTGATGGTTATGTCTTTAGTCCAACGTCGGGCTCTTAGTGAGAGCTTGTTATGGGCTTGGGCTGACCGTTTGCTGAAAACATATGAATGTTAAGGTCTCCGCATATTATGAAGTCGATGTGCTGGTATTTGTCGGCTGCACTGTCTATGGTCATAAAGACGCTGTCTAGAAAATTGTCATCGTTAATAGCGACAGGGTTCCAGTAAAGATTTAAGATCGCTATAAATCTAGACTGGGGAGTGTAGGAGGGAGATTGGTTACATTGGTTAGCATCCCTCTTCCTCACTAGTACCGTGTTTTGAATCCACGGGTTGATGTTTGTCATGTCGGCCACACACCAGTTTTGATCAATTTTAAACATTGTAAGAAGGCCTGAGGATGCTCTTCCTTCCTTTCCTTGGATAGCAGGATTTAAAAGTGTTATGAAGCCATCGCAGCTAGGCGGTTTTGTGAGCCATGTTTCTTGGAAAAGTTGAACTTTGAGACAGGGGGGGGATTGTTGGGATGGTGTGAGGAAAGCATTTGGTCTTTGAGGCATAACGGGGATAGTTGGGTCTGGGGTGGGGGCTAGAAATGATTTGAGCAAACGTTGTTTAGTGACATTACATATATTTCACTCTTAAAAATGTATGAACTTTATTGTTCCTGATGATTACACCAACTGCATCTCCTCACCTCTTTGGTGTCTGATAACCTCTTACCAAATGTCTGGAACCAGAAAACTGTCTGGTTCATTTAGCACTTTGAAACCCGGGGTCCTTAAAACCTCACGTTTTAGAGATTTGTCGTGATGTGGAATGTTGAACAAAGAGGGAGGCCATTGGAATTTAGAGTATGTGTTTGAGACGTCCCAAGGTATAGGAATCCATGCTCTGTAGCATATAATATCTATAACATAAAACATCTGTATATAACCTGGGATTTATTTTGTTGTATTGTACAAGCACTCTTCTTGTTCAATTTTACCTCAGGCACTTGGTTGAGTACTTTCGAGGAAACAACGGCATTGACTAATCCAGATTTGTGAACAAATTATTAGTAAAAAGCAAGCAACAGGACAAAATCAAACCAACTACAGTATGAAACTTTGATGCAAGTGAGAACCCCTCTCCTTCCATACACTGTTCTCTTATACCCGAAGGAACACATGGATTTCAATGGAAGGGGAGGTCTGGATAGGGCAAGGTATCATACTGAAACAATGTTACAAGCAGGCAACACAGGCCCTCTATCCAAGTCTTTGATACCAGCTGTGTTCTTATATGTAGGACAGTGTTATCAGGAAGGACAGCATAAAGTGGTACATTTAGGGGAGTTGAATATACACCTTTGAGGTTCACACATGGTCTGAGGCAGACAAGCACACTTACAATATGATGACTTTCGTCTACCAAAGCTGCTTTTAAGAAAGAAGCTGGAGCGCGTAAAACAGCCTTCCATATGCCAAAAGGGAAACACGTCAGAAGCGAGAGGTGTGGAGACGAGCATAAGTATACACTATGCAAAGAGTCTTTATTGCAATGACATATGCAGTAAAGCCGAAAGCCTCACCTTGAACAGGTAAGAAACAATTGTTTAAAAAACATGGCAGTTTGCAGTACCTACTCAATATTATTTAAACATCAGTAAGCTAGGGGAGTGCATAACATTTTCGATTCTAGACTTTCCCGCATAGTACCTTCTAAATGGTTATCCTGCAGCCTCTCCGGAAACTAAAAATACAAGCGGTGCAGCGCAGGCACACCTGTTTCACTTAAATCCCTGGATTTCGAGTACTTGGAGAGCTTGACGTGTGAGCTTCTCTTTAGTCGTTGCTGGGAAAGACGCCTTCCCCTCAATTGGTGAGACCTAAAAGATTTTTTTGAGGACAATTAGAGTAGTTGTAGCAGCTTTCAGAGCTCTACTCATGCTTGAACTATGTATATTGATGGGGGCCTTTGCATTAAGGGCATCCAAAGAATCTGGCTGTGCATGTTTCAGATTTGCTCTGGAATTTTGTGAATTTGCTGTTAACCAAAAAGGTTGTTTCCAAATTCGTAAGGCAATGACTTCAGAGAGAATTCTCGCAATGACATAGATAGGAATTTTCGTCTGACTACTTCACCACACGCACCTCCCAAATCATTGTGGTCGAGGAGTCCTGCAGTGGGTCTATCTCATCAGATCTAGAAAACCAGTAGCATGTGTTTCGGACACACCTTGTGGGCTCTGTATTATCCTAGGTCAAGCTGGAAGAGACCAATTTGCACGATCTACCGTAGCACTGTTAATATCTGCATTCAGTGATTATAAGGAAACTATCCCTAAACTTTCTATTACTGATTTAGTGATTGACACATTTTCATGAATGATTGAATGCACCTCTTAGACTTTAGCAATTTTGTGTCGATTAATTCAGCAAAGGCCTCCAATCCAGCCGTGCACATTCTTATGAGCCATGGGTGCCGGTCTCATGCTCATCATGATTTATTTTCTCCGTTCTTCTGTCGCAGGTGCAATTTACAAGATCAACTACCATCGCCGGGCACATGCAGAACATTACGATCATCATCTTCAAGCCTCCCAAACATTATAAGCATCAAGCCAATGAGGCTGGATGATGATGGCCAGAACAGTTCAGTTTCTTGCTGACACCAAAAACAAGGGCATCACTTGTTCATTTCAGGAAAACTCTTCACTTGAAGAACCTCAGTGAAACACAATCACATTTTTCAAACGTTTAAGTAGACGTATGTGTGTATTATTCAGGTTGACCGAAGACACCAGAAGGCTTTTTTACATGGGATAAAGTACCCTCGATCATACGTTATAAGATTATATTGGAAGTCACTGAGGAATTCCTTGGCCAAATAGAGGGATGAGGTCGAAGGCTGAGTTCCTTTATAAGGACGTGGAACTGCGAGGGGACTTGCAATATCTTTTTTACGTCCAGTAGGGGTATTTCATTCCTTATGATACATGGGCACACACTGTCCCCGCCTTTAGTACCTGGGCTCTTGTTTAATGCAATGGAAGAGATCTTTCAGTTGCCGAAACATATAATCAATGTAGGATCTGTTTGGACAAAAAAACAAATATGCAGTTTTTAATGTGTTGCAGAAAAATCATGCAATCAGTTTCGTAAAAAGCACCTGAACACGCTTTTCTTTTGTGCTTTAAAATAAGCAGTAACATGCAGATTCTTGCTTTCCTGTGTTAAACTCGAGAAGGGCACACAATACACATCCTACCATGAACAGTTTCCTACCAGTTAATGGCTGTAAAGTGTAGTAGAAACTGGCTTCACAAGCACAAAGCACTTGCACCATCTGAATGACACAAGGCCTAGTAAGATCGCTGTTCCTCCTTGCGTCCCCCCCCCTCCTGACTTGTCACGCCTAGAAACACTTGTGTACAGGCGTGTTATAAATGACTCATCATATCCTATCAATCGTGTCAAAAAAGTAATTTGAAAAGCATGTCACAGCTTTAGAGTGCTGGCATGACAGCTGGAATTCTGCTCTAAGCTGGCTCAAGCAGCAGGCATCCTGATGTCCCAAATGACCACAATAACTGATTACAGAGGATTAGGTTGTAATTGTCTTATTACAGGTCAGTAGCGATGTCAGCACTAGCCTGTAATACAAATAAATATTTGCAGGCTTTGATGCAGCTATTGCATGCTGTCATGAAGCATAATAATAATTATAATAATCAGATGCCCTGCTCATAAGCACTGTTACATCATTGTGCAGCATGTGGCCTGCATGTGCTTGTATGCCGTCAGGGTGGCAGGGTGTAAGTACGTGAATTCACAGTGTGATGATCGGGCATGGCAAATATGGATTCCCGTCACAGCTTCCTTTATATCATAGCTGTATCTTATGTGTGTAGACAAAGTTTTTTTTTTCTTCCTACTGACACTAGTTACCACAAGTGATGGGCAATGCAGCCAGGCCGCCAACGAGAGGGGCAGCAGCCCTCCCCCACGGATCAGCTCCCCTCTCCCAGCACCAGAGGAGACATGCAGTCTCCATGCTACAAAGCGCAGGAAGGGTGAGGTGTGAAAGTACACTGCACCCATCCACAATAACAAATGGGTGCGAAGCACCCAAGGGAAGCAAGGGTAGCAACACCAAGGGAATATCAAAGAGGGCCCTTCCAGGGGCACAGACAGTCGACTACATCGCTGGCCTGGGGGCGTGGCTCATAGCCCCCACTGATACACAACAGGGATCCAGGGGCTACCCTGGGTCCTGTATAAGGGCTCCTTGCAGCCCATGGAAGTACAAACTGTTTGTGGACCCTGCACGGGGACCCAAACACCTAGGAAGTTCGCTGTTCACTCAGCGTCTTCCTCTTTCTTTTAAAGTTCGCTGCATACTCAGCGTCTTTTTACTTTTCTAATCATCCTCTCTGAAAGGGAAGTTCGCTGTACACGCAGCGTCTTTTCTGCTTTGCTGCTAAACATCAAGCATTAACCTGTTCATCAGACGCTGCAAGAAAGTACAGCGTTTTGAATGTTCCAGGCCTACCAGAAGGAGAAAAGCTGCATTTTGGTCCTGGGGAACAGCGCCAATGGAAACCTGCAGGCGGCATCCACTGCATCGCGGAAGTAGATGAATTCCGAAGAGTGACTAAGACTAAAACATCAAAACCGAGATAGCAACACGTCGCAGGTGGCGTACAACATTACACCAAGTAAGTGAGCCCCTGCGCCGAGGTTGCCTTGGCAACAGGATTTGATACAAGTCCCGAGAAAGCCAAGGGGCATGCTCGCACATTTTGGAAGCAATCCAACACAGAGCAGCGGCACAAAGTATACCGGGCCGACAGAAAAGAACGATACCCCATTAATGGCATTTGTTTTCTCTCTGTAAAAGGATCACAGGGGATTAATAATAATACAGAACGCGAAGGGGCTTGTGAAATGAGAGCATTTTTCACTGAATATAACAGGCAACATGAGGGAAAAGTAACAATGCTGACATAGATAACAGGGTTTTTTGCTTATTATTATTAAAATACAAAGCAGCAAGCTGGTTCATTAGCAAAGCCGAAAGAATCAGTGGGATGGGCCCACATTACACAAGTAAAACGTTTTTCAGCAGCAAATCTTTTTGTATGTGCACGAAACGTTGCTTTGGCAGGGCAGCAACACATAGTTGATCGGAAGGATTTCAAAGGCACTGTTTCAGTCCCCAGTAACAGGGCACAAACACAGCAGTTACCAAACACGGGTAACAACAGAAGAATTCTAATAATCTTGCAAACATTTTGCCCAGATTAGGCAACACAAATGGTAACAGTACCACAAACACATAAGTAATCAAAAGGTAACAAGGTTGTTTTTATTCCTATCAGGAGGAAACATGGCACCCAAAAGAAAGCCACAAGAGCCATAAATCTTGCCAAAAAAAAGAAATCTCCACACCTACGAGCTGAAGAAGAGACAGCTGAGCATTATGGTTGGGACTTGGTCAGAGAGCATATGGGCTACCAAAGGAAGGGGTGACACCACCAACAGGGGAGGATGACAGCCCTCCCCCAACAAAGAAAAACAAGGCACAAGAAACCCCTAACACAGGTAACAAAAACAGAAAATTGTCAATGTTGTTTGAAAATATGAAAGAGATGTAACACATGATTTTGAAATCAGGGGCAAGCAACAGGCCCCAATGAGCCAGAACGGGCGCCAGCCCAGAACATACCTCTGGAACCCACAATAATTATAGATCCCATAACTCACACAGACCCACCGGCACCAGTGGCCACGCCAACAGGGCCAGAACCAATAGGGCCATTGAAAGCATGGGCAATGCCCACCCTAAACAACACAGGCCCGATAGACACAAACAGTAGCACCACCACAGATATTATGATATTTAGTAGTGCACAGCTAGATTTAAAACTGAAATCCTTTGAAACAGAAATACTTAACAGGTACAAAAAATCAGCAATAGAATGGGATGAAGTTCAGGACGATCTATATATATTAAATGCTGAGCCTCCATCAGTGGAGGAAGTTGATCAGGCAACCGGTAAGACAAACAAAAACTCACAAGGAGGAAATAGAAATACCGAAAATGATAAACATGAAAAGGGAGAGCAGCCCTTTTGGAAAAACCAGCCATGGGGGGCTAGGTGAAATACCCCTGGGCAAAGCAAAGCTCACCACGCCCAAAATCCACTATCCCTTGCAGGAATTATGGGAAAGATCAGTGCTCATGGGGCAAGGAGTGCTGGTACAAGCACAACTGCGCCAATTGCAATGGGGATCACCCTGCAAGCAGCTGCACCAGATTACCCTAAAAAAACACCAAGAAAGAGGACTAATAAAGGAACATTCCCTCAAAGTTGGAAGCAAGCAGAACTCCCATTAACCCTGAGAATTTTAGCGAGGCTTTAATGAATTACCCAGACAAAAAAATCAGCTCAACAATCAAACAGGGTTTGAAAGAAGGTTTCATCATCCCTTTTAAGGGAAAAGGGTCTCAGAAAATCCCAAGGAACCTGGTCTCAGCTAGGGACAACCCAAAGGAAGTAAGAGAAAAAATAGAGAAAGAACTACACTTGGGTAGGATTGGAGGCCCTTGGGAAACAATGCCATTCCCAAAATTACCTAGTGTCCCCACTAGGGTTGGTACCTAAAAATGAATCTGGGAAGATGAGGCTGATACACCATTTGTCATATCCTAGGGGCCAATCCCTCAACGGCGGCATCCCCCACACTGAATCTGCAGTTATCTACATAGATTTCAAAGAGGCTTTAAGATTAATACAGGACAGGGCATGAAAGCCCTTGTGGCCAAACTGGACATTTAATCCACTTTCAGGTTATTACCAGTCCACCCAAGTTCACAACAGTGGCTAGGTTTCACTTTCGAGATTTTTTTTTACATAGACAGATGCCTCCCAATGGGGTGCGCAGTATGCTGTGCACTATTTGTACAATTCAGATCTTTTTTCCAATGGGTATTCCAGAAACAAGTACCAGGGGTCAGAGTAGTGCACTACTTGGACGATTCCATGGTGATGGGCCCAACAGATTCAGAAGAATGTAGTAAGACACTGGCAGAGTTAGAAAGGATGGCAACACAATGGGGTATCCCCCTGGCAGCAGAGAATACGAACAAGACATCCACAAACATTAGGGATAGAGATAGACTCATCACACAGCGTATGCAGAATCCTAAAAGCAAAAGTAGCAGAACTCTTAAGAAAAATCCAAGCGCTAAGCACAAAAAACAAGGGCACATTGAGGGAATTACAATCACTGGCAGGCAGTCTCAATTTCGCAGCCAGGATCATTCCGCAAGAAAAAGTATTTTCCAGGAGCTTAGAATTTAAAACCAAAGCATGCACCAAACCCCACCTGCACATCAGACTGGGTAAAGAAGTGAAAGAAGACCTGAGCGTATGGGGTCATTTTCTCACAAAATTCAATGGGACCACACTTTGGCGCACGCTATTGAACACAAGGCCAAAAAGGGTCCTTTTCACAGATGCAGCAGGCAGCAAGGGTTTTGGGGCCATGCTGGACAAAGAATGGGTAGTCGGAAAATGGCCCGACTCATGGCACACAGCAGGATGGACAAAAAACATCACGCTGTTAGAAATATTTCCCATCTGGCTAACCATATGCATATTGGGTAGGCAGCTAGCTAACATGGAACTCACGGTATGGTGTGACAACATGGCAGTGGTAGGAATAATAAACAAAAGAACTACCAAATGCCACTTGGTGCTCAGAGTACACCGAGCCTTCACAACAATCACATTGCAGGAAAACATTGTTGTCAGAGCAAAACGTATCACTGGAGCAGATAATAACATTGCAGACACTTTATCTCGCTTTCAGTGGACAAGATTCCGAGAGCTAGCGCTGCATGCCCGGGAAAAGATGACACCAATCCCAGCGGATTGCTGGCCAATAATGGGACCCGAGAGAAAAGTGCATCAACGCCTGCAGCCGAAGGCCAGGGCCGGGATGCACACCCACAACCAGGCACCTCAAAAACGGGTGCCAGCAGCATGCCGCCCACAGAAAACATGAACCCTGCCACGGGGTTCCTAGTAGTGATGGCAGAGAAGGCATTGGCAAGCAGCACCTCAGCCCAATACAGTAAGTGCCTGAAAACTGTTTTTAGAACAACAGGTTTAAACCATGTCGAGCTAATAACAACAAAAGATATAGAAATCTTTTTAAAGTGGGCTCACGATCAGGGTTTTAAAAAAGATTGGGCCAAAAGACATTTGGTAGCAATATCTTATTTTTCAAAATTACGGGGTGACTCAGACCCCACAGAGAGCGCATTAATTTCTTATGCAATGACGGGCTGGGGCAAAATGGAGGGCCCGCACGTAGATACCAGCCATCCACTAGGTTTTGATAAACTAGTAAAAATACAAGTCTATTAGACAACATTTGCTCTCACCCATATGAACCATTATTTAAAACAGCATTTTTTCTGGCATACTTTGGGGCTTTTCATGTGGGAGAGCTCTTAGCCTCCAGCATCAAAGCCAACAATGGTTTAGGCATCATGGAAACCAGGGTAAGAAGGGATAGCATCAATATCAAATTACAACAATCAAAAACAGGGGCCAAAAGGGTCATCAATATTTGTTGCATTGACGATGCACCAAACTGCCTGATGTGCATCACTAACCTCTACTACGCACAACGGCACAAAGTGGGGGGAAGATTCCTAATCCACAGTGATACCTCAGCATTAAGTCACTACCAATTCAAAGGGGTGCTGATGAAAGCAATCAGCAAAGTGAGTTGGAATACAAAGGAGTTTGGCACCCACTCTTTTAGGATCGAGGCAGCAACCTCAGCATGGCAAGGGGGTTTAGGCGCCAAGCAGGTAAAGGAAATAGGAGGGGTGGAAGTCAGATTGTTATAAAAGATACATCAGAGCAGAACTAATATAGTTTCCTTCTACCCCTTCCCCCACCCGCAACCCGTTTGCTCCCCCAGGAAATACAGCTGACTCCAACGCAACTTTAAAATCTGCGTGGATAGTCGGGCA
This sequence comes from Ambystoma mexicanum, assembly GCF_040938575.1. Classification (NCBI taxonomy): domain Eukaryota; kingdom Metazoa; phylum Chordata; class Amphibia; order Caudata; family Ambystomatidae; genus Ambystoma; species Ambystoma mexicanum. Next base: position 764,377,492 of record NC_090921.1, on the reverse strand, counting down.
CTCTTTTGTATTTAGAACAGGGCGTTGGGCCGAGGAAACCAAAGACGGCCCACCCTTCAGGAACACGATTGCATCATGGTGGGGCTACAGAGGCCTCCACTGGACGGACATGCATGACAAACTAGCCAACCTAGTCACCTACAGAGACCCGCCAGAATTTTTGATAATCCAGCTAGGGGGAAATGACCTAGTAAACATGGGGAGAAAATGTTTATATGAAGAAATAAGCGCCTTGCTATCTGGCATTTCCCACAACTGGAGGGAGACAGACATTTATTTTTCAGCAATCCTGCCGAGAAAAATATGGCAGGGGGCCGCCAATTACAAATCTGTTGACAACTCCAGGGGAAAGTTGAACAGAGGGCTGAATAATTCTGCATAGCCAGGGGTCTGGGTTTTTATAAAACACCTGGCCATAACACTAGGCGACCCTGACCTATTTCACAAGGATGGCACCCACCTATCGGGGCACCCCATGGAGCAATTGTTTAGAGAAATCACCAGTACTCTAGCTACCAGAGGCTGCAAATAACCTGATTTTTGGGGGAACCCAGGCACCCGAAAACCTGCCTGAGTGTGGCAGCACAGGCCAGAGGGGGTAACCTCAGAACCCGGTGCCCAAAAGTACTATACTAATACTGATATGCGATATTTGTTTATGTCCAATAACCATATCTGTAACAATAAAAACCTATGCCCTTTTATTGCCAACACTTGACCAAACGTTGTGGTGTATACTTCAGGGGTTGGGGCAAGGGCCACAAGACATGACAAACAAATGTAAGGTAGCCTGCATATGGGTCCAGCAGTTATGACCAGGACGTCAACCCTATAACCCACCTGAGGATGCATCCGCTTCCTGCATCTGACGAGGTAGGCAACTATGTTCCGCTAGTGACACCCACTTGCTTCGGTCAGTCTCCGGCAAGGCATAGAGCCAACCACCCTTCCCACATGCATGCCGGTGTGTGAGTAGGACTCTCTGATAGCAAGTTGCTGGCAATGATTCAGATCAGACGTACAACGGCACTACCATAGGCCGCGCACCCCACTCGCCCGCTTTACACCGCGCCCAGGCTCACAGAGTTTGCACAGTAGAAAGCAAGGTGGACTTGGGCCACTGTGGAAGTAATAGTGAACAGCAATTGGCCGACACTTAAAATGTTTCTATGTTATTACAACGACAGTCTTTTTATCGTTGTTTCGTTTTTTCCTGAAACTTTGTTTTCACAGAAAAATTCATTGAAAAATGTTGGGGGGGATTTTGGGAGCGGAACACCCTACCCCATATTAATTTAACATTATTCCCTACCCCCTACACCTTATATACCCTTACCAACTACCCTATATATTTTGCTATGAGTGTTTTCGAGAAAAGAACATTCGGTAATAAAACAGAAAAAAAGACTGTCGATGTAGCAAGGTTGTACCATGAAAATAACCACGGGAAATACAGAGTCTACTTAAGGGGGGCTGTCAATAAAGCATTATCCACCAAGCAAAACAGATAACTTACAGAATACAAACAAATCGAAAACATAGAGCTTAGTAAAATTGATCAAGTATGACTATAAATACATTTTATGCAGGCTGAATTATATGCACATATGCAATGCATAACAGTGCTGTATACAGTACGCAACAAACATTATTAGCTACCATGGGGGAAGTATTCATTCACTAGCATTGGTGACAATATATGTTTATTGCCCACATAATGGCTAAAGGGAGAATGCGACTTGAAACGGACACAATCGGAGCAATGAACTTAGGTCACGACAGCCCGACCCTCTCTACAGGCTACAGCAGCGGATGGTGAACGAGAGGGAGGGAGCACCTGTTTTTGAACGTGCAATGATAAACTCGAGTTGCATTCTGGGGAAAACAGGTACAGTCACGTTCTCAAAAATTATTAGTACACAGATATGAAATGTGCAAAATGTTCACGAAAAGAATTAAAAGAGAAATGCGCATTTATGCGATTAACGAGCGTTCAAAACATGATGAAAATGAGTGCCAAAGATGCGCAAAGTGCCCGGCAAGCATGCGAAGCAGACAAATCGAGCATGCCAGAGGGGAGACTGGCAGGCGTGCTCGCACATTCCTATTCACATAGTGCAGTAAACGATGCGCCCCAACCAATGCAAATCATCATTTGCTCCCATCACAAAGCGGAATAGCAGACCCAGGAAAGCGAGCAAGTGACCTTCCCGCAAAAATAAGTGACCACACGACTCCAGTCCTACCGCACTGCACACAGGCTACCAGCACGTTCCAGCAGGCACACTTCAGGGATGGCTGCTGATGCAGCGCCAACACAGGAAGGAAGGTGGTGGGAGTGTGGGGGCGTCGGTCCGGCTACAGGAAGAGGCTTTCCTTATTTATTTATCTAGGTATTTATTTATTTATTTGTTCTGTTTATTTCTAAAGTGCTGAAAGCCCGCGGGCATCGGTGCGCTAACATAAACAGAAAGGACAAACATTTCTGGACAATGGGCAAGCTAGAAGACAGAATATTTGAAGTGGCAGATGACGAGGTGCTGTTTACCCCCAGGTAACACTGCAGATGCTAAGTCAGTGAAAGGGGGCAGCGCCATTGCACTAGAATACGAGCACTTGTGAGATCCCCACTAATGAAGCTGGCAGCCTTGCAACTGTTTTCCACTGGCTACATCCGGAGGACCAATGGCATCGCAGCGATGATCTCCCAGTCCTCACAACCGCAGGCCCTGCACTAGGTCCTTAATGATGTGATCTTTGCTCCTGCCAGTCTTCATATTGCCATGCCCCATTATACAAGTACTGGGGCAGGAAAAAGTGAGGGCATTTTACCACATAGCTGGGCCCCCTGGGGTGTGTGGTGCCATTGACTGCGCATGAGCCTGGTTTGCTCAACTGAATGGAATCTCAACTTGCTCACGGGGGAATGTCAGTAACCAATAAACCTGCCTCCATCAGAGGTCACCAGTGTGCTTTCAACATCTTGCATGGACGGCGCACGTCAGGCGGTTGCTCCGGGTGGAGATGGTCAGGTGAATTGCAGGGGCCAAGCCTGCGTTAGTAGCGGAGGGCGGAGCCATGAGGTGCCATATTACAAGGGAAGGAGGAGAGTTACAGTGGTTGTGGTGGGCAGGCTATCGAAGAGGGGCAGCGGTGAGGGTTGGAGGGGTGAAAAGACACGTGAAAGCACAGGGATCAGGGACATTCTAGCCGTTGCACGCGGTTGTTCTTTTACTGATGTATTGCTTTATATGAATATTGACTGCTAGACATACCAAACCCTTCTTAACTGTATCTCTTTTGCCATTAAATTGTATTGCTTTTATAAACTTTTTGCACCGTTTCATATGTTTCAACTTTGATTTCTATATTGGATCCTGCACCTGTGCTTTCTCTTATCAGTCTAGCAAATGCATTTACGCTAGTCCGCTTTCCTGCTCCATTATTGCTCGGAGCATACATAGCGGGGCAGTCCCCCACTCTGCCCCCCCCCACCCTGCACATGATAGTAAAAGCAATGAGACCAGGGTCTAATCAACTCATAATAATCCACACAGAAACAGTTGCAATATTTCGAAACACAACATCATAGTTTATTGGGGCACATTAATCAGGGTGGTACCAGCCACATCATTAAACAAAATTATAATCCAAGGGATGACGCGTGCCAATCGCTGTTTGCCATTTGCAAACAGCAGCCATCTGCTTCTGGTTTCCATGACTGCCAGTCAGTCTGAAGAGAGGACATCCACTTCTGGTCTCCATGACTACCAGTCAGTCTAAAGAGCGGACATTCGTTTCTGGTTTCCGTGACTGCCAGTCAGTCTAAAGAGAGGCCTTCCACTTCTGGTTTTCAGAACTGCCAGTAAGTCTTTCTCTGGACCACTGACTTCAGGTGACGGAGTCTCAGCTATCCCTAAGGGGAGTCAGTGCTGGTCGACCGGCTTTGGCTCGAGTGCAGCCATTCTGGAACCGCTTGTGGCCGCAACAATAGCATCAAAGTTCTCCTCTTCGGCTAGGACCGCCCCTCAACTCCAACTGCAACAAAAAAAAAGATCTTAGCATTAGGGCTGTACCAAATACCATATTTAGTATTTGGCCGAATACCGAATAGTTTGTTAACTATACGGCGAAGCCGAATATGAAGCCGAATAGTTGCTTTATTTAATAAATCATGTTCCAAACTTTAAAAAACACACTTATTAAAAAAACAAATAAAGCACCATTTTAAATGTATTCTATATTTTAATTTTCCTTCATTGTAATTAATTTAGCATCTTTATTTAAAGTATAAAAGCAAGAAATAAAGCAGATTTAACCAAAATGAAGGGACCAAATGAACAAAAGATTGTTGCATATTCAGTGCCAGTTAAAGTGGGAGAATTCACTAATGCAAAATGACTGCATTTGTGAATCAGATGCATTGCATTCTCTATCCAGTTGCAAAGTCGATGTGGTCGAGTTTCGAAACTTCTTGGCAGCTCAAATAGAAACGTATAAAATGGTTCATGTCGGCTCATGCAGGACACAAGTCAAGAGGAAATCTGAAATGCATGAACTCCATCTCACAACTATTCACCCCACCCAAACAAATGCTGCTCACTTTTCACTTATCCTAGCCACTCTTTCTCGCCAATACACAAACCTATGCAAGTTATAATTTCCTGATAAAATATCAGATACAGTTAAACTCAGGACTCAAGTCCTTAAAAACAGAAAAGGAGGGACTATGACGTTCGCAATGGGAAGTGACATGACAGGAATTGAAAGTATCTATGCACATTTCTTTCAGTTTATTTTTTCCAACTGAAAAAAGTGCACATTGCATATAAACATTTGACAAAAGAAAAGATCTTCCTGTATTGTTGCAGGCTATTTATAAAAGATGAGCATCTTTTTTGTCTAAGAATCTGTAAACATGCCCTAAGGAGCAGATTACAATATAAGATATTTTTCAGCTGTGAGAATAGCAATTTGTCTGGTCTAATTCTATTACGTTTTTCAAACTGAACTCTATATTTGCCTTTCTGAGTTCATGTTACATTGTATTCAAATGAGAATGTCAAAGTATTTGGCAAGAGCCGAATATCAAGAAACTATTCGGCAGGAGCCAAATAGCTTTTTTTCAGCCGGAATTCGGCCGAATACTTACTCGAAGCCAAAGTTCGGTACACCCCTACTTAGCATATAAATACACAATCATATTAGTCAAACATTTCTACATATTACACGAGTACCAACAATATTCCAAATGACACTACAGGACCTGAAACAGAAAAGTTATTCATAAAAAGTTATTCCCAAACTTACACTACGGACCTAAAACAGAAAAGCTATTCCTCACCATGCACACTTTGCATTACAACAATCCTATATCCTAGAACACAATGGAACCTTATTAGGCACCTACCGGCCCCTGAGTCAATACCTCCACCTACACCCAGTGCAGGTGCTGCAAAAGGGAGAGGGAAAGTGGGACTTCAAGCGGGGGGGGTTTGCAGAAAACCAAGTGGATGGGCAACCGCAGCCCCCAGCTTATGAGCTCTCCCTGGGCCCGAGACCGGATGTGTTGGACCCGGGGAGCCTACTTCCACCTCCAGGTGAGAGGAGGAGGTGAGGTGTTGGATGTCCCGGGGAGAGGTGGTCAGAGGGGCCGCCCGTTAGGTGGCCAGCCTCTTAGCGGGGCAATCCCCCATTCTGCCCCCCTGCACATAATAGTAAAAGCAATGAGACCAGCATCTAATCAGCTCATGATAATCCACACAGAAACAGTTGCAAAGTTTGGAAACACAAGATCACAGTTTATTGGAGCACAGAAATCAGGACAGTCCCATCCACATCAGTAAACAAGTTTGTAATCCAAGCGGTGACCCGTGCCACTCCCCGTTTGCCATTTGCAAACAGCAGCCATCCGCACCTGGTTTCCATGACTGGCAGTCATTCTAAAGAGCGGCCATCCGCTTCTGGTTTCCATGACTGCAGTCAGCTTAAAGAGCGGCCATCCGCTTCTTTTCAGAATTGCCAGTCAGTCTTTCTCTGGACCACTGACTTCAGGTGAAGGAGTCTCAGCTCGCCCTAAGGGGAGTCAGTGCCCATCGACCAGCTTTGGCTCGAGTACGGCCATTTTCAGAACCGCTTGTGGCCGCAACCACAGAGTCAAGGTTCTCCTCTCCAGCTAGGACCGCCCTCCCAAACTCAGCCACGCTTTTTGGGTGGCTCCCCCAACCCCCCCAGTGCCCCCATATCTAAGCTCCTTATCTGCATACACATCTCATACTTATGTCTGCTTATGCAGATCCTGCCCCTTCTAGGGCTGTGAACCCCCCACAGGGAAAAACCTTCGGTATGTTCACATAACTCCCTGCCATGTGAGCCCCTGGCATCTGTCTGCCAGGTCGGTCGCTCCCATAAACTTTGTATGGATCACTTAATCTTCGGCTCCAGTGAGAACGGGCCGCCTTTGGTACCCGACTGACAAGTCAATCACTTTCCCATAACCCCTGTGTGGATCACCCATTTCTGTTCGAGAAAAAGGCCCACCTCTGGTATCTGATGCCAGGTCACTGCCAGGTCAGTCATTGTCATAACAATGCCCCTAAATTGTTTGTTCTAAAAGCTGAGTTATAGCCCCCACTGTGCAGTCTCCCAGGCCTGCAGTTATTTCCTAAACTGATAACTGGCAGGTTACACCCTGGGGCTTAACTCAGTGGGTTATCTCCATGTGTGCAGGTACTGTATTGTTGGTATTCCTGGGTAACGGGCACCCAGGGGTATCACTTTTCTGCCAAAGTGCCGTTCATAGCCCACATTCATAATCACCTGTTCTTATCATCCTATCAACGTAGTCAGCGCTCATCACCCAAGAAAATGTAAGGGTTTGTTACACCCCGCTAAAATATCGACCCGCGGCGTGCCTTTCCCAAACCCATATCAGTGCAACGAGCACTCAACCCCCGAGCTATTATGCTCTTGAATCCAGGAGTTTAACAGTTTTGAGCTGCGTTTGCAACCTTTCGGCTAATTAGAGAAGCCCTGTGTCAGCGCACTTTTCCTATTATTCCCAGAGCATCTTAACAGGTAGTACTGCTGATACCGACCTCGCACAATAACCATCGGAACCCTGAAGCAACATTAATACTGTGAAGTATCCTCCCAACTGTCCTGCCACGAAAAATGCCCTAATATCCTGCAAGTGGCCCAGGCCTCCCTAGTCTTTTGTACCTTTGAAGGTCTGGTGACCACCCCTAACACCTGGTAACAATGAATATGCCTTCCACTTGTGGACCCTCGAATTGTACATAAAAAACATAATTTTAAATTGTCAGTGTACTAAAGCTATCCATCCAGTTTTACCGCCGGCCTGTAGCCTGTGGGAGTGTCCCACACATTACCAAACTTCTGGGCACTTCTGCTGTGCTCATGGTCATACTCCTGGGACCTCCGTGAGGCGGTCCTAATCGTCCTCAGATATCTCCATTCTCCATGACAACACGTAAACATAAGTCCAGTATTGACACCATAATTATGCACAACAATGCCCCCGAGTTCGGCCCATCGGTGATGATGGACCCACTGGTGGGTTTGTAATTCAATTATTCTTTGGTTCCTCCTAGCAAGCCAGCTCTAAGGATAGGGTGGGGTTCCTAAATGGCAACCTCGTATGGCTATGCTGAAGCTCTGGTGACCACCACAAACCAACTACCTCTCTTTCCCTACCGACATTGGTCAGTCAAATAGCACCTAGGGTCTATTAGGGTGGGGGGTTCAGGGGAGCCGAGCTAATTTGTTCACTTCCCTTAGTCCTTACTCACGGACCCCCAAATCCTCCCTTGTATGGCAGCTCCTATGTTGCAGAGCTGCCGGAATGTCAAGCCCTCATTACACTGGGTCCATACACCTACTACAGTGTGCATACGCACACATCACATGCAATTATATTTGAACCAAACCCCCTTGATTGCTCTTTCCTTTGAGTGCCCAATTGTCAGATGTACTTCATGAATGCAACTGTGCTATGCACTAATAGCCTAAACCTCCAACCTGATATGGGGCGCAATTGATGTCAGTTCCTTCCGTTTTCCTTGCATGATATGATATTGATAAAACCCCTGGATAGAAATGTTTCCAAAGCAACAATACCCAAAGTGAAAGAGAAAATGGGGGAAATCAGGCCACCTATCTTTCTAGGCCTTGTCGTATCTGGCCGTGGCGGTGCAGCAGCACAAATTGCAGGGGGGGGGGGATTCCTTTGTTATATTTGCAGTTGCTATAATAACCAGAAGACACTTCTTTCCTCCTGAGTGCCACATAAAAACTCTTAAACTGAGGCATGCCCAGCCACTTGCCACTCATGTCCAATGCCTCACTTGTACCGTGACCAACCTGCCAAATGATCCTTTAGATCTGTAAAATCAGATATACCTATGGTGCTACAAGCCACCTGCATCAGGCCGATAAGTGCGGCAGCATGGCCGAATGGGGAAGAAGTGCAAATCCTTCCTTACACTGTGCATTACCAAGGACAAACTGGTGTTCTTCAGGGAACTACACAGCAATGCAGCCTACCGCCTCGTGCTGCCCATGGCCATTACCGAGTGCAGGGGCTATTATGCTTGAAGAAATTCCCCACCGGATCGAGTACTGGCCACACACAGGAGGAACCATATGGCGGTAAAAGGGCCCAGCTTTACTGGCTGCTGAAATGTGCTGGGAAATGTGCATTTTTAAACAATATTAATTCGGCAACATATGGCGAAACTCCTAGATACTCATTCCTATGCCATAAATGCGCCTTTCACTTTGGTCCGCAATTCGAATGCTGTGTGATCCCTCATGCATATGCCACAAGCTGCCAAAAATGTTGCATACTATTGTTCAAGCACCAATCCCCACTAGTGTTGCACCCAGCACATCAGGTCCCTCTGTAAACGTACTCGTGCACCTGAAATCTGAGGGGATGCACTAAACAAATACCTACTCCCAGTGTCAACGAACCAGCAGCGAACCGTATGCAAAACAAAAACAATGCAAGTAAAAAGCGCATATCTCTGGTGAATGGTTATTAGCAGACTAACCCTGAAAAGTTGCCCTTGCAACCCGGCGACTGCCCCAGGTACAACAAAGCATATATCAATCCGGCAATTTTGAAACTGCTCTCGCCATGGTGTAGTGAATCTCATTGGCCCTTAAAAAATACCCAGTCGGCACAGCGACCACCCAATGCACAACCAAAGCAACAAGACATGGACCCGACAATATGGTATTGGTTTTGTGGTTTGTAAAATGTATACAATTTTATTTAAGCTTGATAAGGCTTTTGTTAAACTGAATTTATCAATAGGCAGGCCCTTTTTGAGAGTCATTCCATGGGGCAGGACCTTTTGGAGACAGGCTGTGCAGTTTTAAACTAAACAGTTATGTGCTTTTAATGACGTATTTGAAAATGTATAGTCTGCTTAGAATGCTCTGTGGTTATGCATGACGGCTAGGATAGCGCATAGATGTTGGTATCATCAGATCCTACTGCTACGTGTAGAGTTTATGCTCTAGAACTGTTTTTGAGATGTTGACTACATCGCTTGGGAATAAGTTGAAAATATGTGTAAATGGTTTAGTAAGTTTTTAGTGTTTATGGCACCACAATCATTCAGACACTCACACAATCATTCAGACAGTCGCACAATCAATCAGACACTCAAACAATCAATCAGACACTCAGGCAATCAATCAGACACTCAAACAATCAATCAGACACTCGCACACTCATTCAGACATTTCAATATTAAAGCTTGGAACCTGCCGCCCTTATCGCCTTTCCAAACATGAAATTAAACATTAAATAAACACTGACTGCACTTTTGGTGCGCTTGTCTTTTTGTGATGTGGCATATTTGCACATGTACAATGCCTTTTATCAGCTTCACAGCACCGATAAAGTGGATGAAACATTTAAAATGCATGCAATATGTCATTGGTATTTGAGTTTCTGCCAAAGATCACATATGTTGTGCAAGTGGTACAGCCGCGATTTAATGGTGAAAAGTAGTAGTGTTGATGACATTTTAAGGGTGACAATCATTCAGACACTAGCACAATCATTCAGACACTCACACAATCGGACACTCGAACAACATGTGTCTTCAAGGCAGCCAGTGGCCGTGAGAGAAATTCATACATGCCAACATGCCCCATTCCGGCCTGGAGCTGCTAGTCCATTTCTGATTTTAACTTTGAATTCTGGGACTTCTAATACTGGGTATGCAGTGGGGAAATCTGGGACTACAAGGCTCAGGATACAGAGCCAAAACCAAGACTGAATTTCCATTTCCTGACTGGAATGGGGTGTGTTGGCATGTATGCAAGTGGAATAAGAGGGAAAGGACTTACAGGATTTTGGGCTTTAAGTCCAGATCTCCATTGATCAGACAGCATCCAGTGTATTTGACTTTGCTAGGGTTGAGTTTTGACTGAGGCTCACTCTAAAATATCGAAGCCAAAAGCATGAAGCAAAGTACCTTGAACATTAAGCTAATCAAGTGGGGGACATTGGATATAAATATGGGCCCATATAGGTTTTCCCCAATACAGTTTTCAGGATATGTAGACATGGATTTTGTTTTTAAAAACAGATAAGTATAAGGAAAGAGCAGGTATGGGTAGACAAAGCAGCAGAGGGCCCCAGGTGGGGAGAACTAGGGATGAGAGGAGTGACCAGTGATTGGCAAGAGGTTATTTGAAGAGTAAGCCTTCAGGTCCTCCCTGAAGATTTGGAAGGAGGAGGTCAGTGTTACCTGCATTGGTAAATTGTTTTACAGATAGGGTGCATATCGGATAAATGCCTGTTTCCTGTTTCCCCCTTTGCAGGCCTGCTTTTTCCAGGCCCTCATAGATGGTGTGTTTCTTTGTCAGTATCTTGCTGCATTTGTGAGAATGCCAGTACAATGGCCTTGCAAAGAGGTACAGGAACCCCTCTAGAAAGGTGGTGAGAGGATCAGTGGAAATACTGCGTCCTGTCCTAAGCCTAGTGATGGGGGTACCTGATTCATACCCCTTTTCCATGTGCCTGCATGTTGACTCACAGTACACCTTTTTCTCATGCCATACCTGTGAGCAATGGCCATCTGGCAAGGGTGCAAAGTCCTGACTTTTAAAAATGTGTATTAATGAATAGAATGAGGAGAGTAATTCCATCTCCAAAAAGGTAATCTTCCAACCAGAATTCCTTTCTCCGTCAACTTTATGCCAAAAGCATAGTTTGCTTGTGCACTGCTGCATCAATAGACTGATCCGCGGTGCCTGCTCTACTCATGGCACAGAGCAAGTTCAAAGGTCACAAGATGCCCACTTAACAGCAGCAGTGGCAGCCAAGTCACTGCAGTGCAGGGGCAGCATTTACAATATGCCCTGCTGTACCAACTAAACGCCGATGATCATAAGTCAACCATGATGGTGGAAGTGTAATCTCTAAATTAAGGCTATGCCTTAGTTTAGGAATAGTGCATGGCAGTACTTATGATCCACATCCCAATTGATATTGCACATGTGTTAGCTCATGTGAGTCAACTCTGCTATGCAAGGTGATGTGTATTCTTGTCATTCGGGCGACTCTTCTTTGATCTCTTTGTAAGGGCAGGACCCACTGGACGAGACAGACAGTTGTCCTGGGTCCGAGCATCAAAGGAGCACACCCATTCAAGAGGATTAGCCTCAAACCAAGGTGCTGCATCTCTAAAGGACTTTCTTCTTAATAAGAAGCAAGGGGCAGGATTATGATAGACAGGAGTGCTCTGGTCAATGGAAGGAGACTTACACAATTTTGTATCTCTCTGTCTCTCTCTTTCCCTTTCCTGTTCGTCACACTTCCTATGAAGCAAAGCAGGACAAGACCCACCTGGAGAGTCAGGATTCTTGTTTGATCTCTTTGTAAGGGCAGGTAGCACCCTGAGCATGAGACAGACAGCTGTCCTGGGCCCGAGCATCAAAGGAGCACACCCATGCAAGAGGAGTAGCCTCACACCAAGGTGCTGCACCTCTAAAGACCTTTCTTCTTAATAGGAAGAAAGGGGCAGGATTATGATAGGCACGAGTGCTCTGGTCAATAGAAGGAGATTTACACCATTTTGTTTCTCTCTGTCTCTCTCTACCTTTCCTGTCCATCACACTTATTCTAAAACAAAGCACTTTGGGTGCGACATCAGATGGGCAAAGTCTACTGCATTCGAGAGCAGGGATTACACCAATAATGCAGACTAGCTTTACTCCAATAACCTGGGTACGTTTGCTTTTAAATGAAGGGGTATCCCACCCCTTCGACAGATCCTCTTAAGACACTGAAGATTTTCTCTGTGGCAACTAAAAAGAACTCACTGGACTTCCTTTGGGAAAGTTACGCTTTCTAAAGCCCTCAGCCTGAGGTGAGGAAGGAGCCATCCAAGGCAGAAGAACAGTCTGCTCTCTATCCACTCCCAGGGGACATTGGCAGTGAACCTTTGCTGTGGACCAGGGCCCGTTGAATCTCCCTGCTCTGCTGCACGGGACTGGTTGCTCTGTGCTCACTGCACTTTGAACGAGAGGCTTTTGCACTTCTACACTAATCCGTACTGTTGCTTGCACTTCAATCAGTTCAATGCTGCATCGTGTCCCAGCTGCGCCCATCATTGGCTAGCCCCGAAGTTACTGCTCGACACCGGGACCAGAGACATTTTTATGAGAGGGCACTTGCCCAGGGCCCCCACGTTGGAGGGGGCCCCAGAAAGCTAGCTGATCTGAAGAAGTAAGATTCCATTGTTCACCTGTCTTAAATAGCACACTTCAGGATATTTTATGGGGTGCTGCTGAGTCTCTAAACCCATTGCCTTTCTAATTTGGCAATTGCATTCTGCCTTGATCAGTTCATGATTTTTGCTTTCTGTGTTCACTCTGTTATACATAGTTTGTGTGTTCCTTATGGCACAACTCTGTAGCATTCTTTCCTTCCTATGGGAATTATGTTGATCATGTGCAATAGGTAATGGTGAAATGCATATTGATAAATTGAGAGCCACAATGGTTCAGAAGTTAGCTCAGTGTGTTAAGCACCCATTGCAGATATATGTGTTCATATCCAAAATTAGAATATCACATTCCAGCAAGGCTGGCTGAGCCTTTCCTATGTCTGAAGTTTATAAACCTGCCTGCCTATGTACTTGGTTTTGCAGAACAACATCTACTATTATCAGCAATGTACCTGTACCAGATAGAGGTTGCCATTGAACAGTCGTTCAGCATTGGCGACAACAGGACGTACAGCGGCTACTGGAACAGCCCGCTCCTCCCGCACAAGACCTACAGCGTTTACTTCCAGGCCGCCAGCAGGGCCAACGCGGAAATCAAAATTGACTGCGTTAGGATAGCTACAAAAGCTGCGATAATCGTGACCCAGTATACAACACCGTACATTTGCATCGCCCCAGCTGCAGGCGACGACCAACTAACAGCACTGGCAGTACCACCTCATCAAGATAACCTGAAATGTCAACCCAGTTTTAATGAATTGTATCAGTGTAAAGGTTTTCATAATATCTCTGTAATTCTTCATTGATCAAGGTAGGATCGAAAGTCATTCCTCCTGAATGTTTCTCCACGGCTCAAATAGCTATGCTCCCATTGACAATCCTCAGAGAATGAGCTAATAAACGACTGCATTTCAACCCCCACACTTTGAAATATGCACATCTGATCCCAAGCAAAGCTTGTTCTGCTGTTCCACTTAGTCATTTATTAGGTCATATTGTGAGGAAAGGCCTCCCATGCTCTTATCAGCTCTTTGCTGCTCGTCTGCCGCCTGCCCAGAATCTAGGCCACATCTCGGAGGTAAGAGTCAGAACTACAAGTCAACTCACGCATACCCATGCCCTCATACTAGATACCTCAGAATGTGCAACCGCACGCTGCAGGCCACCTTCAACACGAACACCCACAATGCCCGGCTATGCTCACGCACCTTGTCACCCCCGCCACATGTGACCACGGCTAGACTCTTCCGCAAAAAGCCTACAGCTTCTATGAATACTGACAATATAGCAGATAATGAAGTACTTTACCACACCCACATGGATGCCACCCCCATACAAAATGTGTTACCACCTGTGTCCACCACCACTGAAAATGAGACCCCCAGTGTAAAACCTGTGGTTTGCAATTCTTCTACCACCATTTTGAAGGCTACTGTGCCAAATGTGTTACCACTTGTGCCCACCACCACTGAAAATGAGCCCCCAGTGTAAAACCTGTGGTTCGCAATTCTTCTACCACCATTTTGAATGCTACTGTGCCAAATGTGTTACCACTTGTGCCCACCACCACTGAAAATGAGCCCCCCAGTGTAAAACCTGTGGTTTGCAATTCTTCTACCACCATTTTGAATGCTACTGTGCTAAATGTGTTACCACTTGTGTCCACCACCACTGAAAATGAGCCCCACAGTGTAAAACCTGTGGTTTGCAATTCTTCTACCACCATTTTGAATGCTACTGTGCCAAATGTGTTACCACCTGTGTCCACCACCACTGAAAATGAGCCCCCCAGTGTAAAACCTGTGGTTTGCAATTCTTCTACCACCATTTTGAATGCTACTGTGCCAAATGTGTTACCACTTGTGCCCACCACTACTGAAAATGAGCCCCCAGTGTAAAACCTGTGGTTTGCAATTCTTCTACCACCATTTTGAATGCTACTGTGCCAAATGTGTTACCACTTGTGTCCACCACCACTGAAAATGAGCCCCCCCCAGTGTAAAATCTGTGGTTTGCAATTCTTCTACCACCATTTTGAATGCTACTGTGCCAAATGTGTTACCACCTGTGTCCACCACCACTGAAAATGAGCCCCCCAGTGTAACATCTGTGGTTTGCAATTCTTCTACCACCATTTTGAATTCTACTATTACAAATGTGTTACCACCTGTGTCCAGTCCCTCCCCAGCCATTACCGAACCACATCTAAAATGCGCCTTGATTAACGCTAGGTCCATCAATGCCCACGCTTTAGACATCCACGACCTCCTAACCACCCATGACCTCGATCTGCTCATGATCTCAGAAACATGGCTACACGAGGCCTCTGGCCTGACACTCGCCCTCGCACTACCACCTGGATACTCCATCACTAGACAAGATCGTCTCTCCAAAGGTGGAGGTGTAGCAATTATTGCCAAAGACTGCCTCCCCATCAGGAAGGCAGAGAAATCCTTGCACAATAGTGACTACCTCCAAGTCAAAATTAACCTATCTCCCCAATGTACCATTGCTATCCACATTGTCTACCGCCCCCCAGGCCCAACAGGTGACTTCCAAGCCTCTCTCATCCACCTCCTCTCTGACAACCTCAAAAATTAATCAAAAGCCATTCTCCTTGGGGATGTTAACCTAGGTCTCCTGGACAGGAAGGACCCAGCAGCCAAATCCCTTGACTCAGCCCTCAAGGCTCTAGGGTACAATAACACCATATTTAGCCCAACCCACACCCAGGGCAGAACCCTTGATTGGATTGCGCAACATAACTGCCCACTCATCATCACTGGAAACTCTGCCACCCCATGGTCAGACCACCACATCATCACCTTCAGCATCCTCACCACCTGCTCCACCACCCCCCCACCCCAGCCACTGCCACCCTGCCTTGCCAGAAGCTCCCGCCAACTCACTAAGGAAAAGCTACTGCCTTTCCTCCAAGGCCCAGCCTTCCGACCCCCTTTCTCCACAGACCCAGAAACACTCGCAACAGCCTACGAAGTTGCCATCAAAGCAGCCATTAATTCCATTGCCCCCCTTAAACCCAGTAAGTCCAAACTCACCACCCACTCCAACTCCTGGTTCACCCTGGACCTCCTCGCACTCCGCATTGAAAAAAAGGCCGCTCTCACTCAGTGGCAAATGTCTCACTCCGACAAAGACAAGATGACTTTTAAATCATGGTCCACTAGATATAAAAAAGCAATCACCCTAGCTAAGGCCAAATCCTTTGAATTCAGAATCTCTGAAGCACAATCCAGCACTAAATAAATTTTTAGGGAGCTTGAAACACCTACGCCCGCTCCCCAGAACTTCACCAAAGACAAGGCCTGGTGTGATGATAGACAAACAGCCATGAAAAATAAATTAAGCCTGCTCCAAAACAAAATACTAACCACAAAGCAAGCCCTACCCAACACACACACCCCTGTCCCACCACCAGCCCCGCCCCCCCCAACCTTTCTCATTCAAACCCATTCTAGAAAAAGACATCACCAACATAATGAGGAACATCAAACCCTCCAATTGCAAAGGTGATGCATGCCCAGCCACCATTATCAAAGACTGCGCCGGAGCGCTAGCTCCTTTCCTTACAGCCTTTGTAAACGCCTCCTTTGCTACTGGGAAAGTCCCTGCCTCCCTCAAGGAAGCCTGGGTCCGCCCTCTCCTAAAAAAAACCTACTCTCGACCCCACATCCCCCAACAACTATAGACCTATCACCACTGTCCCTTTCCTCCTCAAAATACTGGACAAAGCAGCCTACATGCAGGTTCAACACTTCATTGAAGAGAACAAACTTCTAGGACTCCGCCAATCAGGCTTCCGCCCTAGACACGGGACTGAAACCGCCCTACTTGACCTGAAAAAACAAATGGATGATGCCAGAGACATGGGCAAACCAGCAATTCTCTTACTTCGTGACCTTTCCGCGGCTTTCGACTTCGTGGATCATGACGTCCTATGCCACCACCTCTCCTCTACTGCTAAATTCTCCCCTGAAGCCGCAGCATGGATCACTTCCTTCCTACAAGACAGAACCATGCAAGTATTCTCTGACTTAGCATCCGCATCACCAACCATCATTCTCTGCGGTGTGCCCCAAGGCTCCTGCCTTTCACCCACACTCTACAACATCTTCACACGGCCACTTTTTCTCATCCTCGACGCCATGAGCATTTCATACACTAACTACGCCGACGACACACAGATCCTCCTCACTCTCACTGGCAACTATGACACTGACTCCATGACCCTCAACAACCTCTACAACACCAACCAAGCCTGGATGGCAGACAATGGACTATACCTCAACTCAGACAAGACCGAACTCCTTCTGGTAGGCTCACCCGACACGCTGAAAAATCTAGACTCCCAATTCAGTCATTTCACCATTGACTCCATCAAAATACCTGTCTCAGAATCAGTCAAAACCCTTGGAGTCTACTTGGATTCCAACCTATCCATGGATAAACAAGTCAACGCTATAGCCTCGGCAGCTGCATACCATGCCAAACTTATCAACGCAGTCAGGCCCTTTCTCTCCAGAGAGAACTGCACTAACATAGCCAGAGCCATCACTGGATCTAGGCTTGACTATTGTAATGTACTATTTCTAGGCACCTCTAACAAAAACCTAGAGAGGCTACAAATCATTCAGAATAGTGCTCTCCAGGCAGCCCAAGGCATTGCCAAAACAGAACACATCTCGGAGGCTAGAAAACTAGCACACTGGCTCCCAATAAAAGAAAGGATCATCTTCAAGACTCTGACACTGACCCACAAGTGCATTCACCTTACTGCCCCTGACTACTTCTCCCAAAGGATCCATCCCGTCTCTTCTACGAGACCAACCAGATCACCATATACTAACATGCTCTCTGTGTCATTAGTAAAAAAAAGTCAGAGCGGGCGGATCCAGCTTCCCATATCTCGCACCCACTCACTGGAACGCCCATCCCCCACAATCCGAGGTGAGGCCTCCCTCAGCACCTTCCGCAAAACCATGAAAACCATCTTATTCACATAAGATGCCTTGCACCAGTCAAATACATCTCATTTGTTCCTAATGCATAAACTGTACTGTAATGACCAACTGTACCAACCAAAATGTCAGCTCTATGCTTTGTCGAATGCATAATGTACCACTGAATGACTCTATGCCTGTAACTAAGCTCTTGCAAGTAACAGCGCCTCAATGCCCATGGGTTACTTGCGTGCTATATAAATTTAAATAAATAAATACATAAATAAATAAAAACGAACATATCATCCGTAAGGTGAAGGCCTAGAAATTGGTTTGTTCAGATGGGGTGTTGTAAAACCTAGGCAATCACCTCCAACGATGGCAGAAACTGTTAGTCCAAGAGGTGAACAACTATCAAAATTCAAGACTATGGAACAACAGCATTCATGTTTGTATCCTGGATTTGCCAGCAGACGATACAGTGATCCTGGTCAACTCATCTAATATATCTTACATTACTGTGCTGTCTTCTGTGAGGTTTGCCTTCTCGCATGCTGCTGGTATCATTTAGCCCATTACTTGATCTTTCTTCTTATGTAGGCCATTTGGGTGGAAGGGTTGGTAGACAGAAGAGAGCGGACCATATGGTGCAGGCATCAGGCAAGCATATTTTAAGGTCTGCTTGTTTGACACAAAAGACTGTTCGCTTTTTGTAAAAGACAATGGTTTTTATGCACATTTATAGATGAAAATGTCTCAAGCCATTGTTTTGTAAGTATTTAAAGCTTTAAAATACAAAAGACAAACCCAGATTAAATTTGTTAAATCACATCGATTGGTATGCTGGTTCTTATATACTAATATACAAAAAAGGGGAACCCCAATATAACTACTAAAGTAGTAGCTCTACCTTTTATTGGGTTGGGTAGAATTATAGACGTAGAAGGTAGTTAGCTCATGTCACACATCTACAGCCAATAAACATTAAATCAATGCTGTAATACGTACAAAATTCATAATTAATAGTCAATAGTTTTCAAATTCTTATAAAAATACACATTGGTTTATAGAAAAGATTGTTGATGGAGAAAACCCCATCCAGTTCACGTGGTGAAACAGTTACACACTATCTAAAAACAGACAATTTAGTTTGTGACACTTAGATTATGATATGTACTGATAAATATCTAGCAGATTGAACATGGATATAATAGTCTCTGCAGGAGTCGTATACTACCTTGCTTAGATCTAGTGGCCCTGTTAGGGGGAAGATGATATTCTGCTAACTAGAGGTTGTTACACTAGTTAGGAAAGGCTCGACATGTTTCAGTTCTCTGGTCGTTTTAGGAACTTTCTTCAGGAGTGGTGTCACTGTATCGAAATGGTTACAATAAAAGAACAGTAAAAACAGCAGAAAACACTTTCAAATTCAAACAGGATATGGTCTGAATACATTGAGCATTGGTAGGTGATTCCTGTTCCTGTTGTGAGTGTATAGTAACACGGTTGGAAGGTTTGTCTGTGGATTTAGATATAAGACAAAAAGAACAGAAAGAAGAGAGTAAGCCATCAATGCTTAAGCGACTTCTAAAATAATTTAATTTTATTAGGCAATACTAGGTGTATTAATTACCCAGTCTTGTCTGGACGAGTAGTAGTTGTAGAGGAGTGGTCCTGAATATAGCAGGGAATAGTCCTCTTGGTCATTAGTGGACTCCAACTGGAGTTTCACAAAGACCTGTAAATATATTAACAATTTTTAGTTAGCATAATGATTATGAGGTAGGGCTCGAGCAGCAACATTGCATGACTGCCACTAGTAGTGGCTTACCTTTCGTTATTGAGTAAAGGGTCCCTGTGGAGATGATCCATGTCCTTCGGGACACTCTAGGGCAAGTTGACAGGTGCGGGATAGGCTATTTACATGAGCCTCGACCGTCAGTGACTGCCTGTAAAACAGTGGCACGGGGAGGAATCAATAATGTTCATAGAAAGCAATACCTACGTTAGTAAGCTAGGTAGAGACACTGTCCCCGATAGTCAATTGTGAGGTAGAACGAAGAAAGGCTTACCTTGCACTATTGGGCGTGTGCTGTAGTTGATCAGATAGTTTACATAAAGTCAACTCTTCCAGTTAGTGCCTTAAACGCTCTCGATGCGGATTCGCGGATCAAGTGCACTGGAATAAAAAGGTATATGATTTCCAGTTAGGGGAGGGTCCTCTACAGGAGTTCGAAAAAGCCCCGTGTTTAAAGGATTAGTTTACATGCCGTGGCTAGTCGCGTGTCGTAAATTAACTGTTACGCTTACTCGTATTACACGACAGTGGATGAATATAATACTCGAGTTGGCCGCTAGGAATCTAGACTGTTTGAAGGGCCACTATGTTTATTAGCATGGTATTCGTGAGGACTTACCTGGATTTCCCCAATTGCGGTCTCGTAAGCTGCGTCTCCGAGGCGCGGGCTTCCCGTAGTAATCCGAGTGGCAATCACCATCTTGGGTGGGGAACAATATAAAGCAACACCAGTCCTTTTTTGCTTTTTACTGTTACTTGCTACAGTATAGATAATGGTTTAGATAACGAATATAGGAATCGAGTAGAGTGAAACAAAGTAGTTTACTGGTAGTACGAGCCATGCAAAGCCCGACTAGCAACTCCATAGTGTTGGTAAAAAACGGAGAAAATACAGTATTTGTCATTTGCATTGAGTTAGGGATCAGAACTACGGGAATTGCGGTTGCAATAATAACATTTAGGTTGTATGGAGGGAGAAACAGACACATTTTGTGATCCTACGTTAATGGTAAAAGCCTACTGATTTCTATGATTAAGACGCAAATAGTATGATTAGAATGGAGTCATAGTCCTATTACTGTCTAAGGCGATGCTATTCACATTCACCAGGTTCTATTATATTTTTTGCCATTCGGTGGCTTTGTTTAAACCTATTTGATCACTTTTAGTTTGGAAAATGAGTCTCTGTTCTTTTTCTATTAGTAGTTTCTTCTTTTTAGTAGTATCTTGCCCTTTCAGAGTTAGTAGCACGGTCCATTTAAGGTCATCACTTGAGTGGTTATTTTCAGAGAAGTGTTTAACCATGGGTGCTTGTAGTGTGTTATTACGTATACAACTTCTATGTTCTATGATATGTGTTTTTATTTTCCGAGTTGTTTTACCTATGTAATGAAGACTACAAGGACACGTTATCATGTCGATTACAAACTCTGAATTGCAATTGGTGACTGGTGACTTGCAATTGTTTCCATGGTGTCGATAAACCCATGTCGATTTCTTTAGATTTTTGGGTGTACTTACACACTGAACAGAATCCGCATGGGTAATGACACACTACTGGGTTCATGCCCCAGGTAGTTGTAAGATTGTCTTGTTCTGGTTTCTTGCCTTTAAATTTGCTGCTGCTCACCCTATTGCCTATGGTCATGCATTTTCGGTAGGTAAAAAGAGGACATGGAAACTTGCTATTAGATTGTTCGAATATCTTCCATTCTTTCCGTACTATATTAGTAATAGTTAGGCTCAAGTTGGTAAAGGTATTCACGCTCACTATTCTTGTGTCGGTTCCTTTTTTGACCTTTTCTTCAAGCAGCGCTTCTCGGTTGTTGTTATATGCTCTCTTCGCTGCCTTTTTAATCAATTTTTTTGGGTATTGACTCTCTTAGTGTTTTAGTGAGAGTTTCCGCCTCGTCTTCGTAGGTTTCTTTGGTGCTGCTGTTTCTTTTGAGCCGTAGGAATGGCCCGTATGGTAAATTATCTTTAAGGTGTTTTACGTGGTGGATGTGATAATGGAGGAGGGAGTTTTTATCAGTAGTTTTGAGATGACGGAGAGAATGAAGCTAGAATCATTCCCATTTTGCATAACACCCTTCTATATGTCATGTTTGGTAATGTGATTTGTTTACTTTCCAAGTCCGTTTTTTTTAAAATAAAATATAAAATGAGATTTAGTTCATGGTAAGAACTGGAAAAGAAAGTGTTCAAATTCAGAATGTGCAGAGTTGGTACACATCCCAGCTTCACCCCTTCACCCCTTAACCAATGTGTGATCCTGGGCATCTCATTTAATCTTGTATTGCCTAACCTCTCAATATTGCCAGTCCCTACACCTTTCAAAATTGTCAGCCCTTCCGAGTGATTTCCTTCTCATGGTATGATCTTCATAAAAGCCATATTCATGATTCCTCTGTGTTTATAGTGAGAATATTTATATTGCACCCCACAGGCATTTGTTCCTTTGATATCCAATGGCAACACTATTTGAAAACCATATCCCACTTCTAATCTCAGTCTGTCTGGATAAAGACACCTTCCTGGTAGCTTCTAATCTGCTTCCAGCATTTATGATACAGTATGTGTAGCATTCTCCTTCCTTCCAATTGGTGCTATCTATCCATGCATGCAAACCTTTGCAATCTGTGAGGCAGCTAATGTGAGTTGTCTATCTATTATGGGTTACATGTACCTTTTCCATACAGTCCTGCATTAATACTATATCTACCTTCCTGGATGTTATTGATAAAAAAGGTATCATGTGTGTACTAGAACAGTAACCCCTTTGTAGACTGCTAATATTCGTCTTCAATGCTACTTGTTTATCATTCCGATTAGAGCAAGAATGAAGAGGGCAAGGGGACTTAAAGGGAGTAAACGTGCTTATTATGCTGCGAGACAGCATATCAAACTATAGGTTGTGAGAGACGGATGGGGGGTAGTGGGTGCGACCAGTATTCTTGATCCCTTAATTCCTTTGGTTTGGTGGAGGGGGCCCCAAAGATGTCTGTGCCCAGGGCCCCAAAAGTGCTTAAGATGGCCCTGGCCGGGACCAGACGCGTACCACTGCTGAGCTGCATGCAACTCTGACCAGAGGTTACAAACATGGCTCAGCCCAGCTAGCTTTCAATCAGCTGCCTCACCAACCTGCACATTGATGCACACAAGATCACCAACTTTAATGACCGTCACCAGCCGACTCGCTCCGCTGAAATGCTATGCATTAACCCCTCCCAGTGGCTAAATCCTAACTCAGCCTGGCCAAGTGCAAAGAGATCCTGGGACTGCTCCAACCTGCAATGTTAAGAGCCACCCTTTGACCCACCCAGAGTGACCGCATTCATCCCTACTCGACGCCCACTTGCTGCTGGGGCCACATGATCCGTGTTGCTTCTGCTCTGTCTGGCAGATTAGAAGGTGCACGAGTATGAACAGTCTCATAGTGATTACTCTTCATGTATTCAGTGTTTCTTTCAATGCTTATTACATTCAGGCTTTTCTTGTCACCAACATTCCATTTTCTTACTCTCTCGTGTATATTACTGGGATGAGTATGAATAACGGTTCCCCTTAGGCCTCTCGGTTCTCCCGTTTTCCCTTTACCTGGGCTTGCCTTGGATAACGTCACTGGGGCCTTCGTATGTTCAGGGTTCGTTGCATTCCCCATTTTCTCTACTTCTTGCTTTTCTTTGGCGTCCCGAGATCCATACTCTCCCTTGTTACGGATTTACAGCTCCATGGGTAACTGGATGATAGGTGGTCAGGCCGCCCAGTGGCCTTGCCATAGTTCTAGGGACCACTAGTCCACCACGGGATATCCTTGGTCACGCCACCAGTATTGCCTTCTCTCTTTTTCGTTCTTGATGGATGCTCGGTGTCCCATGCTCTGCTTTGGCTTCCATTTAGTTTTCTGCAGAGTCTCCTCCCCTCTCAAGTGTTGCGTTGGCCTGGGGCTTCCCTGGCCGTCGTACACATCTCTCAGCCGCCGCTTGCAGTGGTGTCTCTCTTCAGTTCAGCTTCTTCATCCCAGTTACATGGGAATTCCTACTTAAAGAGACATATACATTTTCGGTTTGACAACAACAAATTGTAGCATCTTCTTCCCCGTCTACATTGTACGTCCTTCAAGTTGTTTAATATTCCCAAGTAGGTTATAAAAGAATAAGGGAGTTCCTCAGAGGAACAGGAGTGCTTGTCCCCAAAGGGGAGGTCTCTCGCGGTGAGGTCCCACTTGCTTCTTCCCCTAGGGAGGGTGTTGCAGAGTGGGCTCACCTCCCTAGCCACACAGTGAAGGCTCCCCTTTGGTGGGGAAAGGATAAATTCCCTCGATTCCTCACCTATGTCTTCCACAGGGTTGGATTCTATTAGTGTTCATATCCCGTTCTTCTGCAGATGGTGTTTTTAATTAGCGTATATATTTTTATAGAAGCTTGATTGGACATTCTCTTTATTTTGTAGTGGGTTACTATGTTGTTTGGGTCACCACTGAATCAAATTTGCACCCCTCTTAAAAGCACAGGCTTCCCTCCGCCCAAGTTGCCACAAAGGGGAAGGAGGTATATTTCCTAATTGTCCCTGTTTTCTCTTTATGATTGTATTGGGTTTCGGTGTCTAGAAGTGTGAAGGCAGCTGAGGGGGGCATTTCACCCCTACTCATCCTTGTACTGAATCAAATTCGTCACAATACCTCTCAAGGCAAATGTTTTCTATCTTTTACAGGAAAGTTCAACAAGCGAGCTAGCAGAATGGGACTGAGCCTTCAGTGCCCCACGTGAGCAAAGGGGAAGTCGGAATGACCAAGACCTGTTTGAGAGAAGTTTCTTTCCCCACAATGTGGCCAGTGCTAAAGCAGCAGCAGTAGACAGCATGTCAGGAGAGAGAGCCCCAAGGATCCACAACAACAGTGGCGTGGCAGAGAAGCTTCTCACACTCAGCTCCTGGACTACAGTGAAAATCCACTCTGGGATACCAGGTAACCACTAGACCACCATAGATAATCCCAAGGGACTTAAACACCCGCTCGCTTTTTGGAACAGTACAGCAGGAAAGGCAGGCACAGATGCCCACCAGACAGACTTGGTCATTTGGAACCGCCATTGCTGGTAACAGGCAGCCATGGGTAGATATAGGGGAGGGGCTTAAGAGGGACTTTTTTGCATTTCTTGCTTTGTGACAACTCCCAGACGGGGTAGGAGCAGATGGATTGGTCAGAGAGAGATGGACAATCACAGGGTACAAGGAAGTATAAAGCAGGAAAACAGGAAGTGGAAGGTTGTTTGGGTAAGGTCAAAGGAGGAGGTGGACCCAAATACAGATAGGAGGAAAGAAGGAGCGGCAGAGTCTGGAGGCGTTTAGTGGACAAGGTGGGGTGTTGGCTAAGTGAATGCAAGGGTACTGCAGATTGAGTGTAGGTGTTTGTATTGGAGAGACGACTGGGTAGAGAGGTTAGTGTAAGGAGTGAAGTGAATTGACTGATGCCAGGTAAAATGTGGGTGTTTGTGTAGTTTTGGGAGGAGAGGAGTAGAGGGAGGAGTAGAGTAGTAGAGGGAGGAGGAAAGTGGTGGTAGGGGGAGGAACAGAGTAGGAGTGATGGAAGTGAAGGAGTAATATATAGGAGGAGAGTATTGGTGTGAAAGGGGAGTAGTGAAGTGGGGTGGGAGAAGAAGTAACATCAAAGGGTGGAGATGAGAGCTAGGAGGATTGAAATATCCGAAGAACCGGCAAGTGGTTGGTGGATTAAGGAGGAAGCAGAGACAGTAAGCGTAGAAGAGTAGAGGTGAGTGTTTGTGTCAGGTACTGTCAGGTTGGAGTGACATATTCCTTTTACATACCGTATCATATACACATTTACAATGGGTCAGGGGAGACACATATTTAGTATAGAAAGGTTTTGGGAAGTTATTATGGGTTATATTTTTAAACAGCCAATTTTGCCCTTAACCTTCATTGCAGTCTATGGAAAATGCCCCAAGCCAAGATGGAGGTTCTCAGTCTAAATTCTAATTGGCTAGAGATTGTTTATAGGGAGGACAGTGAACATTCTAAGCTGCCTTTCATCGTCTTTGCCCAGCTGAGAGGTTGTGTGCTATGCTGCTCCTGCTTAACTTTTTCTGGGGTGTCAAGTTTCAAGCAGTCGAGCGGCATCTTTGAAAATATAACAGGAGTCGTGTATGGAGTTTGGTGGAGACACAGGACAGGAGTGAGAAATTTCCAATTTTCGGAGAAAAGAAGTTTTCAAAACTCAATCACAAGATAAGTGACTTTCCATGTTTTTATGAACTTTGTAAAAAGGTTATATTAATTTAAAAGGATTGAAAACGCAAACCTGTATCTAAAAACTGAAGCGCGTACGTTTGTTTTCTTTCCTACGTATCATTTCAAACTAGCGCGTGATTTTTTCCGTTACCTTGAGCCTGTGCGTGTTACTCTGCGCGTGAGAGTGAAGCGCGAGCGTGAACTTTTGACTCGCGTTTACTGTTCATATACGCGAGGGTTTTGCTACGTGAGTTCGCATGTGTATTTTATTACGCGTTTTGAATCTGCGTGTGCGCAAGAACAAATCTATGTGGAGCTTCCGCGCGAGCTCTCAGAAGTGTCACGCGATAAAATAAAAGCGCGTGTGCTTTTTCCCGCAATTTGGTTTTTGCGCGTGTGCGTATTTTTTCGTGGATTGGACTTTAGCGCAAGTGTGTTTAACTCGCGTCTTGGACTTAGCGCTTGTGCGTCTTACCCGCTATTTGGATTTTCAGCGCGTGTGCGTATTTCCCGCGTCTTGGATTAAAGCGCGTGTGTTTTATCCGGCGGTTTGGATTTTCTGCGCGTATGCGTTTTACCCGCGGTTTGGATTTTTAGCTTGTGTGCTGGATTTTTCCACATGAAGATTTCATCGCAAGTTTTAAATTCATTCCAGAGTAAAAGACACTCTAAAAAGAAAATATTAAAATAAATACAAGAACTTAAAAGAACTTCCTCAAACTTATTTAAAGAACTTTAGACTTTGTTCAAGAATCTTGAGGTTGAGAAGACTAACTACAAAGTAAATATTACATTCATGGACCTGCTGAGAAGGCTGAATGATCTTTAAGATTCTGGTCTACAAGTAAGGAAGTCTTGTCTGCTTATCACTTCTCTGGGCATACTGAAGAGAAGTACCAGGTATGGTTTTTTGACTATTTTGGTAAAGGATATAGGGTTTTAAGGTTAGTATAGTAACCCATTGAGTAATGAGGTGTATTACATGTTTATGTTTTTAACTACAGGTGAAGAACCAGCGAGTTGATAGCTTCCAGCCTGGTGTTTGTTAATTTGTCCCTTCCCCCTTTCCCCTGGAAGTGAGGTAAACTGAGCGGTTATATATATTATCAGCTCAGAGTGCTACATTTTGGGTGGATTGTCCGGGGTTCAGCAGCTTCCGCAGACACCAGGATCTCAGCCTGACAGTTTGGATGTTAACAACTGAATAGAGTTGGGGAAGTTAGGAAGTCCCTGAGGAAGATCAGACAGCCAGCATTTCAGGACCTCATTATTAGTCTAAATCAGACATTAGACAGTAGGGCATACCGTTCTGTATAACTAACCAACGTTATGGATGCCTGGGTTATGGAGGAAATCCCAAGGGAGATGAGAGAGCAAGGGATGACCCTAACGACCAAGAAAATACAAATAAAAACTATTTTGGGCCACCTGTTACACCGTGGACATCATTATGCTTAATAGTGAAAGAGTAAGAGGGAGAAAATGATCATTCAGAACTGTGGTCTGCGGGTGAGATGGACGCGTTGCCTACAATCAACAGAAGGGAGGAGATATTTAGAGTCAACATGTACTGCAGACTAAATGAGTTCACAATTAAAGGATGGGTGGGGCTTGAAAGGCAGGGCATGTGTTATGTGTCTGTTAACAGGTTACCAATAAGTTGTCAGTCAAACATGGAGTAATGATCAGGAAGCACAAACCGATTCCTCAGGTCTTTGCAGGTCACTGATGGTAGTTTGCCAAATGAGATAACGAGGGAGGAGTGCAACAATGAGGAGGATCAGGCAGTCATACCGATGTCTGGAATTAGATAGCAAAAGCAAAGAGCTCCTCATCAGTTGCCCTCAGTAATAAGTTCATAATGCTTTATTCAACATAATTGTCCTTAGCATACACACAAATAATGTAACATATTTCAATACAAACATTAAACATCCAAAATATAAAAGATATAAACATTTAAAATCTCATAAAGGTTTAGTTTATCACATAGTTACATAATTGGTTGTCTAAAAAAACTTGTAAACTGATACCACATACATTCAAATGCAATTGATAAAAAAGGTAAAAACAACAAAATCAGCCATTGTTTCATCGACCAATCTAATAGTTCCTACAAGACTTGGTAAATGATCCTTGCCACAAAATACATATCATTCATATTTTCAGCAGATTGACACAATTTCAGAGCTTCTGCTACACAATTAATACATGCCTTCCTAAACAATGGTAGCTGATAGTCTCCTCAAATTTTTATATGAGTCGCAAAATAACAAAGTGTAAAATCATCTCCTCACTAGAATCACACAGTGAGCACATTTCAGACTTATGGTGTTCCAACCACAAGTAAAAATTGTAACCTTAAGAGTGCCGGACCTGAACGCCATAAAACGTATTTGCGCATATGTCAGGGATATGAGATAGAGATATTTCTCAGCTCTTTTATCGATTTTCAAAGATAAGTGATTCAAACTACTTTCAGGCGTAAGCAAGAGCTTATGAAATGTTCGTACATGGTCCATCAGGCAGATAACTTCACCTAGTGTTTGGTTGAACCTGAGTCTAACTAAATCCACCAAAGATGGCTTAGGTCCAGATCACTTAGCTGTTGCCTTACATGCTTGACCCGAACACCCTCCTGCAATGCCGAGCTTGCAATTGAAGGCTTCCGGATACGTTTCCAGCTTGGCAGTAGCCCAGAGTCTAACCCAGTAGAATACTGGCTTCAAAGCAATCTGACACACAATTGGTTCTAGTCCACATTCAATCAGTAGAGGGCCAGTTTGGAAACTCTTTGGGAGCCTGAGGAGCATTTTCAAAAATGTGTTTTCCACGTTTGCAAATTTCTGGCAATTACTATGTCCCCATAACTCTGCTCCATAGAGGACAGCTGAAGCAGTCTGCACTTTATATATGTTAATAGGAAGGGGTACTGCCCCTTCTCCGTGTGTCACAAAGAATTTCCTAAAGGCACTGCTTTTTTCCCCAAAGTAACCAATGATTTTTCAGATTGAGTAGACCATGAACCAGTGCCGGTAAATCTTACTCCAGAGTAATTTTACATGCTCAGGATGAGAGCCATCTTCTGCTAGTGAGCATTTGCAAAACCTCAATCTCATAGGCCTGCATACCAACATCTTGGTCTTAATTGTATTCGTAATCAGGCCTAATTGGTTGCATTTGCTTACAAAGCAATCCAGAAAATGGTTGATCCACATTGGTGATGTTGCTAGCAATGCTGCGTTGTCAGTGGAAAATAGCACTAGAAAGTATCAGCGCCTAACCTCAGGGAATCAAACCTTTCCTCTAAACATTTAGCCACCAGTTCCAGGATAACATCATCAATATGAATACTAAACAGGAGTGGGGCAAGGGCACATCCTTGCTGCATGCCCCTGTCTACTATGAACTGGTCTGAAGTTTCTCCTGCAAGACCCCACCTCACTACAGCTGCATTGTCTGTGTAGAGCTGTCAAATGGCAGCCAGCAGCGCATCAGGCACATCCCTGTTTGCTAGTACCCGCCAAAGCTGGTCTCTTGGGACACGATCGAACACAGTCTGATGCTCTACAAAGACCACATACACCCTCATTTTATTCAATACAGTATATGTTTGTAAAATGAGAGCCAAGGAAAACCATTGCTCTATAGCGCTGGTCCCTTGTTGGAAACCATCCTGTAGGTGGGAAGTAAGGTTATTTGAAATTACCCAGGCCTGACGTTGCTTTAAGACTAATTTAGCACAACCTTTTCCAATGGCGTCAAGTAGCAAAATTGACCTGTAATTTCCAGGTTTGTCTTTGCCTGCATTTATGTGAATTGGCCCAATTCTGGCACTACGAGAAGTGTCAGGGACCTTGTTCATTCGAACGGCTGCTGAGAATGGTTTCCATAAGATTGGTACTCATACATCAGGCTTGTCTTTCAACAAGTCAGCAAGTACCCTATCGGGCCAGGAGCTTTCTGGCCCTTGGAATTGTCAATTGCATTCCTTACCTCTACTATAGTGATGGTCATCGCTGGACTGTTGTGTTCAATCAACCCCAGACTCTCAATTAGGCATGCCCAGTATAGTCCACTCAGTAGCTATACCCACTTCATATAAAGCACTGAAATGATTACGCACATTTTCTGGGGAAATGGAACAGAGTAGTGGGCTATCTATCATCTTCTCCTTTTTCTCAACCACAAACGACCAAAATGCCTTTGCATGCCCCCTACTGGTCACAAAGACAAAAAAGAAGTAGAACTGCTACCATCAAGGCTCCTACCCAATTTTTGACAATGAATGAAACAAAATGGAAATCGGGGAGCCTGGTTTGATTGTACTAATGGAATGAATTCCTAGGTTAGTAACCCAAAGGATTGTCCAGAAAGAAAAAAGATCTACTGGTCACCTCACGTGTTCATTTAACTTGGCTTTGTGATATGCCTCTTTTATCCCTTGATTTTCTCCATGTATTTGGCTCTACATGAACGCAGCTTGTTTTTATAGGCACTGAAATAGGTCTCTCTTTGGCAAACTGCAGTCACCATCAAACCAATCAGCCTTTCTAGTGGTTCTTTTTTTAATCTCATGGGCAGGAGGATGTAGGCTTGTAACCAAATGATCAAATTCTGCCAGCACTTCCCTGTCGCTAAGCTCATTGTTCTCTATGTTTGCCAATGCAGATTGATAAATAATGTGTTTGGTCCCAGCTAGGACTATTTGTCTCATTTAATAATACGACACGCATTTCCCACAATCCTGGGGTTTTATGAGGTTTATCCCTTAGTTTTAATGTAAGCAAGAGGGGCTTGTGGTAGCTTTCTCTACAATCAATGATGGTAAAGCTATCCATGAGTTCTCAGTCACTAGCCAACACATTAATAATCAATCCGTGAGGAGCATTCAAACCCTAAAAAATTATTCCCTGCAGGTAGATCGCTGCTACATCGTCCATTGCAGGCCCTTCGGTTAATCCCTTTTAGTATCCTGGCTAAATCTGATACACGTTTATAAACCTCGGGAGTGTAATCTGCTTCTAAGGATAGCATCTCCCAAACCAGATCTAATTCATCCCATAATCTTTCTACTTCTCCAAGGGGCTCAAACTGCAAATTAAGGTCTCCTCCAACCAAGATGTGGAGCTTCTCAGGCACCCAACTCAATAATAAGACAAACAAATAATTGCTGGTCTCCATCATTCCTAGTTAGCCAAACACGGGTTGAATGGAACAACTCCTTCTGGGCACTGGAAGCTTAACTACCCAAAGGGGCTCATGGATCTAGTTTGCAATTGATCTAGTGGGGACTTCTGATACGACGGGACGTTACAGTAGGTCTGTTCCCATTGCCATCACTACTTCTCCAAATGGATTGAAGTGCATTTTGACAACAAGGTCTTCACTTTATCTTTGACATTGCGCAATCATGACTCATCCTTAAAGGAAGAGTCTCCCTAAGTATAAGAATGTGGGTGGCAGTTCATCCCCGATGCAATGTGTGAGTTCCTGAAGAAGCAGAACATTTGACAAATCCCTACATGGTTATATTATCCATGTGTTACTGGGTTGGTTGAGTCAACTCACAGGATAGTGAAGATGTGTGCGTCTGTCAGGTAATGTGGGTTGTAGCAGAGAAAGGTGCTTGGAAAAATTAGGCTGCTCCATATCGGACAAAAGGACAGACCCCATTCTATGCGTTGAAAAACATACTGCCTATGACCAGGATGAATTTCTCTTGACAAGAGTATCAGGAACCATATTATGTTAGTGCATGAGGAGTTGGGGTCCTGGGAGATGCATGTGCAGGGCACATATGAGAGAATAATGATAAGACTTTGAGGTTTAAGGAGTGAGAATGTAAGCTGCGTGGGTGTATGCGTGTGTCTGTGTGGGCGTGTGTATGATTGTGTGTGCGTATGTGTTTTGTTGTGTGTGTGTGTGTGTGTATGTGTGTTTGTAACTCTGGAAAGTCCTTAGGCTTAGGCTTATGTGAAAATGGCTGACAATGAGGAAGGTAATCGGGGTAAGGAAGAGCCAAGTGACCTTAGTCAATGGCAGAAGTTGGAGTATGAATAGATTGGCCAAGTGTGAGAAGACCGTAGCTCAGGAAGGGTTCACTCTAGATATGACATATGAAGATGTGGAGGTTTGTGCCAAGTCAATGTACACTAGAGCCAAGTGAGGAGTTAGGGAATGAAAGAAACGCCAGTGTCAAGGGAAGCTGATGTACCCCATTATTAAAAGTAGGCAGTGGGTGCACTATCAGGAAAAGGCATGGGGCTTGTGTCAAAGAAACACCCACGATGCAGAGACTGTAGGACTATGTGATGGATGTGGAGCCAAATGTTGGTTTTCAGAAGGGGATGTTGCACAAATCATATGACACACATATATAGTTATATAATTTGTACTGAAGCTTATTTAGGGAGCCTTGAATTTAATTAGTTAAGAAAATAATGCCTTCATGCCTTGATATGATGATATGATATGGCATTTATAACGTGCCTATACATAAGTAGGCGCGACGAGGCAAGGGAGGGGGAACAAAGGGAAGACAGACAACGATCCTACTAGGCCAGGTGTCATTCAGATCTTGCAAGTGCATGGGAAGGGGGAAAAGGAAAAGTGCATGGGGGAAGGGAGAGGGGAAAGTGCAGTACATGGGATAGTAGAATAAATAAGATAAATAAAACAGCCAGCTGGTGGCAAGTGCAAGGTAGGTGCAGACATAATTGCTGGTAGGGGGACTGTAGAGATACAGAAAACAGTCTCCAGGTGCAGGGGGTGCCAGGGAGGCAGTGCAGGTGGGCAACTGGCGGGGCCTGGGGCTGAGATCAGAAAGGGTGGCCAGGTAACCAGTGCAGTTTCTGTCAGGAATTCAGCAGGGGAGAGGGGGAGAGAAAGCAGAAGCAAAGAGGAAGGCTTTGAGGTGCTTCCGGAACCGGAGATGGTTCTCCTGAAATTTCAGGGAGGCAGGAAGGCTGTTCCAGAGGGAGCCCCCTGCCGAAGAGAGAGATCTACCACCAACTCGTTGCTTGGAGAAGCGACTGACCCTGAGGGAGTTGGAGGCGAATGAGCGAAGTGCTCGAGAAGGAAGATATTTAAGAAGAGAGAGTTGAAGGTATTGAAGCCCCAGAAAGCCTTGTTGACAATGAAGTCTCCAAGAAGGAGGAGTTGAGTGGTTGAGGCCAGGAGGGAGGAGGAGAGGTCCACCTACTCAGAGAGGAAGGAAGAAGTCTGACCAGGTGGCCGATAGATAACAGCCACAGTAAGGGAATGGCTAGGGGAGAGACTCTTCATGGTTTATGTTATTAAACTAACTTCATGACACTGCAGCCAGGCTCCTCCTTGCCCTAGGGTGCATATCACACCCACCCTCCATGTCCTGCACTGGCTCCCTGGTGGGCGACGGTCCACCTTCAAGGCTATGTGCATCACCCACTGTGCTCTGCACAACACAAGCCCAGAATGCATACACCACAAGCTCACCCCTACAGACTCAATAGAAACCTGAGATCAGGCACAGCTCTCCTCCTTATCTTTTCTGACAAATCGACCAGAATAGGGGGCTCCTCCATCTCCATCCAAGGCCCCACAATATGGAACTCTATCCCTTTCAGCATTTGCAGCATACTAACCCAGTAGCACAGAGCATGCACATAAAGGATTCACTTAGACCTGCATGACAGGACCTGCACTCCGTCAATGAAACAAGCAATCAGGCATGTCTCAAGGGTATGCATGGCACGCCATCTCGATGGATGATAGCTGTATCCCTCCCAAGGCACTGTCACCAACTGTCACCCACCGTCACCCACACCGCACACAGCGGCAATCATCTGCTACTTGAACTCAAATCGTCCCATGATAAAAATTCAGTCTAGCGCAATATATAATCAGTCTCCTTGACTCTCTCCCAACAGCCTTCTCAGCACCCACCCACAACCAGTTCTACATGGGTCACTACCTCCCTTCGGACTGGCTAAAATGCACACATGCATTCTAAATCCCTTTGACCGATCTCTCATACCTCAGACTTCGGTCCTCCAAGGGTGTTAACCTACAGCGCTATTGAGGCCCAATTGCACTAGGTGCTACACAAATGCCATGCTACATTACATCCTATAAGTCTCCAGCCCGTGGCCCACTGTGCCAGAATGTGCAGGGCTCTTCTGTTTCCAGCAGTCATGTGTGAAAAGGCTACCTATACCTATTTCTTTTCCTTTTTGAATCTGGGACTTGGAGTTTTTTCTTTTATATTTGGCAAACTACAAATCCCAGAATGGCATGCAAAAACGGGAGTGGATGACCTTCACATGCACGGCCACAGGAAACATGAGAGCTCTGAATGTGCTAGGTCACTCTTGGCATTGCCTAATCTGGGTTCCTGTAGGATTCTGGGCCCGATTCAGAAGTGCATGCAAAAACACGGGTGAGCACTTTCTTCAGAAGCACCATATTCTGATAAAGTGCTAATGCAGCGGCCTGGCATCAAAACCACGAGTTTAGCATGAGCCTGATTTACTGCTCGACAACAGCCTTAGCAACCATGTGAAATGCTGGGCTGGCACTGCGAGGAGATTCTGCTCTCAAGGGCACAGCTTCAGCACAGCAATAAGTGGAGTTAAAATACACCAGTGAGGTGCCGTTAAAGGTTCCTTCACACATTTTCCTTTGCTAAAATTGCATTTCCGAGACAGGATTACCACTTTTCTAGTTTAATGAAAGCTTAAGGAATCTTTCTTAAACTAGAAGAGTGGCAGCAGTCTTTTAGTAAATGCGGACAGTGCCACAGGAGCACATCGTTCTATGTAGACGGTAGATGTATGCAGCTTTGCTGCTGGAAAGCACATTTCCCTTCCAATATTTCCACCCACACCAGAGTGGTGGTGCTGGAAAGTGGAGGGGAGAATGTTGGCTTTCAACACTATCATTTGCAGGAGCTCTGCGTCGGACACGGAGTGTCTTCGATTTCATTGCTTTTGCTTGTGTGTATGAGAATAGAGTGCGTGATCTGTGAGCAACATCAACAAAGGACAACGTTACTACAATGGCAGGTGCGTTTAAGGAAAACAATGTCTTCCTTTTGTTGTCATAAGGCACAAGTGTCAAGGATCTTTCAAGCACCAGGCGTTGCTTGCTTTGGTCTGATTTACATAGAAACCATGCGACATAAGCTGCAAAATAACATCCCACACACCTTTTTTTTAATGCTTTGCTGCTTCCTTTTTTGTGTTCGCTTTGTTCTATAGCTCTGGCACAGCTGTTGGCTGTGAATAATGCATACTTGCCCAGCCCTAGACTTAACAGGATGTTTCAGCCCAGCTGTCAGCACTCCAGTTGTTAAAGCCGCTGCCCTTCCTTCTTTCTTGACTCTGTCTACCCCATAGTGCTCAGATTCTGAAGTATCCGCAACCCTGTCTCTCGCGCCCTGCACCTTGGGCTGCTACCCTGCCTTTGTCATCAGTATGGAGGTTGGGGTACTGCGCATGGCCTGCGTTTGGCTTCTTCTCCGCCAGCTCGCCGAGAGGGTTCTCTTGCGCATCCGGCCACCCAACTACTGTAACCTCCCTCTTGGCCAATAGCAACCTGTTAAAACATTAACTTCCGGCCTAAAAATCCCCTATGCGGTCCAGGAGAAGCTCTTCTCTCTGCCCCACAACAACCAGTGAGCACACATCCATGACGTCATTTTTTTCTGGCCGTGATCCTGACTGTTGAAGTATTTCACAAAACCCCAACCGACCCCAGGCCCCCTCCAGCTCCCAGATGCCTCAGACAGTGGCGTAACACAAAATGTGGGGCCCCCCTGAGTGCCAAGCTGAGGGAGCCCCCCAACTCAGCAACAAATCAAGGGTGGTGCCACATTCTGGGCCGTCCTAGATTATCACACTTGCGCAATACGCACAAACGTGCTGCTGAAGGTATATGCCGCACACTGCACTAGGAGAAAGATATAAATATGTGTTTTAATATAATATACAGCGCACTTTCTGAGAAAAATTGGCTAAAAAGCCAGTGTTTGTAATTGTTTTGTAGGCTAACACCATTCCAATAGATGCAAGTCACCAACAGTGCACAGGAACATTAATGCTTTGCTATTAAAAATGCCATGCCACAATGAAAACATGTCCAACTGGCTGCAAAATGTAGACCAGTGTAGATACGTAATAACAATATAGTTAAGCTTGCCAGGCCACATTTGGACATATCTAGACTGGTTGCACCAAAATGCCAGTCGAAGCAATAACACTCATCAAGAAGAGAACACACATTCAAGCCTGTGTCTCTGTGGCCTCTAACAACACGGCCAAACTCTTTAAAATCTGAAAGGAACTGGTAAATCCTGTTGCAGTCTTTACCTCTCCTGTTCCCTCCCAGGCCCTCTGTATGGCTCTGTCATCTCACTTCTCTGTTAAAACTCAGGCGATACTGTCCTTCATCTCCTCTTCCTCTCCCTCTTGCTCTCTCGGCCCCCCTTTGGCCATCTCTACCTCTCTTCCTCCTTTCTCCTCTTTCTCTCTGACAACACCTGACGAGGTTTCTAGACAAGTCCGATCTATGAAAGTGTCATCCAAACAGGTGCTCTCCTGATCCACCAGAACCATCAAGAACCATATTGACACCCTCGCTCTAGCCTTGACCGATTTCTGTAATCACTCTTTCACCACTGGAACGTTCCACTCTCCCGTTAAGCACTCCCTTATGCACCCACTCCTCAAGAAGCCGTCTACCGATCCTGCCTGCCCGGCAAACTATCACCCAATCTCCATCACTCCTTTCCTGGTCAAACTGTTGAAAAAGCTGGCCATCTCACAGTTTACTCTCCACACAGAATCGGTTGGTTGTCTCCATGACCATCAGTCTGGCTTCAGAGCTGCCAGAAGCACGGAAACTGCTGTCCTGAACACCTGTGAAGATCTGCTCTCTAACCTTGATTCCAGCATTTCTTTTGTCCTCATCCTCCTTGATCTTTCCTCTGCTTACAACATGGTCAACCATGCCATCCTGATCAATCCTGATCAATCGACTCCATGAGAACCTGGGCATCACAGATCAGGCCCTTGAGTGGCTGACCTGCTTCCTCTTGGACTGCCCCTCCAAGGTC
The DNA here is from genome assembly GCF_040938575.1 of Ambystoma mexicanum. Taxonomy (NCBI): domain Eukaryota; kingdom Metazoa; phylum Chordata; class Amphibia; order Caudata; family Ambystomatidae; genus Ambystoma; species Ambystoma mexicanum. The sequence goes on along the minus strand of NC_090921.1, from coordinate 764,340,616 downwards.
CAACTTGGTCCTTTTCCCTCCGTTCCATCCTCTCGCTCTGGTTTTTCAACCTCTACGTGGCCCCTTTGGCCCACCTGATCTCTACATTCTCCTCTAACTTTCAGTGTTATGCGGATGACACTCCGCTTTCCTTCAGGCTCCCCTCAGATTCCTCTCCTCTCTCGCTCATTCCCGACTGTCTATCCGCGATTCGGGATTGGTGTGCCTCCAACGATCTCTGCCTTCATGTCAGTAAAATGGAGATCCTTCTCATTTGGACTCCTGCCCCTGCTTTCCCTCTCTCACTCTGGCCGCCCACCTTGGGCCCTCTTCCTTCGCCTTCCTGTGAGGCAAACAACCCTGGTGTCATCTTTGACTCCACTCTCTCTTTCTCTCCTCACATCTCGGACGTCGCCAAGCAGTCCCACTACCAGCTGCTCCTCCTCAATGGGACTCTTCCCTTTCTCCCTTTCCCCCAGAAGCTCAGTGTCTCCAGAGCCCTGGTTCTCTCTAGGCTGGACTACTGCAACAGCCTCTTTCTCAATCTGCCTTCCTCTACTCTTCAGCCTCTGCAACTAATACAGAACAGGACTGCAAGTCTTGTCCTTAGCCTCATGCCCTGGGATCATATCTCTCCAGCCCTGAAATCTCTCCACTGGCTCCCAGTCGCTGCAAGTATCAAGTTCAAGACCCTTTGCATTGTCCACAAGGCTTTCTGGGCCCGGGGCCCGCACTACATCCATTGCTCTCTTCCAAGATATCTTCCTTCTCAAGCCCTTCGCTCAGCTACATACAACTCTCTAAGGGTTAGACGCTTCTCCAGGCAGAGAGTGGGGGGTAGATCTCTCTCTCCTCTGCAGGTGCCTTTCTCTGGAATAGCCTCCCTGCCCCTCTCAAACTTGAGCCAGACCACCTGAAGTTCCGGAAGCAGCTCAAAACTTTACTCTTCTCCTCTGCTTTCTCTCTCTCCCTGCCCTGCTGGCCTGCCTGACCTACCTGTCTGATGTACCGACTGGTTGCTTGGCTACCCTCAGAGTCTCACTGAGTCCAGACTCTTTCTTGATCAGTCATCCTTGCACTGCCTCTGGGCCTACCATGCACTTAGGGGCTGTAACTGTAACCCTACAGTGCCTTGTTCCCCTTGCACTACCTAGAGCCGCGCTGCCCTGGCTGCACTTACTCAGAGCATTGCTGCCCTGTTTTTTCCCTCTCCTCTCCTTTGCACTTCCCCCTCCCTTTCCCCTTGCACTTTTGGTTCTCGCACTTGCACGATCTGAATGACACAAGGCCTAGTAAGATCGTTTGTCTTATCCTCCCTCTATCTTCCCTCCCTTGTCTTGTTGCGCCTATAAACATTTGTGTGCAGGAGCGTTATAAATGACTTATATCATTTGATCACAGATGCCCAGAAAAAATATACAATGCTGCAGTAAGAAACGGCTAGATTGGCAGCACCCAAATGGCAGTCTAGCCAAGTAATTTACTTAGCAGGACTTCTTTATCGAAATGCCCAGTTAAAAAAAGGCATACCAAACTGAGGAATTACTAGACTGGCTGCACCAAAATGCCTCTCTAGCCACTAATACCACATATCATGCCTGCTTAGCCTGGACATGGACAGCCATTATGATGTTTCGTACAATCATGCCCCTCCCACACATCCCGTCCCCCCGACCCCAATCTCCAAAATTAGCTCCTTGGCCCAGAATTACCTCCACGTCCCTCTTCCTTGCCCCAGAGCTTACGATTGACGCGCATTGCCTCATAGGTAAGAACTGGGATGAGGAAGAGTGTGACTAGGAGTAATGAAGATTACAGGTAGCTAGGTCAGGCATTACCTCCATGTACCTCTACCTCATCCCAGTACTTGTGTATGAGGCAGAGTGCCTTATACACAAGTACTGTCTCATACACACTGGGACGAGGAAGAATAGGGCTAGGAATAATGAACATTACCAATAAGTAATCCAGGAATTAAACACAAGTATTGGTGCAACACCATTGAGTTGACTGGGATTCAGCACTGCTACCCACCCCCCAACCCCCAAAATGTTGGGCTATGTTGACTCGACCTGGCTGACCTTCAGAGCAATTGCCAGACAGAACAAGAAACAGATGTTAAACGGCACCTGGGTTTCGCTGTTAACAAGAACCCAGCAATTACTAACATAAAGCATTTCACTGTTAGTACCTGCATTCAAATGCCAAATCTTTTAGGTAATTGAATTCGTGATGTGGGTTTAATACTTGCATGCCAGGGGAGTGATTGGAAGGGTAGAGAGGGAACAGGAGACCACTCATTCTCACAGCAGTCCATAAGTGGATGCTTTCAACCTTAAAGGAGAGAGTTAACTGCTTGTAACATTGAAGCTGTACTAGAATAGTCTAATTAAAATGTGTAAAGAAATTAGATGCCCCAAACAAATGAGTTTTCCCCTCCTCCACCACCCATGAAGTTAGCGCCTCTCCCTACATTCGAAGGGTTAGCCCCCGAAATGTAGGTTTTGTTGCACCCCTGAATGCAAGCACACACACTATTTACCATATACACACACGCAAACACAGCCATCCATACATTTAAGTGTGCATTCTTTCACCATACTGGCACGCCCAGGCAGCCACCTATACGTTTAAGTGTGCACCCTTTCACCATACATTCACACAGGCAGCCACCTATACATTTAAGTGTGCACCCTTTCAACATACACTCACAAACGCACGCGTCATGGGGTTGAGGGGAGCCCTAACACTTCAAAAAGAAATTGGGCCTCATCAGAACTATGAAGGACTGGAAACAACGGTGCCGGTAAGCTTACCGGCACCATTGGTTCCAGGCTGGCATATTACAGCTCTGCGGGCGGTTGCCGTCCTGCCCGGCAGGTCAGACCTGCCGGGCAGAACAGTGCCCACCCGCATAGTTTTCATGGAAGCACTGGCACCGTTATTAATGGTGCCGGTGCTTCTGTGGTCCCCATTCCCATAGAGTCTGATAGGACTTTATGGAAATGGGGACTTACCATTTGCCGGCGCCTGACTTCCCAAACCGCCGGGGTTGTAATCCCCAAGTGTTACCATGAAGTCGGGCGCCGGTAGATCATTATGGGTCCAGCGGCAACCTGCTGGTACAGTTACCGCCAAACCCGTAATGAGGCCCATCGTTTCTTTTTGAAGTCACTCTGATTCATAAAGAAATTATTTGCGTTAAGGACCGAACCATAACGGAAATAATTTCTTTGTGAAGGCAGAGTGACTTCAAAAATAAACTATGGGCCTCATTACGAGATTGGTGGTAGTCATGGTGCTATTTGTGCCATGACTTCCACCAATAACGTGTCCGGCACCGGTCTCGTTCAATGGGGATTTACCAGTGTAGTCCGACCTTTGCGGGACCGGTAAGTCCCCATTGAAAAAGCCATTCCCCATTCCCATTTGAGCCCCCAGAGGGCTCAATGGGAATGGGGAAGGTGCTAATAACGGTACCGCAAATTGCGGTACCGTTATTGGCTCTGTTTTCCCTTAACGGGTCCCGTCCATAACACCTGGTCAGACCAGGCGTTAAAGGAGGGACACGCTAAGGGAACTCGTAGTAGGGCGGTAAGGGATTACCGGCACCGGTCTCCTTACCGGTGCCCGGTATCCCTTACTGCCCTACTCGTAATGAGGCCCTATATCTTTTTGAAGTCATAGAGCTCCCCACACCCCATGACATGGAGGCCTCCAGCCTAGGGTCTTTCATACCATGGGGAGGGCGCAGCCCTCAGACTTCAAAATGAAAGTTTCTTTTTGAAGTCACTCTGCCTTCATAAAGAAATAATTTCTGTTACAGAAATAATCTCTTTATAAATGCAGATTGAATTCAAAAAGAAAAAAAAATGTTTTTTGTGAAAACAAATATTTTTCTTTTTTTTTCTACAAGTGGGGCCCCCTCCCAGGACATGTGCTGGTGGGCCCCCCCGCACTGCGGGGGCAGGGGGGGCTCCTGTTACGCCAGTGGCCTCGGATTCTGTCTTCCGTCCGCAGCATCATCGAGCCTTTGAAAGCGGGAGCCCTCATGAGGGTGGGCAAAAGCAGCACTTTGCAAGTTGCAGCACACTGGTCTTCTCCTGGAATTCTCAAGCATCTCTTGGCTTTGCCAGGACACTGAGGTCCCCACTCTTTGCTAGATGTCCTGCCTGGTTAATCCTTCTATGAGCATGAAGGTCATTGTTCCCGGCAGCTGCCAGGCAGGCATAGCATCATAGTAACCCCGTGCAAGCCGATGGCATAGGTGCATTACTGCCAGAATCTGTTGCGGCATATCAGAACGTAGTTTGAGATCCATTGCTTCCGTGGGAAGAAACCCATTTCTATGCGATTCAGATCTTTCTTGGTGTGGCATTTCTTGCCAGACATGTTGGGCCATCTTTTCTGGGAGTAAGAGTAAAGGATTTCTGGGGTAAGGTGATTTATGGAGTGGAGTTAGTGTTGGCAGTGGCGTTGCTAGAGGTTGGAGGGGGGTGCTGAGGGGGCTATAGCCCCAGGTCTTTTGGTTGTAGCCCCGGAAAAAGCTCAGGGGCTACAACCAAAAGGCTAGCTAGCCCCGAGTCCCGACAGTCCTGACATTGGCCTAGTCCCAGATCTTTTCCAGACCTAGGAACACCCCTGAGTGTTGGGTGAGCAGATGGATAGAAGGCCTTCAGCAGTGGTTTTTCTCTAGGTTGGAGGAACACGTGAACTCTCTTTGTCAAAATGCATGTGCATAATACGCGCGTTAAATCAAATCATAAAGATTTGCTTGAAGATGGAAATCCATGTTTACAATAACTTCTCAATCATGAAAAGATGTCAAGTGACAGTTGTGCTATTCGCTTACATACATTGACATCTGGACCGCCTTTCATGCTCTTCATGATCGGGGATGATCTGAATGCACTGTAGGACTTTTGACACATTGGGCCTCATTACGAGTACGGCCATAGGGGGTTAACGGCACCGGTATGGATGCTGGTGCCGTTAACCCCCTACTGCCGCATTCCGAGGTCCCTTAGTGGGTCCCACTAGGGCCGGCTGGTTTTACAAAATGCCAGTGTTGCCAAGTGATACAGATACCATGCATGGATTATCATAGATGGCCAGTAAAACTGTCATGTCACTATAATAAATGAATAGACTAGCTGAACCAAAATGCCAGTCTAGCCATCAATAACACATACAATGCCTGCTTTATCAATGATGCCCATTGCAATCATGCTTTAGTGCACCCCACTGGCCACCCACATATCCCCTCTCCCGCCCAACCACAATCAGCTTCTCAGCAAAGCATTAATCACACGCATACACACATTCACACACCATTCACTCACTGATTTAGACATGCACCCATTCACCATACATTCACACACACACACCTAGCCACCCACGCATCATTCACTCACATTACATAATGCACATATGCTCCCCACATGTCCCCTCTCCTTTCACTACCTGCCCTAGCCCCCCAAATCTGCTCTTCAGCCTAGCATTAAACATAAGAACACACATTCACACACCATTCACTCACTCATTTACACGTGCACCCATTCACCATATTCACACATACACACCGCAGTCCCCCATACATCATACACTCACTCATTAACACACATTACATAATAGACATATGCCCCCCCACAGATCCTCCTCATTCCCACTCACTCTCCTTACCCCCCAAATAAGCTCCTCAGCCCAGCATTAAACACGAGCAGACACACATTTACACACCATGCACTCGCTCATTTAAACATGCACCCATTCACCATGCATACACACACAGCCACCCATACTATATACACTTTCTCCTTCACACACATTACATAATATAGTTATGCAGGGTGCCAGACATTTCGTCGAAAAAAATTCGTCAACAGGACATTTGGTCGAAAACCAAATGGTCGAATAGTTTTTTTTTGTTATATTCACTTTTTTTTGGGGGGGGGTCAACCCCCTTTTTTTCTAAAAAACCCTTTTTTTCCCTAAACTACAACCTAAAAATATATATATATAAATAAAATAAAAAATCGACCATTTGGTTTTCGACCAAATTACGTCGACCAAATGTCTTTCGACGAAATGTCTTTTGAATGTCCGGACAGCAGTTATGCACACACCCTTGCATACATGCACAGACATTTACAAAGAAAATTGTAGCTTTTTCTGCAAATCCATCGCTCAGAGAGACTCCTCTGCAGGCAGGCCTCCGGCAATGTGGCCCAAGCAGCAGGATCTGGTTTCTGTCTTGCACAGAGCAGAGGAGCTGGAGGCCTCCATCCATGTCCCGGAAGGAGTACCCTAGGACTTCAAAACGAATTATTTCATTTTGAAGTCACTATGGCTTCAAAAATAAATGATTGAAATTACTGGAAAAACTGAGCAGGAATAATTTCTTTCTGAAGTCAGAGTGACTTAAAAAAATGATTTCCTCTTAAAGTTCGAGGAGGACATGGGGTGGTGGGGAGCCCCCGCACGTCGGCGGACACAGTGGACCCTGGTGTTTAAATGTTCACAGACTGTAACGTTTTGTGACTACCAGCGAGCAGAGAATACCAGTATTGTTTGGAGGAGGGAGATTGCATGTAGTGGCTATAACTCAGCGTGACACCTACATTCCATATTTTTGTCGCTACTATGGAGGAGGGAATTCCCGTGACCACCTTGCATAATGTAACATGTGTTGTCAGTGACAATTAGTGATCAGTAAATCCTTGTTTAGAGGCAGGGGATTACATTCAGTGGCTGAAACTGGGTTTGTAGCATAGATGCCATATTTTAGCGAAAACTGCAGGAGACAGTTTGGTTGAATTTTGGGAGTGCCGGTGAGTCTTGTGAAAGTTTGACAGACTGAGAAATCCAGAATGGCAGATTCAATTTGGCTCAGGGGTTTAGCAGAGTGAAACACTGCCCAGGTTTAGTAGTTATATTGAATACATTCAATTTATTTTGTATTTTTAAAAAAATTGTTCTGTTTATTAATTTTAGAGTAACAAACATAACCAAAACAATAATTACAGTAATGGAAGTAATCGAACCATGGGGGCAAGACAAGCAGTAGCACATAGCAGGGCACAAACAAATTTAGCCAGTGGTATAGACCTTGGCACTATCAAATTATGATTGAGACATCAAACCATGTTGGTCATGACATGCATGTCCTGGCATTGTTGGGGTCACTCTGCATTCCCCCATCTATCCCAGACCTTTCCAGATTTGTTGGGGCAGCCTCTGCATCTATATTACCACTCGATTGCTCTGCAGTTGTCCATGTCTAGCACCCACTTGAATAATTTGGGCACCTCCCTAACACCACACCGCACAGCAATATTCCTTTTGGCCACTATCAAAGCATTAGAAATACAAACATGTCCTAACATGAGTAAGCTGTTTCTCCCCAAATTTCCAGCAGTGTTAACTTTGGTCCCCCCTGTACCGGCTCAGACACCACTGCAGATATCTTGTTGATGACCTTACTCTGGAAGTTTTGGATCTTCGGGCACAACCATACGGTGGGTTAAAACATTCCCTAAGAAACATTACACCGTAAATAGAATCCGCTGCCTGGTCCCACCAAAACAGTATTTCTCGGGTATAGTATGTTTTGTACAATATTTCCAGTTGAATGAGTTGAAACTGGGCTGGAATTGGTATCTCCCTGGCAGCCATCAGAGCTTCCTGCCATGCTTCCACCTCAATAGGGCCTATGTCCACCCCCATTTCTGTTGGAGTTTTGTCAGGGGAAATTGGTAAAGCTACAGAGATTTTGGTGGTACATTGTCGAAATTGCCCAAAAGTTCTGTGTACTTGTTGGCTTCTACTGGGTATTGCTCCGGGCAATCGTAATTCCCAGGGAATTGGAAACACATTGCATGTCTAAATTTGTCATAATTGTAGGCGTCCAGTTTTGTTAGCTGTGCATTTTGCTGCTTCTCTCAAATAATCATAGGCGACCCTCTTGTAGCACATCTCCCATCACCAGTATGTTTTTCCCATACTATTGGGCCGTAAAGGTCAACTTCCCTAGCTCTGGCATGTCCCTATTGTTCCAGAGTGGGACCCGCACAGTCTCAGCTCCCCCCTTCCCATCTCCCTCCTGGTTCTTTCCCCAGTCTGTAACAACCTGCTGCGAAATCAGAGGCAGACCAATCACTCTCACCGGGCCCCCGTGAAGTGTCTGAAGGGGATTGTGTACATCATAACAGCACACTGTAGTCTAATATGTGTACGGGATCAGTCCCATTGCAATCATGCATTTGCCACTGCGAGCTGACAGACCATATCATATTTCTGAAGGTTTGGGGGACCAATCCCACCATCCCACACTGAGGTATACAGGGACTGTAAAGCAATCCCCGGCCGGGAATCCCACCACAAGAACTTCCTCAGAGCTCTTTCAATAGTTTGGAACTCATGATTGGGGATCCTGACAAAGGCACTGTGAAGGATACACAGAAATCTAGACAGTGTCATCATTTTGAACCTTTCCCTCTTCCCAATAGGGACAAGGAACGAGCCGACCAGAATTCAGTGTGTGCAAAAAATATTTCAGTTATGGGCACCAAGAAAGGTGATAGGGTCACGACAAACAATAATACCCACATATTTAAATGAGCCAATGTAAATCTTGAAAGCACAACTGACTGGAATTGCCTCTGAGCCCCCTTGTATTGGAAATAGCGTTGACTTGTTCCAATTAACCTTGAAGCCAATGTGCCGTTCATTCATTTGTAAAATGTCCATGATTCTTGGGATTGATCTTTGAGTCTCCCCAACATACAACAGCAAGTCGTCAGCCTACAGAGAGGCACCATCTTTGTGACCCGATGGCCACACAAAACCCTTCATGACGGGGTCCCCCTAAGCCAAATCACCGGGGGTTCAACAGCCAGGATGAACAGCACTGGGGAGAGATAGCAGGCCTGTCTTGTACCTCTTTCCAGCAGGAAGTACCTAGATGTTGCCCTGTTAACCCAAACATTCACCAGTGGGAGCTCATACAACAGTATTGTCGACTGTAGGAAGACCGGACCAAAACCCATACCTGCCAACAGAGCTCAGATAAACTCCCAGTATACTGAATTGAAAGCTTTCTCGAAATCATTGGCCATCACTGCCAGTGGTTCCGGTATGCAGTCAGCCATATCGAGGGCCACACGGAGTCTATGAATATTCATGCGAGTTGCCCTGTATGGCAGGAAACCGTATTGATCCGGATGGATCAAAGCAGGTGGGATCTTGCTAACTCTTGTCGCTAGGATTGTAGGCAATATTTTTGCTTTCATGTTAAGGAGGGAAATAGCCTAATAAGAAGCATATTTGTCTGGTGACTTGTCTTTTGTATGTATAACTATAACAGTTGCTTGCCGCAGGTCTGGAAGAAGTACTCCCTTGTTCCTGCTATTCTGGAACATTGATAACATTGATATACAGCATCGCTCAGCATTATCCATAGCTATGCTAGAAAACCATTAGGTCCCGGCGTCTTCCCCCGACTGGAGTGATAATATTGTTGCTGCTACTCCCTCCTGTGTGATCTCTGATTGCAGAGCCTCTGTTTGCTTGGCTGTAATTTGCTGGGGGGGATTTCCTCTAAAAGGTCTGTATAAGACAAATTAAAATGTATCTTTTGGCTCACACGGACAACTGCATATAAACATTTATAATAGTCTGCAAATGCAAACACTTCAATGATCTCACTTTACCCCATGACCGCCTCTTCTGTCTTATTGATTCTATGTATGTGTCTGGGGTGAGGCCCGCTGTTCCAGCCATGCCAGTAATTTCCCCCCTTTAAATCCCGCCTCGTATACCATTGCACGGGGTCACAATATCGGCTTGTCTCGCCGTATCGGTTGCAAGGATGCAGTAGAAACCTTTAGCCTGCAGCAGCTGACACTGCGTACCCTAGGATCGATCAATAAGAAATTGTTGCTCAAGTCGCATCAACCGTATTTTGGTGTCAGCCATCTTTGCCAGCCTCTCCTCTTCCCTGGCGGCGAGTACAGAAATTACTTCCTCCCATATGACTGCCTTCTAACCTTTCCAGAGGGCCCTGGGTCTCCTCACTGAAGCTGTGTTCAGTTCAAAATATTCTGCTGTTTTATCCTACAGCCTGCTAACCACCTCTGGCAATCTCCAAAAATATGCATTCAGTTGCCAGGAAGAGTGGTCTCGCTTAGAAGCTGTGCTATTTGAAATCAGCAATGGAGAATGGTCAGAGATGCCGCTCGTTAAGAGCTTGGCATCCGTGGCCCTATGCATTTCTGAACGAGGCAAAAACAAATAGTCGATTCTTGAGAGGGAGAGATGCACCCCTGAGTGGAAGGTGTAGCCCTGCACTTGCGGGTGCACATTCCGCCACTCGTCCACCATACCAGTTGCATTCACAAATTCACAGATTTTTGTCCGTTTCTCACTTCTCTCCTTTGGGGCCCGGGAACCTGTCCCGATCATTATCCATCAAATAGCATCACTGTGTTAAAGTTGAACTTAGAAAGTGTGCCCTAATAGCGTCACTGTAGAAGGTATTGCAACATCATTGAGTGTGCCCTAGTAGCGTCACTGTGTTAAAGTTGAACTTAGAAAGTGTGCACTAATAGCATCACTGTGTTAAAAGTTGATTTTTGAAGGTATTCCCAAAATCATTGAGTGTGCCTGGTCGCATAGACTTTACTGATTACCACAATATCACACTACTACGCTTACTCTCTCCTATACACCACTATTCAACTAGAACACAGCAATACTATGACACATTCGGTAAAGCCGTTCTCATATTAACATGAGTCATCAAACTACCCATCATCCTAATAAATCACTGCTAGCTAGCACATACCGGCTAGCTTAGGCATCTCCTCAGGCCTAACACAGCCAGAACTCAGTCTGGATGTCCACCCCCAGACTGAACACATTCAACGGATCTCCTCAGCACCACACTTACCGCTAAGAAGCAGCTATCATGCAACAACCACACCAGCTGCACACATACCTGGTGCACCCATGCACTTTACAGCTCTCTCTCAACTCACTTGAACTGCGGTTCCCGGGGGCGTGCAACCTACCAGCGCCTTGAGATCATACCAATTGTACATAAGGCGCTATACAAATGCAAAATAACATAACATAACATCATCGAAGTCCCCGCCCACGAGCCAACGATCTACCTGGTATTGTACGAACAGGCCCTGGAACCTCATGAAGGAGCTCCATATTCAGTGACACAGGGCATTCAGATGAATCAGTCCCAGATTCTCCTCTCTTATTGATCCCATTAACAATATGAATCCCCTCTTGGTTTCTCAGGCAGCGGTCGAGAGAGTAAATGGTACTTGATTCCAAATTTGCACCATCACTCCTCAGGACCCCCTTGTGAATCCTGCATGTGCATTAAGTGTAGTTGAATCGTTTGAAAAACATACATTCCGTTCCCAACAGAAGAAGAAATTCATACGTGGGTTTGTACCCCCTGCAATACCGCCCCCGTCTTGATCTTTTCACACAGAACGTTGACATTCCAAGACATACATACTATTTTCTGAATGTTAGTGTCATTCACTCCATTGGCTATGGGAAGATATAGAACGGACGTGTGTGCGTAGTGACCGCGAGTCTGGAATGGTGTAAGGTCCAACCTCCTGACCAACCTGTTCCCTGACTGTGAAAAAGAAAAACAAAACAACAACGACCTCTCCTATCCCTAACCATCTCCTCCACCCCACACATCCTGTGAACTCGGTGTATGGAGCGCCCAACGTTAACTGAATTCCGTAAAACTAGATAAGGGAATGAACGAAAAAAGGAACCCCTTGAGAGAAGCCCAGAGCGACTCCCCCACCCACCCACCAGTGAATGAAGAGTGACCCTCTACCCCTAAACATTCTCCCCCCTCAACCCAGTGTCATGACAGTTATGTGCTTTGCCTGCTATTCATATAATACCGCAGAGTCCCGTCAATACCCTTTGCCTCCCTCCACATATCCCCCCAGCAGGTGTGCCCATACTAAGCCTCGACCCCGGATTCTCCTTTCCAAAATCGTCCCTCAGTTAGATCCAAGGAGGAGAGGCCTCACTCCTGATCAACTGCATGCAGAGCCATCGACGCTCTCGCCCTCCAAAGACAGACTGCTATCTGGTCCCACTAGCAACCTGTCTTGACAATCCAGGCCCTCTTTTGGCCCCATGTCTGTCTCTCGTTGTGTTTGGGTACGCAGTCTCCAGCCAGTCGCAAGCCTCCTGTGGGCTGCAAAAAAAGAAGGAGCAACCACCTGCCAGAACATTAAGCTTGGCTGGATAGAACATCATGTATCTGTACCGCCTTTCTCTCAGTTTCCTCCATACCGCAGTGTAAGATTTGCATTGCCTCTGCACATCCTGAGGGAAGTCTGGGAAAATCATGACCTTGGAGTTACCCGCTCTATATGCCAAGTTTCTCCTGGCGACCTGCAGGATTGCACCCCTGTCACGAAAATTAAGGAGCTTTGCCACAATGGGTTGCATGGGCGCCCCCATTGGGGACTTCTTCCTAGGAACTCTTTGTGCCCCCTCAAATGAAAACCACTTCAAGAGACCTTCAGTCTTTGGGGTGTTCACAAAGAGGGCTTCCAGGAATAGCTCCATACTAGAACCCTGTACTTCCTCTGCCACTCCGAGGATCCTGGCATTGTTCCCTTGGGAGCAACCCTCAGCATCTTCCACTATCTCCTCTAAGATTCTTGTTGCTGCAGTAAGGTCATTAATCCTGGCCCGAACTATCGCGACTGTATCTTCTGCCTCACCCATCCTCCTTTCTACCTCCATCACCCTCCCACAGACTTTCTTGAGGTCTTCTCTGACCAGGGCCACTTCGATGCCCACCGTCTGCACCTTGCTTTCTAGAGAGGACAGAGTCCTGGATCACCCCCAACAACTTCTCCATAGTGATTGCAACATCTAATGATGTCGCTCCAAGGTCACTGACCGGGTGTTGAGCCTGCTTGGTTCGCCTGCCTTTACCTCCCAGGCGTTGTTCCAGATTCTGCTGCTGCTGCTGGCCTTTAACCATGAAGACAGCATGACCCACGTGCCTTTTCTCACTCCCTTCCTGCCTCTTACATCAATATTTCTGTGGGTGTAGGCGATATGTCCAATTTACAGCCACAGATGGTCTTTTGACCCCTTTACCCCATGCTGGTGCCTACGAGTCCACAGCACCCTGTGTCCCCAGTCCGGACCCGGACCACAGCCGGTTCCTCTTTGGGAGTGGTGGGTCTTTTCCTCAGGCCAGGAGAGAGGGGGTGGACAGCACCCCGATCAACATTCCTGATTTCCCACCTCCCTGGATGTCCAGTTGCACAAATGTCACTTTGGTAAAGGTGTCTTTGAAGTGTTCCGAATGTCAGGCTCTCTTATCTTTGGTTTGGAGTATTACAGCCTATTCTGTGGATCCACTACTAGTAGGGCACAGCTTTTTCTTTGAGTGAAGGGTGCTGGCAGCTCTGTATTGCAACTATAAAAACCTTGCATCCATAAGGCCGGGTTTCTCTGCAAGATTGTGTCACCCTCATGTGGCACATGCTGTCTTCTCCAGGGTAGCGGCTGGTTCGCTCTCAGGGGCCCCCACCCCGAGGTTCATTAATGGTGTCCTTCACGTGCTGCGAGTTCAGCTTCTCTGTCTACGGTCTGTGGCCTCTTGATCCATAAAGATGGACTTCCTGCCAGCAGGCTCAGCCCTATGGTGAAACAGAGGTCACCAGCAATCCACAGAGCTGATAGGAGGAGCGCCGCCCCCGTAGGATCAGAGGGTTTCACCTGTACAGCTTTGCTCCTTCTGATGCAGTGTTCGTTGGTTGCTCGTTCCAAGATGGCGGTCGGTGGACCGTTGCACTGCTCCTCCTCAGTCTCACCTATGGAGCGCTGATATTCACACCCTCCGAGGGTAGTTCCAACATCCGTGCTAGCATGATTCGGTTGCTGGATATCCAGCGCCGACGAGCAGACTCTCCTCCACGCCAACACCCAAGATGGCGCTCTGGGCCACCGCCTCCACCCATACTCCAGCTCCTCACCTAAGATTTAGCTGTGGCAGGTATCTGGAGCGTCCCTCTCCCTCTGTGGCCTCCAGCATTCACATCTGTTTCCCCTCTGGCGCATTTGGGGCAGCATACAACATGATTTCGGTGGACCGGGGAGCAGAGCTTCAATCACGTCTTCTCCGTTTGGCTCTCGGCTATGCCCTCTCAGTTTGTTCATTATTGATACTGCGCCATGCTGAGATGTGGTTGTTCTGGATTTGAATTTCAAATGGGTTAGATTGGTAACCCGAAAGTAAATAAGGCTAAAGATGTCTATTATTTGATTTGTGTTTACGTTAATAACGTTTTTTAAAAAGCCTTCTCTTCCTGCTGGAGTCAGAAAGTCTATCTTTTTTTTATTTTTTTTTTATTTTTTTTTTTATTTCGTTTAGTTTATACAAACTTTTTGAAACATGAAAGGTAAGAGAAGAGAAAAGAAAAAGAAAAAGAAGTTTTCATATTACAAAGTGCCCAAGAAGCAGAATTTAAGCAGAATACATCTTAGTCACATTAGTTTTGCAACAATTTTAGTATCCTTTGTTGCTAGCCTTCCAATCTTATTTTCCAATCCATATTTTGATTTGCAGATTCTGCTTGTTTCCGTGAACGGGTCATCCAGTTTTCCTTTTTTTCACCTATTTGGATTCTGCTTCTGTAGCACATATTGCATTTCTTACTCTGCTCTATTAACCAGGTTAATTTAGATTTTTTAGCGCAAGCTCCAGATTTTGTAGAAAGTTAGTCAATCCAAAGATGTCCTTTTCTCGTGGATTGAAATATTTGCGCCACAACTCGTCTCCGCACAGGGTAGAGTATTGTTTTACTAAGTTTCCTAGATGCACAGATCTTATGTCTTTCAGGTTTTCGCAGTACAGTACAAGATGTTTGAGGGTCTCTTGCTGTTTCGTACAAAAGCGACAACTTAGTGGTGCTAGTGCGTTTCGAGTTCTTATGGCATAACTAACTCTTGTGTTAATTAGATTCATTCGGAATTTCATGTACGTCACTCGATGTTTAGTACTCAGTGATTTTATCAAGTATTGTAACATTACGTTCCGGTCTTTAGCCTCTATTGCAGCATCTTTCATTAGTTTATGCCGATTTCGCTCATCAACTGTTAAGCACCAATCCAACTCCCATAACTTTTGCTTAACAGAATTTGGATCAATGCCCATCTCCGCTAGCTTGTTTTTACAACCAGTTGCCCATTTCGATATAACTGATTCCGGATTTCCCTTCAAAGCGTCCTGTAATATTTTGTACTGGGGTAAGCAGTCAGTTATAGTTATCTTTCTATATATGGATAGCATGTTCCATAGAACTCGGGCCTGCATAGATATTAGATTAAGTTCATATCGAATGCAGGCACTCGCGATTCCCTTTTGTAGGTGAAGAACTCGCCTCCAGTATTGATTTTCCATTTCTGGCCATTGGGTTGCAGATACTCCTAGTGCACATTCTGCACTATATGTCAGTGTTGGTATGACTTTTTGATTATAGTGGGCTAGAACAGGTAGAAGAGAGAATTTCCCGGACTTTTTATTTATAATAACTCCTTGACATGCCAACTGTCTGCATTTCTGTTTTGCATTGTCTGCCCATGGTGAGTCGTTTATGTTGCTGTTGATCTACATTCCTAAGTATTTTGTTTTTTTCACACATCTTAAGTTGTCTTTATATAGCCTCCATGTAGGTACACAGTTTTTATTTTGCTTATTATTTCTTGTGAGGTCTTGAAAAATTATTATTTCTGATTTTGCGGAGTTGATTTTTAATTTGTTTTTCTCCACATAGCTTTCTAAGGCTCTTAGTTTTCTTGTCAGACCAATTGGGGTTAAGTCTAGCAAGACGATGTCATCAGCATATAGCATCCAGTTTACCCGTGAGCCGTTAATTTTGGGTGGGAAAGAAATTATAGATTCTAGACTTTCACCAATGTCAGACACGAACAGGGCGAACAGCGTGGCTGCTAGGGGACAGCCTTGTTTCACGCCTTGGTTTGTGCGTATTGCCTTACTTAACGTTCCGTTGGAGTCCAGTCTGACCTTAATTTCTGTGTCTGTGTACAGTTCTTTTATTGGTTTAAGTAGATTTTCAGGACATTTCCAGTTTTTCATCTTACTCCAAAGTAGCTCTCGATCAATTGTGTCGAAAGCACTTGATAGATCCACAAGCGCTACATAAATTTTCCTATTTTGGCGGATGGCTTCCATTTTTAGGAAATTCAGGATCGTTAGGTTTAAGCCACATCCGACCCCTTTTACAAATCCTGATTGCAGCGGATCATATCGTTTGGAGTCATTAATCCAGTTTGTTAGTTGGGTTTGCAGCTGGGAAGCAAAGATTTTTCCCACCACGTCGAGGAGCGCTATAGGCCGATAATTGCTTGGATCATCACGCTTCCCTTTCTTAAAAATTGGTATAACAATAGCGCTCTTCCAAGATGTAGGAATTTTTCGAATCTCTAAGATATTTGAAAATAACAGATAACAGAATTCTGTCCATAGTTCAGGCTGTTGTTTTAGCGAGTAATTTGTTAGCCCATCGGGTCCTGGGGCTCTTGATGTGCTTAGTCTCATAATATTTTGAAGGATATCTTCTTTTTTTATGACAATTGACCACTCACTCTCCGGTGTAGTGCACACTTCTGTTTTGATATCATTATTATAGAATATTCCTGCATAATGTTTCACCCATAATTCTTCTGGTATTATGTTTTTCATTATGGCACCTTGAGGAGTCGAGATGTTATTCAGGTAGGACCAAAACTCACTTGTGTTTCTTTTAGCTAATGTTGCCATCATGCATTCCGCATCCCGTTGCAGCATTATGTGTTTATGGCTAATGAGCCAGTTCTTATAGCTTTGTTTAAGATGTTTCTCTGTACTTTTGTTGCTCAAGTCTGTTTTCTTTTTTTTGAGCATTCTTAGTTCTTTGTTCAATTTTTTTTTCCTTCCATTTAGTTCTTCATCCCATACATGTTGGTTTCTGAAATCCGATCTAGCTTTACTGGATTTCTTCTCTCGATATATCTCTAAAAGGGATATATATTCAATTTTGTCTGCCTCTGATGTTTCTTCCAAGGATTTTAGCAATGAGTTCACATTGATCGCATTTAGACGTAGTCGATTGCGACCGGGTTCTATCATTAAATCATTTTTAGCAGTTTCAACTCGGCTTTCCATATGTTCTGTCTGCCAGTACAGTTTTACTAAACTGTGGTCGCTGTGTTTCATTTCGATAATTTTTAGCTGTATAACTTCACTTTTCAATTTTTCATTTGAAAACATATAATCTATGGTTGATCTTAGCGCATTTCTCCGCCATGTTGGTTGTGGCGGGATGTCCCCTGTGATTTCCCCATTCATCATCTGTAGATTCCAAGATTTCATTTCGTTTAACCATAGCTTGGCCACTTGATCTCTCTCTTCTTCTTCTTCATCGTTTCTGCTAGGTAGACAGTTTATGTTAAGATCGCCGCATATTAAGATGTTTACGTTTTTTTCCGTCCTCTTAATATTGCAGATGATTTCTGAGATGGTTTCTATAAACAGCTCTGCTTTAGTTGCAGCATGTTGCCAATAAATATTTATCAGCATTAGCAGATTCTCGTTTTTCCTTGTACTCCTTGATAGTTTGATTTTGGAGACTTGTATATATGATGAAATATTAATTGAGGATAAGATGCGTATGCCACTTTTGATTTTTGCAAGGGTCATCATTCCTGACTTGGGCCGTCCCTTTTTCCCTTTTAGTGCCTCATTAAATGCAATCTCAAACCCGTTTACAATTGGAGTGTCAATTAACCATGTCTCTTGTAGGCATAATAAGTCAATATCTTTTAGTTCATTTGGGATTTCTCCAAGCAGATGCATATAGCCTCTTGTGTTCCATGAGGCTATGCATATCTTGCCGGCCTCATCGGCCTTTTGGCATTAACTATTGTTGATGTTGTTAATGGTTTTCGCAACCCACGTCCAATCATGGTCTTCGTTACTCGTGCGGGCGATCTGGTGGCTTTTGATGTTAGTATTTCCTGTCCTAAGTCCAATTGAAACTGTCTTTGATTCCTTATTCCCAGGGATTTCTCTCTCTGGCGAGGCGTATTTGTTCTTCAAGTTCTTTGCTTCTATCTCCTTTACGTCTCCTTTGTTATACGTATATTTTGTATCGTTTTCCTTTGATGATTGTTTCTCCTTTGTATGTCCGATCTCATTTATGTCGAACCCTAGGGAGTTAAAAATTGAGCAAGCCTGTAAGAGAGAATCTCGAGTGAGTTTGGAGGCTATATGAAGTATCACACAGTCATTGTTTTTTTCATCTTCAAATTCGACTACTTGTATGTCTTCAGAGACCACTGTTCTAAGTTGCGGGATGTGGTGTATTAATCTCATTACGTTTTTCCTATTTAGTAGGAGGCCATCTTTTTCTCTTACTATTCGCTCCACACGTACGAGATACTTCCCTGGTTTCGTGAAATTCCGAATTTGGAGTCTAGGCATTTTACTGTCGGTTGTGATCGTTTTTATATTAAATTTGGATTTTTCCAACATTCCTTGTTGTAAATTAGGCGGTGTCTTTAAATGTCTCATCTGTTCATGGGCTTGTTGCAAAGGAGTTAGCTCAGTTAGATTAGCATCTTCCTTTCTAAGCTTTATTTCATCGGGGATCTTAGCTGGGATTAATCCCAAGTCCATCAAGGCCATTTTGGCTTCCAGAGCCTCAAATTCTCGTTCGTATTTCCACAAATCCAAGTTTCGCAATATACGTTTATCATTGGAGTGCTCACAATTTCTACTTGCTATTGTTAGCGCTCTTTTCTCCTCTAGCGTTATACAGGTAGTTGAGCTTTTACCTGGCGATTTCGTGAGGAGACTGTCTTGCCTTAAATGCTCCATGGTAATGCATCGTTGTTGATGCTCAGATTCTTTAGTTGCTAACTCGCTAAAAGTCTATCTCTTCAAGTCACTTGCGTCCCCGTCCGATTTTACTGGCCTTCTTATATCCAAACAGAGTGCCATAGTCCCTCCTCTCTTTCTGATGAAGACCCTGCATATTGAACGTTCTTATTCACTTAATGATGTCTGTTAGCGCCAGAGACAGAACTCCTTTATTTTCAAGTCCCCTCTGCACAGCAGGATCTATTACTGGATTTCAGGCCTTTACACTCTGTATAGCCCCCCGCCAACGCCCCCAATCCAATCAATAAGGCTTCAGAAGCCAGGCTGCTTCCCCTCATGCTTACAAGGACCTGGAAATAGGCAGTTCCATCTTCCTCCAGGACTCAGTGATGTTTCATTCACTCGCCATCACTGCCAGAGGACTTGAAGACCACATGAAATCCTGCAAGGCATTGAACACCTGGGTGTGTCCGCAGACATTCCCCAGTTAAAATTTACAATTTGCAGCAGATTGAGTCCATTCTGTTGGCGTAATTCACACTCGACGAATTCACTCTCTATGAATCCCAAAAGCAAGCAAATGTAGCACTTCTTTTGACATCTGTATTAGGCATTGCAATAACATCAGAACTACCAACAAATAGTTTGTGTGTGTCATCCAACCCATTATATTATTCACAGCAACGATGAATGCCAGTGATTAAATATAATAATTAGCTAATTACAGGGAGGGTTTACTGAAAATGAACCCTCTAATGAAATCAAAAAATAATTACATAGTCTATAAATAATGCGAATACACAGGTGTTTTCAAACATAGCAGCAGTGTCTCCACCTTGAGCAATTGGGAGACACCTAATGACAGCGAGGTAAATTGGCCTGCTCAAGACCTGAAGGATTTGTATACTGGAGCTCCTTGACAGAGCAGTAGCCACAACAACAACGTTCATCTTGAAGCAGTTCATGGTTACTTCACCAACGATCTTTCCGAGGCCCGTAGACACCAAACTGCCATCGTTCCAGTTCACCCCTATGCAATAGATGACCTCCTTCCAAAATAATTATGCCTACTAGACCATCCTTTCACCCAAAAAACATTGTGGCTGCTAAGTTACCCATCTGCCAATGATAGCACATGGGTAAAAGGCCACTACTCCACGAGTCCAGTTAAAGTCTGAAGTCAGTATAGACATGACACAAGCCAATTACTAACATTTCAAAATACCCTTTAGGCCCTAAAAGAAGTGCAGAGGCGGGACACGTCTGAACACCTTCTTTATTAATTAACAACTGCCGTCCCCAACTTTCCCGCTTCCCCTCCACCTCCCGCCCGGCCCCTCTCCCTCTTTCCCTCTTAACTTCCCTTAAAGGGTCTGTGTCCCTTTTCCCTCACAACAGTCTCTATATCAGCTTTCCCCACAGAGTCCGTTCACATTTTCTAATCATTCACTCCCGTAAAAAATAGTCAGGGCCATCTGGCTACTGGTCCACCTCTTCACGGGGAGTAGAGAATGGCCAACAGACCAATACTGCAGCCAGGACAGTGTATGGCCACTAGAGTACACCTTTCTTCTAAAAGTTGCCAACGGGCAGTTGACTAATCCATCTCGCAAAGAGCGATATTACCACGAGAACCTGACTCCTCCTCTGCTAATCCACTGATAATCCAAGGGCTGGAACAGGTGTTAATGGCCCAGGGCCCCAATTAAAGGTCAGAGCTCTTAACAAAATGATCCACTTTTCAGAGATAGGAGAGGAGCGGAGTGGCTGTATAAGCCACTCCGCTC
The DNA here is from genome assembly GCF_040938575.1 of Ambystoma mexicanum. Classification (NCBI taxonomy): domain Eukaryota; kingdom Metazoa; phylum Chordata; class Amphibia; order Caudata; family Ambystomatidae; genus Ambystoma; species Ambystoma mexicanum. Next base: position 764,319,892 of record NC_090921.1, on the reverse strand, counting down.
CTCTCCTATCTCTGATCAACACCTCAATGGCATTCGGCTCTCTATGCAACAAAACATATGACTGAAGGACTGAAGACTTAAACTTTCTTTTTTGACAACTAGGCAATGGTTGGAATACATTCCTTTATAGACAAGGGGTTTATCTAAAACATAATTGGGATTCTCTCCTTGGGAATATTCTAAAGCAACCGCACCAGGTTGAGTCTTGCCAGTGTTCTTCTTCTTAGCTGCAGGTTTCTCCCTCACATGGAGACTGGTATCAACAAATTCTCTAAAATAGCACAGTCTTAGGTATCTGTGTTGAGAGAAACTCCCACACGTACTAAAGGATTATCTTCACTGGAACAGGGATTCCCTCCCTGGTACTGGGCTAATTTAAGAGTATAAGGGGTGGGAGGAGTACATGATGAAGTACCAGGGGATTTCTTCTCACAGGAGTACTGGTTATCCCCTAGACACAACGCATTCACTGGGATACAGTGTCAGGATGATTTTTGGCTTAAACCCACAGTTACAAGCATATAGACATTTCGAGACTCAAATGCACAGTGACAAGGATTTAGCTCCCAGATGGTTTGGTTCAGGTTACACTCGCAAGGATCTATCACCCACCAGAGTCTTGGCTCAGGTTACACTCACAAGGATATATCACCCAGCAGATGCTTGGCTCAGAATACAGTCACAAAGATATATCAGCCAGATGATTCTTGGTTCAGGATACTGTCAAAAGGCCATATCACCCGGATGATTCTTAGTTCAGATTGCAGTCACAGGTATATGGCACGCTGCAGATACTTGGTTCGGGTTACAGTCACAATGCTATGACTTGCAGGCAAATTCTTTCCTTTATTTGATATTGGGAAAACCTTACTAAAGCCTCTATCAAGGATGCAATGAATGGCTAATGTTGTATACAGCAAAATATTGTCTATGTAAAGTGTGATTTGTCAGGTAAAGTTCTTTATTGTAAAATGAGCGATGGCTATATCACCTCTAAACAATGTGCCAATGATGCAATTAATAGATCAAACAAGATTGGTGACAACGTGCACTATTACCTCCTTCCTCTGGCAATACATAGAACACAATTGATCCCAGTCCATTTATGATCACGGCTGCTCCTGGCTTTCACTTACGGGGTTTTATTCACCCAACCTTCTTTTTGATTATACCCACATTCAACAAGATGGCACAAAAAAAGCCCCAGCACAGCCTTTCTAAATCTTTCTCAACATCAATAGCTGGTGTGCACAAAGGTCAGCTTTCAGAGTGAGCATAGTCTTGTTTTTATTTAATTAATCTAAATCAGATGAGAACAGAAAATCAAGCAAAACGACTACAGTTTATCCAACAGAAGCACCAAAAAGCATTGAGACCACTGAGAATGCTTTGACATTCAGTCTTACACATCTAAATAAATACCCCGCTCTCCACGAATATAGATTATTTCCCTTTCATTGTCAATCTTTTCAGTGGCAAACCGATGCATTTCCACAATATGTTCTTCGATTGTAAGTACTATCTTTGTTATCCAATGTTGAAAAAACACTTCTTTCAAATTGAGTATAGCTTTTCAAATTCGCATTGTATCAGAAGTGGCAGTCCTTTTCTTAAGTAAGGTAAGGTAAGGTGTTGAACAGAATGGCCCTCGTTTGAGTTCAATACCAGTAATAATGTGTATGTGCTCAAAGATTTTTATTTTTTTTACATTTATTTAAACATTGTATATAGCACAGCTGGTAAAGATAGGTGGCAGGGTACAGCATGAATATGTTACCAACAATCTGTTATCATTTATTTTAGTGAAACAGAAGGGTTCTTGGCAGCGACCCCCTACAGCACAACTCACCCAGCCAACTGACAACTCTTGGAACCTGGAACCTCCACTTCATTCCAGAACCCCCCCCCCCCCCCCGGATGGTCCAGGTTCTATGTGCTGGATAGAAATGAGCACAAAGGCAACTATGTACAATGATATACATACACTATTAACAGGCAACACAGACTATATATGTACATGCAGTGCAGCCCTAACACCTCCCTTCCTTCTTCTAAACAACAGACACACTCCTTTTGAAGATCACTACCACTCTCTCCTTACTCCACACACCACCACCTTTGACTAGCACTGTACTCCCAAATCCTTGACAACTTCCATTGACTCTGAGAATCTGCAATTGCCTTTCCTCGCTTTAACAGGTAGTTTCATTTTGATGGTATCACCCGATTTTACATCAATATTCCTGCAACAATTGTATTCATCAAATCATGTTTGCCTTAAATCCACTGACCAACAATCTCTCCCTCACACTTTCTACATCCACCTTCTCACAGGCACAAATGAGTATGGGGTTCCCTGCCATGCATCAACTCAACAAAGGATGCCACTCCAGTCACCACATGTGGGGCCAACCTGTATTGAAATGTCCGTTCCAATACAGCTCTTAACCAAACTCCACCAGTGGCCACCACAATCCTGATCACATCCATCAATGTCTGATTAAACCTTTCTACACATTCATTGCCTTGGGGATGATAAAGTGCTGTCCTCACCTGTTCTATACCATACCTCGCCAGGAACAATCGGAATTCCTTTGACACTAGCTGTGGACCACTGTCGGACAAACATCTTTGGGGAAATCCCTCTTGCCAGAACAATGGGCCCAAAAATCTGATTATGCTACTTCTTTCAGCACACAAACCTCTGGCCATTTTGATAGAAAATGAATCACTACCAGTAGATATGCGTCCTTGTACCCTCTAACATTGAACGGTCCCAACAAATCTAGTGCAATCTCACCCCAAGGCATTTTGAGAATATGTCTCACCTTCATGGGTGGCTTCCACACCCTGAGACCTTTGTCACCACCCACACAATTGGAACATCCCTTCACCATATCCTCCACCTCCTTATCAACTCCTGGCCACCAAAAGTCATCTTTTATCAAAGCTTTGGTCCTTGCCACCCCTAGATGGCCTCTATGACCCAAATCCATCACAGCACTCCTCATGTCCTCCGGAAACACCAATGTATGACCTCTGCACAAATGTGTGTCTCTCATACACAATTCATTTTTCACTTTTCTGTAATCTCTCACTCTCTCATCACCATTGCCATGTGAGTTTGTCCGTACTAAATCTAAAACTGCCTGATAAACACTATCATTGCTGCATGCCACATCCCACTGTTTTTGTTTGATGCTTTCATGCACCTGAAAAACCTCAGCCACATCCTCCTCATATTCACCAGTAAAATCATCTGCCAACTAATGACACACCAGCAACCTGGAAAGAGCATCAGCAACAATGTTGTTCCTTCCTAGACCATGTTCCCCTCAAAATCTTAAACCCTGCAAACTGCTGACCCATTTCACGATCCTCCTTGGCACACCTTTGAAAAATCCTTTGTTGAAGATGCTAACCCACAGGGGGTTTGTGATCCGTTCTTACCACAAACTCTCGTCCCCACACATACATCTTGAATTTGTTGAACGTCCACAAGCATACCAAGGCTTCCCTCTCCACAACGGAGTACCTCCTATCCGACTCCTTCAGAATCCTAGAGGCAAATGATACAGTCATCAATTCTCTTTGTCTTCCTACATTAAAACAGCCCTTAGGCCAGTATCACCGCATCCACATAAATCAATGTTTTCCGTCCTTTTACAAAACCAGATAAAACAGGTGCATTAACAATACATTGTTTCACCCTCTCAAATCTGTGTCACATTCCCCATTCCAGCAAATTGTAACACCCTTTTTTGTGAGCCTTCTCATGCTTTTGGTTTTGTCAACCAGCCTTTCTGTGAACTGACTATAAAACTCCACCAAACCAGAAATGAGGCCACCTCATTTTTATCCCTTGGCTTCAACATCCCTCTGATTGCCTCCACTGTGTAATGCTTGGGTCTCACTCCTTGCCCAGATATTTCATGGCCCAAATAGGTCACATTCTTTACTATGAATGTACATTTCTCTCTGGCAATCTTTAGACCCACCTCTTTCAGAATCTCAAGCACCCTTCTCAAACACTCATCATGTTCTTTTAAGTTCACAACTCACACCAAAATGTCATCCTGATAGAATAGCACTCTCTTCTCATCCCCGAACAATCTATGCATAACGTTTTGAAAGACGCTCGCAGCAGACACTAGCCCAAATGGCATTCTTCTGCATCTGAACAGCCCAATGGGAGTTATAAAGGCTGTTAAATCCATGGTGTCTTCATGTAATTCAATATGGTGATAAGCAGCTCTCAGATCTGAAATCGAGAACACCTGTGCAACAGCAACACCCACGAAAAGATCATCTAATCCTGGCAATGGAAACTGTTCTGCCACCACATTGTTGTTCAGAATCCTTAAGTCAATACAAAGTCTCACCGATTCATTCGGATTTCTTACTACAGCTATCAGCCTAACCCATTTGGAAGCCTCAACCTTCTCCATGATGCCTTCCTTTGCCATCCTAGTGTTCTCCTCTTCAATCTCCTTGCGTAGGGCTAGCAGGACTAACTGCAACGTTGATGAAATTGGAGCCGTGTCCCGCTTGAGTCTGATGTGATATACAAAACCTTTGAGGCAGCCAAGTCCCTTGGTGAACCCAAGATTGGATGAACCAACCCGGCAATTGTACCAACGAGAATCAAGTGCAGTTAATTTAGAGCTGCAATAGTGGCAGCAGAAGCGGCAGATGAGCTTACTACGTGCTACGCAAGAGCAAATTAGAGTGAAATAATTGTTATTAATTGGGGATTGGGGAAAATATCTTCACTGCTGTGGAATAAGTATTACTTCCAAGGTTTTCAAACTGCATTGTATTTTTATGACAGCCACCCACAGCACAAGGTGTAGAAGAAACAAAATGTAGACGAAAGGACATCCCTGATGAATGTTCGACCAGCGTGGTGGTGGGAACAGGAACATGTTGGGAATTTAATGTAGAGACACTTCATGAGTTCTGGAGTTTATATTTTTGTCAGTTGTGTCTATTTTATTGTTGAATGTTGATGTATTTTTTATCTTGTCTATGTGATATTGTATTAAGTTAACACATGCTTTGTGATTCTATGGGTGACGTTGACATTTATTTTGTTATCTTTGTGATAGTGAATAAATACATTTAATTAGTTTATACATAACTTTTTAGGGTTACTGTGTAAATTTATTCAGGACATTCAGTAAAAGAGAGTAAAGGTCCCATCACCTTTTATGAGAGATTTAGCTGGAATTTAGAGTATATATCTCTCTATTTATACATATAAGTGTCCAACATCATCCATGCAACGAGAGACAAATATAGCAGCCTTATCAATGGAGACATTCATGCATCTAAGAGGACTTGTATAAACCCCATAATAGAGCGTTAGAGGTAATAGAAAGCTTCTTCAATGGGGTCTCCCTGCCCCAGCTCATGGATGCTAAATTCGATTTGCTGGAAGGCATCCCTGAGTTTCATGTAATGAAGGGGGTCATGAGACATTTCCCAGGCAACAAACAATCAGGAGTGCCCCTTCCTCCTTTCTACATCCCCTTGTGTAAACCCTCTTGGCCCTCTCCTATTACCCCCTTTCATGCGCCGCATTTGTCTGATGCATTTTTTTCGAGAGCGTCTTGTAACATTTCTGCAGGCATCCTGTGGAAGTCCAGCCGGATTCCCTCTGTTAAATGAAAATGATCCCCAACCCCCTGCTAACTCTCCCACTTTCTATGTAGTTATCTTAATTCCTCCACACCTCTAACCTGATACTTCATTTTGAAAACTTTTTTTTTCGCTTCCCTCTGGATCACTTCAGGAATCACTCGCATATAGGAAAAATAAAATGGTGACTTTTCATTTTTGAAAAGTCTCACTGATGCAATGCATCATGGAGATATATGGACGTTTTTTTCGGGACCAGGAGGCATCCCCTGCATTGTGTGCCCTGTATTTCTGACAGTCACTAGGGCTGTTGTCAGGTCGTAAATCAGGTACATGCAAGAGTACATGTTTTGATGTGAGTACACCACATTCCTTCCTACACAGAAAATGGTGCTTTTATCAAAAGAGTTGTTTCCACGTTTCTAATTTTACATGGACCTCTGAATTGGGCCCTCATTTTGTGAATTTAGGTTACTTGGCAAGTGTAGTTCACCATGTACTCTGGATTAAACAGAAATTACAAATCCAGAAGTTATTGTTATTGTTATTTTGCATTTATATAGCGCCTTACATAGCATTGGTATGGTCTGAAGGCGCTGGTAGGTTGAATGCCCTTGGAAACCAAAGTTCAGGTCAGTTGAGAGAGTAGAGAGAGTCAAAAGGTGCGTGTGAGCACCGAGTATGTGTGCATCTCGTGCGGTATCCGTGTAATGGCTGCTTTCTAGCGGTAGGTGTGATGGTTGAGAGTTCAGGAGTATGTGTTAGTTCTGGCTGGTTTTATCTAGACCGGATGTGGCTGCGTTAGGCCTGAGGAGAACACCTGGCTGAGGGGTGTGTAACCAGCAGTGATTACTTAGAATGATGTTGAGTGAGCAGCGAATGTTGGTATGGGAACAGTTATACCGAATGGTGTCATAGTATCTCTGTGTTCTAGTTGAGTGGTGATGTGAGGAGAGAGTAAGCGTGGTGGTGAGATAAGGTGGGTTATATGCCCTTTCAGACATTATCTGTATTCCAAACCATATTATAAACGTCATACAAATTCTATGTGCTCCAGTCCGTTCCCTGCACTCCTATCCACTCCATGCACCCCAGTCTGCTCCATGCATTCCAGTCCGCTCCATGCATTCATGAATTCCGGCTTGCTGTGTGCGTTCAAGTCCGCTGCGCATGCTCCAGTTTGACGTGCGTACTCCAGTCATGGTGGGTTATTCGCTCTTTCAAGCATTCTCTGCATTCCAAACCATACTATATACGTCACGCAATTCTATGCGCTCTGTCCGTTCCATGCCCTCCTATCTACTCTCGTCTGCCCCCCGCATGCATTCTTGTCTGCCCCAGGCATGCATTCTTGTCTGCCTTACGCATGCCCTCCTGTCTGTCTCATGCATGCACACCTGTCTGCCTCACGCATGCGCTCCTGTATGCTCCACGCATGTGAACCTGGCTGCCCCATGCGCTACGCATTCGGCGCCTCTATGTATTCATCCGTTCTACGTGCTCATCAATATTGGATGCAATCTGCGCTTGTTCATTCTATGTACTCGGCTGCTCAACGCAACACGTCTGTTCACTCTGGGCACTCGTTCGCTCTAGGCACTCGTTCGCTCTAGCATTCATCCGCTTTATGCCCTCACATATATTAAGCATTCACCTGTTTTACTCACTCACCCCCTCTACGCACTCACCCCCTCTACGCACTCACCCCCTCCATGCACTCACCCTCTCTACGCACTCACCTCCTCTATGCACGCACCTCCTCTATGCACACACCCCCTCTACGCACACACACCCCCCACGCGCTCATCCCCTCTACGCGCTCATCTCCTTTATGCACTCACCTTCTCTATGCAGCCCTCCCCTCTATGCACTCATTCCCTCAACGCACTCCTCCCCTCTACTCACTCACCCCCTCTACGCACTCACACCCTCTACGCACTCACCCCCTCTACGCACTCATCCCCTCTACGCACACACCCCCTCTAACGCACACACCCCCTCTAACACACTCACCCCCTCTAACGCACTCACCCCCTCTAACACACTCACCCCCTCTACGCACTCACCCCCTCTACGCACTCACCGACTCTATGCACTCACGTTTTATACGCACTCATCTCCTCTATGCACTCGCCCCCTCTGCATGCTCACCCCATCTATGCACTCATCCCATCTACGCACTCATCCCTTCTACGCACTCATCCCTTCTACGCACCCATCCCCTCTACGCACCCATCCCCTCTTCGCACTCACCCCAACTTCGCACTCACCCCCTCTTCGCACTCACCCCCTCTACGCACTCACCCCCTCTACGCACTCACCCTCTCTACGCATTCACCCCTCTACGCATTCACCCCCTCTACGCACTCATCCCCTCTACGCACTCACCCTCTCTACTCACTCACCCCCTCTACGCACTCACCCCCTCTACGCACTCACGCTAAATACGCACCCCTCCCTTCTACGCACTTCTCCCTTCTATGCACTCACTCCCTCTACGCACTCACCCCCTCTACGCACTCACCCCCTCTACGCACTCACATTTTATACGCACTCACATTTTATAAGCACTCACCCCCTCTACGCACTCACCCCCTCTACGCACTCACCTCCTCTACGCACTCATCCCATCTACGCACTCATCCCCCTCTACGCACTCATCCCCCTCTACGCACTCATCCCCCTCTACGCACTCATCCCCCTCTACGCACTCACCCCCTCAACGCACTCATGCTAAATACGCACCCCTCCCTTCTACGCACTTCTCCCTTCTATGCGCTCACTCCCTCTACGCACTTACCCCCTCTACGCACTCACCCCCTCTACGCACTCACCCCCTCTACGCACTCACATTTTATACGCACTCATCTCCTCTACGCACTCACCCCCTCTACGCACTCACCCCCTCTAAGCACTCACCTCCTCTACGCACTCATCCCCACTACTCACTCATCCCATCTACGCACTCATCCCCCTCTACGCACTCATTCCCCTCTATGCACTCACCCCCTCAACGCACTCATGCTAAATACGCACCCCTCCCTTCTACGCACTTCTCCCTTCTATGCGCTCACTCCCTCTACGCACTTACCCCCTCTACGCACTCACCCCCTCTACGCACTCACCCCCTCTACGCACTCACATTTTATACGCACTCATCTCCTCTACGCACTCACCCCCTCTACGCACTCACCCCCTCTAAGCACTCACCCCCTCTACGCACTCACCCCCTCTACGCACTCACCCCCTCTACGCACTCATCCCATCTACGCACTCATCCACACTACACACTCTTCCCCTCAACGCATTCATCCTAACTACGGACTCATTTCCTCTACGTACTCATCTGCTCCCTGTACTCATCTGCTCCCCGCACTTGTCTGCTCACCGCACTCGTCTGCTCCCTGCACTCATCTGCTCCCCGCACTCATCTGCTCCCCGCACTCATCTGCTTTAAGCACTCGTGCTTTCACGGATTCAACAGCAATATCCTGTTCTATATATTCATCTCTGCACTCATCTGTTCTATACTTTCATCCGTTCTGTACACTCATTCTCTCTGTACACTTATCCGCTGTATTCCTTCATCCGCTTTATCCACTCATCCGTTCTATCCACTCATCCACTCTATCCGCTCATCCGTTCTATCTACTCATCCGTTCAATCCACTCATCCGTTTTATCTATTCATCCACTCTATCCACTCATCCGGTCTATCCACTCATCCGGTCTATCCACTCATCCGGTCTATCCACTCATCCGGTCTATGCACTCATCCGCTCTATACACTCATCCATTCTATACACTCATCCGCTCTATACGCTCATCCGTTCTATAAACTCCGCACCAGCTCTATACATTCCTCCACTCTATACACTCCTCTGCTCTATACACATATCCGTTCTGTACATTCGCTAGGTCTACACACTCTCCGCACTTCCATATTCATGCGTTATCCAAACTGATGTGCTCTACATACTCATCTGGTCCACATACTCGTTTGTTCGACACACTTATCCCGTTTACGCTCATCCGTTCTGGACATTCATCTGTTTTACGCATTCCTGGGTTCTACTCGTTTTTCTGTATTACGCACTCATCCGCGCTACATGCTCGTCCTTTCTATACATCCAGCCGCTCTACACACTCATCCACACAACATGTTCATCCATTCTGTACACTCATCTAATCTACATATTCATGTGATTCCCACATTCATTCGGACTATATAGTTATCTGTTCTAAGTAATTCATTGACACCATTCATTTTGTTCACTCTGGATGCATTCTGCCCATTTCGCGAGTTTATATCTCTTTACTGTTTTCGTATGATTTACTCTTATTAACCCTTTCACTGCTTTGGTCTACTTTATTTGTTTAATTCTGTTTGTCCTTCTAGTTTATTTTAAGGGTTGTAAGGTGTTAGTTTCTCGCATCAGGTGGTTTGATGGATTGGTGTCCTTGAGTTGCTGTTGGGTTGTTTGGGTTAGTTTGGTACAGGTTGGTTTTAGGGGAAGAGCCAGGTTTTCAGCAGTTTGCGGAAAGACATTAAATCCTCAGTTAGGCGGATGTGGGGTGGGAGTGAGTTCCATAGCGTGGGGGCTAAGGCTGAGAATGATGATCCGCCTAACCTGCTTGAGTTTGTCTTCGGTATGACTAGAAGGCCAGCTGAGCTTGATCTTAAGGTGCGTGGGGGGTGGTAGGGTTTTAGCTTGTCTTGAAGATATTGAGGGCCGGTTTTATGCAGTGCTCGATGGGAGATGCACAAGGTTTTCAATGTTACCCTTCGGGCTAACGGGAGCCAGTGCAGGGTCTTAAGGGCTGGGGATATGTGGTCTCTTGGGCCAAGTGCAAGAAGCAATTTGGCTGCCGCGTTTTGTGCCCTTTGGAGTTTATTCAGTTGGTACGTGTGGACTCCAAGGTATAGAGGGTTTGCTTAGTCCAGTCTTGATATAACGATTGATTGGACTGCGGAGAGTCTGTTGGGAAAGGAGAGATATGGAAAGATGCGCCTAAGGGTTTTAAGGTGGTAGTGGCAGGACTTTGAGACATTGTTGACTTGGCGTGAGAGTGTTAGGTCTGAGTCAAGGGTGCATCCAAGATTTTTCACTGAGTTGGAGGGAGTTGTTGAGTTGCCCATGGCGGATGGCCAGGGTAGTGGTTGTGGAAGAAGTTCCAGGTTGCCACATACCATAATTTACGTTTTGGAGGGGTTTAACAGGAGGTGGCTTTGGGTAATCCAGAGTTCTATGCCAAGGAGGCAGGAGGCTAGGTCAGGTCGGCAGTTGGGATTTGAGTTCAGGAGTTTTAGAATTAGTTGAGTGTCGTCGGCATAGTTGCAGCACAGGATGTTGTGCGAACAAATTATTGGTGGGAGGGTGATCAAGTAGAGATTGAACAGGAGGGCGGATAGGCATGCTTCTTGTGGGACTCCCGTGTCGACTGGTCGGGCTTGGGAGGTATAGTTGGAGAGTATCGTTATTTGGTACCAATCTTTGAGGAATGAAGCTATCCATTTCAGAGCGGTTCCATGAATTCCTTGGGAGAGGAGGCGGTCTAGGAGGATTGGGTGATTGATTGTGTCGAAGGCGGCAGATAGGTCAAGAAGGATTAGTGCCGCGCATCCAGCGGAGTCTGCCGTCATTTTAAGGTCATCCCAATTAGAGGTTAGGGTTGTTTCTGTTCCGTGTCGGGCTCTGAAACCTGATTGAGCGGGGTCTAGGAGATTGTTGGCTTCGACAAAGGCATTTAGTTGGGAGTAGGCAGTTCGGTCAATGAGTTTGGCAAGGAATCTGGTGTTTGAGATGGGGCGGTAGTTTTTGGGCTCGAGAGGGTCGAGCAAAGGTTTTTTAATAAGTGGTTTGACATGAACTGTTTTGGATGCGTCGGGAAAGATACCTGAGGAAAGGGAGGTATTTATGATGGATCTTGCGTGTTCACCTGCTCAGGTGGAAGCGAAGATTTCTTTGAGGGTTGTGGCTGGGCAAGGGTCTAGAGGCGAGCCAGATGGTTTGCGGGCAGATAGAAGTTTGAGAAATTGCTCTGGTAATATTGGACTAAAGGATTCAAATGTTGGTTGCGTAGTGGTCGCAGCTGGTGGGGCGGCCGGTATGGGGGGAGAATTGCTTGGAGGATGTAAAAGAGCTAGTTTGATGGCTAGAGTATTTGTTCTTTCGAGAGCCATGGTGAAAAAGTGGAGGGAGAGTGAGTCGCACAGTGGTTGTGAGGGAGTCGCGACGGTCGTGTTGCAATCCGGATGGGTGAATTTGGAGATGATTTTGTTGAGTTCTTTGCTTGGGTTTTTGCAGTTTAGGATTCAGGAGTTGTAGTGGACTTTTTTTGCTTTCAGGATTTCTGCCTTGTACTGATAAAGGTGTCGGGCCAGGGTGGCCCTATTCTTCTGGGGGTTTTTTTCTGCCATTTGCGTTCTAGGTATTTAAATAGTTGTTTAGTGATCTTTAACTCGGGAGTGAACCATCTGGGGAAGAGGCCACAGCGGGTTGATGGTTTGCAAGGGGGTGTAAACCGCATCAGGGATGTGTTGAGCCATGAGTCAAAGGCGTCAGGGGTTAGTTGTTTGTTGAGTAGGCAGGTAGGTGGTGGAGACTGGAGGAGTGCGTCGGCTAGGTCCGGGATGATTATTAGTTTTTCCAGCATTTGCGTAGATTCGGAGGTTCAGATTAGCGTACGAGAAGGGGGTCGGGTGAGTGGATGGTGAACGAGAGAATGAAATGATCGGACCAGAGGATAGGGGTGGCGGGCTTTAAATGAATCAGGGTGTTGGAGCTAAAGATGGCATCAAGAGTGTGTCCTTTATAGTGAGTCGGGCCGTTTATGTGGGGTTGGAGGTTAATTGCGTCCAACCAGTCAACCAGAGAGTGTGTCATAGGGTTGGTGGGGATGTCGAGCCATATGTTGAAGTCTCCAAGAAGGGTGAGGTTGGGATGGCTTAGTTGAAGGGTGGCAATAGAGTCGCAGAGGTTGTTTGCGAATTGTCTATCGTAGCCAGGGGGTCTGTAGATTATTAGGAAGCTATGTGAGAGCGACGGGGAGAGGGATAGTCTAACGAGGAGGGATTCGCAGGATGGAATGGAAGGTTGGCTGTCGATGATTGAGGCATGGAAGAGGGATTTGAAGACGAATGCTACTCCCCCTCATCTAGAAGGACGGTTCAGTGGGATGAGGGAGTAGTCGGGTGGGAATGCTTCACTGGCGATTGGGGCGAAGTCGTCCAAGTTTCGGTGATGAAAACCAGATCTGGTTTGTCAGAGGCGAGGAGGTCAAAGATGCAGTATCTGTTTTTTGCGGTTCTAGGTCATTTGGTCAAAAATAAATGGTCGACAGGACAAATGGTCGACACCAAAAGGTCGACAGGTCAAATGTTTTTATTTTTTTTTCACTTTTTTTTTTTGGGGGGGTCCCCCTCCAATCCCCTTTTTTTTGCTAAAAACCCATTTTTTCCCTATACGAAAACCTAAAAAATATATATATATAAATAAAAAAAAATGTGACCATTTGACTTGTCGACCAAATTGTGTCGACCATTTGTCTATCGACCATTTGTCTGTCGACCATTTGACCGGACACCGTTTTTTGCTATGGAACGGGCATTAAACAGGATTCAGTTCACATCGAGAGGCGAGGTTGGTCTTGGAGCAGGAGCGGCATTGGGTGGAGGCGTAGAGAAAGGTTGGAGAGGGAGAGGGGTAGGGTGGGAGATGATTGATGGGAATAGTGAGCGAGCGGAGGAATTGGCGGGTTTCGGGCAGGAATGGGTGGCTGTGTGAGTTGGGATGCTCGGTTTTGGCTCGGGGGATTATGAAGGTAGGGTGGGGGTGGTTAGGAGTTTCATTTGTAGTTGATGAGAAGTCGAGGGAGATGGGTTTCAGGCAGGGTGAAGCTACGGGGGAAGGAGGTGATTGGGGTAAGGAGGTTGTGGGGCGAGACAAGGGAGGCGAGGAGTGCTGAGAGATTGAGGGGGACCAGGTATGGTTCCTCTTTAGTTTCTTTATTGCGATTGGAGTGTGGGAGAGGTTGGGGGGGTCAGAGGGGGAGAGGGATGCGGCTTAAATTCTTGCAAAGGCTAGGCGTGCAGTTTTTAGGGAGGGGAAATGGTGTGTTTGGGGAGGGGAGGTGATGGGGGTTTGTGGGCAAGGCGGGGGGAATGCTTGCAGGGCGGGGTGTGCTCGCTATGATAGTGAGGGGAGCGGGCATGGTTAACGTGGGTTGATCGGTGGTGGTGTTCGGGGGAGGAGTGTTCCTAGGGTGGTTGGCTCGCCATCGTGCCCCTCTGGCTTGGTGTTTGGAGAGGCGAATGGTAGGGAATGCAAAGGAGGGTGGGATGGTTTGGGACTAGGAGGACGGGAGTGAAGGCAGATCAGGGAGTGGGGGCACCTCACGGTGGTCATTCCTGACGAACTCTGGAGGAGTGGGTGGACTCATGCTTAGTACGAGCTGTTAAGTGTAGTCTCAATTGTAGCTTACAGTTTAGTGGGGTGGGAACACTTCTAAATTCACAGAGCGGCTATTGGGCACACTTCTGGATTCAGCGAGGCTGTTGGGCACACTTGGGCACACTTCTAGAATCACAGAGAAGCTATTGGGCACACTTTTAAATTCAGTTTCTAAATGCACACTTCTAGAATCACAGAGAGGCTATTGGGCACACTTCTAAATTCAGCTTCTAAATGCACTTCTAAGTTTAACTTTTGCAGAGAGGCTATTGGGCGCAATTCTAAATTCAGCTTCTAAGTGCACTTATAAGTTTACCTTTCGCAGAGAGGCTATTGGGCGCAATTCTAAATTCAACTTCCACAGGTATGCCATTAGGTGAACATCTAAAATTCAGCTTTCACAATTCAGTTTTCACATAGAGACTGTTGGGCGCACTTCTAGATTCAGTTTCCACATAGAAGCTATTGGGCCCACTTCTAAATTCACAGAGCGGCTATTGGGCACACTTCTAAGTGCAACTTCTAAATTCAACTTTTCACAGAGAGGCTATTGGGTACACTTCTAAAGTCAACTTTCCACATAGAAGCTATTGGGCCCACTTCTGAATTCACAGGGAGGCTGTTGGGCACACTTCTAATTTCACAGAGAGGCAATTGGGTACACTTCTAGATTCACAGAGAGGCCTTTGGGTACACTTCTAGATTCACAGAGAGGCTATTGGGGACACTTCTAAATTCAAGTTTTCACAAAGACGTTATTGGGCACACTTCAAGATTCGACATCTAAATGCGCTTCTAAATTCAGCTTTTCACAGAGAGGCTGTTGGGCACACTTCTAAATTCGACTTCCAAATGCACTTCTAAATTCAACTTTTCATAGAGAGGCTATTGGGCACACTTCTAAATTCAAATTCTAGATGCACTTCTCGATTCGACTTTCATAGAGAGGCTATTGGGCACACTTCTAAATTCAACTTCTAGATGCACTTCTAGATTCAACTTTGCACAGAGAGGCTAATGGGCACACTTCTAGGTTCCACTTTTCACAGAGAGGTTATTGGGCTCACTTCTAAATTCAGTTTCCACATAGAAGCTATTTGGCACACTTCTGAATTCACAAGGAGGCAATTGGGCACACTTCTAAATCCGCAGAGAGGCTATTGGGTACACTTGTAAATTCAACTTTTCTCAAATAGGCTATTGGGCACACTTCTAAATTCACAGAGAGGGTATTGGGTACACTTCTAGATTCACAGAGAGGCTATTGGGGACACTTCTAAATTCAAGTTTTCACAAAGACGTTATTGGGCACACTTCTAGATTCAACTTCTAAATGCGCTTCTAAATTCAACTTTTCACAGAGAGGCGATTGGGCACTCTTCTACATTCGACTTCCAAATGCACTTCTAAATTCAACTTTCCACAAAGAGGCTATTGGGCCCACTTCTAAATTCAAATTCTAGATATACTCCTCGATTCGACTTTTCATAGAGATACTATTGGGCACACTTCTAAGTTCAACTTTTGATAGAGAGGCTATTGGGCACACTTCACTCTACTGCGGAGTAATACAATGTTACCTCCTTTGTCTGATGGTTTGATCGTGATATTTGGGTTTGCTTGGAGTTCCTGAAGTGCTTTGTTTTGTTCAGAAGTGAGGTAAGAGTTCAATTTATTATAATTCTTGTTTCCCTTGAGATAAATTGTTCTTAATTAGTTTTGTGTTACTTTGAAAAAAATATCTATTGCATTGTCAACCAGTAAAGATGGTGTGAATTTGAATTTTGTTTTGAGTTTTGTGCTGGCTTCAAGACTTATGTCAATTTCTTGCTCTGTAACACATCTTTCCATGGTGAATGGATCATCTGGATCTGGTATATTGAGTAGGTCTATTGTCTGTTCTACTTGTTTAACTGATAAATCAGAAGGAGTTTCATGTGCCGTGGATGTTTCAGTGAGTCAATGTTTGCGAAGAATTGTTTGCGTTTCAGTTTCCTGCACAAGAGAAATAGGTCTACAGTTGTGGAGAAATAGTCATAGTTATTAGGACAAAAATGTAATTCTTTATGCAGTGTTGTGATGAGATGCGAAGGCAGATCCCCGTTGGTGAGATTGACGACTAAGTTTTGCGATGAGGCAGAGGGTTCTGGGAGCGGGTTTGTACTCCTGTTTTTTGTTTGTTGGTTTTGGATTTTGATCTCCCGCCTCTCCTGCCCACTGGACTGTCGCATGTGCTTATTTTCAATAAATAATTAGATGTATACATAATGCAGTCCTTTGTATTTTTTCAACAAAGGCGCACCCAAGGACTACTTACCTAATTTCATGTGTTATGGCTCAGGCCAGTCTCTGCCAGTCATGTGTTATGGCTCCAAATAGCTTTGCAAGCAGCTTGTTCTTTCATCCATTACTGTTGTACATTCCAACAGAAAGTCTTGTCATTTCCAATTGGCCTTGCTTGTTACAGAATCTGCATATTATGTTGTTTGTACCTCGTTTTCTAGTATTATTCTTTAACTCGTTTATCGGATACACTCTGAGTCTGATTTGCATCAATCTCTCTCGGCGATGTTTTGCTGGGAATTTCAACAAGTACAATGGCATGGTGACTCTTTTTTGATGTTCATTGGCTACATCTTTTTGCGATCTGTAGGAAAGCTTTAGTTCTATTGTGTTTATCCAGTGTTGTGTTTTTAGTTTTCTTTTCACTCGATCTGGATTCACAATCAATTCTTCCTGTGATGACCCCCAAGTCGCATAGTTGTTGATTCCATTTGTCTTTGCAGATGTTAAGCAGGCCAGCACTCTTTCCATGCACACACATTGCTAGGAGTTTGTAACCAGCCACGGGTTCCGGCAGTAAGAGCTCCCTTAGGAGTGCTAGTGATTTCTATTTTATTACTGAGAATAAAGACTGAAGCCCAAGCTCAGCTCTTATAGCATCAATTGGGATACATCTTGGGAGTTTCATTATTGGCTTCCAGAATTTACTTTCAAGTTTTGCCTATATTCTCCACGAAAGTTTCAGTCCAGCCTCTCCACCGTATGTCAGGGTGGGCATCACTTTTTGCAGATACAAGGCTCCGACAAGCACTAATGACATTTTTCCAAATCTTCTGTTCAAGATTGATCCTTGCGAGCATAGCCTTTTTGCTTTCATGAATAGATCTTGTTCCCAGTTTTTTTCCGCTATTGACTGGTTAAATCTTATTCCTAGAACAAATGCCCTTATTTTAGTTGGGTGCCATCTCAGTCTTCCCTCTGGTAACCACTAGATCGTTTCCCACCTCGAGGCTCTCCCCAAATATACACAAACTTTGATGGTCACTTGGGAAGCCATCCCCGATCTTGAAATGATTCATACTTGGGGCTTGTGTTTCAGTAGCAACAATGAAGTGTATACACAAGTATTGTACTCCATTGTGCCATGTGGACCTCTCCCTTTCGTTTCTAGAGTCATTTGACTGTAGTGGTGATAAGTGCCAGTCTTCAAAAAATGTCATCCATTTCAGTCCCTGGATATAGATCTTCTTGCTAAGGTGATCAGGTTTGTTAGGCAGAACCTTCACTTCCTCTTGACTTCTACAGTCCACATTAAAATCCCCTAGTATAATTATCTCACCAGAATTTTCAGTATACCAGTCAAGATCCTTCCCATGTGGTTAATCAGACTTTCAATGCAATTATCCAAGTAGTTGTAATACACGTTAATCAGCAATAGTTCTTTACCATTCATTTCTAGTTCAGTGGCAAGTTCAACCGCCAAAACTCCTGCCATTGAATCCCCTCATCCCAATCTGAGGGAACTTAGATGTGTGCAGTAGGGACAATAACCCTTCTTATGGTCATCCTGTGGGTCCCTTAATTTTTTATTTTTTATTAAATATGGCTCAGATCCATCCAAGACCACCTCCTCCCACAGAAAGGGTTCCTGAAGGCATACAACATCATACTCATTCAACATTGCCCCATTGGCTTCACCCTCTAGCAGGTGGTTGAAACCCTGTGTGTTCCATGGCTTGCCCAGGCTTCCTACAAACCAGGAACAGGCATCTTCCAATGGTCGCATATTATTAATCGGCTACTGTACGGCCACAATTCTATGATTATCTGGTCTGATAGTACAACATAAGTATGCGAAGTGCAACATCTCAAACTTCATTCAAAACCTGCTTTGTATACAAATCAAATCCTTGCCATCTCAATTCATCCACTGAGGACAATAACTCCCTAACCACTTTAAATGGTATGGTGTTATCATGTCTTTTCTCGTATATTAAATCTACACATTCAATATCACATGAGTTTAGAAATGTTAGTCTTGAAATATCTCTGAAGATTTACAAAATAGTCTGATGAATTAGACAGATTTATCCTCTCTAGGAAACATTGATTCCATGACATAACATGTCGAATCCGGATCATATGTAAAGCCCCTTTCTTCTGATTTCTGTGGGGGCTTTTGGATTTCAACAGAACCATGTGTTATTTCTCCAAATTGAAGTATAGGTATCTGCCTTTCAGAGGATTTTTCCTTGTTTAGGGGGCCCATCTATTCTTCATATCTTTATGCAGGGATTCAGCATGGCCATCACTTCTGCCCTGTGCTACATTTTCCCTTTGCAGAGGTACGGCAATTAGTGGAAGTTAGCAATCTTGCATCTCAGTCCTTGATTGCACTTCTCGATGTACTTGTGTAGCCCTCACTGTCCTTAAAATCAGGACATATGGATTTATAGTGCCTGCAATGCCCCCTAGATCTGTCCAAACAGGCTTTTCAACAGTTTTAGGAACAATTGCTTTAACTCTCCCCCCATCTTGCATCATTTGACTCATACTGGCTTGTTCAATGACTGGTATTGATGTTCTTGAAAGTTCCAATATTTCATGCTCTTCTTCAGTAGCGATTCTCCTTCTCTTAAGCATCTTTTCACGAATTTGAGCCAAGGGTTTAAGATCCCTCCTTTGAGTACAGTCAGAAATCAACAATAACCCCCCCTTGGACGCTACTCCTGTCCTGTACCCTCCCACCACCCCCCGCCGGGCAATTTGAATTTCCTATCTTCTTTAAAAAAATAAAAATCTTTGCACTGATCCCTGTTTTTTAGCATTTATTTTTGTTGGTTTTATGTTTTCTTTAAACTCTGCGTAGGGCATTTATTATTTATTTAAAATTATTATTAACCTTACTTTGCAGACGCGCTTCAAATTTCCACACAGCTGACCATCCCGTTCTGTGTCTTCTACGCCATTATCATTTCAACCAATTCCACTGGGTTAATCTAAAATGTTTACTACCAGATTTTGGGATGTTCGTATATCTATGCCAACCTGGATTTCATCTTGGTCAATATAAATGATTGCCCCTAATTATGAACATTCATCTACAAATTAAGACGTGTGATTAAATGGATCCCGCCAAATTAATACCTATTCCTTCCTCAGGCTGTTACACTTTGTATAGAGCTTTTGTCATTTGATACTCATCCCATTTTTTTCAGCTTGCTGTGAGATTAAATATGTGGCTATTCCATCTTGCCCATCAATTATTGGTGTTAACACATTTGTATGCTTATCTGGGCAGATGAGATTCTCACACTCTAGTTTTCTCGCTACCAAGTTTGATTATTGAATGCTGTACCGCTGTTAGCACAGTATTCTGTTTCATTCTCCTCGTTGACTAAAACCATCTTCTTATAAGATTCTTTATTGATGGTTTGTGTTTCTAGAACAATCTCCAGGTTATCTACTTCCACTAAAGTGTTACCTTGCCCCTTCTCCTCTGAATAATTTAAAAACTTCTACTAGGGGGTTCAGTACCGTGTTCAGTGCCCCTAACATGAAGGAATGCGTGTGTTCAGTCAATTTCAGGAATCTTGCTGATTGACTGGATTGAGGGGTTTCTATGGCGCCAACTGTGGCGAACCGAATCGCATCTAGGCGCAGTTATTACAGACAGAATCATATTTAAAATCATTATTAAACACCAAGTCCAGGGAAATTTCTATAAGGTCCTAGACCATGTATCCTCCCTCTATTTAAACAGATGCGAGTTTAGCTTTTTACAAAACAGCAACAGAGTCTCTTTATTCCTGATGCTTAAAGGAACACTGTTCCATCGCTTGGGACTGAAGACTGCAAAAAGTGTTTTCCATAGAATCCATGTGCTCTACTTGGTTTTTTCAATTCCCTGTTCGTTTGAGGAGTCATTTATTGACATTCCAAATAAATCATGAAACCCGATAATGAGTCTCTTAGCAGGGATTTATCAAATTCTCTCTGAATAGGTTTTTCTTTCAAAACACTTACCGTGAGACTTCTAAGCGCTATAATTAAAAAAAATTAAAAAATCATCTCAGGAGGATAGCTCAGTGGCAACGTGCTCGCCTTGGAAGCAAGACGACAGAGCAATACAGGTTCGGTGCTTGATCCGCGCTTAGAAACCTCTAGGTAATTGAGAACGTTATAAAATAACCTATCATATCATATCTGAGACAGAGTTTCAAAATTGCAAGGCAAGTTTTAATATACACAAACAATACACTAGAGTGGACTTCAGGTTCAACCACGACCAGTATTTCATGGAAAGTGGAGAGGTGAAGTGCCTGAATAGTACACAGCTTCTTTTATACAGAAAATGAAGCCTGCATCAGCATAGGTCAGTTGTTAATATTCTACAAGAGATAACACAAATGTGTTCAGACTACATACATAATAATGCCCTGATCCCCAGAAGGCAAAACAAATTACATTTTTCAACAGTTATCACTATTATTGCGAGTTTCTACTTTACTTATGGCTTTAATGACAAACTCTTTCAGCCAGTTCACGGACGGTGACTTATGTTTGAGGCCTTAAACACAAAATCCGCATGCCCTGCATTCCCACAATGGTCACTCTATTTGAACAATCTTAAAAAGATATGTTTTGTGCGTTAACAAAGTGGAAAGACTGAATACTAGTATTTTCAGAACAGGATTCAATGAGGTAAATCTGCTGCTGTTCTTGGCGCCAGTGAGCGTCTCGTTGCACGGAGGTGTAATGTAACGCGAAGCACCAGCCTGAAGGATAGGGCTGCTTATATAGCCGAGTCTCAGAAGCCATGCCAACTAGCTTCAGCCTGTCTGCCACACCCTGCCACTCCCCGAGTCAGCATGTGAAGACCCAGCCTAGGGAGCCACACCCCAGTGAAGTGCATGTTCTGGAATAAAGGCTTTCAGCACCACCTGGAAAGTTCTTGTGAAATAAAAGCACTCCTGCACTGAAATAAAGGCTGCTTTTATCGACAACAGTTCTTTATCAGTGATTGCAGTGATCGCATAGTTCAATTTGGGAGCGGAAAACTTACGAGACCAGAATGCCACGGGATGTAATTGTCCTGTTTCGGGATCTCGCTGTAATAAAACTGCCCCCATTGAAATGTTGGAAGCATCGGTTTCCACCACATATGACAACTCGGCTCGGGGATGACGTAGAATGGGTGCTGTGGTAAATGCCAGTTTTCCTCTGCTTCTGTGGACCACTGAAATTGTTTATTCTTTCGTAGGAGGGATGTAATTGGGTGAGCAATCTGGGAGAACCCTGGGATGAACCGACGATAGAAGGTGGCAAACCCAAGCACACTTTGCACACCTTTCACGGAAGTTGGTGAGGGCCATTGGAGGATGGTGTCTACTTTGCATGTGTCCATGTGTACTCCTCGTGGTGTGAGTATAAAACCAAGGAATTCGACCTCCATTACGTGAAAGAAGCATTTCTCCAGCTTGGCACAATTCTCCTTGGTGTTTGAGTAAATGAGGATGTTGTCGATATAGACGAGTGCACACATGTCCAATAGTTCACGGAGCACGTCGTTCATAAAGTATTGGAGCGCAGCAGGGGCATTACATAGCCCAAAAGGCATAACCTGGTATTTGTAGACACCATATTTAGTGCGAAAAGCTGTCTTCCACTCGTCTCCCTTTTTGGCTCTGACTAGGTGAGTCTAATTTTGTATACATTTGGGAGTGTTTTACTTGATCCAGAAATTCGGGAATCAGTGGTAGTGGATACCGGTTTAACGTGATCTGATTGAGAGCTCTGTAGTCAATGCAAGTTCTCAGGTCTCCCTCCTTTTTACGCTCAAAATAGAGGGATGAGGAAGCAGGGGACTTGGATGGACGAATGAAGCCATTGGCCAAATACTGATCAAGGTCGCTTTTGAAGCGACCGCAAACATAAATACAACGTTATTGTGTTGGAAAACGCTGCGGTTTTTCTTTCCAAGTTTCTCAGGCTCCTCCTGCTCGGAGGAGCCTGAGAAACTTGGAAAGAAAAACCGCAGCGTTTTCCAACACAACCGCGTTGTGTCTGCCTGAATCTGCACCCATGGGGAGACCGAGAGCCCCAAATGATAAAGCAGATTCAGGCAGAAACAACGCGGCATTGCGGTAAAAACCGTGTTGTTTCTGCCTGAATCTGCTTTCCCATTTGGGGCTCTCGGAGAGCCCCAAATGGGAAATCAGATTTAGGCAGACAACGCAGCATTTAGCATTTCCCATTTGGGGTTCTCGGGCTCCTCCGAGCCGGAGGAGCCTGAGAAACTTGGAAAGAAAAACCGCAGCGTTTTCCAACACAATAACGTTGTATTTATGTTTGCGGTCGCTTCAAAAGCGACCGCAAACATAAATACAACGTTTTTAAAGCTGCGGTTTTATTTCTAAGTTTTCCGGGCTCCTCCAACACTTACCGAGATTCAACTGCAGCTTTCCTGCTCTGGTCTCCGGTCCGCGTCCTCCGAGTCCCGGCACTAATGAAGGGAAAGCCACCCAGCGGTAGACTTTGTTTACTACAGCTGGCTGGCTTTTCCTTCATTAGTGCCGCAAAAGCAAAAGCCAGCACAGGAGGGCCTCCATTTCACAAAATGGCTGCGCCCCGGTGCTTGCTTTTTCGAATTTTGAGCTTGAATAGCTCAAAATTTTACATAGGAAGTTTTAAAATGGAGGATGCTAGTATTTTTTTTTATGTGGCCTATCTATTTTTTAAATAAAAAATTTTACTAGACCATCCCTTTAAGGGTATAATAGAAATTATGATATGTTGTTGTTCAAGGACTCATTTTGCGGGATAATTGAAATGCCTAAAAAAAAACCTTAAACTAATACATCAACAAAGTGGGACATTCAGTGGCATGTCTTCACATTGATGGGTTTCTATCTATGTATTTACATTGGTACATTTGCATCTGTGTGTTTGCACCATGTTTGCTCATTTTCAGGGAACAAGCAAAACAGATCTAAAAAGGCAGCAACGAAAACATAAAAGGAGGATATGGGTGAGCTTGCCCACTTAAAAAAACTATGCATATGCGCGGATTTAAAGAAATGGTATCACGAGGCGACCTGGTCATTTAGCTTGAATCATCATCTCCATCTTCATAAAGGTCTTAAATATTGTTTAACAGTGTCATATTGCCAAGATTTCCCCTCATCAAAACGGAAACATGTTAGATGATATACATAGGGGATGTGAGATAAGCAAACCAACTGCCTGCTCGCTAAATTAACATGTTCCCTCCCATCAGGAAACATCATGCTTGATGTGAAAGCATTGGCCTATCTGAGAGACTGTTGGCCTACACGAGCACCATGCCCAAGATCCACATGTGATCATCTATGCCTGCCGAAGGTGTCCTTCCACCGCCATGTAGCTGTTGTTTAACCTTTCAAGAACCCTAGACACTCCAGTAGTACTTTCCGGTCGAAAGGTCTGATGCAGGGAAAAGGTATGCGTGAGAAGCTTGCTTGGGAACAGCCTGATCCATATTTCCTGGATTATCTGCTTTACTGCCCTAATTGTGTAGTATTAGTACTTGTTCCTAACACGCCTAGGCAGCACCTACAGTAGATCTATTTAGATGCGTTGGTGAAGAAGGCTGGCAAACTATTGGATTGATTGATGTGAACATTGTACACTATATTATAAATGACTAATTATTTAATTTATTTAATTTAATGTGTTATATTATATAAAAACTTTACAGATTTTAGACAATATACAATTCTCAGTTCATAATACATGTTAAATATCACATTACAATTTCTGCAGTTCAATTTACTAGTCCTACTGCAGGTATAATACGATATTTATAATGCACTTAATACCCAGAGGTTTCGGGATCAAATCTGTGGTGCTCGTGGCATCTTGCTTCTAAGGCGCGCACGTTGCCCCTGAGCTATCCTCCCGAGACGGAGGAGTCTGGCTGCTATGAATCCGTATCTGTATCTCTTAAATGAGCTACTTTGACGATTCTAAAATACAAATAATCCCATGTATAAAAAGTACGAAGTATCACTTCAGCTCATGTATTCATAACATTCATGAGATGACAATATATAAAATATAAATCTTTATTAAAAGAATATTCAAATCTCCATAGTAGTAGTTTGGGTGATGTCCCCTTCTTGTCATTTTCGTACATGAATCTTAGATAGATCAGAGTGCGCGCACCCCTTCCCCCTGCTTGGACCAATGCCAGCCTCTTCCAAGGGCAGGGGATACAGTTAACCATATCAAGCTGCAGGCTTTTGCTCTGAGTGTTACAGCATCGTCGCCAAAATATTGTTTGTCCTAAGCAGTGACCGTGCTCGGCAAGATGTTTCATATATGAATTTCCCATTGCTGGGAACTGAGTCTGAATATGTTTTTGGGACTCCAAAATGCCTGGATTTTTCCATAATCGGCATGTTCTCTCGGCCTTCGGTAATTTCAAGGCCGGGCTTCCAGCGACAGATAACCAAATGCTGCTGGGACTTCATAACTGTATAGAGCCTTTCTGAGGCAAAGCCATAGCTGGTTAGGGAGGAAAGATGGGCAAGGTTTTCCCCCCAATCAGAAAGTTCGATTTTCAATGGGACTCGATTTTCAATTCATGTAGACCTAGTTGCCAATCGGGCAACCACCCAACGTTGGCTAATTCTTCTACTATACAAGATTCTTAGACCATTCCAGTCACTCCATGAGTAGCAACCCCTCCAAGATTAGAAAGGCGCTGGTCTTAGTTTGCACATATAACATCCCCTTCACTTCATGACCATCACTTTAAGAGAAAGCAGCCCCAGCTCAAGTCTAATAATGGTCATGAGAACACAGGGAGGCAGCCCCAGCATTTTCTTTCCAAAATGTGCCAACATTAAATTATGAATGCGTCCAGAGGACCACTTAGTCACTGTGTTTCATAAAACAATGAGGCCAGAGTCTCTCTAATTCTCTTGGCTGATATAAAGACCACCAGGAAGAAGATACTTATCAAGATAGGAATTTTGCACTTAACCAGAGACTTGAAGCTGGCTGGCTGGGACACTGCATTCAGACCCAACAGTGGAAAGTCCGCTAAAATGGAAGGAACAAATTCCTTTAACCTTTCACAAAGGCATCGATGACAGGGATTACAAAGAATAAACCCTTAGAAAGTGGACTGCTGTGTGCTGTAAGAGCTGACAGCTTCACTCGACGGGAAGGGTGTTCTACAATACCTGCTTAGCATATGTGCCCCAATTGCCGCCTGTAGACAGAAGCTGGGGGAGACTGGATGAAGCCAGTGGCGTGTTCAGACTCTTTTGCCTGGGGTGGCCCAAGTGGGCCACTGACTTATGCAGGGGTGGCATGACGTACGGGCACACACACACACACACACCTAATGATCATAGTTTAGTATAATGGGGTGGCACCTGGGGTGGCCAATCAGATTCCAGGCGTAGCACGTGCCACCCCAGGCCACTCCCTGGACACGCCACTGGATAAAGCCTCAGCTGTGTCCCTTAGATGTGGTTTTGGATGAAGTGCTGGCACATCTGCATAGTCTCTACATCGTTCACGGTCTGCAGGCTGCATAGCCGGAAGCCCTTTACACAAAATGTCACAAATAGAAGCCTGCCATACAGTACGTTGGACTTCCAGGTACGCAGCCTGAAGACTACCGAAGAAGACAGATGGAGCTGCAGCTGGTAAGTAGAAGGGGTGTAGGCACATGTGGGTGGTAGGGCCATGCAGCAGCCTTAGAGTGTGGGGGAACCCCCCATAAAATACCAGGAGAAGGGGGTAAGTACCAAAGACCAACCTTGCGGGGACGGTCTTCACATGCTGGATTCCCAGCAGTCCATCTTTTGTTCCCAGCATTTGGACCCCGATCCACCTTCATTATTTTCTGGTATTCAGTTTGATGTGAGAATGATTAGTGCCCAATTTGATACCACAGTTCAAAGATGCACAAAACAATGTCGTTCTGTTGATGTCACATGTAAAACCCCACATGTGGGTTAGTAGTGGCAATTATACAAAGATCTGAAATATTTGTTTAATATTCTTTCTATTAAGGAATTAGGTCACAACATTTGGTAGCAGTGGCCCTACATTAAAAAAGGCCGATTTGTAGGACCTGTTTGAAATGCAATGTCCCTTTCTCTGAACAACCTGCTTCTAAACACACTATTGCAATATGATGCCAGCTATTAGTGAACCTCACAGGAGTAAAGCCTTTGGCTACCAGGCATGAACGAGTGAACAAAGCTCAAGAGGAGACGATGTGCAGAGAGTGCCCAGGATTCCATCCAGATGCTGCTGGAAGGACTCACACCTCCCACTGCCCTCCTTGTGATGCAAACTCCAGAGTGCATGCATGCCAGATCATAGAGCTCCCTCTAGTGGTGAATATTGCTGCAGTCCCTTGTACAATTCACACACAAACGAGATGTTCTGCACCAAAGCAACGTGAACCCCTGCTTTTTCTAAGGATGCAGCTGCCTGGCTGTCTACATGAGAACTGACTGACATTTATTGAACAGATTCGGATGTAGGTTGGCGCTACACCCCATCCAGTAGGTTGTGATTTGGCCTCCACCCAGTGATGCGCTGCTGGCGCCATCATCCTGGGCAAGGAATAGTCTGTTGCTCCAGGTTATCTATTCCTGAGGGTAGTCTGCTGTCAGTGTACTTGAGTCCATTCTTTTACCTGCTGTCAAAAGATGCTTTCCTATGAGATACCTCTGTGACAAACTGTGGGGACAATCAGATGGGTGGTTTAATGGACCGTGTACTGACCCAAGTTAGAGGATATGCTGGGTTGGGAGGAGGAATAAGGGGATCCCAAGATTACCCTCACCGAGTCCCCTCTTTAAAGCAGGGGACAGTCACAGTGAAAACATACTCCACATTAGCCCAACGCCAAGTCATTCCCTGTAGTGATGAGAATCCTTGCACTGATCATTACACTGAAAGGAAAAGTGCACACCAATGTCTTGAACCAGGTTATCTAGAATGCATTTCCCAGGTACCCCTAACTTGGAAGCCTAGGTGTGATGGGAGGTAAGTTGTTCAGCATTTTATAGAAAACCGATCTGTTTATGGAGAAATCCACACTTTAAATAGCTGCTAATCTATGAAAGAGGATTCCATTCATGCCTTTTTGTAAACTCTCCTCATGGAAGTTTACTTCATTTTTTGAATTACCTTTAGATGTTGCAGTATTAATTGCATCCTGTTTTCTCACATTCTGGGAACAACTTGCCTACATTTTCTCATCAAAATGCTCACCCTTCAGGCTAATGTTCCTTTCCCTCTACTATTTCCCTCTCTGTCATCTCTCCTGCTTTTCTCAGTAATTTAATTGCTTTCACTCTTCCCATTGAAAGGATTTCTTGCACGAAATCAGGTTTTCCTCTAGACATTGCTCCTATTTATCTCCTTAAGTCAAGGTATTCAGCCACTGTGAGATTCCCTGACCTCCCAAACCCACCTCCATCTTCTCTACTCTTTCTGCAAATGATTTTGCTCTCTACTTTGCTTCTAAAATGTGTATCATTCACAATACCCTCACTACCTCCCTTCAGTCCCTTCCTCCTGCTCGCTTTTCTCCATCACTCCTACCCTCCTCTCCCACTACTATTCCTTTTCCTCACCAACCCTGATGAGATTATTTCCCCACTCCTCAAGGCTAACCCTTTTTGTGCCCCCACTGTCCCTCACATTGTGAAGCACACAGCATCCAGTGTTGTTCCACATCTTGTTTCCCTCTTCAACTCCTCTCTTGACAATGCCACTTTTCCCTCATCATATAAGACAACTACTGTCAGCCCTCTCCTTAAGAAACCTTGTCTCGATCCTAACTGTCCTGCCAACTTTTGCTATGTCTCTCTTCTACCACACTAGTCCAAAATCCTAGATCAAGTAGTTCAAGTGTGATCATTCTCGCCAGAAATACATGGATCACCAATAAGTTGGTTATTATACGCGGATGACTTGATAGTACTGGATGTCACCCCTATCGGATTGCAACGAAAAAATGGAAGCCGTGGACTTATATGTAAGAGTGAATGGATTACAGATAAATATAAACAAGAGTGAGATCCTGACATTACAAAACCTCAAAGCTGATAAGAACAAAAACTTTAAATGGCACTTAGGAACGGAGTGTTTAAGTACTGTAACGAATACAAGATACTTAGGCATGCAAATCAATGCTAACTTGAATGATGGTCCTTGGGCAGAGATCGCCAAAATTAAATGCCGTTAATTTGCATGTCAAGTAAGTTTGCTGCACAGAAAGTACGGGAAATTTTCCTTAAAGCCGATCAGGAACTTTTAATGTCAAAAGGTAGTGGCAGCATTAATATTTGGTGCGGAGGACGCACTTGGATGCTCCTATGATTTATGGTCCACATTGGAAAAAAAATGTGGGTGAAAGTTTTGCAACTACCGAAGGGAACACCTACAGTATGCATCCGATATGCACTAAATTTAATCTCGATAAATGCACGAGTTAGTTGGCATCTCTTAAGTTTGTATCGGAAATTGACAATGAAAGAAGTGGCACCGTAGTTTGAAATTCTGCACAATCTTGGAGCCGGCAACAGAGCTTGTCTGCTGACTTTATGAAACAATCAATGTGAGGCTATCCTGGACTCCTATGAAATAGACTTAAACACATTACATGAGAATCCGAATTTAGCAACAAAACAGAATCTGGAAAATGGACTGGATTCTTACTGGGAATCAAAGAAAGTCCAATAAATTGATGAACGAAGTCCCATGTGAATCCAGACACCTAAACACTCTACAGAGATATGTTGAGTTGTTTCCAGACAACATCAGTAGGTTGTTGTATAAACGCTTTCGTCTAAACGCATTCAGAACTAAGGCCTGGTTAAGAGTGTTACGCAAAATGGATGAGCCGAATACAGCTTGTAGATTCTGTAAACAGAAAGAAGAAAACTTAAAACACTTACTACTCTACAGTGCTAGACTACGTATGCAAAGAACACAGATTTTGGGGCCACTGTTAACAAAATACCAAACGCCTAGCATGGATGATTGGTGGCTGGCCATGTTTGACATTGGTAAAAGGCAGCTGAATTACGCTTTAATTAGCTTCCTGACACTAGTGGAAAAATTGTTAGCAACACCAGATATAGAATAAGTAGTTGGATATAATTCTTTGATTATGTCATTACATGATTTCCAATGATGTGATCAATGGATAATGTGATATCAGGAAGATGTACAAAAACTGACATATGTGATGGAATGGCTGGGGATGTTGTGCATATTTGTGATGAGTTTTTTTTAAAGGCATATTAAAGCCAATAAAAATAAAAATAAAAAATAAATAAAAAAGATCAAGTAGTTTTCAATGGACTCACTGAGTTCCTTGATACTCACAACCTCCAGGACCCTCTTCAATCTGGCTTCCAACCTCTGAATTCTACCGACACAGCTCTGTTCAATGTCTTCAACTTTATCTCTTCTGCTCGTCATGCAAACCTTTCAGCTATTCTTATTCTTCTCAGCCTCTCTGCTGCCTTCAAAACTGTCGAACATGCTGACCTTCTCTCTGCATTATATCTCTTTGGCATCAGAGATAAGGCACTTGCTTGGTTTGCTTCATACCTTGCACCCAAACACTTTCAGAAGTCCTGGAACAGCTTTACCTCTCCATTCAACCCTCTTATTGTTTGAGTTCCCCAAGGGTCTGTCCTTAGTCCACTTCTCTTCACTCTCTATACTTCAGCTCTTGGTGCCGTGCCTTGATCTCCATTTACGGCTTCTCTATCAACTCTTCACTGACAATGCTCAGATCTTCTTCTCCTTTCCCTCCTTATCCAATGAGCTGTTATAAAAAATATCAAACTATCTCTCCGCGATTAAATATTGGATGGTGTCTCACTTGCTCATGCTCAACTTCACTAAGACTGAAGTTCTCTACTTTCCAGCCAAACAGTCTATCTCCCCCCTCACCTTCTTCTTACCTTCTTTCCTGACTTCATTCCTTGCTCTGGTTCTGCTCGTAACCTTGCTCTCATCTTCGACCCATCAGCACAACTTGTCACTCTTCATCTCCAAATCTGCCACTGCATCCAGACTCAACCTCCTCAATGTCAGAACAAATGTGTCATCTTCTGCCTTTCAATAATGCTAAACAGCTAATCTCCTCCTTAGTCCTTTGTAGATCTGAATACTGTGCAAGTCTCCTATATGGCCTTTCGAACTATGCTTTTTCACCGCTGGACAAAGTCCTCAACTTCACGGTCTGCACACTTTTCAACCTTTCTTTCTTTACCTCTACCTCCACTGCCTGTCCCCTGATTGGCTGGCTATCTATGAAAGGGTTAAGTATAAACTTCTTCTCATCATCTTCAAAACTATACATGGACTCGCCCCACCTTACCTACCTGCTAATCTCACTCCCTACTCTCCTCCTCGCTCATTCTGATCATCCTCAGCTTGCCACGACTCAAGCCCCCTGTGCTCCCTCTCGTTTCTGCTCTCGCTCTCTCTCTCTCCTTGCTCTCTTGCTCTGGAATGCTCTTCCTCTCCTTCACAGTACTATTCAAACTACACCACTATTTAAATCAAACCTCAAAGCTCTCCTTCTTTCTGAAGACTAGCACTCTATGTTACTGCATCACTGTGTCTTCCTCTCTCCCTACCCTTCATGGACAACACTACAGCACTTTTCCGTCACCCCTCTGTCCTTAATTCAGCACTTCCTCCACCATCCGGTTCCTATGTCATTCTGTTCTGTCCTCGTCCCTGGTTTATGTTTCCACCTTCCCCTGCAACATCTGCTCTTAAAGTTACATTCTCTCAACCCATCGTGAAGGACCAATGTCCTGCGCTCTGTTATCATTGGTACATTTTCTATGTGTTTTTGTGTCAAAAATGCATTGCTTTCCCTGTGATTTTTATAAATAAATACTGGGCCCTCACTTCTGTCTTTTTCAGAATACTTCTCTCTCCACTGGGATTGTTCCCTCTTCTTTTAGACCCACTATCTGTCACCTTTTTAATCCTGCAAACCTTCAACCTAGTTATCGCCCCCCTGTTACTGTTAACATGTGGAAACCTTAAGTATCGACTCTAGCTGTTTTGTAATAAACGTCAGCTTCGTGATCCTCTCCATGCTGGAGTTTGATCGAGTCACATCACAGAGTCTGTTCTTGACAAACTCTGTATTGACTCTGATCAGTGGAAAGCGATGGCCATGGTCCACCTGGCCCTGTCCACAGCTTTCTACATGTTGATCATTCTATTTTGTTATTTCCCATCCCTGCTCTTTTGGTATTTGTGATTGTGCCTGTACTGGGCTGGCTTTTGGTTCAGCCATCACACTCAAGCAGTTTCTCTTCCCCCTATCATTTCTTCTTTTCACCCATTCAACTACGGTATCCTTCAAGGGACTTCTCTTTCCCCTATTTTTTTTCACCTCTTCATGCAAACACTTACTTCTCTCATTCACTCACAGGGATTTTTTTCTTTCCTTACCTATACCTACAATACACAACCTTTGGTTCACCTTAACTACCACTACACCGATCTTTGTAACACGTTTCCAAAACTGCATACTGGCCAGATCGGAATGGATGTGCACCAACTCCCTAATAAAATTCTAATCAAATTGAGGAGATGGTCTTTGTTCATCCTCACTCTTTTTTGGAGCTACCAAATGTGGGCTACTTCAATCCTTGCTGCCACCTCCCATGTCTCATCTGTCAAAGGTTTGGGCTTCCAAGTTGACTCCGCCCTTTCCCTTATCCCTTATCCCTCAGATTAGTGGAGTAGCTTACACTTGTTTTCATCAGCTACATATCCTACGGCGAATCTTTCCCTACCTTTGTCCATCTTCCGGCATTCCCACGGTCACTGCTCTTACTTATCCAGCCTTCGCTATGGAATGCTTTCCATCTCAGACTTCTCTCGTCATTATCATTGACTTCAACTTATTCAAAATATAGCTGCCCCTCTTATTTCCAGTTACCACAAATTTGGCCTTGTTACCTAATTCTTCTTCTCTCTGCAATGGCCCCCTGTATGTTTCAGAACATCATTGTTACTATAATCTCACCCTGGTCTTTTGAACAAACCTGTGAAATGCTCACCCTGTCACTCTCGGGTTCTCACAACATGTTCTTTTCTGTGTTCCCTGTTTCTGCCATTCATATTTGGGCAGACAGTTATTCTCGGCTTCAGCCACCAGTGAATGGAACCTTCCCCAGCTTCACATGCACTCTCTTGCCCATCATGATTCCTACTGTCGCCATCTCAGAACCTCTGTCTTTCCTTGATTCTGGCCTGCCTCTTGTCTCTCGCTTCTCTATGATCCTGACGCCAGTACCAAGACATCATTCAGTGTACTTGAGCGCCAATAAATTTAACATCTTGTGACTTGAGACCCACTTCAACAATTCTTCGGCTTCCCCCAAAATGGTTGTGGTACACATGCCTCCATGTTTCATGATGGCGTAGGCAATTGTGGTCTAGATGCCACAGCCTGGAAGCCAGAGGTGCAGAGGTTGCACACAAAAGCGCTGCGTGCAGTGCGTCTGGCCTCTGAGGATGTAGCATTTAGACCTCAAACGGTGGAGGAAGATGGCAGCTGGAGGCCACAGCCTGCAGCAGTTAACTGGGGGGTTGGTGGGAGCAGGTGGAGGGTGCTGAGGGTGCCATGCAGCTGTGGAGAATTCAGGGGGGTGACGGGACCCTGGAATGGGACCCGGGAGAGGGCTGGTTGCAAAAGGCCCAACTGCGGAATGTAGCCTTTTGTTCTGGAATCCGCAGGTTCAGCCTTTTGCAACCATCCTTTAGACATAGACGTGCTGTAGATGCTGGTGGAATTGTCTGTCTAAATGAGTACTGTCTTCTGTTGAAGTGCAAGTAGAAAGGTTTGGAGAACTAGGCAGATGGCTCTCAAATATGGAACCAAAGGCCTCCAGTTGCTACATTCTTGGCATAGGTATCCAATGCCTGTGTCCACGATTTCCTGCATGGCGTAAACCTTTTGTCCGACAACCCTCTTCAGCCACCTGTGAAATTAGTAATGCGTCCTCGAAAGGCAGGAAGTGTGCTTTCACTACACATACGAGTCTCAAAAGGTCTCAGGTGGGTGCAGGATGGGTTCAAGCATAGAAGAGAGGTCCCTGACCAGCGTGTGAGTGGAAGTTTCTTTGTTGAAAGTGCTCCCTTTCATTTGTAATGCAACGTCCCGGGACTGAAATGGACTCTGCCTCTTCGAGAATATATCATAAACTCCAACCTACACGACAAACGATTAGGCACTTTACTCCAACCCTATAGTTCTGTCAGGCTCTGCTTCGTTGCATTTCCCCATCAGCGGCTGCACTGAATGCATTGGTTCCAGATTGATGGAGAACAGCAATTGTTTTCTAGATTTTCTCCTATGACTTCTGATAGCCTCACTCACAGGCATCTCTGTAAGTGTATGTATGCCATGTACCATCTTCAACATTGCCAAATCAGAAACACCGGCATCTGAATAATATGATTTGGTGCTGGCTTCTCCTACCAAACGAAACCTCAAAACCTGGAAGAAGCCCAGTGAGTCTCAGCACCCTGCCATGTGTCTATGCTCATGCCAAGGGTTGCGTACCGAATACTCTGCAGCTCCCATTACACAAACCTTATTTTGAAGGTCTTGCTTTTTTGCAGTGTAAGCACATTATCTAAGAAAGTATGCAGATGTCTAAATCCTTGAGGGTTCTCTTTCTTGGGTTGAATGCTCAGTATAAAATAGCAGTGCCCAAAAGACAAAGACGTTTTCCTGGAGCAAGGGCTTGACATTTAAACTAATTTGCATACCTGCAGTGTACTGCCTATAAGGTTCTGACATGGAGGTGAACTAATGTGGCTACTAAGGGTGCTGTTCTGTGTGCGACTTTGCTGAAATGGCTTATTCTGCATCATATATATATATATATATATATATATATATATATATATATATATATATATATATATATATATATATATATATATTACACAGCCACACTAGTGGCTGTGTAGTTATGGTTAAGTTGCTGTTTCCATAGGAAGAGCACTTTTTGGGTGGCTTATAACTTCGCTCCCCCTGGACGAATCCTCACCAAACTTTGCAAAAAAAGTATATGGCTTTTTTGCAAAGTTTGGTGATGTTTTGTCCAGGGGGGGCAATGTTATAGGCGGGGTCCCAAAACGTCTTTTTTTCCCATAGACTGAATGGGGGGAAACTTTACGCACGGCTACAGGCCAAACCGCTGGACGGATTTACACCAAATTCGTGGCAGTGGCAGGGGCTTGGTTGCGAAAGCGTGCTTTTGTAAATTTCGTGACAATCCATCCAGTAGTTCCCTTAAAAACGATCAAAAAGTATGTCTCTAAAAATGAGTGCTTTCTATGTCCGCTCCGCGGTCACACTTCCCTGTTCGCTCCATGGAGAAGATTGCAATTGGCTATTCCGTGGCGTGCTGCCCGCGACCATGTTGTGCTTTCAACGACTGGTTGTGGCACAGCGTGAAGTGCGTCGTAATCTTTCGATACATCCGCCATGTTTACTTCGTTTTCTGTTGAATGCGGACATCGCCGCTAACATACCTAAACGAAGAAGACACCAATGCACTTGTTACACTTATGGAACACTGTTTCGAAAGGTGAGCGTTAATGAGAAGTGGTAGTAGAAAGTCAAACATTGAAGTATTCTTGTTAGCTCTGTCATACGGTACAGTGGGACTTGCTACTCATTGTACGAAATGAACTTACTGTGCCCGTTTTACAATGCATAAACAACATTACCGTGCAGTCAGGCTGGCGTCCTACAGTTTGAAATCTAAGCCAGCCACCTGCACTATTTCGTACACACAGCACTTCTGCACGTGTACGGGAGTCGCGGTTCTCATGAATAGCCGCTGATATGTTGTTGCAAAATGAGAATGTATTTGCATTCGGAGTGAAGGCCACTTCATTTTCTCTTTCAATACGAGCTCAGTACGGCCGCATATTTGTCGACACCCATAAGGATCACTTGTTTTTTAACCTTGAGGTACAGGGAAAGAGCAGAAAGAATGCAGGGAGTAACAGTTTGAAAAACATATAGTTTGATAAGGTTATGCTTCAAAAACGTTTGCACCGACCATGAAATATTAATAGGCACTCTTCCACATACACTACTGTCTGACTGCAGCGAACGCAATGGAGGCGGTCCACATCATGTAAGTGTATTTTTGCCGCCTATATACCGAATTGACATTAAATTTTTACTTTGGAAAAAAAACTAATAATTTTCCTAATGAATTACAAGGTTTATGTGCTGTTGACATTTTGTTCCCCATTATGGACATTGCACATTGTCGCCATTTGTAGGGTTCCACTACAGTTCCCCAAATTAAATTAATATTTAGTAAAAAAAGTACGTGTTACAACTTTGTTTTGTGCAGACGTCTGCTCTTATGGCCAGCACAGCCAAAGAGTTACTCCTATGTAAAGATCCTTTTGACCTTGGTCTCCTGGCTGATGCTCTTAGTGATTGGGTGGCGGACTTGCGACCACCTAAAGTAAATAATACTTCACAGACAGATGGGCTGTCCAGTCCTATCGCCCTACCACAGATATTGAAGGTTAACAACACCTGTCAAGTTCTAATACCAGAGACAAAATATCAAGCTACACAAACTAACTCCTGGAGCGAGGCGCCTAATTCCACCTTGTCACGAGTGGACACTAGAGAGAATTTAACAAACTCCATCATGGCTTCTAATAGCCTAACTTATGAAACATCACTCCCCCTTTTGATCCCCGACCAGAAATTTGACCATAAGGGGGTCAAACCTCCCACAATGATGAAGGTTAAAAGTGAGTCTCTACTCGCATGGAATGCTCGTCTAAAAAAGGCACAAATGCCAATAATAAAGGATTTCATCATGGACCAAAGAAACTTTGTAATAAATAACATTCGGAAAATAGATGGAAAAGAGACCAGAGAAGGTCTGCGCAATAAGGTCCTTGCTTGGTTGCGGCAAAGAACTGGACCTGGTGTGGTTAGACGCACTGACTTAAAAATTCTGCGTAGAATGGACCAGAGTGACTGGTGTTCACAACCTAACAGTGACTGTGCTTTAGTGGGTTGTGGGGATAGTGCCTTACCTGCGTTTCTCAATTGCTGTAAATATTTCCCCAGAGGGCCCTCCTCCTGTAATTTGATTATTTGCCGTATGCCGGCTACCTGGTTTGTTGAAACTTCCTAAGACTCTCTTTTGGAATTACTTACATTGTATTATCCCTTGTTTAGGCTCTTGAATGTATTGATGTTTTGTTTTGTCTTGTAAGCGCCCTTATGCCTTTGGGTCCCATGGCACGCTATATAAATTAAATAAAGTAAAGTAAAGTATTGATACACGTTTTCTTTCCCCTTTCACTGTTAAGCTACTTCCAAACAAACATTTTATTATTAATAAAGACCTTCCAGCTTTCTGTGCCGTTCGATTTTTTTTTCCCATTATGGACATTGCACATTGTCGCCGTCCATAGGGTCCCACTACATTTCCTCCTATTGAATTAAATTTTTACTGAAAATGTTATGTATTACAACTTTGATTTATCCAAAGGTTGCGTATTGATACATGTTTCATTTTCCCTTTCCCGCTCAGATACTTCCTTCCCTATTGTGATTGTCACGGATTACAGCTGCCGAGTGACGGCTTTTTTAACCGTCAAATGCAACTGTTCGTCAACGGTTGTCTGTGCGTCATAATTCACTGGGATGACCGTGTCGGACCTCTGTGTCCTTACGCTGCTGTCGCCATAAGGAGTAACATTCCATCCTTTCTGGTGGTGTAGATCACAGCGGTTAACGTCCTCTTGCACATCAATATGGGAGGAAAACGACTACTGTGGCAGCAACGCTTACTTTCTGTGCGTGAAAAAAAACAATGTGGCCATTAACATTTTCATTGTCGACCAAAGAGACAAACTTACTACTTCTATGGAAATGTGAATAGGGCGATCATTTCGCACAGTTCATTGTGAAACAAAACTACTTTACTCATTGCATACAGCGATGATTTCGCTCAGTTTATTGTGAAATAAAACTACTGTACTAATTCTTAAATGTTAGTGTTTTTTTTACAAATTTACTCTCTGTTTTCACAATGTGGCATTCTACGTTGCAGGTCGTAATGTTTTCTTTTGTAGGTGCTACATCAGGGCACGTACTTCCATATGGACGAATTTGTTTAAGCTGCCAAGGAACGCTACGGAGAAAGGTACTGCATAAGACTTGCTTTGGCTACGGGAGGGTCAGGCCCATATCATATGCTTTAGTGACGTCAGGCCAATATCTGTCACCGTCAGGCCAATTTCTGTCACCCAGATGCCCTATTAACCAACATTAGTTCCGAATGATTAGTATCTTCTTAAAAGAGGAAAGATGAGGTAAGGTGCACTGAAAGTGTTTGCTGCACAGAAATGTTTGTAAAATAATACATGGTTACACCCTCCCAATAGACATATCTTCACACCTTTCAACCTGTGCCACTTACGAAATTATGTGTCGAAAGGTGAGTGGTAATGGTGTTGCTTCCAGTATTTCTGATGTCATTGCACTTCCCATCACAGAGTTTGTTTGGGATTTTATGTAAACGTAAGTAGACTACTCCTTTGCGTTTTTTACGCACATTTTTACAGAAGAAATTACTACATGTACAACACATGTATGTAGAGGTCATTGACAACGACCGAAAAGATTTGTGTTGTGCATGTGATAGTGTTTTGTTATTTAACAAGTGTCGTCATGTACATAACAAATCAAGTGGTTAGTGGCCACAATGTCGGGGATGTGGCTAGTGGCCATTACTGGGAGGGACAAAACATTGCATTGAGATCGCCATGTACACCAGGGACTGCCTTTCTGGTAAAGGTCTTGCTCATAACCACACATTTCTCAAGGACCACAAATGTGGTGCTGCCATTTTTCTTTCTGCAGCCTGCAATGGAAAGCGAAGAAGGCTTTCTATCCAACACCCGTCTTCCCTTTCTATGGTGGGCATCTTGAAAAAGGATTTCTTTTCTTCAGCCGGGAAAAATCCTCTTTCTTGGTACCACGGGTTACTGCTGTAAAATCTCGATTGCTAATGGCATTCATCCCCCACTCTTTGGGGAGGAATGGGGGTTAATGATCCAGATACGTCGGTATGCACTCTTATTTATATTGTGTTGCACACTTGCCTTGTGGAGTTCTGCTCCGGAAATTTTTCAGTTACAAGTTCCCACAAGAATATACAATGTACTTCCGCACTATCAACCAGTTACACATGTCACTGTGAAGTGTGTATGACTTTTCGAACACGCCCCCATGCTGTGCGCGAGCATATGATAATGTGGAATTCTTTAGAAGGTGGGCCATTACTTCAAATGCACCTTTACAGTAGTATGCTCATGTGTTACTATTAGAACCCTGATAAATGTAGTAGAAATGTTTTCTTTAAGTACTGTTATGATGCAATTACACTACTAAAAACCTATGGCATTCAGTTAAAAAAAAACGTTGCTAAAGGGACGTTATGGTTACGTTGCCCTCCCAAAAACCTGTAAAATTCACTACAAAAAAAAACTTTGTTGAGGGGACGTTATGGTTAGGTTGCCCTACGAAAAACTTGTGCACTTCAGTAAAAAAAAAAAAAAAATAAAAAAATAAAAATGTTTGCCGTCCCAATTATGGTTCAAACCGAAAAATCCCTGAAATTCGCCAGTTATGGCAGACTGAGTCCCCATACTTGCCATCACCACTGTGCACTGCCAACACTA
The DNA here is from genome assembly GCF_040938575.1 of Ambystoma mexicanum. Taxonomy (NCBI): domain Eukaryota; kingdom Metazoa; phylum Chordata; class Amphibia; order Caudata; family Ambystomatidae; genus Ambystoma; species Ambystoma mexicanum. The sequence goes on along the minus strand of NC_090921.1, from coordinate 764,280,699 downwards.
ACACCCAGAACATGAAAGATTTAATCTCAAATGTCACTGACGACATCACATGTTTAGCGCCTTTGTTTTCGTTCCCTGACATATATATATATATATATATATATATATATATATATATATATATATATATATATATATATATATATATATATATATATATATACAGTAAAAAAACTTTATTAAAGGGATGTTATACTTCACAGAGAAACCAAAAAACACTGCACATTCCCCCATTATGGTAAGATAAGCAACCATAACTTCCACCAACTATGTGCATTGCTAAGACTAACATCCAGGACATCAAAGATGACATCACAAATATCATTGATTACATCACTGATGCCATCACATGTCTGCGTCACTTATTTTGGTGCATTGAACCCAGATATCACTAATTTATTTTATCCTACTGTTTCGTTCTTTTTTTAAAAAAAAAAGAATGGACGGATTTACACCAAATTTGCAAAAGCCTCCTTTTGGGACCAAGCCGTCGCTCCTGCTGCAAATTTGGTGAAAACTGATCCATCACTGTGCACTAAATAAGAAAATCCATCCAGCGGTTTGGACTATAGGCATGAGCAATTTTTTTTTCCATTGCATCTAAGGGAAAAAGCACTATTAGTGAAAACACTTTAGTTGAAGTGACATTAAAGTGATGGCTTAATGCAACAAAATCCTTGTAATTTGGCACGTTTAGAAGCTAGATCGCCTCAATTGTGCATCCTCCCTGAACAGCCCATGAATACATTGATGGAATCACAGATTACATCACCTATGACATCACTTACTACATGATCAATGACATAACTGGAAACAAGAGCAAACTGATAACAGCCATGACCTGTTGCCACATTGGCCGGTATGGCGGCGGTTGCTGTCTAAGATTTTTCTCAAAATTCTAACTAATAATAACCTTTGACTCGCTGTACAGATTTGGATGAAATGTTCCTAAGAAAAGGTTAGTTACAAGCCCCTTCAAACTGGATATTTTAGGGAAGATCCATTAAAAGGTGGAAAACTTATTAAGAAAACAAAGAAATGCTGTTTTGAATCTAGTCCCATTAATTTTCAAAAAGTGCTTCGATTGACACCAGTCTGTAGCATGAAAAACGCAGGATGGATTTGCACCAAATAAGAAACAATTTGGATACAAAGCGATGCAGATGTGCCTTTTGGTGGTTTGGGGTAAATCAATGCAGTAGTTTTTTAAAATATTTGAAGGATTAAGGGGGGCATTCACTTCCAACACAATGTTTATATATCGCCCACATCTCCCCAGAAATCTATCCTTTGTTGCTGGATGTGTGTGGTTACTGCTTTGATACTGCGGGAAGCTGAAAATGAAAAGTGGTCAAAATTATATCAGGATACAGGTTGGAAGGGGGCAGGGGATCAAAATGGCAGTGGGGGACTTTAAGGGTGTTGCTAAGGAGCCAGTTTGGGGGGAGGACATTTTTGGTTTTATCAGTGGAAAAACACAGGAATCTCGCAAGATTAATGGAGTAACGTTGCAAGACATGCATAGAAAAGAAATTATGACACACGAAACGAAAGGTGAAGGGGTAATGGGAGGGGGCCAGGTAGGATATACACAAGGGGGAGTCTGAAAGGACCAATGAAAGCTCCAGGACACATGGTGAGTGTCAGTGAGGACGGTGAAGACTTTGTGAGCATTTTCCATTTACCACGGTAATCAGGAAATGTTGTTACCAAAAGAATCAACATACTCAGCATTTCCAGAGGAATGAATACCGGGAAAATCGTCCGCAGGTATACAGGACGGCAGCAAAGGGGTTAGCGTAAGAAATTATCATGGAAATAGAAAGAGGGGGAAACAAGGGGTGTAAATAATAGCCTATGGACCACTGCAACTTGGTGATAGTCTTTTAAACTTGCACAGGTGGGATCACATCTACTGGGCAGGAGGATATGGGTGTTTTGAAATAATTGGTGTAACATGTGCAGTGGACCCTGTGGGCACCAGATAATTTGTTTATTTTTGGGAAGACATGGATAGTGAGCAGGGCAGAGCGTGGTTCGAGCTGGCCAAAGGCAACAACTAGTGGATCACTAGTAAAGGCTAGAGGGCAGTGGATCCTGAGGCTGCTGGCGATGGACGTAGGCTAGGGCCAGTGGGATTGGGTGAGGTATTAGGAACAGGTTTTGGGCCTCAGCCAGAGGCCATCCTTCTTTTTTAAATCAATAGTAAAACATGTACAATCGACCCTGAGGTCACTAGCTAAAGCCCACTCTGTCTTTTAATAGATGCAGCAATTGGACAGTGGCTGCGTTCAAAGGCCATGGCTAGTGAGCCACTGGAAATGGCCGAAGGGCAGTGGATGCTGAGGTTGCTGACCATGGACTATGGCTATGGCTAGTTGGATCTGGTTAATTACTAGGGAGGGGGATTTAGGTCTCCGAAAGGTTGACTGCCGCCAATGGATATGGCCGAAAACCATGGCCACCGGCCTTGCCTCTCCTAAAATCTACCATGGCCACAGCCAAAGTTCATGGCTAATCAACCCCGGAGAAACTATAGCATAACAAAATCCTTAAAATTCAATGAAAAAAGAGAGTTAAGCGAGAGCTAAGGTGATCTGATTTATCGCAACAAAACTCTTGAATTTCCGCGGGTGTGGGAAGTGATGAGCATCTTAACTCTGTACCCACCGAAACCCTGTTGCAAAGCCCGTGAGCACAAACATGATGTCACATAAAGGGTAGACTGTTAGATACAAAATGAGGGGACATCAAAAGGGGGTGGGGTGCAGAGTTAATATGCTCATCACTTCCCAGACCTGCTGAATTTCAAGGTTTTGTTTTTGCGATAAATCAGTTCATCTTCAACCTTTCTTAACTAAAACTTTTCAGACATATATATATATATATATATATATATATATATATATATATACATATATATATATATAATTTGAAATTCATGATGCATGTTGATAAGCTGATGAGTTGAGTAGTTGAGTTCTATAATATTTCAGAAGATATCTCAGTGTGTCAAGCACTTGTTTCAGAGATCTGTGTTTACATGCCATATCACAGTTTTAAATCCCAGCATGGCAGAGTTAGCCTTTCCTCTCTGTGATGCTGATAATCTTGAGTATATAACCTTTGGGGATAGTAACACCATCTGTGCTATAACAGAATGGACCCGCACCAGAAAACGCTAATTATACAAACACACGTAGCATCAGTATAGTGCGTGTCTAGAGCTCGGGCCTCCAAACAAGGATTGTTTCAACTGTGTAACCACCACCAACGAAGAGCATAATATGTTACCCAGGAGAGGTCACTAGGTAGACAAATTAGAGACAGTGGAACCAAAGTGCCAATGCCCATGCACAGCTTTGTCACCAGATGATGCAGTGATCCTGGACAGATCATCTTACCATATAATGCTGTGTTGTATTTAGCAAAAGAGTTTGCCTTCTGACATTCCCATGGTATGGCTTATTCCATTACTTGCTCCTTCTTTTCATGTAGGCCATTTGAGTGAATAGACAGGCTAGAGATGACCAAATGTCACATAATCTAGCAGGTTTATTATAAAGTCTGCTTGTGGGACACAAAAACTGTTTTCTTTTTTATACAATTTCAAATATTCTTATTCACCTCATGAATAGCAATCTTGCCAGTCTATGTCAAATGATGACTATAAGCAGGTGAAAGTACAGTAAACTTTCATTTGCCGAATATATTTAAATCTTTCAAATGAAGTAGACGACTCAGATGTGAGCTTTTAGGTCTCCATCAATTAGTATTCCAATAATTATAGATTTCAATGTGCGGCAGAGAAAATAAAGCTACAAACATTCATGATTGTCATAGCATGTTTCTGCGCAGAACTATTTAAAAATAGTTCTGTCAGATTTATGTACTTTCCAAGTTGGCTACAAAACAGAGTATTATTTTTAGTTCATGAAAGTCAAAATTCGCAAATAGCTGCTGTATGACAAGAATTGAGAAACAATATGGTTGAGTACCAAAATTGCAGACTAAGCCAAAAGTGTGGGATCCTGGGCAATTCAATTAATCTCACAGTGCCTAATATTTCAAAGTTGTATGCCCCTTAAAGTCCTTTCGTTTTCTGTGTGCACTCTTCAAAATATCCACACACATGGTTTAATTGGCTATAATGTTCCTTCATATATAATAACAGTGGTCATTGGTATATAGCACACCACAATTTGTATCTTGTCTCACGCATGGCAACATTACTTTAAAAAAACAGGGCCTCTTCTGATCTTAATCCACATTCGGGGTGGATCAGTTGTACATACTGGACAGCTCTGCTCTGCAACAGAAAAGACCACCACTCTATTCACAACTTCAGAGGACCCCATGATAGAATGCAGGCAGCGATCAGTGATGGCCATTCTGAAGAAATGACAAAAGTCGCCCCTCATGATGAAAATAAAGAAAACGCTTCAGCAAGGCCCCTGTTATGGATCAGCAAGGCATCTCTTTGTGATGGAGAGCTGCAACTGCAGGGTGAGTCTTCCTTTTTCACAAGTCTGGGTGGAGGGTTCTGCGGAGTCCCCAGGCTCAACTCAAGGCAATGAACAATGCAGCGAGGTCGCCCACGAAGAAGCTGGTCAGCCCACAGAAGGATTGCTGGATGCTTCCAAATGCTTCCAAGGGCATGATCCTCAAACAGAGGTTGAGACTGGTTCTTCCCACTAGTCCAGGGGTCCAATCAATGATGAAGGCCTTCGGCAAAAGAACAGGGTTTTGCGGGGATGGTTGAAGTAAACTGGCTATCTTCCAAAGACAAGTTCAGAGACGGATGCAGGATGCTCCTGTTAGTAGAGGTCTTGGCTCCAGCAAAGACCTGTGAAATGACTGCACGGGTCCGCCTTTGATGCAGGTTTTGAGTTGAAGTCACCACCAAGCTCACCAATGGTAAGGATCTGCACCATTTAAATTGGTGGGGCTTTCCAATCCTACAGAGCCTGTGGCCACCACACCTGTGAGTAACAGATACACTCTGGCATGGATGTGGACTTGGACCAGAGTCACAGCCCCCAAATCTGGCTCCAAAAACATACAGCCACTTTGCCCTGGAAACCTGGAGCTTTCCCCAGGTAAGGGTTTACCATACATGGCAAATCCTGCCCTGTGAGGGCAGGAAAAAGGACAAACGTCCAGATGGCCAAAGGACAGGTGCAAGTCCCAGAGCACACCGTTTTAAAGTATATTGTACTTTAATTGGCATCAACCAATAAAATGAAAAAGTGCACGACACAATAAAAAATGCAAACGGTAGGAAAGTATCCACTGCCACCAGCCCGCCCTGGACATGTCATGCAAGTAACCATGTTACAAATAAGAAAGTTATAGGGATACAAAAAAGGACCCGATTCATGGAACGTTTTCCTATGGGATTGCGCCATTATAAACCACTTCCATGAATCAGGCCCAAACAGGGCTGGACTGGGAACCAAAAGTGGCCCTGGAGGTTTTTTTTCAAAGTGGCCCCATATTTCGCCAAATTTTTACCAAAGGGGCCCCATATTTCACTGAAGGAGCGAACACAGCACATGAGCCCAGCGCTTCTATGAGGGGATGGAGAGTATCCCCCCAAGACAATGTTGAATAACATTTGTCAAAATTAATGCATTTAAAGAATGTTTTAAACATATATGGATAAAAAAATGCATGTTTTAAATAAGTTTAAAACTTGGGACTGGCTCTGAGGGGCAACTCTTCATGAGGGGGCTCACTAGGTCAGCATGGAGGTCTAACTTGTCTTGGGTAATGCTTTGCTGTTTTTGGATCAGGGACACATAAATACCAGTGGCCCTACAACAACCTCACATGCCGCATGGGCACTGCGCTGTCTGTTTGCATCTCGTGAGCATTGCTTTGTCTTTGCAATGGAGATGGATGCACACTGTTGGCATTGTGGGTGATGCACTGTTACTGTGTAGCCCGCAAAGGCGTCATAATCTACCCACTTTCCAGGGGCAGGCAATCAGGACACTATAGCATTGGTGGGGGGCCTTGAACACTTCTGGGGAAGGCTGCACTTGGGCCCGGTGGTATGTCTTTGATGCCCATAGCCACAGCATTATCCGGTACTGCCTGCTGATGCTGTCTCACGTGCACCCTGTTGACTGCTTCTGGGATGGGCCCACCGCTGGCTGGGGAAGGGGGGGGTGGCAGTACCCGCCCACATGCCTGCCCTCTTGAGTTGCTTACGGGGTCTAGCCAGCCTTCCTAAGTCCTGATCTTGGCTAAAGATGTAAAATGCGTATTCTTTAAAATGCCTAATATTGTGAGACTTTATATTCAAATATAAGTTGAGATTGGCGGAGTTATATTTTTCTAGCCAAGGTGTCCACTGCCTGCAGCTTGCTCACCGCGCAGAGCCCTGGCCATTAGCACGGTTGTAATTGCATTAGGCTGGCAAGGAGGCACTTTCATGCTGGGTCCAGCTTGGGTCAGCCATCCACCTCTATTCACAGCCGGCGCAGAATCGGGGCTCATAACACGAAGCACACAATCCCTCTCCTCAGAGAAAAAAATTGCTTGCTAGGCCCGATATCGATTTTAGCACGGCAGCCAACACCGACCCCCCCCCCATCCCATCCACCCGTCCACTGGCAGAGCGGCACCCCCACACCCCAAGCAGCAATCTATCACGATCAATAGTCTGCACACACCTGAACTTTAGTAATACTGCGGCCGGCGGTTGTTGCAGCTTGCACAGTATTCACTGTATTTGCCAATCTTCGCAGTGGACTCTCCAGAAGCACTGACTCACTCAGAGCAGGAGCAGGCAGTCAGTGCACCCGCCGCTGTGTGCCTGTGCGCAGCCCTGGCAGCCTCACCTGCGCAATGGGAATAATTATCACACACCATGCAGTAGCTTGCTGCAGCAGAGCAGGGCATGTGCATTTCGGGCCCCTCATTCGCAGACGCGCGACCAGACCAACCCGGGTCTTTGCAGCCAGCGGCAGACGTCTGCACCAATTTACAGTGAAGCACTCAGGCTGGTTGGTTGGTCCCGATTGACGTTTTTGTTATCTTTATGTATAGTTCCGCGGCAGCGCTAAACAAAGAGGCCCTGTGCCCCGAGGCCCACAGGGGAATGTCCCGGTGTCCCGGTGGGGCAGTCCAGCCCTGGGCCCAAAGTGTCTCTACTGCACTTCATAGTAAGGTGATGTGTGAGGGGAAAAATGCATGGAGAATGTATTTCGCAATGGAGAACGGTGCTCTCCTGCACCGAGAGCCATAGGGACTGATCAGTGCCCCTAAAGCAGCTGTGCTTACCAGGTCATGTGACGTAAAAAGGCTTCACTTGTCACCAAATGTCAGCACAGGTAACAGACAATAGCAAAAATGTTGGGGGTGTCCCACCGATGTCTGTGGAGGGAAAGCAGCACAGAGAAAATCTTTCCTAACCGCTGGCAACATCTGCCAGGTTGTTCACACACCTTTCTGGCTACAAAGCCCCACTTCTAACTAGCTGAGAAGCCCAGCGTTGCCCCGAGCCTTTGTGAAATCGATCTGTAGATGGTTGATGAGTTGGCAGGTGGAGGAAGGAGGCTGTCACACACTTATTTGGAAGTAAAGATTATGCAGGCGCATTTGCTAAAGGCGGGTGTCCCATTGGAGCATACACCAGGGCAATGGCACAGGAGGGCCATGTGTAGGTCTGGTCATTAGCTTAGTCCTGCTTGGTTCTGATGTTTCCGGTAATGTGTAATAATGTTATATCTTCCCTTTCTTTTAGGTGAAACAGCTGGATAGATATAAACACTTTAAAACATTAGAAGTGTCTGTACAATGGACCACCAGCATGCCAGGTTCCACTACATCCACGCCAGAGCGTCCCTTGGTAACTGGCTTGAATGTACGTGCCTCCATCCGTGTGTCTCTGCTGAGACTGGAAGGAAGCGAGAAGCAACGTTTTCCGGTGTCGCCATTGAGATCCCAGTAGACAAAATAATAACGATCTGCCTTATTTATTTATTTTTTACATTTTTAATGCACTCACACAGCCCGCGGGCATCGAGGAGCCTTGTTTTGAGTACTTGGACTCTGGCCATTATTGCAAGTAAATGCCTCCATACGGGAGACGATTCAGCAAAAGGTGAACGTGGTGCCAAGAATCCGACATTCCAAAGATTGATGATAAAGTAGGTGCAATGATTTGCAATGTAGGGTGCATGAGAAGCTTCTCCAACCCTGGGAGAGCCAACAGTTAACAGGAACGTCATTCTCCCTACGGAGCAGAAGCTGTTAGCCAATGCCCCTTTTCGTGCAGAGTCAGAGGGGGCAGGGCGGGCTGAAGGCAGAGCCCCAGCCCAGGTCGAGCAGAGCCCTATTCGTTGATGGACCCCAATCCTGCACAGCTGGGGGCGGCCCTGCAAGAGGGAGCTTTGGAAATGCGCATGAAAGCAAAGAGCATTTGGGAACATTAGAATAATCACAGAATTTAATATTTGAAATATGCACGTGATAAAGATTAAAACATGAAATCCTTCTGACCTTGTAATGCACGTGGAGCTCTATGTTAATGTCATGTGTCTCACGGTCGCCCTAACAGTACATTGTATGTCAACCACAAGGCATTTATACTCATTTGCACACTTCTTTTTAATCAATGCCATGCTTGGGCTGTTCAAGTGAAGGTGTTTTATTTTGCTCACCGCAAGTACCCAGAGGAGACGTCCAAAGTGCTTCCTTCCCACACAGAGAACCCACTGGATGAAAGGACCTTAACCCAGCGCCTCCTCTGGGTGCAGGAGAAATTGCTAGAGCTGCTGTGACAGAGTTTGTTGCTTATCGCGGGGTGTTTGGGTCTGTCTTGTTCCGGCCCAATTCCTCCCCTGGAGAAAAAAAGAAAGTGTAGGAGGCATTGATTCTTATGCAGGCCTTTGTAAAGGTCAACACACTGACAAATGTCATCCCCCCTGGCGGATGTGGTGAATTAATGAATGTTTGTAGCAGTGTCTCACACACACATGTGGCTACTCATGCACTGCCAATGAGGCATTACTATCAGCTGCTGCCTTTGAATTACCATGAATGAACCGAAATAGAAATGTTCGAGGGAGAAAAAAAACAAAAGTCTTTTAAGCGAAAATTCCTTTCAGTTTTCACTCCCCTGAACATTTCTGATAACCCGCTTCCTGCCACCCCCTTACTTACCTGTGGGCAGCACACCTCCTTGTGCTCGTTATACCACCTCGTTATACGTTCTGATGTTTCGTTCTCAATGCCCTGGGTTAGTAGACTTCATTACTATTTCACATTTCACATGTTTTGAAGCGTGACAAGAAATGTGCATGGCTTGATGACAGAACTCCCGGCAGAGAAAGGATGATCAAATTAAATCTTTGTCAAAAATACAAATGAACCTTGATGATGTATGCAGGTTGGCTTTCCTTGGCCATTCTGCAAAGACCTGATCGTCAATGATGTCCAAGGCCTTTCAGCGGTTCCCTGGCTCTTCTTCATGTTCTTCCCCTTCTTTCCTAACCTAGTTTACAGGCTCTGGTAGCTTTCCTGGGTGGCAAAGTTATGCAATATGCAACAAATGAGAATAATGAAAAAAGGGTGCACACGGCAGTTCACCACCAGAGGGGTGCAAACAGAACCTACTTTTTAGTAGGCCAGAGGTGTGTTACATGATGTTTTGTGTCTTGATGTGGTACTGTTGTAACGGCCTTCAGCCTGGGTACATGGTTGGAGGATGGGAGTAACCAACAAGGCTACAGGGGATAAGCACTGTCACCAGAAAACAAATTAATGGGTGAATGCACACCTTATTTTGCTTAAGATGATGGCCATACTCAATGTCAAGAGAGGATAAAGCGTGTCGCCTAAAAGGCACGGAAGATCGCAAATACCGCTAAACATCTACAACGGAAGGTTATATCGCGTCAACCAATTAGGGAAAGGGCAGGGGGAAAGGACAACCGACCCCGCAAACCGCACTCCCTTCAAGATTACCAACATCACAGACATCGCCGGCCCAGCTATGAGAACGGAAGAAAGAAGTCACAGGAAGTGCATGAAAGACATGAGAATAGACAACGCGAACACACAACGGGGGCCAGATCAGAGGATCACTACACTCAACCCCCATATAGTCCCACGAAAACCACACGCAGGTAGACAACCGATAAAAGTCGAGACGGAAAGACAACTAAAACAAAAGACGTGAAGACATCACAAGGCCCGTGGTCATGGCTCAAATTAACCCTGAACCCAAAACCAGAGAGATAGCAAGGAGAATTGACCTTGTAAACCACCCCCATAAGAATCGCAAAGACAGCTACAGATGCACCTATTGAAAGATATACCTTGGGATCAATGAACACGAGAGGTCACTCACACCTTACTACTCTAGGTGATGTTGATCTGGGCCTGTACGACATCATATGTATCCAAGAGACATGGCTGTCAGAGAAGCCGACCCTAGATGGATTTGTGGTAGATATATCTCCAGCAGCAAAGGACCTCCTCGGTCGTCCGTCTTCGGGAATCTTGAAATCCATAAAAATGGGTTCAGGCTAAACGGCACCGAGAAAGCTGAAGGAAACGTATGAGATGCTGGTCATACTGACAACATGGACCCACCAAACCCCAGTGCCAGAGCCGGAATACGCTACCCAACTAGCGATAATAAACACATATTGGAATCCCCAATGTACCACCACAAAAGCCTACTGCACGAAAATGGGGGAAACAATAGACTGGATCTATGCGGAACACGAGAAGATTGACATCATTGTGTGCAGTGATTTGAATGCCAACTGCAACATACACCACGACATCATCGTGTGCGGTGATTTGAACGCCAACTGCAACATACACCACAATGACGACAAGGATCGTGCGACACAAGGAGCCACAGTCGGACGAGGAAAGGCCTGGAGGTCTGTCACAAACCAAGGAACCTGCACAATATTGCAGCTCTGTTCCCCAAACAAAACAATATTCCGACCTGGGAACGTCTGAACGCTAAAGCCACTTTGGACTACATCTACGTAAGCCAAGGCCTTCTATCTAGTATTCTTGCGTACAAAGTCCACAGAACAAAGCACAGCGATCACAACCTTCTGACCTGCGCATGGCAAGGAAAGCAGCCAACCAAACAGACCAACAATTTCAACGTGGAGGTAAACAATCAACAATCTAGGTTACGCCTGACGGAAGCGGACGTCCTGAAGATAACAGCTAAATATGAGCTGCCCGGTGAAACATACACACCCGACTGTCTGGTAGAGTGACCAAACTATCTTCCTCTATTATTACCATATAGAAGACCTGCTGAAGAACAAGGCGGCTCGTCCAAAACACGTCTATGACAAATTGGTGGTCGAAAAAAGAAAAGTGGCACAGAAATGGAGGAGAACAGCAAAATAAAAACGAACACTAAAGAAGCATGGGAAAAATGGCAAATGGAAACAAAGGCCTATAACCACTGGTTAAAACCTCACAGACTTCTCCTCTACCAACAAGACTCGGAACAAATGCTGAGAAGTCTGAGTACAAAATAATCGGGAGACTTTTGGTCGCTAATCAAAATGATGAACACGCCCTTGTCCACCGAGATCTCGAACGCTGTTTCAGAAGAAAAATGGGCAACATACTTGGTGGCTCAATTCGACCTCCCGCAGTTAAATGCACCACGTCATGGGTCGATGTCTCGAATGTGGACGAGATTGAAAAAGTCATCGGCAAACTCAAAACATCGAGAGCCCCTGGCCCGGATGGCCTGACCAACCTCAACCTGAAACTATCGCCGAAAGCGTGGTCAGGGGTAATCAGTCAAATCTTCATCCACTGCAGAAAAACAAAAATGATCCCAGAAACCTGGTTGAACGCCATAATCGTCCCAGTGTACAAAAAAGTTAGCAGAGAAGATCCGGAGAGCTACATACCTGTAGCCCTCCTGGACATTGCTGGCAAAATATCTGCAACACGGCTGCTGGATCACTTCAGAAGTTGGGCCATAAATGCTCCTTGCATGGACACCTTTCAAACAGGTTTTCAGAGAAACGGAAGTACCGCCATAAACATCCTACTGATAAACATCTTGAAAGCCAAAGTCAGAGAAGGAGCACCGAGAGTGTATCTTGCATTCGTAGATCTATCGAAAGCTTTCGACAAAATAGATCGGGAAAAACTGTGGTCCAAATTAAACGACTGGAAATGCCCAATGTCGATCCTGGGCCCAATAAAAGCTCTCCACGCCAAAACTAAGATCCGGGTGAAACTAAACAAACAAGGAGCACTGTCAGAGGAGATACTGGTCAAGCGGGGCGTCAAACAAGGGTGCCCCTTAGCTCCAGCTCTTTTCATTGCCTTTCTCGGTGACTATCAAAACGACAAATTAAAAATAAGAGCGTGTCCACCAAAAATAGGGAAAGGAACCATATCGCGACTCCTCTATGCGGACGACGCCATCATCATTGACCAAACACAAATTGGTCTACAACGTAAACTAACTAATTTGGTGAGATACACGAAAGATAACCTAGAAATCAACATTACAAAAACCAAAATACTGGTCTTGGGCAAAACAACGAAGAAGTCGGTTAGACCGCCTAAGTGGTTTCTCGACAAAACAAAAATTGAAGTGGTCAATCATTTCAAATACCTAGGAGTGACCATCGATGGGTCTGCTAAAGAAAAAGCGATGCAAGAGCAGCTATGGGACAAGGTGAAATGATTAACAGCACCAACAAGATCGGTGGACAATACATTTGGAAAATTCTCGCTTTTGCCATCTATCAGCTTTTATAAAGGGAAGGTCTTCCCGTCAGTTATCCATGGCATGGAAGCAACATTAAACATGCCACATGTGATATGGCAGAAGCTAGAAGGCCATGTCTGGAAAGCTGTACAGGGCCTACCCAAGTCTACATCAATGCCTGCAATTAGACGAGAATTAGGCCTGGTTTCCTTGGCATCTTCGGTAGAGCAAAGCACGATGAGACTATACAGAAAAATCCTTATGGCGGATGCTCTCCCAATTTATAACATCATCGCAAAAGAACTCAAGAGCGGAACATGCAAGGCACTCAATAACTGGGCGACAAGACAGCAAGAAATTCTGAGCGAAATAGCATGCTCAGAAGAAGATCTGAAAAACAACCCAGAAAGAGTGAAACAGAAAATGGAATTTATGGACTGGATCACCACTACTGATAAAGCAAACACAAACAAACTATTGACTCATCTCCCACCCACCTTTAACAAAGTCAAAATGCCTCAGAATTACTGTATGAAATTTCCAAACAAATGAATGCGAGGCATGTTTTTGAAAGCAAGACTCAACTTGTTGATGACTCATGAAATCCTGGTGATTCGATCCCCGTCGACAGACAACAGTTGCCCCCTTTGCAAAAATAGAGACCAAGTGGAAACACTGAAACATTTAGTGTTGTTGTGCCCAAAGACACAGCAAAACAGAGACGTATATCTTCAGTCTCGTCTACAAGCGGCGGTAACGCTAGACGAAGAAGCGGTGTGGAACAGGTTATTTTCAGGAGAGACAACTAGACACTGACCATGGTGAAACTAATAGAATTAGCCTTCAAAACGATCAACCAACTAACGGCAGAGGTGACTGCAATCCCAGGTGCGCTGGAGGGGGAAGGCTCTCATAATTAGAGGGCCACCATAGGTCAAACAAACTCTGACCAACAGACGCCAGTCGAAGAGCGAGACGAGTCTGTCGGTAAAATTGACGCTCTTCCGGGATCTCCATTCCTTCTGCGAGGTCCACCACCACCCCAGAACTTCAAGATGCTCGAAGCTCATGCAAAACACAAAGAACACAAAGAATACAAAGAATACAAAGAACTTAAACAACATTAGATACACTGAGACATTCTCAGATTCTCAGATCCTCAGATTCGATGATTCTTGTAAAAATCAACAAAATCTTTCTGATTAAAATTCAAGCAATTAAAAAAAGAGAAAAATTACAATTTCACATGTTTTGAAGCGTGCCAAAAAATGTGCATGGCTTGATGACAGAGCTCCCGGAAGAGACCTTGATTATTGATGTTGATTTGTGATTTGAGACAAATAAGTGTAGCAACAGGTTGTACAGACTTTATCACTACTTAAGTTATAGCATTGCAGATTTGTGTTGTTCACACCTTCAACCTCCACACAGGATGATCAAATTAAATCTTTGTCCAAAATACAAATGAACCTTGATGATGTATGCAGGTTGGCTTTCCTTGACCATTCTGCAAAGACCTGATCTTCAATGATGTCCCAGGCCTTTCAGAGGTTTCTTTGCTCTTCTTACATAGGCCATGTTCTTCCCCTTCTTTCCTAACCTAGTGTACAGGCTCTGGTAGTTTTCATGGGTGGCAAAGTTGTGCAACGTGCAGCAAATGAGAATAATGAAAAAAGGGTGCACACAGCAGTTCACCACCAGAGGGGTGCAAACAGAACCTACTTTTTAGTAGGCCAGAGGTGTGTTCCATGTTGTTTTGTGTCTTGATGTGGGACTGTTGTAGCGGCCTTCAACCTGGGTATGTGGTTGGAGGATGGGAGTAACCAACAAGGCTACAGGAGATAAGCACTGTCACCAGAAAACAAATTAATGGGTGAATGCATACCTTATTTTGCTTAAGATGATGGCCATATTATCATGGTATTTAGTGAGCGTGGAACTAGCTTTGAGAGCTTTACAGAGCTTTACAGAGGTATTCAACAATACAGATACACAGCAGAGCACTTTACAGAGATAACAAGAGAACAGATGTACAGCAGTTTTGTAGGCTACAGAAGGTTACAGCTTTACAGGGTGGCAGGGAGGAGAGGGGCAGACAGCGTTTAGCGGGTCAGGTTGTGCAGGAGGCGTGATGGCACAGGTGTTGAGGAGGAGACATTCCTTGAAGAGGTGTGTCTTGAGTTCTTTTCTGAATTGTAGGAGCACAGGGGCGAGTCTGATGCTTATGGGAGGAGGTTACGTAGTCTTGGGGAGTAGGCAGAGAAGGCTTTTTTCTGCTCCTTTCCTTTTTACAGCGGGGGGATTTCAAGTATGCACGTGTCCTGGCTTTTGCTGGTGTGCTGTCCACCAGAGATGCTGAGCTTCGCTGCGAGGTAGCTTGGTGACTTTAGGCCGACTGTCTTATAGATAATGCAGCAAGACTTGAAGGTAATGTGTGCGTGAAGTAGGAGCCAGCGAAGGTCGGTGATGGCCAGAGTGATGTGGGCGTATCTACGTAGACCCTTGATGAGGCATTCAGCCACACGTAGGACACTTCTCAGAGTCACAAGGGAGGACAACGGGAGGCCTTCAATTAGGGCATTACCCCCATCTGGGTGGGATGGGACCAGTGCTTGAATGGCATACTGAGTATGACTGGGCTCCGTCGTTCCTTAATGTAGCAATGGGGTGGTGTAATTGACAAAAGTGACAAAGTGGAACAGGTACACACACTGATAACAGGCGTTGCTGAAGTAGCAGCCAACTTTGATCTTGACCCAAAGTTTTCATGAGGCAAGGTACACCATTACTCAGGAAGATGTATGCATCAACAGCAGAACCTGAGACATTAGAAAAGCAGTATGTTATCTTCAGGTTGACTTTACATATCATCTGTACATTCAGTGAGTAGCGAATGTTACGGTTCTGGAATTTTTGTTCCCTTGTATGGTGGAGCCAAATGGATATGTGTCCCTTCCATAGTTCCAACAACCTTTAGGAATCAATCAATGGCATCAAATCCGGGTTTGCCTTCTGATAGCTGAGCAGAGCTTTGGGGGAAAGCAATTAATGTATTTGTGTGCTGCATCATTGCTCCCTCCAATACAGTCAGTATCTTGCATAATGCTGGTTAGGACATGCTCCAGCAAGTGCATTACGGCCTCCGAACCTAGCCTACACAGTTTGATAACCTCATCCTCAGTCATTCTCAATCATGCCCTGCAGGTTCACCAAAACCTGACATAGATATGACCTCATTGTGCATCTTCCCCCCTTTGAGAGGGGGCTGCCTGTACAGAGAGTTCCCCTCTTTGCTCCCGCACAGAGCATTGGAGAGATCCTGTCCAGGATACCTCTTAGCAATATTTCTCCATTCCCTGCATCCACTATCTCGAACACCGCACTGGAAGTACTGATTTTGTTATTTATTATCGTCAATAGTGCATTGCCTTCCTAGGGTGGAGGCTGCAAATTACCAATATGTACATAATTACATATCAGGTTCCTGGTTGCATATGGGACAACACAATACCGCTGAACCATCTGTGGGCACTGCCAACTCACAGTAGACATGAGCTCCTTGAGATCTACTACCACTTCACAACTGTGACTTGTATGTTTTGGAGCATGCCTAGGTGTTTATATTGAAATACACATGGCCCTCATTACAATTTAGCCAGTCCGGAGAAAATGCTGGTAATTCCAAGACCAGCATTTTTTCTGGACCGGAAAAGCACAAGCCCAAGTCTGCCAGTGGAGGCCACGGATCTCCCAGCAGGCCGGACCTGCCGGTCGACCAGGCCCCCACCGGCAGATAAATGCCTGAATTGCTGGCACTGATTACGCCAGTGCCAGTGATTCAGTAAATCCCATCCCATGGAGTCTAAGCACTCCATGGGAATGGGAAGTTACCAGCTCTCCGCCACCTGCAATATCCCAATAATACTGGCAAACTCCTAATGAGGGACATGGTGTTAAAAAGGGGGACTAACGGCTATTTTCAACAAGCCTTTGTCCTGTGAGCTAGGGCCTGCTGCCCTGCAACTTTCCTCAATGTTTGACCTGCCTATCCTTGCTGTGTTACTATTAGGGTATACAGCCAGTGCCCACGATCTTCTCCATTCATTCACAAGACTCGGTCTTCCTCAGGTGTATAGTAGATTTATGTACAGAACTCCACATTCATCTCAAATTCTTGGGTTTTTCTGGGGTATTCTCTTGATTAAGACTTTGGGCCTCATTCTGAGTTTACCAGTATCCGGGCGATAGAGTCGCCAGGATACTGGCAAATGTTGTTCCCGTTTCCAGCACTGGGTCCGGCAACATTGCCCCTGGAGTCCGAGTGCCGGAATGACGCTGTAAATCCCCATTAAATACGACTCCATGATGGGATTTGCCATCATTACTGAGGACCTTATTGCTGGTAGGGCGTCTTACTTGCCTACAGCATTTGGCTGGAGGTAACCCAGGTGCCCCACCGGCAAATCCGTAGTCGGCCTGTACAGTAAAGTGCCAGTATCCATGAATACTGGCACTTTTGTACCGCACCGGCCGACTCTGAGTGAGGCCCTTTGTCTTTTATCAGAATGGTCAATAAAAATTCAGCAGTTTGAGTAAAATGTGACAATGGCGGAAAACTACAAACACCAGGCTTTTATTAGAGATGTTGTCAGGGTAATTATAATACTGTCATGATCTGTATTTCAAGATGATACCAACCTTTTCACATTATTATTTGTTTGTCTTTAAGGGATTCCTTGCTTTATATCGTCAGAACGTAGTGTTTGAGTTTTCATCTGCACCTGTTCTCAATCGGATGGTCATCTATACAGAGGAGGAATTGGGCCGGAACAAGACAGAGCTGGACTCTGGCAATAAATTATCTAGAAGGGGCGACGTTCTACGGAACCCAAAGTCCCAAACATCACTCCCCCCAGCGCCATGTTGAGGAAGCTCTTGACCCCTGACGGTAGTTTATGCTGTGCAGTGTTTGAATGCACGGGCATAAAAACTTGCAGTAAGCAGCAACATAGAAGCTGCATCGACAAGTGGTCCTTTGCTCACTAAGGCAGCCGCAGCCCAAATGTTGAAGTGGTCCATATGGCTCCTACTTTGCAGGTTTTCTAGTAATGTGACTATTGTGACAGATGAAATGAACACCAGACCATGGGTGCATTGCCTGCTTGAATTAATACAGCACACATTTGTTAAATCGGTCGTCATTCTTGTGTTCCCACAATGCACTTTAACTTTATGCAAAGCAGCCAGCATTCGACATTCAGAGTGCCCCCACGTTATTCTGCACCTAGCTCCACCCCTCAGCCCCACCCATATAATTCTGACAAACCTACCACTCTTCGAAAGCCCCACAAAGAAGAGAGGATCTCACAGTAAATGATGTCCATTTCCAGCACTGAATCTCTGCCTGCTTTCGACGCCTCATATCCTGGCAGACTGACTTTGCCTGAGCAGCATTGCTCTATCGTGGACCAATTCATGCAAGCTCAGGGGCAGCCACTATCCACACTTTCTGTTACTCTGTGCAATGATGCCACATCACCTCTGCCAGGGTAGTTATGGGTCCAGTTTCAGTTCTTGGAGGCAGGTGCCTTGTGAGTGCTGTTTGGGAGATTTCTTTTCAATTACGAGACCTACCACGTGATGGTCAATTGTACTTTTCAGTTCGACAGTGAGGGCCCAATTCTTAGTAGCATTCAAAAATAGAAAAGTATTGTTTTATTGAGGAACACCGCTTTTCTTAAAAGCACCATATTCTGTTAAAGAATACACCGAACCAGGATCTCGACAACAGCCCTAGCAATCGTCAGTAATTGAGGACAGGGACTTTAAAGAGATTCTTCTTACAAAGTCATGGTTTTGCATTTTAGAAAAAGGAGTGTGAACACCTACTGCACACGTTTTTCCTTTATAAGAAAGGCATTTCCCAGGCAACATCACCACTTTTCTCAACAAGACTTTCACGAATCAGAAAAGTGGCAGATATTTTGGAAATTGTTATAGTCGCACAGGTGCACACGCGTCTCCCACAACCCACACAACAATAGCTTTAAACAGCTTTTCTGGACGTCTAGGCAAACATGCTGGAAATTATAGAAGGAGGTGGGAGAGCGCTCTTGATGCTTATCGGTCTTCCTGCAGCTTTCCATTTAGTGGACCATGCAATACTAGTGTCCAGGCTCAAACATGGTGCGCACTTCTCTACATCTGCAGCTAACCGGATCAGGTCTTTTTTTTATTATTATTTATTTATTTACAAGTATATACAAAAAACAACATCATAGTACAGAGGAACAACAAGAAAAAAAAAATTTAAAAAAAAAAAAACGATCAAACAAAGTCATTGAACATGTTCCAAATCTTTTCATATGAAGACAACTTACATTTCAATTTGTAGATAATTTTTTCTGTTCTAGACAGACCATGCATTTTTTGAACACATTCCTCAAATGATGGAGGGATCCGACCTTTCCATCCTCGAAGGATCAACCTTTTCGCAACAATGGTTGCTCTAAAAAGCCATTTCTTGAGGGGAGAGCTGACATCAGCCAGCTCAGAATCATCCCCTAGGATCATTGTCTTAAAGTCCAGGACACACCCTTCACCCAAAATTCTGACACACACATCACAAATGTCAATCCAGAAATCCCTGACCCACACGCAGCTCCATAGCATGTGTTCCAATGATCCAACTTCCTGAGTACAACCCCAACAATCAGCATTGTCAGTCGTGCCCCTTTTATGCAATGTTTCCGGACACCAATACACACGGTTCAGGATCTTAATTTGTCTAGACCTTTCGCCCAGATTCAGCGAACATAAGGAGACATTTCCGCATATATTCTGCCAGGCCTCAAGATCAATATCAGACCCAATTCTCTCGCTCCACACTTCCCGTAAATTGTCATCGCTCCGAAAATACGACACAAAACGTTTGTATAACCTACTGGCTAAACCACCTCCCTGTCCATTAGAATCCGTCAGAAAAATAGTTATGTCAAAAGAGTCAGACCAGCCCACCTCACGACAGACCTCTTGAGTCGTCTATAAGCCGAGTCCAACAAATCCTCAAAACTCCATCTCTCTCTCAGCTCAGCAGCAGTCAGCCACCGAACATCATTCCCCAAATCAGAAACCTTTTTAACATTCATTAGGAACCATTCAGGCTAAAAAATTGTCCTGGAGTTATCTCTAATCCTAGGATTCAGCCAGATAGAGGCATTCTTACACTTAAAAGCGTCCCTACCTAGCAATGTCAAGACCTCAATCCAAGAGTTGCGCAAAAAGGACGTGCTTAACAAACTACCTCCCGGAATCTTTGTGTTAGTGGTCAACAGTGGCCCATATGCATTTGGCTCCGCCACAGCCCATCTGTCCAGTTTACCATCCAAAAACGGAACAAAAGAATGAGCAGAAAATTCTAAATGGTAGGCCTTAAAATTCGGAACTCCTAGACCACCCAAATAAATCGGACGCTGCAATTTCCACAGACTAAGTCTGGGCGGTTTTCTGTCCCATAAAAAATCCTGAACAAGGCGGTCTAGATCTTTCCAATAACTACACTTTATTCTCAGAGGAAGCATGCTAGTTATAAAGTTAATCCTGGGAGCCAAATTCATTTTCAGGGCATTGACTTTACCCCATAGTGAAAGATTAAGTAAAGACCACCTTTCCAAAACCAATTTGCAATCTCGTACAACCACACTCATGTTTTCATCAACCATACGGGAGACCGGAAATGTCAACCATACCCCCAAGTAGCGTAAGCGCCTATCACACCAAGTAAACCCCAGCCCCTCAACCAGAGACTTATCACATCTGTTGGACAGAGGCAATACTTCTGACTTCAGGTGGTTAACCTTGTATCCTGAACAATCATGAAAATTCGACAAAATCCTCATCAGACATGGCAGGGACATATCCAAATTCTGCAACACCAACAAGAGGTCATCAGCATGAAGCCACGCCTTTTGCACCACACCCCAACATTCAAAGCCTTGTAAATTTGGTTCATTCTTTATGTAGATAGCAAGGGGTTCAATCGCTAAAATGAATAACAGAGGAGGAAAAGGACAACCCTGTCTTGTGCCCCGCTTCAAACAAAAAGGTTCCGACACCACTCCATTAGTCTTAATGTCAGCCGTTGGACTGGCATATAAAAGAGCAACCAGGGAATAAAATCCTCCCCCAGATTCATCTTCCTCAGCACCGAGTATAAATAATCCCAACTGACTCTGTCAAAAGCTTTTCCCGCATCTAAGGACAGGACAGCTGCATCACCGACCAATCTGTCTGCCATTTCCATGGTTAACAACAATTTCCTTTTTTTTTAAACTTTTCTTTATTGGCAAGAAGTAGCAGCCGATACAGTGTAGTTTAGCACAGTGACACACCTTTCACAATACAGCATGAATTATGGCGTACAAATTACAGAGGGTCATATACAGTGCCATCAGCGGTTACCTGCGGTAGAGGCGTGCTTCATGTAACAATATCAGCCCCCGGATCAGGGGAGGGAGGGGAAGACAAGAGCTCCAGGTCCACCTTATTGTTCAGGTAACTACAAAACTCCGTCCAAATGTATTTAGGGCGAGCATTACTAGGCAGCATTTTAACATAGTCTTCTTCACAGGATTGTGTCCAGGTGAGGGCCTTGAGCCACATCTCCAGAGAGGGAGGGGACCTGCGCTTCCAGCACTGCAGAATGCATTTCTTGGCCACACTCGCCGCCACATTCAAAAACTTGGCTACCCGTTTCGGTTCAGTCCCCTCCCAGAGCCCAAACAGGAGAGGCAGGGGTTCAGGATCCACACAGAACCCCACTATTTCAGAGAGGGCATCGAGCACCACGTTCCAGAACGGGGCTAGTGCCCCGCACGACCAGAACATGTGCGCATGGTCCGCGTCGCTAGCCCTACATCTCTGACATGGGTGCGATTGATCTCGGGCAAATTTTCCAATCGCATAAGGGGTGTAGTACAGGCGGTTGAGCAGCTTGTATTGGATACACCTAACTCTAGAGTTAAGGGAAACCTTGCGGGTGTGCATGCACATTTTGGACCATATATCATCTGTGATGTCTAATCCCAGGTCCCGGCTCCAGGCATCCCGGACAATGTGGGGAGGTTCAGCAGCCTGTGCCATCAACATTTTGTATAAGTAGGATACGATACCCCTACAACCAGCGGAATTGGCTATATAGCAGACCTTGGGGGATTCAGGGGGTTCGTTCGGGTATGAAGGCCACAGGCCCTGGACCGCCGCCCTAATGCGGAAGTATTGCAGCATTTCTAGTGGGGATCTGGAGTAGCCAGGCCTCCACGTCTCTGGGGTGATGAATTTCCCGTCAGGGAACAGATCAGAGAATGATCTGTATCCCAGGTCCGACCAGTGGCGTATAAGGAGCTTATCCTGTGTGGGGGTGAGGCCCGGGAAAGACCAGAGGGGAAGCCATTTGTAGTAAGGGGGGGAGTCCGAACTAGGTGTCAGGATCTGCCGCCATGCTTTGATAGTGGAGGCCACTGGGTCGGCAGGGGCGTGCGTCTGATACGAGTGAAATAGGATCAGGGACATGACATTCACCTCCTCGGTTGCTAGGATTTCGAGTTTAACATGCGGGGGGGGGGTTCCTGGTGGTGGTACCAATACGTAGCATGTTGGGCTTGGGCCGCCGTCCAGTACTGGGTGAGGTCAGGAGCTCCAAAGCCCCCCCTCTCATAAGGGAGGGTCATGTGCAGCCACTTCCTGCGCACGGCGCCCGAGTGCCAAAGGAAACGGGCAAACTCAGAGTGTAGGTCCGCAAAGTATTGTTTCCTGGGCCAAAGAGGGACATTAGCGAACACATACAGGAGTTTAGGCACGATGATCATTTTAATTAGGGATAGTCTCCCTGATAGTGAGAGGGGAAGGTTCTGCCATCTCTCTATTCTGGTACGAGCGTACTGTGCGGCGGCCCAATAGTTAGCAGACACTAACGAGGCTTTCGAGAGGGCCACTTGGACCCCTAGGTATTTGATGCCCTTGGGCGCCCATTTGAGAGGAAATTCACATGCAGGCTGGGGGGTAGCAGGAGTAAGGGGAAGGATTTCTGATTTAGAATAATTTATGGTGAAGCCCGAGAATGTGCCAATTTTTATGATTTCTCGTATGATCGGGTCGAGGTGGACTGAGGGGTCTCTGACATATAAAAGCACGTCATCTGCGTATAGTGAAATAATTTCGGGGGCGTCACGGAGGCGAATCCCTCTGCACCCGTGGTTGTTTCGCACGCTATCAGCCATGGGCTCGATGGCCATAGCAAATAACAAGGGAGAGAAAGGGCACCCCTGCCGCGTCCCCCTGTGGAGGGAGAAGGGAGCCGATAAGCGGGAGTTGACCAGGACTCTGGCTACCGGATTAGTGTATAGTAGTTTAATACAGGACAGCATGTATGGGCCAATCCCCATCTTTCCGAGCACCGCCCACAGATATTGCCAAGAAACCATGTCGAATGCTTTTTGGGCGTCCAATGTCACGGCCACAGCGTTGGCTTGGGGATCAATTCTGGAGATGACATTAAACAGCCGTCGAATATTTAAGGCAGTTGAGCGGGCAGGCACAAATCCGCACTGGTCAGGGTGAATTAGATATTTCATGATGGGGAGGAACCTGTTTGCTATGATTTTGGCGAAGATCTTGGTGTCGGTGTTGATGAGGGATAGTGGTCTATAGGATCCGCACTCATCTGGGGGCTTGCCCGGCTTAGGGAGCACGGTAATGACAGCCTCCCGCAGGGACCGGGGGAGGGTGGCAAGGCGCAGCGACTCCTCCCAAAGCTCGTGAAGGCGTGGAGCGAGGAGAGCAACATGCTCCTGATAGAACTCAGCGGTCAGGCCATCCGGACCGGGGCTTTCCCTTTAGGGAGGGCCGAGATGACTGCAGTGATCTCGTCAAGGGTGAAGGGAGCCTCTAGTTGTTCTTTGGTGTCCAGGGATAATAGGGACATTGGGATGCGGTCTAGGAGGTCGTCCAGGTCTTGTGGGCAGTGCTCCGATTGCTGAGCATAGAGGGTTGTATAGAACTCTGCAAAGGTCTCAAGAATGGGTGGTCGGACCAGTGTCGCACTCCATCGCTGTCTATGATACTATCAATGCGTGCCCTGCCACCCTCGGCACGGGCGAGACGGGCCAGAACACGGCCTGGTCTCTCTCCCTCCCCGTATTTTCGGGCCGCGATGGGGCGGGCGAGGTAGCTTATCTCGCTATGGGCAAGGGACTCGAACGTGTCTAGTTCAGTTCTAATCTGCGCTAGTATGGGCGGAGTCGGGGTGACCGCATATTCGCGCTCTAGGTCTCCGAGCTTGGTCTCAGAACGGTGCAGAGAATTTCTAATATCTTTCAGTACCCCGGCCTCCCTAGAAATGCACATGCCCCTGATGAACACTTTAAAGGCCTCCCATCTTACCCCGTCCGTTGTGTTGTGGCGTTTGTTGCTGTCAAAAAACGAGGTGATATCTGCAAGAATGTCAGCCTTGAAGACTATATCGTGTAGTGCGTCAGATTTAAATCTCCAGTTAGAATGCAGAGGTAGGGCAGGGCGCAGGGCGATATCCAGCGTGATCGGGGAGTGATCTGAGAGTGTGCGAGGGAGAATCTGTGAGGTGAGTGTTTTGCCCATGAGGCCCGCAGAGAGAAGGAACAGGTCAATCCTGGAGTGACTGTCATGTACGGAGGAGTAAAATGTAAACTC
This sequence comes from Ambystoma mexicanum, assembly GCF_040938575.1. Taxonomy (NCBI): domain Eukaryota; kingdom Metazoa; phylum Chordata; class Amphibia; order Caudata; family Ambystomatidae; genus Ambystoma; species Ambystoma mexicanum. The sequence goes on along the minus strand of NC_090921.1, from coordinate 764,256,245 downwards.
TTTCGACATCGGGTGGAGAATCCTCCAGGCATCAACCAGACCAGCGGTGAGCATGTGTGCATGGAGGCGGCGGGCGGCCCTGGACAATGTTCTGTCCAGATCGGAGTCCAGGATGAGGTTCATACCACCCCATATGATGGGAACCCCAACATAGCCAAGAAGGATATTAAGGATATGGTCAAAAAATTCGGGTATATCAATGCATGGAGCGTATGGGTTGACCAGAAGGCACTCTGAATTGGCCAGGGAACAGTGAAGGATCACATATCTACCCTGGGCATCGACATGACTGGCGCGAAGGGAGAACTCCAAATACTTGTGAATCAAGGTGAGGACACCCCTGGATTGAGAGGAGAACACAGTGTAAAATGTATTGGGGCCCCAAGCCGGGGCGAGCGAGGACGATAATTGTGCAAGGGCATGAGTTTCCTGTAGGAAGAGTATCTTGACCCCGTGCCTCTGGACATAGGCCATGACCCTGCGTGCCTTGGTGTAGTTGCTGAGCCCCCTGATATTCCAGGACATTAGCCTAATGGCCATTCATAGCAATTTAGGGGGGATCCGAGTAATGTGTGTCAAACATTGCCAAACAGATGCCGGCCACTAGTGCGGTGGCCTGATGTGTCATTACAAAAGCTGCCACTGTCTCACCTTTTTTGTTAACAAAACATCCCCAAATAACACCTCCCCCCTCCCTCACTGCCACCCCCAACCTAGCAGTGCCCAGAAACCCACCCAAATTCTCATGGCGTTCGTACCAAGCCCAACGTGGCTCGTTCAACCCCCAAACCAAACAGGGGGGCAGCCCATGAACTGAACAAGCCAAACTCGGCGTTGCAACTGCAGCGGGGGTAGCTGCTGCCGTGAACCCGGTCAACATAGTTGAACGGTGGAGTACACCAATTAGTGTGTAGCGGTGATTAAATTAAATCGTGAGAGGAGACCGCATAGTAGGGCCCAGTGAGCAAGGGCTGTAGGGATAGATAGTCAATGTATAGGTGCCATATATCGTGGACTACACATCTGTGACCCTCGTAGCATGTCTCAAAAATTCAACAATGAGTTACGACAATAGGAGCATTCACAACAGGAGGATACATGAAGTTACAAGTAAATCACAAAGAACAGGCGTGGTACCGGTATCAGAATGAGGCAGGTATCAGGTGTGTTTCAGGCCAGCTCAATCCTCATTACCAGGATCGGCTCCAGGGACCGTCAGAGGAATATGAGCCTCAATAAATTTCACCGCCTCCTCTGGGACAGTGAAAAAGTACAGTTTATTACGGTGGTTGAGCTTCAGCCTAGCGGGGAATAACATGGCATATGCCACCTTCCCCTCTCTGAGCATCTTCTTAACTCCATTAAATAGCCTGCGCTCCATTTGAACACTGACAGAGAAGTCCGGGAAAATGCGAATAATCTGGGACTCAAGTCTCAATTCCCCTTTTTCGCGGGCCAACTGTAGGATGTGGTCTCTGTCCCTGTAGCTGAGAACCTTGGCTATAATTGGTCTGGGGAAGTCACCCGGTTTGGGGCGAGGGGCCAGTGAGCGGTGAGCACGCTCAATAGTAAAGAAGGGGGAAAGTTGAGGATCTCCCAGGAGGTCTCTCAGAAGGGCCTCGACTGCGAGTTCCATTTTGCCCTTGAGGGCTGTCTCAGGGACCCCGACGATGCGGATATTATTCCTGCGGGACCTAGATTCCAAGTCATTGCACTTCGCCTTGACCTGTTTCATGTCCCGCACCAAGTCCGAGACCGTATTCTGGAGCATGTGCACTTCATCCTCAGTTGTTCCAATCCTAGTCTCGGCCTCACCTAACCTGGTGCCATGCTGATCCAATTTGGTACGTAGGGAGGCTACGTTGGCATTTATGTTGTCTAATTTTTCGTGAAATGACGCAAAGTTTTTGGCCATAGACTCCATGAGCGACGTAAGGTCTGGCTGAGGGGGGCAAGAGGAGACATCTGAGTCGTCAGGAAGAAGGGCAGCCCCAGCTTGGTCTTGCTTGGCTAGGGCTTTAGCAAACTTGTCCATTGCCCCAGCCTTATTGGCCCCGCGTGCCTTGCCGGACATCCTCGGGGAGCGCCTTGAAGAGAGAGTGAGTATTTCCGCGGGGAGGCAGGAACGGGTCCCACAGGGTTTAGAGAGGGTCTGGAGCCGTGATCAGCGCCGGGCCGGCCGCTGCCTGGGAGGAAAATACAAGAAGCGCCCACACCTGGCGTGTTCCGGGGCGAAATGTCCACTCAAGGGGCCCGGGCCGAGGCAGCCAGTAGTATCAAGCAGCAGGGTCAGGAGCGCAGGGTACCCCAGGGCGTAGTAAGCGGGAGCCCCAGTAAGAGCAGAGTATTGGACGCCCAGGGTGGCACCAGCAGCAAGAGAGTGGTCACAGGGGGGCAAGATGAGTCCAGGGTTCATCTCACACCCAAAATGGCAGAGGCGCAGCCCAGAGAAGAGGCGGAGCAGGAGGGCCCGATGCGCAGCAGCCAGATCCCTTACCCTCCTCACCTTGGGACCCCGTGGGTCGAAGTGCCGGTGTTCATCCGGGCCGCAGCAGGGCCACCAGCTTCAGCAGTGTGTCCAGGCAGGATCAGGCCCCCCAGCCTCCGCCAGGGCCCGAAAAACAGCCTCACGCCGCGGCCGGCAGAAGGAACCAGCAGAGCAGTCGGCGGAGCCTCTGAGCTGGAGCTGGCAGCTGGATCGTGCAGGGCCGCGCAGTCACAGGGGACCAGTGGCGCAGGCGGCGGGGCGCTCGGGCGGTGTCCGCACGGGGGCCGCTCCGGCAGCCCCCGCTGTAACTTCGCCCGCTGGGGGCCGGCGCCCTCTGTTCACCGAGAGGCAGGAGCGTTCAGAGGTGGTGCCTCGCCGGGCAGCCAACGGCTCCGGCGCGGCCCCGCAGGCGGAGCACGGGCCGCAGATGTTGATGGCACACGGGGGGCCGGAGGGCGGAAAGGAGGCGGCCCAGGCGGCCGCACCACGAGCCATAGGAGCAGGAACCTCAGCGGGCCGATGAAGGGGGATGGGCTGCACTCGGCGTCACGCGGGCCGGAGGCCCTCACAGGCGGCAGCGATGGCCCCCGATGTCCGTTTTCGCCCGAAAACACTGCCGTGTGTAGCAGCAGCAATGGGCAGCAGGATGCGTGGGGTCTCAGCAAGAGATTGTCTTTCGAACCGCTGATTCCGACGGATTCGTAGCTCGCGAGTCACGGAGCTTAGACGCTAAGCGGCCATCTTGTCGGCTGCTCAACAGCGCCCCCCGGTTAACAACAATTTCCTGATATTACTGGACGTACGCCGATTCTTCATGAAACCAGATTGTTCCTCCCCAATCAAAACCGGCATGAACTGTCCTAAGCGTATAGCAAGAACCTTGGCTAAGATCTTGTTATCTGTATTGATAAGGCTGATTGGACGATAACTAGCTGGCTGATTGCAATCCTTATCCTTTTTTAAAAAGACCGAAATCGACGCATGGTTAGTACTCTTAGGTAACGGCCCCACCAGTTTGCTCGACACAAACATATCTCTCATGAGTTCCAAAGCCGTGTTCGGGAGGACCCTGTAAAATTCACATGGGAGGCCATCCGGCCCCGGTGATTTACCCACATTCAGCCCGGAAATTGCGCCTTTAATCTCATCAATTGTTATCATGTCACCAAGAAGATCACGCTCAGCATCCTGAATCCTAGGCAAATTCAAATTACCAAAAAAGTTCTCACCCCTACCTGTAATACCAGCCTCATCGCCATACAGATTCTCATAAAAGTTGCGAAAGATTGAGTTAATTTTAATCGGATCAAAAGTGATTCTACCCTCCTTGTCAATCATAGAAGCAATTGCCGACTCTGGGATCCTTTTTCGCAACCGGTATGCCAGCCATCTGTCACAACGCTCCCCTTTCTCAAAATATGTACACCCAGAATAGAACAAACTACGCTCGGACCTCAGCGACAAAAAATCTTCCATTTCTTTTTTGAGTTTTTTCAATGCAGCCAGTTTCACCGAGTCTGTTGGATCGAGCATCAGATCCCGAGAAATTTCACCAATACGTAAATCAAGCTCACGCCTCTTACCCTCTTCTCTCTTCCGTATACCACTAGGTAGCCCTTTTTGTCTCATCGGACGGCCAGAGTCTTTATTGATGACCATAAAGCAGACAAATTTGAAATTAATTGTGGAGTTCCCCATGGGTCATGTCTGTCCCCGGCTTAATTTAATATGTTTACAGTGCCACTCTTTAAGTTACTAAGTGACAGAGGGATTATTTTCACAAACTATGCTGATGACACTCAGTGCCTAATCCCTCTGTCAGGAAATCATACTGAGGACACAGAGACAATCAACAGGGTGTATGCCATAATCCAGACTTGGATGAAGGAGAATGGGTTGGCCTTGAATGCCAGGAAACCAAAATTATGATTGTGGGCACAGTGTCTCACCTGAAGAAGCCAGGGCCGGATTTGAGTGAATTCCTCATAGCCGGATATGTTATTCCCACCTTGCAGACGGTGAAGATCTTGGGCATGGTTATTGACCAAGAGCCTAACATCAAGGCTTATGTTAGCTTCCTGGTGTCGTCCACTTCTTACTACCTCAAACTGTCGGTACAACTTAGGCCGTACTTGTCACAGGACAATCGAGCGACTCTTGCAAAGGCAATTATCAGAGCTAAATTAGATTATGGCTCCAGCATGTTACATGGTATAGGTAAAGATGACATGATGGGTGTCCAGATCATACAAAATAATGCAGTTAAAGCAGTAATGGGATTGAAAAGGAGTGACCATGTCTCTGTAGCTAGGAAAGCATTACACTGGCTTGCTATGTCCAGCAGGATACCTTTTGGACTAATGTATAGTACTCACAAATGTCTTTTTGGATTAAGCCCGGTTTATCTATCTAGCCACATCTCCTGGCAACCCGTCCGAAGAGCATTGAGATCTAATTATATGGGTCTTCTTCAAACGCCTCCGGCTAAACTTGGCATAGTGGCACAGGGATATTTTCACTTCATGGCACCAAGAATCTGGAATGCTCTTCCTCCAGACTTGAGATTGTGCCAATCCTTTGAAGCTGGATTTAGGACACTTCTGTTCTGCTAAGGTGGGACTTTATCTCTGACTTGATGAGAATCTGCTTCTCGGTCTTCTGTTTCTCCTGATTTATCGCTTTGGTTTTTATGTTTTTTGTATTGTATGTTGTTGTTGGCACCACTATGCCTCTGGGCCTGTCTTCTGTGCCTTATAACTAAATATAAATAAATAAATGTGCTGCTGGACAGCATGGCAGCTCACCTCCAAACTTTCCACCCACCTGAGAATGGTGATGCTGGAAACTGGAGGGCCGAAGGTCAGCTAGCTCACTACTTTTCTCCTGAACTCTCTATTTTCTACTGTGCTATTCGCATTGGCTGGCAGCTTTGTTTTCGTTGGCACACTATCACATTTGACCTGCATCTTGTGTGAACGGTTCCTCTGTGGTTCAACTCTTTTCTCATCTAGCATGGAGGCCAGTATTAGGACCTCTCTGGCATAATAATCTGGAAAACCTCTGCACACATTGTTATTTTTTTTCATTAACAATTTATAGAATTTACAACACATAAACACCCCTCTCCCTATATACAAAGAACAGTGTTAGTACAGATCTAAGAATCTGCCCCATACTTTCTCAAACATTGCCCTTTCCTTTTTTATGACATTAAATATTAACCTTTCCATATCAGCAAGTTTAGACATTTCATCCAACGAATCCACTTCATTTGATTTGAAAGACACCCTTGATTTCCAAACTCTCAAAATTCATTTTTTTTCCATCATTGTTAAAAATGTGATTTTCCCACTCTTCTACTCATCACTATGTCAACCACTAATGCACCCAACTCCTGCAACGAGATGCCAATTCATTTTTGTTAATTAATTAATTAATTCATTCATTATTAAATGGTTAATAACATAGACCAGTCTCTAAGCGCAGGACGGGGATTCAAACATGTGTTGCTCTGCGTTGTCTTGCTTCCAAGGCAAATGCGTTGCCTCTGAGCTTTACTCCCTTCAGTAGGAAAGTGTTGAAATGAAACAGGGAAAGCCAAGAGTATCGGCAGTGCAATCCCGGCCACTGGGTTGGTGGTATCTAGCACCTCTTACGAAAAGCAAAGCCCAGTCACAGATGCGTGACCAACCCGTGTGATGTGACTTGCTCACCTGTAACCCGTTTTCCAAATGTAACAGAGTGCAAACCTCTGGATACACCTATAAGCCAAGGAGATCAAACCATTCACTATTCACCGCCAGTGTGTTCGCCAACAGAGGCGTTGCTAGGAGCTGGGGAGGCTGAGGGGGCGATAGCCCCGGGTCTTTTGGGTGTAGCCCCTGATAGAAGCTCAGGTGCTACAACCAAAATTCTAGCTAGCCCCGAGTCCTGCCAGTCCGGACATTAGCTTAGCCCCTGATCTTTTCCAGACCTAGCAACACCCCTGTTTGTCAACCATGAAAATTTGGTCTTCGTACCTTGATCCCACAGAAAATCTGCAAAAGCTTTGCAACCCTCTTCCTTGGAAACCTATATCAGTAGATTTGAAATGCAAACAATAGTTCAGGTATCACATTTATCTTTCCCCATAACCTAAAGTGCATAGGAGCAAGTCTATAGAAATGTACTTGCAGTTTATAACTACCTTTTATTTAATATCATGAAACGCCTCACTTTCCAAAGCCAGGGCTGGAAAAGATGGCAGTATTCTTGCATTGAGCTTTCTTGGTGCCAGGACACTGCACTGTTAGATGAAACCAAATCCAGGGCACATGCCACTGAACTTCCAGGGTCCGATGAGAATCAGGATGTCGTCTACATACACTGTGCCCATTTGCTGCACTCCTCCATGCCATGTGCCCAGCACTCCTGCACAAGTGAGTAAGGAAAGACAAGAAGCTGGTGGTTCTAGTGCAAGGTCAGACAGGAAGGGGGAAGAGGGCAGCTTTGGCTCATACCTCTTTCAAGATGGTTTCTTCTAAGAATAAATCACACAAGGTCAGGAGATCCGGACTTTATCAGGGATGCTGCTTTTTAGGCTAGTGGGGGGCACTACCATTGTTGGGTACATGGGTAGTCTGGTTGTCCCTTTCACCTTATTGGTTTGTCCTTTCTGGAGATTCCCCATCCTCTTGACATTACCAAATGTGCACAGCTGACTTCCCAGCTCTCTCAAAGTTGTGTGTTTTCACTTGAAGACGGATGGCTCTGCGTTGTTTGTTTGATGCGTCCGGTTTCTTTCTCCAGACTTCTTGTTTTATCTTTATCCCTCTTGGGCCTCATCACGACCTCGGCGGTAACGCCGGCGGTATTAGCACGGGGGCTATTAGCGTGACCGCCATAGCCCCCGGCGCTAATAGCGCGGGATCACGAGTTGGGCGGACTTGGAAGTCCCCATTCCCCATTGAGCCCATTCGGGAATGCCCCATTCCCCATTGGGCTCAATGGGGAAAATTCGTGCTCATACTGCCGGCGGATTTTCCTGATAGGTGTTCTGCCTTTTCTCACTTTCCCCCAGAGACTCACCACCTCGCAAGCCCTGGTTCTCTCTAGGCTGGACTATTGAGTCTGTTTCTCAATCGTCCTACCTCTACTTTCTGTCCTCTACAACTCATCCAAAACAGAACCACAAGATTTATCCTTGGCCTAAAGCCCAGGGACTTCATCTCTCTGGCGCTGAAATCCCTCCACTTGATCTCCATGGCTGCAAGGATCAAGTTCAAGACCCTCTGCATAATCCACAAGGCTGTGTGGGGTCGGGGCTGCCCTATGCTCTCTTCCTAAATTCTCTCCCTCTACATTCCTCCACTCGTCATCCAACTCTGCAGGTGAGCCACTTTCATAAACAGAGATTTGGGGGTAGATCTCTATCCTCTGCAGGTGCCTCCCTCTGGAACAGTCTCCCTGCATCTCTCAGTCTTGAGCCGGAGCTCCCATTTCATTATCGTTGTTTTTGGGGGGGATCCACCCCAAATCCTCCCACCCCCATTTTTTTGTTCTTAATACATTTCCCCCACCCCCAAAACCACTATTCCCCCCAAACCCCTTTTTTTGTTTTTTTTCCGAATTCAGTATTTTGGAATTTGTTATTTTAGGTTTGTTATAATGGTTTTAATTATTTTGGTATTCATGATAATCACTGCATACCATCCTGCCCGCCCCCTCAGCCCTCTTTTGTGTCTCTTCTCCCTCGATTGGTCGCTACTGTAACACTTACACTTCATGCACTTGCTCTAGGTGAAATGCCGTCAGGCCGAGTATGTTAGTTTTTCTGTCAATCACTCAGAAACCTCAAGGCCTAAGAGTGATTACTGAATTTCCTTGTTCCCTTCCCATCTTGAAGCGATTTGAAGCACTCCAGCTGTGTATAAGCACTGTATAAATGAACAATACAATAAGTAAAAATAAGGAGCACCTAAGCTTCTGGTCCCAGTCTGCTGACTTGGATCTTTTGTGTCGATTCTGCGGAGCCAATAATGAAACTCTGGGTTAGAGCAACAAAGAAACATTATCTTTGGCAAAGTAACAGAAAAATTCCAGTTTTTGTCAGTCGAGGATTGGTGGAGAGCCTTGTTCGACGGTTCAAACAGATCTGTTTTATGTGCACTGGTCACTTTTCTCTGTGTCTTAAAGGAGAGTTTAGATGCCAAGACAGTCCACTAAACCACAGTGGCAAAACTTTGTGTACCTTCTGAAGAAAGATGTTGCCCAGACGACGAACTGGGCATAAGGAAGTGTATTTTTTACTGTCTGTTGTTTTATAAAGGTTTGTATAAACTAAATAAAAAAAATAAAAAACATAAGTAAAAATAAATTAATTAGTGTCATGATTTTCCCTTAAATAGGTTTTACTAGAGGAAGTGTGATGAGCCGGCACTCTTCGCAGCCCCCAACTCCCCTTTTTCTTTTTTTTGGCAACAACTGCATTTCAAAGTAACCTACTTGAGCAGAGTTGTGACCGAGCAGTAACAAACTGCAGTTACTCAAAACATCTTTTGTCGTTGATGCATCCTGACTGATGGGGCTGAGGGCTGACTCTGAGATGACCTTGGGCGATATGGGGCATTTGGCTTGAGTAAAGCAAGCTCAAAGACATCTCAGGAGTGGATGCGTTTTGGGCAGGAAGTGGGTGGGAATGGTTGACCATAAGGATTAGCATGGCCTTAGGTAGTCAATGGACTGCAAACTCAAATGGGCACAAGTGTCCCACGAAGGCAGATGGGGCAACTCGGCTCGCCCATGTTCCTTGCATTCATTACACGTTGCGCGCTAAAAATCGCAAATTACCGGCATGGCGCCCTTAACGTGTCCGCCCTCGCATGAGGGCGCTAATAGCGTACCATTACGAGTACGCGGACACGAGCATCGCGCCATGCCGGTAATGCCCCAACTGCCATGCCGCTAAACTCCCCCAATAGTCCCTTACCGGCTTCGACGACAGTGCAGATAGCACCTCAGAGTTGACGCAGCATGCAAATAGCGGTCACCGCTAACAGCGGTGACCGTTAAATAGCAGAACCAGAAACAGCGTCATCACACAGGAACGGGAAAGAGCACGGCGGCCATCTTTAAAAACACAATCCATTGCCATCCTCTGCCCCCTGGACCTGTTTGTAGGACTTTGCTGTTGGAAAATATCTGGAACACCCTTACCATGCCCAAGGCTCTCAAAAAAACAACTGACCACTAGCGGAAAGAAATGTTTTCGACTGAGGAGCTACTAATGCTGACACAGACCCTATCTGAAAATGCTGCAGTGGTCTTCGCAAACGACATGCGGCGGGAGACACTCCTCGAAAAAAAAGCAATCTGGGAGGAGGTGGCACTGAAAGTAAGTGCTGTGGGCACCAGCACCCGCACTGTACGTGAGTGCCGGAAAAGATGGGATGACCTTAGACTCTGTGTAAGAATGATCTTGGCAGAAAATCACAGCATTGCCACAACCGGTGGATCGGGGTCGCCAATCAAACTAAAAGAATGGGAGGAGACATGTGCCAACCTCATAGGAGTTGAATGCATCGAGGGAGTCGGGAGGATGGAGCATGGCGTGGCAGGCACTTCAGATGGAGGTAAGTGTACCAATGAAAGCATGCAATGTAAATCTACTGGTCCCCGCAAATGTCAGCCCAGAATCACCTCATGGATGGCCAAACAGCCACACATGCATCCCACCCTGCCCATGTCAGTGCCAGACCCAAACACACACACATGCACACATCAACAGAGCCAAGTGCCACACACAACACTGCATGGATGAGCCACTGAACTGACACATCACCTGCATCCTTCACAATGAAGTCCAAATGCCCACAACTGCATTGATGATGTATCCTGCATTAAGTACATCGAACCGTAACCAATGGCATCCCCCTTCTTGTCCCCGAAAGGGTCACATACAGACAGTGGCGATGGTGGGAATGCATCCCAGGCACCCCCTGCGCAGAAGAAAAAAAGGCCACAGCCCACAGAGGACTACCCCACAACATCCAGGGGAAAAGGCACAAGGCTCCATTTGCAGAGTCTCAAACATTGGTCGAGCGCCACTGCCAAGGCCACACCAAAGCCAACTGCCCCACCTCCAGAGGTCCACTCACCACCACCGATCACAGCCACCGAGGGACCACCATCAGCTGCAGCCAGTTCGGCAGGAGAGGCGGGAAGCCATTGCTCCATTATCTGATGTGGAGGAACCAACAGAATTCGACCTGGGCATGCACACTCCAAGCCCCCCTGGAACTCCCCCAGCCATCACCACCACACACACCTGGCTCCAACGTCACTGGTGATGAGACCATGGGAGCTTTCAGTAGCCCCCCGGTGCCTCCATCTGTTCACCTGCCTGCACCACAATGCACACCAGCCACACCACCAGAGCCCGACACTGCCCTTGACCTGGCCAGCATCAGCCAGCGGCAATAGGGTCTCACTGTGCTGGTTTGGCAGCACGTGGAGGAGGCTGCCCGTCTCAGGGAGGAGATTGCAGAGACATCCAGGCAGTCCAGGGAGGGGATGGAGGCATGCACAGACAGGCTGTGTGGGGAGCTCATCCGAGTTTGTGAGGTCCTCACACGTATTGCGGATGCTATGGACCGGCAATTCCCACCACCACCACCACCTGGACAGTCTGCCCCTTCTTCGTCCGCCAGTTCGCGGCAGTCAAGCCCACCCCGACGCTCCGCACACACCACCAGGCGCAGCTCTAGGCAGCCTCCCAATGCTGGTTTTGGCAATGACCAATAGGGAGGTAATGTTCATGCTTCTGCGTGCATGCCTGGACGCATACATTGTGGAAGACACATGAGGGACTGTTGTGGGGGGTGGGGGGAAGGGTGTGATGGGACTGTTGTGGGGGGTGGGGGGAGGGTGTGATGGGACTGTTGTGGGGGGTGTGGGGGAAGGGTGTGATGGGACTGTTGTGGGGGTGGGGGGGAAGGGTGTGATGGGACTGATGTGGGGGTTGGGGGGGAAGGGTGGTGGGATGTTTGGGGACATTCACATTTTCCTGTTTACGTTCATTAATACACTGGTGTTTGAGCAAAACACAGGCCTGGACTCCTTCATTGTGTATGTGTACTTTATTGACGCCAGGGCCCATTGTGAGCACACGAACAGACACCAGTGCATTACTAGCCATATCCAGGTGACAGTACGAGAAAATGTTACTCAGAATATTTGGTTGATCAGATGCTGTCTCACAGCACGTCCCTCCTGGCCATCCCCTCTTGCATGACCTGCATCTCCTTCACCTCCATCCTCATCACCATCATCATCCTCATCAGGTGCCTCCATTTCAACGTCAGGGGGCAGTGGCACATTCCGTCTGATACACATATTGTGCAGCATGACACATGCCATGGTGATCTTGGCCACCTTGTCATGGCCATACAGGAGAGCGCCACCAGACCTGCTAATGCACCTAAACCGTGACTTCAAAAGTCCAAAAGTCTGCTCGATCACGATGCGGGTACGGGTGTGTGCACAATTGTATTCCTCTTCGTGCCTGTTCTGTGGGTTCCGTACAGGTGTGAGGAGCCACCTCTTCAGGGGATAGCCAGCATCACCTATATGGGGGAAGGAATGGGGTCCTGTTACTGTTCACCTCAAGTGTGGCCTGTTCATTTCACAAACATTGACTTGGCATTGAGATTCAAGTACACAATCAACAGCATACATGCAAATGGTCTGTGTAACTGCAATGTGCAAAGGTTGGCTCAACCCTGCAAGTAGACATGCCCCATTAATGCCTCCACCAGTAATTGACATGTCCTGTGTGAGGCCAGGTCTTAAGTGTCCCTGTGCCCAGGCAGATTTGGTACCACACTGGTGGTGTACTGCCCTTCCAAAATTGGCGTTGCCATGCTGAGAGGCATCACTTCAGTGGTGCTATGGGTTCGTGGTGCATTGCTATGGCTAGGGGGTTTCCCTTAGCATGCATTGAAGGGCACATTGCATTATTGATGTCGTGCTGGATGAATTCAGCATGAGTATGTTGACGGCATGGATGACATTTGTGTATTTTGTGGCGTGGAATGTTGTGCACTGTGGATGTGGTCTGATGTTTGATGTTTCTAAACTTGGATAGTCATCTGTGTTGTGTAGCATATACTTGCATGTCCGTTCATCTCAAGTACGTTGCGGCCCTCCCAGATGGACATTGGCTTACATCTGTATGTGCATTTGGACTACAGACTACAGGCTACACCCAGTTGGAGTATCTATCTCCTCCCCCCAAGCACACCCTGTTGGAGTATCTATCTCCCCCCCCCAAGCACACTGCCATGTGCTTGCCCTGCTACTCACCAAGTAGCGACGAACGTTGTCCCGTTTGTCGCTCCATGTAGCGGGGGATAGTTGAGTTCCGCAGGACCATGGAATCATGGGTTGATCCGGGAAATCTGGCACAGCAATGTGTGATTATCTTGTTGGCGTCACATACCATTTGGACATTGATGGAGTAGAATTGCTTCCTGTTTCAGTACACTACTTCATTGTGATGTGGGACGACCAATTCCACATGTGTACAGTCGATGGCCCCGATGCATCTTGGGATGCCTGCCAGTGAATAGAAACCGACTTTGGTGTTTGCAATCTCCTTGGCAGTCCGTGGCATCTATATGTGTTCGGGTGCATGCTTCAGGAGGGCATTGAGTACCTGGTTCAGTGTGCGTGAGAATACTGGTTGGGAGATCCCATGCATCTGCCCCACTGTATGCTGGTAGGTGCCTGTGGCCAGGAAGTGGAGCACAGTCACCACCTTCAGTAGAGGGGGGATGGCAGTTCTGATGTCTATGAGGCTCACAATGTCGTGGTGTATCATGTCCACGATGCTGGTGATGGTATCCCGGTCCAGACGGTACAGGGTATCTGCTCAGGTGTTAGGTTCAATGGACTGGCTCTGATCCTGGGAATTGGTGGGTGCCTCTGTGGTATGATTAGGTGCCGTGGTGGTGCTTGCTGTGCCTGTCTTGCCCTCCTCCTCCTCCTGCGTCTTCTCTGTGCTGCCTGTTGTTGTTGCAGCTGCGCTGCAATCAGGTCCTCCAGGCCATGTAATGCTGCTAGTATTGGAACCATCTTGTTGTGGGAAGGGGTGTGGGAAGGGGTGTTGTGTGCTCCTTTTGAGCAGCCACAGTCTCCATTGCCTCCACCTGTGCTGATTGTGGCCACCTGTGGCAGGTGGTAACACTGCACAGTTCTTTTAACGGGTGGTTCGCGATGGCGGTTTTAGCGCCATGCCGGTAAGGGGTTTTGGGTGCTTTTCCATGCCGCTATTGGCACGTCCGCCTGGCTTGTGATGATGTGCTAATAGCGGCATGGCGTAAATTACGGACGCGAGGGTCGCGCGCTTGCGGACTGGCCGCTATTAGTGGCACCGTACGTAGCAGTGCTGCAAATAGCGGTGAGCAAGGTCATAATTTGGATGGGGATTTAGCGTTACCAGTATTCCATTACCGGTAACGTTAAATCCCTACCGCCTACCGTGTAATGAGGCCCAATGTCTGAGAATCAGGAAGACTCTGCAACCTGCTGGGACACTGGGATTGCCAGCATTCCAGGGTCTCAGTAAACATCCCATATTTATTCCACATGGGGCATTCATGAACTTCTTGCCTCCAGCTCCCCTAGATGCATTGAAAAGCTGTATTCCGAATCCCCAAATGGGTAGCGTGGGGGACTGGCTACATTATTCGAGGTACTGGCTCTGTCAAGAAAAAGTGTTGCCCCAAGGAAGGAAATGGCAGCCATGTTATTGATTGACCTTGGAAGGTTGAAAGGTGGAGTCGGTCCTGCTTGCATTAGTGCCATTGACCGGAAGGGTTTGCACTGCACACAGGCGTGGTGTCTACAGCAGGCGTGTTAACAAAGTGAGCTAAGTTAATGCATAATATATTGCACTCCCGCACCTCTGCCTACACTCTGTGCTATTTTCCACTGTTATAGTCAGTGCATTTAGATTAAGGGTACAAATGGGCGTGCAACCCAAACTATGTTTTAAAGGTATTTGCATGGGATGCACTGACTTTCGTGGAGTGTGAAGGAGACACAGGGTATAGACGAGCATGCAATCTGCACAGTGTCAATCTGCACGCGCAGTACAGCGGAGCACACATGTTAACGCAGGCACCAGTTCCTGTTAGGGTATTTGACAAGGAGAAGGGAGTGTGGGAAGGAAGCAGGGTCCATCCTATCAAGGCAAGGCAGTATACAATTAGTGTGGAGTCCTCACCTGCGTGACCTCGGACTGTTCTCCGCACAGGCTCTTGTACAGGTAGGGCCCAGCCCAAGGGCCACTCTCACAGAACAGCAGGGGCTGCTGCATCCAGGATGGGTAGCCTACGCGACAGGTACTCACCGACCTGGGGCACCGCATAGCAAAAGGCTGCTGCCGGCCTCCAGCCAGGGTGCGCAGGCCACCATGTCTGATGGACGGTCTGGACGGTGGCCCAATTCAAGTTAACAAGCTCAGGGCAGGGGGCTCAGCCAAGCTGCACAGTGCATTGCAGCATTCCCTGATAGACTCACACCATGACCATCACGATGATCGGTTGAGACTTGAGGGGGCACATATGGTGCTTCGTTCATGGCCTGGCACGGGGAGTGCGAAATGCGCAGGTGCCCATGCCATTCATGACCCTGACCCGACCCCAACCTTTGCGGTGTGGTGGCACCTCCTGGTCTGCTGCTGCAGCCAGCCTCAGCCTGCAGACATTCAGGGCCGGTGCTATCACAGGCAAGGCAGTTAGTATACAATTAGTGTGGAGGTGTAAAAGCAGCATTTTGCCGCTCTAACATTTCCACAAATAGGCAAGCGCCTAACCTTGCCTAGTGATAGCACCGGCCCTGGATGTTAGATTGGAAAAAGCATAATGCCCAAAATTGTTGATGCCTCATAATCTAGGTTTCTCAAAAGCCGGTTCATCCATCTATTACGACCTTGGTGGATCGGGCCAGTTGGTGCCGGAGGGGTGGTGTATCCATGGCTGCGGTCCTATTGGATGCAGAGAAGGCCTTCAACCACTTTTCTCTCATAAAACCTGATATAATTGTTATTATATTGAGCTGCGTATGTTCTGCTCTTACTCACCTAGAAACCCGTGAGGGAATTAGGAGCCAAACTGGTTGTGCGGCTCCGCTCTTTGGAGGGTTTACAGGAAGCCATGTAGGCCAGGGACAGGCTACTGTTCAGAACTGTGTAGGACTTGGGGAAGCGCTGGAGGCCAGAAGCAGAGAATGGCCAGAGCCGGATGCCAGACACGGAGAGCGTTCATGGGTTGGTGGAATCTCCGGGAATGGAGGCTCCTCTCCTGGCTTGAGTCCGATTGAGTCAGTGCTGCTCCCTTGGAAAAACGACAGAATTATGAATACATCCTCCCTTGATTTAAAATAATTAAATGCGTGTGCTTTTCATTCCCAGTGACTGTGCTTTGCCGATCACACAAATGGGGCCCAAACCTGTCATTAGTATATCTCCTTAGGGCCGAGTGGTTGCCAGGTGTGTGTGCTTGCAGGTCGTGTATTAAGGGCTCTTGCGCCATGCACTGG
Organism: Ambystoma mexicanum; assembly: GCF_040938575.1. Taxonomy (NCBI): domain Eukaryota; kingdom Metazoa; phylum Chordata; class Amphibia; order Caudata; family Ambystomatidae; genus Ambystoma; species Ambystoma mexicanum. The sequence continues at coordinate 764,240,176 of NC_090921.1, read as the reverse complement.
CATCTCTTCCCTCTCATTTCTCTCCTGTGCCTCCTTGCCTTGGCGTCGACTCCCTGTCCGTCCCCGCCCTTCTGAGGCTTATGCCCTAACCTTGCCACATTTTTTAGAACGTTGCATTGTGTTTCTCCCATCCAGGCTGTTTATCCCGGAAGCACCGTTTCCTGGTGGGAGGTAATGCCCAGACAGCAAAGTGGAGTCTTGGAAAGCTTGAAGCAGCTTTGTTATTGATTGATTTTAAAAGACTGAAACTGACGAAAGGATTTTTTTTGAATAAACTGCGCTACAGGCCACAGCTGATACGAGTTTTCCAGGCCTGGTCACTCATCAGAAGCATGCCACTCTAATATCGCTCCTTGCTCATAAATAATATCATGCCCAGAGCAGAAGATACCAGGCCCACTTTGAGACTTTACATCAAAGGATGCAGTGCATGTGGGTCTGAGGCCAAGGGAGGGAAGTGCCCAACACAAGAGTCTTGCACCTACCTCAGATCAAAACCAGGGGCCTACAGTTTACAGATGGATCTTTCTTTGCAGTTGTAATCAATTGAGATATCTTACTGCAGAGTTTAATGTGCTGTTCTCCTTGGGAAACATTCACAGGTGCACAGTACTCCATTTCCTCTTGCTAAGCATTCACCCCCAGCCCCACCAAACGCCACTTTCCTCTAACCTTTCTCTCCCTTCCTGAAGTTATTTCATGTTTGCTCGTTCCCCAGAGCGCTAGAAGCCTGTGAGTAGCGCACTGAGGGTTAAAGGTCAGGTCACTTGAGAGAGGGGAGTGAATAATTTTCTGAAGGTCCTTTCAAGCAGACGTGGTTCCACGGTTTCTGAAACATGACCCCGAAGTCCTGCTAGGCATGGCTGTGTGGGTTACCTCGGATTGTCCGCTGATTAAGGAGGTGCTTATTGTTTAAATATACATTGAGTATGTATGAACGCAACCTAAAGTAGCCTGTGCATGCTTTTCAGTGTTGCTCCTATAGGGTCTCTGAGTTGACTTGGAAGATGGCGGCTCCAGGCTGGAGGAGAGACCTCGGGGACAGACACGCGTCTCCTCTATGGTTCCAGTTGGGCGCAGCTGCTACTGAAGTTAAAGACACATTGTCGGCAATGACAAACGAGGCGGAGGTGCTGGTGGAACTGGTCTGGGTGAGGCTGGCAACCTGCATCATGGAACACAGGGAGTCTCCAGCCCGAATTCTGGAGCATGGCACCCCTATATAAAGGCAGCAATAGTCAATGCAACCTTGCTGCTGCGGTATACCAGTCCTGTGGCTGTTCTGGTGCACTGGTAAGTGTCCTCGCTTGCTTCCTTGGAGCTGATGTCAATACCTGAAGGGTCCGGTGTCTTTGAGGATACAGTGCTGTTGTGAAGAGTGGACAATTGGAGGGAAGGTCTAGAACCTTCCAACAGCATAAGCTGTTGACTAGAGTAATCTAGGTGGCTTTGAACTCGAGGATTGGGTGGCTCAGGGCAAAGGTATTGAGCATACCACCCCCAGTTTAACAGGCAACCGGCCATAAATAGAGGGGTATGGAACCTGTTGCGTAAAGGCGTGGCTGGCCTTGAACATTACTTACCATCTCAGACAGGTATCGAATCGCTCACTCGGAAGGATGAGCAGCACAGGGAACCGGTGCCGGGATCCACCGATCCTCTTTGAATGCTTCAGTCCATGGAGTGGCACAGGGTTGGTTAGTGATGCATGGCACTGAGGTGCAGGGAACTAAATCTGTGAAACACAATGGGCCGCATCACGAGGTGGGCAGTATCCCAGTGGTAATACCGCCCAACTGTAATTACGTTACCACAGACGGTCCGGCGTTATTAGACTGGGCGTTAATGGTAAATCGCCATTTTCCATTGGGTCTATACTGTGCGCTAATAGAGCCGGAGGTAATTGCGCCAAAAACAGGACACTAAATGGGATTTTGACCTCCAGCAAAAAGGAGGTAAAACAGCCCATTTAGCACCCAACTCGTGATCAGACCAGCAAGTAATACTGCGTCCGCCGCATTTAAGGGTTACCGCTCAACTCGTGATGAGGCTCAATGTTATTACAGAGGCTTATTGTGATGTTGGTTGCATAGAATGTATGCACTCTAGGACCAATCCATATATTGGACCATATGTATCAAGTGGTTTGGAATGTGCTGCTTTTACAAATGCAAAAAACACATTTGCAATGTGCAAAAGTGGCATTCTTATTTACAGTTACTGTTGCAAATCGGAATGTCTAAATCTGAAGCTTGTGTAAGGCTCAAGAAAAAGGGGCCTGGTGGGTGTTATGAGAGGCGATTTAACAGGTGGCCCAGAAGCCAATGCTGATGGGGCCCCCACTGCTGTGCCTTCCTCTACTCTAAGACAAAGAGCCAGGGCTGCACACGGCCTTCCAGCGAGGTCGCCATTTTCTTTTTAACACATAGAAGTAGACACGTTACAACATGAAGTGATTCGTGGTGGCAACAGGTAAGTGGCAGTGACCGTTCTCTGTGGTTCTTTTATTCCTTAGAATTGTATACAGCTCTCCTACCTTGTTTGAAGTGCGGCTTTTGGGAGATTAGAAATTATGGGGTACAGAACAAGCTGCAAGCTGTGTGAATCAGTGACCCTATCGTGCATTTTAATGTCACTTTTTGTCTGTAGGAGCTTTTTGCAGGCTCTCATTGGCACATAATAGCACCACCTTGAGCTGGGTTGATGTACGGTCAAGTACCTACATTTCAGACTAGTCTGAAATCCCGGTTGCACCACATATCCAAACTCTGTGATCCTGGGCAAATCATTTAATCTCCCTGTACCTTATCTGGCAAACTTAGGACCCCTAGAAGAGATTCAGTTCACAGTGTGTGCAATTCTAAAAAGGAGACATCACTCATACTTTACTAGAGTAGTGTGTCCCCATGTGCAATAATGACTATTAATATTCACCATAGAAAGAGTCAGTTGTTTCCAAATGTGTGTCACCCTGAGGTTCTTGGCAACATTACCATGGCTCTCTCTTCTGCATCACAGCACTCCTCCGCACCCTCAACCCAATTAAAAAGGTGCTGCAAAAATGCCACAAAACTACAATTTAGTCCCTCAAAATGTCATTTTGTAAGCCACATAATGCCCCATTCCATGCTACAGTATTCTGGGGCGCTGGGGTGGCTGTCCTTCACAACAAGATGCTGGATACCCAAGCCTCTACACCGCAACCTGCTGGGAGAGGCCACAGTGTTCAGGCAGCGATTGTTGGCGTGCGCTGAGGTAGGGATGGGCTCTGGGCTCTGGGCCTTGTTTAGCCCTCACAGGGAAGAAGAAGAATCCTTCTCACTTCTCACAGGCCAGTCCAACAAGACATGGTGGATGTGCACGTGCTGCAAGGGAGAGGCGGGGCACAGGAGTGGTACTGAGGAGAGCAGGCGGGAGGTGACTCGGGTTAAAAGGTGAAGTGGGTAGAAAGAAAGGGGAGAGCAGATGCCAAGGGAAGGTTGTTTTTTACTTCCCTTTTGCTCCGGGTTTGTACGTTTTTTTTTATAGCCCAATTAATGCATGGATGTTCAATAAAAGGCGAATACCTTTTATTCTTATCGCAAGACTATTAGGAATTCACCTCTCAGGCTGTTGTTGAGGGGTCTGTGGTGTATAATTTCTTTTCATGTTATGGCAAAAGCACTTTTGCTTATGCGGTAGGGGAGAGTGGATGGAAGGCGAGAGGAAAGGGGAAACTATGGAAGATGAAGGGAGTAGCAGACAAGGTGCCAGGAGTGGGTGGGGCTTATGGAAGATCAAGGGGGAGCAGATGGAGGAGGAACAGCAGAGCAGAGGATTTTTTAAGGGATTCTGGACAGCATGTGAGTGTGCAAGGGGACATCATGTGATTGTGTAAGGGGGCAGCGTGTGATTGTGTAAGGGGACAGCATGTGATTGTGCAAGGGGACAGCATGTGATTGTGCTAGGGGACAGCATACGATTGTGCTAGGGGACAGCATGTGATTGTGCAAGGGGACAGCATGTGATAGTGCAAGGGGACAGCATGTGATAGTGTAAGGGGACAGCATGTGATTGTTCTAGGGGACAGTATGTGATTGTGTAAGGGGAAGGCATGTGATTGTGCAAGGGGACAGCATGTGATAGTGTAAGGGGACAGCATGTGATTGTGCTAGGGGACAGCATATGAGTGTGCAAGGGGACAGCATGTGATTGTGTAAGGGGGCAGCGTGTGATTGTGTAAGGGGCCATCAGTTGATTGAGCAAGGGGACAGCGTGTGATAGTATAAGGGGACAGCATGTGATTTTGCAAGGGGACAGTATGTGATTGTGCAAGGGGACAGCATGTGATTGTGTGAAGGGACAGCATGTGATTGTGCGAAGGGACAGCATGTGATTGTGTAAGGGGACAGCATGTGATTGTGCAAGGGGACAGCATGTGATAGTGTGAGGGGACAGCATGTGATTGTGCAAGGGGACAGCGTGTGATAGTGTAAGGGGACACCAAGCATGTGATTGTGCTAGGGGACAGCATGTGATTGTGTAAGGGGACAGCATGTATTTGTGCAAGGGGACAGCATGTGATAGCATAACGGGACAGCATGTGATTGTGCTAGGGAACAGCATGTGAGTGTGCAAGGGGACAGCATGTGATTGTGCAAGGGGACAGCATGTGATAGCATAACGGGACAGCATGTGATTGTGCTAGGGGACAGCATGTGAGTGTGCAAGGGGACAGCATGTGATTGTGCAAGGGGACAGCATGTGATAGCATAACGGGACAGCATGTGATTGTGCTAGGGGACAGCATGTGAGTGTGCAAGGGGACAGCATGTGATTGTGCAAGGGGACAGCATGTGATAGTGTAAGGGGGCAGCATGTGATTGTGCTAGGGGACAGCATGTGATAGTGTAAGGCATGTGATAGTTTAAGGGGACAGCATGTGATTGTGCAAGGGGACAGCATGTGATTTAGGAGCGGAGGAGCAGATGGAATAGCTGGTCAGAGAGAGAATTTCGCCCACACTTCATTCGACTCTAATGGAGGAGTCTGCTGTAACCTCATAATAGAACAGCAATACTTAAAATAAAGACTGTGTGAAAAAGAGAGTAAATGTTCACAGTACAAAGTCTGCCGCAGCAGCAGCATTGCCCATCTTGTTATGGCTCGGCCAGAGCTAGTTGACCATACTTTTGTCAACTTTTTTGGGAGGGCCTACCCTCCAAGAAACACACGGATGGTACAATGCTTTTTGTGTATTTATGAGATGATGCCGAAATTAATTTCAAGTAGCTGCAAGCTACTCCTTACACAGTACCCTATACAATGCAGGTTTAAATTGTTTCCTTTTAGCGCTAGTTGTCAAGATAGCTTCTTGTGTTGGCACTGCTGCAGAGATGTGTGTGTGGCTTTGGATCTTAATAGTTCCGGGTGAGGTATTTTAATGTTAAGAGGTGTTTTTGCCGAGTGTGAGCTGTTTCCAGTAAAACTACTGAGTGAAGTAGAGCACTCTGATGGACCAGGAGCTGTGTTGGTGTGTCCGCCATTAGCCAAGGGCCGTCATTGCTTGGTTGGTGCCCTCTTCAGTGGGTACTTTCCGTGTTGGTCACTGCGGCCTTCATTGGAGTTCGCGGAATGCATTTGCTGTTGTAGCTTCCAGTGCTGTGTTGGATTGGTGTGGTGACCATGGGTGGACATTGCTCAGTGCTGGGTTGGTGCGATCCCCTTCGCTCTCGGTATTTCAGAGCCGTTGAATGGTTTTAGGGAGGCATTGGTGTTACCCCCTTCCGCGTGGGGATTCCCTGCTGCGTTTGTATGGCCGCCTTTTGTTGAGGGATTTCAGTGTTGGGTTGGTATAGTCGACATCAACGGAGGGCTATCAGGGCCTGATTACAGGTGTTGCCTTTGGTGCACGGGGTGTCAATGCTGCGTGTGCATGCTTGCATGCAGTGATTGGATTTGACTGATGGTTTGGTGCTGTCACCATACATAGAGCAATATCAATGCTGAGTGGTGTGGTTTCCTTCAGCGGCCATCTTGCAGTGGTGAGTTGGTTGGTATGGTCGCCGACTATAGATGCATTGTACTGCTGTTTGGTGCTTTCACCTTCCGTTGAGAGATTTCAAAGTGGGGTTGTGGTTGTCTCTTTCATTTGAAGGATTCCAGTGCCGGGATGCCAGGGTTCCCTTTAGTGTGTGGATTGTGGTGCTGAATTGGTACAGCGGTCACCATAGGTTAGGGGATTCTGAGCCGGGGTTGGTATGGTCATGTTCAGGTAAAGGTTTTCCAGTGCAGAATTGGTTAGCATGGTCACATTTGGTGCTAGGCTTTCTGTACAGGGTTGGTGGGCTGTCCTTCAGTGTTTGGATTTCTGTACTGGGTTGGTCCGTTCATGTGCAGCGGGGGAAATTCAGTGTTGGGCTAGTAGAGTCATCATCCGTGAAGAGCTGCTAGGGCTTGATCACAGTATATGCCTTCAGTGCAGGGATTTCAATACTGGGTTGTTGTCTTCATTGGATTGACCCTATTGCTGGGCTGGTGCTGTCACCTTCTGTTGAGGGGTGTTCCTGTGTATGGTTGCAGTGGTCACCTTCATTTGAGAGATTTCTGTGCTATTGTGTTGATTTGCATTCAGAGGAGTGTTCTTAGTACCAATCTGGTTAGTCGTTTTCCTCTAAGTCACATATCAGCTGGTGGCGTTAGTAACCTTTGCAGCCCGTTTTTTTTTAAACTTGATAGTAAATTAGTATATTCAGAATCGACCTGTCAGTTTGCTAAGATGGCACCAACCACAACCACCTCCCGTGCAAAAAAACAAAGACAAGCAAACACAACTGAAGAAGCAAGAAAAAGAAGCTCAACCGCTAACCCCAACTGAGGTCCCCCTGCGAGATAAGATTCAAGAAACACTCTAAAATACTGCCACCAGACAGATGGCGGCAGCAGGACCCCATGGCCTGACATCACCAGGATCCAAGGAGACAGCCACCTCCTGAACCATGAGCGAGAACCTCGATCTTAGCAGTGTTCGGTCATAAGAAGTTGTTATGCATCCAAAGGTCTATTGGACCCATCGTCTTCTTAACACAAAAATACAACTGGATATCAATACCTAAAACACAGGTCATGATCAGATACAGAGATAAACGCTAAACGGTAGTGGGAACATAGCCCGCACTTCCGGTCCTACCACTTCCTCAAGCTTCATCAGTCAACCCAGCAGCTCATGGAAGGGGCACCAGTGACGTTTTGAGTTCCGGTCACTCAGATCCAGTGTTGATGCAAATCTCAAGTTATCCTTGACCCAGGATTATAATTTATAATGACAATTGTATATATTTAACGCGCTTAATACCCAGAGGGTTCTAAGCGCGGACTCGGGGATCGAACGTGTGCTGCTATGCATCGTCTTGCTTCCAAGGCAAGCACATTGCCCCTGAGCTATCCTCCCGAGATGCTGGATGCAGGGCAAGTTGCCTAAATTCACTGAACCTAGAATGGAATGCAGAGATTGGTTTCAATCCTGCTCTATATCTTTAGCCAAGAAAAGAAAACCAAAATGCACCAACGGCTCAAGAGAAGGAAGCAATGAGGCATTATTTGTCATAGGAACAGGGCAGTGAATGCCTGTTTCAACTGGGGAGACAATAAGCCCTCCTAAAAGCCCTCGCTTGTCTCACGAGCGAGACAACATGATCCACAGTTAGAGGTTCGCATCAACTGACAGGCAGATGTCCAGAAAAGAGATCCATGATCCAAGATGCCCCATACTAGAAAAGAAGATTTCTAATAAAACTTTAACAAACTGCCGCGAAATGATCGCTAGGTGGGCAAGGACATTCCTGTCTATGCTAATATGTTTCCTCACCTTCCGTCGCTTTAATAAAACACAGTCTACGGTTTCCTTCCCCAGATTGAGGTGATTTCAATTGGACATTAGGATGTTATAAATATCTAGTGAGTCATGTGCTGAAGGAATCCGTGTTGCCTTCTTACTTGAGTATGGAGATATTTGGAAAGAATCCAGCAGGTCATTGTGTCAGTCCTGCCTTATTCTCTGGGAATCCAGCCCTCAAGAATCCAATCTTGAGGTCGGCCATTGGGGAATGTAAGACCAGGCTCGCTTCTTCATCGTGGCCATTTTGTTTGTCGTCTTGGCATGGGGGAGTTCATGGGGCTTAGTGTGCCTGGAGGAAGACAGGGACAGGTTTAGTTTGGGATCCCGATTTTATTTTACCTCCTGGAAATATTGAGTTTCTTGATGTGCCGTGATATTTACAACATAAAAACCGCTATTGGTGGAACCTTAATCCTTGTATTGGAATGCTTGGATGAGCATGGTTTACCGGTGCTGAAGAATGGTCTGCAAAGAAAGCTGGCAAAACATGGCCACGAGGATGGCCAAAAATTGATATTTAATATCAGGGCATTTGGACTGGGTGGGCCTTCCGCCAGTTGGCCACAGCATGTTCAGCTGAGTGGCAGAGGAATACGGCTATTCGTCCAATAACGTGTTCCTGTCTTCCAGCGCCACAGAAGGAATCTGGCATATGAGTGCGTGAGAGCAAAGTTCAAGATTTCAGGAATTGAATAATAGCATACATGATGAGGCCCACCAGAGGTTTCATTCTAGCAAAGAACTATACAATCCAATAACCAGAACAAACACAGTTGTACAACTACAGGAAATCAAATTCATGTCCCAAGGGAGAGTGGCCAAAACTAGTATGGGATAACGCTGGGAGGCAAATAGTCCATTGAGACCGCTACGCCTCCCGAGTACGAACAAGGAGAACTTTGAACCTATTTATATTCAGGATCCTCCAAGCGGAAACTGATTGACCAAGTGTAATTTTGTAGGCTCTCAATTGATCTTTAACTTGTTGGGCCAAATAGCATGAAGTCCCTGCATGAAGGATCTTATCTAACAGGCATGTTGGAAATGGCTCGGTTATGAGTTGGCTGTGGCCCTCTTCAGTAGGTACTTTCCGTGTTGGCCTAGAAACGACTAGAGATAGAACAAAAGTGTGAAAATCAGAGGGCGGAGGAAGCTCTTAAAAAAGCTGGCAAGTAATTACTCTGAAATTACTTAAAAAAAATATAAGGGTTTGTGGGTTAAGGGGTAACAACGGGTGGGCAGGGGCTTGGAGTAGTGGCAGTGGTGAAGGGGAAGGGGGCTATGTGGGACAACCCAAAATTTAAAAACAAAAAAACCAAAGTACAAATTCGAAGTCATTACTTTGAAGTAATTACATGCGTTGAAATGACATGGAACCGTTACTGCATATGTTTATGTCTGCAAGGGAGACTGGGAACCTAGATGGATCCCATTTAACAGGGTGAAAGCAAGCCCAAGACCAACCTCTTTAAGTAGAATTTGGAGTTTAATCCCACAAGAAAATTTGGAAAACCTGGATCCAAATAGCGAATTTTAAAGCATGTTTGCCCCTAATTAGGCAGTAAAAAGTACTTAAAATGCCACAAAAACCAGACATATAACATCTGATAAGAGTGAACAATAACAAACACACTGGCAGCTTTCATTCAAAGGAATGTGGGGAGGAGCAGGGAGGGGTGTAAGGAGGGGATCGGGTGCATGGCGTAAGGTTAAGGGGAGCAGAAATTCAGGGTACCCACACAAAAGAGGCCCACAGGGGATAGAACTACTGGACGTCTCCACTGCTCCATAGGAAATATTGACACCTGTCAGACGCAAACCTAAGTGCTTAATTCGAGCAAATGAACCTATCTGCCCTAGTCGCTGGTGTGGGAGTGAAAGCTTAGCTTGTGTTCTCGAAGACATTGAGTGAAAGCTGCCCCTCGCGGCCATTTTGTGGGCAGACTGATCCGGCCTTAATGGAAGGCTAAGAGTCTGCTCTTTGGCCTATCAGAGTGGCAATTCTATGTTGCTTTTCTTTGCACCTCCGACCACTCAAAGAAGGGGGAGGCGCTGCCATGCCCCTGGAGGAGCGGCGCCATTAGCGGTTGTCTTGTGGGCCATGGCGGCGGCCTTGGAGGTCCCAACTGCTGTGGCTTCCTGGGTGTGATGGAGTGGACAGGACGATGAGCAGAGGTGGGGGCGGAAGTGAGGGTCTACCTGCCTCACCTGCATCTGGCGGGGGCAACTGTATATAAAGAGGGGGATCCCCTCTATTCACCCTCTTTCCCAGCCACCGCCCGCGCCCCAGAAGAAGTTACAATGCTACGGTCAAGGTCATGGTAAACGATTATGGTTGATGTAAAAGACACGTGAGGATTTGTGATACATTTTCTTTAATAAAATGTGCCCTGTTTACCTCCAGAAATGGATGTAGTATGTTTTGTGTAATGCAATGTGTGTTTCGTGAAGACATGGGCTTATAGGAGTGCACCCGTAGGGAGGCGACGCCGTGCCCCTGCAGGAGCGGCACTATTAGGCGTTGATTCGTGGGACATGGAGGGGGTGAGGAATAGCTGTAAAAAACCACTGAAAAAGGGATGTTTTGTTAGAGGCTCATTGGCCTGAGAAATTCGGCCAGTGGTCGCCTAGAGGAACCCCTCTTGCCCCGTCCGCCCCAATATCCAGCAACCACCTTTTCTTGGCTGCCGCCGACTCTATGTCTAGATCCAGTCCACCTCTGTGAGATTGCATTTCTTATCGCTTTATGTTGACCTGAATAACATCAAAGGAATTTATTATGCCATCTGAATTATCGCAAGGGTGTGCCCTTAGCCTTGGCGTTGCCTCCCTGATGTGGCAATCGTGCCAGCAGCTGCCAAGATTTTTAAGCACAGATTATTAAGTGGAAAGGTGGGGTTCAACCCATGAGAGCAGAACGATAAAGCTGGGTCTGTCACTGGTGAAAGGCGGGCAAACAGCACCTGTATTGTAAGCAACGGGTGCCACATTCAGCCAGGACATGTTGCCACCGGCTGAATTTACACAGCAAGACTCGCTTTGGAAATATCAATCGTTTGTCTCAAAGGCCCAAGTACTTGGTTACGAAAATGTCACTGAATAAGTTGCAAACGGAAATACAAAATGAGCGTTCATCAGTGGAGGAAATCAAGTGAACAAAATGGCGACCGCTACACAAGACTGGAGAGGCCTGCTCCCAACTTGCTCTCTTTGGATTGTAACCAAACAGACGGGGTTGAAGCACAACACGAACCACTGCGCAGGGCGAATTCTTGCTGAAGAATATCTGAAGCACAGCACTGGAGTTGTTCACTTGGGCTACGTATTGGAAAAGGGGGAGAAATAGCATTTTCACGCAGATCCTCTTGATCTGTCGTAGGCCGCACTGGCCTCCAGTGAAGCAGTGAGTACAATATCAAGCCACTTGCCTGTCCCAGAGGGCCCTCTATCGAAACAAACCTTTAGTTCTAGCTTAGAGACTTAAATGAACCCCCGAGGGTTGAGAATGTCAAACAGAAAAGTAGTCCACATTCCCAGATGCAAACGAGCCAAGCTTGGTTGAAGATCACTTTCCAGCCAGTCAGCAGAGCTGTGGAAGCCCCTCCCACTAACCTTAAGATCAACCTATGAAATTCTGCACGATGGCGAAGACCTGGCTGTTTCCCGGATCATTTCTAATCTGATATAACACCTCCCAGTAACAGCTAGCCTGTCGATAGGCAGCACCTCCTTCTCTCTTTAGCGCCAAGAAATAGCAAGGTGAACGTTACAAAAATGATATCCAAGTACAAAAGAAAATAGATTTAAGTATGCCTGAATTACCAACAATGCGTTCTAGAGACACAGAAACAGTACAGTTTGGTAACGAAGGAGTGCTTGTGATCTGCTGTTCTGCTCCTCAAGGCATTAACTGGGTGCTAATTATGGTTTCCCCATTTGATTTGACGCACTGAGCTAAGGCCCATACTGGACCTCTTCACTAAAAGGGCGGATGCCTGCTGTCTCCACCAGCCGTGGTCCATATGGTGAAGGGAGGACAGGAGCACCCTTAAACTAAGGATGGATCATCTATTGTGGGTGGTGGGCTTATCAATCATGTGTGAGAGGTGCAGAGCTAATCTTTCCACATCCCCTTTCCATGTCTATATGACCAAATCTCCAACACTGTGTGATCTTGGGGAAATATTATGATAATCTCTTTGCCACTCCATACCTCCGTTACCCGAACTATTCATTGGGACACTTACAAGCACAGTCGTCCTCAAATGTCTTCCTATGTATCCATATTTATTTCCAACTGCAGTTTGGGCATCACGGTGCTAACCAGACAAAACTAAGCAAGGAACGAGGCAGGTTGCATGGCCTAGCGAAATGTCAGGTGATCACCAAGCAGTCCAATCTCTCTGGGGAGGCCACTCCAAAGGATGGGAGCAATGATAGAAAAGGACCAGCCACCCCATCTAGCAAAATGAAGCTCTCAACTCTCAGCAAGCGCTTGCCATGTTAAGTAGACATGCAGCTCCTCCGTAAACGGGTGAGAAGGCAAAGTGCTTGGGAGAGAGGGAGCAGGTTTGAAGCAGCAAGCATCACACCACTCACCTTAGTCAATTAGGGGGCGAGGGCGTCACTGAAAATGCACAACAGAAACCCAAGTGTGCTAGTGACCCTTCCTTGTATGCCACCACACGCATTGTGGATTTTGTGCTTTGGGTAGTAGGTAGTGCTCTAGCTGGTAGTAGGTATATGCTGAAATTACTGCACTGTAATACAGATAGAAGGGAGATGGGATGTGAAGAGGGGCACACAGCTCGTGGGTGTTGTTTGGGTATTTACCCATTCATTCACTGCCCGTAGCCATGCTAACCCCTATGCCAATTCCAACCATCACCTGCCTCCCCACGCCCAAACATGTTCTCCTGGGATCTCCTTGAGATAGCTCTATCAGCTGTAACATCAAACGTTGTGCTGTACATGGACTGACAGCACTATTTCTAAGCAGAGGTCTGAGACTTAATGGCTTAACTGCAGTGTTCAATCATCCCCTATTGTAATAAAACTGTCTTAACCAAGTGTGCCTTTAGCCTCTTGGGGTGGTATTACAGAAGTGCTAATTGAACGTGCATAAGTGTAATGTTTATTTTATTTTTATTTTTTTATTTTTTTTTATAATTTACAGTTTCTTACAAACTTTTATTACAATTACCTTAAGAATCACATGTCCTTATTCAGATCTGGTCAGCCTCATCATCAGCGTCAATATTCTGACTGCACTATGAAAGAAATGACATGCAGGAGGAACAAAGCGGACAAACAAAGCAGACCAAAGCAGCCTCCACTCTATTTGCTAATCGTGTTCTCCGATGTCAATGGAACATTGTCCAACAAGTTTATAGCTGCACAAACTAGGTGTACTGCATTCCCACTTAGGATTCGCACCCATAAATCATCTGGATTTCCAGTTATCGGTGCAAACTGGCCCATAAATAAGGATCTAAAATCCTTAAGTTGTTGACATTCCGTTAGTAAGTGCTTTACTGTTTCCAGACAAAGCCTGCAGACTCTACAGGAGTCATCTGTAACATTTTCCATGTGTCTCACAAACACCATGTGCCGTGACATATAGATGTTAGTTCGTAGGTGGAAAAAAAGGTCTCTGTGTCGTCGAGATGGAAATTGACAGAGATATTTAGGTAGATTGTCTAATTTGTTCATTGTCGGCCCCAAGTCCATTGCAGTTGCCAAGTCGTGATATTTGTCTAGATTTTGTATCCATAGCCACTGCCTCAGTTTTTTTCTAGCAATTTGTTGCCATTTCAAAAGCATCTCCATTGAAATATTTGCAGACCGCATGTAGACTTTTATTCTTTGAGACCATTCTTTCAAGAGATTATTCAGATTTATTTTACCATGAGGAACAAAGATTTTGTATGCAGGTTCCACTTTGTTGAGTTCCATGTTTCTTAACAACGCCATGGATTTCCAAATAACTAATCGGTACAGAGGCTCCACTGCTAGTTCATGTCGAATTATTGTCATAGATAGGTATTTTGGCAGTTGTAACACACGTCGCCAAAATATTCCTTCAAGTTTTGTCCAGATTTTTAGGTCGATATTCCAGCCTGCCTCTGCACCGAATGTGATTGCTGGGATCACTTTTTGAAGATAGAACGAACGGACTGGGACAAGCGTGAATTTCCCATATAACATGTGGATTCTTGCTCCTTGTAGTGCAAGGGTTCGGGTTCGCTTGTACAGCTCGTTAACCCAGCTCCGTTCTCTGATTGAGGTATTTATTGATATTCCTAGATATCAAATCACATTCACTTCGTCGATTGGAACCTTATTGATGTACCAATTGAAGTTCTTATTTCTTGTTCCCTCTGTGCGACCAAACTTCATGATCTTCGTCTTTTTCACATTAATCTTAAGCTCATTTGTTTGCATGTACCCTTCCAGGGCACTTAGGAGACGCTGTAGGCCAATTGGGGTTCTGTCGGCCAACACCAGGTCATCGGCATAAGTCAAGCAACGTATTTGATGCCCGTTTACTTTTGGGCCGAATGTGTGTGTATGAGCTAAGGCTTTCGAGACATCAGCAATGTACAGATTAAATAAGACCGCAGCCAAAGGGCAACCTTGCTTCACTCCTTTATTTGTTGCGATTGATTCCGAAAGATCACCATTTGCATTGAGCCTTATTCTTATTGTGGTGGATTCATGTAAGGCTTGTATTGGATTTAGCAGAGAGAGAGGGCATTTCCATTTCTTTAATTTTTCCCAAAGCATCTCTCGGTTTATGGTGTCAAACGCTTGTTGCATGTCAATGAAAGCGAAATACAAGTTTTCCCTCTTCCGAATGGCTTCCAGCTTCAAGATGTTTACTATGGTGAGGTCGTTTTCCGTGCCCACTCCTTTTGTGAAGCCAGTTTGTCTTTCGTCATTAATTTCGGACCTCCGAGCCCATGCTGTTATTTTTTGTTGTAAGATTGTTGCAAATACCTTCCCAATAGTGTCCAATAAAGCAATTGGGCGATAATTAATAGGATCTTCTCTGTTGCCCTTCTTGTGAATTGGTACGATAATTGCTTCGGACCAGGATGATGGAATTTTTCTGGTTTTTGCAATCTTCCTAAACAGCTCCGCAATGAAGACTGACAATTCTTGTTTGTGTTGTTTTAACATCACGTTGGTGATGCAATCTGGGCCGGCTGCTCTCTAATTTTTTAACTTTGATATAGCACTTGCTATGTTTTCTTCAGATTCAATTATGTCCCAGGCAATTAAAGATAGCTCATTGTTTATTTTATGCTTCCCAAGATCTATTAGCAATATATGTGTTCTCACATCTGTTTCTGGCACTGAAGTCCTGTTAAAACGCACATTGGCAAATCCAACAGTTTTGACTTGTGTATAGGTGCCAGATAAGCATTTTCAGGTACTGACATCCTATGCCCAGGTACTCACACCATTTGCGAGCTATTGTATGGCCAAGATACAAGTCCCACTCACTGGAGTGCATTCCCATGATGAACAATAGCTCAATAGAATTTTCACACTAATAGAAAACTGGATGATGTGCAACAACTTGGCATTAACCAAAAGTAAAACAGAGCTGATGATAGTGGGGAACCGCAAACACCATGCCAAACTTGATTCTGCCTACAAATCCTTTAGTTTAGGAACAGTTGAAATTTCTCCCCAAACAAAACTTAAAATTCTGGGTGTGGTATTAGACCAGTTGCTTAACATGAGAGCTCATGTGAGTAACACCGTTTCAGCTTCCATCTACTATGTGAAACTGCTAGCCCATTTGAGACCCTATATTTCGCAAGCCAATGCTAAATCCATCGCCAGAGCTATTGTTGGGGCAAAGATTGACTACTGCAGTAGTCTTTTGGATGGTCTCTGCAAAGCTGACTCCAACAGACTCCAGGTAGTCCAGAACTGAGCCGTAAGAGTAGTCGCAGGCTTAGCCTGCCTGGACCACGTTTCCGACGCTAGGCGTGTTTTACATTGGCTCCCTGTCGAGGCTCGAGCCAAATTCGACTACTAAAGATTGTCTTTAAATGCAGACTTGGTATAATGCCCACATATCTGCCAGGCCTTATCATAAAGAAGGCTAGCAGTAGGCCATTAAGATCATGCAACCAGAGCCTCTTGGTGCTCCCGCGATGCAAATTTAAGAAGGTTGAGAACGGGGCCTTCTTCATTGTCGCACCTAAACTCTGGAACTCCCTACCGCAGACCCTCAGACAAAACGCCTCCCTGACGGCTTTTAAGAAAGACCTTAAAACGTGGCTTTTCTATTGACCGCTGGTATGAGACTAACTACAGGCTCTCTCTAACGTGCTGGGACGTTGTCCCTTCTGTTTTCTGTACTTTCTGTCTTGTCTGGGCCCTCACGCCTTAGGGTCCATGGCTGCGTGATACTAATTGTTTAAAGTTAAAAGTTAAAAAGATCACCATTATCAAAGTGCCTGGCAATTGTCTGTTCCATGGCTACACAAAAGCCAATACTGTTGGATTTTTGTAAGTTTGTTTATCATGGACTTGGAGAAGTTGCCCTTTTTCCGCAAAATATTTTGGGGTGTACCGACAAGGGCTAGACTTAAACGTGTTGCACTTCCCAATCCCTTGCCTTGCAAGCTCCTGCCACCTCTTATGAGCATGCAGTGATGCTGCTAGTATCAGCCATGACACCCAGCCCTACAGATAAGGGGTGTATCAGGCCATTTTTACTCCCTAAAAATAGGCAAATACTTCCAAAAAATAAACATATGGAGTAAAAATACTCCACCAAAAATTAGGAAACAGACACGTAGGACCGTGTGCCCCTGCTTACACCCGCTCAGCACCATGGATATGTTTGGGCCAGTAGTGCACGTAGTACCACAGGAAGAAACTACTATTAAAATGCCTGATCAGAAGAAGTAAACATGTATCTTTTAATGTGCATGAATAACTAGGTGCACAGAAATAATTATTATAAAAACATTTCCTCTTTCCAGTTGATATTCTTTCTCGCTTATACAATTCTCTCATTGGGAATTCGACTTACATTTTTACTCCCTAAAAAATAATTTTACTCCCAACTTAAAAAAAATAGGGAGTGCAATACCCCCACTTCTTTTGTCGGCAGGACTACGAGGCTTTAGCGTACACAACCAAGCCTCTCTCAAGCTCCGACCCCAGCAGAAAAGCCTTATGCTCCTCTCGAACTGCAAAATAAGCTGCCTCAGGGAAAGAATCAAACTACCCATTTCGCCCTTCAAACTGTCACTCACTTGAGAGTGAGATTGGGCAGTCCACGTGTGTCCCCTTTGGGGGTGTTTCCTCTCTGCAGCCTACCTTTGGACTCCAGGGGAATCGGTTTGAGTCAGCCTCTCGCGACGGCCTGAGTTCCGGGTGTCATCTCCTGGCTGCGTCACACATAGCCCAGAGATTTAATACTGTGTCCTCCAGAACTTTTGTCTCAAGGGTTTCAGGAAGATTATCAACCTCCTTCGCGACTCTACAGCAGGATGTACAGCTCTACTACCACTCCCAGCATCCCTCGACTTTGACTATCCCTCCTTAGGGTTGAAGGGAGTTATATTCCATAATATCTTGGGAGCCAAAGGTTACCAGCCCCGGCTTTACAGGAGAGACAAGCCAGCTTGTGCACTGAAGAAACACCATTATAAGCCTTTCTATCCCCCTCCAAGCTTTCATGCCCCACACGGTGCCTAGCTTCCCTAAACGGCAAGTCACCAAAGACCAAAAGGACCTCTATTTACAAGACGTCTCCCAGGTAGTTCCGAGGTCCATGTTTGGTTCCGCAGCTCTCATAGTCTAAACATTCAGAACCGTTACAGCGGTACAGGAAGCAGCAGCAGCGTTCCTCATGTGGGGCATTTGGCCTGCAACATCAATTTGAGCATTCGCGGACCAGTTCCTGAGGCTCGCCCACCAGTAGAGCAAACAGCATCACGGTCTCAGTGAGCGAGGCGTGCTTCATTCAAAAAGAAGGATCCAGAAGCAACGTTTGCCCTTAGAGATAGAAATAGCTGCGCAGAGTCTTTATATTTCACATTGGCCAATCAAAAAGCAGCATCGCATCATGTGTGTTGAACAATTGAGGTAAGCTGAGATATGAGTGGGTGGCCAGAGTCCATGTTAATGCTAAATGCTCTCTAATTGGCCCAGATGGCCACTAAATCCGCAGTTGGCTTTAGCGGTTTTAGCGGTTATCCAACTAGAAGTAATTGACACACGCAATGTTAAGATTGTGGATTCTAGTTTGCGGTGTACGTCTGATTTAAGATGCGCTAATTTGTCATCATTTGTGTCCCAAAAAAAGTTTTGAGTATCTGGCCCTGAGCGTAATACAGATATATTTGGTAGACCGACATTTGATCATTCAGTTGGAGCAAATGTCTTGTTAAACTTAGATGGTTTTTTAACTCTGCCGGTGCAAACCATGTGTGTTCCGTAGACCTTGGACTGGCTTTTGCTGGCTGGAAAGTATCCAAACAAAATACTAGTAGATCCAGCATTTCATGACAATTTAACTTTAGAGAAAAAAAACCTGATCAGTGCATTAACTGCAAATATGGGTTTACAATACGGTAAAGCAGTATATACATCTATTACGTATATTTGGGGTGATGCAACAAGGATCATTTAACTTATTTGCAAAAGGGTACACCAATTTGGGACTTACTTTCATCGAGGAGGGGTATATTCGTAGCCTTTTGCTCCTGTTCAGAGGGATACAAATGGACCACTTGATGTACCTTCATCCCCTCTAAACATCACATTTTCCGTCAATTCCTCATTTATTTATTTTTTTATTGAATTTGTTGGTAGCGCCCAGAGGTATCACGGTGCTAAGTACATGGTTAGGAGAACATTAGGAGCCCCTAAATCCAGTGTGATCCCGAGTGCCCCAACAGACGGAAGCCCAGCGAGCACTGTATGCAGAATTTGGGTTTATGGAATCTGTCCTGCCTGGATTTCTACTGCGTCCAGCACCGCCCCAAATTTTGTCAATTTGGCCATAATCTGCATTAAATTGCAAGCCGACATTTCCCAAAAACAAAATGTCGGGCGCATCGCGGGATGAAAGTGAGGCTGCAGTGCCTCTACGTTGCTAAGCAACGTATGTTTGTATCTTATTTAAATACAAACATCCGCCGGCAGGCAGAAGAGCCGGCGGCCATAACTAAGGCCATTATAAGGCCACTCTCCCTTTTTGCCCCTGTTTGCCGCGGTGAGAAGCTGCTGCCCATGATCTCTTGCCGATCAGCAGACACAAACTACCAAATTCCCAGCGTCGCATTTACGCCTACTCAAGCAGCCTCCTACGCAAGTTTGCACTCACTGTAAGTAACTGGCATTATATGCACATACTTCTTCTGTTGCCATCCACGCACTCAAACCCATCCCCTGTCTCTCCCCATCAGGCAATCACGCGCACACCCTGTCATGACCTATACTAAAGAGTCAGGTCAATTGCAACTCAGGCAATACCGGCATTATACTACCCTGTGCACCACTGAATGCCCTATCCCTGTTTGCCATAATTATGTATGCCTCCACTGTATGAGTCCATTGCGCCTTCAGTTAACCTGCCTAATGTGCCTGACATCACCAGCCCTCTGTGCCCAATTTTGAACTGCTCTGTTGCAGCCCATTGTGCCTATTCAGAATCAGCCTATTGTACCACACTGTGCCTATTCTGAACAGCTCTGTTGCAGCCCACTGTGCCTATTTTGAATTAGCCTATTGGAGCCCACTGTGGCTAAACCTGAACTGCCCTGCCTATTCTGAACAAGCCTGCTCTCCCCAACTCAAGCTAGCCCATTGTGCCTGCCAACTGTGCATGACTGTACTCCTGGACACAAACAGTTTATTCATGGCAAACCTTTACTTAATCACTCTTACCTTGATGGCAACTCTCTCCCTACTCCACCCCAACAACACTACCCTCCTCCCTTCAAACCCACCCCGCCGATTTGCTGCTCCTCCCATACCCTGGAACCCTTGTCCAGTGAAGGACAGAAACCTGAGACTCGGCCCACGGTTCTTACCTCCCATCAAAAATACACCCCCCCCCATTCTTATCATAACCAAGTTCAAACCAGCTCTTCACAAATCTTGGACAACACCCAAAAAGCCCCCATCTGCATAATTCAACACCCCTTGATCAAAGGTGCTCTCATCAATGCCTGTTCACTGGTCGCCCATGCGCTAGATATCGCAAACCTAATATCCGCTAACAACCTGCATTTCCTGGCTATCACTGAAACCTGGCTGCATCAGGCAGCAGGTCCAGCTCTATCCTTCGCCATCTCAGAGGGCTACTCAATACTGCAGAATGACAGGGACTCAGGTAAAGGAGGAGGAGTAGCCTTTATCGCCAAAACATCCCTTTGCCTTAGAATAACCCCTCCGTCCAGCTTCCGGTCTACTGAGCCTCTGTCTGCTAAGTTCCAACTTTCTGCTACACAAACCGTCCTTTGGCACCTCATATACAGACCTCCAGGCACCATCTCCTCATTCGAGGAAGAGATATCTGGCCTCCTGACCCCTAATACCAAAATAGGATCTCAAATCATCCTACTATGAGACCTAAACCTGGGTCTCGGCGATCCCAATGACGCCAATGCACTCTCCCTGGAAAATACCATCTCCCAACTAGGGTTCAAGCCCAGGATCACAGCCCCAACACACACCAAAGGCAGAACCTTGGACTGGTTAGTGGATCACAATTGCTCCACAACCATCCTTAAAAATGAGCCAATCACATGGTCAGACCATCACTCCATCTCCTTCTCCATCCAAGGGAAGACGCAACCGAACACCCCTCCAGCTACTATCCCACAAACCCTCACCAGGAATAACTGCAACATCACCTTGCAGAACCTTCGCCCTCTAATCCACAACGTCCTTACTCCTGCAAACTACGCCAACCTAGATGCAGATAAACTTACTGACCTCTATAATCAAACACTCGAATCAGCAGTAGATATCATTGCTCCTATCAAACTCACTAAAGCTAAACCAGCAGCCCACCTGAACAAATTGTTCACCCCTGAGCTTAAAACCCTCCGGAACACCAAACAAGCAGCAGAAGCCACTTGGAGAAAAACACCCAATCAGGCCAACAAAACACTACTCACAATAGCAGCCACCACTTACAAAACTTCTATCCTCAGGGCCAAAAAAAGAGACCTATGACAACGGAATTGAGAACGCCAAATCTAAAACAAAAGAGCTCTTCACCATCCTCAGGGAACTCGAGTTCCCCTCCACACCCTCAGAAACCTGCGTGAAAGATGCAGACTGGTGTGAGACGATCCAAAAGCCTTGGCAGACAAAATTGCCAGGCTACAATCCAGAATTGAACAGAAAAAGCTCAGCCTAGCCAAAAAAGCAACAACCCCACCACCTACCTCTGAAACTCCAACATGCCCCCCTTCTCCTTTACCCCGGTGTCAACAAAAGAAGTGGAAAGCATCATCAAAGGCCTCAAGCCCTCCAGATGCCAAGGGGATTCCTGCCCAGATCCCATCATCCAGGAAGGCGCCAACAATCTGGCCCCTTTCATAACAGCCCTAATCAACGCCTCCTTCAAAACAAACTCAGTCCCTAGCAGCCTTGAAGAGGCCTGGGTTATGCCCCTTTTAAAAAAACTTAACCTAGACCCCAATAACCCAACCA
Organism: Ambystoma mexicanum; assembly: GCF_040938575.1. Taxonomy (NCBI): domain Eukaryota; kingdom Metazoa; phylum Chordata; class Amphibia; order Caudata; family Ambystomatidae; genus Ambystoma; species Ambystoma mexicanum. The sequence continues at coordinate 764,218,596 of NC_090921.1, read as the reverse complement.
ATTACCGGCCAATTACCACCGTCCCCTACATCCGAAAGATCTTAGACTGAGTGGCCTACCTGCAAATCCAGAAGCACCTGGAAGAGAACAACCTCCTGGGCCTTAGACTATCTGGCTTCAGACCAAGGCACGGAACAGAGACAGCCCTCCTGGACTTAAAAATCCAGATGGACGAGGCAAAGCATAAGGCCAATTTAGCCATTCTCCTGCTGCTTGACCTCTCGACAGCCTTTGACCTTGTCGACCATCAGATCTTCACGGAACATCTGATGGCCTCAGCTGCTTTCTCTAACCAGCTGACTGGTCTTCTCTCCGGGGGCTTCAGCCCACCCCATCCCCATCCTCTGTGGCGTTCCCCAAGGTTTGTGTGTCTCGCCCACCTTATACAATATCTTCACTAAGCTATTCGACTGCCTTGGCAACCTGGGTGTCACATACACAAATTATGCTGACGATACCCAGGTTCTCATCACCCTATCAGGTTGCTATGAAGAGGATTCCACACGGATTAACAACCTCTACCTGGAGAAACAAGCCTGGATGGCAGAACACAGTTTATGCCTCAACGACGTGAAAACGGAGCTCCTTCTTGTCGGCTCCCAACCACGGCTAAACAAACTGGACCCCCATTACGCTTCTATCAACATAGACGGTAATCTAATCACTGTGGTCAAAGAAATTAAAACTCTAAGGGTCTATCTAGATTCCACACTCTTGCTCAAAAAACAGTTGATCGCCACAGCCTCTTCCACAGCTTATACAAATAAGCTCATCAATGCATGCAAACCCTTCCTCTCGCCCTCCAGCTGCATTATACTAGCCAGCGCGCTAGTGCTTTAAAAATTGACTACTGCAATACTCTTTCTCGGCTCCTCAGAACGCAATTTGAACAAACTGCAGGTGCTACAGAATAATGCCCTCAGAGCTGCTCTGAGTATCCTGTGACACTTACACACCTCCAGCTTTAGACAAGATGCCCATTGGCCCCCTGTACGAGACAGAATCACATTCAGATCCCTCGTCATCATCCACAAGTGCCTCTCCAATGATGCCCCCAAATACCTGGCAGACAAGTTCTTCAAACACACTTCAACCAGACCAACCAGAACATTGTACTCACACTTCCTATCCATCCCCAAATTCTCCCTAAAAAAAGCAGGCGGCTCCAGCTTCCAGGTCCTAGCCGCCAAACAATGGAACGCTATGCCACTGAACCTTAGAGCAGAACCTTCCTTTTGGACCTTCAGACCAAAAACAAAGTCCTGGCTCACCAACAAGAATTCCCCCACTATCTGACACAGTAATTAATGTACTTGTTTCCTTTGTCGACCACCATGTAACCCGGTCAACTGCACTTACTGTTATTATCTTGTATGTCTATACTGTGTTGTAAACTCCTCTAAGTCTCCGGTGCCCAGTTACCTCAGGGTTGGGCACACAGTATAAATAAAGAAACTAAACTAAACTAAACTACTTACCAATGTCACTGACCAAAGCCATCTGTGTTCCCTGAACTGGAAGTGCACTGCCAAAGTCCTGCTCACACAGTAGTTCAACTCCAGAGCGTTGGTACAAAGCACGTCACGGATCCAGGCAGTCCTTAGCCAGACCATACCGCCAAACAATTTAGAGCAAGTTGCTACTGTCAAATAAACACAAACATGACAAACACAACTAAAGTGGCAACACAAAAAGAATCCCCACACCACATATGGCACACATACACATTTCAAAAGTTTTTTGCCAGATGGGATCACACACATGTCCATTAAAGAGTCCTCAGAGGTAGCAGGATTGCTCATAGTTTTAGGATAATAGGTTTCAGTCCCACAAGTAACCTTCACACAATGCTCACAAAAGGCACCTGAAAAGTCAGCTACTGAAAAAGACAATTCCCAAATCACTGAATACAGTGAGTATAATAAAGTGTGATGGACCTTTCATCAGGGAAATACTTTATTTGGACTGTGTGTACCTCTGTGTTGATGACTTGACCAGTTTAGTAATCTTAACTCTGTTTAGAAATGTATAATTACGTGACGCAAGGAGCTTTACCAATTCACAGGAGGTGAGTAGATACAGCTCCCAAGCCAGAGGTACTCCACGAGATTAACCTGTGCATGCTCAGGAGGCCCAAAAGGAAAGGTCTGGTTGCAGGAGCCAGTTAAGGGAGGAAGTTAGAAGAGCATGAGTTACCCAAACAAAATATATGAAGACTATTATTACTAATATATTAAGACGAGTAGGATCTTTCATATTAAGGCAAGACCTTGAAATCATGGGATTTTGATATTTTTTGATATTTTTTCTTACAGCTGTCGTAAACTTCAGACAAGATGCCAACAATAGTCAGTGCCCTGCAGGACATTGTCGATGTCTTCCTCAGATACACAACGCAGGAATGTGACCGGGACAAACTGAACAGGGCTGAGCTGGAGTCGATCATCCAGAATGAGTTTACGGACGTCATTAAGGTATCTTAGAACAGTCATTGTCAAATTATCCACTTAATTGTTGATTGCTTGATAGCTGCGTTCGGCCCGGTTTTAAGTGGCCTGAATTTGTGCAGATAAGGAAACTGAAGTGGAGTCATGGAAAGTTATTTTCTTAGGCAAACAATATTCAATCAAGTGGGGAAACCCGTACTAGGAGAATCCAGAATAGGCTAATTAACCATGAGCCCACCCCTCCTCCCCCCACAGTAGAAAAGCTCAAGGCTCTTTTTCTATGGGCATTTCAGAAGTATTATAATGCGACATTTCGGAGTCACTTTCACTGTGTAGGGATAAAGGCTTTGGTTTCAATCACCCCTTCATCTAAGACACTATATGTTAGCTGTGAAAACTCACAAGCATGTCCATCTCTACAATTCATCTCTATAGCTATATCTGTCTTTCCCAGTGGATGGCCCCTCACTAGATTTCCTGTTATAAAGTCTACTTTTCATGCTGAGAGTATTCGTCCCCGCCCATTTCCCATTCCTCACCCACCTTCCAAACCACCCTGTCTACGGCCCCTTTAGGGTATTCACCTCTTCATATCTCCTGCTTACATTCCAATATCTCCCATCTACTCTCTCTTCCATTCTTCCTGAAGTCCATCCCTCACAGTCTCCTATCACCGTGTGCACTCTGACTTCCCGAAGTAACTATCCTCTCCTATGTATCCCATCTCCTCCATGGTCTCCTATGCCCCCACTTTCTTCTCCCCTCCTAGAACATTCCATCGCCAGTCTCTAATGTCTCACCAGTCTCGTATCCTACACCATTTACTCATGCTTTGCCAGTCTCGCCTCGTCCCCTATGTTTCCCATGCAACCTCATTTTGTCCTTCTTCCCAAATGATCCCGCCCCGCTCAGACTTTCATTCCTCCCTACGTCTCCAGTCCCATCTGTCACCAGTCTATCCTCTATTGCTAAGCCTTACATCCCTTTTGAGTCTTTTATCATTTAATAGGTCTTCCACCTTTCCTCAGTCGACCCTGTATCCCTAAATCTCATCATCTCTTTGCCTCTTCTGAAATTGATGATTCCTCAAGGGTCTCTGATTCCCCCTCAATCTCTTTGCCATCACAAATTCTGCATTTTTCCTCTCTCTTGCTTCACGTTGCCAAGCCCCACATTGCTGCTTTCTTGAAGCACAAATAGCACAGTGCGGTATACGGTCATTCCATCGAATCCAAAGCATCAACAGACCATACCATTGAAAAAAATGCATGCTGGTGCAAATGTAGTTTGTCTCTTGTGTGCAATTTACACTTCAGGGAAATTGCTGCCTATATATTTGCCACAGCAATGAGTTCACTGAAACCCCACACAGCTCTTCCTCTCAATCCAAAAAGGTATATTAATAAGGTGTGTGTATTTCCTCTTAATTTCTTGTAGAATCCCAAAGATCCACAGACACCAGCAACAATGCTGATAGTTCTGGATGAAGACAAAGATGGACAAGTGGATTTCAATGAGTTCATGAATCTCGTATGCAAAGTTGCCAAAGCTTACTACAAGACTTTCTACCCAGCACAAGGAACGTGTGATTCAAAGCCTGGACAAGCAAAAGATTCCCATAATCAAGACCAAGGCAAGCAAAAGCACCCGCATCGTCAAGACAAGCAAGACCCACCTCATCAAGACCAGGGCAAACAATATGGTGATTATCAAGACAGTGCTCGTCAAGTCCAGGGCAAGAACGACAACTCTCACAATGAAACTGCTCCCCATTGGGGCACTCGTTATGATCAGGGAAAGCCAGGTGGATCTCAGGCAGAACAAGGCAAGCAGGATCACTCCTATCAGGATCATGACGCGAAAGATGGCTCGAAGCAGGATCATGGAAAGGAAAAGCCACCTCATCATCATCATCACCATGGCAAGCACAGTGGCTCCCATCAGGATGAGGTCAAGAAAGACGGCTCTTACAGAGATCAGGATAAAAAAGAAGGATCCCACCAAGACCATGGAAATCAATATGGCTATCATCAAGATCAAAACAGGAAAGAGGGCTCTCATCAGGATAAGGGCATGAAAGGTGACGTTTACCATGATCTAGACAGCAAAAACATCTCCCTCCCTGACCAAGCTAACAAATATGGCTCCCTCCTAGACCAGGGAAAAAGAGATGGCTCTCGCCCAGACCATAGCAATCAATATGGCTATAGTCATGAGCAAGGCAGGAAAGAAGGCTCCAATCAGGATCAGTACAAGAAAGATGACTCTAGCCAGACCGAGAGAAATCAATACGGGCATCGTCAAGATCATGGCTCTTACCATGATAAGGATAACATATATGGCTCCCAAAATGACCAGGCAAACAAATATGGCTCCCCCCAAGACCAGGGAAACAAATATGGCTATCACCTGGATCAGGACAAGAAAGATCATTCTTACAATGTTCAGGATTCCAAACATGGCTCTTATCATGAGCAGGATACCAACTATGGCTCCCACCAAGACCAGAACAAGAAAGAGGACTCTCACCAAGACCACAGCAGGCAATATGGCTCCCAACAAGATCAAGGCAAGCAATATGGCTCTATTCAAGATCAAGATAAACAAGATACATCTTATCAACATCAGGGCAAGCAAGATGACTCTCAACAACAACAGGGAAAGCAAGATGGCTCTCAACAACAACAGGGAAAGCAAGATGGCTCTCACCGATATCAGGAAAAGAAAGAATCATACCACCATGATCAGGGCATAGAGGTACCCTCATACCAATATCATGGCATGAAAGAGAGTTCCTACGGAGACAAGGTAAACCAAGAATCACACCACCATCATGGTCAGGATAGACAGGGCCCAACACATCATGATGACGGCAAGCAATCTGGCTCTCATCATGATTACGGAAAGCAATGGAGTGCTAATCAAGATCAGCACAAGGAATTTGGCAACAAGCAGAATGATAACAATCAGGGCAAGCAGGAGCCATCACATCAAGATAAGGGAAACAAAATTGGGCTTTATCATGGGCAGGAAAATCAAGTGCCATCTCCACAGTATGATGAGAAGAAAGTTCCACCACCACAAGATCAGAGAAAGCAAGAGCCATCTCCACAATATCAGGAGAGGAAAGTTCTACCACCACAAGATCAGAGCAAGCAAGAGCCAACTCCACTATATCAGGAGAGTAAAGTTCCACCACCACAAGATCAGAGCAAGCAAGAGCCATCTCCACAATTCCAGGATAGGAAAGTTCCACCACCACAAGATCAGAGCAAGCAAGAACCATCACAGCAATATCAGGAAGGCAAAGTTCCACCACCACAAGATCAGAGCAAGCAAGAACCATCACAGCAATATCAGGAGAGCAAAGTTCCACCACCACAAGATCAGAGCAAGCAAGAGCCTTCTACACAATTCCAGGATAGGATGGTTCCACCACCACAAGATCAGAGCAAGCAAGAAACATCACCACAATATCAGGAGAGTAAAGTCCCCCCACCGCAAGATGAGGTCAAACAAGGGCTTGAGCAGCAAGAACACAGTTCTCAAGTTTCTCAGCAAAATCCATCTGAGCATCACCAACCACAGCAGCCACACTACCCACAACAACATTCCCCGAACCGCCCAGTTCAGTATCATTACCAGTACCAATGGTCACCAAATCAGCGTCGGTTTCCTGGGCAAATGTGAAATCATGATGAAATGTTTCAATTAAAAGAAAAGCAAAATAAATGATGAAATGAAGGCCCCAACATTGTTTACCAACAGGGGTTCCTGATTGTGTCTTGCAATGAATAAAGCATTGATAACAAAATTGCCATCTCTGCGGTTTCCATGCACAAAAATGACCATTGTGGAGTCTGCATGTAAAATTATCATTGGCCACTGTAACCTCTACTTGGATGACAACCTTTTCTCCTGTTGGCCACTTCATTTTCTTTCTTTATAAAACTACGTTAGAAAAGAAATGTAGTGTTGATTACTTGGGTGTTAGTAGTTCTTAGAGGGATGCAAGTGCATAAATTACCTAAAACCAACGTTCATTTTGCGTACAACAATATCTGATGCAGCGTGTCAGAAAGTGAGCCATCCAAGATGCTCATAAGCCCAGAGCAATGTTGTTATAGGACTTTATGAGCACTCATCTAGTGTACACCATCAAAACCTTCCAACCAGAGAATGACTCAGTATAGTATGCCACAGAACTGACCAATGAGAAATGGTCCACATTAATTGCAACCCCAAAGACCTCCAGGCCCGGAATCCTATTTGAGTAGACTCCCTTTTAACAGATTCACTTTTGCATCATCATCAACAAAATAAAGGTAACTGATCAATGCTAACATCAGAAGACCAGGGATACGAAAATCCTTGATATGACCATATCTTACAATATCAGATCTACACAACTATACCAAGATTAGGAAGTCAGTTCATAAACCCTTTTGCCACAATATTGTATCAATATCATATCAGACAAGACTAACAAACTGGCACCACTCACCTTAAAGAAATAAAAATTGAACCCTCTGCATTGTGGTACTCAGCAGAAATGAACACAGAAAGTATAGCCTCGTGGGCCTTTGAAAGAAAATGCATCAAATGCCAACCCAAGCTCTACTAATTTACTTGCGAGCAGCAAGAAATTAATGCAAGGCTAATACCAACAGGGTAAAAGCTTCAAATTTGAGGACCCAAATTGATGCTTTAAGAAATCACCCCAGGAAATTGATCTAGGCAATTAAAAAGGAGAGGCACCCATAATTTCCCCCCTCGAAAATTGAAACTGTGTGGCTTTTATTGCTGACAAAAAACACAACATTGTATTTAGAAGTTCCACCATTATCCCAACAACATGTCTACAGACGGGGTCCACAATCCCATGAAAAGCTAACACCATTTCACCTCCCCAAGAAAAAATTCTCCCCACTCAGTCCCCCAAGACTTCCTGGAGACTCAACATCTGCCCTCCCCCCATATGGAGAAGACAGCCGCATATAACATTAGTGGAACTGGGCTCAAATACATCAATCCTCCTGTTTGAATAAGAGGAATTTCCCAAGAGCCTCAGAATTATTCAGGTGACCTGACACTTGAACATGCAGGCAGCTGCCCCATAAGAACTCAGTAGATATTGCCAATCCAGAGTCCTCTGAATCCTCGGCTAAATCATTGAGAGCTGTATGTGGCTGTACAACTTAACAGATATCTCTTCACAGAAGTGTAATAGTGACCAGGGGACTATTAACAGCCTCCCGATGTACATGCAAGAGTGACTGGGCCTTGGCAATTACCTGCACCAGGAACGGAAGACCCAGCCATAGAGCAAAGTTCAACTGTCTTTATTACGCATTCAAATTACAGGGATTGCAGCATAAACAACATAACATTCTCCAAACTTACTCTCAGTGTCTAGGCGATTGCCAGCTGATTTTGTTTGTGTGTGACATCACAAAACATGGTTACATCCCAGAAACCTAACAGTGGTTAATAAGGTGAACTACATATATTTTTCTATAAGGGATTAATACACTCATTGGGTAACCATATCTGGTGGCTCCTCCTGAAACCACCTCCAAAAGTATCAAATACAAAGTTACAGGTTAGTGAAAGGTAGTTGGCCAATGCAACGTTGTATGAGCTTATCGTGGAAGGTGAATAGGGATTGAACAGACAGGGTCTTCTCAGTCTTGGGGCCTTGGATAGGTACCAGGCCGAGTGCAGCACTCAAAGTAGTGGGAACGTCCCCGAAGGTGCTGCGTGTTCCCAATAAGTTTCCTTCTCTGATCTCCTAAGCCGTGAGACATAAAATTTGCCTTTGAACTGTGTTACATTTGTATCCCTCTGCCTCCAGTTTGATAGGAACAGCAATCTCTACCTGGCTCGAATGAATAGGCACTGTCTAGCAAGTTCAGGTCACCTGTGTAGGTCCAACGAAATGGGTCTTGTTTACCTGTAATTATGAGGATTTTTGGCTGGGGTTTCTTGCAGGTGCCCTAAGGTGCCTGCTTATCTGGAACCTTTCCTTCTCTCTGTGTCCTTGGCTATCTGTGCACGATGACCGCCCTGGAAGCCTACTCTGTCAGCTTCGACTGGATCAGTCTGTCAGCTTTCTCTGTGTCTTGAGTTCTCAAAGCTGCTCCCATTCATTCCAATCTACCTGTGTCATCTATCTTCATTCGCATGGCTGTCCCTGTTGTGTTAAGCGTCCGCATGCTGTCCATATGTATTCTTATGCGTCTTGCAGTTTTCTGCTCAGTAAAAGGTATACGTGGGTCAGTCCCCTAACTATGTGAGTCATAAGCATAGCCTTTGTGTCTATCAGCAATACACACAAATATCTGTGTAGCTTCGTGCAGGGCTGCATATGTGCTTCATGTCTAATGTATCTATGTCATGATGTCAGTTTCTGATGCTATTATAATACTCTGGTCCAGAGGCTAGAGTTTTCCTGCTTTTTTCAGTGTTTGCATAATGTCAGTCGTGACATCATCGGCTCTTTGCGGCTGCAGTCACTTGACTTGCTCTATCGATTGCAGGCTTGTCTCTTCTTTGATGTTATCAGAGTATGGTCTGAATGACTACCTGAGCGAATCACATCTCTCACACCTGAGATAGGTCATTGATGAAGGAGAGGAGGGGATCACGACTGAATTACATCTCTCGTTTCTCTGTTGACGGGCAGAGAGCGGGATAGGCAACAGGGCTATGTTTAGGTCCCCTTCTTCCTCCCCCCCTCTGGTCGACAGGTCGATCACACTCCCAAAGCTATTCTCTCTGGTCAAGTACAGATTTGGAATCCATACCTTCAACACTCCTCCTAAGTGTCCGGCACATCTTACCCCAGGTCATGTAGCAGCAATCTCCATTGGGTTTGCACCACACACATTTTCACCAATAGTTGTGTGGATCTGGGGGAAAGGAGAACTTTTTACCAGGTGAGAACAGAGGACACTGCTTCAGGTGTGATTGCAATATGTCCAGAGTCTGTGTTTCTCCATCTGCTTTCGTCTTTACGTCCAATAAGATTTTCATTCCTGTTGTCTTTTCAGTGGTCTTCTGGCATTGTGCTATTACTATTCTGATAACACAGAAGGCAAATAAAACTAGCACTAAAGCTGCTATCAGCACTTTCAGTCCATTAGCCATCCATGATGGTATCCAGGAAAAGATGTATGACAGCCAGTCTGCATCTTCTTCTATCAGGGTTGTCACTGCCTCCCACCTTCGCGTGCATGTCTGATAACTGCATGATCGCCTCAATAAGTGTACATGCAACAGGAAGGCCCGATTTTGGTGCAAACACCTCCTTCCATTGCTGTGAGAAGAGCCAGGATGTACTTGTTCTGTAAGGTCATCAACCTAACAGCTCCCAACTCCTCCTTGATAGTATTGAACACTTGGATGGTCAAGTTTGTCATCTGCAACAGTTCCCATCTGATGATCTGGAGCAATTTGGTATTCGAACTTGCCTGAATTCCTGGGATCACAGATGCAAAAAACATTTCAGTCCTACTGAAAAGTCTGTGCTCTGCTGGTATCAAGTCGAATGCTTCTTCCATCTTGGTTAAGATGTAGTTACTTCTCTTCACTCTTGTCAGTTCTGCTGACATTTTAGGGAATCGATACATGTGTATGTCATTCTGAGGCACTGATAATGCTTGTGTGTTCAGTTGCACTAGAGGTCATATCCCTCCCCAGTTTGGCGATAGCTGCATTATGCTTTAGATCCTCAGGCCCAATAGTGATCCATTGGTACTTCAGTGCCAACCTTCATGTCTGGTATCCTCGATATTCGCTTGAATCCTTTGTTCTCTCCAACCTTTACTGGACCATCATTCTGGAAACATAAAGAAGCACCCTCGAGTTGTATGATTTGCGTAGGACCTGCGTCATTCTTCACCAGGTGAGCAGTTTTGCTCTTGCTGCCCATTCTTTGAGGCAATTGTTGTTTTCCTTCTGTACCACTTCAACTGGAATTGGCAGGTGTGCGTGTGCTTTTCTCCCTACCATTCTCTCCTTCCATCCTTCTCTGGTGAATATTTGTCCATATACTAACAGTTGAGGTCTCTCCCAGCCTCCTGGCATCCCTCCTACCTCCCTTTGTCCTGTCTTTGGGCATTGAAGCTATGTTTGTGCCACTATTCTGCCTTCCCCTATGTTTGGTCTGGCAGGAATGCACTCTATTGTCTTGTCAGTGCTCCAATAGTCTTCTATCATTTCTTGAGTCTTGATGTAACTGTCTTCATATGGGAACATCTTTGGAGACACCCACCTTAGTGTATCCCATGTCCCTTGAAATCGACCTTTTGTGGTTCAGAGCAACAGGTGCATGAGACACAGTGCTCTGGCTGCTGAGATTTCTGTTGCTATGAATGTTCTGAAAGCACTCAGCGAGTGTTTTCTAAGCGTGGGATCGGGATTCAAACCTGTGTTGTGCTGCTTTGTCTTGCTTCCAAGACAAATGTGTTGCCCCGAGCTATCCTTTGTTCTGGAGGAGAAGAATCCACTGACGGGCCCATAGATCAGTGCTTATCCTCTGGAACCAGTAGGACAAGATAGCTGCACCGTGTGAGGACAGGGGGTGCAGGATTCACTTACTCCAACACGACTCAATAATGAGGACTCATTAGTTTGGCAAAGGGAAGTCCGTTTAATGACAAGTACATCAAACAGAGAAGCAGTTGGGAATCAGCATACTGGCGATCACCTGTCTCGTTCCGACTTCCTCGAACTTCTGTCGGACAACAACTCTTATAGGCAATATTCATCATCATTGACGTCTAATTCTACAAAACTCAATATGCAATATAATTGGTTAGGAAAGGTAACTTAAGTATAGGTGCTATATCTGTATATGATAATAGAGCATGCAGATTGGATAATTCTTATCGGGTGGGCATCTATGCCCATCCCACTACATCACATGTGATTGATATCACTACAAGTACGACGTCCCATTGGTTCTACGATATATAGGACCCCAGATAACTTGGCCCATTGTGATTGGGCAGGTTACACCCCTAGACATAAATCCCCATTTTAATTAGCAGCATGCAGAATGGACACCCAGGTGCCTGGTGCCCCAGGTTTCACCCTGCCTCCCTTCCATCAATCAGTATTTTAGGGCTATGTGTCAATTAGTTGGCTGGGTATGGCCTCTGAACTGTAGCCTCTTATCAGGAAAAGTTATGGCTGGATGACATCAGGCGGTGGTACTTCTTCGCGCCTGGCTGGTCACGTGTTGGTTCACCATGAATCTGCTTCAGTTTCTAGCTTTTTGTGTATTTAATTCTTCTTTAGCCTCGCCACCTGCCTGGGCCCCCTTATCTTGACCTTCATGGGACAGGCTGGTATGCTCTAAAGTTTGAGTCTTGTTAGCTGACGCTCTCCTCCCTTTCTCTGGATGACCTCGATTTCCTAGGCATGAGCCGCTCTTTGTTGAGTTTCGATTCTGCTCCTTCTCTTGCCTCTGGCTGGGTTACGAAACTTGGCCTGTCAGGCCTCTGGCAGCCTGGGTACGCTTCTGCTTTTACAAAATGGAGTCGCACTTGTATAATGTGTCTTATTGAGGTAGATATATAGTTGGCGCTAGCCGCTCTATTCGTCTACTAAGCATTGCAAGCTGTATCGATTTCTTAGCTTCTTGCGTTCGAAGTCTATTTACACACATTTAGCTGGTTCGGTTCTTCCATCTGGTTTCACAGCTATGTTTCTTTACGTTTTGTCATTGTCTCTTCCCTGTGTCCATTGCATCTATTTTCATAGTTACTCGTACTGGCGTGCTTGTCTTCGATAGCCGCTTTTGTTCCTTCACGAGTCTGTTCGGGCCTTGTGTCATTTCCACTGACCTTCCATTAGGGCTCTTTGGGTCTCTTCATGGACCGTCTGTAGGTACTCTTTGTTTCGTATCAGCGGCTGGTACGGCTGTCTTATAGGGTACCGTGCTTCCCAGGGATGTCTGGTTATGGGCACTTCAATAGGTATGGATTTCCTGATGTACACTGGACAAAGTCCCAGTGAAGCTCTTTGTCGGTTCATTTGCTCCTCGTACGTCACATATGTTGGCCAGTACGCTCCTGGTACCTCAAAATGAGGGTATGGGGTGCAGGTAATGTCTGGGACCTCCTCTACACTCCCCCCTCTGGTCGGCCCATCGACCACTTCTGCAACCTCTTTTGTATTTATTTCTTTTGATTCTTCGGTGTCATGTTCATTGTCTTCAGGGTTTGTACATGATGGTGTGAATGTGTGTGTCTTTGGAGTCCATATTTATACTCCTTTCAAACTCCCTGCTGTTTTCACATGTTCATCTTGGTTCCAGGTCATTAGCTGGCATTGTCCATTTGGACTGCAGTAGATCAATTTACCTTCATACCTTCTTCGCTTCTTAGGGTATGCAAACTTTTTTCCTTCTGGCGCAAATTTGCTGGCCTTCACAAAGTCTCTTATTTCTTCATCAGTCAAGTCTCTGGGACTCCATCCTTGTTCGATATCAACCATTACTTTCATCCCTATGGCTTCCTTTGCAGTTTTCTGGCACTGTATAATGATTATTTTGAAAAACACAGAATCCTAGCAATACCATTGCTAGTAGGGCTCCCAGAAACTTAAATATATCTGCCATCCATTGTGGGACCCATGAGAGTAGGTCTTCAAACCAGCTGTCATCATCCACTTCATCACTTTCATCGATCATCTGGTTTTTGAAGGTTGTTAACATACTTATGGCGTCTGTTAGGGTTCCGTTTTCTTCATCGTGTGATGGTACAAATGTGCAACATGATTCTCCAATTTTTGCACAAACACCAGTCTCTGTAGTTCTATGTTTCAGCTCCTCATGCAGTTTCTTTGCTCTGACTATAAATGGGAACAAATAATCTATCAGCATTTGTTTTTTCTCTGTGAGTTCCTTTGTGGCTACTTCTGTTCTTTCGAGGGATATTGCTATGCCCTCTCTCTTGGGTTTTTCACTTGACTTCTCTTGGTCACTTCCACTATTTTCTGGAACTGATTGCTCGGCAGGCTGTCTCCCCTTCTCTGCAGCCTTCGTTGGAGGCCCTGTAGCCATTGACACTTGCCCTTGTCTGTGTGCATCCTGTGTGTGGGTGTGTGCAGTGGTCAGTGCTGCGTTTTCATTCATTCCGTGCTGACCCTGTCTCCAGCTTTTTTCGTAATTCGTTAAGTGAATCACTGCTTATTATATTTAATTATAGTTTGTTAACTTTACCATCAGGTTTTCTTGGAACAGGAATGACTATGTAGGGTCTGGGTGCTTTCGTAGGCCCCAGACGTTCATCATCCAGTGGGTGCACTGAGATCGGGACACTTCGTGCACCAATAAAGAAAGCAGTTCTGATTGTTAATGATAGAAAAACAATAATAACAACTATACATACACACATAATCGTTCGAAACGACAGTTTGCAACATTTTCTTCCAGGGAAGTGTGGGCGCCCTTCTGCTGGGGGTAAAACCAAGTTACTGTTCTGGGCCCCCATTTCGAGTGAGTTCATAGTCAATTATTTATTCCTTCTCTTGCTCTGATCTCATAGTTCGAGAGTTCATTACTATAAAAGTGACGAGTTTTTTCCAAATGTCCCCCCTCTTGTGGTTGATGACGGTAGTCTCTGGATATGCAGTACAGTTCCTGTGCTAGACTCTGGAGAAAGGTTAGGCCAGCAGCTTTGATACATCACATTCATAATGCATATCTATAGTAGGCAAGGTCCCAGTGCACTCCTTGAATTTGCCTTGGTCCTGAGGACATGCTGGACCCTGTTCAATGCGAAGGAATGAAAAGATGGAACTGCTAAAAATCACATAGACTAGAATGTCGTAAAAAAAAAAAAAAAAAAAAAAAAAGTAAACATGGAAAAATAAGAATAAAAATAAGGAAAAATATGAAAAAGTAAAAAGGGACAATAAGATAGTACAGTTCTTGACTTTGCTCTCCTCGATCTGTCCATGGCGGAAAAATAAGGCACTATGTTTCTTTCTCTCGGTTTGCCCCGGTTGGAAAATTGAAGAACTGTGTCTTTCTCCTTGATCTGTCCCACCAAAACGATGAAGCACTGTCTCTCCGTTTCCACGATCTGTCCCACAGCGGAAAATCTCACTGGAACCTCTTAAGGTACTCTCGCTGGAAGTTGGATAGCTCCACCTGGAGCATTATGCCGTGGAGAAGTGTACCCATGTGTGGGGCGTTGGCTGGATCTCTAAGGAAGGTGATGACGTCAACATCTGCAGGCCTCCCCACCCTTTCTGGATAGTCCGTGACGAGCCTAAGCAGGACATTGTGCGCCAGCCGGGTGTCCTCGGGCGATAGAGACATTTGCTTTTTTTTTCTTTTCTGTGTCCTGATCACAAGCTTTTCTTTTGGTTCGCACAGTCTTTGCACTTTGCTGTTGTGTGAATTACCACAAGGCGATTTAATTTAGTCCACAGCTGATTCAATTTGGCTAGATTTCTTGGGTCTCTGATGAAAGTGTGTGTATCAGTTGTTCTCCCTACAAGTCCTGGGCATTTCTCGATTATTTGGAAGAACAAATTAAATGTGAGTTCATCAATGTCTACTGGTGGTGGAAGCATTTGTGACCTTTTCGATGTGCTCGGGTAGCTCGACGAAGGCTTCCGTGATAACAGTCAGTAGTTGCTGGATTACCCTTTTGTTGGCAGGATCAAGAATAAAGTCTGTGACGCTGGTCTCTCTCCCTATTAGCGATGGGTAGGACAGCACCACTAGTTGTAAGTATTTAAGCACATCCCACTTGAGGCTTCTGCTAGGAGATACCATGAATTATTCGAACAAAGTCTTGATAGTGGTTGCTTCAGGATACTGTGTTATGCTTTCAGAGAATAGTTTTAATTGCAGTCTATCAGAGTCTTGATTCTTTGTACTACTTGGGCATGACGTTCTTTCAGAAGTTCGTTCTATCAATGTTGTTGTGGCTTTGGATGTGCTTCTCTTTACCCCGCAACTAGGATGTGCAGAGTGTTTGTATTATGTCTTTTATCACCTTTTCATTTATTTGAGAAAATGTCTCGTTTAACTCACAATTTAAGATTGAGTTCTTTTTGCCTTCATTTTGTTGCTCATGCGTCTTTCTTCCTCGCCATGGATCTTGTCTGCACGGGCGGAGGTTCTTCCCCGTTGTCTGTGGTTTCTTTGTGTTAGGTGCAGCAGGAGGGCTCTCCCCTATAAACGGTTTAATATCATTTATGAAGATTCATGCCCTTCTGCCCTGTAGTTTGATGGCGGAAGGGGTGCAGTCCTCTACAATGAAAGGACCATTGAATCGTGGCTCATCGCACCTTTTTCTGGTAAAGTTCTTCACAAGCACTGTGTCCCCTGGGAAGATGATGGGCACATGGAGACCTTGTTTGGCGTCTGCTTCAGCACTTCCTGTTGTATTTTGTGCTGTGCTGCACCCTTTTCTTCGTCGCTGCAGCTGGCCTAAAATGACAGAGAAACTGGATGTCATACAGTTCAGGTACTCCTGCATCTCTGTTCCCAAAACCTCTTTTGTTGGCTGGGCATCACACCTAGCTCTATCTCAGGGGGTAAAAGGGGTCCTCATCCTTCTGCCAGTCACTATCTCGTGCGGCGTAAAATGATGGCCGGAGCCTGGTTGGTTCCGAAGTGCATACAATGCCAGTGGTAGACAGTGCAACCATCCCTTTTTTAATGTTAGCTTCAACTTGGCTATCCTCTCTTTTAACAGGCCAGTGAGTCGTTCACATATGCCATTCCCCTCCGGATGATACGCCGACGAGAACTTGTGCTTTATACCAAGCAGCAAGCTGATCTGTTCAAAAACTGAGTTTACAAAGTGGGCCCCATTATCTGATCTCATTACCTCACACACCCCCCATCTAGGGAACACTTCCCTCACCACAAATTCTGCAGCACAGGTAGCATCTGGGTGTGTACAGGGACCTGCTTCTATCCATCTAGAGAATGGACACACCACCACAATTAAATACCTGTACCCGTTGCACACTTGAATCATGTCAACGTAGTCGACATGCAAGTGCTGGAATGGGCCATTTGGTCGGGGGATAACTCCTCTCATTACTTTTAATGTGTGCCCAGCAGTGAACTGCTGGCAGATTATGCAGTTCATCATGAAGAACGCAACATGCTCTGCCAAATTCATTGTAAATCAGTCTTCTGCGAGTGTTGCAGCGATATTTTCTTTAGACATGTGTATAGGGTAATGTAGTTGTTCCAATGCTACATTCAGTAGGGCGACAGGAATCACTGGTTTACCAGTGCTGTCTTGTCTCCACAACCCATCACAGGGGTTTAAGGAACACCCTCGACACTTCCACACATTTTTCTCCTCCTGAGGTGCCTCCCCTTGGAGTTCCATTAATTGTGTCTGTCCCATGTTACCATAGGCCTCGGGTGTGGCTCATGCTATCATCATGCGCTCATGGGTACGTGCCACCTCCATGTCCATGATTGTTTCATTTTTGGATGCCATACGCTTGGCTTCTGTGTCCGCTTCATGGTTCCCACGTGACACGAAATCTGTCCCGTTGGTGTGGGCGGCGCATTTCACGACCGCTATGCCCACTAGGAGCTGTACTGCTTTTATCAACCTGTCCAATAAGGCTGCGTGTTGCACTGGCGTGCCGTCCGCACGGAGGTAGCCGCTCCTCTTCCAGCGCGCTAGACCTGCATGCACTGTGGACGTCACATAGGCGGAGTCACTGTACACAGTTACATCCTGGTCTGCATGATTCTCAATGGCGAGTATCAGTGCCAAAATTCTGCAGCTTATGCCGAATAATGAGATGGTATTCAGTACTCGAAACTCTCCATTTGACTGGTGTTTTATCACAGCCTCGCCTGTGTACCTTTGTCCATTTTCTTGGTCGATTCTCGAAGACCCGTCAATAAAGACGATCTCTCCACCTGCCAGGGCATTTTCCTTTACCCTGGGGATTTCATCATAGATTTCCTCATAATTCGCACAGTCATGCATAGGTTCTCCCTCTGTGACTGGCTCGGCTATGAACGTAGCTGGGTTTACTGTTTTACAGCGAACTATCTTATCGATGGGTTAGAGATAATCACCTCATAGGCGGATGCTCTCTGCGAAGTCAGCGTGCCCTTTTGTTTTTCTAGTATGGCAAATAATGAGTGCTCAACGTACAATGTCATGGAGCACCCCATCACAATGGCTGACGCCTTCTCGATGGTGAACGCGGCGGCAGCTAGATTTTGTTCGCATGGGAAGTGGCCCTTCATGACCGGGTCCAAACTCCTGCTGTAATACGCTAGGGGCTTGTACACCTGGGAAGTTTGCTGCGCGAGCACTGCCGTCATAAAATTACCATCGGTATGTGAGAACAGGTAGAATTCCTCTGCATAATTAGGGATCCCGAGAACTGGGGCCTTACAAATTGCCCTCTTGAGTTCTGAAAACCCCTTCTCTATTGCCTCGGCCATTCGACTTTTTCCCTTGTCGCCTGGGCCTTCTTTAGGGCCTGGAGCAAGGGCTTGGTATAAGATCTATAGTTAAAAACCCATGCTCTGACATAATTGCACAGGCCTAGGAAACTTTGCATTTGTTTTATCGTGAGTGGTTTAGCCGTATTCATGATAGCTTCAGCCCTTTCTGGGGTTACCTTTTTCCCTTCGTGTGAGATTAACTGGCCTATGTACAACACCTCTTGCTGACAGTATTGTAGTTTTTCCTTATCAACTTTGTATCCTTTTTTAGCCAGGATAGTCAATAACTGGACAGAGTCGCGCCTGCATTGTTCTTCAGTGATGCTGCACATCAGAATGTCATCCACATACTGAAAAACAACTCTGTCCACCGCAATATTGCTTAGGTCCATCTGCAGGACTCTGTTGAAAATGGATGGAGACTCACAGTACCCCTGTGGCAACCTCGTACTTTTCAGGCGCATTTGTCTGAAAGTAAATGACGTCAGGTCTTGTCACGGTGCAACAGGATTGAGAAGAACACATTTTTCAAATCGATCACCGTGAAATATTTTGCCTCAGTGGCTATGTTGCACAGAATTGTGGATGGATTAGGGACTAGAGGGAATTTGGCTTCAACTATATCATTTAATCCCCGTAAATCTTGAATTAGACGCCAAGACCCTCCCTTTGATTTCTTGACAGGGTAAATCACTTTGTTGTAAGGTGATTCTGACGTCACTAGAATTCCCTGTTCCATCATGGTGGAAATTGTCTTCGCGATTCCTTCATCTGCTTCTCTGGACATAGGGTATTGTTGTGTCCTTGGTAAAATTGCTCCTGGTTTCAGTTTAATTTTCACTTCATCTGCCCCCTTCAGGAGGCCTACGTCATAGTGCCCAGTAGTCCATACTGTGACAGGCACTTGGGCCATGTCGTCTTCAAAGTATTCTGGACGTATCAGTGCCAGCATCATTCTCTGTGGAACCTCACGTTTGATCATTTTGACCCAAAATATGAGACTCACTTCTACCCTTGTCTCTTCTATGTCAGGGTGTTCTTCGAACAGATCATCATCTGTGACGTCAGTCACTCGGTACCCTTCTTCGATGGCGATAATCGTGCACCATTGTCTGCCTTCATCATCGTATCCTTCCACCAGTGCTACTTTCCCTCATACTGCGGCAGATTGTATCATTAGGGGAATACTTGTCCCTCCTCTTCGTGCATGGGTATTCTTGGTCTGAATAGGAACTCATCCGGTGCCTTATAGTTCTATCGGCGATGCCTGGCAGTCCTGCCATGAGCACTCGCACGCCATATGCGAAGACTTCTGCCTCTAGTGGTATAGCTCTCATGGCTATGCGTCCTGAGTATGCTCTGATCATTTTGCATACGTTTGAATAATGCATTCCTGGAGTGGAGCATACTATACCATTTTCGGTAAACGAGATTGTCATATTCAACTTAGTCATTAAGTCCCGACCCAGGATGTTTACTGGGGTCTGGCATGAATACAATAAAGGTACATTCATTTTGCGCTCTCCCAGAGAGACTGGGAGTGCGTCTGTAAAGGGAACCCTACTGTGAGCTCCAGTGAAACTCTGAGTATCTATAGCCTCGCTGGACAAGGAAAACTTGCCTTCTCGTATGCACGAGCGTGTCGCACCCGTATCAACTAAGAAGGAATTTTCTTTACCCCCTATGATGACATTCAGCCTAGGTTCCCTATTAGGGTCTGGTGTCACTGATAGGATAGAGCACATCAGAGTCCCCTGTGAGCTGTCCTATTTCATATATAGGTTCGGCCCACTGTATACTCCTGGTTTTCCCCATTTCCAAGGTTGACTCCCCCTCCGGAATCAGCACCCTGAGATAGTTGCAGCGGTGCCTGCTGAGATTGCCCCTTTGGTATGTTCCCCATATTCACGGGTTGAACCACCTGCTGTGCACCTTGCTGCAAGCCTGACGCCTGCTGCTGCATTGTGTGATTTTGTGCACTGCCCTGTTGTGGGACGGCTGGCTGGTTCATCATGCCTGCCCCCATCCCTTGGCTTTTTTGCCACATGCCATGGCTCCTGCACATTCGGCCATATGTCCTGCTATTCCACACAGCCAACAGACTGGCGGAGGTTGGGCCATCTGTCCATCTGGTGTAGCTGGACTGCCCATCTGCGCGCTCTGAAAGCCCACTTGATTATTCTGAAAGCCTCCCTGGCTACCTTGAAACCCACCCTGATTACTCTGCCATCCTCTTCCTCCAAAACCCCTTCCCCTTGGGTAAAATCCTGCGCTACCTTGGTTATTCTGGGATGGGTTAGCTGCTGATTGCGTGCTAGGTTCAGCTGGGCTTGTCAGCATGGCACCCTCGAGAGCATACTTTGAAAGTTTCTTTTGCACCAGCTTCGCCTCCTCACCCTTACGAGTTGCCTCCTTTTTCCGGTTCTTTTCGTATAACAATCTGCAGTAGTGTGCGATTGTTAACTGTATTTCGGCCCATGGTTTCGCTTCTACTGCTACCCGTTTTTTGAGCTGTTTCTGCACTGGTTCATGCAACCCCTGGCATGATATGTGGTAGAATACAGGGATAGATTTCGTCGAAGACTCTTGCGTTTCGTTCAGCCACGCGTCTTGAAAATTCTGGATATAAATCAACGGATCCTCTGAGTCCTTCATCTTTCGAGTCATTATAGCTCTCATATCTGACATGTCTGGATAGAGCGTTTGCAGCGCTTTCCATACTGCTGCTCTACAATTATTAAATGGTGCTCCGTCATGGGAGGTGTCAGTCGTAGATAACGCGGGTAGCCTGCCCGTTTCCATACATCATCCGCTCTTTCATCAAGTGTGGTGATTAGGAGGCCCTTACTGTCCCCTATATCTAAGGTGACACCCCTGTCATTTTCCCTAACTCATGTATCCATTTTCCAGCTCCCGATGTCAGCATTGGAAGCTTGCTTTTTAAGTTCTCTCGGTCCATGTGTGGCCATGGAATATATTGTGGTCTTGCTCCTCCCTTTTCTAGTAATGGGAATTGGAATGCGCAGTTTTCCTTTTCTTTCCCTATAGCTCCCCTGTCTACCGTTGGGGTGTTATTCCCGCCTTTCCGTCTCCCGGGCAATACCCTTAATCTGTCTGCATAGGCAGGTGCTGAACCCCCCTTTGACCGTGAGGTGTTCCTTCATGTCGGCTGGACTGCGCGGTGGACTTCGGTGTCCTACTTGCGGACTCGCTAGCGTCTGACCATCGTACCCCCTGGTCCCCTGGGAGCCGTTTTTTTCACCGTCTCCCTTCTTCATATGTCTCATCCTCCGTTTCCCCACCGGAGTCAGATTCTGAGTGCTCCCAATTTACGCAACTCCCTGCATCCTCTTCATTCTGCCTTATCTCTAGTCTGTCTAGGGACAGCCCCCTGTTCCCACTACTTTGAGTGACATCCTCAGTGTCATACAGCTGAGTGCTCTCCAAGCACTCGTCTTCCCTTCCCCCATGGGATATCTGTTCTACCCCATCTCATTGTATATCTTATCAATCTTTTCCCCCATGCTTCTGGTGTCAAAGTCATCTTCAATATTTGTCCCGCTTATACCTTGCACTGAGTCGTGTGCAGGAAAGAATTCTTCTATGTCTTCCCATTCTACAACAGGATTTGGTTTCTTAACTTCCTGCTCGAAATATTCTAGATCTCGTGCCCTCTACCTGCGCTTGCGTGCTGCTTCCTCATCTATTTCCTTGCGCTTCCTCGCTTCTTCTCTAGCCTTATCTACTTCCCTCATCCGTTTATTTCTACGTTCTTTTGCCCTTCTACTTTCCTCGTCTTCTCTTCTCTCTTTTCTCACGTGCTCTTTTCTCTTCTTCCAACCTTTGCATGTTCTGCCTGTATTTTCCATAGGCTGTGCACTGTGTGCGACTGAGCGATAATCCTTGCTCTTTGCGATATAGTTGTTCTTGCCTTAGCCTGTTCTCCTTTGTTATCCTCTCATCCCTCATTTCCTTTTCTTTCTCTTTTTCCTTTTTCTGCACCTCATCAGACCTCTCTCTTGGCCTTATATCATCACTTCCTGTACCATCAAGTTTCAGCAATATCTGACCTCCCATCCATTCGTCTTTTGCAAATAATATCTCGTCAGTTCTGCCTTCATTTCCCCTTCGCTTCTTCCCCTCTATCTCCTTATCAGGAGGTGCACAACTCTGTGCTCGATCTTTTCTTCATTTTCGCGTCTCTCCTTCTCCCTCGGGACTGCAGAGGCAAGATTGATTCCCTCAAGATTGATTCCCTGTTCCTTTCCCTTATTGTCGTCACTGCTGCACGTAGGCGACTCACATGCGGGGTTGCTATACCCCGTGGCTGCCTTATGTTCTCTTAGCGGGTAAAGCCCCTCTGTCTTGCTCCCTTCAATGACTGACTCAGACGGGGCTGGTGGCGCGGTAGGTGTCTCACCCCCCTCTGTACATACATTTAGTATCCAGTCTGCGGGTGGTTCTTCCTCCTTTATCTGCTCAAACATTTTCCAAAGTTCTAGGACAGCAAGGCATTTCTCTAGCTTCTTGCTGGTATATGTGGCATGGAGTAAAGTCGTTGTGTGTTGTAAGACGGCTTTAGAAAGGGACCCATTCTGTGGCCAAGGCATAAACATCTTATTGGCAGTACCCTTAGCCCACTTTGTGCTGTACTTCTTCAGTTTTGGTGCATGCTTGGGTAGCTGCTTGCATAAATGTGCAAGCGGGGTAACTTCCTCCATTCTTACTTTTGTCACCAACAATATTTATACAGTTTTTAATCTTCCAATGGCATGAGCGAGCACCAAATATGCAAGCTCCAATCCCAACTTTTCCCGGCAAAATTTATACTATCAATTTACTCAGAACCCATCAATTCACTGGCGATTCCCTCTTAGTTACAGAATGGCGTAAAGCCAAATAACATTTCAAACAACCAATGATACATTCACTTTACATTCGACGTACAACAGAACACAAGTGAGAGACACTTGACAGACTAGACGGACACCAGCTGGTCATATATATACCTGCCTTCTAATCAATACCCCGACATGGGGTGTAAACAAACCCCTTTGATGCCGTCTTTAATCGTCACCGTAGCCTATCGTCCCCTATTATGTGAGCTCTGGGTTCACGTTTCTTCTGACCGCTGTATTAAAGCACAGGAACAAGGCGAATCCTTACGTTTTCTCTCGGGTGCTCCTCCAGTATCCTTAAGTTTTCTCTCGGGTGTTCCCCCCGGTATCCTTACGTTTTCTCTTATACTTGAGTCATTAACCCCTTGTATGTATGCAGTCTTCTCTACTTCTGACTATTTTTTATTATTCTTTTTTTTTTCGCCACCACCCTCCGTTACCTTTCCCTTACTTGATCTAATGCCTACAAAACATTTGCCAAAGTAACGAGTTTATTGTTCACTCACCAATCGCATCTTTTCCTCTCTGGAACCTCGGGATCACTGCCCCTTCCTCTTCAGCCTCTTGCAATTTTTCGTCCGATTGGCTACCCATGGGAATGAGAAGGGTTTTGCTTGGAAAGGCGGGTTCCTTCAGACCCACTGCAGATTTTTTATGGACTTACTCTATCATTGTCCACGGGGAGCTTCTCAGCCTACTCAGCCGAAATGGCGAAAGGACTCGTGTTATTGCCGAAGGCCTAGAGTTACTTCGTGCCGTAGGTGTCTTATAACTATATTAATCAATAATCCATAATTGATAATCAATGGCCGAAACCATCCTCACGCCACCAAGTGTTCTGGAGGAGAAGAATCCACTGATGGGCCCATAGATCAGTGCTCATCCTCTAGAACCAGTAAGACAAGATAGCTGCACCGTGTGAGGACAGGGGGTGCAGGATTCACTTACTCCAACACGACTCAATAATGAGGACTTTGGCAAAGGGCAAAGGGAAGTCCGTTTAATGACAAGTACATCAAATAGAGAAGCAGTTGGGAATGAGCATACTGGCGATCACCTGTCTCGCTCCAACTTGCTCAAACTTCTGTCAGACAACAACTCTTATAGGCAACTCTTATAGGCAATATTCGTCATCATTGACGTCTAATTCTACAAAACTCGATATTTATTTATTTATTTAAATTTGTAGAGCGCACGGCAGCCCGCAGGCGTCGATGCGCTATGTCAGAGTTTAAGAAAGCTTGATTAAGGGTTACAAAGAAGCCGCCCAGTTTTACTTGTTACAGAAAAGTAAGAGATAGTATGCAATATAATTGGTTAGGAAAGGTAACTTAAGTATAGGTGCTATATCTGTATATGATAATAGAGCATACGGATTGGATAATTCTTATCGTCTATGCCCATCCCACTACATCACATGTGATTAACGTCACTACAAGTGCGACGTCCCATTGGTTCTACGATATATAGGACCCCAGATAACTTGGTCCATTATGATTGGGCAGGTTACATCACTAGACATAAATCCCCATTTTAATTAGCAGCATGCAGAATGGACACCCAGGTGCCTGGTGCCCCAAGTTTCACCCTGCCTCCCTTCCATCAATCAGTATTTTAGGGCTATGTGTCAATTAGTTGGCTGGGTATGGCCTCGGAACTGTAGCCTCTTATCAGGAAAAGTTATGGCATCCCCGAGTCCTGGGTGACATCAGGCGGTGGTACTTCTTCGCGCCTGGCTGATCACGTGTTGGTTCACCCTGAATCTGCTTCAGTTTCTAGCTTTTTGTGGATTTAATTCTTCTTTAGCTTCGCCACCTGCCTGGGCCCCCCTTATCTTGCCCTTCACGGGACAGGCTGGTATGCTCTGAAGTTTGAGTCTTGTTAGCTGGCGCTCTCCTCCCTTTCTATGGATGACCTCGATTTCCCAGGCATGAGCCGCTCTTTGTTGAGTTTCGATTTCGCACCTTCTCTTGCCTCTGGCTGGGTTACGAAACTTGGCATGTCAGGCCTCTGGCAACCTGGGTACACTTCTGCTTTTACAAAATGGAGTCGCACTTGTATAATGTGTCTTATTGAGGTAGATCTATAGTTGGCGCTAGCCGCTCTATTCTTCTACTAAGCATTGCTGCCGTATCGATTTCTCAGCTTCTTGCGTTCCAAGCCTATTAACACACATTTAGCTGGTTCGGTTCTTCCATCTGGTTTCACAGCTATGTTTCTTTACATTTTGTCATTGTCTCTCTCTGTGTCCATTACATCTATTTTCATAGTTACTCGTACTGGCGTGCTTGTCTTCGATAGCCGCTTTTGTTCCTTCACGAGTCTGTTCGGGCCTTGTGTCATTTCCACTCACCTTCCATTAGGGCTCTTTGGGTCTCTATATGGACCGTCTGTAGGTACTCTTTGTTTTGTATCAGCGGCTGGTACGGCTGTCTTATAGGGTACCGTGCTGCCCAGGGTTGTCTGTTATCAGCGCTTCAATAGGTATGGATTTCCTGATGTACACTGGGCAAAGTCCCAGTGCAGCTCTTTGTTGGTTCATTTGCTCCTCGTACGTCACATATGTTGGCAAGTACGCTCCTGATACCTCGAAATGCGGGGATGGGGTGCAGGCAATGTCTGGGAACTCCTCTACACCTTCCTCTCTGCTCATGGCATCAGGAATGAGAGAGCAAACATAGCAGCTCTCCTTCATTATCTCTCCACCATGGTCACGTGCTTGTACACACATTGTTAGATACATGGGCTGAATAAGCAAGGTATGCATGTTCAAATCTATAACTGCTCTTCGCCTTACTTCCATGGCAGCGCTACTCATTTGATCAGATATAGCCCTGTAAGGGCATGGATAGGGGTGGTGTTAGAAGGTATCACAGCATATGCATCATACAATGCAATATTTCATAGTTCAGTGAGGGTAAAGAGTTAGACACAACAGAAGGCAATAAATAGCACAGCACAATAAACCTTTCAGCAGCTTCCGTGTTTTGAACTGTTGGATTTGTTTTATATTGTCCATAAATTCCATGAAACCATTTGAAGAAGTCTTTTACATACATTATTATTGCTGTATTGGGTTAGTCAAGCTCGTCTGCGGTAGTACTGGGCCAATGCGGCAAGAAATAATCGTTCCGAAATAAATCAGATTTTCACACTGTTAAGCAGGGCAATGACAGGTGGATTACCTCTGGTTAGTGCTGGGTAAGTGTGCCACATAAAAAGGAAATCATAAAAGTACACTTTAGGTGGTATCATTGGCTCAGATGGTGTAACGAGTTTGGAAAAGTGTGTCTCTTAATGTATGCAGGTGTAGAATTATTTGTCATAAATCAGTCCAACTTTCACGATGAATACCTAGTGTAAGGAATTAACAGTGTGTCTATTCAAGCTTTTCATTTTGCTCTTGTCTATCTCTTGTATGTGACCTTGATTGTATATGTTGTGGTGTCTCTTCTTGTTGTTGTTCTTCTTCTTGCATCCAATCGTCTACAAGTTGGGAGGAGGAGGTCTCACCTCTGCAGGGCTTGACATCTCCAATATAGTTCCAGGCTTTTTTCCCCAGCTAACTTCACAGCCTTTGCTGTTGCCTGCTCTACTGTGTAGGTACCCTCGAAACCAGGTTTATACCAGGAGCGGGTAAAGTTCTGTAGGAAAACCTGGTCCCTTGCATATAGTAGTGGATGCTTAAGCAATTCTGAGTCTGTTACTTGAGCATTATCTTCTTCATCCTTCTTCGACCTCCCAAGTCGGGACGATTGAAGCTGCTGAGAGATAAGAGAAGCATAAGCCATCATTGAAGCAACATAGTCACGCATTTCATCACCTAATAAAGTGGATGTACTCCGGGCATCTGTCAGTGCTCTAGAGGGAGAAGCAAGTGGCAGTTGCATGTGTCGTACTGTCACCACCTCATAGATGGTGGTCGAATCCAGGCTGATTGTGCAATGTGAACAAAGCTAAGGGCAGGCAATGGAGCCATCCCTTCTTTAATGTTGCTTTTATTTTTGTTATTTTCTCCTTGAGCAAGCCATTGAGGCATTGACAAATCCTGTTTGTTTGTGGGTGGTAAGTGCAGGAAAACCTATGAGGAATCCCCAGTAGGGTTGTGAAATGCTCAAAGGTTTTGTTTACAAAGTGAGGCCCATTGTCTGAACGCAGGACCTAGCACACCACCCATCGTGGGAATGCCTCTCTGAAAAGGAATTCCGCCACACTCAGGGCATCAGGGTCAGATTATGGACCAGATTCGATCCATCAAGAAAAAGGGCATATGATTATGACCATGCAGCGGTACCATTGGCAAATGTGGATCATGTCCACATAATCAATGTGAAGATGTTGGAACGGCCAATTAGGGTGCAGTATTGCTCCTCACACTACATGCAAAGTGTGACCTGCATTGTATTTCTGGCATACCATACAAGAATCCATAAAGGTGGTGACAAGTTCCACCAAGTTGGGACAGAACCAGTCTTCCCCAATGTGTGCAGCAAGATCATCCTTATTAAGGTGAGTGGGGTAGTGCAGTTGCATGAGCGCAATCTGAAACAATGCTGTAGGGATCACTGGCTTTCCTGTGCTCTCCTGTCCCCACAGTTCCTGTGTAGGGGATATGGAGCACCCTCTCTTCACCCACAATTCTTTCTCATCTATTGGTTCTCGCCTTTGAAACTCTATTTGGGTAGTGGACAATGAACTATACCCGTCTATCAATATAAGGTTACGCATTTGCGTGTTGGATGGGGTGTCAAACTCTGTTATTTCTGCAAAATATGCTGCACGCTTTGTTTCTGTGTCTGCGGCTTTGTTGCCGTGTGAGATTATGTCCTCCCCCCACGTGTGTGCCTGGCACTTCACAACGTCTATGGCTGATTAGAGTTGTACAGCGTCTGAACGTCTGGCCAGTAGGGGTGCATGCTGCCCTGGTGGGCCATCAGAACTTCGATAGCCCCTCCTCTTGCAACATGACAGTCCTGAATGTACGGTTGACGTCATGTAGGTGGAGTCAGAGAACACAGTGTCCTCATCCTTGTGCACTTCTAATGCCATAATGAGATCCACTAGTTCTGCCGGTTGCGCTGAAAAATGTGAAGGCAACCTCATGCTTGCTACTACTTCGAATGTTCCATTTGGTTTTATTTTTACCACTGCCATCCCTGGATGTCTTTCCCCCGTCATCTGGTCTATGGTTGAAGATCCATCAATAAAGAGTACTTCTCCACCTTTGACTGTGTTTGCTCCTACTATCTGGATGTCTTCAGAGGATGCAGTAAACGTAGCACAGTCATGTACATAGTCTCCCTCCTCTACTGGTTCTGCTATAAATGTCCTGGGTTTGCAATTCTGTATTTTAGTACCTTGTTCACCAGATTAGAGATATTCACCTCATATCCTGATACTCTCTGGGTGGTTAGTGTGTTCTTGGGATTTTCGATAATGGTGAAAAGGGCATGTTTCACATATAGTGTGGTACTACAACCCATTGTCATGCTTGCTGACTTCTCTACTGCAAATGCAGCAGCAGCCAATGCTTGTCTGTACTGATAGTGTCCTCTCATTCCTGGGTCTAATCATCCGCTGTAGTAAGCTATTGGTTTGTGCCCTAAGATCGTTTTCTGTGTGAGTACTGCAGTCATCACCGCCCCATTGGAGTGTGCGAACAAATAGAACGGTTCTATGTAATTATTTTGATTTATGTAGGTCGCCTAACCAAAAGACCGTTTTTGCAGCCGATTTTAGGCAGCCTACAAAAATAGAAAAAAGTAAATTTCCTCGCCCCCCCACCCTATCTTTCCCCATTTGCTACAAATCATGGGGTTTCACCCCCTAACCCCTCTCCCTCAGCCCCTGCAGCTTCCCGCCCCTCCCAATAAAACCCCACACCATTAAACACACACACAAACATGTACACCCAACACACACACTTACCCGTTCTCCTTCGTACCCGCTTCCGGGTCCTGGTGGGCCTGTCAGCCCCTGCGCGCACTTGTGTGTGTCGCAGAGGCTGACAGTTCAATTTAGAAAGACCACTCTGTGTGGTCACAAAGCGGTCTTTCTAAATTGCTTTTTTTTTCTTTTGCTTTCTTTAAATAGGTCTTTTGACCCAGCACACATTTCTTCAGTCTGTCAGTCAGGCTTTGCCAAACTTAGAGTTCTGAAATAGGTCCTTCTGTTTCTTCCAAATGATTCTAGGTCAAAAGTGGTGACTGCTTGCATCATGGGATCGGTCGATTACTGCAATGGAATCTGTCTTGGCCAACCGAAGGCACTACTCCATTACCTTCACATTCTTAAAAATGCAGCAGCAAGGCTTTCCCTAAATGCTCCTAGGAGGTCGCATTCCATTCATCTTAGCCATCGCCTCCACTGGCTTCCTGTCAGTAGTCGAGTGCATTTTAAGATTTTATGTTATGCTGATTGCGCTATTTATCGTGCTGGGACTGAAGTTCTTCAAACCGGACTTTCACTCTATAAACCAAAGAGAACTCTTCGTTCTGCTAATCAAGCCCTACTGGTTGTTCCCCTCTACCAGCGAGCGTGGGCAGGAGGAAGATCCTTTTCTGTACTTGTTTCATCATTGTGGAATGTCCTCCCCCCGCAGATATGGGGAATCTCTGTTTTTGCTTCTTTCCGAAAGCATCTTAAAAAACTGCTACTCTAATCCCGATTGCAACCTTATCCTATGTTTAGCACCTTGATGCTGCCAGGTCTTTGCTGTGCTTTATAAGTATATATACAATACAATACAACTCCTCGTGATAATTGAGAATCCCTAACACTGGAGCTTTTATATATCCCCTTTCAATTCCTCAAATGCTTCAGTCATCTCTTGTGACCATGTCAGGTTACCACCCCCCCTCTGTCCTCCCAGAGCCCACTTAAAGGGGTCTTGTGTTTTTGCTGAAGTCAAACTCCCAAGCACTGCAGTAATTACAGAGGCCTAGGAATTGCTGCATTTCCCTTACTGTCCGCTGCAGTTACTTTCTGAACATCACCTCCACTCTTTCTGGGGTTCCCTTCCTACCTTCCTGGGATTTCCTCTGTCTGATGTACAAAACTTCGCTCTGGCAATATTGCAGTTTCGCCCTGTCCACCGTGTAACCCTTTTCTGCTGATACAGCCAGTAATCGTATGGAGTCTTCCCTGCAAAATTCTACTGACTTACTACAAATCAAGATATCATCTAGGGACGAGATAATCATGTTGTCCAAATGTATGTTCGCTAGGTCCATTTGGAGCACCCTGTTGAATAGGGGGGAGATTCACCGTATCCTTAAGGAAGTCTTGTGTGTTTCTACTTGGTGTTTCTATGTAGAAACAATGTCAGGTCCTGTGACTCTTCATGAAGAGCGATAGAGAAGAAAGCATTCTTCAAATATATTACCGTAAAGTGAGTAGCTTCCAGAGGAATGCTACATAGCATTGTCGCCAGGTTCGGAACTAGCAGAAATTCTGCTTTACAATATTGTTCACCGAGTGTGCCTTTTTCACTGAGTGCACCGTTGTGTAACACACTGTTGCACAGTGTTACACTGTGATTCTGATGGTACCAAAATTCCTTGCTGCACTAACGCAGAGATTGTCTCAAAAACGTCTCTTCCCGCTTCCCTGGACAAAGGATATTGTTTTGCCCTTGGTAAGATTGCTCCTCTCTTGCGCTTGGTTTTAACAGCTCCCACACTCTTCAACAAGCCCACATCATACATGCAGTTTATCCATAGAATACTTGGCACTCACGCTAAATCTTCCACAAGAAACGCTGCTGGCGCCTTTTTCAATAGGGCCCTTCTCATTCTCAACCAGTAGGTAATGATCACATAGAACACTGCCTCGAGGTCTGAATAGTCGTCTCTGAACAATTCTTAGTCCATCAAGTTAGTCAGTCTGTGCCCGTCTCCTACCCCGATTAATGTTCTCCACGACCATCCTGAGTCATTAGTCCCATCCAATACTTCCCTCCCGTCCCTTAATGTAGCAGTCTCTAGTTCCAATAGGAGCACCCATCCTTCCTTCTTGTCTAATGGGGATCTCTGGCCTGAATAGAAACTCATTAGGTATGCAGAGCAATTTACCTTATATCCCTGGAAGCCATGCTAATAGTACTGCCACTCCATATTGAAACCACTCTGGGTTCGCTGGCACCCCTCTCTGTACAGTCTGCCCATAAAAGGCCAGAATTAATTCTCTTGTGTTCATGTAGTGAATTCCTGGGGTCTGGGTTCGAGCACACTATCCCCTGTTCAGTTAATTAAATGGTCATGTTGAGTTGGCTCATCATGTCTCTCCCCATTAGGTTAACTGGTGTCTGTCGGGAATATAATAGTGGAATTGTCATGTTCTCCTGAAGAAATCGGCAGTTCGTTGGTGAAAGGAACCAAGTCTGTAGCCCCAGGGAATCACTGCACATTCATGGAAACGCCTGACATTGGGTATCTACCCACCCTAATACAGGATTGACTCACCTCTGTACCCAATATAAAAGAGAACATTTTGTCACCTATGGTCACACCTACATGTGGTTCCTCATTTGGGTTGGGTGTAATGGATAGGATTGAACACATCAGGTCCATCTGTGGGCTGTCCTACTGTGGGTACATGGTCATCCCTGCTACCATGAAATGGTTTCCCCCTATCTCAGTCGCTCCAACCTAGTTTCCTCACAGGAATCTGCAATGTTGAGTCTGTGGGTCTTGTCGCTATGATATTCTTCTGTACCAGTGCCTGCTGAGTTGTCTATGGTGGCTGTGGGTGCCCCTGTGTCTGTGGTGTGAATCCCATGGGTTGTTGTGGCTGGCCCGGTGGCTGCTATGCTGGTGCCATTTGCGGCACATATGATTGCATCTCCGTGTGATCTTGGGCATAATTGTCGGGCTGTTCAGTCTGGTATATCGATTGGTATGTGGCCTCCCAACCAGCTGCGTTCCATCTCCATTTATTCACTATCTTGCAATGTGACCTGTCCTTCCGCATGTCTAGCATGTGTTGGACCCCCCATAAGTCTCGGTTGTCCTCCATTGAACCTGTCTCGGCCCTGCTGCATTGGGTATCTGAACCCACTTCTTTGGGGTATCCATGTTCCCCGTGGCCACTGACTGGGAACTCCTCTTCCCGCAAAACTTCCCCCTGCCAACTGTGGTTGGTTCTGTGTATTTTGAGTAACTTCTTCCTCTCCACTCGTCAACCCATCCCCTTCCATTTGATATTTTGATAGCTTCTTCTGTACTAGGTTTGCCTCTTCTTGTTTCCTTTCCTCATGTTTTTTCTTGCGTTCTCCTATATTAGTTGACAGTAATGTACTATAGTCAATTGAATTTCTGGCCATGGCTTCACTTCCATTCACACTAACTTCTTTAATTGCTTCTGTACATGATCTGGCAGTTTTTGGCTTAATATGTGATCAGATAACCCCACTGTTTTGTCCCACGGTTCCCTCATCTCAAGACGCCAATGCTCTTGTATCTCTTGTATATACTGAAGTAGATCTTCGTCCTCACACATTTTGCATGCCATAATGCGCCTATGTCAGATGTGCCTTGTTACTGTACACTGCAGTTGTTAAATGGTGCGCCAATGAGCGCTTTATTCTGTGTTGTCACTCCAGGATACCCTGCCCCTTTTGACAAATCGTCAGCTACCTCCCCAAGGATGACTGAAAGTAAACTCTTCATGTCATCCACTGCTAGTGTCGTCCCTGCGGCCAGCCTTTCTAACTCATATATCCATTTCCCCGATCCTGATGTCAACAAGGGCAACTTGCACCTCAAAGTATCCTTATCCATTTGTTGCCACGGTATATATTGTGGTCGCCCTCCACCCTTTTCTGACAACTGAAATTGTGACAGTTCTACTCCCCTGCTGTGCTTCCCTACATCTTTGGTGGTAGTGAATGCTCTCATCAAACTCGCTCTTCTCCATCCGGGTAAGGCTCTTAGCCTCTGTGCATGTGGAGAACATTTGTCTGCACTAGGCGGCCTACCTTTGGGATGCTCAAGGCGACTGTTGGGTCCTATCTTACTCTACCCAATGTTTTCCTCTCCACCCCATAATGTCTCCTGATCGGGGCTTACTTCCCTGGATAGACGGAATGGCCATTGTCATCATCAGTTTCCCCTGTCCTCATCTGATCCCATGATTCCTCCCACTATCATTGCTGTCCTCTTCTCCCTCATCCTGGAATTGGAGTCTCCTTAACAGATGTTTCTCCTGTTGTTTCCCCATTATTCTTTCTAATGAGTTGTTCTCCCCCTCAATGGACACCCTTCTAAACTTCTACTTGGCTCTGAGGCAGAGGTGTAATCCCTCCAGCTCCTATACAGTATCCCTATTCTCCTCTGTATCCCTTCTTCATCATCATTTTACCTGGTTGGTCCTGTCATAATGTATGCTACCTCCTTGAGTCTTCTTTCTCTGCTTCTCTCACCTTCCATTCCTGTCTTCTGTCCCTTTCTTCCTCTTCTCTACGCTAATGCTCCTTAACAAGCCTCCCAATTTCTAAACTTCTTGTGTCTTTCTTCACTTGTAATTGCCTCTCCTTACCCTCTTCAGCCTTTTTCATCGCTGCTTCCTCTACCTCCTTCTGTCTCTACCCTTCGCTTTCCTACTTTCCCTTCTCTTCTGCTTTGATATGATATGATATGGCATTTATAAAGCACCTGTACACAAGTGCTTCTTTATCCTTTTTCCTCCTGAGTCGCTGTTGTTCCTCGCTCCTTTCTCTCTCTCTATCTTCTTCCTACTTCTTTTTGCAACTCTGATTTTCCTCTTCTGCGCTTGTATGCTCGCCTGTATTCCTCTCGTCTAGATTGGGCAATATCTGTCGTCCTATCTATTCCTTTGATGACAGAGTTAATTTGCTATCTCGACTGTGTTCTAATGCCCCTCTATCGTTCTTCATCAATTTCACTTACAGTTTTCTGAATTCTTTGCGTTCATCGCCTATAGCGTCTATTCTCTTTCTCGCTTGCTTCGTGCCACTAAACGTTTCCACGCCGCCATACGCGGGTGGTGCATAAACGGGACTGGTATACCCTGCCGCTGATTTTAGTTTCTTCAACAGGTAAAATCCCTTTCTTTCTGTTGCAGGGTCTGTGGTTTGAGGAGGAGAAGGCAGAGCCGAGGGTGCTTTTCCCCCTGCAGCATGTTTGCACAGCATCCACTCCTGCTTGGTTGGGTCCTCTTCCTCAAACATTTTCCAAAGCTCTGATATGACGAACCAATTACTCAATTTTGTGTCTTTATGTGCGGCAAATAAGTACATGGTCATCTGTTTCAGCACACATTTGGAAAGACTTCCCTCCCAGGGCCATGGCTTCATCATTTTGCCCTCTGTATCGCAAGTCCATCCTGCACTATACTTGCATATTTTGTCTTGATATCACAGAAGGGACTTGATCAAATAATGAAGGGGTGTATCCCCCATAGCAGCACGTCACTTTCTGACTGCCGATACTTACTTGAACTCAAGTC
Organism: Ambystoma mexicanum; assembly: GCF_040938575.1. Classification (NCBI taxonomy): domain Eukaryota; kingdom Metazoa; phylum Chordata; class Amphibia; order Caudata; family Ambystomatidae; genus Ambystoma; species Ambystoma mexicanum. The sequence continues at coordinate 764,184,322 of NC_090921.1, read as the reverse complement.
AGGATTTTTTACACTTTTTAACACATTACAAATTGGTACATTTCCCAATTACCATACATTTTTAGTTGGCTTCCTCAAAGCCACAATGAATCTCCATAAAAACCTTCCCACAGCCTCTCTGGCTCACCACCATCAACAAGAGCCTGCTTCGTGCACCGCCGACACTGTGTTCTCCGCCCCTAGAGGCCAACCTACAATCCTTTCATGCGCTCATCGAGTCTCGCCCAAAAGGATACAATCCTCTATGTCAACTTGAGTATCATCTTGCCATGTTAAAAAACATAACTTTCTTGCTTTTGAACTCTGTTACTGCCACGTCTGTGCCCCACTGCGGGTCTTCATTTCCACAAAAACTCTCTGTGTCCTATTTATAAACCCAATATGTGATGTCACACATCTAAGGAAAAATCTTCATACTTCAAATGCACCCCCAAGAGTCTCACAGTAGTTCAGAACACAATACTAACAACATAACAGATATAGGTCTGTCTTCCTGTTTTCAATCGGGGATTGCCACCAAACATGTGGCTCGTCTTTGTGAGAAACGTGAAGGTGTCTCGCTAACTAGTCCCCCAGGATCTGTCATCCAGGTGGCCAGCATACAGCCATCGCTATTGGATCCAGTTCCTGGGGGTGGACCAGTGCGGGAGGATCACCTGGATGGTGGGGCCTCGGGGAGTGGCGCGGGAACACTGACGGGTGAGGTGCGGTATTCCCCTTCTCATAACCCTTCTTCCGCATCCTACTACCTAGGATACTCAACCTCTCTATCCCCCACCTTTTCCGACTTGAACACATCCTAAAAGACGATCGACAAATAGCAAAGCAGTTTGCCTGAAATGTCCCAACACAAGGGTCAGGCAAAGTTAGGCAACTGACCAGAATCACACACACCTACAGCCCTTTCCCTTCCCCGCATGGATGAAAGGTGGAGCACGGGAGCACAATACCAGCAAGGCAGACCGCACATCAAGAAAGCTAACCCAGCACAGCAGTTCAAGAGGAGAAACATGGCGAGAACCGAGGGAGCGACAAGGAGAGAAGCAACCTTACCCATTCCAACCCAGCTCAGTGAAACCTCTGCAGAAGGAATCATAAGACCGCAAACAATAGCGTGTGTTGCAGCAGATGTCAACGGTACACAGGGCCCTCCTCTGCTGATTCCATGCCGGTGAGAGGCGCTTGCCTTGGTGGTGCTGACCTTGACTCCAGAGAGAAGAAAAGTCAAGCGGTTTATCACAGCCGGTGAGTCGAGGGGAGAGCCGATAAGAAACTGAACTGTGTTGAAGGAAAGTAGCAAACAGCTAATTGAACTGTGAAAAGCAAAGAACTGTTGATACGAGGGGGAAAACCAGCTACAGAGGAGTCATGCACCACATTGGTGCTCACTCGGGACACTCTGGCCGATTACCCGATTGTTGAAACTACCGACACCAGAATGCCTTTGGAGAGGTGTGAGAAAAGGGGGTCAAAATGGTCATACAGGGGTGTAGTAAAACCCTTGTACAGCCCAAGGTCTTTGGCCGGCAGATGATCGAAAAGCTAAGGGAAGTGGAATGTGCTTCATAAAAACGGATGAAAAGGGGGAGAAGTCTGAAGCTTGCACATAGAGTACAGGTATTTCTGGTCTTTTCTTTTTCTTTTTTCATCCATAACATTAAGCTAAACACCTGGAAACAGGTTTTCTTCCCATTAACACAAGACAACTGACAAACAACAACTTTCCTTTCCCAATGTTTGCGGTATGGCTAGCTCTATACTTACACTCGGTTGATCTGTTGAAGTCCTCAGGCACCGCCTTTCCCCCAATCCGCCACTCTGCCATTTGGTCTGCTTGGCGTCCCACAGGGAGCTGGCAGGAATTTTTCTAAAGCAGCTCCTGACGAGCCCTCAATATCCACATGTGGTCCTTTGGTCCGCTCCTCACGGGTTGTGACACAGCTTTTCGGGCACGCAGCAGCACAAATGGTCTTATTGCAGAGGGGTCTTAGCAACCATCCTCTCGCTACCACGGGTATTAGTGACCAGGGGACTATTAACAGCCTCCCGCCGTACATGCAATAGGAACTGGGCCTTGGAAATCGCCTGCACCAAGAATGGAACACCAAGCCATAGAGAAAAGTTCAACTGTCTTTATTACGCATTCAAATGACAGGAATTGCAGCATGAACATAACATTCTCCACGCTTATGCTCAGTGTCTAGATGATTGTCAGCTGGTTTTGTTTGTGCGTGACATCAAAAAACATGGTTACTGTGAGGAATTCGACCATCCACATGGGTAGTGCGCGTCTGGGATTTTTGATTTTTTTGAAAATGAAAATGAATGATGGGAGTTCGGTATCCAGTCTTTTTTTGGAAACACAAAGTTTCGAATACAAATCTTGAGAATACTTTTTGTAGAAAAATAATGTTTTCAAATAGTCATTTTTAAAAATGTGTTTGATTATCTTATCGAAATATAAAAATAGGTTAGGGTTGGGGCTTGGGTTAGTTTAGGGGTTAAATTACGGTTAGGGTTATGGTTGGGGTTAGGGTTAGGGTTTAGGGTTAGGGTTGGGGTTGGGCTAGGGTTAGTTTAAGTGTTAAAATAGGGTTAGGGTTGGGGCTTGGTTTAGTTTAGGGGTTAAATTAGGGTTAGGCTTAGAGTTGGGGCTTGGTTTAGTTTAGGGGTTAAATTAGGGTTAGGGCTAGGGTTGGGGCTAGGGTTTAGGGTTAGGTTTGGGGTTGGGGCTAGAGTTAGTTTAAGTGTTAAAATAGGGTTAGGGTTGGGGCTTGGGTTAGTTTAGGGGTTAAATTATGGTTAGGGTTGGGGCTTGGGTTAGGGTTGGGGGATGGGGGTGGCGTGCGGGCTAGGGGGGCTGAGGGGGAACCCCCCAATATACACAAAATTTTAAAACATTACAAGGGGCTGGCCAGTGCTGAAATTTCAGCACTGGACAGCTCCATGTACATTTTAAAGTTACAAAAAAAGCATTGAAATGCTACTTTTAACATGTGAAAGTGCATTTCAATTGAAACCAGTCCATGTCTATTGTCGATGGATTGGTTTCCAAAGAAATGCATTTTTGCATGTTAAATATAGCCTGTAAAAGTTTGTTTTTTTCGAAACTTTGTTTTCAAATGTTTTGTTATTCGAAACTTTTTTTTCGAAAAAATCACTATAAACCTGGGAGATCAACCTCTAAAAATGTGTGAGGCCATTCTGCACACATTTTCCCTGCTCACCGCACAAAACACATAGTCACATGTACCCCGGGAGGACACAGCCTACAGACGCCGTCCTCTTTTGTCATGTTCAACTGGAATGTGACAACCACGGGTGCATCAAAGCATCTCAAGAAGGGCGAAGGCACACTTTCCTCTGGACATGGGCAGCCTAATTAAAATATCAAAGGCTCCATGGATCTGCCTTCCTGTTTAGTTCAGCTGGTGGCAGTGCATACTAACGGGAAATAATAGAGGCAAGCCTCAAGGGGTTTGGTAGCAGATCAGAGAACAGGAAGGCGGGACTAACACCCCTTTGGTATACAATGTGTCAACTTGAAGGTAGTTCCCACCCCTCTGTATGAAAGGCAGTGAATGGCATGTCTGGGTCCATAGTTACCGTAGGCAAACCACTGCATAGCTGACCCCTTTCAGAGGGAGAAGTATGTGATTTAAGGAGACAGGAAGCCTGCTCTCATCACAAACTTCAAAGGAGACCTGCTCTTTGATCGAGAGTCACAGAGTCACAGAGGGCTCAGTTAACCAGAGAGATACTTTGATCTACAACAGACAGGAAAATGGGTCGGACTTAGATATATGTTGTCATCCCTTACCTTTCCTGTTGCAGAACACTCTGGTCCTGACCTCACGCATAATGAAATATTGTTGGTGGGGACCTAGGATTGGTTCATTAAAGTAGGCTTAGCCAGCACCAATCACTAGGGCCCATTTGGCTTAAAAGAGGGCTGAACCCCTCACTTAGCAGATCACCCGACAGCTTCGAAAGAAGTAAGACGAAGGACTCATTTGGACCTAGGCTGAAGGTAGTCACCTTACATTTCCACCAGTGAAGGAAGACCAGGAGTTCCAAGAGGGCAGCAACATCCCTCCCCTAAACACCTCCCAGGGAACAGAGGGAGATACCGGACTCAGAGGACCCGTCCAGCAGCTCCAGAACTGGTACCCAGCCAGCACACAGCGTGCCCTGCTTGGCTCGGCCAGCAAGCTTCATAAGTGGGAAGTGACGGAGAGTCTCTGAACAAAGGACAAGGCTGTTGCCTTCACACACTCTCCTAAGCTTTGGGCCATCCACCTTGAAAGGACGACACAAGCCCTGCAAAGAAGCTAGGAGGGGTGCCCCTACATGCATCAACTACCCTCCTGTAAGTCTCCAGAGTGCTTCTCTTTCCTTCATGAAACTGTCCTCTGTGTTCCTTTACAGTGTGGGTTGTAATTTGTAGTGTGCTAGAACTGTCTGTTGTAATAATAATAAAGTCAATATTTTTTATAAAACCCTGACTGGACAGTCCCTTGTATCATTGGGTAATAATTGTATTTTTGCTGTATTGCAACTAACCAATGATCCACAACCTTGCGGAGATAAGCCTGCCATTCCATCCATGTTACCAAAATTGGACAAGGAGGTTTATACTTGACTTCAGTTGCAATCTGTTCAGATCCCTTCTGGTGTACTAGAGGTGTGAGGCTGATTGATGGTTTAGAACCCGATTTTCTTCCCTGGGCCATTGGTGCCCCAGAAGTTGATTTGTCACAGTTACATCTCAAAAACCTAACAGGGGAAGGGATTGGTTAATATTGTGAAGTATTTTTCTATAAGGGATTAATACACTCATTGGGTAACCATATCTGGTGGCTCCTCCTGAGGCCTCCTCCAAAAGTATCAAATACAAAGTTACAGGTTAGAGAAAGATGGTTGGCCAATGCAAGGTTGAATGAGCTTATCGTGGAAGGTGAATGGGGATGTCAGGTCAAGGCGTGGTAGGTCCAATGCAGAGGACTGTACTGCCACTGCCTGGCATCCACATGATGGAGGCATGGATTGCAGCTCCAGGGGTGATGGGATGGTGGTGTTGTCAAGGGAAGCGCACATGTGTGAGAAAATTAGGCTATCTACCCAGGCGGGCCTCAGCAGGTATGTAACAAATGAAACACATCATTGAACACAAACGCTTGGTCTCCATCTGCCGCTTCCAGGCTTCCCACGGGCTAGGCTTTAATGAGAAATTCACCTACAAGCGGTTACACCACGTCTTGAGTCACAAAGGTAGGGAGGAGTGGGACCTCCCAGAGCAAATCCTGCTGAAGGCCAATCTGTTAGATGGTAAACTGCTGGGGAAAGTGGTCACCACACTTTAATAGGTGATCAACAACTTTGCAGCCATTCCCATGAGTAAGCTGAAAGAACATTGAGAAAGGGATTTGGGAGCAATTGGGAGGAATACCGGGTGGGGTTGATGGATTCTGCAAGGGAACCTGGGTTCCCTAGTAAATTAAGACTGGTACAGTTTAAGTTCATGCACAGGGTATACTTCACGAGAGTCAGACTCCACAGGATGCAGAGGGCGACGGATCCCAATAGTCTTAGGTGCGGGGAGGATGAGGGCACCTTTCTCCATACTACATGGACTTGCGCTAGACTACAGTTGTTTTGGGTTATGGTACAGGAATCCGTGGGGGAGGCAGTGGGGAAACCGATACCAAACTGTGCAAGGTATTGTGTGCTGCATACATGGGGAGAAACTGACTTCACTAGCAAGGAGTTATGCCTGATAAGGCCCGCATTGATGGTGGGGAAGAGAGGCATTACTGCAAACTGGGGAAGTGGGACAGCCCCGAGGTTTTCAACCTGGCTGCAGGGAATGGACCATTGTTGTGAGATGAAGCAACGGGTGTACAGAGACAGAGGTTGCCCCCGCAAACACAACAAAATCTGGGGGAAATGGCTGGAGATAAATGGATGAGCGGGGGCACGGGGGACTTCACACGGGAGGTGGGGGTGAGGATTTCTCTGGATGTTGTTCTGTACCTATTTTGTTTGATAACTCAATATAAAAAGGTTTATTAAAAGAAATAACACTGTACAAGGAACACAATTTCAATTAAGGTTTCCAACAACCACAAAAAGGTTTTTCCTTGAAGCCGACCTTTATACAGTAGTGACACCTGTAGGTCTATCTCGGCTGGCCAATGTACATATGCAGCGCTCCAGGTACAATTATGAATACATTTTTAAGTTGGGAGTAAAAAAATTTAAGTAAGCCCCATTCTCAATATGTTTTAACTCTAAAACAGACCTGTTTTTGTAAAACATAATTCTTTGCACCTAACTATTCATGCACATTAGAAGATGCATGTTTATCTCTTCCAATCAGGTAGTAGCTGTGAGGAAGTAGACCATCCACATGGGGAGCGTACGCTCACGTGGGATTTTTGAAATGTTTAATTAAATGGAATGATGGTACATCAACCCCAGGAAACTGTGTGGGCTAATGCACACACATTCTTTCGTATGCTCACACCACAACAAGCGCATAGGCCTGTGTACTCCGGGCTGGACAACGCCTACGGGCTCCATCAGCCCCTGTCATATTTGGTTGGAATATGACAGCCAAAGAATACACAATGACATCTCCAGGAAGGGAAGGACCAACCTTCCCCCTGCCATGGCCAGCCTGATTAACTAACAGAGGCTCCATGGAACCGCCCAGCTCTTTTGTTATGCCCTGAAGCTTGTGGCAGCACTTAACATACCAATAAAGGGTACTTCCAACAGGCCCACATGTAGCTTGGCTGCAGAGGATGACAAAGGAGACAGCAAACCCATTAACCTTTCATATGTAAGTGTGTCAACTTGTAGCCAGCTCTCGCCCTCAGTATCAAAGACAGTGAACTGTCATGTCTTGGACTGTTGTTTACAGTAAGCCACCCTGCTAGGGGTACCCCATTCATAAGGTACGAGAATATGGTTGGCAGGAGCCCAAGAGTCTGGTTTCACTGCAGCTTCAAGGGAGACCTGCTGCTTTACTCAGGAACCACAGAGAGATCCATTAACCAGAGAGACTCTTTGATCGACAACAGACAGGAAGATGGCCGGGACTTACTATCATCAGGGAGCATGCCCAGAGCTCTAGCTGTTGACACAAGGTTCCGCCATATTGGTTCTGGGTCACCCCTGGTTTGTGTTTTCACCCCTTTAACTTTTCCTGCTGCAAAGCACTCTGGTTAGGATGTCACGCATATAGAATGTGTTTGGTAGGGACCTCAGGATTGGTTCCTTAAAGTAAGCTTAGCCTAAACAAATCACTATGGCCCACTTGGAATTAAAAGAGGGCAGAGCACCTCTTTTGGCAGATCATCTGAAGACTTCATAAGTCGTAAGAAAGAAGAACTCATCCTTGGACCGTGGCTGAAGGTACAGTCTTCCGCAAGTGAAGCAAGGCAAGTATATCCAAAGATAACCAAGATCCCTCCCATAAACCTCTGCCAGGGAACAGAGGGAGAAACAGAACTCAGAGGACCCTCCAGCCACTCCAGAACCAGTACCAAGCCAGCGCACAGGGTGCCCTGCTAGGCTCTGCGCAAGCTTCCTGGATAGGAAGTGCCAGAAGGTCTCTGAACTTACAACCAAGGACAAGGCAGCTGCCTGCTACACACTCCTCAGCTTTGGGCCGTCCACTTTAAAGGATGACACAAGCCCATTGAAGATGTTGGGAGAAGTCTTGTGACAAGCCTCTGCAGACATCCGCCTTAAAGGACATTTTCGAGCCAGTCGAGTTCCTCGATCTACAACCGACGGCAAACATGACCGCTGTCAAGCTACCATCGCTTAAAGACAGTCGATACATCTCGACAAGTGCTTCAGAACTGCCGATCAGCACTTGGACAAAGATTCCTGACCCGAGACGCCATGTAGGCCAGCCTGCAGCCATTTGTCCAGCTTCGCCCACTAAACCATCGTTCAACCTGATACCCGCAGTGACTACCATCTCGAAACACTGTCACAGAAGCCTGCAAAGTGCCCTGAAGCCGGCTTGACCCTATCGAGCACCAATAACCTCTACAGCACAAGGTACGTTGTGGATCTGTACCTCTGGTCCTTCCTAGAAGGCGCCTAGAGACATTTTAAGACCCATTGCTCCCTTTGTGGTATAGCCAAGAAACCTTAACAAACTGGTGAGGTTATTAATCGTACCGTCTCCCCTCATGTGAGCATTCATACTGTATCCTTCTTCCTTCTTTGAAACTACCTGTCATCTGCATCCCTTTACAGGGTGGCTTGTATTTTGTAATGTTGTTAGAGTGTCTGTTGTGATTAATAAAGTAGATAATTTGAATACAACCTTGACTGGACATTCCTTTTATCCATAGGTAATAATTGTATTTACGCTGTGTTGCAATTAACCAACGATCCATGGCCTTTCGGAGTCATGGATCGTCCACATTACCAACATTGATGAGGAGGTTTACAATTTGCTTGTTATTCCAATCTGTTTGGATCTCTTCAGGTGTATTAGGGCATGGGGCTGATTAGAAACCGAGATTCACCCCTGGACCACTGGTATCCCAGACCTTGATTCGTCACAGTAGTAATAGAAAAGCTTGCAGTACCGTTACGTGTACCACTGATTTGATCATATTCTCTTTGGTTATTGCTTCTTTTTTTGGTTGGAATTATTTTTTCTCCTTATTTTTCTTTGATGTTTGTTGGGATTATTTGCCTGGTGAGTAAATGCAGCTAACATGCCACCAATCTTTATGTATCTTTGTACGTATGTGTCGGATTTAGAAAGAGCAACCCTAGCTGCGAAGCAAGAAAGGGTTCACCTTTGGGTTTACAACTAAGGGTGTAGGGTAGCAGAAGAGCTGGGATGGATAAGGGGGATTACAGTTCAGTTGTTCAATCAGTGATTGGTGAGATGTTCTTTGGGGAAAACAGTCTTCAAGTCCCTCCGAAAGTGTGGGAAAGAGCACCAACACTCTTTTAATGGATCTTTAAAGAGCGGACAGGCCTTGTTCAATGTACTAGAGCATGAAGAAAGCAGATTGATTTCTGGCATGGAGGAGCTTGCTTGCGTCACCGAAGTCATGATCTCGCTTCCCTGACTCCCTCTGGTAGCCTGATGGATGTTTAAGATAGCTTGCATTAACTTGAAAAAGTCTCCATCTCCACTTGCCCAAGTCTTTGGAGGAGGAAGAAAATCAGGGGCTGGCTCTTTCGAAAAAGTTCCATAAACTGCTATGAAAAGGCCATCTTTGAAGACAAAAGGCTTTATTTAGATGCAATAATCCTGAATGCCCCCAAGAAAATGAAGGCACGTTCTTCAGATTTTGTATCCCACTCATGTGTCAAGGGCGATCTTGTGCTCCCCCACAGAAACTGAGGAGCTTTTAACCTGATTTTTACAAAAAAAGATTAGGCATCCAGACAGGATAGCCATTGAGAAGGTTTCTGCATATCCCGTAATCACATCAGCTAATACATCATATGACCCTTATACTCATTTTGCTTACAGAGACACCTCTCCCAAAAACATCTTAACGGTGTAAATAGCTCAATATCCTACTCCCAGTCCTCCATCCAGCCTTCTTGTGCCATGCTATAGCGGTTTCAGATGCAGAACATCCATGGACCATTTCTATGTGGGTTTCACGTTGTATTAACTGTTGCGTTACATTGAGACCACCCTTAACCTGGGGAGTTCCTTCCCACCTGCAATCAAGGAGCCCGCAATTTACACACGTACGCTTTGTTAGTGCTGGCCTTACTGTAGACTCATATAGAGTCACACAAATCTCACCCCCTGTGCCCACAGGGAGCCAAGAACCAGGCCGGGGGTTAGGAAATATATTTGTATTTATTTGAATGACAAATAATGGAGATAACTTTAAATGACATACGCCACCTTCTTTGTGGCTCACAATTAAACCTCCTGTTACACAAATAAATCACACAAGTTGGTTGGGAAAAACACAAATCACAAAACTTTATACAGATTTCATTTTAAGAAATAATCAAACTAGCAAAAAAGTGGGGGGCGGTCAAAAAGTCCACTAGTGACACCAGCGCTAATGCCTACTAATAAGGTTGTAACGACGGCAGCGTTCAACATTTAGTTTGAGGGAGCCTAGACCCAGTCCCCTCAGTAGAAAACAGGGTGAATTTAACCAGTGAACTGCGCCAAGTTACAGACAATACATGAAAACAGTTTTAATGTATTTTTAATTTCGTTCTACATCCTGACACGTGTTTCGAGCCGAGCAAAGCTCTTCCTCTGAGGCTGTACATGCATTGACAGTTGATAGGAAAAATTACATGTGCAGTTAGTTGTTACATACATAAAATAACGGCCAAACCAGGTAGAACAAAGAAAGGGGGAGAGAGGGGAGTTATTGCCAGGTTTGTAGTGCAAATTGCATTACATCATAAAATAAGTTAATTGCAGGTTGGCATGACAATGAATAAAATGAACAATCATAAGCGAAAGAAAATGCATGTAAGCAGTTACCATATCAGTGATGGCATCAAAATAATTCCAGATTCAGGAAAGAAAATAGAAACGACAAACAGAATTAGTGTGATGCGGTGATTAGACAGCCATGGATAAAATTAATGGCTAATTAGCCTGTATTCTAAATGGTAATTTGAATCTTAATATTTACCGACGAGTGCTTGTCCAATTGTGTAGGCTGTGCAGGAAAGAAATTTATAACCATATCAACATACGATGTATAACAAGAGTATAAGTACTTGAACCATAGTTTATCAAGGGTCAACACTTACCAATAACTTGCTTAGTTTACGAATAGAATGAGAACGCTATATCGGAGAGAAAATATAAAATATGTGGCTGTATATTAGTATATGATAGAAAGGACGGATGTCAGATTGCCAATTCAGGTCATTCAAGATTAAAGATTACCTGAGTTCCAATTGCAATTGAGCAATTATATGTAACTGTGTCAGCCCCAAGTTACCGCCGTGGGTGGAAATAATCGATACCACAAGCAATCCATTCCGTAGATCGCAAATAATCCCCATAGCACAAATTGCCAGCCGATACAAGAAAGGAAAGAGAAGCCTAAATTAGGGAATTGTCAATTATTAATGATCGGACATAGTTAAGAGGCAGGGACCTTGTCAAAGCAACACGCGTCCTACTCACCAGCCTTCCAGCATCGAACTGATTCAAGAGAGAGCACGCACGAGCACTGTCTCATGTCTATTAAAGGAAACTGAACAGCGGAACCGAGCAAAACAGTCAATCTAATCGCGGCCACCACTTTGGGTGAGGGAATTGACCATAGCCCATCACATTGAAAGCATATTCACATCCCACGGTTAGCAACAGGGTACTAAAAACAAATAAAATGGTGGGACCATGTGGAAATGAAAGACAGGAGACAAAACACGTGCTGCAATAATCTTTATTATTGCCGTATGGTTGATCAGGAAAGAGTCAATAACTGAAAGGTGAAGTATATCAATAATAAACTGAAAGTTCTGGCGGTTGCTTCACCGTGGGGTTTTTTCTTCCCCAATTGCCCTTGGGATAAGGCTGTGGTCCTTTAACTCGGGTTATCTGGGTAGGCCCACCACTCGGGGTTGCCTGCGTGCTCCTTCTCGGTGTCCTGTGAATATAACAGAGAGCCTTGTTTAGAAAAGGCGGGCTTTTATATACTTCACTGGTTTCAAATCCCCACCAATGAGCAGACGTCTTGCCTAGCTCGTCTGTTATTGGTTGGGAAGGTTTGGTCCCGCCTCCCTTAAGACCGGGTTCCCCTGCCGTCAGTTTCGCCTGCCCCTGTAGCATGGGGACTGTTCCTGAAGCGTTTCCATCGCGGCATCCATGCGGCGCCGGGACTTGGGGTCATAGGGGTGGCCCCTGATGTCGGGGTTCTTACTCCTCCTCGGCCGCGGGCCGCGGCCTGCTTCCTGACAAGGTTCCCGCCCCCTTCCCAGTCCGGGTCGGCGACTCCAGTAAGGTGGGTAGCTAACCCCGCTGTAGCGTTCTGCTGGGGCGGCTCCGCTCCCGTCAGGCTCGCCGAGTTCGTCCGATGTGTGCGAGTTGCCGGCTTTTCCCAAGTCCGCTGCCGGCACCTCTTCACACATACCCACCCCGGGATCTGGCCGATCGGGCCAGTGAGAGCACCTGGACAGGTAGTCTGCCACCAGCTGAAATCTGCCTGGTCTATGCAGAGTCAGAAAGTCAAAGGGTTGTTGGGAGAGGAACCAGCGGAGAACCCTCTGGTTGGTATCTTTGTGTCGGGCAAGCCATTGCAGAGGTGCATGGTCCGAGAACAACGTGAACCGACGACCAACCAGATAGTACTTGAGTGATTCAATCGCCCATTTGATGGCCAGGCATTCCTTCTCAATCGTGGAGTAGGCCGACTCATGTGGCAGCAACTTTCGGCTGATGAAGCATATGGGCCGCAGTTCCGATTCTTGTTCCTGCGACAGGACGGCGCCCAAGCCATGGTCCGAGGCATCAGTCTGGAGGAAGAACTGCCTCTGAAAGTCGGGACAACATAATACCGGATCAGATGTGATCCTTTCCTTTAGAAGGTCTATGGCCCTTAGGGCGGCTTCGTTATTGGTCAGGTTTGGGTTCCCTTTGAGTCTCAGCGCATCGGTGAGTGGCGCGGCTATGGAAGAAAAATCGGGAATAAACCTCCTATAATAACCAACGAGCCCCAGAAAAGCCCGTATTTGTTTCCTGTTCACAGGTGTTGGGATGCGATGAATGGCCTCGGTTTTGGACATCTGTGGTTTCAGCATTCCACCCCCCACCACGTGTCCGAGGTACTTTGTTTCGTGAGTTCCCATCGTGGTCTTACTGGGATTGATGTGAAGGCCTGCTCTATGTAGGTCGGCTACAACCGTTTCCAAGTGGTTCAGATGATCCTCCCAGGTTTTGCTGTATATGACGATATCGTCAAGGTAGGCCGCTGCATATCCCTCATACGGTCTTAGGATGATGTCCATAAGTCTCTGGAAGGTGGCAGGTGCCCCATGTAGGCCAAAAGGAAGAACCTTAAACTGATACAGTCCCCTCGGTGTGGAAAAGGCGGTTTTTTCTTTATCCTGGGGTCGCAAAGGGATCTGCCAGTATCCCTTTGTTAGGTCTAGAGTACTCAAATACTGGGCAGCGCCGAGTCCCTCTAACAACTCGTCCATCCGTGGCATTGGGTATGCTTCGTAACTAGACACGCTGTTCAGCTGCCTGTAGTCCATGCAGAAGCGGATTGAGCCATCAGGTTTAGGGACCAGAACGATGGGCGATGACCAAGCGCTGACTGAAGGCTCAATGATGTCTAGGTGTAACATTTCATCTACCTCAGTGTTTATGATTTGTCTCCGGGCTTCGGGTATCCGATAGGGTCTGAGCCGTACCACCTGTCCGGACTCTGTTTTTATCTCATGTTCAAGTATTTTGGTCCTCCCTGGTAAGGTGGAAAAGGCTTCTCTGTAGGGTAGTAGCCTATACATTAGCTCCGTTCTCATGATTGGCGATAGGGTGTTCCCCCACTGGACGTGGTCCAGGGAACCGGGGTCCGGGTTCGCGGTTTCCAACGTTTCTATGTCGCCGATGGTTCCTAGTGCTGATACTAGGGGTTCATTCCACTCCTTTAACAAGTTGATGTGGTATATTTGGTCCGGGTTGGTTCGGTCAGGTTGGTGCACCCTATAGGTCACGGGACTGAGAACATCCGTGATCTTATATGGGCCTTTCCATCTGGCCAGTAATTTGTTGGCGCTGGTAGGTAAGAGTACGAGTACCTGGTCTCCTGGGCTGAAACACCTCATTCTGCTCCCCTTATTATAGTTTTTCTCTTGTATGTTCTGGGCATGAGAGAGGTTGGCTTCCGCCAAGGCACGCAGTGCGCTTAAATGTTCCTTCAGTTCCTCGGTATATTCGGTTAGGGTCATTTCTTCGGCGGCCTCCCATTCTTCCTTAACCAGGTCTAGTATTGTTCGGGGTTGTCTCCCGAACAGGAGCTCAAAGGGGGAAAACCCCGTGGAGGACTGCGGCGTGTCTCTAAGGACCATCAGAACAAGAGGTATCGCCCTATCCCAGTTCTGGGCATCTGGTCCTGTCACCCTTCTCAACATTTTCTTTATCGTTTTATTATATCTTTCGACTAAGCCGTCGGTTTGGGGATGATACACTGATGTTCTTAGCTGCTTAATGTGTAGGCGTTCGCACACTTGTCGTAGTAAGGTCGACATGAAATTCGTCCCTTGGTCAGTGATGATTTCTGAGGGTAAGCCAACTCGGGCAAAGAAGGGTATGAGTTGATCACATAGTTGTCTGGCTGACGTCCCCTTAAGGGGAAATGCTTCAGGATAGCGTGTAGCGTAGTCGACTACGACCAGCATGTATTTATACCCTCTACTGGCTGGATCCAATGGACCGACAATATCCATGCCGATCCTCTGGAATGGTACTGTAATAAGGGGCATCTTTTGTAGAGGAGCTTTAGCTGGTTTTACTCCACTCGTTAGTTGACAGGTAGGGCATCTTTTGCAAAACTGGGCCACCTCCCCATAGATTCCCGGCCAATAAAACCGTTTGAGTATATTTTGCTGCGTTTTCAGTGAAGCCATGTGGCCTCCACAAGGATGGTTGTGGGCTAATTGCAGTACTATGGGGCGTTGCTTTCTGGGTAAAACTAACTGTTCCTTAACAGTCCCATCATCTGCCTTATATCTTCGGTACAGTAGACCTTGATGAAGCACAAATCCTGGTCCCCTGGAAAGATCTGGATCCCCTTCCGGTGTAGCCCTCTCTCGGGCTACCTTGAGGGTGTTGTCCGTTAGGGTTTCTGTCCTAATGCTATCCTCATTATCCTCTAATTTCCAGTCGATGGCTCTAGTCATATAACAAGCCTGACACCAGTCCATACGGCTTCGTCTCTTTTTATTGATGAGGGTTCCTGGACCAGACATGTCCCTTCCGGGTTCTGGCTCGGGACCTACTTCCCTTCTCCCCTCCTTCGTCATCAGTGCCTGGTCAAAGTTAGGTAAATCAGTCCCTATGACTACCGGGGCAGGCAGAAAAGGTAGGACGGCAGCCCTCAAGGGTGACAACTCCCCGTTTATTTCAATAGCCACATTTTTCATCGGATAATGTTTTATATCTCCATGTATACATTTAATAGGTACGGATACGTTTAGTAAGTTGGGTTTGCTACTTACAGTAGGTAATATGGCGGTTTGCCGGCTGCCGCTGTCAAGTAGACCACGTGTGGGTCTGCCGTCGACTCGTATGTCCACGATGTAGGGACCGGGTACGCTCTCTTCTTGTAGCGCGTGCAGGTACCCAATATCCATTGGTTCAGCGGGTCTTCTCCTGGGACAGAACCGGGCTATGTGGCCCCATTCGTTGCACTCAAAGCACTGAGGTTGCCGATATCCTGGACTGGTCCCAGCAGACTTGTCTTCGATTCCAGACCTCTTCTCTTCTGGCCTCCGAACCGCCTCCTCGGGTTGTCTCCATCTCAACTGTTGTGGTCTGACCCCTTTGGTCAGTGGGGCATCAGTCATTGGTACTGCTATGCGCGCTGTTATCCCTGTGGGTGGAAACCTGTGGTACCCAGCCTTTTGATAAGCCGAGGCAATATCCACCGCTTCAGTTAGGGAGGGTCTGTGATGTTGCCTCACCCACCTCTGCATTTGTCCTGGCAGGGCTTCTACGAACTGCTCAAGGATAATCTTGTCAAGTATCGGTTGAGTTACGACCGTCGGAGTTGACAGCCACTTTTCCGCCAGGTCTTTTATTCGATAATACAACTGCCGTGTGTTTTCCCTAGGCCGTAACTTGGTGTCCCTTAGTTGAATTCGATAGGCCTCTTCATCAAGGCCAAGGCGATCCAGTACAGCCGCCTTTATCTCACCATAGGGAGTATTACCGGTGGGGTTTGCCGCCTGGTAGGCTCCTTGCATGACGCCGGACAACAAGGGGGCGACATATTGTCCCCATCGTTCGGGGTGCCACTGTGCGTTCCTGGCTATTCTTTCGAAGCTTGTAAAAAAGAAGGCAGGGTCCTCGCCGTCTTTATACTTTTGTAGTAATGCGGATGGGACCATTGGTTGCGTCCTAGAGCTAGCCACCATATCGGTTAGCTTCGATATAGTGTCATGATGTTTATCCTGTGCCGTAGTTTGCACCGTGCTTTGTAACTGCAATGCCTGCTGGAAGGCTTGGCGGTCGGCAGCTGCTTGTTGGTTTTGTATCTGAACCAACTGCTGCAGTTGCTGCTGTCCTTCCGACAGCGTTTTGATCAATGCCTCCATCGCGCCGCCGTGTATCCCACCTTCGTCGCCAGTTGTGGAAATGAAAGACAGGAGACAAAACACGTGCTGCAATAATCTTTATTATTGCCGTATGGTTGATCAGGAAAGAGTCAATAACTGAAAGGTGAAGTATATCAATAATAAACTGAAAGTTCTGGCGGTTGCTTCACCGTGGGGTTTTTTCTTCCCCAATTGCCCTTGGGATAAAGCTGTGGTCCTCTAACTCGGGTTATCTGGGAAGGCCCACCACTCGGGGTTGCCTGCGTGCTCCTTCTCGGTGTCCTGTGAATATAACAGAGAGCCTTGTTTAGAAAAGGCGAGCTTTTATATACTTCACTGGTTTCAAATCCCCACCAATGAGCAGACGTCTTGCCTAGCTCGTCTGTTATTGGTTGGGAAGGTTTGGTCCCGCCTCCCTTAAGACCGGGTTCCCCTGCCGTCAGTTTCGCCTGCCCCTGTAGCATGGGGACTGTTCCTGAAGCGTTTCCATCGGCGGCATCCATGCGGCGCCGGGACTTGGGGTCAAAGGGGTGGCCCCTGATGTCGGGGTTCTTACTCCTCCTCGGCCGCAGGCCGCGGCCTGCTTCCTGACAAGGTTCCCGCCCCCTTCCCAGTCCGGGTCGGCGACTCCAGTAAGGTGGGTAGCTAACCCCGCCGTAGCGTTCTGCTGGGGCGGCTCCGCTCCCGTCAGGCTCGCCGAGTTCGTCCGATGTGTGCGAGTTGGCGGCTTTTCCCAAGTCCGCTGCCGGCACCTCTTCACAGACCACCACCCACCATGGATAGGTCAATTGTCAATGCAATTAAGATGCCCAATATTCTGTTGTCAATTGCATTAAAGCCCCATCAACATAAACTGCCATGGCTGTGTAACCTGCTGCATCACTAATGCCATTGGTATCGTGGAAACAATCATATCACGGGGAGTGTACCTCCCAAATATAGCACCGGAGTGATGTGTTTGCATCCCCAGAGCCGGTGGCACTTCCAACTAAAGAATAAGATAATAGAATTGAATAGGGGGAATAGATGACTGTGTATAAAGTCAATGCACCTATTAACATAATTGCAGTCATTAGTAGAGTGGAACAATAGTATCTATATATAATTGTGTAACAGTTTGACACTATACTTTAAAAAAAACCATTACAGACCATCAATTGGAACACAGTTTTACCATTATTATATATAATTGTTGCATAATACTTAGTCAAGGCCAATTTAAACAATAATTTACACTGAGGTGCACATTCAGTCATAGGAAAACATAAAAATCATTATCCGAATTGAGTCCTCGAGTAACCAATCTGTGTTTACAAATAAGTCTTGCTTCCAATTGTCTAAGTCTGAGTTCCATATTACCTCCTCTCTTAGAGGGACATATCTGAGCCAAACCAATAAAGCGTAAATCCTTAGTCTCATCAAGTTGATGTGATGTCTGCCAATGCAGCGCTAATGGGTATTTCGATTCCTGTTTATTCAATGTGGCCAAATGTTCCCGAATGAGGATCTTGAGGGGCCTGATAGTGCTTCCTATGTAAAATAATCCACAAACACAAATGATGCAGTATACTACAAACTTAGTGTTACAGTTGATAAAAAAAATTGATAACATGTTTTCCCATTATGCCAAAATGTAGAACTTCAGATTCAACAGTGTATGGACACATATTGCAGCTTCCACATTTGTGAAAGCCATTGGCCCGCCCTTGAGCTAACCATGTCTTGGCCGTAGGTGTTTGAGACATGAAGGATGGGCAGAGGATATTTTTCAAAGTCGGTGCTCTACAAAATATTATTGATGGATTCGGTTCAAGCATTTTAGTTAAATCACCATCAAGGTGTAGAATATTCCAGTGGCGTTTGAGGATGGCATAAACACTATTACTGTCTCTGTTATATCGTGTGATCAATCTAATTTTATTATGTGGCTCGTTACCTGAGATTTGTCTAGTTTTGGGTTTAAGTAAATCCGCTCTCTTCATACTAGACACTTCCCGTTCAACTTTGGTCAGCAATGAGGGTTGGTACCCTCGTGCTGCAAATTGGTCATGTATAAAGATTTTTACCGCCCTAAAATCAGCATCCAGCGAACAATTCCTTTTTGCCCTGCTATATTCACCCTTCGGAATATTAATGATAACGGACTTTTTATGCAAACTAGATGAATGTAAAACAGCATTAACTGAAGTTGGTTTACGAAAGGTTTTTGTTATAAAGCCATCAGGAGACACAGAAATATTTAGATCGAGAAAATCAATAGAACAGGTGGAATAATGGTATGTAAATTGTAAACCCCAATTGTTTGCATTAAAAAAAATAACACATTGGCGTAAATCCACCTCACTCCCAGTCCAGAGCATGATAACATCATCAATCAATCTTTTCCAAAAATATATAAAGTGTGTGAAGTCATTATTCAGAAACACATATTGCTGTTCAAATTGGTGCATGAATATGTTAGCCACAGAGGGAGCAAAACTGGCCCCCATTGCAATCCCAATAAGTTGTCCATAATATGTATTGTTGAATAGAAAGACATTGTTTTGCAAAGCACAAAAGAGTAGTTCCTTGATCATTTCAATATGCAGGTGATATGATGCTGATTTATGTCGAAAAATGTAAGTGATACTGTCAATTGCTTTCAGGTGATCAATAGATGTGTATAATGACTTGACATCAAGTGTGACCTGTAAAACATCAGAGATAGGTGGCAATTGTGCAAGAATATCTTAAATATGCATAGTGTCACGTATGTATGTAGGTGTAGTATATACCAAAGGTGAAATACATTCATTTACATAGATTGAAATTGGTTCCATAATCCCTCCTTGACCACTAATAATAGGTCTACCTTCTGGTATCTTCGTGAACTGCTTGTGAATCTTAGGTAAAAAGTATGCAGTTGGCCTGGTGGGTTTGTCAGAAATCGAAAAAGATTTTTCCAACTCTGTAATGATACCTAGTTTGTACCATTTCCCAATTAGGGAATAAACTGTGTTGCGTATATGTAGGATTGAATTATTTTTCAAAATAGCATAACATCCAGGTGAATTCAAGTGGGCCAGTGCCATTGAGATATAGTCAGCTTTGTCCATAATTACAACGTTACCTCCTTTATCAGCCTCCTTAATCACAAGCGAGTCATTGGAAGCTAGCTTGTGAAGGGCTTGTTGTTGTGCTGACGTTAGGTTAGATTGTATAGGATAAGAATGAGAAGAGCAGCGATCACAAAGTAAATGAATGTCATTGGTCACAGCTCGGTGAAAAGTGTCTATTATATTGTCTTCTGAAAAAATAGGAGTACATTTTGATTTGTTTGCAAATTCTTTCATTTTCAAATTGCAATGTTGTATGTCCAACTCTTTCATAATATCCAAGAGGTTGCTCTCACGGTCAGAAATTGCATCATCAATAGACATGAGTATATGAGTGCTCATCATGGTTTGCAAAGAGAGTTCTGAAAGTTCAGCTACAGGTGTTTTAGGAGAATACTGTTTTACTTGTGTGGCAATTTTTTTTTAAATTTAAGTTTCCTAATGAACTTAAATAAGTAAATCTGTATCTGAACATAATCATTCTTACTAGATGGTGCAAAAGAAAGACCTTTATTTAGTAGTGAGTGTTCTTCTGAAGAGAGCTGATATTGACTTAAGTTATGAATCGGATCTATCTCCACTGATTTGGATCGTTTTGGTTCTGAAGGGATTTCTGGGATGAGGCTCTGGTTAGCCGTTGACCGAGTGTGGATTATTTTACATAGGAAGCATTATCAGGCCCCTCAAGATCTGCATTCGGGAACATTTGGCCTCATTGAATTAACAGGAAGCGAAATACCCATTAGCGCTGCATTGGCAGACATCACATCAACTTGATGAGACTAAGGATTTGTGCTTTATTGGTTTAGCTCAGATATGTCCCTGTAAGAGAGGAGGTAATATGGAACTCAGACTTAGACAATTGGAAGCAATACTTATTTTTAAACACAGATTGGTTACTCGAGGACTCAATTCGGATCATGAATTTCATGTTTTCCTATGACTGAATCTGCACCTCAGCGTAAATTATTGTTTAAATTGGCCTTGACTAAGTATTATGCAACAATTATATATAATAATGGTAAAACTGTGTTCCAATTAATGGTCTGTAATGGTTTTTTTAAAGTATAGTGTGAAACTGTTACACTATTGTATATAGATACTATTGTTCCACTCTACTAATGACTGCAATCATGTTAATATGTCCATTGATTTTATACACAGTCATCTATTCCCCCTATTCAATTTTATTATCTTATACTTTGGTTGGAAGTGCCACTGGCTCTGGGGATGCAAACACATTACTCCGGTGCTATATTTGGGAGGTGCACTCCCCGTGATACGATTGTTTCCACGATACCAATGGCATTAGTGATGCGGCAGGTTACACAGCCATGGCAGTTTATGTTGATGGGGCTTTAATGCAATTGACAACACAATATTGGGCATCTTAATTGCACTGACAATTGACCTTCTTCTTATTCTTTTCATATACAATCTAACCTAACGTCAGCACAACAACAAGCCCTTCACAAGCTAGCTTCCAATGACTCGCTTGTGATTAAGGAGGCTGATAAAGGAGGTAACGTTGTAATTATGGACAAAGTTGACTATATCTCAATGGCACTGGCACTGGCCCACTTGAATTCACCTGGATGTTATGCTATTTTGAAAAATAATCCAATCCTGCATGTACGCAACACAGTTTATTCTCTAATTGAGAAATGGTACAAACTAGGTATCATTACAGAGTTGGAAAAATGTTTTTTGATTTCTGACAAACCCACCATGCCAACTGCATACTTTTTACCTAAGATTCACAAGCAGTTCACGAAGATACCGGAAGGTAGACCTATTATTGGTGGTCAAGGAGGGATTATGGAACCAATTTCAATCTATGTAAATAAATGTATTTCACCTTTGGTATATACTACACCTACATACATACGTGACACTATGCATTTTCTAGATATTCTTGCACAATTGCCACCTATCTCTGATGTTTTACTGGTCACATTTGATGTCAAGTCATTATACACATCTATTGATCACCTGAAAGCAATTGACAGTATCACTTACATTTTTCAGCATAAATCAGCATCATATCACCTGCATATTGAAATGATCAAGGAACTACTCTTTTGTGCTTTGCAAAACAATGTTTTTCTATTCAACGATACATATTATCGACAACTTATTGGGATTGCAATGGGGGCAAGTTTTGCTCCCTCTGTGGCTAACATATTCATGCACCAATTTGAACAGCATTATGTGTTTCTGAATAATGACTTCACAAACTTTATATATCTTTGGTTTATTGATGATGTTATCATGCTCTGGACTGGGAGTGAAGAGGATTTACGCCAATTTGTTATTTTTTTTAATGCAAACAATTGGGGTTTACAATTGTTCCACCTGTTCTATTGATTTTCTCGATCTAAATATTTCTGTGTCTCCTGATGGCTTTATAACAAAAACCTTTCGTAAACCAACTTCAGTTAATGCTGTTTTACATTCATCTAGTACGCATAAAAAGTCCGTTATCAATAATATTCCGAAGGGTGAATGTATCAGGGCAAAAAGGAATTGTTCGCTGGATGCTGATTTTAGGGCGGAAACAATCTTTATACATGACCAATGTGCAGCATGAGGGTACCAACCCTCATTGCTGACCAAAGTTGAACGTGAAGTGTCTAGTATGAAGAGAGCGGATTTACTTAAACCCAAAACTAGCCAAATCTCAGGTAACGAGCCACATAATAAAATTAGATTGATCACACGGTATAACAGAGACAGTAATAGTGTTTATGCCATCCTCAAACGCCACTGGCATCTTCTACACCTTGATAGTGATTTAACTAAAATGCTTGAACCGAATCCATCAATAATATTTTGTAGAGCACCAACTTTGAAAAATATCCTCTGCCCATCCTTCATGTCTCAAGCACCAACGGCCGAGACATGGTTAGCTCAAGGGCTAGCCAATGGCTTTCAAAAATGTGGAAGCTGCAGTATGTGTCCGTACACTTTTGAATCTGAAGTTCTAGATTTTGGCATAACGGGAAAACATGTTATCAATTTTTTTATCAACTGTAACACTAAGTTTGTAGTATACTGCATTATTTGTGTTTGTGGATTATTTTACATAGGAAGCACTATCAGGCCCCTCAAGATCCGCATTCGGGAACATTTGGCCTCATTGAATAAACAGGAATCGAAAAAACCCATTAGCGCTGCATTGGCAGACATCACATCAACTTGATGAGACTAAGGATTTACGCTCTATTGGTTTAGCTCAGATATGTCCCTCTAAGAGAGGAGGTAATAGGGAACTCAGACTTAGACAATTGGAAGCAAGACTTATTTGTAAACACAGATTGGTTACTCGAGGACTCAATTCGGATCACGAATTTCATGTTTTCCTATGACTGAATCTGCACCTCAGCGTAAATTATTGTTTAAATTGGCCTTGACTAAGTATTATGCAAAATTATATATAATTATGGTAAAACTGTGTTCCAATTGATGGTCTGTAATGGTTTTTTTAAAGTATAGTGTCAAACTGTTACACAATTGTATATAGATACTATTGTTCCACTCTACTAATGACTGCAATCATGTTAATAGGTGCATTGACTTTATACACAGTCATCTATTCCCCCTATTCAATTTTATTATCTTATTGTTTGGTTGGAAGTGCCACCGGCTCTGGGGATGCAAACATATTACTCCAGTGCTAAATTTCGGATGTACACTCCCGGTGATATGATTGTTTCCACAATACCAATGGCATTAGTGATGCGGCAGGTTACACAGCCATGGCAGTTTATGTTGATGGGGCTTTAATGCAATTGACAACACAACATTGGGCATCTTAATTGCACTGACAATTGACCTATCCGTGGTGGGTGGTGGTCCCACCATTTTATTTGTTTTAGTACCTTGTTGCTAACCGTGGGGTGTGAATATGCTTTCAATGTGATGGGCTATGGTCAATTCCCTCATCCAAAATGGCGGCCGCGATTAGATTGACTGTTTTGCTCGGTTCCGCGGTTCAGTTTCCTTTAATTGACATGTGACAGTGCTTGTGCGTGCTCTATCTTGAATCGGTTCGATGCAGGAAGGCTGGTGAGTAGGACGCGTGTTACTTTGACACGGTCCCTGCCTCTTAACTATGTCCGATCATTAATAATTGACAATTGCCTAACTTGGGCTTCTCTTTCCTTTCTTATATTGGCTGGCAATTTGTGCTATGGGGATTATTTGCGATCTACGGAATGGATTGATTGTGGTATCGATTATTTCCACCCACGGCGGTAACTTGGGACTGACACAGTTACATATAATTTCTCACTTGCAATTGCAATTGGAACTCAGGTAATCTTTAATGACCTGAATTGGCAATCTGACATCTGTCCTTTCTATCATATACTAATATACAGCCACATATTATAGATTTTCTCTCCGATATAGCGTTCTCATTCTATTCGTAAACTAAGCAAGTTATTGGTAAGTGTTGACCCTTGATAAACTATGGTTCAAGTACTTATACTCTTGTTATATATTGTATGTTGATTTGGTTATAAATTTCTTTCCTGCACAGCCTACACAATTGGACAAACACTCGTAGGTAAATATTGAGATTCAAATTACCATTTAGAACACAGGCTAATTAGCCATTAATGTTATCCATGGCTGTCTAATCACCGCATCACACTAATTCTGTTTGTCGTTTCTATTTTCTTTCCTGAATCTGGAATTATTTTGATGCCATCACTGATATGGTAACTGCTTACATGCATTTTCTTTCGCTTATGATTGTTCATTTTATTCATTGTCATGCCAGCCTGCAATTAACTTATTTTATGATGTCATGCAATTTGCACTATAAACCTGGCAATAACTCCCCTCTCTCCTCCTTTCTTTGTTCTACCTGGTTTGGCCGTTATTTGATGTATGTAACAACTAACTGCACATGTCATTTTTCAATCAACTGTCAATGGATGTACAGCCTCAAAGGAAGAGCTTTGCTCGAAACACGTGTCAGGCTGTAGAGCGAAATTAAAAATACATTACAACTGTTTTCATGTATTGTCTGTAACTTGGCGCAGTTCACTGGTTAAATTCACAAAATAATCAAACAAGTCAATGAACAAAATCAATTTACATGTGTAATGCTGTGCAATTTCGATTTTCCTGCCCGCAAGCAATTCTCCCCACCCCCAAAACCCAAGCATGCATCACCCTTCCATTCAAAGGCCAGGTCTAGGGAGTGGGGACAGTTTCTGAAGCTTGTTTTCATACCCTCCTTACTTAAAGGTCTGTGTTGGGTATTTTGGACAGAAAGTTTGGGATGATTTAGGACTTTTGGATTTTCAGACCCCCTTCCACTTAAAGGCCTGTGTTAGGGGAAGGTGGACAGTACAACTTTGGTATGCTTTAAGAATTTTGGATTTTCAGACCCCCTCCACTTAAAGACCTGTGTTAGGGGAAGTTGGACCCATAGGACTACCCAATTTAATTACAGTCTATAGTTTTCAGCGTATACCGAGAATGAGCTTTGTTAATTTCGAATTTTACCAAAAATCACCTTTGGTGTTCTGCCAAGGGGAATATATTAAATTCATATTTTAGTTAAGTAGGCTAAGGATTTTGCCCCCCCACCCCCCACCACCACCATCCACTATTAGGGGAAAAGGTTTAAGGCAAGCAGATTCCCCCACCTGGTTTCAATTGGCCCAATTCTACTCACATTGAGCGTCTGTGTATAAAATTACAGAAAGCCAGCTGCATTTCAGGAACCTGTTGGAGAACCGAGCAGGGGCCTGGTCGCTCCACTCTCAAGGATGGACCCCAGCTCCTCACCATAGGACCCAGTCAGCTTTAAGGCCTCCCCAGCAATAGTCGGCTCCACCCAGATACAATCTCAGCAATTTCTTCTGGTGTTTCCTTGTGGCTGTCAAATGATAATTTTCAGCAGCTCTCTCCTTTCCTCATAGTACATCCACTTTATATACCAGTGATGATGGCATCAAGATTTCAATACTGAACGATGCCCTGCAAGAATTCTTGCAACTAGTATTGGACAGTTACCTATCTCGGGTTTGCATGGAAAGACCGAAAAAAAGACTGAATGCACAATTAGACTATTAGTGGTTGAAAAGCCTGAATCCCAAAATACTGAACAAGGGGGGGTGGGGGTTGTGGTAGTGTCCCTCGCTCCCCTAGTTCAGTATTATGGGCTTCAGGGGGCAAGGGAGTGTCCCCCACATACATTACATGCGTGGCGGGGAGCAACAAAAAAAAAACAATGATCGAGTTACAAAATGCGAAGAAGTGGTGTTCACTATTTTTTAACGTACACCCCCTTTCTCACTACCCCAAGTCCAGGTTCTTTCTAAGGATTGTTTTAGGAGTCTGGAGCAGACATATGGCAATTCCCATTTGCAATCCCCTTTTGTTTTCATGTCAACTTTTGTAAAAAATCTAGTTATGTGGCAAAACTTTGTGCTTGCTAATAACTGCTACAATGTATTTATATTCTGATTAAGCTAATCATGGGGAATTTAATGTAACAACAGCTGGGTCTGCGCCATGTTGCATGGCCATTTGTCAATTTTCTGCCATTTTTACAAAAAGCACAATAGTAAGGAACCTGTCATTTACTCCCCAAACTCCTAATTTTACCCTTCAGCAGCACGCCAATTCCCAAATACGGGACACGTTCAGTGCAGCCTGGAGCACCTTTTAGCTGGCCATTACAATTCCCTAAGACGCAGGTAGATGGATTTTATTTCAACAAAATGGGCTAGAAATTATCTAAAAAATTACACGAAGATTAAGGCAGTATGATTTATGGTTGCAGGGAAAAATGCCCAAATGATAATAGTCCTTTTAAATTAATAGCAAATCTTCATGTTATGCACATTGTAGATCTCTGGTTTGCAGGCCATTTGCCACTCTGGGTAAGTCTGTAACAATTTTGATTATTATCCTCTTTGTTGTTTGAAGTGTAGGCCGCAGATCGTAAATACCTCGGATGCACCGGCCAACATAGAGATCCCCCGAACCACATTCCAGTCATGCGCTGGCTAAAATATTTGGCCTGCACAGAACATAGGACCAGTCATTTGAAGGACAGTCCTCACCTGATACTACTATTTGGATGATACCCAAATCCTCAACAAACGTACCAAGACACCAAACCCTAATCAACCGGATCTCTGCATCGCATATATCAATGTATGAATGACCACAAAACCTAGACCCAAATACAACACAATATATGATATTTTGTGCTAAAACAATCAACCACACAAACAACTGAAGAAAAGCAAACTTGACCCCATATGACAGCAACAGTAAAAATATTGGAATTCCTCATGGGCAGCTCCCTCACACTTGAAGCAGCAGTTAAAGCCATGGGATTATATGTGCTTTTGCTGAAATAAATGACAATTTACTTCGACAAAATAACTTTGAATTGCTTGCCCATTTTCTTTTTTTAATAAAATGGTCCCCATACTTCCCATTCCCCAACACTAACACCCCACCCTTAATCCCCCTACCCAACCCTATACCTCTTACCTTAAAATACACAAGTATCCCCCTATCAAAGCAATTTTTCAAATTGAATTACAACGTTGTAATTTACTTTGGCAAAACAATGTGATAGCAGTCATAATAAGAAGCTGCTTCTTGCAACCCAGAACCATCCACTGCTTCATGCATTAGCTGACTTTCCCCTGGAGAAGCATCACTGGCATCACACTAGTGCTCTGTGGATTAGAGTACACCCACAGCCTCCTAAAACCACCCACAAAAAGCCCAAAACTAAGCAGCGAGACTCCTTAGACTAGGTCCCACAATTCCACCAGAAACACAAAGAAGGATCCTCATTCTCATTTCTGGAAGACGTTCTGTTCAACAGCTTGCCAAGGTAGCTGCTCAAAGGAAGACCACATGTCGTTCATGAAAGCCCTCAAAACCTGGCTATTTATGATGCTGACATAAACTACCATGGACTTACACCCTCAAAGACCAGACCAAGTGGTTCATTATGACAGGGCTCCTCGGCACAGCTGGCAGACACCTCAATGATTGTTCCAGCTGATAACTTCAAAGAGAACTCCCCAAGATGGCAGGCCGGTACCACAAAGGTAGGTTCTTCATACACATTTCAAGAAACAGGACTCCCAAAAGAGCAGAATATAATGACAGTGGTTCGGTTGAGCCCATAAACTCCAAACAGTCTGAAGACAGGAGAGTGGTAGCACACTGGTCTGTAATGCCCGCAAACTCCGAGCAATAGGACACCTAAATCAGGCAGAATCCACAGGCAGATCAGTGTGGACACACCGTCCCAAATAACAGACCATTCTGACCCAACATAGTAGCCATCACAGACTTGGACCTGAATACCCAACAGAGCACCACGCCCACAGACAAGAAAAAATAGAAATGGGCAGATACATGTTAGTCTCAGCAAAACATGAAAAACACCAGTTCACAACATTTAAACCAAGATTGGAGTCAGTCAGATCGGTCGCCCCAAGTTCTCCTCATCAGACACCACCTCTACAATCATCATGAAATGGAACCTAGAACAGCAGGAACCACATCCCAATGGAAAACAACAATGCATGATAAATGTCACCTCTAAATGATTGCGCAGCCCTAAGCGAATGGTAAATATCCTATTCAAATTGAATGTGTAACTGGACAACAAATACAGTGAAACAAAGAGTCCAAAGCAATAGAGTCTTCAGTCAAAAAAACGCTGTTGAACCAGATTTTATGAGTTGATGCAAAAACAAGACTGCCGACACGTGTTTCGACCAAAAACAACGGGTCCTTTTCAAGGCAAGACTGTGGTGTTGGTATGATTCATACACATTCCAATACAGCAAAATATTATATAATCATGCCATAAGGATAAGAACATTTGAAATATAAACAAAATTAACCAGCAGAGGAAGAAGAGGGGGCCAGAGTTAAAGAAGAGAAATGCAACCAAGAAAGAAAAAAGCCCATATGGACATTACATCATGTCAAAGAGCAAAGCAACCATTTCAATGTGAAACATATTCCAAGTAAATAAGTAGTAAATAAAAAAAAATAAAAAAATACATTTGATTTGTTACCATATGTTGTCGAGCCAAAAATCGCGGTCGAAGTGTCCATATGTGAATGTCCATATAATGAAAACAAAATAATATGTAAAAAAGAGAGAAAACAGTATTAGCCTGAATCCTAAATGAATAAACAACTGATACATTTTAACAATTTATTAATCCCATGTACACCCATAGTGCAAAGGTAACAGACAATTGTGCCAAGGATAAAAATGCTCATCCCTCATGCGCCTCATGGTGGTAAATGTATTATTACATTGTCACCCGTGTGTGATATAAATGTTAAAATGAATAAATGTTTTACTGTATATTATTCAAACTGAGTTGGAAAACCCAAGCCCTCCTTAGGGGCAGATATATGGGCCAATTCTAAAGTAGTTGATTCTCCTCAAGAATATAAACGGCAAATAACTGAAAAATACATAAACAAAGAAACCCAAGACACGAGTTGTCTTGACAAGAGATAGACATATGACTTAAATGGGTTGTCAAAAATATCCAAATGCGTAAAAATAATGGACAGCGATACCTGAAGCAGTCTCTGTCACGGATACATTGTGGTACATTCCGAGAACATGGGAGTTTGTTCAAACGTTGCAACTGCCAATAAAAGACAATGCATCAAAACCCAATTCCGCAGGTAGGTCGAATAACATAAATATTTGTGAGAATCAGTCTAACAGTGAGATACTCTGAAAGTACTGTCAAGCCCATACCTGTAAGTTCAGGGGCTGGTTCCCCACTGTGGCCAGAGTCCAAACGCTTCACGAAATCAGTGTTGTGCAGTTCATTCCTTCCATGTATTTAGAGAAAAGAACCTAAAAATGTGTCACGTGACTCAGTCATGTGGTTAAATTTAGCGCAAGGAATTATGGTAATGGTAGTCCTTGTATTAAGTAAGGCAAGCGCTTGCATCTTGTTTGTGCCCTAGACAATGTCTACATGTGTTAACACAACTATTAAATATTAAATAAAAGTCTAATGCATAATAAGCTGTAATGGCAATGTGCATGCGAAATAAAAATAAATATAAAAAAAAATGTAAATTGAAAAAATTGAAAAATCAAAAATCTCTGGAATGTTTAATGACGGCGAGGGACGGATGAGCAATTTGATACTGGCAAAGATTCCTGACGGTCTTGGTTGTTTAAATTTGACTAGATGTAAATAAATGAAAACAAACAAGGAATAATGGAAATGCAGTTGCTGCAAGTATAGGAAATATGCACCAGCATTTGTATAAAGCATTACAAAAATACATTTAGTTCCGTGTCCGTGTTGAGACCAAGACTGGTACAACGAAGTTTGGCGATGGTGCTTGCCTCAAGCTGACGTAAAAGTAATTGACGGTCCCCGCCTCTTGGGTGGGAATGCGCTTGAATGAGCCCGATGAACTTAAGATCTTTTACTGAATCCATTTGATGATTCTGTTGCCAATGCAGGGCAAGTGGCAGCTTCGGATCTTGGCTCATTCAGGTGTGCAAAATGTTCTCGAATGCGGACTCGCAGTTCTCTTATAGTAGAACCAACATATACTTTGCGGCATACGCATAAAATGGCGTACACCACAAATTTCGATTTACAATTGATAAAATCGGAAATGTGAATTGACAAACCATGGTGGCAACTGAATGTATTTTGGATAAGAGCATATTGGCAAAAATTAGATAGACCACATTTGAAAACACCAACAGGTTTGGGTGGAAGCCAAGTTAAAGGCTGTGCATGAGTAGGCTTTGGTTGTAAGAACGAAGGGCAGAGTTTGTTGCGCAATGTTTTGTTACGAGTAAAGATGAGTTTGGGTGTAGCCGAGACATAAGGCAAAAGGTCTGGGTCAAGTCTCAACAAATGCCAATGTTTGCTTAACAGGCGATAGAGCATGCAATGGTCTTCTGAATATTTCGTTATGAACTGTACATACTCCAGACTTGGTCTGGTGGGTTCTGTATTCGTAACCAACGTCTGATCCCGAGTGAATGTGTTGATACGGTTGAACCCTTGCTTAATGCATTGACTACTGTATCCACGTTCATGGAACCTCCACCTAATCATGTAACACTCTTTTTGAAAAGCCATGTCAGTACTGCAATTACGTCTCGCACGATAGAATTCTCCAAATGGGATGTTAGAGATGACGGATGTTTTATGGGAGCTGGAGGCATGCAACATAGCATTAACTGCGGTGGGTTTCCGAAAGGTTTGAGTTTGTAGTTCACCATTCACAATGTTAATCTGGAGATCAAGGAATTCCATAGACTGAGAGCCCACATGTCCATAAAATTCTATGCCAAAATTATTACGATTAAGATATTCAGAAAAATGAGCAAAGGACGAAGACGTCCCATTCCAAAGGACCAGGACGTCATCTATGTAGCGTCTCCATACTATGAGATTCTGTTTATATGGGTGGTCTGTGTATATGTGTTTGTCCTAAAAAAAAAACATGAATTTGGATCTGGGTTTGTGCTCCATCATTTCAAATTATGTTGGTGAATGGCTAATTCCTGTTGTAAGACATTGGAGGTGCTTGCAGTATCAACTTTAAGTGACATGAGAAGTCGTGTGTCTTCTATATCAGAAATGGTTAAGCTACTAAGTGATGGAGACGCAATATGTGGCCTGTAGATTGCAACTTGTTGATGGAAATACTTTTTAAGTCTAAGCTTACGGATAAATTTGAATAAATCAATTTGAAAATCAATAAGATCAGAATGACAACTCGGTACAAAAGAAAGACCTTTATTTAGAAGGGACAGTTCAGCCGAGGACAAGACCTTACTTGATAAGTTACAGACTAAGTGCGGAGTATCGATTTGGTTGGCAAGTTTTTGGAGCTGGAGCAAGTGTGCCTCTTGTTTGCGTTTCTCCCTTTGTCTGGCCCTTGCTCCTCTTCCTCTTCCTCCTCGGAAGATGTGGTAGGTCGCCATAAAGGGACAGTGAAGCGAACTGTTTTGTTTGATAGAGCAGTTTGGCTAGGGATGTTGCCTTTTTTGTATCATTTAATTTCAGCTAGAAAGCCTCTGCGTTGATGCGTAAGAGCAGGAGTAAAACTTTCCTCCCCTTTATCGGTAGCACTGGGTTGATCTTCCTCTGATTCTATCTCCGATGAAACCGGTGTGGTGGTGGGAGTTGTGATTAAAGATTTGATGTTATCCTGATCAAATTTTGCCTGAAAGGTATAGACTCGATCATTGTTATAATCCCTTTCATCATGATAAAATTTACAAAATTTCCGTATTTTCACCTCATCCTGATAGTCCTTGAGTAAAGCATGCATTTTGTCATAATTTTTATCTTTGACTGTGTTGGGATTGGCCATTTCGGCTATTTCATTTTGTAACGCATCAATTTGTGTAGTAACACGAGCGTGTTCACGTTCAGCATGGATAACCAATAACTTGAGCATTTTCTCTGAACTGAGCGTAAGATTTTCTTCCCACTCCTGGGCTGGGTCTTGGTCGTCATTGTGAGTGAAGTCCGGAAAGATAAAAATATGCAGACGTCTAGGAATCATGTTGTGCTCAATATAGTTATCAAGTGATACCTTCTCCCAATATTTGTTTATTTCTCGTTTGGGAAGTCGTTCCAATCGGACGAATTTATTAGAAAGTGTTTCTGTAGCTTTACCATAATTGGAAAAGGCATTGCCCATGCTACCTTTAGGGGCGAAGAGTGCTACTCTGTCCCTTTCACGATTAGCAATATATTCTGCCATGGTTAACCCCTAGATAGGAGAATGCAACGTATAGAAAAAGTACAAATACAAAAGCTATGGTAACCCTGCAAGCCTCCAAGGCACGGTAAACTGAAAAACAAAATTGAGGTGTGCCGGTGTGGTGAGGTGCTGGGTTAGAACTAAATTTGAAAAGACAAACTAAAGTCAATGCGACCCTTACAAACCAAATTAGATTGGGTTGCTGCAC
This sequence comes from Ambystoma mexicanum, assembly GCF_040938575.1. Lineage (NCBI taxonomy): Eukaryota > Metazoa > Chordata > Amphibia > Caudata > Ambystomatidae > Ambystoma > Ambystoma mexicanum. Next base: position 764,151,925 of record NC_090921.1, on the reverse strand, counting down.
GAAAGAGGGACCAGCAGTCACCTCAAAAACTGCTAATAGATACAAACACTTGAAAAATGTCACCTCTAAATGATTGCGCAGCCCTAAGCGAATGGTAAATATCCTATTCAAATTGAATGTGTAACTGGACAACAAATACAGTGAAACAAAGAGTCCAAAACAATAGATTCTTCAGTCAAAAAAACGCTGTTGAAACAGATTTTATGAGTTGATGCAAAAACAAGACTGCTGACACATGTTTCGACCCAAAACAACAGGTCCTTTTCAAGGCAAGACTGTGGTGTTGGTATGATTCATATACATTCCAATACAGCAAAATATTATATAATCATGCCATAAGGATAAGAACATTTGAAATATAAACAAAATTAACCAGCAGAGGAAGAAGAGGGGGCCAGAGTTAAAGAAGAGAAATGCAACCAAGAAAGAAAAAAGCCCATATGAACATTACATCATGTCAAAGAGCAAAGCAATAATTTCAATGTGAAATATATTCCAAGTAAATAAGGAGTAAATAAAAAACATTTGATTTGTTACCATATGTTGTCAAGCCAAAAATCACGGTCGAAGTGTCCATATGTGAATGTCCATATAATGAAAACAAAATAATATGTAAAAAAGAGAGAAAACACCATATGCCTGAATCCTAAATGAATAAACAACTGATACATTTTAACAATGTATTAATCCCATGTACAAGCATAGTGCAAAGGTAACAGACTATTGTGCCAAGGATCAAAATGCTCATCCCTCATGTGCCTCATGGTGGTAAAATGTATTATTACATTGTCACCCGTGTGTGATATAAATGTTAAAATGAATAAATGTTTTACCGTATGTTATTCAAACTGAGTTGGAAAACCCAAGCCCTCCTTAGGGGCAGATATATAGGCCAATTCTAAAGTAGTTGATTCTCCTCAAGAATATAAACGGCAAATAACTGAAAAATACATAAACAAAGAAACCCAAGACATGAGTTGTCTTGACAAGAGATCGACATGACTTAAATGGGTTGTCAAAAATATCCAAATGCGTAAAAATAATGGACAGCAATACCTGAAGCAGTCTCTGTTACTGATATATTGTGGTACATTCCCAGAACATGGGAGTTTGTTCAAACGTTGCTACTGCCAAAAAAAGACAATGCATCAAAACCCAATTCCGCAGGTAGATCGAAAAACATAAATATTTGTAAGAATCAGTCTAACAGTGAGATACTCTGAAAGTACTGTCAAGCCCTAACCTGTAAGTTCAGGGGCTGGTTCCCCACTGTGGCCAGAGTCCAAACGCTTCAGGAAATCAGTGTTGTGCAGTTCATTCCTTCCATGTGTTTAGAGAAAAGAACCTAAAAATGTGTCACGTGCCTCAGTCATGTGGTTAAATTTAGCGCAAGGAATTATGGTAATGGTAGTCCTTGTATTAAGTAAGGCAAGCGCTTGCATCTTGTTTGTGCCCCAGACAATGTCTACATGTGTTAACACAACTATTATATATTAAATAAAAGTCTAATGCATAATAAGCTGTAATGGCAGTGTGCATGTGAAATAAAAATAAATATAAAAAAAAATGTAAAATTGAAAAGAATGTAAAAATCAAAAATCTCTGGAATGTTTAATGACGGCGAGGGTCGGATGAGCAATTTGATACTGGCAAAGATTCCTGACGGTATTGGTTGTTTAAATTTGACTAGATGTAAATACATGAAAACAAACAAGGAATAATGGAAATGCAGTTGCTGCAAGTATAGGAAATATGCACCAGCATTTGTATAAAGCATTACAAAAATACATTTAGTTCCGTGTCCGTGTTGAGACCAAGACTGGTACAACGAAGTTTGGCCATGGTGCGTGCCTCAAGCTGACGTAAAAGTAATTGACGGTCCCCGCCTCTTGGGTGGGAATGCGCTTGAATGAGCCCGATGAACTTAAGATCTTTTACTGAGTCCATTTGATGATTCTGTTGCCAATGCAGGGCAAGTGGCAGCTTCGGATCCTGGCTCTTCAGGTGTGCAAAATGTTCTCGAATGCGGACTCGCAGTTCTCTTATAGTAGAACCAGCATATCCTTTGCGGCATACGCATAAGATGGCGTACACCACAAATTTCGATTTACAATTGATTAAATCGGAAATGTGAATTGACAAACCATGGTGGCAACTGAATGTATTTTGGATAAGAGCATATTGGCAAAAATTGCATAGACCACATTTAAAAAAACCAACAGGTTTGGGTGGAAGCCAAGTTAAAGGCTGTGCATGAGTAGGCTTTGGTTGTAAGAAAGAAGGGCAGAGTTTGTTGTGGAATGTTTTGTTACGAGTAAGGATGAGTTTGGGTGTAGCCGAGACATAAGGCAAAAGGTCTGGGTCAAGTCTCAACAAATGCCAATGTTTGCTTAACAGGCGATAGAGCATGCAATGGTTTTCTGAATATTTTGTTATGAACTGTACATACTCCAGACTTGGTCTGGTGGGTTCTGTATTCGTAACCAACGTCTGATCCTGAGTGAATGTGTTGAAACGGTTGAACCCTTGCTTAATCCATCACTTAGTAGCTTAACCATTTCTGACATAGAAGACACACGACTTCTCATGTCACTTAATATTGATGCAGCAAGTACCTCCAATGTCTTACAACAGGAATTAGGCATTCACCAACATAATTTTGAAATGATGGAGCACAAACCCAGATCCAAATTTGTACCAGCTATTACTGATGCTACTGTTATAGACACCTTTTATCAGGCAGTCACTCAAGATATTCACAAACAAATAGATCGTTCCCAGTTTCAGTCAACCAAGAGCAATCTCACTTTTTCCGAAAAAACAGCTCTTAAAAATATTGCTGAGGATACGAGTATTGTCATTGAAGAAGCCGATAAAGGTGGTAATATTGTCATTTTAAATACTGCAGATTATATTACTATGGCCAATGAACATCTGAGCACTCCTGGATGTTATCTATTGTTACCTGGCAACCCTACCAAAGAGACGGTATCTGAATTGAAAGTTTTGTTATATGACTGGCACTCACGTGGGACACTGACAGATGAGGAAAAGGTTTTCCTTTACAGACCTAATCCGGTCATTCCTGCAATGTATTTTCTGCCCAAAATTCACAAGGCATACACAACATTACCCCAGGTATGACCTATTATGAGTGGCTTAGGATGGGCCACTGAGGGACTTTCCCAGTACATTGATTCTGCAATCAAGGATATTGTACCAGCATTATCAGCCTACCTGCGAGATTCCACTCAAACATTGGAGATTTTACATTAGTTAAAATGGTGCCCCAATTATCTTCTAGCCACGTTTGATGTTAAAGCATTGTACACATTGATACAACATCGATTAGCTCTTCAAACCATTGATTACACTTTTCGCAACCACTCAGCATCACAGAGTCAACATGTTTACATGATCAAAGATTTCTTGCATTTCACGTTAGCACATAACCAGTTTTTGTTTAACAATCAATATTATTTACAAACACAAGGAGTAGCCATGGGCGTGAAATATGCCCCTTCTTTGGCTAACTTATTCATGGGTGTTTTTGAGGACAAACACATATACAGAGACCACCCATATAAACAGAATCCCATAGTATGGAGACGCTACATAGATGACGTCCTGGTAATTTGGAATGGGACGTCTTCGTCCTTTTCTGATTTTTCGGAATATCTTAATCGTAATAATGTTGGCATAGAATTTTATGGACATGTGAGCTCTCAGTCTATGGAATTCCTTGATCTCCAGATTAACATTGTGAATGGTGAACTACAAACTCAAACTTTTCGGAAACCCACCGCAGTTAATGCTATGTTGCATGCCTCCAGCTGCCATAAAAAATCCGTCATCTCTAACATCCCATTTGGAGAATTCTATCGTGCGAGACGTAATTGCAGTACGGACATGGCTTTTCAACATGAGTGTCACATGATTAGGCGGAGGTTCCATGAACGTGGATACAGTAGTCAATGCATTAAGCAAGGGTTCAACCGTATTAACACATTCACTCAGGATCAGACGTTGGTTACGAATACAGAACCCACCAGACCAAGTCTGGAGTATGTACAGTTCATAACGAAATATTCAGAAGACCATTGCATGCTCTATCGCCTGTTAAGCAAACATTGGCATTTGTTGAGACTTGACTCAGACCTTTTGCCTTATGTCTCGGCTACACCCAAACTCATCCTTACTCGTAACAAAACATTGCGCAACAAACTCTGCCCTTCGTTCTTACAACCAAAGCCTACTCATGCACAGCCTTTAACTTGGCTTCCACCCAAACCTGTTGGTTTTTTCAAATGTGGTCTATGCAATTTTTGCCAATATGCTCTTATCCAAAATACATTCAGTTGCCACCATGGTTTGTCAATTCACATTTCCGATTTTATCAATTGTAAATCGAAATTTGTGGTGTACGCCATTTTATGAGTATGCCGCAAAGGATATGCTGGTTCTACTATAAAAGAACTGCGAGTCCGCATTCGAGAACATTTTGCACACCTGAAGAGCCAGGATCCGAAGCTGCCACTTGCCCTGCATTGGCAACAGAATCATCAAATGGACTCAGTAAAAGATCTTAAGTTCATCAGGCTCATTCAAGCGCATTCCCACCCAAGAGGCGGGGACCGTCAATTACTTTTACGTCAGCTTGAGGCACGCACCATCGCCAAACTTCGTTGTACCAGTCTTGGTCTCAACACGGACATGGAACTAAATGTATTTTTGTAATGCTTTATACAAATGCTGGTGCATATTTCCTATACTTGTAGCAACTGCATTTCCATTATTCCTTGTTTGTTTTCATGTATTTACATCTAGTCAAATTTAAACAACCAATACCGTCAGGAATCTTTGCCAGTATCAAATTGCTCATCTGTCCCTCGCCGTCATTAAACATTCCAGAGATTTTTGATTTTTAAATTTTTTTCAATTTAAATTTTTTTTTTATATTTATTTTTATTTCGCATGCACACTGCCATTACAGCTTATTATGCATTAGACTTTTATTTAATATATAATAGTTGTGTTAACACATGTAGACATTGTCTAAGGCACAAACAAGATGCAAGCGCTTGCCTTACTTAATACAAGGACTACCATTACCATAATTCCTTGCGCTAAATTTAACCACATGACTGAGTCACGTGACAAATTTTAGGTTCTTTTCTCTAAACACATGGAAGGAATGAACTGCACAACACTGATTTCGTGAAGCGTTTGGACTCTGGCCACAGTGGGGAACCAGCCCCTGAACTTACAGGTATGGGCTTGACAGTACTTTCAGAGTATCTCACTGTTAGACTGATTCTTACAAATATTTATGTTATTCGACCTACCTGCGGAATTGGGTTTTGATGCATTGTCTTTTTTTGGCAGTTGCAACGTTTGAACAAACTCCCATGTTCTGGGAATGTACCACAATGTATCAGTAACAGAGACTTCTTCAGGTATCGCTGTCCATTATTTTTACGCATTTGGATATTTTTGACAACCCATTTAAGTCATATGTCGATCTCTTGTCAAGACAACTCATGTCTTGGGTTTCTTTGTTTATGTATTTTTCAGTTATTTGCCGTTTATATTCTTGAGGAGAATCAACTACTTTGGAATTGGCCCATATATCTGCCCCTAAGGAGGGCTTGGATTTTCCAACTCAGTTTGAATAACATACGGTAAAACATTTATTCATTTTAACATTTATATCACACACGGGTGACAATGTAATAATACATTTTACCACCATGAGGCACATGAGGGATGAGCATTTTGATCCTTGGCACAATAGTCTGTTACCTTTGCACTATGCGTGTACATGGGATTAAGAAATTGTTAAAATGTATCAGTTGTTTATTCATTTAGGATTCAGGCTAATACTGTTTTCTCTCTTTTTTACATATTATTTTGTTTTCATTATATGGACATTCACATATGGACACTTCGACCGCGATTTTTGGCTCGACAACAAATGGTAACAAATCAAATGTTTTTTATTTACTCCTTATTTACTTGGAATATGTTTCACATTGAAATGGTTGCTTTGCTCTTTGACATGATGTAATGTCCATATGGGCTTTTTTCTTTCTTGGTTGCATTTCTCTTCTTTAACTCTGGGCCCCTGTTCTTCCTCTGCTGGTTAATTTTGTTTATATTTCAAATGTTCTTATCCTTATGGCATGATTATATAATATTTTGCTGTATTGGAATGTTTATGATGCATACCAACACCACAGTCTTGCCTTGATTAGGACACGTTGGTTTGGTGTCGAAACACGTGTCGGCAGTCTTGTTTTTGCATCAACTCATAAAATCTGTTTCAACAGCGTTTTTTTGACTGAAGAATCTATTGCTTTGGACTCTTTGTTTCACTGTATTTGTTGTCCAGTTACACATTCAATTTGAATAGGATATTTACCATTTGCTTAGGGCTGCACAATCATTTAGAGGTGCCATTTTTCAAGTGTTTGTATCTATTAGCAGTTTTTGAGGTGTCTGCTGGTCCCTCTTTCGTGCAGCAACCCAATCTTATTTGGTTTGTAAGGGTCGCATTGACTTTAGTTTGTCTTTTCAAATTTAGTTCTAACCCAGCGCCTCACCACACCAGCACACCTCAATTTTGTTTTTCAACAATGCATGATATCTGATTTGCAGCCTGATGGAAGAATGAAACACTACCGGTAAGCCAAGCCCTGAACTCCTCAAGGGCCTCCCAATTGACTTCTCCTTCCCTTAGCTAACTGACACAGCTTTCAATTTACTAGCAACTGAACAGACACACACACACCCCTCACTGCATGACCAGCAACACCATTAACCCCATCACACATCCCCACTGTGCCCTCCGAACTAGTGTCCCTCTCAATATCCTAGCAATGGCATGAAAAAAATGGTGTCCTCCTTGAATAAAACATACACTGAAGTGTCACAGCACAAACCATGTAGACACTTATCAGCACATAGGAACCAGGTACATCTGGCCTGCACTCAACATCTACCCACTAGAGGCTAATCCCTTTTTTTGCAGGACTCAGTGAGATGAGTCTGGTCAAAATGGCAGAAGGGTGCTACACAAGATCACATTACAAAGTGAGCTCAAACACACACACAATGGACCCCTTACACTGCTCCTGATATGGAGCTGTCAGCACCTTCTTTCAATCAATAATATCCACAGGTTCTAGAAGCCCTTATCCCTTTTAGGGATTACAAAGTTACAAATACGTTACAATACGTTACATAATTTACAAGGTTGTATACTAATTGACCTTTTCACAATTGACCTTGGGAGAATTGACCTCGGGAGAATTGACCTAATTTAGAAGGTCAATTAGGACATATATGCGGGGAGAAACCCCCCACAACCCCCCACCCAATCCAAAAACCCCTGCAACCCTCCACCCAATCCCCTTATATTATTTAAAATCCAAAATCAAGCCAATACATGCATAAAATAACTAAAATAATATGAAGGTCAATTGTGCAGAAGGTCAATTAGGACCACTATAATTAGATCAATTGTACAAAAGGTCAATTGTAAAAGGTCAATTTGGGTAATACCATTTACAATACTTCTAAAATACCTCATCTTTTTCAAATGTTTCTCATTTAATTTCCACAAACCTCTCATCCGCTGAGGACTGGCAGACTAAACCAGACCAACAGCCAGTAAATAGTGATTAGGAAAATCTCGGATAAGCTTTGCTCGGCTATCTTTACAGAGGAGTAACATGTACAAGAGTTTATGGGGGGGGAGTAGTAGAGCAGGTGATACTTTGGCCCCCATCTCGGGATGAGTGTTCAAGGTCGCTATAAAGTTATGTTTTCTTTTTCTTGTTAAGAAAAAAGGTAATTTCAGAACCAAATCTGGAATGTCAGGTTTGGTGCTGGCTAAGGGTCAAATTGCCCAAAAGTGGAAGAGCCCCCCTTCTAGTGCCCACCTGGATCAGTAACTAGATCAACTGGGTCACAGCCGAGAGAGACAAAAGAAGCCAACAAGGAGGAAGAAGTGAAGATATCTTCTTTGAGGGATGAGATTCTGGAGGCAACATTAAATGAATCTGATCTAATGCCTGCATCTTATGTCAGAGTGCGTGTAAGGACTGCAATCTACATGGTATCAATGTATTGATCATGGCTATTCCGCCCGGAGAAAAGGAAGGCACGCGATGGTCTCAGATGTATCCTGAATAAGCCTGGAGGAAATGTGATGTCCTGTTTCCCTTTATTGTTTTATTCAATTGTTGTATGTTGTGATTAATACAAACTTAAATAAACATGTTTAAAAAAAGAAAATATAATTTAAAAAAAGAATAAAGGGTCAATGTTATAAGGGATCCAGCTCTTTTTCCCTGCTGTAAATGCAACAATGTTATTAATCTTAAAACACAGGAGGGATGTACAATTAATGTCGCTTAGGGTAGATTCTCCATTTCATTCATACTTCTTTCTCATCATGATGTAGTTTTGAAATTAAACTTTACCAGGTCTTCTGCAATGTTAGACAATCTTCAATGTGTTGACTGCAGCAATAAACTATATAGGATTCAATAATATTGTTGCTGCTTGTTATTACAAAAATACATTGTACCGTGTGGTGTGCCCAAGCATTTGTGGCAGTCTACAATATAATAAATATGTATACGGGATAGGGTATCATACAGGAGACATCTGGCTGCCGCCTTTTGGGTTCTTTGGAGTCTGTTGAGTAGCTCTTCTGGGAGTCCAAGTTAAAGCAGTTCGAATAGAGTCTTGATAGTACTAGTGAGATAAGTGCCATGGTCCTGTGCTTGAGGTTAGGAATGGCAGGATACGTGGTAAAGCGTGGAGTGGGACGAAGCAACTCCTTACAATGACCTTCGCCTGCGCTTCTAGTGTAAGATTACTGTGCACTGTGATTCCAAGGGTCCTCCCGGTAGTGGTAGGCAGTGGCCAATGGCCCATTATGTCTAGAAAAGGGATTGCAGTGGGGTTGGGTGGTATCTCGCAAGAGACAATGAGTTCGATTTTGAACGGGTTGAGCTTAAATGGAACCCATCTGTGCAAGGCATATGTTGGGGTGGGCATGTAGGTTGTCCCATTGCTGAGTTTTTTTATTTATAAAATACAATTGAGCAAGGTCAAGGGAACCCACAGAAAGGGACAAACACTACCCCTGACGGTCATTCAAAAAACAAATGGTGGCAATGACTACTGCATATGATAACATTTTAATGCATCAGAGCATATGTCATATATACATAAGGAAGGAACATAGGACATTCAATAAGATACATACAATGTACATAATACAGTGTAGAAATACATGTGCCAAAATGAATTCTTTTGGCAAATTTATCAACAATTGCGATCTCTATGGTCCCCACGGATGTCATGAGGTCAGATAGTGCAAACACAATACATGAGGTACAGGTCGAAAGAATGGACTGTTAGGGAGTACATACATTGTGACACGCACAAAAGGTCTACAAAACTGTGTTTTGGCCTCAGAGCTGTTCTTGTATAGCTCTAACTTGATCGGCCTTCATCAGGACGGAGAAGATTTATGTGTGAAATGCGCCTATGTGATCTGTCAAAGTAAAGGACAGAAAGGGATGTCAGGCGTGTGTGGGGCTCCAGGTAAATAAAAACAATGTATTGAGCAACAAATGCTGGTCTCTCTGAGAGAGACTACGTGGATTACAGTTCTTACCGTAATATGTTGCACGGTGGCAAAAAATCCAGATGTGCAAGTCATCAGGAAAGGCCGGGGAGTTCCGGGATGAGTTACGCGCGTGGAAGTTTGCTGTAACAATGAAGGGTGTCATAAGTACATCCAGAGTGTTTAAAAATGAGTGGAAAGAAAAATGAATAAGACTCTTACCAGCACTACAAATGTGCCCGGATTGCCTCAGGCGTAGGGTACTGTGGGTCAGGATTGGGAGTAATGAATACTCATTGCACTGTAGAAAAAGATGGAAACTGGCGTTAGTCCGGAATCTCCTGACAGAAGCGTAGGAAGATTGAGGGCTTAAACTAGGAGAGCTGCGAGGTGCGGCTGAACCTGTGGCTTGTGGTTCTAGATTACAAGGATGGGCACTAGTGATCTGTAAGCATATAGAGAGTCATGTGGCAAGGTATCCCCATATACTTGACTGCTGTTGGACAGCTCGCATGGTGCTGATGTCGCTGCTACAATCACCCGAGCGGCGCCGGTGTGAACAGCAACAAAGTTAGACAAAGCCCAGCTGACCGCGGTGTTGCCGTAATGGAAAGTGAATCGTGCATGATTAAACTGGTAGATGGCGTGATTACACATTGCACAGTGTTGGATTTACCTGGCAGATGGTGCTTGTCCAGAGACCCGCGGGTAGCGTGGAAGAGCCTCCCGTCTCGCTAGCGAAACAAATGGCATGAGGTTGCTATAGAAACGCACACTGTTTATATAGTGTCAGCCATTTTAAAATGTCAATGTGGCATAATACGATTGCACGGCAAAGTATCCCCGTGGACAAAGGGGGCTGCCGTGGGCTTCCTAAAGCAATTTAAGTGTCATCAGAAGGCACGGGGACAATTGTACTGTCGACAAAGCATGGTTGTTAGAAAATGTTTACCATGGCAACCAACATGTATTAATGTGGTATTAGAAAATGAATAAAAAGTTTGATAAACCGTGATGGTATTAATTACCACAGGGATCAGGGATAAAAGGGCTGCGAGGCCAACAGTGGCCGGTACATTTCGGTAGAATAATACTTAGGGTACTATGGGAGTCACTGTCATGATTCCTGCCCTCATGTCCCCAGCCCTCCAAGATGTCAGGCTTGAGCCAGGCCACGATCACCTACATGGCCCTCAAGGGCCTCTCAATCCTTCCAAAGACCCACTTGGAGTCAGACTTGGCGCTTGTGGCACCGGACTCACTCACTCCCATAGGATAACATTGGGGATTGGACTTGAAGTGCATTGATGGGGACAAGATGGATGCCCCAACATATTTCGGTTCCCAGAACTGCATGTGCGGTCTAGTCTTTTGGGTGTGGTTCAGACCTGAGACACGTGGGATACCCAGAGACTATTTAAGCCACACCCAGGCTGAGAAACATGCTTTGCGTTTTCTGCACCTGCAGTGTGACACTCACCATGTTCGGATCGTTCTCCAGTATGCCTGCATCTTTCTTCTGCGCTCAGCTCCTGCAAGAACAAGAACACTGTTAGGAACAGCCTTACCTTGCGGCGCTTCTGCCCATCATTCATCGCTGCTTCTGTTCTGCGGGCATCTTCGGCAGTGTCATTCCCATCCCGGCACGCCGCTTCCTAAGGAAAAGGGAAAAGAACAGAAAAAAGGCATTTGTAAGCATTCTGAAAATCTTCGCTTATTTTTAAATACTGTACGATCTTCAAACGCTTACCTGGATCCCAGCCGCTCTGGGGGAACTCTGTCTCTGGAACTTCTCATCCATCTGCAAGAGGGAAAAGACACTCCAGGTTAGCGTGGAAACATCTAGAGGCGCCGCATACCGTGCTTACCCACTGCATTTGTTCTTCATAACCGGCATCCATGCTGAAAACGTCGTGGCACCTAAAAGACACAGAAAAAGAACTCAGTTCAATGCAAATACGAAAGGGGTGCATCGCGCTCTCACTCACCTTCAGCGCTACTCATCTCAGCAGCACGCCACCATCCCCGGATGGCCATCATCTAAGGAAGGAAAGGAACGAAGTTAGAGAACTGTTAAAAAGACTCATTATACTTACCTGTCGGACTCTTGCCAGTGAAGTAACTAGGCAGCAACGAGCCCGCATCAATCAACGCGCCCCTGCGCTGAAAGCATGTCAGAGAGCACACTATCCAAGAAAACAAAGTGAGCTGTGGATCAAAGTGAAGGGTTGGACCCCTGGGAAGAAGGGGTTCAAGCACACAGAGACAATAGGGAGTTAAACTCTACCAATCCTGTGTTTCATGTCCAGTCTCCAGTCGAATAGCTCCCAGGGAAGGGTTCAAGGTCGTAAGAGGTCAGAACAGGATGAGTGACGTCCCCGTGGATACCAGCTGAGCGTTACAGAATGCAAAGCCTCACATCAAAATCCACCTGGGCGTCATCGAAACGTCAGAAACCGACCAGTTATCCCACATGTTGGGGCAGCTACGTTCTGAAGTACATGCAGCCAGGCAGGAGACCAACACCCTGAGGAGAGAGTTGATAGTAGGCAAAGAACGCACTGATGATTTAAGCCGGCAACTTCTCCAGTCACAAGCAGGGCATGCACCATTGCCGGGAAGCATGCCCTCGATGCCACCGCCATCAGCCAATCCCGTTCAGATAACCCTTCCTGGGGCAGTTCCCTTGGCCCCGCCCGAACGATTTACGGGGGATCCCAAGAGGTTTGCAATGTTCATGAACCAGTGCCACCTGCACTTCCTTTGTAGCCCAGGGGCCTTTCCGAATGACCAATCATGGGTCGCTTTTGTGCTATCCTACCTGAGTGGTAGCGCCGCGGACTGCTCTGTACACTTTGTGGCCCAAGACGATCCTTTGCTTCATGATTTCAGGGGCTTTCAGCAGGAGATGGAAAAGCTGTTTGCCCGTCGTACTCATGGGCAGGCATTAGACAACGAACTTCTGTCCCTACGCCAAGGGAATCAAGACCTATTAGCATACATAGCCACGTTCAATAGACTCGTAGTTGAAACAGAATGGCCAGTGGAGAAGAGAACCACGTTATTTCATCAGGGGTTGCGGGGGGAGCTCAAGAATGTTCTCTCGCAAGTAGTGAACCCCCCGAAAGACTGCTCAGAATTCATTGACCTTGTTGTTCAACTGGATCATAGGTTGCAGGACCGAAGAGCAGATCGAACCAGACCGGACCCTCGCCCTATGTATGTGCGTTCAAAGGCCAATACTGCCCGAACAACGGAAGGTTCAGGAGAACCAATGTAAATCGGGGGGTCCGATCCCCCTTGACTAAAGGGGAAAGGGATAAAAGGAGACAGCAGCAGTTATGTCTGTACTGTGGAAGGTCGGGTAATTTCCTTAAAGAGTGCCCTGTGAAGCCACCGAGGAGGACGGTAGGGGCCACGGACAAGGAGGATACCATCAAGGAAACGGAAAACTCCCCGGCCCGGCAAGTGTAGGGGTCCACTTGTCGAGCGAAGAAAGTGAACTACAGACCTCCCATTTTGCACTATCTGTGATCTTGATCAATCACCAACAACCATCTCGGATGCACGCAGTAAGAGCGTACATAGACAGTGGAGCCTTTGGGAATTACATTGACCAGGATCTTGCGGCAAAGATGGGGCTTCCGTAACGCCCTAAATCAACCACCGACACTGTTACCACTGTCGAAGGCACGGAAATAGCTTCTGGTCCAGTATCCCAATGCACTGCAGCTTTAACCCTTCTGTGCCAGGATGGACACCAAGAATCTATCGTTTTCGACCTCATTAAGGCACCACAGTTTCCGGTTGATTTTGGGAATGCCATGGTTGGTAGCTCACAGTCCTCGAATCGATTGGTGAGCAAAAAAATTGGCCTTTCCCGAGACTTGCGCCCACACATGTTATCGCCAAGAGAAACAACCAATAGACACCAGAACCTCCACGCTTGCGACTGTGGCAATCGGCACCCTACCAAGTGAATACCAGGACTTTCAAGATGTCTTTCAGAAAGAGCAGACTAATACCCTGCCACCGCATAGACCATACGATTGCCAAATCGACCTGATACTCGGCGCACAAATCCCTTGTGGGCGAATTCACGCACTCACGGAACCAGAAAAACAGCACCTGAAGGCTTTTCTTGACCAATACCTGGCCAATGGGTTCATCCGTCCCTCGAAGTCTCCAGCAGCCAGTCCTCTATTCTTCGTACTGAAAAAGGAGGAGGACTTGAGACGGTGCATCGACTATCGTGCACTGAACCAGATTACCGTAAAAAATCGCTACCGCCTGCCACTGATCCCTGAATTGCTTGATCAAGTCAAAGATGCTCAAATCTACACAAAACTAGACCTGAGGGGGGCATATCACTTTGTTTGCGTAAAACAGGGGGACGAATGGAAAACCGCTTTTCGCACCAAATACGGCTTGTACGAATATCAAGTAATGCCCTTTGGCCTTTGCAACGCGCCTGCTGCATTTCAATACTTCATGAACGATGTCCTACGGGAATTGATTGATGTCTGTGCTCTAGTGTACATCGACGATATCCCAGTATATTCCGCATCAAACCAGGACCACGTTAAACATGTCCGATCCGTATTAGAGAAACTCTGTCAACACCAGCTCTACGCCAAGCTCGAAAAGTGCTCATTCCACGTCTCCGAGGTGGAATTCCTGGGCTTTATTCTGAGCCTGAATGGAGTTCCGAATCGATGTACACAAGGTAGATGCTATCCTGAACTGGCCATCCCCAAATTCATTCAAGGGGGTTCAAAGTATGCTGGGTTTGGCAAACTTCTACCGCCGTTTCATCCCAGGATTTTCGCAAATCGTGCATCCCATCACGTCATTACTAAGGAAAAGCAACAAAAAGTTCCAGTGGACAACAGAAGCCGAGGAGGCTTTCCAGGAACTCAAAGCAAGATTCACATCTGCCCCAATCTTACGCCACCCTCGCCCTGATCTCCCATACCTGGTGGAAACGGACTCCTCAAGCATGGCTATGGGAGCCGTCCTCTCACAAACGACCCCGAAATTAGTAAGCATTCTGAAAATCTTCGCTTATTTTTAAATACTGCACGAACTTCAAACGCTTACCTGGATCCCAGCCGCTCTGGGGGAACTCTGTCTCCGAAACTTCTCATCCATCTGCAAGAGGGAAAAGACACTCTAGGTTAGCGTGGAAGCATCTAGAGGAGCCGCATACCGCGCTTACCCACCGCATTTGTTCTTCATAACCGGCATCCACGCTGAAAACGTTGCGGCACCTAAAAGATACAGAAAAATAACTCAGTTCAATGCAAATACGAAAGGGGTGCATCGCGCATCGCGCTCTCACTCACCTTCAGCGCTACTCATCTCAGCAGCACGCCGCCATCTCTGGACGCCGGCCATCATCTAAGGAAGGAAAGGAACAAAGTTAGAGAACTGTTCAAAAGACTCCTTATACTTACCTGTCAGACTCTTGCCAGTGAAGTAACTAGGCAGCAACGAGCCCGCATCAATCAACGCGCCCCTGCGCTGAAAGCAGGACGGAGAGCACACTATCCAAGAAAACAAGGTGAGCTGTGGATCAAAGGGAAGGGTTGGACCCCAGGGAAGAAGGGGTTCAAGCACACAGAGACAATAGGGAGTTAAACTCTACCAATCCTGTTTTTCAGGCCCAGTCTCCAGTCGAATAGCCTCCAGTGAAGGGTTCGAGATCGTAAGAGGTCAAAACAGGCCGAGTGACATCCCCGTGGATACCAGGTGAGCGTTACAGTCACAGATGTATAATAGGACTACAAATGATCCCGGAGCGACATAAAATGCAACAGGTGAGATGGTCTGACATCATGTAACATCAAAGGTGGTATCCGCAAAATGTCCACAGCTTGATTGCAGAGAAATACCGGAAGTACGTCAATACAATAATCACCTACTGTGGAATTACAAATATGTACATTGAAACTGGTTCTATGAAGAGAGTCTCAAAACCTGGGTGTATCATATAAATTCACATGATTTCAACCAAACCTAGGTGTCTCATACAAGTGCACACAATTCCAGCATTTATCAAAAAACTATATGTAAGGTGGTATGTGGGACCTGACATAGTGGTAACAAATGATTTCAGGAGAATACAAAAAAGGTTAATGGACACATAATACTGAGAGAGGGCTCCCTGATTGGAATGGGAGGGGGTGCCACTGTCACTCCTGAATGTCTATGTGTGGTAGTGTTGTCGTCCAGGATCCTGTTAGGGTTGTTGAATAGGGAATGGAGATATCACAGAAAATGTTTCCATTCAACAGTGATGTTAAGACCTTGTTTGACGGTGTTCAGCCGATGGACCCACTTCTCTTCGAGTTTGGTGAGGGTTTTGTCGATATCGCCTCCTCGTGTAGTGGGGACAATTTCTGTAGTACAAACCACTTTAGGTTCTTGTTGGTGTGGTTCTTCTGATTGTAATGTACAACAAGGGGTTTATCAGGCACTTTATTTTTGATGCACGATCTGTGCTCTGATATTCTTGTTTTGATAGCCCGCATAGTCTTCCCAACATATAGTAGGCCACAGGGGCATCCAATGACATAAATGACCTGTTTACTGTTGCAGTTGGTATGGTCATAAAATGTCCATGAGATGTTGTTGTGTTTAAATATCTTCTTGGTCTCCGTGAATTGACATGCCAGGCATTGTCCACACCGGTAGTGACCATTCACTTCGGGGAGGTTCCACAAGGTAAATTGAGGAATAGCTGGTTCGATAAAGGTGTGGACGAGAGAATCCTTCAGGTTTTGGTTTTTTTGAAGGCAAAGAGTGGTATTTTGTTCAAGGTTCCTGCATTTTTTATGAGATGCCAGTGTTTTTTAATAGTGTTGTGTATGAGGTTGCTCAGTGGACTATAAGTGGTCACACAAACCAGTCTGTCAAGGTTCTTCTTGGTTTTTGTGAGAAGGCAGATGGTTCTGTCGGTGTTAGCTGCTCATTTATGGGCATTCTTCACTGTCTTCTTGGGATATCCTCTTTCAAGTAGATGTTTTTTAGGGTCCAATGCATGTTTGTTATAGGTGGCAGTGTCAGTGCAATTCCTCCACACCCAGAAAAATTGTCCTTATTGAACTTTATATTTCAATCCTTTTGGGTGTTAACTGCCAAAGTGTAAGCGAGTATTGCGGTCTGTTGGTTTACGGTATAGTTCAGTTTTCAAGGAATTGCCTGATCTGTAAATGTGTAGATCCAAGAAATCGATGCAGTGAAACTCCCACTGTATCGTGAAACGTATATGTTGATTACATTGGTTGAGCCATAGTTGAAATAGGGCCAGTTCTTGTTTGTTGCCATGCCAAATGAGGAAGACGTCATCGATTTATCTTTTCCATACAATGATGTTGTTTCTGTAGGGATTTTGTTTGGCCGGGATGTAGTCAGTCTCGTATTTAGCCATGTGTAAATTGGCAATGTCGGGGGCAAAGGTGGCCCCCATGCGCACTCCCTTGATCTGTTTGTAGAGTTGATTCTGAAAAAGGAAGAGATTCTCAGACATCGCTAATCTGATACATTCCAGTATGAAGTTGGTGGGAGTGGACGTTGTGTCTCTCCTTTGATCGAGGAAGAGCCTGAGGGCTTCTAAGCCTTCACGTCGGGGTATGGAGGTATAAAGAGCCTCAAAATCCATTGTGACCAAGATGTAGTCTTGCTGCATGGTGATGTTATTTAACATGAGGATGGTGTCAGTGCTGTCCTTCAAGAAAGATGCCATCTGATTGACGAATGGTTTCAAGAAAAAATCTGTGTACAAGGAGAGAGGTTCCAGAACAGAGTCACAGGCGGATACAATAGATCGACCAGGCGGTTTCTCTGCATTTTTGTGTATCTTGGGTAAGATATAAAAAGCAGGGGTATGTGGATGTGTCCTGTTCAAAAAGACATATTCTTCATCGCAGATCCATGTTTGTTCATGTGCGTGTTGTGTGAGGCTTCTTATCTCCCCCTGGGGGCCTTTCATGGGATCTCATTGGAGTGGTAGGTATGAATTCCTGTCACTCAAAAGGCATAGGCACTCTTCATAATAGTCAGCCGTTTCTAGGATCACTATACCCCCGCCTTTATCGGCTGGTTTAATCATGATGGTTTTGTTGGCCCTGAGTGTGGTTAGCACTGCCCTTTCTTCTTGTCGTAGGTTATCAGGGTAAAAATTCTTGTTCTTGAGGCCCATGGTGATGGTCTTGGTGACAACCTTTTCAAATGTCTCGAATTTGCAGGGAATTGTGTGTGGTGGAGGTAATAAAGTAGATTTAACTTTGAGACCTGTGACATTATCGTCGGTTTTTCTGGGCCTTGGTTCATTGGTGTCTGGCTGGTTGCAGTGCTCGGGGAGATAGATTGACCTCCCTTTCTGTCCTTTACTTTGACAGATTACATTGGAGCATTTCACACATAAATCTTCTCCGTCCTGATGAAGGCCGATCAAGTTACACCTATACAAGAACAGCTCGGAGGCCGAAACACAGTTGTGTAGACCTTTAGTCCGTGTAACAATATTTTTACTCACTAACAGTCCAATCTTTCGACCTGTACCTCATGTACTGCTTTTGCACTATCTGACCTCATGCCATCCCCCGAAAGGGACCATAGAGATCGCAATTGTTGATAAATTTGCCCAAAAGAATTCATTTTGGCACATGTATTTGTACACTGTATTATGTACGTTGTATGTATCTTATTGAATGGCCTTTGTTCCTTCCTTATGTATATATGACATATGCTCTGATGCATTAAAATGGTATCATATGCAGTAGTCATTGCCACCATTTGTTTGTTGAATAACCATCAGGGGTAGTGTTTGTCCCTTTCTGTGGGTTCCCTTGACCTTGCTCAATTGTATTATATAAATGTTCACCCATCTGGGTAGAGCAGGGACGTAACCAGGTGCCCTTCCTTATAAAATTAGTCCATTGCTGAGTTTGTAAACAATTTCCTAGAAGGTGATGTGAAGGTGGACATATGTGTCATTTCTGTTCTCTTTCTCAAGATGGGTGGGATCCCCCGCCTGGTGATTCCCTTCACCCATGCCTCCTGGCCTTTTAGTAAGATTTCACGACTGGTGGGACCGGATGCCGCAGAGCTGCCCAGTAGGATGAGTGCACTGGTTGAGTCATTGTGTGCGTTGTTCTTTATTATGCGCCAGATCAAGCAAAGTGTAGATTCTGTCGCTCTCATTGGCCCGAATCAGTGTTGCGATTCACTACGGAGGTTATTGATCTTGCTGTATCCTCAAAGCTGGTAGATACTTTTACATAATTTGTGTGTTGGGGATTGGGTAGTAGTTAGTTGTGTCGTTTAGTCAGCCATGGGATTTTTAAGGAGAGGTTTGCCAAATGCTCTTTTGAAGGCAAATGCAAAAGTTCCCTACTCGATGGAGGAGTTGAGAAGGAACAGAAATGCAGGTGCGAGCCCCAATTTCTTGCCTGTCATTTTGTAGATGTTAAGGGGACCTGGGTCTTCAGAAGAGCCTGCAGGGTTGATGTGCTGGAGTTAACCTTGAAGGGAAAGTCCTGACTAGTGATGAAGAAGTTAATGGCAGCATGGAAGAATCTGCATTTGTCGCGTCACTGGTTTGGTAGAGGACAGCGGGTCCTTTGCTGTCCAGGTGGTCTTCGTTGTTAGAATGTGTCGCGCACACGACGGTATGTGTCTTTCTGTTGTCAGGTGCAGCTTCAGCAGCAAGATAACCTTTCGGGGCAGACGTTTGAGCTTTATAAAATCCTACTGTATATCATAGCATAACATAACACTGCAGCTGCCAGTGTTTGTTTTGGGAGGATAGCTCAGGGGCAATGCGCTCGCCTTGGAAGCAAAATGGCGCTTAGCAACACAGGTTCGATCCCCGGGTCTGCCCTTGGAAACCTCTGGGTATTAAGCACGTTATCGATAACCAATTACAATTGCTTCTAAATGGACTATTGGTGCTAGTATCACTAAGTGGAAACATTGACATTTAAATTGTATGGTAATAATACATTGTTGTCAGGTATGTCTTACTTGTCCCGTCCTTTTTGGTTGTCCTGCATGTCTTTGTGCGCCATGATGCCTGCAGGTTTTCGGCACGTTATAAATAAAAATACAATACAATATGGTGGTGATATAGCAGTCTAGATGTGAAGAAATAGTTATATCATCATAAGGATATTATAAACAATGGGCCGGATTCATGGAAATATTTTTGGGAAACTAGGGTACTTGCGTGCAAAACTGCATGCTTAATCCCATTCGTCGATTCATGGAATCGAATGCACAGGATATTCTTTGAACTTGCGTGGAATTCGCGCGTGTTTGGCATGGCTTTTGCGAGCGGCCAAGTGCATTGCACAAGACTGCACGTAGAGCATGGGTGCACAACATACAGCCCGAGGGCCAGTTGCGGCCTGCCATGCCGTTTTGTCCGGCCCGCGAGGCACAAAGACTTTCCTAATGGAGGGCGGCCCGCAAGCAGCATCGGCCGCCCTCCATTAGGAAAGTCTCTGTTGTCTTTTGGGCCGGACAAAACACTGGCCCTCATTGGTTCAGTGCACATGAACCACGCAGCTCCTACGAGCCACGTAGTGCGTGTGTGCTGCACCAATGGATTGCCAGCACTACAGCTGTCATGGCCAGTAAGGCTTGATGCCGGAAGGCATTTCAGTCTTGCTTGCCACGCCAGCCGTAGTGCCAGAAGCCTCGCCAGCGTTCCAGCACGTCTGGGTAAGTACATGGTGGGGGGGGTGTATGTTTGTGTGTGTGTGTGTGTGTGTGTGTGTGTGTGTGTGTGTGTGTGTCTCGGGTCCGTC
This sequence comes from Ambystoma mexicanum, assembly GCF_040938575.1. Lineage (NCBI taxonomy): Eukaryota > Metazoa > Chordata > Amphibia > Caudata > Ambystomatidae > Ambystoma > Ambystoma mexicanum. The sequence continues at coordinate 764,131,468 of NC_090921.1, read as the reverse complement.
CTGTGTTTTTTTTTTGTATTTTGTATGTATGTTGAGATGCGGAGGTGGGGGTGTGTGTCGGGTGTGTATGGGTGTGTTTGTATTTGTATGTCTGCAGTGTATGTTGAGATGCGGGGGTGGGGGGTGTGTCGGTCTGCTTGAATGTGTTTGTGTGCAAGTGCAGTGTGTGTTGAGATGCGGAGGGGTGTGTGTGTCGGCCGGGTCTGCCTGAATGTGTTTGTGTGCAAGTTCAGTGTATGTTGAGATGCGGGGGTGGGGTGTGTGTCGGGTCTGCCTGAATGTGTTTGTGTGCAAGTGGATTGTGTGTTGAGATGCGGAGGTGGGGGGTCGGTCGGGTCTGCCTTAATGTGTTTGTGTGCAAGTTCAGTGTATGTTGAGATGCGGGGGTGGGGCGTGGGGGTCGGGTCTGCCTGAATGTGTTTGTGTGCAAGTTCAGTGTATGTTGAGATGCGGGGTTGGGGTGTGTGTCGGGTCTGCTTGAATGTGTTGGTGTGCAAGTGCAGTGTGTGTGTGTGTGTGTGTGTGTGTGTGTGTCTGTCTCGGGTCCGTCCTGACTGTGTTTTTTGTTTTTGTATGTATGTTGAGATGCGGAGGTGGGGGTGTGTGTCGGGTGTGTTTGTATTTGTATGTCTGCAGTGTATGTTGAGATGCGGGGGTGGGGGGTGTGTCGGGTCTGCTTGAATGTGTTTGTGTGCAAGTGCAGTGTGTGTTGAGATGCGGAGGGTTGTGGGTGTCGGCCGGGTCTGCCTGAATGTGTTTGTGTGCAAGTTCAGTGTATGTTGAGATGCGGGGGTGGGGTGTGTGTCGGGTCTGCCTGAATGTGTTTGTGTGCAAGTGGATTGTGTGTTGAGATGCAGAGGGGGGGGGTCGGGTCTGCCTGAATGTGTTTGTGTGCAAGTTCAGTGTATGTTGAGATGGGGGGTGGGGTGTGTGTCAGGTCTGCTTGAATGTGTTTGTGTGCAAGTGCAGTGTGTGTTGAGATGCGGAGGGGGTGTGGGGGTCGGTTCTGCCTGAATGTGTTTGTGTGCAAGTTCAGTGCATGTTGAGATGCGGGGATGGGGTGTGTGTCAGGTCTGCTTGAATGTGTTGGTGTGCAAGTGCAGTGTGTGTTGAGATGCGGGGGTGGGGTGTGTGTTGGGTCTGCCTGAATGTGTTTGTGTGCATGTGAAGTGTATATTGAGATGCTGGGGGGTGGGGGGGTTGGAGGAGTCGGGTCTGCCTGAATGTTTGTTGTTGTTGTGTGCACGTTCAGTGTATGTTGAGATGTGGGGGTGGGGGGTCCGGGTAGGTATGCGTGCATGCTTGTGAGTTTGTTTGGTGAGTTGGGGTGGGGGATTCAGGTCTGTATAAAGGCATGGTGTATGCATGTGAGTTTGTATGGTGAGTTGGGGGTGGGGTCTGTATGGGTGCATGGTGTATGCTTGTGAGTTTGTATGGTGAGTTGGGGGTGGGGTCTGTATGGGTGCATGGTGTATGCTTGTGAGTTTGTGTGCTGAGTTGGGGTGGGGGGTTCGGGTCTGTATGGGTGCATGGTGTATGCTTGTGGGTTTGTGTGCTGAGTTGGGGGTGGGGGGTTTGGGTCTGTATGGGTGCATGGTGTATTCTTGTGGGTTTGTATGGTGAGTTGGGGTGGGGGGGTTTGGGTCTGTATGGGTGCATGGTGTATACTTGTAAGTATGTATGGTGAGTTGGGGGAGGGGGGGGTTCGGGTCTGTATGGGTGCATGGTGTAAGCTTGTGGGTTTGTGTGCTGAGTTGGGGGTGCGGGGTTCGGGTCTGTATGGGTGCATGGTGTATGCTTGTGAGTTTGTGTGCTGAGTTGGGGGTGGGGGGTTCGGGTCTGTATGGGTGCATGGTGTATGCTTGTTAGTTTGTATGCAGGGGTGGGGGGGTTGGGGTCTGTATGAGTATGTATGCATGGTGCATGCTTGGTGGCATGGGGCATAGTGTTTGCTTGAGGGGTGGGTGTCTTGGGGCCTAGTGTTTGCATGAGGGGTGGGGGCCATGGGGCATAGTGTTTGGTTGGGGAATGGGGGCCATGGGGCATAGTGTTTGCATGAGGGGTGGGTGTCATTGGGCATAGAGTTTGCTTGAGGGGGGGTGTCATGGGGCATAGTGTTTGCTTGAGGGGGGGTGTCTTGGGGCATAGTGTTTGCATGAGGGGTGGGGGCCATGGGGCATAGTGTTTGCATGAGGGGTGGGTGTCATTGGGCATAGTGTTTGCTTGAGGGGGTTGTCACGGGGCATAGTGTTTGCTTGAGGGGGGTGTCTTGGGGCATAGTGTTTGGTTGGGGAGTGGGGACCATGGGGCATAGTGTTTGCTTGAGGGGTGGGGGCCTTGGGGCATAGTGTTTGCATGAGGGGTGGGAGCCATGGGGGCATAGTGTTTGCTTGAGGGGTGGGGGCTATGGGGCATAGTGTTTAATAAAAATTAGGGGTTGAAAAAGCCTCCTGCCATGCCACGCCATGCCTACCGCCCCACCCACATTTACTTTTCGGCCCACTATAGCCATCATGTAGGGCACTTTCGGCCCTCTGTCAAAATCAGTTGTGCACCCCTGACGTAGAGCATGGGCGAGCCCTGTGCAGGGGGCGTAGTAGGGGACAGAACTCAGAAAATGGGAAAGAACAAGGGGAAGAGTGGGTGTTACAAGGGATGGGCAGCAGGCAGTCCAGAGCACGCCCACAATTGTGCAAGGCAAAGCATGACCGTGCAACCTCTTGCTTGCGAAATGCCCCCGCAAATCCCTCGATCGCGCCTCGATCGCTCCACCACCGAAGGCAGGCGTAAGGAAACTTGCGCACAGGATTCACTGCACAGAGGTGAGTACGCATGTCGGATTCAGGGGTACGTGCACGCAGACAGGGTTTCAATCAGACTTAGGAGTGCATATAGGCTGCGTGGTGGGGTGCTGGGCCGGTTTACGGGAGTTCGCATGCAGATTTTCTGAGTTTTACCTGATTTACAAAGTGTCAAATGCATGTTGTTGACGTGCCGGCAATAGTTACAGGAGACCCTGCGCAGGGTTCCTGAGATTCAGGCTTCCTTGCAGGGGACCCCACGCACTGTTTGAAGGGTAAGTGCATTTGTGCCAGGGTGAGTGCGCAAATGTAGCTGTTCTGGCTGTTTATGCTTTGCGTGGGGGCGTGTCAGGGGCGTTGCGGGCGAGACTTCCGAACACAGTAAATTCCATGAATAAACAGGGTGTGCATTTTTTATCCTGCGTGAAAGTTTGTGCAGTGTTGTTCTCGGTGTGTGGTAATTGCGGGACAAATGCGCACTTTTCCATGAATTGGGCGCAAAATGCTTATAAAGGTTTTGACATTATTCCTCTATCATCAAAGGACTGAATATGGAGACATCTTGAAGCCTCCCTAAAACTTGAGGAGAACCATCTTCTTTTCCGTAAACACCTCAAAACCTTTATCTTTGCGTCTGCCTTTTTTCCTCCTCTCCCTTGCTGATTTCCTGGTTGACATGGAAACTGCAGTGGTTACCTGGCCACCCTCTGATCTCAGGCCCAGGTCCACTCCCCCGCCAGTCGCACTCCTGTACTGCCTTCCTGGTAACCCCTGCACTTTGTGACTGTTTTCTGCATCCCTACGGTCCCACTTCCTGCACTTACCACTGGACGTCTGCACTTACCCTTTCACTTGCCATCTGCTGGCCGTACTTCTATTTATTGTTATTTATTATTGTTCTTATCCCATGTACTGCACTGTCCTCATGCCCCTCCCTCCCCGCTCTTCTCCTCCTTCCCCTTCCCATGCGCAATCTGAATGACACCGGGTCTAGTAGGATCGTTGTCTGTTTTCCCCCTGTTCCCCCTCCCTTGCCTCGTCGCGCCTTTAAACACTTGTGTATAGACGCATTATAAATGCCATATCATATCATATCATATCTTAACCCCTCAGCTTAAGCGGACTCTGTGAATAGAATGTCGTTTGATGTTGACGCTGAGGGTGAAGATGAACCCTTCCTGCAATGTTGAAATCAGGGATTAGATATGGCCATCCCAATGGAAGACCTCCCTCAAAAGAGGGCGCATACAGAAAATCACTGGTTCACAAAAAAACTACAAGTAGCCAACTAGTGTAAAAGATGCCAGAACGTGCTCGGAGTCCATTACCATCCGGCTGGACAGTTAATCTTGCAAGTTATAACACACACTATGGCAGACTGGTCCAGTGGTGGACTGTCCTACAAGGAACTCTGGAGATGTACTGGTGGTCTCTACACCATAGGCCTCTTTTGTGTGGTTACCCTGGTTTTCCGCTCTTCTACACTCTCTCCAAGTCATCCCAATCCCTTCCACCGATCGCTTCTCACGCCTCCACACACCCATTCCAAACCAAAAGTTGTAAAACGCTTCCAGTGTTATAATGTGTTTTATGTAATGTGTGTATTATGTTTAATCACGCTTTAAATCCTGTCTAGAAACAAATGAAGTTTAAAATTCAGAATTTGGCCACATGTGTCCAAATTATCTTGCATGGAGAACATCCCAAAAACAATTAAAGAGGTTGCGCATGCAGACTACATGCGCTCGCACAGTGTATTATGGGGCCACTTCGAAACACTTTTCCTGGGCTGCATGTGGTTCCCAGGCCACCCCTAGACTGATCAGAGGCTGAGGCTAAGAATCAATATCACAGCAACCACATTTTATGATCTGGCACCTCATAGAATGCACTCTACCCCCTCACTGCAGAATCCCTGGACTCTCGCGAGATTACAAATAAGATCGGCGAATCAAGCATCGTGCGATAACTTTGCCATCTTTCCCATGAATACAGCCATTAGCAGTGAGGCAGCGGCCGGCAGTCCACAAACATCCATGTAGGAAATGCCACTACGGTAGACTTTACAAAAGGTCAACATTTAAAACCGGTTCACAATTGAAGAAACCTTTTAGGCTTGCCTAAAGATGACTGCCTCCCCCCAAAAAAGTGCACAAAACTGTTTGCACTTAATCCTTAAAAATAAGCAGTTCTCTGCGAACGTGTGAACGCCTGATTAATATCAAGCTCTCTACCGGACCGTCGTGGTGAAGTACCGTGTTAAGGAGCCTTCGGCTGATCCTCACGATCTCACTCGCGTCCGCCCTTTCTGTACCCCACGTAGCTAAACGTTTAGAGAAGGTAATGGTAGAGTAGCTGCAGGACTTGACTGAGTCCAGTGGCATCTTGGACTCTTTATACCAGAGGTCTTCAAACTGTGGGGCACCGCATACTGGGGGGAGGGAGGGGGCGAGAGCCCAGCATTTTTAGATTGGAGGAAATGGGCAGGTGCGGGTCACATGGTCAGACTGGACCATGAAACTGTCTCAGGCACCAATGACAAAGTGGCCTGCAGTTGCAAATGGATAGTCATTCCTTTAGTCACAGACTGTTTGAATAGTACCCAAGGAGGTGTTTTTTGTTAAACTGTAACCAAATTGTGATATGTAAAGAATATTTATTCAGCAACAATGGTCAAAACTACTAGTTCTATAGTAAAGTAACTATTCAAACTGGCCCACATTGGCCAAAAAAAGGGCCTATTTTGACTGGCCTACACTAGCATTTTGCATTTCTGGTATGGACATCGCCCTATTGCCCTATAGGCCTGTGCAAGCCTGGCGGCTCATCCATAATGGGCGAGGGGGCATCCACCCAGTAGCCCCCTCACCCATTATGGAGGAGTCGAGGAGCCAGCCAAGTGATTTTTCCAGCTGAGGGAGTGCTCCTGGGCTGGCTGAACTGTCAAAGGGAAACAGTGTTTCCCTTTAACAGTTCAGTTCCCCAGCCGTACATGCTCACTGAGCCATGCAAGGCTAGGGGCATTTTGCTTTGCCAGTCTTGCATAGCTCAGTGGAAATGCTGGCTGGGGCACTGCATGTCTGTTTGGGCAAGGGTGAGCTCCTGAGCCTCCTCACACCTACGGACAGAGCAACCTGGAGCAGGGCATTTCAGCACCCATGCACAGGCCCCTGCAGAAGGTATGTTTATGTTCATTTATTTTTTATTTAAATATGTGTATGGATGCATGTATGCTTGTGTTATGAGTGTGTGTATGGTGATGGGTGCTCGTATGAATGATAGAGTGATTGCTGTGTGTATGCTTGTTTTGGCCCGTTGATCTGAATTTGGTGATTGGGGGTTAGAGAGGGGAAGGAGGGTTGTGCAACAAAGGCATTTAAAAAAAAGCCTCTGTTGCACAATCCTCCTACCCACCTGCCAAAATCAGTTCTCCTTCTGAGGCGCTGTGGAGCCCAGGGGACAGGGGTGGTATTTTGTTACTGGATATCTATCATACATGTCCAGTCAACAATACCATGTTTTACCATTGGCCCCAAAGCGCCAATTGCAAACTGTTTGACTTTGTACCCAAAATGTTGTTATGCCCTAAAATACAACATTTTAACCCATTATTTAATAAGAATTCACAGGGGGAGAACCCCCTCAACCTCCCTTGATTGGTTCGGGCTCCCTCGCTGCACTCGGTCGCTATGGCATTTTTATGGGAAATAGTTATGCCCCTCCACTTAAAAAATTCACCCACTCCCACTGCCCCTCGGACTATGTTGGGAACGGGGTGGGAGAAGCACAGCAACTGTGGTGGGAGCAGGATGGGAGGGAGCACAGGGATAGTGGTGGGAGCAGGGTGGGGAGAGTACAGGGTCTGTGATGGGGTGGGGAGAATCTGGGGACTGGGTAGGAGTGAGATGAGGGAGACCAGCAACTTTGATGGGAGCAGGTGGGGGAGCCCAGGAACGATACTACCAGTAGGGTGTTGTGATGGCACGCTATAGTTCATAGCCATTTGTACATACTGTCCATTTGGCATTTTTTGGGGGGGGGGGCAGCCTGTCCAAATTTTGCTCTGGGGGGCCCAGGCCAAAAATGTTTGAAGCCCACTGCTTTACACGCATGGTTTAGACCTTCACACGGTACTCCAACAGTTTTGACCTCTCCTTTGGTTGATCTATGCATGTGGCTGGATTGGGGTGACGCAGAGTCCCTGGTGCTACTTGCTCTTTCTGCCTCCTTTGTTACCGTGTCACACAAGATGCTACTCCTCAGACATATAGAGACAGGAGGTAGAGGCGCAGTGCTACACTGGATTTGCTCCTTCCTATCTGGCCAACTACAAAGGATATGATATTTTATGTATAGGCGTGCCTATACACAAGTGTTTCAAGGCATGATGAGGCAAGGGGGGGGACAAGGGAGGACAACACAAAGATCTTACTAGGCCAAGTGACATTGAGATCGTGCAAGTGTGGGGAGAGGGAAGGGGAAATGTTCAAGGGGAAGGGGAGGAGGAGAAGTGCGAGACATAGGATCAAGACATAGGAAAATAGTGCGGTCAACAAGTGGTGGTGCAGGGCTTAATGCAGACAACAAGTGTTGGATAAGTGCAAGAAGAGGGACTCTCACAATGCAGATACAGCCCCCAAGTGCAGGGTTGCCAGGAGGCAGTGCAAGTGTGCAACTGGGAAGGCAGGGACCAGGGTCCATGAATCAGATGGTAGCCAGTGCATTTTCAGCCAAGAGATCAGCAGGGAAGTGGAAGAAAGAAGGCAGAAGCAAAGAGAAAAGTCTTGAGCTTCTTCCGGAACCAGTGACGGTTCTGCTCAAGTTTCAGAAAGGGCTTCTCTACTCCCCATTCACGTTCAAAATGTGGTCTTCATAATGTGGGTGACACGCAGGCTGCACAGCACTTACCTTCATTCCTGCACCCTTCTGGTCCCTGTACCCCCGCAGGAAGTATGTCAGCGGTAGCCCGGCGGCTTGTTGTCGAGTAGGGGTCCCGGCAGTAGATGGAGGTTTGTGGGTTCGTAATGGTTCACCACCATCGGGGCACTGACCCCACCCTCGTCCCACGTGCATGGGCGGTGTGAGAAGCCTTGGCGGGTTTTTATAGCAGCACGTCTGCTTGCACCATTAGGGCATAAAAAACATTTCAAATTTAGGCTGGACACTACTTAACGCCCCTGTTTTGCTGGTTCTTTCACCTGAGTTCTTGCCAGTTGGTCCCTCCCAGCCTTCCTAATTCCTCCCTCCATTCCCCTCTGACTCTGCTTTTTTTTCTGACCTGCTTTCTGCTCCGGCCCTTCTACCTCTTTGGTGCCTCAGGCTTTTGCCTTGGCCCTTATGTCCTGTTGATTCCTTACTCCATTTTGTCTTGCGCTTTGGAGTTTTATTTATTTCTCACAGAGCTTGGCACGGAATTGGCACTGGGATTGTGCCACAGAGACTCCTCGGGCACTAAGGTCAGCAGTTTGCTCTGCCCTGCTTGTCTCAAAGCCTAAATTAAAAAGCACTCATTGTTCACGTGTGTGCAATATCGTCAGATCTCAGATCCATCAATATCCTTTTTCAGTTCATAAAAGGCAACTAAGACCCAGCTTTATCATTCAAAATCTGGTTTCTGGTCATCTCAGTGTAGCTGTTTGCAGGTTAGCATCACCCAGTAGCACTAGGAAGCCACATTAGTGGTATCAATGCGCTTTAAATACCATGCAGGTAAAGTACTCCTTGATTTTGTTAAGGAGCGCACTGGTGGGATTTCTATCTAGGCACTATACTGGCTGCAGCATAAAGCCTGGAAGACTGGCGCCATGCCAGCACAGGGGAAACGACCACCGACCATCAAGAGCTTCGGTTCCATTGACACGACGTCACTGGAAGTATTCGTTGGAAAAGAGAACCTCCGAAAGCACAATCAATCTGTCACCATCTTCACCAATCTTCTGGGTCAAGCATACAGAACCCCCAAATCAGGCAGCACCGCCTGAATGGGGGGGATTGAGGGGGATTGAGGGGGGAGGGAGGGGCAAGCACCAGGGGTGCCCTTAGCAGAGCCTACAAAAAACATTCAGTTTCATTATGAGTTTGGCAGTGCAGGAAAAATGTGGCAGTCATTCTGTTAGTACCACGTTTTTGGCAGTAACAGAAATGCTGCAATGCCCAATTCTGAGTTTGAGGGTGACGCAGGGTGTAAATCCTCTACTTTGAGGTAAGAAAATGGTTGCCTTTCCTGCTCAGAATTGCTGTTTACTGTATAAGTGCCAAAAATTCCAATGGGACTCAAAAAACGTGGATTTCCACCATCATACGTAATCCCATGGCAAGGCCACGGGAACGACAGGCATACGGGTAAATGATTTTGGCGTAAATCGATAGATTTACTGTCGATTTGCCGCCAAACACGTAATGAATCGCAAATTGTATGCCTGCAGCGCTCTCAATCTGTGGAAGATGACTAACAGGCCCTGGGCTCCAAACTCGGGAGATATGTACGCATGTAATAAGGCTCACTTGAAGCAGGCCATTGGGCGAAATTACAGTGGACGTTACAGGCCAGAAGTGAGGGAGAAGGGGGTACACATACAAGCAGGTCAGCCACCATAGAAATTGTTACACGTTGTACTGTTACTAATGTTGGCTTGCCAAGTGCCCAGCACCCATACGATGGCTGGTATGTGTGTTTACATATGAATCCATGAGTCTAACGTCCTAAAATAAACCATGCCCAACTAGCAACGTCCACAGGATGGCAGCATAGGACAGCAAAGAACACACAAGCCAAGTAAAGCTCAACAGCATTTTATCCCAGACCAGAGAACAGAACACGCTTGATGCCCAGGATCCTCACTAGATGCTTTCCCTCCAAAATGATTTCTCTTCAAAGCACATGTTTAGAGGGAGGCCACCAATCCGGCCGCACTAGTGCATTCCGCTGAAAGCTCCGTTGCTCTTAAAGAATCGATTGCTCCCATGGGTAAAGGTAATATGTAAAATATCACCTATATGACAATTTATCCCACCAGCAACGCTGCTGGAAATGGCTGCAGTCTCAAAACTCCAAAGTTACTCTGAGAACCTCTTGCTCCTTCCCAGGCTGCCCTTTGCCCAGAAAGTGGTCCAGAGTCTCTGGCCCTGTCATTCCGGGAAGATCTCCAAGCTCAGGGAGATGTGAGACCTGCTACGGCACGGGTTCTCTTTAGAATTGCCTGCAGCGATGGATGCAGTTGGCCGTGCCATTCGGCCCCAAGGACTGAAAGACCCGGAGATGCCTCGCATGGCCCTTCATTGCATCATATCTTCTCTACCAGATTGGTATTGTGCCCTACCCTTCCTCCTTTCACGTCTGGATCTTCTACTCCTGGCTATGGAGTCCCCCAGGGCTCTGCATTGTCCCCTCTCCTCTGCATTGTCCCTTCTTCTCTGCATTGTCTCCTCTCCTCTTTAACTATCAATGAAATTGATCAGAATCTTGGCCTTTCAGTTTTATTAGGTCAAGATACAGGACTCTGAATCATTGCAACACCGTGTTGTCTGTTGGCTTGATATTGTCATTGTCATTTCACACCTGTATTCGCCTCGTACCATAAAAGCATCGTGGAAATAATGAACATAGGATACTCATTACAAGACCAAAAAACACGTCCATTATAAATCTTGTTGAAAGACATCTATCGTATCTATACAGTAGATGTAAATACCTGCGGAATATCTAAAGGACAGCCTAACAGACATTTAAAAAAATAAAATGAACACTCAAAAGTCATTATTAGGCTTAACATATAAAAAAGTCAAACTAAAAATGTCCAACCGATCGGTCATTTTGAATTTGCAATGCCATGCTCTGCAATGAACATTTGCAACAGTGAATGTTGGCAATGGATGAGTAATAATTATGCAAAGGAGTTCAGTTCTTTCAAAGTTCTGACATGTAGGACCTTTAATATGTTGTGTTATGTTATGTTGACTCATATCGCGCACTGCTACCACGCAGGGACAGTCTCCAGGCGCTCACGTGGCTCGGCAAGAAAGAGGACGCGGCTGGTTAGTGGGGGAAGAGTTAAAGGAAAGGTCCAGAACCAGGAGAAACTGGCGTCTCAGTGTGTTGGCTTGCAGATGGTGTGCACTGGTTGTTTTATCCGTACGAGTAAGGCCCAATGCCTGGGTTGTTTTTTGAATGTTTGCTATGCTGGGGTGTGTCTTTGTGTTTTATCTGTAGATTGGCTGGTATTTAAGGTTGTGGTTGTGCACACTGGCTTGTTGTATCCGTATGGATATGGTCCAATGTCAGGGATTGTGTATCGTTTATGAGTCTTGCTTATATTGGGTGCGTGTTTGTGTATGAATTGGCTAGACCGGTGGGCGTGTACAGTACTTGGGTGGTGTGTTGGAGGGGAGCAGGAGCGGGGTGGTTAGTACATTGGCTCCTCTCCAAGTTCTTCTAGGTGACTAATCTACAAAATTCTATCCAATGTGATACATGATTGATCCCAATCCTATCTAGTAATACACACGATTAAAATGATAATCTGTCTAACTGTGATGTGTGCTTAATCTGCACAATTTTATCTAAGTGTGGTGCATGCCTAATCTTCACAAGTCTATCTAATGTGATGCATGATTGATCTTCCCACTCCTATCTAGTAATACACACTTTTAAAATTCTAATCTATCTAACTGTGATGTGTGGTACATGGCTAATCCTCACAAGTCTATCTAAGTGTGGCGTGTGACTAATCCTCACAAGTCTCTCTAAGTGTGGCGTGTGGCTAATCCTTGCAATTGTTAAGTGCAGAGAATTGCTATTTTACATACTTTGGCTAACTGTAGAATATGGCTACCTTACACAAGATATGGCTGACTATCACAAATGGGCTAGAAGCAGGGTAAAGTGGCCTTACAAAGTTTGGCTAAATATGAGATATGACTTACTGTCACAGCCAGGGTTTATTATAATAAGTAATGAGAATGGTGGGATTTTAATGGAATACAGTCATGGCTGTACTCCATGCCCACACCACGCTAACCTTATCTGTCGCTGCTGGCTGACTCCAGCCGGCATCCTGGAATAAAATGGACAAACACAGAGTGGAGCTACTCAGTCAGCAGCTGTCCTTTGCCTTGTGGCCCTTTGCTGGGGGGTGTCCGGGCAGAGGCTGCCCTTGGATGTTGTGTTAAAAGGCTATAAGGCCCCATCACAGGTCGGGGCGGAAAGGGAGGTGTGGGAAGGTGAATTTTGGAATAGGTGGGCAGGGGAGGCATGGCAAAGGGATAAGCAGGTGCAGGAAACACCAAAATGAAAAGGAAAGCAAAAAACAATAGATTGAATATAAGAGTCACATACCCATGCACAGACGTGCTCATGCACACACCCCTGTGGCTGGCTGATGGAAATGGCTGGGGGGTGAGTGCAGGCTGGCCAAGACCCTTGCTGCTTCCTGGACAGTAGCAGGCCCAATCACTGGTCAGAGGTGAGAAGGGAGGCAGGGGCAAGACAAATCTCAATGCAGGCAGGGAGGGGAGGCATGGAGAAGGGATAAACAGGTGCAGGAAGCACCAAAATGAAAAGGAAAGGGGGCCCTCAGGAGCATTCTATATGAAGTGTCAGGGCGCAAGAGCCCCACTGCGGAGCATCAAAGGTGGGGGTTGGAGGAAGTAAAAAGAAAATGCCAGACTAGCATTGGGGGCTGGCCCAGCTGCACGTTTTATGCAGGGGGGGTTGCCCAAGTGCATAGCCTGTGTTCTGTCATGGCTCTGGGCTTTTCGGGGGGGGGGCAGTTTTCTCAACATTTATCAGTGTGGTGAGCTGGTGGTCGCAATGGCCCAGCTGACGGTGGTTGTACATGCAGGTGAGCATGGTGCGCTCGCTGGACCTCTAGGTGGTAGTGTGTGGCCCAGCACTGTCTGAGGGAGGGGGGAGGATTTCAGCTGGGCCAATATGTTTCTGCTTACAGGATGGCGCTGCTGTGCCTGGCAGGAGTGTGGGGTAGTGGAGGTCCTAAAGCCTTGCTGCCCTGTGGATCTGGGGGGTCTATGCCTGGTTAGTAGAGATGTGGGGCAGTTTGGGTCACAGTGGAGCAGGGGAGGGAAATTAAAGTGGTTTTTCGTGGGCAGGCGTGGGTTTGCAGCACTGGGATTAGCAGAAAGCATGATACACAGGTGGAGGGAATTATGCGCCGCCAGGCCACCAGAGGAGTGGGGGGCACCAGCACAGATTGCAGCTATTCATGTCTCTGGGTTACGGTATGGGCAAAGGGGCACCGCTCACATTGTTTAGAGGGGGTGTGCCTGTTAGGATGGGGCATAGGTGGAAGGACTTCCAATGTGGGAAGGGGGGATGGGGCCAGAGAAGGTAGTGGGAGATGGGGGGTATTAATGTGTGTGGGGCAGGGTGAGTGCCCCCCCAAGAGGGGCAGCGAGAGGAATAGATGGTTCCACAGGGGTGGCAGAGGGCTCAATAAGGCCCTGAGTTTGCCAGTAAGGGCAGGGGAGTTAGCGGGATGCCATCATCCCAGTGAGCAGCAGTATGGGGAGGGACCGAGATGGTTCCCCTTAAAGCCGGATCAGAAGGGGAACAGGACGTTCCTGCCCTAGATAACGCAGTCTAGGGAGATGGCCGGACTGCTGTCACCTGCAAAGAGTGGGGAGTTTCTGGACGCCCCCCACCTCTAGCGGAAGTGCAGCAGCGATGGAGTTTGCGCTCCATGCTGCGACTGTTTGGAAGAGGAGGTGAGCAAAGATTTTAACTGACGGTGCACTGGTGTTTGGGGAGAGGGACGTTAAGGGTGGTGGTGTGTAAGTGATGTTAGGCAGAGACTACTGGCACAAGTGGTAAGTTCTTGGTCTTGGAATGCAGGTGACCTGAGTTCTAATTTCATATTTGAGGTGTATTTGGTGGTTAAAGGATGTGAATACATCAATATAATAAATAAATAAAAGAATAAAGGAGAATAAATAATAAATATAAAGGAAGAGTGGATATGCCAGATTGGAACAGGAGTGATGGGTAATAATAATAAAAAGGAAGGGCATTGGATAACTTGAGGGCCGGGAAGGTGGATGTAAGGGATGATGAAGAGGAAGAGAGTGACAGTTGGGGATGAGCCGGGGGCCGGGGAGGAGGATAGTTTTGGGTTCTATTTTAAAGTAAAAACAGGGATTTGATGGCACGGTAAGGGGTGAATGGGTAAGTGGCAGAAGTGTGCAGTAGTTAAGGTGAAATAGGGGGTGGCCTGTTTTAGTGTCTGGGGACATGGGGTATTGGGCCCAGGCCTGGCACAGAGGTACTGTGGTAGTATGTTCCCAATGGGCCTTGTGGTTAATGGGCCACTACGATACTAAAGGCCCAGCCTGTACCTTTTACGGCACAGTTAAGAGTCGCCCCACCCGGGACCGGGCTGGGGGGGACAGGAGGCAAAGGCAGCCAGCAATCTTCAGGGGAGGGGTTGCAAGACAATGGTAGCGGTGACTGAGTGGAAGGGGCATCTACAAAGAAAGATTAGTGGGGGATATGTACATGTCGGGTCAAGAAGTTGTTAGGTTTGGGTGAACGGCAACAAAGTATTATGTTTGTGGTATCTATGTGAGTTTTGTTTAGCTTAAGTGGAATTTTGTGTGGGTGACAGTTAAGTTTGGTGACAGTTAAGATGGATGAATATAGGTCAGCAAAGAAGTTAATGGGGAACTGGGACTGAAGGGCTGCACAGAATGTTAATTTAACGGAAAAGGTTGGAGAGGGAGAAGGAATGATGAATGGGAGGGGATGAGCATTGTAGAGGGGTGGAATTATACTTTTCTTGACATGGAGATGGAGAGGATGTGCTTAAAAAAAAGAAAAAGAAGAGTGAAGGCAAAAGGAAAGGAAGGGTTCAAGGATCTTTAGGGAAACATGGTTGGTTGCAAAGGTCTAGGTAAGAGAATGTGTGCTCTGGTGAAGGGGCAGGAACAGAGCGACACACAGAGGGATGAGGATGCCAGTGGTGCTGTGGGTGGATTGAACTGCTTTGAAAGAGGGTGCACGGAAAGCCCCTGGTGCAGTGGGGGAACAGTGATTGCACGGAGCATTTGCAAGTTGGAAGTTGAGCATGGAGATGCATTGGGGAAGTAGGAGGAATGAGGTGTTACTGCATGCAACGCGCAGAGAGAATTAAACTGCAAAGACAGAGGGTGCAGGTATGGCAGCTGGTGCAATTGGGGGGACAGCAAGTTAGGTCCATAGCAAAGAGCAGACAAGCAAACATTTTCAGGGGCGAAAGCAGGGGCGTAGTGGCAAATAAGGAGGGTGGTGGAGTTACTGAGTGTGGTAGAGAGGGTAGTGCATTGCATGGATGGGGGGTGCGGTTACGGCCCCTGGTGCAGTGTGGGAGCAATAACGAGTGGTGCATGGCAAGGAGCAGGGAAGCAATGCTCCTTGCCATGCACCACTCGTTATTGCGGTGAGTTGGGGTGAGTACAAGGAAGTACTTCTGCAGGAGCGTGTTGGTTGGTAGATTGACATGGGATGCAGTTCAATATGCTGGCCCCTCAGCAAATGCGGCCGGGTTGGTCTGGGGTTACCAGGGTTTCGGTAATTAGAAAGGAAGAGGAGTGGAGGTAGGTTATGGTTGGAGTGATGAATATGGAAAGGTACAGAGGTTGGTCGCAGCAACATTTGTGGGTCATTAAGGGTAGAGTAGGCTGGGGTGATGTCTTCAATTAGTTTTACTACCTAGACACCACATTACATTTCAGGGCCCTTGGTTTAGCTAAGGAGAATAAGTAAGGGGAGCATGGGTGGGGGGCTCAGGATCTGATCTAATTTGTTTGGTTACAGCAGAAGGTGGATGGGCAGGCTGTATCAGGGAGACAGGAGCAAAGGAGCATGTGCAATAATGAAAGGAGGGTGCGGCACAAAAAGAAGAAAAGAAAAATAAATATATAGAGAAAAGGCTCCAAGGTGCGGGCAAAGGGCTATTACGGCTCTGAGGAAGAGTTCATGCGGGGGAGCAAGTGGGTTAGAGGGGTCAAAAGGATGTGAGGGGGATAGTGAAAGGGGGAGTTTAGCAGGGAAAGGGGGATAAGTTGGAAGAAGTGGGTTTTACAGGATTTGGGCTGGAGGGTGCAAGGGGTTATGCATCACAGGGGGGCTGGTGAAGGTTTACGATGGTCCAATTGTGGGGCTGTTTTGGGATGGTGAAGTTGATGCATATAAAAAAGAAAAAAAGAAGGGAAAGGAGTGTGTTGTTTTGGAAAGAGGGAAAGGGAGGGGTAGTGTTGTGCCCTGTTATGAAGAGGTGCAATAAGGAGATGCATAAGGAGTAAAACTAGGTGCTGGTATATCAGGTCAAGGACTGGAGAAAGGGACAACAGTGAAATGTGGTACAGGTTTTTATTTTTTAGAGCATGAGTGGTACGGGAAAAGGGAGCATGTGGTTGGGGTTAAATTACGGGGGTAGTGTGGGATTGCCATAAATGGGGATTTGGTGAGCAGGGAGGAGGAGCAGGTTTTGACGTGCAAGGAAGTCATGGGGGCGAATAGGAGTTAGAGGTTTATAGTAATGAGCAATAAGTAGGGAAGAGGATGAGTTGCAGAGTGCAGTGGGGTGGCTTGAGTTCAATTTGCGTGGTGCTAAATTTGTCTTTTCTTTCACAGATGCGGCAGGAGGTGGTGTTTTGAAGAAGAGAATAAGGGACCAGTTGTAGGGTGTCTATTGATGTAGGGGTATAAAGGTGTTTATTGCAGTTTGAGGAAAGTTTTCCCAGGTGAGTGTCATTGGTGGGGATGGAAGGGGATGATGGTGTTTATGATTGTATATAGAGGTAGGGTGGCCATGGCGGTCGGAGGTCAATTGTTAGATATGAAGTTACAAAAGGTTTATTTTGGCCTTCTGGATGGAGTTAGGTAGGGACGCTATCAACGGCCAGAAGGAAGGGCATAGGAACCTTTATAGTGGGATTGTGAGCAATTTGAAAGGGGGAGTTTGGAGGTAAAGTAAGGAGGGGAAATACAGGAGGAATGAGGAGCAAAGAACAGTTATTTCAGTCCAGGTATTTGATGTCTGGGTGTCAGGATTCTAGGCGGGGGAGTGTTTAAACAGAAGTGGGTCTAACTACTTGTTTAACATATTTGTGTAGTCTGTAAGGCAGAGGGGCCAAGTCAGTGTAGTTTGTAATCTATGGCCTGTCATATTAAAGCAAACTTTTACACTAATGGCGAGTCTGGGTATTTTGTGCAGTCAGCCCAAAAGCAAAACATTGGCATCAAACAAAACCTCCTTATGTCAATATATGCTATGACGTTTCCACAACTCCTGGACAATTCAGAAAAAAACAAAGACTTCATAGCCCAATTGTCTGTAAATGATTCTACAGGTAAAATTCTGACTCTAAATCTCAGAGATAAACAACCCACTAAAGTGGGTTCCACGACATCTGTGTAGCACTCAATGCTCGATGTTACTTTGACTAAACAATTATACCTGCCCTGAGAGCTCCATATGCAGTTATCTACCTCAGTCTCTGAGCGGTATTGTGAAATAGCATTCTTAACCCTCAATTTCGAGATCTGATCAATACAATCAGGATGTATCCACAGATCACTGAGATTTAGGTTGGTGAGCATTGTTTTCAGGCATGATAACCGCAGGAGTGAGGAGGCACCCACTTGACTCATGAAATCAACCAACCCGTCTTTACAATCATGGAAGGATGGGTTTGCCCTCAGCCTGACCCAATAAAAAATTGGTCTAGAGTGAGTGACTAAATCAGTTTCATCCAAGTTTAGTTCCATGTATAGAGGGGTAGTAGGTGTGCTCAGGGGCAAATTCAGCTTGAAAAAGTAATACATTTTCAGACATTTTGAGTTTCTTCGCCCTGGCATTAGCCCATGTTTCTGAGCCGCAGGCAGATTCTTGGACAGCTTGGGTTTTATACACCTTCCGAAGCAATAGCCTTATTACCAAGGTGTCCAATAGGATTATGGATCACAGCAGTATATCACTTGTGTTGCATTAAGTGATTTTCCCATGCTCCTTGACTATTAGAGTGTATTCCAAAGTAGTCCTATTGAACTGTTTCCTCAATGCGATGACCAGCAACCTCTACATGCAAATTTGTACATAGTTTTTCCAAGGAGGTCAAACCATCAACTTAGTTTTGTCATAATTCCTTTGTAAACCTTTTTCTCTACAAAAAGAGTTACAATTTTGCAAAAGCTTTCTTATTCCCATTGGCGATTTTGAGATCACAACTAACAGAATATTAATCTTGTCGGAAGCTAATTTCAGCGTGTCACTATCTATGAGGATTACATATTCCCGCACTAAATCATCTCCATCTCACGGACGCAGAGTTATCAGATTAAAGCGGTCTAGCGGCTCTAATCAAGTATAATGGCACACCTAGGGTTTACGCAGAACGCTGTAATCAGACCTATGGACTACATCTAAAGCAATTTAAAGGTCACCAAAGACACCATATAAGCACCTTTTCTTTTTTTAAAACACATTTCTGGATTAAAAGTTAAAACATAAAAGCCTGATCATTCATAGTTATGCCTTTTTTAAAACCAGCCTGAAGATGAGAAATAATGTTACAATTTGCCAACCAAGTCTCCAGTCCACTTGGAAAAAGAAAAAGGCCTCTTTCTATTTGGAGGGGTATTTCTTGGTGTTCCTCTGGCTGCCCTGTCAGTAGGAATTTAAAGTAAAACATGTCTGTATTCATGTGCAGAGTGAAATATTAACGTCCTTGTATACAGATGGGTGCTAATAGGCGTAATGACTGTTGTAGCCGTCTCCAAGCACCTCATTACATGCCTTGGCTTTGTTTCGGCCTTTATTTGGGCACTCTGTCTTTAATGCCCAGAATACACTGCTATGGAAGCCATTAAATTAGAGGTAAGAGGAGACGCACAAGTAGGCATAAGTGAAGCTAAGGGCAGTCTGGCACCACTGTCCAAGAGGCTGCCCACCACCGAGCGAACAGCCACTCAATAAGGGAAGCCTTGTGAACCCCTGCTATGTGGCTCGCTGTAGTGGTCATCGCCAGAATCCAATTGTAAAATGTCAGTGAGTTTTAAGAGCTTTTCTCTCACCTCCAAAAACACAAACAGACTTTCATATTCACATAAGCCAGTCTGTCATCCTACACAAAGAGAACTTTCACCTCCCTCCTGTCGCCAAGGAAGTGTCTCTTCCATAGAAGAGGCTCCACAATAGCAATCAGGCCAATCTCCCGATTCAAAGGAAAGGAAGATTTTCGGAATGCAAGTAAGACCAGGCCCGAAGGATCAAGAGGCCAGCTAGCAACCTGACGTTCACCCGAAGGATCAAAAGGCCAGCTAGCAACCTGGCATTCACCCGAAGGATCAAAAGGCCAGCTAGCAACCTGGCATTCACCCGAAGGATCAAGAGGCCAGCTAGCAACCGGACGTTCACCTGAAGGATCAAGAGGCCAGCTAGCAACCTAACGTTCACCCAAAGGATCAAGAGGCCAGCTAGCAACCTGACGTTCACCCGAAGAATCAAGAGGCCAGCTAGCAACCTGACAGCTAGCAACCTGGCGTTCACCCAAAGGATCAAGATGCCAGCTAGCAACCTGACGTTCACCCGAAGGATCAAGATGCCAGCTAGCAACCTGACGTTTACCCGAAGGATCAAGAGGCCAGCTAGCAACCAGACGTTCACCCAAAGGATCAAGAGGCCAGCTATCAACCTGACGTTCACCCGAAGGATCAAGAGGCCAGCTAGGAATCTGACATTCACCCGAAGGATCAAGAGGCCAGCTAGCAACCTGACCATCACCCGAAGCATCAAGAGGCCAGCTAGCAACCTGACATTCTCCTGAAGGATCAAGATGCCAGCTATCAACCTGACGTTCACCCAAAGGATCAAGATGCCAGCTAGCAACCTGATGTTCACCCGAAGGATCAAGATGCCAGCTAGCAACCTGACGTTCACCCGAAGGATTAAGATGCCAGCTAGCAACCTGACCTTCGCTTCAAAACACAGAGTGCCTCCAACTCCCCAAATCTTCAGGTAGAGGCATAGGTGTCAAGAAAGAGAACGTATGGGGAAAGACAGTTCATGGAATGAAGGGGGCGTACAAGAACCATAGAGCGTCTCAAAGCTTCGTCAGACACAAGACTGCATGCTTGGACCGGAGACACTCCACCAGCTCAGAACTTAATAAAGGTTTTTTTCGATCCTGCCAAACCCAGAAAGTAGGCACGTAGAAAGACAGAAGTGACAACTCATCTGAAGGAACTCAAGCTCCTCACAGTCGAAACGATGGGACTCTTGGAATATGCCCAGCCCATCCGAGTAATGTATGGCCTATGGCAGTTCTTCTATCGTGCACTGAAAATGATGTGACACAACAATGATAGTAGCAGGCAGCAGGAAACTACGAGGGAGCATTGATATGTCTGAAGGAGTATTCGTTGAAGCACACAACAGTAGAGGTTGGGGGCTATAAGGAGACAGCGATTTCTCAAATAAGTATTAAGGGACATTGAAAGCGGCTTCCTGTGCATTGGAAACGGGCATAGTATTGTTGGTCACTATACAATTACAATGTTGGGTCCGACAACAAAACACTGATGAAGGGCCTAAAATGCGTTTTCAGCATTTTCTGGTCTCTGGCATTTACAGAGTTGTATCATTGTGCTGTCACTCATGCTTCTAGTTTTGTTTCCAGTGATTGTGGTGCATGACGTTTTGGCAAAGGGACTACTCTGTTATGTAGTTCACAGGGTAAACAGCAAAAGCAGAGTACGTAAACGTGGGAATCAGGGGGCTGTGATCACATTCAGACTAATTAGCCACCCAGAGTAGGTATACAAGGTCAATTCAAGGCAATTCATATTAAATGGCTTGGCCAACATGAACGTTGACTGATTCACGCCCTTACTCACCCCCAAAGCAAACTCTAGCAGATAAATCGCTCCTTCAAGATCCATTGCCATGAACATTCAAATGACCTGGACCGTATCTCACTGCTCTGCAGAATCAGGTTCTTCCCACAGGAAGCAGACTTCACAACTGTTGCGCAAGAGCTGGTTCATTCCTGCAAGGGCTATGGCAATCTTCTGTTTGCCTGCATCCCCAATGACTTACTGACCCCAATCAAGAGCATCCGGCATGTATCAGCCCGACTTAAGCGAAAAGACAGGAGCACGCCATCCCCAACTTTAGGAATTTGCACTCACTGCCCGTCTAAGCCCCCATTATCTTTCAAACCACCTTGGGCATCTCCCAGGCAATGGTGTGAGAACCCCCTTACAGTCTATCCTGAAATCTTTACCACACAAGAAGCGCGACCTTGCTAGACCCACCATCAAAATATGCGAAGAGAAGAAGAGTAGGAAACAGCGTTCAACTGCGAGGCACCGTGTTTCGAGATCAACGTTCCATCCAACATCAGGCTAACCTTGTTTCTTCTGCAATTCACAAAGGTCTGGAGTCACCGGATCCTTCTCCCTTTTCTCGGCGCCCTCTTCCTCCGATGCTGCCTTTTGGGAACCAGCCTCCCTCACGTGCACCTTGCCACGCCCCCTCTCCTGCTTAAGAACAATAATGTTCCATCCTCCCCTGCTTGTACAGTGCTTCATTGCTAACCAGCTAGGTTTGTATTATAGAAGACCGTAAACACGCATACTTACACACATACCTGCTGTGTTATGTCATTTGCACGTATTAAGCGCGCATGTATGCTGGGGGATCACGGCAGTGACCATCACTCAACAGACGGGGGGAATGGGTGATCTTAGTTTCATGTTAAAGAGTTGGGGTTTAAGATGTTTCCTGAATTCCACACGATTTTTAGTAAGTCCAAGCTTTAGGGACAGATATGCGGTAGTTGGACCATCCCTGAAAAATGGGTCCACCGTTTATTTGGGTTTGACTGAGAAGGTGGATCGCGGTATAGGGTGGAATTTAGACAGGAGAAAAGGTGGACTTTTCTTTTTATTTAATTGTTTTGTTTATAACGCGCTTAATACCCGAGTTCGGTTTCTAAGCGCAATCTGCATGGTCTTGCTTCCGTCGCACGTTGCTCCTGTGTTATCCTGCTGTGGGCTTCAACTTTCTGGGCGATACAAACGTTTAAAAAAAAATACCATTTTGGTTCGGAGCCAGCAAAGCTATCTCAGAGTGTAGGTAATATGCGCTCCATAGGGGTGTTTCAAAACATAAATACACATATTCTGAGTAAATAATGTGAGTAGCATGTGGAAAGCACAGCTAGGCATTCGGGGGGGGGGGAGGCGTCCTTCAACGTCAGAACTGGAGCAGGACAAAGTGGGGGTTGCGGCACTGGCGTCTACTGGAAGCTTGGGCCAGATGGAATAGGTCTCTCTAGGGATGCTGTGATGGGCCATCAAGCAATCACTAAGGTTTAGGAAACCCTTCTACTTTCATTGCCATTCAATGCTTTTCCAGGAGTTTTGGCGGTAAAGTGGCGGTTAGCAGCAACCAGGTGGCATCCTTCTACCGATGTGTCCATGGCATCTCCAATGCTTTTTTCTGTCTAATGGTAGGCCTTTGTTCTTCATGCTGCCCCTTTCCTCCCCCCCTCCTACTTCTGAGATGGCTCTTCATTTAGGGTTATGTTCTTGTGGAACATAGTTCAGATCAGCAGCATTTCGGGTACTCTCCATGCAATGATTGCTCAACCAGCCAGCGACAGCTGCAGGGATAACGTCTGGGATGGAGTTTGGACGTTGAATGCATTCATCCGTGCATATGGTGCAGTAGAGCGGTTGGATGGGCTGCAAAAAAAATCCAGCCCCACCAGCAATGACCGCTCCCAGTCCGAGGGACCCATTCCCTGCACCACATAATAACACAGCTGAAAATGGACGAATCCTGGACATACTTCTAATCAATCACTAGAACGCAAAATGGCCTCTTATGATGGAGGCCAGCATTGCATTGACCCAACCAGTGTATGAAGAAATGGACAAGCACTAACCAGGAGTCGGCGAACGAGCAGCGTCCATTCTGGGATCGCTACCATCTAACATAGCAGAGGTCGTTTCTCAATCAATTCCCAGAATGGACCCACCAAGAGAAACTGGGACAGCTCCATCCTGAGCAGAGCAACACTCAGGGAATTATAGTGGATGGCGTAGGTCGTTCTGGAAACCTAGATTACATTCCAGGGTAATAGGTACGCGAAATTCAAGACTGATAGAATTGTTGTTGTTGTTGTTGTAGATAACTATAAATGGAATAGAAATGAAGGAAATTTGAGTAAACAGCTCCTGATGAAGGGATAATAGTTTCCCAAAACACGTAGAGCAAACCCAGATTAATGAAGATAATCATTTCCATATGAATTAGAAATATACCTATTCCAATATTGTACTGTTCAAATGCTACTCTGGACATTGGAGAAATTACAGTTTTTTGTATTGATCGTGATGAAATGTGCATGACAATTGTGATGAGATTTGTATGACTACATACATCGAAATAAACCCTTATTACAGATTATTTTAAGAAACACTGAATCTTTTGCCATTATTTCTTCGTTCTTTTTTGAGTATATGTGAGAGATAAATCATACATTGGTTGTTTATTCAACACATATAGGTGTGCAGGGGACAGGAGTGTTCCGTAAAGTTGTGGACACCTGCTGTTGCTCAAATTTATCACACAACACAGTGTCAGGGTTTGTTTTTCTCCCCCACACCATACTACATTTTTTAAATCCAAAGAATTAACATAAAATCCAGGAGTGCTTCTAGACAATCAAAAGGTTAGTCAACAGTCCTAGAATAACAGAACCATTATACAAAGACAGTCCACCACCACATTGAAGCTAATTTTCAAAGTCCCTGTAATTACGCGGCGGGAATCTGTTACGTTTACACTTTTGTGTAAACAGATCCCTGTCACGCAAGTTTCCTCATTTGCACATCAGAGTGCAAAAAGGGATTGTTAAATGGTGGTGTACTCGCCTACACGCCACCCTTTTGCAATCTAATGTGCAAATGGAGTAAACGCTGCCTGCCCTATACGCACAGCAGGCAGCATTTACAATGAATTCCCATGGGGTCTGCCTGCTTTCTGCTGGTGTAAAGTTCAGGCAGATTCCATAGGTATCCATAGCATTTGCCTCAGCATGAAAATACATGGTGGCACAAATGCTGGAGTATTTGTATGACGGAGGTGAAGGGGGAGGCGGAATCATAACTTACAATCCACCCCTCCTCTCCACCATACTAATGAATGAAAATGCAGCGTAATGTGAAAGATATGCGTAAAGGCCTTTACGCATTACATTTCCGTTATGCCCGGGGTAAAATGAGCGCCATTGTCTGCTCATTCAATGTTCACAGCAAACAGGAAAAGGAAATGGATTTCCGCCTTGTGACATATGCTCAAGGTCAGATCGGAAAAAGAATTTGCTACATTTTTGTCTGCCCTGATCAGGACCATCTACCCCTTAAGCTTGCAAACAAAAAACCCGGAAGGGATAACAAAATAATGGATATCATCATCTATGTATTTAGGTCTGGGTGACAGGGCATCACTTCCTCCTTCCTCGTCTGGGAAAAAGCAAGCCCCCTCCCACAGTCACTTTTCTTCTCTGGCAACAAAACAGAGAATAACAGAATGCCACCTGAAAGCGTCTCCTCTGGTAGGATAACACAGGACCAGTGATCAGATTGGGCTGGAGTTTCAGAGATGAGAAGATCAGGAATCCATTTGTGAGTCGTTTAGTAGCAACCAGAAGGAGAAGCGTTGCAATGCACCTCCATCCTTTAACCTCCTGATAATCAACTGTACCACAGCAGTGTGACAAGAATTTACCCACCATATTAGAAAGTGTAAAGCTCAGCCAACGTCACTAAGCTTGTCATGTCAGAATGGTGTCAAGAAGTGATGGTTGGTGGACATCTTGAAGTGGAAAAACTACAAGGTGTCTTTCCATATCTGCAGTGAAGCATGAACTGTCTAACTGGGCCAAATCTCGCATGAGATTATAGGGTCGGGTTTGAGTGGGTTGCCACCTTCGCGATACTTCTGGGCACATAGAAATGTGCTGCTGCCCCCTCTTCTTTCTTCCTGCTGCCATGGAAATGGAAGAGGGGCTCCGCTTGGAGCCCCGTCTTCCAGCTCAGTGGCGGCCATCTCTAGACATTCTTTGTTGATGCTGCATTTCTGGAGGTGGTCTTTTAGCAGGGGAGTCACCACCATCCCTTCCATCTAGCTCTTTATCCAGCACCCAGTATGGGATGAGGCCTCAGCACTGAAAGGTATGCCCCCTTCCCGTTTGCTCAGCAGCCCCTGCCACTTACTGAGACCATGGCTATGAGCATCACAAAGAGGAAGGCCACAGGAATCTTGTTGCATCTGCGGGTATCAATATCAGGTTGATTGTTTGAGGGAGGCATGGATGTTGCCATCAGGAAGCAGTGCAGTCTGTGATGCTCCTCACACTGCACTCTCTCATCTTCGTGTGTGTGGCAGGAGGTCTGGAGGCAGTCACAGACCCAATGGCCCACACTAGTCTGTCATGCAGTGCCCTGGGTCCCCTGTTTGATCCTCTGTACAGTGCATAGAAGGGCACAGAGGCATCGCTAGGGGGTGGGAGGATGGGGGGCCCTGGAGTGGGGCTATAGCCCTGGGTCTTTTGGTTGTAGCCCTGGATAGAAGCTCAGGGGCAACTACAAACAAGCTAGCTAGCCCCAAGTCCCAACATTGGCATAGACTCAGGTCTTTTACACACCTAGCAACACCCGGGAAGCGCGCCTGCCAAAGTTCAGGGGCAGAAAGGAAAGCAGAGCAGTAACGCGGAGTGGGGAAGCTTTAATGCTGTTTCAATGCTCCCCAAGCTGCATACCCTGTTCCATATGAAGAGAGAGGAAGTGAAGAAGTGGTGAGAGTCAGGCTGATGTGTTCAGGGCTTATCCATGGGGGACCCCTGAGGGCATGCTACCAGTACCTTTGTTGGGCCTAATCGAATGGAAAAAAGAAAAGAATCAACCAGCGTTCACTTGCCCAGACAATGGGCATCATATGCGCATCACGTGTCTCTCAATATTTCAAAAGTCAGTGACAAGTAATGTAGTATTACCATATGAACCATGTCGCTCAGTGTCTCCACATGCATCCAGGCTGCCAGAGTTCGGGGACCTACAAAGTGACGTCCATGCACGCACAATGCAGATCCACACTGTTTCTGTGTGCAACATGAAACTTAGTTTACAGGACATGCCATTCATTAAAAAAGAAATCCTATATTGCAATCAGACATTGGGCATGCTGGAACTACTTTTCTGCGGTTTTCGGTGAAACGCCCTCTTCTTCTAACACGTGTTGCTTGCAGATGATAACACTGCTAGTTTCATTCTCCTTCTGGTTGCCTGTTTCTTCATGTAAATCAAAATGGGCTCCATGTCAAATAGACAGTAAAAGATCGACTTGCCACAAAAGTCGACATGCCTTGAATGCCAGTTGATTAGATGCTCGTGCCAAGCTCTCACCCTTCCTACAGTCTAACTCCAGTGCCAGTCCCTCTCGGTCTTCCCTCCGAGGATCCAAGTTCCACCGAGAGCTCTGTCCCTCTGACGACTCTCGCCCCACACTCTCCGAGTTGGTTTCGAGCATTGCATAACAGATCGCCAGACCTTCAGTTAGATATGGGATGGCCCTGGCAGTTCTCTTCCTCCAGTGCCATTCTGTTACTCTAGTCTTTGAAGAGTGACCAGCGCTTCTTCAAGGATCCCTGAGAAACAAATGTGTGCCCCTGCTTCTCAGTACTCAGTGACCGAGAAAGAACAAGATGATTCCATCAGCTGCCCACAGAACCCACACGTCCCATAGTATCTTAAATGAGGGGTAATGCATGCATCTAGAAAGCTCCCCATTCATATTCCATGGAAAGTCCCCATTCCTTGGAAAATCCTCAAGATGCTATGGCTTCAATGCACCAATAGGCACGCCATCCATATTACCTACCAGCCAGAAATATATATACGAGCCTCTTAATAGTCGTATCATTATGTATTGTCTCCAGCATGCATGCTCAGGGATTGCAAACCATAGGCATTCTAGCATCGACTGACTCTCCCAAAGTCGGCTCAGCCAATGGTATGGCACTGCAAGAGTCATAGATATTCTCTTCTGAAAGCCAGGTGCAGGAGTATCCAACTCTCTCCCGCCCATAATCCCCAAAAAGCAGTTCTTACTTCCACCGCAGCCTCTCGGCATCTGTGCCAATACCCTCCCAACGTTGGCACAATCCGTCTATGGCAGCCTATTGATACTCTGACTTATGCCCCTCTTAGAACAGTAAGAAAACTGGGATTTGCTAATCCTGCTCCCGGACAGGGAAGAGGAAAGAGCTGCCTTCTCCCATTAGGTTTTCTCATCCAGATTGTTAGGGTAGACAGATGAAGAGCCAACTAAGCAGAAGAAAGCAGAGGCGGGGGGCTTGGCCTCACTCCTGAATGGAAAGGCATTCTTTCTTCCATCAAAAGCTTCCTTGGCTAGATCATCAAGTGGAGACCCAAAGAGCTCCTCAACCAGGAAGCCAAGCTTGAATGAAGCCCTCCATTCCCATATCAGGTAGCGTTGTCTAGTTGCCACAGAATCATGGTCCGAAAAGCACTCCCAGCAAAGACCCGATAAGAACCGCACATAGTGGTCCATCATATAGGCCGAACGGAACATCCAAAGTCATCTTTGATAGTTAAACGTTCACATTCTATTGTAATGCTTGGGAAGGGTTTTCTGCATATGTGAATGCGAAGAAGGATAGGCCAATCGTTGATTGTAAAAGCTTAGAGCAACTCCCAGCCTGGTGATCAATGCGTCTCTTGAGGAGGTAGCTCCAGCGACCACTGATGGTGGACCACGCAGGTTAAAAAAACAAGGCATCCTTTAGCTAGTCTTCTTCGGCCCAAACTAGCCCATAAATGTGTGTCATGATTCATGGAGGTGCCATTCTATGGAAGAGGTGGGCCAGCCAGGTGTGGATCGAACTGGCTCGGGTCAAGTTATGTCTTGGAGTGCGCCCTGAGGATGAAGCCATTGGACCCATGGAGCCGAGCTGAGACCAGCCTGGGGCCCGTCCGCTCGCCAACAAATATAATTCACAGGATAAAAACAATGTAGGCACGTAGAAAGACAGAAGTGACAACTCATCTGAAGGAACTCAAGCTCCTCACAGTCGAAACGATGGGACTCTTGGAATATGCCCAGCCCATCCGAGTAATGTATGGCCTATGGCAGTTCTTCTATCGTGCACTGAAAATGATGTGACACAACAATGATAGTAGCAGGCAGCAGGAAACTACGAGGGAGCATTGATATGTCTGAAGGAGTATTCGTTGAAGCACACAACAGTAGAGGTTGGGGGCTATAAGGAGACAGCGATTTCTCAAATAAGTATTAAGGGACATTGAAAGCGGCTTCCTGTGCATTGGAAACGGGCATAGTATTGTTGGTCACTATACAATTACAATGTTGGGTCCGACAACAAAACACTGATGAAGGGCCTAAAATGCGTTTTCAGCATTTTCTGGTCTCTGGCATTTACAGAGTTGTATCATTGTGCTGTCACTCATGCTTCTAGTTTTGTTTCCAGTGATTGTGGTGCATGACGTTTTGGCAAAGGGACTACTCTGTTATGTAGTTCACAGGGTAAACAGCAAAAGCAGAGTACGTAAACGTGGGAATCAGGGGGCTGTGATCACATTCAGACTAATTAGCCACCCAGAGTAGGTATACAAGGTCAATTCAAGGCAATTCATATTAAATGGCTTGGCCAACATGAACGTTGACTGATTCACGCCCTTACTCACCCCCAAAGCAAACTCTAGCAGATAAATCGCTCCTTCAAGATCCATTGCCATGAACATTCAAATGACCTGGACCGTATCTCACTGCTCTGCAGAATCAGGTTCTTCCCACAGGAAGCAGACTTCACAACTGTTGCGCAAGAGCTGGTTCATTCCTGCAAGGGCTATGGCAATCTTCTGTTTGCCTGCATCCCCAATGACTTACTGACCCCAATCAAGAGCATCCGGCATGTATCAGCCCGACTTAAGCGAAAAGACAGGAGCACGCCATCCCCAACTTTAGGAATTTGCACTCACTGCCCGTCTAAGCCCCCATTATCTTTCAAACCACCTTGGGCATCTCCCAGGCAATGGTGTGAGAACCCCCTTACAGTCTATCCTGAAATCTTTACCACACAAGAAGCGCGACCTTGCTAGACCCACCATCAAAATATGCGAAGAGAAGAAGAGTAGGAAACAGCGTTCAACTGCGAGGCACCGTGTTTCGAGATCAACGTTCCATCCAACATCAGGCTAACCTTGTTTCTTCTGCAATTCACAAAGGTCTGGAGTCACCGGATCCTTCTCCCTTTTCTCGGCGCCCTCTTCCTCCGATGCTGCCTTTTGGGAACCAGCCTCCCTCACGTGCACCTTGCCACGCCCCCTCTCCTGCTTAAGAACAATAATGTTCCATCCTCCCCTGCTTGTACAGTGCTTCATTGCTAACCAGCTAGGTTTGTATTATAGAAGACCGTAAACACGCATACTTACACACATACCTGCTGTGTTATGTCATTTGCACGTATTAAGCGCGCATGTATGCTGGGGGATCACGGCAGTGACCATCACTCAACAGACGGGGGGAATGGGTGATCTTAGTTTCATGTTAAAGAGTTGGGGTTTAAGATGTTTCCTGAATTCCACACGATTTTTAGTAAGTCCAAGCTTTAGGGACAGATATGCGGTAGTTGGACCATCCCTGAAAAATGGGTCCACCGTTTATTTGGGTTTGACTGAGAAGGTGGATCGCGGTATAGGGTGGAATTTAGACAGGAGAAAAGGTGGACTTTTCTTTTTATTTAATTGTTTTGTTTATAACGCGCTTAATACCCGAGTTCGGTTTCTAAGCGCAATCTGCATGGTCTTGCTTCCGTCGCACGTTGCTCCTGTGTTATCCTGCTGTGGGCTTCAACTTTCTGGGCGATACAAACGTTTAAAAAAAAATACCATTTTGGTTCGGAGCCAGCAAAGCTATCTCAGAGTGTAGGTAATATGCGCTCCATAGGGGTGTTTCAAAACATAAATACACATATTCTGAGTAAATAATGTGAGTAGCATGTGGAAAGCACAGCTAGGCATTCGGGGGGGGGGGAGGCGTCCTTCAACGTCAGAACTGGAGCAGGACAAAGTGGGGGTTGCGGCACTGGCGTCTACTGGAAGCTTGGGCCAGATGGAATAGGTCTCTCTAGGGATGCTGTGATGGGCCATCAAGCAATCACTAAGGTTTAGGAAACCCTTCTACTTTCATTGCCATTCAATGCTTTTCCAGGAGTTTTGGCGGTAAAGTGGCGGTTAGCAGCAACCAGGTGGCATCCTTCTACCGATGTGTCCATGGCATCTCCAATGCTTTTTTCTGTCTAATGGTAGGCCTTTGTTCTTCATGCTG
Source organism: Ambystoma mexicanum (assembly GCF_040938575.1). Taxonomy (NCBI): domain Eukaryota; kingdom Metazoa; phylum Chordata; class Amphibia; order Caudata; family Ambystomatidae; genus Ambystoma; species Ambystoma mexicanum. The sequence continues at coordinate 764,101,239 of NC_090921.1, read as the reverse complement.
CCCCTTTCCTCCCCCCCTCCTACTTCTGAGATGGCTCTTCATTTAGGGTTATGTTCTTGTGGAACATAGTTCAGATCAGCAGCATTTCGGGTACTCTCCATGCAATGATTGCTCAACCAGCCAGCGACAGCTGCAGGGATAACGTCTGGGATGGAGTTTGGACGTTGAATGCATTCATCCGTGCATATGGTGCAGTAGAGCGGTTGGATGGGCTGCAAAAAAAATCCAGCCCCACCAGCAATGACCGCTCCCAGTCCGAGGGACCCATTCCCTGCACCACATAATAACACAGCTGAAAATGGACGAATCCTGGACATACTTCTAATCAATCACTAGAACGCAAAATGGCCTCTTATGATGGAGGCCAGCATTGCATTGACCCAACCAGTGTATGAAGAAATGGACAAGCACTAACCAGGAGTCGGCGAACGAGCAGCGTCCATTCTGGGATCGCTACCATCTAACATAGCAGAGGTCGTTTCTCAATCAATTCCCAGAATGGACCCACCAAGAGAAACTGGGACAGCTCCATCCTGAGCAGAGCAACACTCAGGGAATTATAGTGGATGGCGTAGGTCGTTCTGGAAACCTAGATTACATTCCAGGGTAATAGGTACGCGAAATTCAAGACTGATAGAATTGTTGTTGTTGTTGTTGTAGATAACTATAAATGGAATAGAAATGAAGGAAATTTGAGTAAACAGCTCCTGATGAAGGGATAATAGTTTCCCAAAACACGTAGAGCAAACCCAGATTAATGAAGATAATCATTTCCATATGAATTAGAAATATACCTATTCCAATATTGTACTGTTCAAATGCTACTCTGGACATTGGAGAAATTACAGTTTTTTGTATTGATCGTGATGAAATGTGCATGACAATTGTGATGAGATTTGTATGACTACATACATCGAAATAAACCCTTATTACAGATTATTTTAAGAAACACTGAATCTTTTGCCATTATTTCTTCGTTCTTTTTTGAGTATATGTGAGAGATAAATCATACATTGGTTGTTTATTCAACACATATAGGTGTGCAGGGGACAGGAGTGTTCCGTAAAGTTGTGGACACCTGCTGTTGCTCAAATTTATCACACAACACAGTGTCAGGGTTTGTTTTTCTCCCCCACACCATACTACATTTTTTAAATCCAAAGAATTAACATAAAATCCAGGAGTGCTTCTAGACAATCAAAAGGTTAGTCAACAGTCCTAGAATAACAGAACCATTATACAAAGACAGTCCACCACCACATTGAAGCTAATTTTCAAAGTCCCTGTAATTACGCGGCGGGAATCTGTTACGTTTACACTTTTGTGTAAACAGATCCCTGTCACGCAAGTTTCCTCATTTGCACATCAGAGTGCAAAAAGGGATTGTTAAATGGTGGTGTACTCGCCTACACGCCACCCTTTTGCAATCTAATGTGCAAATGGAGTAAACGCTGCCTGCCCTATACGCACAGCAGGCAGCATTTACAATGAATTCCCATGGGGTCTGCCTGCTTTCTGCTGGTGTAAAGTTCAGGCAGATTCCATAGGTATCCATAGCATTTGCCTCAGCATGAAAATACATGGTGGCACAAATGCTGGAGTATTTGTATGACGGAGGTGAAGGGGGAGGCGGAATCATAACTTACAATCCACCCCTCCTCTCCACCATACTAATGAATGAAAATGCAGCGTAATGTGAAAGATATGCGTAAAGGCCTTTACGCATTACATTTCCGTTATGCCCGGGGTAAAATGAGCGCCATTGTCTGCTCATTCAATGTTCACAGCAAACAGGAAAAGGAAATGGATTTCCGCCTTGTGACATATGCTCAAGGTCAGATCGGAAAAAGAATTTGCTACATTTTTGTCTGCCCTGATCAGGACCATCTACCCCTTAAGCTTGCAAACAAAAAACCCGGAAGGGATAACAAAATAATGGATATCATCATCTATGTATTTAGGTCTGGGTGACAGGGCATCACTTCCTCCTTCCTCGTCTGGGAAAAAGCAAGCCCCCTCCCACAGTCACTTTTCTTCTCTGGCAACAAAACAGAGAATAACAGAATGCCACCTGAAAGCGTCTCCTCTGGTAGGATAACACAGGACCAGTGATCAGATTGGGCTGGAGTTTCAGAGATGAGAAGATCAGGAATCCATTTGTGAGTCGTTTAGTAGCAACCAGAAGGAGAAGCGTTGCAATGCACCTCCATCCTTTAACCTCCTGATAATCAACTGTACCACAGCAGTGTGACAAGAATTTACCCACCATATTAGAAAGTGTAAAGCTCAGCCAACGTCACTAAGCTTGTCATGTCAGAATGGTGTCAAGAAGTGATGGTTGGTGGACATCTTGAAGTGGAAAAACTACAAGGTGTCTTTCCATATCTGCAGTGAAGCATGAACTGTCTAACTGGGCCAAATCTCGCATGAGATTATAGGGTCGGGTTTGAGTGGGTTGCCACCTTCGCGATACTTCTGGGCACATAGAAATGTGCTGCTGCCCCCTCTTCTTTCTTCCTGCTGCCATGGAAATGGAAGAGGGGCTCCGCTTGGAGCCCCGTCTTCCAGCTCAGTGGCGGCCATCTCTAGACATTCTTTGTTGATGCTGCATTTCTGGAGGTGGTCTTTTAGCAGGGGAGTCACCACCATCCCTTCCATCTAGCTCTTTATCCAGCACCCAGTATGGGATGAGGCCTCAGCACTGAAAGGTATGCCCCCTTCCCGTTTGCTCAGCAGCCCCTGCCACTTACTGAGACCATGGCTATGAGCATCACAAAGAGGAAGGCCACAGGAATCTTGTTGCATCTGCGGGTATCAATATCAGGTTGATTGTTTGAGGGAGGCATGGATGTTGCCATCAGGAAGCAGTGCAGTCTGTGATGCTCCTCACACTGCACTCTCTCATCTTCGTGTGTGTGGCAGGAGGTCTGGAGGCAGTCACAGACCCAATGGCCCACACTAGTCTGTCATGCAGTGCCCTGGGTCCCCTGTTTGATCCTCTGTACAGTGCATAGAAGGGCACAGAGGCATCGCTAGGGGGTGGGAGGATGGGGGGCCCTGGAGTGGGGCTATAGCCCTGGGTCTTTTGGTTGTAGCCCTGGATAGAAGCTCAGGGGCAACTACAAACAAGCTAGCTAGCCCCAAGTCCCAACATTGGCATAGACTCAGGTCTTTTACACACCTAGCAACACCCGGGAAGCGCGCCTGCCAAAGTTCAGGGGCAGAAAGGAAAGCAGAGCAGTAACGCGGAGTGGGGAAGCTTTAATGCTGTTTCAATGCTCCCCAAGCTGCATACCCTGTTCCATATGAAGAGAGAGGAAGTGAAGAAGTGGTGAGAGTCAGGCTGATGTGTTCAGGGCTTATCCATGGGGGACCCCTGAGGGCATGCTACCAGTACCTTTGTTGGGCCTAATCGAATGGAAAAAAGAAAAGAATCAACCAGCGTTCACTTGCCCAGACAATGGGCATCATATGCGCATCACGTGTCTCTCAATATTTCAAAAGTCAGTGACAAGTAATGTAGTATTACCATATGAACCATGTCGCTCAGTGTCTCCACATGCATCCAGGCTGCCAGAGTTCGGGGACCTACAAAGTGACGTCCATGCACGCACAATGCAGATCCACACTGTTTCTGTGTGCAACATGAAACTTAGTTTACAGGACATGCCATTCATTAAAAAAGAAATCCTATATTGCAATCAGACATTGGGCATGCTGGAACTACTTTTCTGCGGTTTTCGGTGAAACGCCCTCTTCTTCTAACACGTGTTGCTTGCAGATGATAACACTGCTAGTTTCATTCTCCTTCTGGTTGCCTGTTTCTTCATGTAAATCAAAATGGGCTCCATGTCAAATAGACAGTAAAAGATCGACTTGCCACAAAAGTCGACATGCCTTGAATGCCAGTTGATTAGATGCTCGTGCCAAGCTCTCACCCTTCCTACAGTCTAACTCCAGTGCCAGTCCCTCTCGGTCTTCCCTCCGAGGATCCAAGTTCCACCGAGAGCTCTGTCCCTCTGACGACTCTCGCCCCACACTCTCCGAGTTGGTTTCGAGCATTGCATAACAGATCGCCAGACCTTCAGTTAGATATGGGATGGCCCTGGCAGTTCTCTTCCTCCAGTGCCATTCTGTTACTCTAGTCTTTGAAGAGTGACCAGCGCTTCTTCAAGGATCCCTGAGAAACAAATGTGTGCCCCTGCTTCTCAGTACTCAGTGACCGAGAAAGAACAAGATGATTCCATCAGCTGCCCACAGAACCCACACGTCCCATAGTATCTTAAATGAGGGGTAATGCATGCATCTAGAAAGCTCCCCATTCATATTCCATGGAAAGTCCCCATTCCTTGGAAAATCCTCAAGATGCTATGGCTTCAATGCACCAATAGGCACGCCATCCATATTACCTACCAGCCAGAAATATATATACGAGCCTCTTAATAGTCGTATCATTATGTATTGTCTCCAGCATGCATGCTCAGGGATTGCAAACCATAGGCATTCTAGCATCGACTGACTCTCCCAAAGTCGGCTCAGCCAATGGTATGGCACTGCAAGAGTCATAGATATTCTCTTCTGAAAGCCAGGTGCAGGAGTATCCAACTCTCTCCCGCCCATAATCCCCAAAAAGCAGTTCTTACTTCCACCGCAGCCTCTCGGCATCTGTGCCAATACCCTCCCAACGTTGGCACAATCCGTCTATGGCAGCCTATTGATACTCTGACTTATGCCCCTCTTAGAACAGTAAGAAAACTGGGATTTGCTAATCCTGCTCCCGGACAGGGAAGAGGAAAGAGCTGCCTTCTCCCATTAGGTTTTCTCATCCAGATTGTTAGGGTAGACAGATGAAGAGCCAACTAAGCAGAAGAAAGCAGAGGCGGGGGGCTTGGCCTCACTCCTGAATGGAAAGGCATTCTTTCTTCCATCAAAAGCTTCCTTGGCTAGATCATCAAGTGGAGACCCAAAGAGCTCCTCAACCAGGAAGCCAAGCTTGAATGAAGCCCTCCATTCCCATATCAGGTAGCGTTGTCTAGTTGCCACAGAATCATGGTCCGAAAAGCACTCCCAGCAAAGACCCGATAAGAACCGCACATAGTGGTCCATCATATAGGCCGAACGGAACATCCAAAGTCATCTTTGATAGTTAAACGTTCACATTCTATTGTAATGCTTGGGAAGGGTTTTCTGCATATGTGAATGCGAAGAAGGATAGGCCAATCGTTGATTGTAAAAGCTTAGAGCAACTCCCAGCCTGGTGATCAATGCGTCTCTTGAGGAGGTAGCTCCAGCGACCACTGATGGTGGACCACGCAGGTTAAAAAAACAAGGCATCCTTTAGCTAGTCTTCTTCGGCCCAAACTAGCCCATAAATGTGTGTCATGATTCATGGAGGTGCCATTCTATGGAAGAGGTGGGCCAGCCAGGTGTGGATCGAACTGGCTCGGGTCAAGTTATGTCTTGGAGTGCGCCCTGAGGATGAAGCCATTGGACCCATGGAGCCGAGCTGAGACCAGCCTGGGGCCCGTCCGCTCGCCAACAAATATAATTCACAGGATAAAAACAATGTAGGCACGTAGAAAGACAGAAGTGACAACTCATCTGAAGGAACTCAAGCTCCTCACAGTCGAAACGATGGGACTCTTGGAATATGCCCAGCCCATCCGAGTAATGTATGGCCTATGGCAGTTCTTCTATCGTGCACTGAAAATGATGTGACACAACAATGATAGTAGCAGGCAGCAGGAAACTACGAGGGAGCATTGATATGTCTGAAGGAGTATTCGTTGAAGCACACAACAGTAGAGGTTGGGGGCTATAAGGAGACAGCGATTTCTCAAATAAGTATTAAGGGACATTGAAAGCGGCTTCCTGTGCATTGGAAACGGGCATAGTATTGTTGGTCACTATACAATTACAATGTTGGGTCCGACAACAAAACACTGATGAAGGGCCTAAAATGCGTTTTCAGCATTTTCTGGTCTCTGGCATTTACAGAGTTGTATCATTGTGCTGTCACTCATGCTTCTAGTTTTGTTTCCAGTGATTGTGGTGCATGACGTTTTGGCAAAGGGACTACTCTGTTATGTAGTTCACAGGGTAAACAGCAAAAGCAGAGTACGTAAACGTGGGAATCAGGGGGCTGTGATCACATTCAGACTAATTAGCCACCCAGAGTAGGTATACAAGGTCAATTCAAGGCAATTCATATTAAATGGCTTGGCCAACATGAACGTTGACTGATTCACGCCCTTACTCACCCCCAAAGCAAACTCTAGCAGATAAATCGCTCCTTCAAGATCCATTGCCATGAACATTCAAATGACCTGGACCGTATCTCACTGCTCTGCAGAATCAGGTTCTTCCCACAGGAAGCAGACTTCACAACTGTTGCGCAAGAGCTGGTTCATTCCTGCAAGGGCTATGGCAATCTTCTGTTTGCCTGCATCCCCAATGACTTACTGACCCCAATCAAGAGCATCCGGCATGTATCAGCCCGACTTAAGCGAAAAGACAGGAGCACGCCATCCCCAACTTTAGGAATTTGCACTCACTGCCCGTCTAAGCCCCCATTATCTTTCAAACCACCTTGGGCATCTCCCAGGCAATGGTGTGAGAACCCCCTTACAGTCTATCCTGAAATCTTTACCACACAAGAAGCGCGACCTTGCTAGACCCACCATCAAAATATGCGAAGAGAAGAAGAGTAGGAAACAGCGTTCAACTGCGAGGCACCGTGTTTCGAGATCAACGTTCCATCCAACATCAGGCTAACCTTGTTTCTTCTGCAATTCACAAAGGTCTGGAGTCACCGGATCCTTCTCCCTTTTCTCGGCGCCCTCTTCCTCCGATGCTGCCTTTTGGGAACCAGCCTCCCTCACGTGCACCTTGCCACGCCCCCTCTCCTGCTTAAGAACAATAATGTTCCATCCTCCCCTGCTTGTACAGTGCTTCATTGCTAACCAGCTAGGTTTGTATTATAGAAGACCGTAAACACGCATACTTACACACATACCTGCTGTGTTATGTCATTTGCACGTATTAAGCGCGCATGTATGCTGGGGGATCACGGCAGTGACCATCACTCAACAGACGGGGGGAATGGGTGATCTTAGTTTCATGTTAAAGAGTTGGGGTTTAAGATGTTTCCTGAATTCCACACGATTTTTAGTAAGTCCAAGCTTTAGGGACAGATATGCGGTAGTTGGACCATCCCTGAAAAATGGGTCCACCGTTTATTTGGGTTTGACTGAGAAGGTGGATCGCGGTATAGGGTGGAATTTAGACAGGAGAAAAGGTGGACTTTTCTTTTTATTTAATTGTTTTGTTTATAACGCGCTTAATACCCGAGTTCGGTTTCTAAGCGCAATCTGCATGGTCTTGCTTCCGTCGCACGTTGCTCCTGTGTTATCCTGCTGTGGGCTTCAACTTTCTGGGCGATACAAACGTTTAAAAAAAAATACCATTTTGGTTCGGAGCCAGCAAAGCTATCTCAGAGTGTAGGTAATATGCGCTCCATAGGGGTGTTTCAAAACATAAATACACATATTCTGAGTAAATAATGTGAGTAGCATGTGGAAAGCACAGCTAGGCATTCGGGGGGGGGGAGGCGTCCTTCAACGTCAGAACTGGAGCAGGACAAAGTGGGGGTTGCGGCACTGGCGTCTACTGGAAGCTTGGGCCAGATGGAATAGGTCTCTCTAGGGATGCTGTGATGGGCCATCAAGCAATCACTAAGGTTTAGGAAACCCTTCTACTTTCATTGCCATTCAATGCTTTTCCAGGAGTTTTGGCGGTAAAGTGGCGGTTAGCAGCAACCAGGTGGCATCCTTCTACCGATGTGTCCATGGCATCTCCAATGCTTTTTTCTGTCTAATGGTAGGCCTTTGTTCTTCATGCTGCCCCTTTCCCCCCCCCCCTCCTACTTCTGAGATGGCTCTTCATTTAGGGTTATGTTCTTGTGGAACATAGTTCAGATCAGCAGCATTTCGGGTACTCTCCATGCAATGATTGCTCAACCAGCCAGCGACAGCTGCAGGGATAACGTCTGGGATGGAGTTTGGACGTTGAATGCATTCATCCGTGCATATGGTGCAGTAGAGCGGTTGGATGGGCTGCAAAAAAAATCCAGCCCCACCAGCAATGACCGCTCCCAGTCCGAGGGACCCATTCCCTGCACCACATAATAACACAGCTGAAAATGGACGAATCCTGGACATACTTCTAATCAATCACTAGAACGCAAAATGGCCTCTTATGATGGAGGCCAGCATTGCATTGACCCAACCAGTGTATGAAGAAATGGACAAGCACTAACCAGGAGTCGGCGAACGAGCAGCGTCCATTCTGGGATCGCTACCATCTAACATAGCAGAGGTCGTTTCTCAATCAATTCCCAGAATGGACCCACCAAGAGAAACTGGGACAGCTCCATCCTGAGCAGAGCAACACTCAGGGAATTATAGTGGATGGCGTAGGTCGTTCTGGAAACCTAGATTACATTCCAGGGTAATAGGTACGCGAAATTCAAGACTGATAGAATTGTTGTTGTTGTTGTTGTAGATAACTATAAATGGAATAGAAATGAAGGAAATTTGAGTAAACAGCTCCTGATGAAGGGATAATAGTTTCCCAAAACACGTAGAGCAAACCCAGATTAATGAAGATAATCATTTCCATATGAATTAGAAATATACCTATTCCAATATTGTACTGTTCAAATGCTACTCTGGACATTGGAGAAATTACAGTTTTTTGTATTGATCGTGATGAAATGTGCATGACAATTGTGATGAGATTTGTATGACTACATACATCGAAATAAACCCTTATTACAGATTATTTTAAGAAACACTGAATCTTTTGCCATTATTTCTTCGTTCTTTTTTGAGTATATGTGAGAGATAAATCATACATTGGTTGTTTATTCAACACATATAGGTGTGCAGGGGACAGGAGTGTTCCGTAAAGTTGTGGACACCTGCTGTTGCTCAAATTTATCACACAACACAGTGTCAGGGTTTGTTTTTCTCCCCCACACCATACTACATTTTTTAAATCCAAAGAATTAACATAAAATCCAGGAGTGCTTCTAGACAATCAAAAGGTTAGTCAACAGTCCTAGAATAACAGAACCATTATACAAAGACAGTCCACCACCACATTGAAGCTAATTTTCAAAGTCCCTGTAATTACGCGGCGGGAATCTGTTACGTTTACACTTTTGTGTAAACAGATCCCTGTCACGCAAGTTTCCTCATTTGCACATCAGAGTGCAAAAAGGGATTGTTAAATGGTGGTGTACTCGCCTACACGCCACCCTTTTGCAATCTAATGTGCAAATGGAGTAAACGCTGCCTGCCCTATACGCACAGCAGGCAGCATTTACAATGAATTCCCATGGGGTCTGCCTGCTTTCTGCTGGTGTAAAGTTCAGGCAGATTCCATAGGTATCCATAGCATTTGCCTCAGCATGAAAATACATGGTGGCACAAATGCTGGAGTATTTGTATGACGGAGGTGAAGGGGGAGGCGGAATCATAACTTACAATCCACCCCTCCTCTCCACCATACTAATGAATGAAAATGCAGCGTAATGTGAAAGATATGCGTAAAGGCCTTTACGCATTACATTTCCGTTATGCCCGGGGTAAAATGAGCGCCATTGTCTGCTCATTCAATGTTCACAGCAAACAGGAAAAGGAAATGGATTTCCGCCTTGTGACATATGCTCAAGGTCAGATCGGAAAAAGAATTTGCTACATTTTTGTCTGCCCTGATCAGGACCATCTACCCCTTAAGCTTGCAAACAAAAAACCCGGAAGGGATAACAAAATAATGGATATCATCGTCTATGTATTTAGGTCTGGGTGACAGGGCATCACTTCCTCCTTCCTCGTCTGGGAAAAAGCAAGCCCCCTCCCACAGTCACTTTTCTTCTCTGGCAACAAAACAGAGAATAACAGAATGCCACCTGAAAGCGTCTCCTCTGGTAGGATAACACAGGACCAGTGATCAGATTGGGCTGGAGTTTCAGAGATGAGAAGATCAGGAATCCATTTGTGAGTCGTTTAGTAGCAACCAGAAGGAGAAGCGTTGCAATGCACCTCCATCCTTTAACCTCCTGATAATCAACTGTACCACAGCAGTGTGACAAGAATTTACCCACCATATTAGAAAGTGTAAAGCTCAGCCAACGTCACTAAGCTTGTCATGTCAGAATGGTGTCAAGAAGTGATGGTTGGTGGACATCTTGAAGTGGAAAAACTACAAGGTGTCTTTCCATATCTGCAGTGAAGCATGAACTGTCTAACTGGGCCAAATCTCGCATGAGATTATAGGGTCGGGTTTGAGTGGGTTGCCACCTTCGCGATACTTCTGGGCACATAGAAATGTGCTGCTGCCCCCTCTTCTTTCTTCCTGCTGCCATGGAAATGGAAGAGGGGCTCCACTTGGAGCCCCGTCTTCCAGCTCAGTGGCGGCCATCTCTAGACATTCTTTGTTGATGCTGCATTTCTGGAGGTGGTCTTTTAGCAGGGGAGTCACCACCATCCCTTCCATCTAGCTCTTTATCCAGCACCCAGTATGGGATGAGGCCTCAGCACTGAAAGGTATGCCCCCTTCCCGTTTGCTCAGCAGCCCCTGCCACTTACTGAGACCATGGCTATGAGCATCACAAAGAGGAAGGCCACAGGAATCTTGTTGCATCTGCGGGTATCAATATCAGGTTGATTGTTTGAGGGAGGCATGGATGTTGCCATCAGGAAGCAGTGCAGTCTGTGATGCTCCTCACACTGCACTCTCTCATCTTCGTGTGTGTGGCAGGAGGTCTGGAGGCAGTCACAGACCCAATGGCCCACACTAGTCTGTCATGCAGTGCCCTGGGTCCCCTGTTTGATCCTCTGTACAGTGCATAGAAGGGCACAGAGGCATCGCTAGGGGGTGGGAGGATGGGGGGCCCTGGAGTGGGGCTATAGCCCTGGGTCTTTTGGTTGTAGCCCTGGATAGAAGCTCAGGGGCAACTACAAACAAGCTAGCTAGCCCCAAGTCCCAACATTGGCATAGACTCAGGTCTTTTACACACCTAGCAACACCCGGGAAGCGCGCCTGCCAAAGTTCAGGGGCAGAAAGGAAAGCAGAGCAGTAACGCGGAGTGGGGAAGCTTTAATGCTGTTTCAATGCTCCCCAAGCTGCATACCCTGTTCCATATGAAGAGAGAGGAAGTGAAGAAGTGGTGAGAGTCAGGCTGATGTGTTCAGGGCTTATCCATGGGGGACCCCTGAGGGCATGCTACCAGTACCTTTGTTGGGCCTAATCGAATGGAAAAAAGAAAAGAATCAACCAGCGTTCACTTGCCCAGACAATGGGCATCATATGCGCATCACGTGTCTCTCAATATTTCAAAAGTCAGTGACAAGTAATGTAGTATTACCATATGAACCATGTCGCTCAGTGTCTCCACATGCATCCAGGCTGCCAGAGTTCGGGGACCTACAAAGTGACGTCCATGCACGCACAATGCAGATCCACACTGTTTCTGTGTGCAACATGAAACTTAGTTTACAGGACATGCCATTCATTAAAAAAGAAATCCTATATTGCAATCAGACATTGGGCATGCTGGAACTACTTTTCTGCGGTTTTCGGTGAAACGCCCTCTTCTTCTAACACGTGTTGCTTGCAGATGATAACACTGCTAGTTTCATTCTCCTTCTGGTTGCCTGTTTCTTCATGTAAATCAAAATGGGCTCCATGTCAAATAGACAGTAAAAGATCGACTTGCCACAAAAGTCGACATGCCTTGAATGCCAGTTGATTAGATGCTCGTGCCAAGCTCTCACCCTTCCTACAGTCTAACTCCAGTGCCAGTCCCTCTCGGTCTTCCCTCCGAGGATCCAAGTTCCACCGAGAGCTCTGTCCCTCTGACGACTCTCGCCCCACACTCTCCGAGTTGGTTTCGAGCATTGCATAACAGATCGCCAGACCTTCAGTTAGATATGGGATGGCCCTGGCAGTTCTCTTCCTCCAGTGCCATTCTGTTACTCTAGTCTTTGAAGAGTGACCAGCGCTTCTTCAAGGATCCCTGAGAAACAAATGTGTGCCCCTGCTTCTCAGTACTCAGTGACCGAGAAAGAACAAGATGATTCCATCAGCTGCCCACAGAACCCACACGTCCCATAGTATCTTAAATGAGGGGTAATGCATGCATCTAGAAAGCTCCCCATTCATATTCCATGGAAAGTCCCCATTCCTTGGAAAATCCTCAAGATGCTATGGCTTCAATGCACCAATAGGCACGCCATCCATATTACCTACCAGCCAGAAATATATATACGAGCCTCTTAATAGTCGTATCATTATGTATTGTCTCCAGCATGCATGCTCAGGGATTGCAAACCATAGGCATTCTAGCATCGACTGACTCTCCCAAAGTCGGCTCAGCCAATGGTATGGCACTGCAAGAGTCATAGATATTCCCTTCTGAAAGCCAGGTGCAGGAGTATCCAACTCTCTCCCGCCCATAATCCCCAAAAAGCAGTTCTTACTTCCACCGCAGCCTCTCGGCATCTGTGCCAATACCCTCCCAACGTTGGCACAATCCGTCTATGGCAGCCTATTGATACTCTGACTTATGCCCCTCTTAGAACAGTAAGAAAACTGGGATTTGCTAATCCTGCTCCCGGACAGGGAAGAGGAAAGAGCTGCCTTCTCCCATTAGGTTTTCTCATCCAGATTGTTAGGGTAGACAGATGAAGAGCCAACTAAGCAGAAGAAAGCAGAGGCGGGGGGCTTGGCCTCACTCCTGAATGGAAAGGCATTCTTTCTTCCATCAAAAGCTTCCTTGGCTAGATCATCAAGTGGAGACCCAAAGAGCTCCTCAACCAGGAAGCCAAGCTTGAATGAAGCCCTCCATTCCCATATCAGGTAGCGTTGTCTAGTTGCCACAGAATCATGGTCCGAAAAGCACTCCCAGCAAAGACCCGATAAGAACCGCACATAGTGGTCCATCATATAGGCCGAACGGAACATCCAAAGTCATCTTTGATAGTTAAACGTTCACATTCTATTGTAATGCTTGGGAAGGGTTTTCTGCATATGTGAATGCGAAGAAGGATAGGCCAATCGTTGATTGTAAAAGCTTAGAGCAACTCCCAGCCTGGTGATCAATGCGTCTCTTGAGGAGGTAGCTCCAGCGACCACTGATGGTGGACCACGCAGGTTAAAAAAACAAGGCATCCTTTAGCTAGTCTTCTTCGGCCCAAACTAGCCCATAAATGTGTGTCATGATTCATGGAGGTGCCATTCTATGGAAGAGGTGGGCCAGCCAGGTGTGGATCGAACTGGCTCGGGTCAAGTTATGTCTTGGAGTGCGCCCTGAGGATGAAGCCATTGGACCCATGGAGCCGAGCTGAGACCAGCCTGGGGCCCGTCCGCTCGCCAACAAATATAATTCACAGGATAAAAACAATGTTCTAGGGGCAGTCCTATCACGCCACCAGCAGACAGATGAATTCTATGTGACGTCCCCTGCCACACTCTTCCTCCCACCGCCCCACTTACCATGCCAGGGTTAAGCAGCGCTTCTTTTAAAATGCAGTGCTCAGACACTCTCCTCTTCTGCAGGAAAAGGGGCCTGGCAGGGCATCCCCAATACCTTTTTAGTCCCCCCCCCCGAATTTTTCTTTTGTTTTGTCCGAACCTGGGCAGGGATCCAAGTTTTTAGGATTACCGCTAGAAAGCCGGTAATTGTTTGGGGTGGAAGGCGATGCAGGAAAGATGGGAAGATTCCTAGCTATGATCCCCTGGTGGTGACTGCCTCTGCAGCAAACTGCACTCAGCAAACTGGAGAGCAATGGGGAAAAGTCAAAGCTAGGTAAAATACAGCACCATGTTAAAATGCCTTAGCTTCGCCATTATTAGAAACATGCTTAAGCAAAAATGTATATTTCGATATTTTTAAACCACAGCTATTTATTGCACTTGTACTAGGTTACATGACAGAATTGCATATAGTTTGTATATTAATATTTTCCATATTTTAAAGTCAAAGCTTTGACAGTTTGTAAAGAAATTTAAATTAAAACTATAAGTCACCCTAACTCATTTAATTATATAAATCAGCCTAATTCATGTAGATATTCCAGTTTTCCCTATTTGAATTGGACACTCAACCGCTTCACAATGGCCGCTGCATTAAAGTGTCTCTGATGGTGGGTACGCATTGTTTTTAATCTGGTCCTCTGTCACAAATTTTGGTATCACAAAATCTAAAAGGTGCACGACCCACACTAAGCTTGTACAACTGGTGTGACTGGCACATGTGTCTCTGCCTTCATTACTATGTGTGCCCTGCATTGTTTTTTTTTAATGTATTTTCAACAGTGCAATTAAATGATTCATTTGCCCGGGATCACACCCGTTGTCAAATGGTGAACCAGGGGTGTGAGCCCAGTCTGAAAACCACATTGTGCATCGGTGCATTATAAAAACCCAATAAATAAAATTTTAAAATAATAAATGTAGGCACTTTATCACGTCTTCCCAGGACTAGGTCCAGTTTGCACAAATGCAAGTGTGGGATTGGTCAAATATTCCATGTTATATTTTATACGCCCCTTTTCCTGGCTTGGCTAATGTTTGGCACTTGGAGCCAGGCCAGGCTCCGGGGCATGTTCTTACTCATGAATTCCATGGCTTTCCCAGCTCTATCGAAGCAGGGATGGAGAACAGATTTGCATTTTCTTTGGGAACAGGAAGTGGGTCCATTCATGAATGGCTACGTATGTTTCCAGATTGCCTTATGATATGATATGTAATTTGTCACGCGCGTATAAACAAGTGTTTTAAGGCGCGACGAGGCAAGGAAGAGGGAACAGAGGGAGGACAGAGACAACAATCTTACTAGGCCAAGTGACATTGAGATTGCGCAGGTGCAGGGGAGGCGGAGGGGAAAGTGCCAGGGGAAAGGGGAGAGGGCAGTGCTGTACATTGGATCAAAACAATAACAAGAAGTGTGGCCAGCAGGTGGCAGGTGCAACGGTAAGTGCAGACAGCAGGTGTCCAAAAGTGCAGGCAGGGGGACTGTAGGTTTACAGATACAGACCTAAGTTCAAGGGTTGCCGGGAGGCAGTGCGGGTGTGAAACTGGGTGGGCAGGGACCTGGGCGTGAAATTAGAGGGTTGCCAGGTGACTAGTTCAGTATCAGACAGGAAATCAGCAGGGGAGGGGAAAGGAGAAGGCAGAAGCAAAGAGGAAGGTCTTGAGGTGCTTCCGGGACTGGAGATGGTTCTCCTCAAGTTTCAGAAAGGCAGGGAGGCTGTCCCAGAGGGAGGCCCCAACCGAAGAAAGAGATCTACCACCAACTTGTTGTTTGGAGAAGCGACTGACCCTGAGGGAGTTGGAGCGAAGAGCTCGAGTAGGAAGGGATTTACGAAGAGAGAATTGGAGGTAGTGTGGTCCCAGGCCCCAGAAGGCCTTGTGGACAATGCAGTGAGTCTTGAACTTAATCCTTGCAGCCACTGGGAGCCAGTGCAGAGATTTCAGTGCTGGAGAGATATGATCCCTGGGCTTGAGGCCAAGGACAAGTCTTGCATTCCTGTTCTAGATGAGTTGCACAGGGCGGAGAGTAGAAGCAGACAGATTTAGAAAGAGGCTGTTGCAGTAGTCCAGCCTAGAGAGAACCAGAGTTCTAGAGACAGTGAGCTTCTGGGGGAAGGAGAGGAAAGGAAGAATACCTATGAGGAGGTCCAGCAGGTAGTGTGACTTCTTAGAGACGTCAGAGATGTAAGGAGAAAAGGAGAGTGTGCAGTCGAAGATGACCCCAAGGTTTTTAGCCTCACATGTGGGAGAAGGAAGAGGGTCAAGGGATGCTGGCCAGAGAGTGACAGGAAAGGAGGGAGCAGGTGTGCCGATGAGGAGAATCTCAGTCTTACTGGCATTAAGGCAGAGATCATTGGCGGCACACCACTCCTGGATAGCAGACAGTCAGAGATGAGAGAAGGTTACGTGCATTGTTGAATGAGTTCCACAAAAGCGGCGTCTGCCAGCGAGAAGCACAGAGCCTGCTCTTGGAGGAGACTGTGGCATTCACAGCCCTTGCACAGTCACTTCCTCTCTGCTGTGACTGACAACGTGGAATCCAATTTGTGCCAATTGTGATGGCGTTTCAACGAAGGGTGCACACGGGGTGACTGACCAGAACGAGAGCAGATTCCGATGCCATGCGGTGACATGGCTCTGCGATCCTGCACCAAAATGGTGTTTACTGCTGTGTGATTCCTCACTCATTATCTTGCTGAGTGATTCATTCAGGTTGCCCCAGTACATTCTTCCGCCCAGAACACATGCCATGTATTTTAATTAAAATAAGCCTCAGAAAATTACCCTTTACTTCAATTGTATCTTTCCTGGCGAGAGTGTTTTAGTGGTGTTAGTCATATCTCATTTACTTTTAATAATCGAGGTCCCATTAAGTGATGGCTATTTCTGCGCTCAAGTGAATGGAAATGGGATTCTCATTCTAATAAATGCAATTCTCTCTCATGATATAAAGATGTTTCTCTCAAGGCCTAAATATTGGAAAGGAATGTAGATACATAACTGTTTTTTGTCATCCGTTCATGTGATCGTATTGTGCTGTTCCTTTTTTATGTAGGCTTTTAAACAATTAATTTCCTTTCAGATATTATAGCAGAATGGAATATAATTCTGATACATTAGTGGTGTGACTTATCTTGTCCTTTGAACTAATTTCGAAAGGAAGTGTGTGTGTGAGCCACTGCCGATGTCACGTGTTGCTGACACGTATCAATGAAAATGTACTGACACGTGGAATATGGGAAATGGCGATTCTGTTTGTCATTTTGACTTGTGATTTCTAGACGGATCCTGGTCAGGTGATATCAGAACATTCTAGAAAAGGCAGGAAAGAGGCGGCAGGCGGCCTCTCAGATGTGGTGTTTTCATCACACACCAACGCTCTTCTAGTCAGACTGCAATTTAGCCTTAATATTATAGCGAAACGCGTCGCTGCACAGAAACAGAGACACACGACTGTTTGTGGTACTTAACCGACCCAGACTGCCGTTATTACGTCAGTTCCGGGGGTTTGTTTATTCTCCTCCTTCCGTGTTTACTAGTGTCACGTGACCGGCTATTCCCCGGCACATGACACCACATTCCTCTCCAAATTAAAGAAAAACAAAACTTCAAACAGTATATGTAAAACAGGTTTAGTCAATTCCAGTCTCTAAGCATTATCTGGGCAAGCTGACTTGTTTATATATTCTATCTACCACATAACCTTGTAAGCGAGACAATGGTTTTGGTCTTTCCCTCAAGTGGTATCGGGTATTGCTTCTCTCAGGGCTATCCGCCATGGTGCTCTCAGATTGTATCTCTTCTTCTTGCCGGCTTGGAGTTCTCGGATTTCTTGGAGTCTTATGAAGTTCAGGTGTCAATTGACTTGGCGGTCGGTAAGGTGATTGACTTAAAGGTCGATGAGGCGATTCAGGTCTCTCTCCCACAGTTTCTTGGCTTTCTTCCCATAATTCCGGTTGTACTTTTTTGAAGTGCGAAATGTTTCTCGTTACAGTTTCACTTCTATGAGTGGCTGTAATCATACTGTGATTGGCAGCACTGACTGTCCAAGGTTGGTATTCAAAATTAGGTGACATCTTTTTGGGAGTGGCTCGGTTCTTTACCATAACTGTGTCTCCAGGTATTAATTCTCGATGCCTGGCTCGTCGAGAAATGCTTTCTTGTTCATTCAGTTTTACTCTTTTTGACTCTATGGATGGAATGTCTGGTTCAGGTGCTACCCACTGAGGGCGTATGGGGAGTTCTGCTTGTATAGGTACTCCAAACATGAGTGCTGCTGGGCTGATTCCTGTCGAGGAGTGCAGAGTCTGCCTATGAGTTCTCAAGAACCGATACACTGCTTTTAGCCATGAATGTCCTTTTTCCTTTGCGATGCGAATTACTTTGTTGAGTGACCCCATAAATCGTTCAGCGTCACCAATCGCCTGTGGCCACCATGGGGTGATTCGCTTGTGCCGAATGTTAAGGTTCTGAAAAAACTGGCATCGTTCTTGGCTTGTGAAAGGTGGTCCATTGTCACTTTTGATTTCTGATGGTATTCCATGTATGGCAAAAATGTTCTCTAATGCAAGGATCATGTTGTCAGCATCAGTGGACACTACATATTCAACATCAGGATATCTGCTGAATTCATCAATTACAACAAGTAAGTATCCATCTCTTGCAATTGTGCAAAAATCTATACCAACAGTTTCCCACCTTTTACTGCTCATTGGGGTACTAATAATTGGTTCTGGGTTCTCCGCTCTCCGAGTGGCCTGGCAAGCTGCACATGAACCTACTAGTTCCATCACTCTCTGTTGTATATTAGCCATCCACATTCTTGATTTCAAATATGCAGTTGTTTTCACAATACCTTGATGTCCGCTGTGAGCTAATCTGAGGGCTCGCTCTTCTAATGATGTAGGTAGTACAATGCGATGTCCTTTCAATATTACTCCTTCAGGAGCTACAGAAAGTTCATGCCGAATACCAAAAAGAGATTGACGTTTGACCTGGGCTGCTGCAGTGCGTTGAGTCATGGAAGCAAGGACATTTTTCCAGTTCCCCGACTGGATGGCAGTTATGGTGTGGTTCAAGACAGTATCTGTTTCGGTTTCACTGGCTATCTCTTGCAATGTTAAAGCTTGAGGCATGGCGCAGGCCACCACGTGACACACATGTTCTTCCGTTTCCTTTGCATGATGTTCTTCTTCTGTGGCAGGTCATGGGTGGTGAGACAAATAATCAGCTGGGTTGTCTGTCCCTGGTCGGTATTCCACCTCTATGTTGTATGGCTGTAGTTGAAGCATCCATTTTTCAATGCGTGCCGGTGGATGAGGTGCTGACCCTCTAAAAATTGGAATAAGTGGTTTATGATCTGAAAACACTCTTGCCTGTTTTCCAAGTAGATAAACATTAAAATGTCTGCATCCCCATAAAATAGCGAGGGCCTCTTTTTCTATGTGTGCATAATTCTGTTCCATTTTAGTTAATGCACGACTGGCAAAAGCGATTGGGTATACATTTCCATCCTTGTCAATTTGTGTAAGTACAGCTCCGAGGCCAACTGGACTAGCATCAACTAGAAGTTCTGTATGTCTTTTGATATCAAAGAAAGCCATTGTTGTAGACACCGACAGGGTATCCTTGATCTGTTGAAAAGCTTGTTGGTGAACAGGCAACCATTCCCATTTTTGATCCTTCTTGGTTAGTTCACGGAGAGGACTTGCTATAGTGGCCAGATCTGGAATGAATCTCGCACAATAAGTCGCCATTCCCATAAAACTTCTTACTTCTGTGACTGATGTTGGAGGTTGGGTGTTTTAATGTCATTAACTTTGGCAGGATCTGGCGACACACCTTGTGCATTAAAAATGTACCCAATGAAGCTTAATTCTTCTTTTCCGAATTCACATTTTTCTGCATTTAGGGTTAATCCAGAGTCTTTCAGTCTTTGTAACACTGCTGCCAGGTGCTCAAGATGTTCATTTTCATTGGATGCATATACGATGATATCGTCACTAATGTTCATCGTTCCTTCCAGGCCAGTGAGGACTTTCCTAATTTCATGTTGGAATACCTCAGCAGCTGACGATATTCCAAAGTTTTCCCTTTTATAACGTCGTAGCCCAAGGTGGGAGGAGAATGTCGTGATATATCTCGACTCCTTGGCCAGTTTGAGCTGGTGATATCCAGATCTAAGATCAAGTTTACTGAATATAGTCGCACCTGTTAGGTCAACAGTAAGTTCATCGATAGTCGGTGTGATATGTCGTTCTCTTCCAATGGCTGCATTGGGGAGCCGCATATCAATACATATTCGTACTGCGTTGGGTTGTTTTGGTTTTTTTTCAACCACCATGGGGGACACCCACGGAGTCGGTCCTGATGTTTTCTCTATGATACCTGCTGCTTCAAGTTTGTCTAGTTCCTTCCTTACAGCTTCCCTCATGTGAAATGGTACTCGGCAATCACGTACTGCTTTCGGTTCAATAGTGGGGTCAATGTGGAGTTTAATGGATCTGCCCTTAAGACACCCAATTCCTTGAAATACGCTGTGATATTGCTTTATCAACTTGTCAATCTTTCCACACTGGATGTTGAAAGCAAAATGAATTAATTTCAGTTTTTCAGCGGTTCTACAACTTAGCAATGTTTCACAACCAGCATCAACTACATAATCTCGGGCTCTGTACGTGGCATTGTTGTGGGCAAAATCAAACTTAAATGATCCTTGCACAGGCAGAGGTTTCTTACAGCCATAGGCATATAGTCTAACCTTTCTCTCTTGAAGTTTAGGCTTGACATGAAGTTTGTTAAATGCCGACACTGGCATTACATTGACAGTTGCTCCTGTATCAATGACTACACGCAGTGGTTCTCCATCTGAAATAACAGTACATGATGGTCTTTTCCGTTGTCTAGACCGTTTTGGCTCTACAGCGGATATGAGGTGTATACGATGCACTCGTTTGCTGGTTTTTTCCACTTGTCGTGATCCCTTCCATCAGGGGATGCATCATCCTAACTGTCTTCACTTTCACTTGAATCTGGTGATCTCTGGGAATGGTCTACTGCTCTTGCTCTTCCTTTCCTTCCTGTTTGACTAGGTGTTTCTCGGGGGGCAAATTTCTTCCTGCGCCCATAAGTTTGCCATGGTGTTTGATCTCTTTCACTTTTGTTCGGCGGGTTCATACAGACAGCTGCATAATGGTTAAGACGATTACATTTTCTGTAGGTTGTACCCCACGCAGGACAGGATTCTCCTCTGTGCCATGGGCCTCCACACCATTTACATGTAGAATCTCTCCCTTGTGGCCTTGGGTTTCTGTTGGAGTTTTTTCTTCGTTCTCCTTGTTCTCTTGTATTTTTATTTTTTGATACAGCAGCAATCTCTTCTGTTGGTTTTGGGTTGTCAATCGGCAGTCTTTGGATTGCCGCCTCATTAACTGCTACTTGGTCTTCTGTTTGTTCATGCAGGTGTGCCCTTTCTAAAATTCGAGACAGGCTTACATTCTTCTCTGACAGGATGGCCCTCCTTAGTTTTTCAGAAGAAATTCCATTTATAATTTGAAGACGAATAGCAAATTCTTCATTAGGGAATTCACAACCAACTGCCATCTCACGCAGTCGTGCATGGAATTTGTCTACTGTCTCTTTTTCACGTTGTCTAGCCATGCAGAAATGAAAACGTTCATAGTCTGGATTGAGTTCAGGTTTGAACATGTTAGTTAACGCATTCTTTGCAGCATCATAGTTATCTTCAGCTCCTCGGTCTGGAGTCGCATTGAATAGACGTAGTGCTGCTGATCGTATATATTGAGTAGAAAGAAAGTGTGTTTTTTCTTGGCTGCAGTGATTTCTCTCACATCCAGGTGCATTTCAAATTGTTGTAACCATATTTCCCACCGAATGGCAACACCTGTGGTGAATGGGTCAAAAGGTGGCAAGAGTGTGGTTAATGCCGGATCTGGGTGTTCTGAGTTGACACTTCTTGTTGGTGGGCTTGGAGCAGCCCTAACTGGACTTGTTTCATTGCTGGACATGGTTGGCATTGTGATATTTCCCCAAATTGAGTCTTTATTTTGTTAAAGCCAGATAAATGAATGATAAAAGAAACTAATACTGGCCTAAAACTGCTTTGCTTATGTTTCACCAAAAAAATAATTGAGGGTTGGTGATTCTGGTGCTATATGAAGTTTCTTGAACCTTTACAACTGTCTCTTTGCCCAATGATATATAAAGTTCTGACTGAACTCTGTGTCTGTCTCTGTGTTTTCCTCTTTGTTTATGGCTTTATATCATTCAGCTGGTTAAAATTGGAAATTTTTCTTTCAAATCGTGTAAAAAGAATGTTGGGAATTCAACAATAGTTCTGTAAATGCACACGTTCTTTCTATGAGATTTTGTTCATGAAAGTAGAACGTTGAAAACATTGAAACCACACGCTGTGTGAAATCTGTTTCCTTAGGCTATGTAAACAGAACGTTGGGGCACACTAATACTTTCTGTAAATGTACGCGTTCCTTCTGTTATGCCCAGTTCATAAAAATGGAACGTTGAATTCAGTAAAACAAACACACTGCGTACACGCGTTATATTCGTTATGCAGTCAACTGTGTGACAGAACGTCACAAGCCTCTTACCTCACATCATCTGCCTCACGTTCATGACTTTGGGCTCCGATCCCATCCCTCGTCGCCAATGTGGTGTTTTCATCACACACCAACGCTCTTCTAGTCAGACGGCAATTTAGCCTTAATATAATAGCGAAATGCGTCGCTGCGCAGAAACAGAGACACACGACTGTTTGTGGTACTTAACAGACCCAGACTGCCGTTATTAAGTCAGTTCCGGGGGTTTGTTTATTCTCCTCCTTCCGTGTTTACTAGTGTCACGTGACCGGCTATTCCCTGGCACAACACCACATCAGAGACACTGAACAGTAGACTTTGTTTGAAGGGTCTTCTGCTAAATTGATTCGGTCCGACGGTTATGACGTATAAAGGTAAAGATGTGGTGGGTGGGCCAGGGTATTACAGGATTGGTATGATACAGTAAGCATGAGGCACTGTTGATTGTCTTGCAAGACAATCAAACTGTCTATGTCTTTTGCTACTATCCTCAAATGACGTCAGACTTCAGCAAGCTCTGTTAACATAGGGAGTCAGTTACTGTTCGTTCCCAGCCGCCAAGATATATACCCTCCCACTGTAGGGTGGGTATATCTTGGGTGCACAACAAGGCCGCAGTTTTATTTGTACACATTTCACACTATCACTTCAAACCAAACATTAATTAAGAAAGAAATTGGCCGCCGGGGAAGGGAAAATGAAGTCCGTTTTACCTTTCAATGGCAGCCATTGAAAATAAGTGTGAAAAAGTAAACAAACAAAATGGCCGCCATGGAAAGGGAGAAGGGGATACAAGTAGTCCTTTCTCCCTTTCCTTGGCGGCCATTCAAAAGATCGGGGAAAATGTAAACAAAAAAAATGACTGCCATGGAAAGGACAGAAGGGACTAAGTGTAGTCCCTTCTTCCTTTACATGACGGCCTGTCGCGGATCGGGAGCAGACGTGCTGGTGAAAAAAAAAGTGTTCCCATCATGTGCACTCCAAAAATGGAGAGCAAAGAAGGTAAGTGGGGTTGGGAGGCCAAGGGAGGAAATTCTGTGGAAAGGGGGTATCAGTGGGGGAGTCAACACTTACCTCGATCCCTCGGTGGGGAAGTTGACAGCCTCCAGCCGTGTGTGGCGCGGAGTGGGAGATTACCCCGTTCCGAGCCTCCTCATTGGTTGAGTGTCTGCCACCCACCCCCCACCAGGGACAGAAGGGAAGGAAAGTTGTAGAGGTGAGGGATTCCAAATCAGGCATTGACCGCACTGCAGCCAATGAAATATGTGTTTAGAAAACACGTGACCCTGTGCCGGGTGCTAATATATTTAATAGCTTTAAAAACCCCAGAGGATCGGCAGCACCTTTCTGTGTATTATTCTCTATTCCTCACACCCCCCTTTTCCTTTATCTCTTTCTTTGTTTACAGTCAGATCTCTTTTTCTCCTTATCCATTCAGGGATGCAGGGAGGACCTACCCTACCACCAGTTCAGAGCCAGGACTATCCACTGGCTCAAATCTCTCGACTCATAACGACCCTCTGATGCCCAGATGCGCCAATACCATGTGGCTCCTTACCTCACTGAATGTAAATATGTACATAGTATTGCCTATAGTGTATATGTTCTACCCTTCTTATTTGGCGTGATACGTCCGGCACTGTAACCGCAGCTGGACCTCACCCTACTGTATGTAACTAAGTTTTGCAACCCTCTTGCTGCCTTTGCGCCTGGCTACCCCTGGGGTAGGTGCGCATTATAAATAAATACAATACAATACAATACAATTCATTTTCCAGCATACTTAGGTGTCACTCCCCAAACCTCCCACTCTGGGCGAAACACATTGGCAGCTGCCGCTGATGGGCTGCAGTTAGCGCTGTTATGCTTTCCTTTTTCCACCAGCCCAGGCTGGAAGCTGATGACTACGGGGGGTGCACCTCCTTTTTGACCGTGCCACGCTTGGCTGACATGGGGCAATTATACTGTTGTGTCTTTATACCCTCCATCAAGAGGTTAGTTTTGGCACTGCTCGACCACCTAGTTTACCGCCATAGCAAACAGGGGATTTCCCCCTTCGCCGCACCGAACAGTGCTAAAATTGCTTATTATTTATAGTGTCACCCTCTCAGGGCATCCTCCAGGTTCATCAGAAAGAGAGCCCAGCCAAGTTATGACATATTAACCATGTCCTTCTCATAATACCTGGGCACTCCTAAGTTTATCAGCCCGTGCCTGATCGTTGAGAAACCAGCACGCATGCAACATTTTTGCCCTTGCCATGTTCAACCTCTCCACTGCTGAGTTTTGACTTAGTGTTATGCTCACCTGGTATCCACGGGGACGCCACTCAGCCCGCGTTGGTTGCCGGAATCTTCTCCCCAATTTTCCTGGATGGTGTCTACGGAGGATGTCCATCCTGAAAACACAGGAGGGCTGGGTTCAAGACTGGCCAACTGAGGTAAGTATCCTCCCACCACCCCTTTTGGTTTCAGCCCCTCAGGGCCCTCGCCTCACCTTGTTGTGGTAATAGGCATGCTCACCATCCTGCCGTCCTAGCCTTTTCTAATGTTGTCTTCTCCTTTTCCCTTTCAAGTGTCTTTGATCCCAGGCCACCACACCCAAAACACTATACCTCATTGCTTAGTTCCTAGGAACCAAGCTATGTGGATACCTGCATGTTAGCTGCAGGCCCAATGAAAAAGTTGTCCCTTTTACACATGTTCTCCACAAAGAGTATGAGCCGGGCACCAGAGGTGCCAGGATGGCTCCAAGAGAGTCTTGGGAGTGGATGCAAGGCCTTCAAGGCCTTAATGGAGCCCGAGCCTTGATCCTACCTGGCAAGTGAACTTGCCAGTGGGGTTCTAGGGTAAGGGTCGTGACAGCATTCCCCCCTAAGGCCCCTCCCACTGTGGTTCTTCTGTTCGGTCCAGGCTTGGTTGGAAAGTTCCGATGAAATTCCTTGATCAGACGTGGTGCATGGATGTTCTCGCTGGGTTCCCAGGATCTATCTTGAGGTCTGTACCCCTTCCAATCGACTAGATAGTATAATTTGGACCTAGTCTACTTAGAGCCCAGGATTTCCTTGACTTCGAATTCTGGTTCTCCGTCATCAATTATAGGTTTTGGTGGTGTCATAACCCATGTACCGGGTTGCAACGGTTTCAAGAGTGAGACATGGAATACCGGGTGGATTTGCATATTAGGTGGTAATGCTAGTTTGACGGCTACTGGGCTGATGATTGCTTTGATGGAATAGGGTCCCAAATATCGAGGACAAAAAATCTGGGTTCCCCTGATGGGTACATATCTTGCTGCTAACCAAACCTTGTCTCCTACTCGATAGTCGGGAGCCCTTCTTCGGTGTTGATCGGCAAATTTCTTTTGTCTGTCCTTGGCACGAGTGAGATGTTCTTTTGCCTTTTGTAAAGGCCTGTGAGATGGTTGTATGAAGAGTCTTCACTGCTGGCATTTTCAAGCTGACTGGAAGGTCTAGTTCGGAAGTACGTGGGTGTCTGCCATAAAGGGTGTAAAACGGCGTTTGTCCCATGCTAGAATGTAAGGAATTGTTATAAGCATATTCTGCTATCCATAGTAAGTACTTCCGATTCCTTTCCACGTGGTGCAGCATGCATCGTAAGTATTGCTCAAGAGTTTGATTGGTTCTCTCTGTTTGGCCATCCGTTTGGAGATGGTGGCTGGTGGATAGTCAGATGTCAATTTGTGCCATCGAACAACATTTTTTCCAGAAGTTGGACACAAACTGGCTACCTTGATCAGAGACCAGAACTGATGGGAAGCCATGTAGTTTAACAATACCTTCCAAGAACACTTTTGCGAAAGTGGATGCATCTGGGAGACCCTTGAGAGGAATGAAGTGTGCCATCTTCGAGAACAAGTCGTTATGGTCGAATGGTGTTAAACCCTTGACTGGGAGGCAGGTCAGTGATGAAGTCAAGAGAAAGGGTGTGCCATGGAGCAGGAGGAATGTCCAATGGTTTCAGGAAACCAGCTGGTTTCTGTTTTTGCGATTTGTTTTGTGCGCATACACCGCAGGACTGAATATACTGGATGATGTCTTTACGCCAAGTAGGCCACCAAATGTTCTGTTTCACCTCGGCTAGGGTTTTGGCGATTCCAGGGTGACCTTCTATCAGTGAATCATGATAACCTGAAATGATTTGTTGTTGAAGTTCCCTCTTGGGCACGTATAGACAGTCCCTAAAAAAGGGCAATTGGTCCTTGATGGAGTATTATTCTCCCTGAGTATGCCATGCAAGTAAGGTGTCGGAATCCATTGCCTGTTGGATTTCGTTTTGGAGTTCGGTTTGCATCAAAGCTGTCGTGAGACCCAAGAGTTTGTCTTCAGGAATAATGGGTACTGGATCTGGAGCTGTATACACCTTTTCATCAATGCCCATACGGGATAAGGCATCGGCCTTCCCATTCCGGATTCCTGGTCGAAACGTGATTACATAATCGTACTCGATGAAGAAAAGGGCCCACCGCAGTTGGCGCGAGGACTGGGCCTTTGCTGTTTTCAGATATTGCAGGTTTTGGTGGTCCATGATTACTGTAATGGTGTGCCTAGCCCCTAAGAGATAGTGTTGCCATGCCTTAAAAGCAGATGTAATGGCCAGGAGTTCTTTGTCGGTGATGGCATAGTTGATCTCCAGAGGTGAGAACTTTCTCGACCAGAAGGCCACAGGGTGTAGCTGGCCGGTTTCAGGTCTCTCTGTGAAAGGACAACCCCCATAGCAATACTGGAAGCATCAGTTTCCACAACGCAAGGGAGGTCTGGACGAGGGTGTCGCAGGATCAGAGCGGAAGTGAACCTTTGTTTGAGTTCTTGAAAAGCTTTTTCCGCATCTTTGGTCCAAACAAACTTCTTGTTGTTTTTTTCGTAATAGCACTGTGATCAGATGTACAATCTGAGAGAAGTCTGGGATGAACCAGCAGTAGAAGTTCGCAAAGCCCAGCATGCTTTGGACCCCTTTCAGCGAAGTCGGTGATGGCCATTTAAGAATGGCGTCTACCTTGTGACGTCCATTCTGATGCCTCCCGGAGTGAGGATAAAGCCAAGGAATTCTACTTCGGTGACGTGAAAAAAACATTTCTCGAGCTTTACATATAAGATATGTTGACGGAGCTTGGTGAGAACAGAGTGAACGTGCTTGACATGTTCTTGCTTCGAGGCCGAGTACACTAAGATGTCATCTATGTAAACCAAGGTGCAAACATCAATTAATTCCCTCATTCATGAAATATTGGAATGCCGCGGGAGCGTTGCATAGCCCAAAGGGCATTACTTGGTATTCATACAAGCTGTATTTGGTACAGATGGCGGTTTTCTACTCATCTCCACTTCTAACTCGGACCAGGTGGTACGCTCCTCGAAGGTCCAGTTTGGTATAAATCTGGGCATCTGTGACTTGGTCTAGCATTTCAGGAATAAGTGGCAAGGGGTAGCGGTTCTTCACGGTCATCTGGTTTAATGCGCGGTAGTCGATACAGGTCCTCAGATCCCCTTCTTTCTTTGGTACGAAGAACAAAGGACTGACTGCCAGGGACTTAGACGGGCGGATAAATCCGTTTGCCAGGTACTGGCCTAGATAGGATTTCAGGTGGAGGTTTTCTGGTTCTATGAGTGCATAGATTCTGTCACAAGGGATTTGTGCGCCTGGAATGAGGTTGATCTGGCAGTCATAGGCCTGTGCAGCGGTAATGTGTTTGCTTGTTCTTTTTGGAACACATCCTGGAAATCTTGGTATTCACTTGATAGGGTGTTAGTTACTCCCAGTGTTGATGCTGCCGTTCTGGGAATCGTAGGGGTACAGAAGTCAGGTCTCTGCTCTTGGCAATAGCAGGCAGGGGAGCAATCATCAGGGAAGGTTAATTTCCGTGCACACCAGTCTATCAGAGGATTGTGAGCAACTAACCATGGCATCCCTAATATTAGCCGGATCTGAGGTGCCCTGATGGGATCAAATGAAATGGACTCCCGGTGCCCATCCTGGCACAGCAAGGTTACCCGGGCTGTACACTGGGTTACTGGTCCGGAAGCGATTTCTGTCCCATCCACTGTGGTTACCTTGTCCGTGGTCGGCTTGGAACATAAAGGAAGCCCCATCTCTGGTGCCAGTTCTTGATCAATATAATTCCCAACTGCTCCACTGTCTATGTATGCCTCAGCGGCATGCATCTAAGACAATCATTGGTGGTTAATTAAGATCACTGATATGGCAAAGTGCGAGGTCAGTGGCTCTCTCTTCTCACTCGACAAACTGACCTCTATGTTTGCCAAGCTTGGTAGTTTTCCGACTCCTTAACCTCATCCTTCTCTGTGGCCCGACTGTTCTCCTTGGAGGTTTCACTGGGCAGTCCTTAAGGAAATGTCCTGGTTTACCGCAGTACAAACATAGTTGTTGTCTTCTTTTATCTCGTTCTTGTTTTGTTAATGGGGGTCGTATCCCTCCAATTTGCATGGGTTCTACAGTGTTTTCTGGTACACGTGATGCATTGTCCATTGGTCGAACATACACGGCCCGAGTGTCCGCCCTAGACCGATCTGCCTTTCGATCCTGCAATCGGTAATCTAGTTGCACAGCCAAATTGATGAATTCAGTACAGTCTCTGGGTGGGTCAACCACCTGGGCTAGAACGTCCTTCAATTCACCTCGTAGGCCTCGGTGAAATAACATGGTTCTTTTGTTTTCAGGCCACCTAGCTTCAGCAACCAGTCTATTGAAGGTGGCAATGTACGTTAACAAGTCTTGATTCCCCTGTCGGAGTGACAAGAGTTTGTTGTCAACTGCTTGTTCTTGGGTATGGCGGGCAACAAAATGTTTTCCATTTCCCTCTGGAACCCCCCAAAGTCATGTAACAAGGGATCATCATGGGTTACCAGTGGCACCGACCAGTCCGCTGCGCTACCGCTCAGGTATGACAAAAGAAAGGCTACCCGAGGTTGATCGTTTGGAAATGCCCCAGGCCTACAAAGAAAGTCAAGACGACACTGATTCATGAATGCAGCATACTTCCTTGGGTCGCCTGAGAACCATTCTGGTGGTGCTAGGGGAACTGCTCCAGGTAGCGTAATTTGTACTGGAGTGGATGATAAGGTGGGGCCTTGTGCCGATGGGTTGTTTCTGGCAAGAGGAGTTTGTCCTGCCTGTGATTGCAAGAACTGCCTACCGATCTCCTCAGTGCGATCCTTGGTTACTACTAGGTCCATCCGGAGAGCATTAGTCTCTTGCCTGGCAGAATGAACTTCGGCACATAGTTGTCCTAACAATTGAGCTAATTGGTCTGTCGATCTAGAAAAATAGACACCCCTCGTTCATAAGGCTATGTATTATGTTGGCCGAAAACCAACCGCCTCATGCATCTAGTATTAGAAATATATAGCCATAAACTTGACTAAGGTGCGGCCATTTTGGAGCGACTGAAATCGCCATTTTGTTTTTCGCTAACATTTGCTTTTTGCCTCATGTAAAACTGCTTTGATGAAATGTTATTCTGCTTCACTGGTGCACAATGCAAGGCCGCGAGTGGCATGTTGAAACATAACGCAGTAACTCAGACAGAAATGTCCGGTCCCCTCCCTCGCATATCCTTGGAAAGTGAGCAGCAAGGCATTCTAATCAGTATAGCAGGTGCCAGCTAGTCTCGGTAAGCACAGTAGAAATGCTAGAGCGAACATTAAATGACTTGAATTATGCTCTTCTTTGCGGCCCCCCTTCCCTGAGCCCGGTACAGCCCTGGAGAGCAAGTTGACCCCCCAGCACACGAATAGAAACTAGGAGATAGCAAGGCCTGGAATGTGTCTCTCCCTACGCACAGCTTGCTTGTGGAAAACAGAAGCATTGTGTTCTTTAAAACACAGACTTAATGTCTGTGGGCTTATAAAATTGCAAACTGTTACACCATGAATGTTTGAAGGTGTCAAACTCGTCACCATTGTCAATCAACATGCCTAGTTCAAAGGAAATGCAATAGGGGCGGTATAAGTTGTGACACTACTCATTACTAGATGCTTGTTTTGTATATATATAACTGTTTTATGAATTTCACTCTCTTGCATCCCCCGAGGTCTGATAGACACAAGTCGCGGGGCGTGGGACCAGTTGGCCAACTGAGACTATTTGTTTTGCAATAAACCCTAGATTTTAGGAATACAACCTCATGTCTGGCGTATCAGTTCGTGTGTGGTGATTGTGCCTTGTTTCCACAAACGAGGGTCCCTCAGGGGCCCTTTCAAGATGGCGCCCGAACAGGGACCCTCCCCCACTTGTTCCATTGTGTACGTTGAGAGATGAGGAAGGCGGAAAGAACGGCGAGGACGGAACGATCGAGCCGGGATCAAGAGTTGTTCGGGGCGCCCCTGCATAAGTGATGAGACTCCTATGCAGATCTGCACACATCTGATCCCTGATCGACGTGCCCGGCCAGAGAACAAGGAGGCGAGGGTCCAGAAACGAGGCAGAGTGAGCCAAGATACGCAGACACAACCTCATTGGTTGTGTCAGTATACGGACGAATTGTGTCTTGAAAGGACAACTTGACTGATCAGGTGAGTCGTGCCCCGATTCAAAAGTGATACTGATATTGGTTGAGAGTTGATTTTGCAAAATCAAACACAGAGTAAAGTTGATTAGCCAAGGGGAACGTTAAAACATGCCTAGGGTATTGTCCACTCTAGCGGGTTTTTTCCGCTGCGGCGGACAATCTTTGCAAACTGCCCAGGTCGCGCCACTGGTGGGAACCCCCGGCGTATGAGATGTATGTGAAATATGGTGTGGGAGCGATAATGTTTTGTGAGATTTGGCATAAGCAAACCCGAAAGCAGGAAGATCTTCAGTGGCCGAGTCATGGGAGTTTTGAGATGAGGATAGATCATTTGGAGAAGTTGTTAATAAAAACGAAAACACACCCTGCGGCATTAGATATCCTTAGGGACTGGACAAGGGACAAGGGAAGCTATGCTTCATTGGAGAAGTAGAGAGAAACATGCGCGCAGGCATAAATCGAAATCAGAGAGAGCGGAAGAGAGAGAGGAGGAGGAGTGGAATAATAGTTTGAGAAAATCAAATAGACGCGACCAGTTGAGTATAGAAAAAATGTATCCACAACGAGAATTGCATTCATCAGATGAATTGATAGAAAAAATATTGACTGATACGAAACAAGGCCCAAGACGAGAGGCTAAAAAGACAGTGTTAGTGGCTATAGCTCAATCCCCTCCTGTTGCTCAGCCCCTCCCAACTGTTCAGATCCTAGCAGAGCCACAGACTGCACATGCAGCGCCTCCTGTTAGCCAATCAACATCGCAACAGATACTGCCCGTTCCCATGATTCCATCTGCACCTCCCACCTTAGAGAATGTTTCTGTCCCATCTGCCCCTCCCGTAATTGAACTTGAAGTTGTTGAAACAGAAGAAGAGAGGGGATGTACGAGAGTAACTCGTAGTGAGAGGAAGCGAGAGTTGCAAGAACAGGCTGAAATGTATATAGATGGAAATGATGAGACGGCAGCGATGGCTTCCATATTTGACTTCAGGAGGAGCAACGGAAGACAGGTAGTGTTGGAATGCATGGGTGAACATTTAGTGGCTAGATGGAAACAGTTGATTGGGAAGTTACTGCCACAATGATTGCTAGATTTGAATGCATTGGCACGTTGTAGAGGGAGGGATGAAGAGATGAGGGAACATTAGATCGACTTTTTGAACTCAAGAATTAACTTGATAATGAGTATGCTGAAATGTTTGCCACACAAGTGTATAGGAGTAGAGATATTAGGAGAGATAGAACTGAAGCGGTAGAGCCATATATACAGCGGCGATATTTGTCGTCATCAAGACAGACAGGTGACCGACTAAGAGTGTGTATACGAGAGGCGTTGAAATGGATTTCAGACCCTAGTATTCCCGCAATGGAGATACATGAGATATTTGATGAGTACACCTTGCCCATGAAAAGAAAAGCATTGCAGATAATGGCTGAACATCTGATAGACAAAGATATAAGTGAGAAGAAAGCCAGCCCCCCCCGAAATAATAACAGTATATAAGAGGGCATTTGAACGCGGAACAGGAGAATCAGCCTTATCACTTGAC
The DNA here is from genome assembly GCF_040938575.1 of Ambystoma mexicanum. Taxonomy (NCBI): domain Eukaryota; kingdom Metazoa; phylum Chordata; class Amphibia; order Caudata; family Ambystomatidae; genus Ambystoma; species Ambystoma mexicanum. The sequence continues at coordinate 764,068,928 of NC_090921.1, read as the reverse complement.
TTGGGAATATTACTAGATATGAGAGAGGGGGGAGGAACAGTGAGTGCAGTATTTCCCATGAGAGAAGTCCCACCTACCTTTGTACCGAAAGTAGAGATTCCTGCAAAATGGTACCGAAGCGGCGCAGGTAACGCCAGCCCATTATAACGCCCAATATGTACATGTCCCCTTTTCCAGACAGGAAGTGAACAACATAAAACAAACGATTCCCGATATCAGAAAGAATCCTGGGGGATTTTATAAAGAAGTAGAGTCCTGCTTGCAATCATCCATGCTCACTATGGGTGACATAGATTTAATATTCCCAGTAATATTACCAGCAGATATATGGAAGCAAATAAGGAAAGTGGATGATGCAACGGCCTATGGCACCACATGGGCGGATTTAGTACTAGACGATAGGAATAAAGAGGTGGGAGGGAAACCGGGGCCAAATATGGTGGCATTACCAGCACGAATAATACAGAAATTGAAAGAAATTGTTCCAGAGAAAATAATTCAATGGGACAAACTGACTGCATGTGTGCAGGGCAAGGATGAACTAGCCACAGATTATTTTAATAGATTTGAGGAAGTCTTTACAGATTTTAGTGGACAGGATGTAAGTACAGAGGTGGGGAAAAGGCTATTTGTTGATAAATATGTGAGAGGGTTAATACTTCCCATTCAAAACTTAATAGAGACATCAGAAAGTGCATGGCAAGCAAAAACGTGTGAAGTATTACATATGGCTCAATATTACAAGAACAGAGTAAACGCTGAAAAAGAGAAAGAGGCGAAGGATAGAACAAATTTAAAGACAATGGTGCTACTCCAGCAAATAGCGGGACACAATAGAGGTAGAGGAAACGCCCAAGGCAGAGGTAATTCGAACATGCATGGAGGGTCCCTGGGATTGAATCAGTGTGCGTATTGCAGAGAGGAAGGTCACTGGCAAGCACAATGTCCACACTTGCAAAATAGAAATGGGTATGTCCAGAGAAGACAGCATAGGGGGCATCCAGGAGCAAATGGGCATAATAGAAATAATATGCAGCAGCACCAAAATAGTCAAGGGAATGGTGCCCAAAATCAGAATCAAGCTCAAAATCAGACCTCTACTCAGAATCAGAGCCAGCAGAACATGCAAAATGGAAATAGAGGAAGGGGTGGGAACATTTTTGATACTCGTGTGAATGCGTACTATTAATAACAGCAGCGATTACACATCGGATGATGTGTTGTTTCCCCAATCGGACAGCCCAAGACAGGGGTCGGAACCAGTGTCTATTCCCGTTAATCAGAAAGGACCCTACGTAGAAATGAAAGTCGGGGATAGTGAACACAGATTCCTCGTGGATACGGGGGCACAAAAGTGTTCGATAGACCATCACTTGGTTCCAGGAATACGACTGTCAGGGCATACAAATATTTCAGTAGGGTTTGCAGGTACCCCAGTAATTAATCCAGTGTCCCAACCAATAGCAGTAACATTAGGCCCATTCACTGAATACTGTCCATTCCTTTTAACAGAAAACTGTGGGGAGAAACTGTTGGGATTGAATTTATTGAAAAAACTAAGTGCAGTTATCCACTGTACGCCAGATGGGAGTATTGTGGGATGTATTTACCCATGCATCCGAGCCCTACCTCAAAACTGTGCAGTACTGACATGGAAAACCTCATGATGGCCAGAGCTTCCCAGAAAATGCACAGGGAAATGCATGAAGAATAGGCTGCCACTCATTTTTGCCGATGTTATGGGCACAGAAGGACACTGCCTAAAACCACCATTGGACTACCCACACAGTAGTCTGAAACCATTGGGAATGGCAATGCTGATTGCCAAAAGCAAACCCATAACTGTTGGGAATTCATTTTCTTAAATCCCAAAAATGGGTGCAGTACCAGTACTCACCACTATCCAAAAGCCGGCAGTTTAAAACCACCCTGTGTTTCTCTGAAGGCAAGCCAAAGTGCCTATTTCAAACATTGCAATATGTGCAAAATATTCACTGAACACCAGCAGGCATTTGGTAGAATGGAGTTTTGTGTGCCTACAAAATCTGGGAAATGAAGAGCCCAGAACAATGCTTATAACAAAACTGGCTGAGCTATGGAGTCAGCAGTTTAAGTTGCACTGGATTTAAAGACACTAAAATCGAAAATGTTTAGATTAAATGAGTGACCTATGTTTGGTGTCACATGCCTTTGTAACTGTTGAAATGTCATAGTTTTGCACTTAGAATCAGCATTCTAGCTGCATGTGTAAAATTGCAAGTTAATTTAAAAAGCAACAAATAACATGACAGTAGCTGAAAGTCTGGCTTAAGGAACTTGATTTTGCTTGGCAGCTACCCCCATCAGGAGTGAAACTTGAGTCACCACTGTGTTCCCAGGCCAACCTTCCTTTTGCTGCCCACACTAAGGATATGCCATCTATCTGATAATTGAATTACCTGTGCTCTGCAGGAGAGTGAACAAAGCCCTCTTCACTCAGGCAAAGGTTTTTATTACCGCAGTCGTAAAATGTAGCTTCCTCTTGGCAGGAGCTGGGAGGGGCACTGCCTGTGAGAGCAAGCTGGCTTGGCAGAACTGAAAAAAAACAGAAATTCAACCTTGTGCTGAGGGTAAACCACACCCCTTTGGAGCCAGAACATAACTTTAAAAAGATGAATAACTCATAGAGCGGACATGTGAAAATTTTATAAATGATACCATAATTCTTGTGATTTTTCTGCCCACATTTTAAGAGGTTTTTCGACCCGGTGGCATGTTCAGGGGGGTTTTAGCGGAAAAGTGGATATTACTCTAAATGTATGCATGTTAAAAATCTGAAACTTCTTCAGTTAATGTCCATACTCCCTGCACACATGTATGTAAAGTTGGGTCAATGTCAGAAATTGAAAAATCAGTTAAAAAGTCAATTATGTACCATCTCTGAATGCAAGCTCCTAGAAAGAGCAGATTTGGACAGAGACATGGCTAAATTCAGCCACACCATGTATATGTAATTTCAAGCAACTGTGTAACTGTGAAATATGTCTTTTATTATCAAATATAGAATATGTGCAATCTGACAGAGGAGTGTCCTATCTGCAAGCCATAAAATGACATCACTCTGACTCACAGTTCATTCCCCAATCAAGGGGAGGAATGAAAGCTGGACCAATGACAAGTGAGAGGGGCAAGTCTAGTGATGCAACACACACACCCACTCTCAAAAACACATAAAAGCAGAGAGTCAGGACAGATAGGGACCTTCCAAATCCATCTGCAGCGGGACGCTCTGCCGGAAAAATCCATACTTACCTCCATCAAACCTCCAGAGAGCCAAACTAGAGACTTCAATCTATCCAGAACTAAGAGACCAGACCAGAGAGAAAGCAGTGCTGTACCCAGAGAGACCCAGACCAGCAGAGAGAGCTGACCCAGATCACTGTGAAGTGCAGAGGCCAGACCAGACCAGACCAGAGTCCAGTCTAAAACCCTGACCAGATCCGTGATGAGGCCCATTTCACTCAAGAATATAGTGTGAGTACCTAGAAAACTGTGCAGAACCAATCTCCTAGTTAAAATAATATAATTCAATCCATTTTTAACCTAAGTAGAACTGCAGCTTAGCACTTGTGTTATCCTGCCATCATTTTTAAAGCTGAAAAAGTGTGCGTTTAAAATTTCAAATCTGAAAAACGACCTTCACAAAATCGCTCATATCTCCGCAACCGTTTGTGCTAGAGACTTGCAGTAACTTTCATTTTGAAGCTGAGATCCTAGGCTTTCCTAGGACCCCAAAACGATAGAGATAGTCCTTGTGGTTCCTCTGTAATAGCGCTCGGCGCATCCGCGAATTTTACCGCGATTTGCAAATTTCTCCACATGTAAAATCAGCTGCTGCTTGCCTTCCATTTGCCAGAAATTCGTTTAACCTGCTAATCATTCCTGAATCATTGCTAGTGTGAGCCTGGACTAATATTAACTAGATACCACTCACCCTGAACCTCTGAAAGGGAATTAAAAGTATTTTAGCATATTTTTCAATTCATTGCCAGCACATATCAAAGCAATTTGGGCCTGTGTTTTCAAACTTATGTAGTCTAAGCTTGCTGGATTGAACTGAATTACAGTTGATTGCATTTCTGAGAACTGTGTGTTTTCCTCCCATTTCCTTGCATTGCATAAAAGGGGGGGGGGGGTGAATTGTACAAGAAAGTGATTACATTGTCTTTGCTGAAATCCTATCAAGTTATTTTCTGTACTGCATTTCATTCCACATTGCATCCATTTGAAACCATAAAAGTATTGTTGCTACCTTATCCATTTCATGTCAACTCATTAGTGATTATAAGAAGTGTGCTAGTGCCAGATTCTCCATTGTTGATCTTTATCATATCAGATTAAGTATGCTATTCAATTATTAATTTATTATAAAGCGTGATATATATATCTATTTTAAATTATCAAATAAACCTTTTAAACTTGCAAAACAGAACTACTTCTTGGCTCAGTGGGGTCAGGGGGATTCCAAGAGAGGGGTGTTATACAGGGGTAGTCATCCAGAACGCATGAACTGGACCTAAAGATATATCAATAAGGGTTTTCATTCAGTATTCTAGACTAGGCGTTAACTTAGCTGTAGTGCTGAATTGAATCCTCTTACAAATTGGGGGCTCGTCCGGGATGTTGGGTTAGATTTACCACTCGTGCAGCTTAATACAGTGTGCTAACTGACGGGATACATACATCCGGTCGGATCACCACGCTGCATTACGCTGTGAAGCATTCCTCAAAAGGGACACTCCAAGAAAAGTTCTGTTCTGCAAAAATAAAATACAAACTTCTGTAAGTCAGGACAGAGACCAATCTCTAGAATGACGACCTTAGTAGACATGAAAATAGCCAGAGAGCACCTCTTGCATAAGCTATTTGTGAGAGGTGAATGGACCGAACAGGGCCAGGATGTGTGGTTGCAGGCCATCACACAACAGGTCACTGAAACAGGGTCAGATATATATAGAGATCAGGGTCCCTTACATGTGGCCCTGAGTGAACTATATATGGCTCCTAAAGCCAAAGAGGAACACAATAAGATTGCCAGGATAGCAGCATACCTGTACCTATATATGGGAGACATGCAGGATAGATGTGCTGAAAGCCAAAATCTGGCAAATAGGCAACAGATGGCGTTAGAGAAGGTCCAATCTGACCTGGTCTCTTCTGAGCAGAGGCTGCAGAGGAGCCAGGAGTCAGAAGATGATAGTAGGCAGCACATCATTAAAATAAAGAAGGATATGGATGTGCTGCAACAGGAAAAGGTAGAACAGGATACCAGATTTCTGGCCTTGCAGAAGGAATACCAAGAAGGTTTGGACTCCCTACTGCAAAACCAGAAAAAGCTGGAGCAACAACTGGACTTCAACAGGGTATGTGCTGAGCAGGTAGTCACCCTGCAAGGCCACCTAGAGAGAGTGAAGGCAGAGAGCAACAAACTAATTCTGAAAGACCTGGATACCCAGGCAGAGTTTGATCAGGAGCGCCAGAATGCTGGTGCCTTCCAAAGGCAGAGGGACGACCTGGCGGCACAAATGCAGGCTCTTAGTCAGGAAAGAGACGCCATAGGCCAGGAAGTCTGCCATTTAAAAAGGAAAATGGAAGAAAATCACCTGTCCCTCCAGGGGCTGGGTGACCTCCAAAAAGAAAATCAGAACTTGTTAGAGCACACCAGGAGGGTGGAAGAGGCTTTGGCAAGAAAGGAGCAGGCCAATAGGGACATTGCCCAGGAGGTAACCATCCTGCAGCAAAGACTGGCCCAGTACTCCAGGAGCAATCAGGAAGCACAGAGAGAGAATGAGGCTCTCTGCCAACACAATGATAGGCTCCAACAACAGGTAGCGATGCAGGAGAGACTGATAGAGTCGAGTAAGGCCTTAACAGAGGAACTGAAAGCACAAATGCAGGCTCTTGCATTGCAACAGGGAGCAGGGGCGGATAGAGATGAGGTTCGCTGGGAAAGGGAAACTCCGGAGCATAACCTCAGGAGCACTAGTACCAGAGGCCCTCATACCTCTCAGTCCCTGGACTCTGCCACCCCCATGTCCCCTGGCGCACATAAGCACAGGGCTGCAGGGATGGCAGATTACTATCCAGCTAAGAGTATGGGGCTCATAGGCCAGTACCACTCAGGAATGGAGGGGTGGGCATCGGGTATGGGCACCCAAGTACAGTACAGTTCAATGGGGAACCCCAGGAGAGTAGGCCCATTAAGGGCATCCTGAAAACCTCTGCCCAGTTAGGTCAGTGGAGGGGGTACCCATCAAATCCTGGCAGCAAGGAGGAATCTGAAGACTCCTCTGAACTGCGCAGGACACAGGAGACCAGGTCCCCACATTCTGCCAGCCATTCCCAGGCTCGCAGAATCCGGGAAAACCTGGAAGAACAGACGGGAACCTCTGGGAGCAGTGCCTCTGAGTCCGAGGAAGAATGGACAAGGGTTACCCGAACCAAAAAGGCCAATAAGGCAAAAAGGGCCTTGCTTAAGGACCCCTTAAAGCAGATTAAGGCGATCAGGAGCGTCATCACGCCTTACCATAAGAACGCTAAGTATTCTGTTTGGGAGCACTTAGAGTTGTTTGAACAAATGATGGAGACTTTCCATTTGAAGGACAGCCAAAGCTGTATTCAATATGTAAAGTGGACATTCTCCCCGGAATACTCCAGTTTCTTTGCGGGGCTGGAGGACCAAAATCATTTAAGATGGTCCACATATAAGGCGGCCATCCTGAAACATTTTTCTGTTCACAGAAATCCTCAAGAGGCTCGCAAGGCAGCCTACAATTTGCAATGTGGGGAGGATCAGGCCCCACAAGAATTTGTGCAGGAGTTAAAGCGTGCTTTTGCACAGACCACAAGAAGGGTGCGCACGGATAGCAGGGAATTTATAAATACGTTTTTCCATGCCTTGCCCAAATATATCATGACCCAGCTCGTGAGGGATTTTCACGTGAAAAGATCTTTAGACTGGGTCATTGAACAGGCTACCCGGATCTATGAGGTGCAGAAACCGGTAGATAGCAAAAGTAATGCCCAGAAAAACCCCAAAGCCAACAGCACCCCTGCTGCTGCCAAGGTGGCAGAGGTAAAGGTTACCCCCGTTTTGGATTTGGAGATGGGGGGGCCTAAAAACCTGCCTGCACCTAATAATGCTAGGCCCAGGAGGTCCTCGGGTCAGTCACAGACAGGGAGCCAAGGAGGCAGCCCCACAAATGGGGTCCCTCGCTCTCCTGATTATGTAAGTCCCCGTTACAAGGGAAATCGACCCATCCTGGATTATGTGTGGACTCCTCCAGCCCAAGGGGGGGGATCCAGACAAGCACCTAACCCAGGGAACTTCCCTCCAAACTTCCCACAGGAGGGCAGAAATTTACCAAACCCTGGGCAGAACTTTTTCCCCAGATATCCACCCGACTTCCAGCCCCAAAACCATCCATCCTTCTTTCCCCAATTCCCTGAGCCCAGACCACTGAATCCGGGAGAGGGGAGGCCAAGGGTGGAGGGGTACCCAAATCTTCCCAACCAGGGGTACTACCAGAGGAGGGACAGCTACCCTTCCCGGGATCAGCCCAGGGGAGAAAACAGGGCCCCGTATCAGCCTGAGCGGGTTTCCCAGTTAGAGCGCCAGGTTCAAAACATGGCGCGGGATATGGGTCACATACTGAGGGCGCAGCAGAACCCTCAGATCAGCATGCCGGCGCAGAACGCACCCAACTCTGGACCTGGTGCTCCAGAACAATGACGGGGGCAGCACCCCGATAACTCACCGGTTCCCAGGGAGGAGGCACAAAGGGAAGGGGGGTGTAAAGCCTTGGAGGAAGCTTCCTTCCTCACTTGTAAACAGCCCCTGGAAACCCAGGAACCGGAAACAAAATCTCTTGCCCCTGAAAGTCTGCCTCCTAAGGAGCAGAGGGGGGGTAGGAGAAACAAAAGACCCAAACAGACTCAGTTTGAGGAGGAGGTACAGATCTTCCAATTTGAGGGAGAGGGATCCTCAGAGGATCCTGGGAAAAGGATCTTCTCCTTCAGAGAGGGGGGAACTCCTCCCAAAGAAAAATGGGTCCCTAGGGATGCAAATCCAGACTGGGGAGATGTGGAGACTGAGCTACCGCCGCCCACCATCTCATCCCAGAACCAACAGCAAGAAAATCCCCTGGTTCAAACCCATCCTGGTGACTGCCTCCAAAAAGGGGGGGGCGGCCCAGAACCGGAGCCAGGGGAACCCACAATGGCTCTGATCTCCAGTTGACAACTGTTTCTTTCAGATTCCCAAGACTCTCCACAGAATTCTGCCCAAATCTCTTCGCTAGCAATGTCCAAAACCAGAAAATTAGCCCACCAGTTGTCCAAAAATGTACATTATCTGTGCCCCCTTGAGGAGAAGGAGGGAAGATATTATGCCCCGGTACAAGTACAGGGGCAGGGTACAATTTTGGCACTGGTGGACACTGGATCTCAAGCTACCCTTCTGTCCAGAAGGGCCTTTGACGAACTGAATGCAGGAAGGGGAGAGAATTACCAAATTCCTCTCACCTCTCTTCCTGGACAACTGCAGAACTTTGACGGGAAGGAAATTCCCGTCGAGGGGACGGCAGATTTGGACATAAAAATTGGGCGACATAAGTTGAAACACCCGGTCATAGTTGTGACCCCAGAGGGCACCCCTTGTTTACTAGGGAATGACCTCCTGAGAAGGTTGTCACCCCTAATAGATTGTGTAAACAAGGTCCTCTGGACCCAGACTAGCCGACCAATAAAATTAAAACAGAGTGTCAACCATGTTAGTTTAAACGGCACATGCCACATGGTTGAACAAAAATCTGACCAAGTAGAATTTCACTTCCAGAACAACCAGATTCCAGACGTGACAGTAAAAGCAGTAGGACAACAGACTAGTGATGGGGGGTCCTCTCTGTTTCTGAAAATCAACCTTCCTTCCAGTCTAAAGTGGTATTCCACGCTGGAAGGAAACACTTTGAAATTCTATACCAATCCACAATCTGAAACTCCCACTCCTATAGTCCAGAAAGATGTGAAATCAGCTCAAAGCCTGGCTGATATTCAGCAAATTGGAGAGCAGTTGTTCATCCCTGTTCAGTTAAATGATGGGAAGGACTCTGTTCTCGCTCGAGTGTGTGTGAACAACGGTAAGAGCTTCATCAGCGAAGCCATGTTTCGCCAACTTCCAAAAGATCCAGCCATTCCCACCTTCAAACTGATAGACAAATGGGAAATGGACCTGGAAGCACCCAATTCAAAACATCTCCTGCCAAGCAGGTGTATGCTCAAAATCTCCATTGGCAACAAGAGCATAGTCCATAATTGTTGGGTCGTGCGAGACGTCACTGCCGCCTTTTACTTAGGCAGTGACATTCTCAATCGCTTTGCCATTAGTTTGGACCTAATAAACTTCAAAGCTTGGTCCCGATTAGCGGATAATCCCATGGGCTTTGATGATCCAGAAAAAGCATTTAGGTCAGCTCAATTGCTACCTTATGCAGTTGAAATTCAGGTTAAAGAGGAAGTCACCATCCCAGAAAGGACCCGACAATTCTCCCTGGAAGTGAAAGTAAAAAGGGGACAAGAGTTGAAAAACCCTGATTCTTACATACATCTAAATGCTTCTCTCCAACAGCAAGGGTTGGGGGTAAACCCAACACCATTAGTCAACATAGAACATGACACCATTCCAATAGAGGTGGATAACAGCGACTTAAAGAGTATTACTCTAGCCGCAGGCACCATTATTGGAATGGCGGTTGATGACCGACATTTTTCCATCGACTTATTAAATGAACTGTTAGGACCAATCCCCAAGGACTGCTTTGACAGTGACAGTGATGACAATACAACACCAGACAGGATTTTTACCCGGCATGGGGGGAACTTCCTGGTGTACACTTCCTGCCCCTATGGTAAGGAAGATGTGACGTGTGACTTCAGGAGGGATGAGGTGATTTTCCAGGTACATGAGGGCTGCCTTTCCCACCTGAAGCCTCCGGTCCAAATCAGCACTCTGACCAGGGACTTCTCCACCCAGCTGGAGGAGGCCGCGGAGATAGCCAAACCAGAAGTCTTTCCAGGCTTCAGGCAGATGGTGGAAGAGAGAGTCAACCTAGCTGATGCCTGTGGGACTCTGGAACAAAAGCAAAAGTTGAAACAAGTTTTCTTGGATTTCCAAGATCTCTTTGCGGTAGACTCATATGACTGTGGTCGCACTGACATCCACACAACAACAATCCCCACGGACCCTGGCATGACTCCTGTGTTTGTGAAGCAATATCGCTTGCCTCTCGCATCAATGGAGTCCCTTACTGAAATAATTAAGAACCTTGAGTCCAGGGGAATAATCCGTCCAGTCCACAGCACCTTCAATAATCCGGTGCTGGGAATATTGAAGCCGAACGGCCAGTGGAGACTCTGCGCCGACCTCAGGGAGCTCAACAAACGGGTCCATACTTCCCGATGGCCTCTTCCCTACATTGACCAAGGGCTGGCCCAGATCCAGGGGTCACAGGTATTCACTGCAATAGACCTGACCAATGCATACTGGACCGTGCCTGTCAGTAGGGAGGACCAATATAAGCTGGCTTTTACCTTTGGGGGCCAGCAGTACACATGGACCCGGACTCCCTTCGGATACCTCAACTCCGGCAATGAATTCAACATTTTTCTACACAAGGCCATGCCCGACTTGGGTGCAAGGGGTAACCTGGCTTATGTAGATGATGTCTTCATCAAAAGCTCAACTGTTGAGGAACACATAGCGGAGATCCGTTATGTTCTGACACAGTTGAGGGCCGCCGGAGCAAAACTTTCCTTTCAGAAAGCACAGTGGTGTAAAACCCGTGTTAACTTCTTGGGGCATGAGATTACTCCTCAGGGTCTTTGTCCCCAGGAAAAGAAAGTGGAAGCACTTCAGAAACTGAAAGACCCCACAACTCTGCGGGAACTAAGGAGCCTCCTTGGACTGACTAATTACAGCAGAAAGTTCATTGAGGGCTACGCAGAGATCACCAGACCCCTGATTCATCTCCTGAAGGGGGGGGTCAAGTGGGAATGGGGTCCAGAACAGTCCGAGGCAGTAAGACAACTCAAGAGAAGCCTCTCACAAGCGCCTTGCCTAGCTTACCCTGTCAGAAACAAGGAGTTCTTCCTGGAGACGGGGTTCTCTGATACGTGCTTGACGGCAGTATTATACCAAAAGCATGACAAGGTCAATAAAGTAATCTCCTATGCAAGCAAAACTTTATCCTCTGTGGAGGAAAAATTCAACGATTGTGAGAAGGCACTCCTGGCAACGGTGTGGGCATTGAAGAATTACCGCCCGTTTATCCAGGGGGAACACATCATAGTAGAGACTCCACACCAGCCTCTGCAATATCTCCAAAGCGACAGAATCCGGGCCGGAAATGTGAGTAATTCCCGAATTACTTCCTGGATTCTGTCAATGCAAGGCTTTCCTGTGGAGGTCCGATATGGCCAAAACAAGAAGAGTCCCCTCGCGCAAGGTCTGGCTGACTTGCATGATTGTGCCAGAGAAAACTGTCTCGAGGACGAAAGTCTAAAAATAAAGGACAACATGGAGGCATACCTTAATTCCCCCCACAAAGTCTTTGAAGAAGACAAGTGTGAGGGAATGCCCACTGTGTATGTGGATGGATGCTCTTACCATGTTGACAACAACGGGGAGAAAGAACTGGTGGCTGGCGTAGGGAATGCATGGGTGAATGAGTCCCCAGAACCCTCCGCTGGATACAAAATTGGTCCCCGAAGTAGTCAGGTGGCAGAATTGATGGCTGTGCATCAGGCCATCCTCACTGCTGTCCAGCATCAACTCCACGAACTGGTCATAATCACAGATTCGGATTATGTACGGAACGGGTTCGTGGAGCACCTGGTTAATTGGAAAACCAGAGGCATGTTATGTGCTAACAACAAACCCTTGAAACATGGGAAGTTGATCCAAAACATTGATGATCTGGTCACCTCGAATGGGATGACCATCTATTGGAAAAAGATTAAGGGTCATTCCAAAGTAGAGGGACCAGACAAAACTGGAAATGACTTAGCTGATCAGCTGGCCAAAACCGGGGCCATCCAAGGGGATCTAATTGAGATTGAGTCCCTATTGGGGGAAATCCAGGTCACTGCCATCACTAGGTCCCAGACAAATGCTCACAACGACCTTTCAATTGCACAATGGAGTAAGGAGACCCCTGATGCTGATTTGATTACAGCTCAGAAGGGGGATCCAGTTATTGGTAAGTTTTACCAGCACCTTGAGGACCCTGAGAACTTTCCCCTGACGGATACCGATTACATTGGGAAAGAGGACCTAAGAGTGTTGATGAAATGTCCAAAAATGTTCCGGATCCAAGACGGTTTGTTGGTAAGGAAATCCAAAGCTGGCCACGATCAGTGGGTGGTTCCTACCTCATTCCGAAGCCTGATGTTAAGTCACGCCCATGATGCGGCCACCGCCGGTCATAGGGGGTTTCACACAACATTGGAAATCTTAAGAGAGGTTGCATACTGGCCACACATGGGGCAGGACCTCGACCAATATTTGAAGGGTTGTCTTGTGTGTGCACAATTTCAGCCGACATCCCTCACGCACCGGGCGCCTTTACAAAAGCGGGGGATGACACTGCCATGGTCAGATTTACAAATCGACTTTGTAGGCCCTGTGATTCGCTCGGCTAGGGGGAATAAGTACATGTTGACTGTGACATGCTTGTTTACCAAGTGGGTGGAATGTCTCCCAGCCCCAAACTGCAAGGCAGAAACAGCAGCTGCCTTGATGATTAACCACATCTTTTCCCGTTTTGGTCTACCTCAAAGGATTGAGTCAGACAGAGGTAGCCACTTCACCAGTGAAGTAATGACAAAGATGTGGGAGATACTGGGGGTCAAGAGAAAGCTGCATATTGCTTATAGACCAGCTTCTTCTGGGGCAGTGGAGAGATATAACCGAACCATTGTGAGCATCTTAAAAAAGTTTGTGGCAGATTCTGGGCCAAGTTGGGATATCTGATTACCTCTGGTCCTAATGGCCATCAGATCTACCCCTTCATCTGCAACCAAAATGTCACCATTTGAGTTGATGACTGGGCGCAAGATGGTGCTTCCTCAGCATTTGCTCTATAGGACCCAAGAGCAGACACTGATAAATGCCTCCACTACTCATGAGTATGTAGAGAATTTAAGGAAACACCTCCAACATGCTTTTGCTTATGCTCAGCGGAATCTAGAAAGATCAGCTGATAGCATGAAGACCCATTATGACCTGAAAACTTCCAGGAAGGAATATCAGGTGGGAGACCGGGTCTATCTATACAACTTCCAAAGGAACCAGGCCAAGCAGCGCAAATTTTTGCCTACATGGAAGGGACCATTCGAGATCATAGACAAAATCTCCCCTGTGGCCTACAAGATCCGCATCCCCAAAGGCGGTTCGGCAGAGGGGGAAGACAAGTGGGTCCACATAAACCAGTTGAAATGTTGCCATCCCAGGCACACTCTGCAACAACTGGAGGAATCCTCTGGAATCCTAGCGGGTACTGTCTCAGACTAATTCAGTTCCAACCATAAAACATACCACATCTAGTCTCTAAAATATTGTGATTTGCATGAAACTGTCTCTTAGTTATACTGTTTTTTTTTTCAAAATAAGAATGTAATGTTTCGTTATGATGAAATGCATATGCTATCCCACCATCTCAACAGTGGTGGAAAAACGTCTATGAGTAGGTATTGCCGCTCTTCCTTTGTCGTCCTAGGAGAAAGAAAACCTGAAGACGGGCCAAGGAGGATGATACGGAGACCGGGAACGAAGATCCAATGGGCCCAGTGGACCGCCCAATATTCCCATCAGAACCGGCGAGGAGAACCGATCGATCCGACCGGATGGAGTAAAAGATGCTGAACTGTGCCATTTATCGGAAGAAGAGGAGAACTACATCCCAGATCTTGCGGGTCCCATTCGTGAAATAGAATGGCCATCGCAAGAGGGGGGCTTGTGGGATGTATTTACCCATGCATCCGAGCCCTACCTCAAAACTGTGCAGTACTGACATGGAAAACCTCATGATGGCCAGAGCTTCCCAGAAAATGCACAGGGAAATGCATGAAGAATAGGCTGCCACTCATTTTTGCCGATGTTATGGGCACAGAAGGACACTGCCTAAAACCACCATTGGACTACCCACACAGTAGTCTGAAACCATTGGGAATGGCAATGCTGATTGCCAAAAGCAAACCCATAACTGTTGGGAATTCATTTTCTTAAATCCCAAAAATGGGTGCAGTACCAGTACTCACCACTATCCAAAAGCGGGCAGTTTAAAACCACCCTGTGTTTCTCTGAAGGCAAGCCAAAGTGCCTATTTCAAACATTGCAATATGTGCAAAATATTCACTGAACTCCAGCAGGCATTTGGTAGAATGGAGTTTTGTGTGCCTACAAAATCTGGGAAATGAAGAGCCCAGAACAATGCTTATAACAAAACTGGCTGAGCTATGGAGTCAGCAGTTTAAGTTGCACTGGATTTAAAGACACTAAAATCGAAAATGTTTAGATTAAATGAGTGACCTATGTTTGGTGTCACATGCCTTTGTAACTGTTGAAATGTCATAGTTTTGCACTTAGAATCAGCATTCTAGCTGCATGTGTAAAATTGCAAGTTAATTTAAAAAGCAACAAATAACATGACAGTAGCTGAAAGTCTGGCTTAAGGAACTTGATTTTGCTTGGCAGCTACCCCCATCAGGAGTGAAACTTGAGTCACCCCTGTGTTCCCAGGCCAACCTTCCTTTTGCTGCCCACACTAAGGATATGCCATCTATCTGATAATTGAATTACCTGTGCTCTGCAGGAGAGTGAACAAAGCCCTCTTCACTCAGGCAAAGGTTTTTATTACCGCAGTCGTAAAATGTAGCTTCCTCTTGGCAGGAGCTGGGAGGGGCACTGCCTGTGAGAGCAAGCTGGCTTGGCAGAACTGAAAAAAAACAGAAATTCAACCTTGTGCTGAGGGTAAACCACACCCCTTTGGAGCCAGAACATAACTTTAAAAAGATGAATAACTCATAGAGCGGACATGTGAAAATTTTATAAATGATACCATAATTCTTGTGATTTTTCTGCCCACATTTTAAGAGGTTTTTCGACCCGGTGGCATGTTCAGGGGGGTTTTAGCGGAAAAGTGGATATTACTCTAAATGTATGCATGTTAAAAATCTGAAACTTCTTCAGTTAATGTCCATACTCCCTGCACACATGTATGTAAAGTTGGGTCAATGTCAGAAATTGAAAAATCAGTTAAAAAGTCAATTATGTACCATCTCTGAATGCAAGCTCCTAGAAAGAGCAGATTTGGACAGAGACATGGCTAAATTCAGCCACACCATGTATATGTAATTTCAAGCAACTGTGTAACTGTGAAATATGTCTTTTATTATCAAATATAGAATATGTGCAATCTGACAGAGGAGTGTCCTATCTGCAAGCCATAAAATGACATCACTCTGACTCACAGTTCATTCCCCAATCAAGGGGAGGAATGAAAGCTGGACCAATGACAAGTGAGAGGGGCAAGTCTAGTGATGCAACACACACACCCACTCTCAAAAACACATAAAAGCAGAGAGTCAGGACAGATAGGGACCTTCCAAATCCATCTGCAGCGGGACGCTCTGCCGGAAAAATCCATACTTACCTCCATCAAACCTCCAGAGAGCCAAACTAGAGACTTCAATCTATCCAGAACTAAGAGACCAGACCAGAGAGAAAGCAGTGCTGTACCCAGAGAGACCCAGACCAGCAGAGAGAGCTGACCCAGATCACTGTGAAGTGCAGAGGCCAGACCAGACCAGACCAGAGTCCAGTCTAAAACCCTGACCAGATCCGTGATGAGGCCCATTTCACTCAAGAATATAGTGTGAGTACCTAGAAAACTGTGCAGAACCAATCTCCTAGTTAAAATAATATAATTCAATCCATTTTTAACCTAAGTAGAACTGCAGCTTAGCACTTGTGTTATCCTGCCATCATTTTTAAAGCTGAAAAAGTGTGCGTTTAAAATTTCAAATCTGAAAAACGACCTTCACAAAATCGCTCATATCTCCGCAACCGTTTGTGCTAGAGACTTGCAGTAACTTTCATTTTGAAGCTGAGATCCTAGGCTTTCCTAGGACCCCAAAATGATAGAGATAGTCCTTGTGGTTCCTCTGTAATAGCGCTCGGCGCATCCGCAAATTTTACCGCGATTTGCAAATTTCTCCACATGTAAAATCAGCTGCTGCTTGCCTTCCATTTGCCAGAAATTCGTTTAACCTGCTAATCATTCCTGAATCATTGCTAGTGTGAGCCTGGACTAATATTAACTAGATACCACTCACCCTGAACCTTTGAAAGGGAATTAAAAGTATTTTAGCATATTTTTCAATTCATTGCCAGCACATATCAAAGCAATTTGGGCCTGTGTTTTCAAACTTATGTAGTCTAAGCTTGCTGGATTGAACTGAATTACAGTTGATTGCATTTCTGAGAACTGTGTGTTTTCCTCCCATTTCCTTGCATTGCATAAAAGGGGGGGGGGGTGAATTGTACAAGAAAGTGATTACATTGTCTTTGCTGAAATCCTATCAAGTTATTTTCTGTACTGCATTTCATTCCACATTGCATCCATTTGAAACCATAAAAGTATTGTTGCTACCTTATCCATTTCATGTCAACTCATTAGTGATTATAAGAAGTGTGCTAGTGCCAGATTCTCCATTGTTGATCTTTATCATATCAGATTAAGTATGCTATTCAATTATTAATTTATTATAAAGCGTGATATATATATCTATTTTAAATTATCAAATAAACCTTTTAAACTTGCAAAACAGAACTACTTCTTGGCTCAGTGGGGTCAGGGGGATTCCAAGAGAGGGGTGTTATACAGGGGTAGTCATCCAGAACGCATGAACTGGACCTAAAGATATATCAATAAGGGTTTTCATTCAGTATTCTAGACTAGGCGTTAACTTAGCTGTAGTGCTGAATTGAATCCTCTTACAGTATTTTTGACCATTTCTCCACAGGATGTGCCAGTATCTGAATTTCTGTCTAAACCTTTGCCAGGGGAATTAAGTGAAGTGCCAACTTGTATATGGGTGGTAAATGACAATGATGTGGGATGCTTGAAGATAGAGCTAGTGGAAATTATGCTAAAAGAATGAGTAACGTTACCACATATTCCGCAGTACAAAATCTCAACGGAAGGAGAGAAAGGATTGAAAAGTATCGTGTCTGATTTGGTAAAATTGGGAGTGATTGCAGAAATTACAGGCAGCACGTGGAACAGTCCCATTCTCCCGGTGTATAAGAAAGGCGGTAATGAGGTACCATACCATTTCATAATTGATTTGCGTGCCTTAAACAAAGTAGTAGATCCGCAATTTCCATTGGTCCCAGATGTTACCACAATTTTGACAATGATAACTGCTTCAGCAGAATACTTTAGCGTTATTGATTTGAAGAATGCTTTCTTCAGTATTCCAGTACACCAAGAAAGTAGATATTTGTTTGCCTTCACATTAGGAGGACGATCATTCACATTTACGCATATTCCACAAGGCTACACAGAGAGTCCGAGTATTTACAACAGAGCAATGAAAGAACAACTAGACATGCTAGAATTACAAGCAGGTTGTGTATTATTACAATATATAGATGACCTATTAATTGCAGCAGACACAGAAGGGATTTGTAAAGAGAGTACTGTTTTACTATTAACACATTTAGCAGCACATGGCCACAAAGCAAGCTTAAAGAAGTTTCAGTATTGTTGAAAGGAGGTGGCTTATTTGGGTTACCTACTTTCGAGAGAAGGGAGAAGACTAACGCCAGAGCGAATAGAGAGCATTTCTGGTATGCCTATTCCAAAAACACAAAAAGGAGTCAGAGCTATAATAGGCATGGCTTCTTATTGTCGGCAGTGGATAGTGAATTTCGCTCTAATTGTGAAGCCAATGGTGGGGTTGACAAAGAAGGATGCTGTGATGCCTTTGCAGTGGAGTGAAGAATGTCAGAGCATTTTGGTTGCTCAAAACTGCGTTGTGTTCCGCTCCAGTTTTGGGAACACCAAATTATGACATTTTTTTTAGATCGTTTGTGCATGAGAATGACGGCTGCGCACTGGCTGTTCTAACAAAGGAACAAGGTGGAAGAAATAGGCCGTGCAGCTATTTTTCTTCTGCGCTGGACCCTGTAGCGCGTGCATTACCACGATGTTTGCGAGCTGTTGCAGCGGCTGCTGCATCAGTGAAACAAACGGAAGGGATGGTATTGGGGCACACCTTAATTTTGATGGTGCCACATGCCATAGACGTTCTATTAAATAGAACACAGACGCAACACCTCACTTCTGCTAGATTGACTAGATATGAAATTGTCCTGTTCGCGCCACACATTCAAATTATGAGGTGTAGCGCTTTGAATCCGGCTGAATTAATGCCACTGCCCATGGAAAAACTTGATGGAAATGAATGACCTCCCCATGATTGCTTAATGGTTACTGAGGAAGAAACAAAGGGGAGAATTGATTTGACAGACACCCCACAAAAAGAGCCACATGGAGAGTTGTTTTATGACGGCTCCTGTGTTAAATTGCCGGATGGCACATCAACTGCTGCCTATGCTATCACCACATTAAAAAGTATTGTGGAGAGTAAAAGAATCCCCTACAACTCTGCACAAGCGGTGGAGATAATAGCATTGACCAGAGCTTGTGAGATTTCTGAAAATCTTAGTGTAAACATTTATACTGATAGCCAATATGCCTTTGGCGTGGTTCATAACTTTGGCCGACTTTGGGCTGAGAGAGGGTTCTTAACATCACATGGGGCTAGAATACAACATGGCCCTTTGATTGTACGATTGCTGTCTGCACTTACATGTCTGAAACACCTGGCAATAATAAAATGCGAGGCGCATAGAGAAGTAACATGCAAAGTGGGAGAGGGAAACGCATTTGCAGACAGGATTGAGAAACAAACTGCCACTGACCTGAATGCCAGAATGTTCACAGTACAGTCAGAGGAAGTGCCCTGCATGATAGAGAATGGAATTGCCACTGTCAAAGAAATGCAGGCGGAAGCCACTGCAGATGAAATACAAGGGTGGGCTGAGGGCTCTGCTGAATTAGATCTGGAGGGTTGCTGGGTAGACAAGAAGAATAGAAATTGGATGCTGCCCAACTCCTATGTAACTGCAATGGTCATGATGGCTCACAGCCCTACTCATATTTGTGCCAAAAAGATAGTTCAACACTTAGCCACAGTATGGGAGAATGCGCACATAAAGAAAAATGCTGAGAGGTTGGTGCAAAATTGTATCACGTGTCTATAACATAATGTGGGGAAGGGAACGGTGACTCCAACTGGCAGTTTTGGTCCTCCATCTATGCCGTTTGAGGTAATCCATTTTGATTTCATAGAAATGGAGAGATGCCATAACTTAAAGTATGTCCTAGTGGTCATATATGCATTTAGCAAGTGGGTGGAAGCATATCCATTAAAAGACTGCACTGCAATGAGTACGACGAAAGTAATGTTAAAAGAATACTTTTCCCGTTTTGGCCTGCCCCGTGTCATATGGTCAAACAAAGGTCCACATTTTGTGGGCGCAGTAATATTACAGATTTGTGCAGGTCTCCAGATCGATAAACAATTCCATTGTTCCAGGCACCCCATGTCTGCCGGTCTTATTGAACGCCATAACGGTATCTTAAAATTTAAGATTAGCAAGATATGTGAAGGAAGCAAGTTAAGCTGGGTAGATGCATTGCCGCTAGCGTTACTGTGCATGCACACATCTGTACAGGCGAGAACTGGGCTCTCCCCGTATGAAATCGTTATGGGGAGACCAGCGAATGTTTGGTGTGCACCTCAACCAAAGAGGCTGAGGGAACTGGAATATCCTGTGCTCAGTATCTATCGTAATCTGTTAATACAAAAATTGCGTTTGATTCATCAGCAGATGCAGGAGGCATTGCCAATAAGATACACTGGTCCGGGGGTTCTACGTTATTTCGCCGCAGTATTTTTCATCGCAGGTTTTTTCATTAAAAACTCGTTTTTTTTTTTTTTTTGGGGGGGGTTACCCCCCAAGCCACCCTTTATTTTATTTATTCCCTTACACCCACAACCATATATTTAATTTTTTAACCCCCCCCCAAAAAAAAATAGTTTTTTTCGAAATAAAAACGACGATGAAAAAACACACGTTGAAAAATACTGCAGTGAAATGCGTGTATACCGGTCCGGGACACGCACTGGAGCCAGGAAACTGGGTACTAATAAAGAACTTTGAGCGAAAGTCATCGTTAGGGCCCACGCCATCTGGGTGCTATCTGATCCTCCTGACTACGCAAACGGCAATTCGGGTGGATGGGAGGAAGGCGTGGATACACGCAACACACGCCAAGAAGGTCCCACCACTGGCTGAAAAACTGACTGATCGAGACAACCAGAAAGAGACACCGGTCCCAGCAATGAAAGACACGATTGCCAGTTCTTTGCCGCAAAATCTGCCTGATCCTGAAAGAAAGCCTGGAAAGATTGCTGTGAAAGAGGAAGGGCAAGGAGTGCCCCAATGTTGTCCAGCAGAATCTGCATCACTGCTGGCAAACACAGAACGTGTACCTCTTTGGCACCCACCCTCTTTCGTTGTGCCGCAGCCTGAGACGAAAGCTGCATCATCACTTTGGCGCTCATCATCATCTGCTATTGCGCCACAGGCTGACTCCGAGCTTGAGTCTGGAAGTGCACCTGCACTATTCGTTGATCACACGATACCAGGAGCAAGGCGATACAATTTGCGGCCCAGGAAGAAGGAGTGATCAAACCTGCATTCCTGTTGATTTTCTTTTTGTTGCCTTTGTTTCCTATTCTCGGATGAAGTAGGAACCGGAGGCCTAGAGGAGAGCGTCGTGAAGGTTGTGCAAATCGGACAGCCCAATAATTGAGACTCCTCGGTGCTAACACAAAATCCATGTGTCCTGAACCCGTACAGACAAACGGGGCACACATGGTACGAAAGAAATTGATAACTGCTCTGGAGTTCCTTTGAGCAAATGTGCAGACGCACAGAGGTCTTGCCCAATGTGTAGCAATCCAGGCTGCTAAGAACTGGTAGGATATACTGTTGACATTATCAAACTTATTGACATTCCAACGAGTGCAGCAACGAGAGACATTCACGACGAACACTGCAGAGGAAGAAGGACTGTGAGAGAAAATGCCGGAACCAGCTTTTGCCTCCTCCTGCACCACTGCTGATAATGATTATAGAAACACATAGAAACTGAAAGATTACACACAAAGAGTTATCGAAAAAATTGTATGCTGATTCTAACAATAATAATGTGCGTAATGAGCATAATAGCCCCAGTAACGACAGCACTGGTAGTATGGTACCTAGAAGAAATGCACCCCTTAGAAATTCTATTGCTCATAAGAAATAACTCCACCACTGAAAGCCCTGTTCATGTAATTACTTACACTCTGTCCCCAATGGAAGAAAGACATCGAGAAGGTTATGGGAATAACACATTACTGCAAATAATGAACATGACACATTCAATTTTGAAAAAGAATAACTTTTGGGTATGTGCTCATTTGCCACAGCATGGTGGCAAAGGAATAGGTTGGTATGTGCAGCCACTAACATTAAGTTCTGCATGCAGTGCATCTCTGAGTACATTATATTATGGAAAATGGAATAAAAGTGAAACGGGTCAATTAGATAGCACAAACATGAATGAATTTGAGGAGATAATCATGAGACCTATAGGCTGCTCCATATTTCATAGAGCACGAATGATAATGTCAAAAGCTACGCCCAAACCAATGCCCCAAGATAGATTGTTTGTGCCGTAAAAACCATCAGTAATAATATTTCATTTGAGATCAGAGGGATATAAAGATGCAGTGCCTCCCTCCTATACAGTAAACTACAGCCCACGTTCTGTTCCTTTTTGCTTAAAGAAGAAGGGTTCTTATTCAGTAGGGACATTTACTAGATGTATGAATACAGCGATTCTTACTAGGGAAGTAGAACCTGTATATGTAGGTGACCCTGTGTATTTTATATGTGGAGAAAAAGCGTATCCTTGGTTGCCTAGAAACTGGGGAGGTACTTGTTATTTGGGACTTTTGTTCCCAGGAGTGTTTCTTTTAAAAACGACGGATATAGCCAAACTATCTAGATCCAGGCCACGAAGGAGTAATGAGGATGGATTAATAGTAGAAGATGTAGCAAAATCATTTGTACCATTTCTGGCCCAAGCAATAAACTCCTATAATATATGACAACTATCCAGAATCTTAGAAAAAATAATAAATGGAACAACAGATATATTATACAACATGACATTAGAGGAGAAAGGAATTAGATTAATGACACTTCAGAACAGAATGGCTCTTGATGTAGTCCTGGTTGATCGTGGCGGTGTTTGCAAAATCGTGGGATCAGCGTGCTGTGTATTTATAAACGACTCCTCTCCTACGATTTTTGAAGCGATAAGAAAGCTACATGGCTTAAGCTCTGAACTCCATACCCAAGAAGGAGGTTGGGATATAGCCTCCTGGTTCTGGGAGTTATTATATTCATGGGGATGGAAACTATTTGCGATCCTTATAGCAGTACTAGGAATATTTATGACATGTTGTTGCATAAACTGCTTACTTGTAATATGCACCGAAATTAGTGAAGGGTGTGTGCAGATGATAGAAAAAAAGAGCACTATTAAATCGAGTACCCATGGTAATGAGGAAACAAAGACAGCCAAAGAATTAATGTCCATCAACGTAGATGACAATAAGGAGGAAACTAAAAATGCACAAGATTCAGAATCAGAATCTGAATCAGATACTTGGTCAGAAGAGGATGAAATGTACGGATGAGACATTTGGCATACGGCCAAAAGGAGGGTTTGTCAATCTAGAAAAATAGACACCCCTCGATCATAAGGCTATGTATTATGTTGGCCGAAGACCAACCGCCTCATGCATCTAGTATTAGAAATATATAGCCATAAGCTTGACTAAGGTGCGGCCATTTTGGAGCGACTGAAATCGTCATTTTGTTTTTCGCTAACATTTGCTTTTTGCCTCATGTTAAACTGCTTTGCTAAAATGTTATTCTGCTTCACTGGTGCACAATGCAAGGCTGCGAGTGGCATGTTGAAACATAAGCAGTAACTCAAACAGAAATGTCCGGTCCCCTCCCTCGCATATCCTTGGAAAGTGAGCAGCAAGGCATTCTAATCAGTATAGCAGGTGCCAGCTAGTCTCGGAAAGCACAGTAGAAACGCTAGAGCGAACATTAAATGACTTGAATTATGCTCTTCTTTGCGGCCCCCCTTCCCTAAACCCGGTACAGCCCTGTAGAACAAGTTGACCCCCCGGCACACTATTAGAAAATAGGAGATAACAAGGCCTGGAATGTGTCTCTCCCTAATCACAGCTTGCCTGTGGAAAACAAAAGCATTGTGTTCTTTAAAACACAGACTTAATGTCTGTGGGCTTATAAAATTGTAAACTGTTACACAATGAATGTTTGAAGGTGTCAAACTCATCACCATTGTCAATCATCTTGCCTAGTTCAAAGGAAATGCAATAGGGGTGGTATAAGTTGTGACACTACTGATTACTAGATGCTTGTTTTGTATATATATAACTGTTGTATGAATTTCACTCTCTTGCGTCCCCCGAGGTCTGATAGACACACGTCGCGGGGCGTGGCACCAGTTGGCCAACTGAGACTATTTGTTCTGCAATAAACCCTAGATTTTGGGAATACAACCTCGTGTCTGGTGTATCAGTTCGTGTGTGGTGATTGTGCCTTGTTTCCACAAACGAGGGTCCCTCAGGGGCCCCTTCAGGTCAATTTCTGATGTCTCCATGGCACCCAGGTGGATTAGTTATGGTAGGCTTTGCGTTCTGTTACGCTCACCTGGTATCCACGGGGACGCCACTCAGCCCGGGTTGGATGCCGGAATCTTCTCCCCAATTTTCCTGGATGGTGTCTACGGAGGATGTCCAGCCTGAAAACACAGGAGGGCTGGGTTCAAGACTGGCCAACTGGGGCAAGTATCCTCCCACCACCCCTTTTGGTTTCAGCCCCTCAGGGCCCTCTCCTCACCTTGTTGTGGTAATAGGCATGCTCTGCGTCCTGCCGTCCTAGCAGGGGCGCGTTGTCTTCTGTGGGCGTGGGCGACCGAGTTACTTCACTGGCGCGTGCCCGTTCAAGTGTCTCTAAGGTAGGTCTTATTGCAGTAGTTCTGTATAGCGCTGTTATTCTTGCCTGCCTTTCTTTTGATTAATAATGTCTTTCTTTCTCCCTAGGTATGCGGAGCTTCAGCGTGGCAAACTGGTTGGTTTGGGCCTCGCCAGTAAATGATGGCGCGTGATGTGCGCTATAATGCGGTAAGTAAGCGTTATGTGCAGCGCTAAGTCGTCTTGCCTTCGCTAACCTGTTTTCTTTCTTCCTTACAGGTCGCGGTACTTCTCCGGCATGTGTGGAACCCCGGAGCGATGCCGGCCGAGAGGTGACCAGTCAGGTAAGCTTCTTGTGCTGTTCGTAGCTTAGTGATGCCAGGGTATGCCTTTTCTAACGTTGTCTTCTCCTTTTCCTTTTCAGGTGTCTTCGATCCGGAATGTACGCAGTGTCCAGAAGAAGCTGTTCACTGGAGCTGGAGGCGGGTGACAGGATGAAGATTGCAGGTAAGATGCTGCTAACGATGTCCCTTTTGTCTCCTCTGCAAGTTCGTTTCTCCAAGGCTAGTGGGTATCACAGGACACGGTGAGCGTCACTTTTCAGTCTGCAAAGTAACACAAACGTGCTTTGTTGCTTGGGTGTGGTTTAAATAGCCTCCCAAAAAAGTAGTCCAGGTAAAGTAGTCCCAGGCCACCACACCCAAAACAGTATACCGCATAGCTTAGTTCCTAGGAACCAAGCTATGTGGGTGCCTCCATGTTAGCTGCAGGCCCAATGAAAAAGTAGTCCCTTTTACACATGTTCTCCACAAAGAATATGAGCTTGGCGCCAGAGGCGCCAGGACTGGCTTCAAGAGAGTTTTGGGAGAGGATGCAAGGCCTTCAAGTCCTTAATGTCGCACTGAGCCCTGATCCTACCTGGAAAGTGAACTTGCCAGTGAGGGTCTAGGGTAAGGGTCGTGACACTTAGCCCCTTTACAGGCAAGCCTAGGAATCATCTTGGGCCAACTCAACTCGCAATCCCCCAGGTCCTTGCTCAATGCCCACATGTGTGTTGCATTTCGCTCAGCAGTTGCCCTCTGCCCAGTTGGGCTACGTCGTTCCTTGCTAGAAAACTATTACTATTTCAGGGGGAGCTTCCTCCCTGGTCAATCTCCACATTGTTTCCCCAAGTTCGTTCCATCTCATGCCTTCCTTATCAAGCCAGTCATCCACTCTTTACTTAGCATACTTAGGTCTCACTCCCCGAACCTCCTGCTCAGGGCGAAACACATTTGCCGTCACCGGTGTCAGGCTGCGGGTAGCGCCGTTATGCTCTCTTTTCCACCAGCTAAGGCTGGATGCTGACAAACAAACGGGGGTTGCACCTCTATATTCATCTCCAGTCAGCTCTCTTTTTCTCATTATCGACTCTTTAGCATACTTATGTCTCACTCCCCAAACCACCATGAACCACCCACTCAAGGCGAAACACATTGGCAGTCGCCACTGTCGGGCTGTGAGTAGCGCTGTTATGCTTGCCTTTCCACCAGCTAAGGCTGGAAGCTGACAACCCAACGCAGGGTGCACCTCTTTATTCATCTCCAGTTAGCTTTCTTTTCCTCATTATCCACTCTTTCTTACGCATACTTAGGTCTCGCTTCCCAACCTCTCACTCAGGGCAAAACACATTGGCAGCCGCTGCTGTTGGGCTGCGGGGAGCGCCATTATGCTTTCCTTTCCACCATCCAAGGCTGGGAGTTGACATCCACACAGGGGAGCGGGGCGCCTCTTTATCCGACCTTGCCACCCCCTGCCGTGACCAACCTTTCATGCTAATATATGGTAAGGAGTGGCTAGCCCCACCTCTTTGAGATCATCCACTCAAAATTAAGATTAGATAAGGAGGAGGTAAAAAAAGCTTCTGGGTATACCGCATTAACGAGTGACCAGGAGCTGCCACTAGGGAACAAGGAGTCAGTGCATAGCAATACACAACTCTAACTTGCACTGGGGCTGCAAACGGATCATGGTGTCCATTATTTATGACCCTTATGCTTTACCTATCTTATAGATGCGTCCTAATGCTTATTTATAGATTGTTCCAAATGTATGTGTTAATCAAATGAGACAATCTCTAAGCTCGGGACCGGGATGAAAACCTGCGTTTCCTTGCTTCCAAGACACAGGCGTTGCCCCCGAGGCATCCCCCGGTATGGCAGTAGTTGGAGGCTGCTTGTTCCCTAATTTTGTACTGTCTCTACTGCATACGTTTATTTCATACCTGTCTCCTGTCGCGTACAGTACTTCCTCTCTTCTTACGGTTATAACCATATTCGAGGCGGAGTATGTATTCCGAACATGCATTACCATTCTAAATGTTGTGGCCGGCATATAAATAGTAGCGAAATATTAATATTTAGACATTGGTTATTTTAACACATGGTGATATTGTATGCTTCATTGTAATGTTTCTCTTTTAGATTTTGTGTCGTGATTGTTTATGTAACATTTGTTGTATATACACAGCCATTCGACTATAAGTATATTAATAAAATCATTAAATATTGTATTGCTGATTTCCCATTCGTAGCCAGGCTCGACCCATTCATAACATTTTTTATTAAATTAAACATCCCTTACCACTTTGCACATGCCTGATTCGAGAGCCCTTGAGGGGTTCTCCTCATACCCAACTATTTATCCTGCCAACTATTATCGACTGTTAACCCCTCAGACTTTAACGGAACGCCTTGACATAAATAAGCATGACACCGTGTGCCTTCCCAGTTGAGTCCTTGCCGCAAGCTGAATACTTCCACCTTTTAACAAGCATGTGTTCCCCGTTGCACTGTTGATACTGGGTAGGCCTACATCTTTAGGAACCGGTCGATTACCCGTTAACCATACTGCCGCCATTTTACCAGCAATCATGCTCCAAAGCATTGTGACACCCTCATTACAACTGAGGTGCTAAGTGCACCAACTTTACCACCATGGTGTAAACTTCGTTTACACCATGGTGGATGGCGGATTTACCGCCCCATTACAAGGTGAGTGGGGCGGTAAATCCCCATTTCCCATTTTCCCTTCCCCATTCCCATTTTTGCCCCATAGGGCATAATGGGAGTGGGGAAGGCGCTAATTACGGCACCGTAAATTACGGTGCCGTAATTAGCACCAAGGTGCCTTAGCACCATGGAACTTAACGCCTGCAAAAAGCAGGCGTTAAGGTGGGAATCAGGCGTTAAGGGTTAACGGTGGCGTTAACCCTTAACGCCTGAGTTGTAATGAGGGCCACAGCCCTTAAGCGCGGTCCCAGCAGCTCTTCGGGTCTTCCACGTACATACCCACGAACCCACTCCGTAAGTACACAGTTAATGCTTTACCGCTTCATGGTACCAAATATCATGCTACTGTTGTGGATGAGCCAGCAGCAAAATGATGCTTCGCCCTGGCGTAGAGCACAAACCGGCTACCTGCTGATTTCGCCTCATTCTGTGTGAGCGCTCCATCCTCTCGGCTAACTTCCAGCCCCTGTACTCGTGCCCCGTTCTGGTCCTACGCTCCCTTAACAGTGGCCGGAATCTACTATCCTCAATAGAATATTGTACAGAATATATGTATGGAATTTTTGAGTGATTGATGCACAATGGAATGTGGAATGCGCTTGTTTACAATAGTTGAATAAATGGAAAACCGATGAATAAGGAAGCAAATAGATACAATGGCCCATTCCTTTAAGCATCACATCACGGATGAATTGTTAGCATCATTGCACAATCAAAATAGTATTGTTATAAGGTTTCTTTTATAATGCACTTAATAACAGAGACCAGTCTCTGAGCGTGGGACCTGGATTCAAACCTGTGTTCCTCTGCGCTGTCTTGCTTACAAGACTAATATGTTGTCCCTAAACTATCCTCCCGGCCATAAGCCTGGAGTTTCCTTAATTTGGGGGTACATAACATCAGTACACATATATAGATATTACCCCCTCCCACTACACCCAGTGTATTAAGGCCAAGGAATTGTAGAGGAGCAGCTGCATGCCTCTGCAGGAAATCCTGCCCCCAAACCTCAAATATTTTGGAGGCCTTAGATTGTGCCATGTTTGACACCAGCAGTTGTGCCAATACCACAGCGGTTATTTGAAAGAAGGTACCCTCTGAGAAAACCCTATTGAATGTATCCCCGAAGAGACAACAATCTGAGGGAGGAACTCCCTGAAGGAATATCAAAAGGAGTAAAAGAGAGAGAAGCTAGTGATGTCACAAGAGACGAGCATGACGCCCCGAGAATACTGGCTGAAGAAGAACGTATGGATCATATAGAAACTGATGATGAAGTTAAGAATCAAGTAAACTTTCATGTACGAAAAGAAGATTGCACGTGTGCGAAGTGCTGCAGAAAATCAACCGTTCAATAATTGTACCGATGCTGAAACGCAAGTAGACTAAGTCATCATAGAAGCTGGCTATATTTAGTGATTAGACTGCAGGAGAAGATGCCGTTTTATAGAAGCTGGACTTCGGTGTCATGAATTTAGTAAGCCCGGGCACATGGAGAGAAAGCAGAGAATTGTGTCACAGCAAGAAGAAGCTGAGATCGTGGAAGCGCCTGGCAAGGATGTCCTGCCTGGTATCAAAACTGAAGCAGCCAAGGTTGATTATCATTTCTTTAAAGCAGTGAATGTGCGAAGGATGAATCATCCCTTGTTAAGGTGCAAAGAAAGAACACCAAGAGTGTCATGTTGTATTCATTTAAGACATTTAAATGCTGCAAAATGGACTAAATCATGGTCTCCTGTCACATGAGCCAAGGATGGAAATAGAGTTGAGCTTGGAGTCCTAGAACAATGATAGTGAGAGCCTGCACTCCCATATATTCCCACAGACAAGGATACTTTGCCAGGCCTAGTTCAAAGATAATCTTCATGGCAGAAGGCATGGGTGATGAGAGATGTTGGGCTAATGGGATGGGGAGGTAAAGTCAAGTCCACCTCCTGGCACCTGGGTTTATGCTTACATGCTGCTAAGTGAACTGAATGTTCCAGACATGGCACGAGCGTGCCAACTAATTGTAGAGGACTGTTTAACGAAGGGCCTTATAGTCTGAAGAACAATTATAAACCGTGTACTTAATAGTGTTAAAGATATTGATATTGATATTTTATTTGTATCGCACTCATACACAAGTGTTTCAGAGCACGACGAGGCAAGGGAGGGGAGCAAGGGAGTACAAAAACAACGATCTTACTAGGCCCAGTGACATTGAGAACACGCAAGTGCATGGGAGAGGGAGAGGGGTAAGTGCAAGGAAGGGGGGAGAGGTGGAAAGTGCTGAGCAAAAAATAAAAATAAGTAAATAAAACATGAGATAAATAAACAACAAAAGGCAACAAACAGTGGTAGTGCAGCCAGCAAGTGGGAAGTGCTAGGAATGAGGCAACAGCAAGGTGTGTCTGAACAAGTGCAGAAAAGAAACAAGGGGGGAGGGACTGTAGGGTGACAGATACAGACCCCAGTGGAAGAGATTGCCCGGAGGCAGTGCAGGTGGGTGGCAGGGTGAGCAGGTACCTGTGCCCTAAAGACAGAGGGAGACAAGGTGTACAAATCGATACAGAACAGATCAACAGGGGAGAGTAGGAGAGAAGGCAGAAGCAAAGAGGAAGGTCTTAAGGTGCTTCCGGAAAAGCACAGAGCATGGAGTCAAAGATTACCCTGAGGTTCTTGGCCTCCCAGGTGGCGGTAGGAGGAGGGCCAAAGGAGGCCAGCAAGAGAGTGATAGGAAAGGAGGGTGAAGGGGTGCCAATGAGGAGGATCCCAGTCTTGCTGGCATTCAGGCAGAGATCATTGGTGGCACACAAATCCTGAATGGCAGACATGCAGTTGGAGATAAGAGAAGGAGAAAAGGTGGCCGAGGGAAGCCTGAAAATGAGTTGAGTGTCATCAGGATAACACTGGAAATTTGAGCAGAAAATGGCAATGCGGTGGACGAGAGTTGCCAGGGTGAGAGGTTGAACCCCTGGGATACACCACAGGTAGAAAGGGAGATAGAGGAAAGGAAGGACCCGAGTTGGACCTGGGAGGGTCGATCAGAGAGGAAAGAGGTCAGCCATGCCAGAGCCTGATCAGTGATGCCCAGGTTGTCACAGAGACGGTTGAGCAGGATGGTATGATTGACTGTGTTGAAGTCAGAAGAGAGATCAAGTAGGATGAGGACAGAGAGAATGTTGGAGAGCAAATCTTCACGGATAATCAGGAGAGCAGTTTCCCTGCTTCTGGCAGCTCTAAAGCCAGACTGATGGCCGTGGAGACAGCCAAGAGAATCAGAGTGGAGATTAAGCTGAGAGATGGCTAGCTTTTCCAGGAGTTTGTCCAGAAAGGGAGTAATGGAAATTGGGTGATATTTAGCCGGGCAAGAAGGATCAGCTGTGGGTTTCTTGAGAAGAAGGTGCACAACAGCGTGCTTAAGAAGAGAGGGGAAGGCTCCTGAGGCAAAGGAGAGGTTGCAGAAATCAGCCAGGGCAGGAGTGAGGGTGTCAATGTGGTCCTTTATGGTTTTAGAAGAACAGGGATGAACCTGTTTGGACGAGACTTTCATAGATGGGATTTGTCTAGTGACCTCGTCAGGGGAGGAAAGGTGGAAAAAGAGGGTGGGGGGTGGCTGAAGTAGGGTCAGAGCTCACAAAAGGAGAGAGGGGAGGAGGGAGAGGGGAGGATGCCCTGGGTTTTTTAGATAAAGTGAGAGGCAAGGGCATTGCAGAGAGCCTGGGAGGCAAGAGGAGGGGTAGAGACTGCAGCAGGGTTGGACAGCTCCTTGCAGATTTTAAAGAGTTCAGCCGAGTTATTAGATGCCGCAGAGACACAGGCTTGGATGTGGGCTCTCTTCTTAGTATGGACAGAGAGTCAGTATTGCCTTTGGAGCAGGCGACAGGCCAGTTTGTCAGAGGATAAACAAGAGCCCTCCATTTCCTCTCAGCCACCCTAAACTTACGTTTAAGTGTAGCTAGGTCAGAGTCATACCAAGAATTGCACTTGGCTTTGGGCTTCAAGCGGATTCTCATGACAGGGGCAAGAGCATCAAGAGTATTAGAGATAGAAGAGTAGAGCATGGACAAGGCTGTGTCAGGATGTGAGTCAGCCAGAGGTGGGGGTGAGGGGGTGGCGGCGAAAGACTCCAGTGACACACGCTTCATGGGCCGGATGTCTGAGAAGGTAGGTAGCAGTGTTGGGGTAGACATGGCCTGAGGGGTAGAAAGGGAGAGATGAGAGGAGAGAAGGGAGTCATCACTCCAGGAGAGAGGAGAGTCAGAGGGATGGAGAGGGGGAGGTCAGAGGAGATCAAGACATTAAGTGTTTGCCCTGCAGAGTGAGCTGGGCCAGAGGGGAAGATAGAAAGGGAGAGGGAGTCACAGAGGTCACGGAAGAGTACAGAGGAGGAACAAGGAGTATCAAGACGATATTGCGGTCTCCAAGAAGGAGTTGAGAGGTTAAAGCCAGGGGGGAGGAGGAAAGGTCCGCCCACTCAGAGAGAAAAAGAGGTGATCTGATCAGGTGGAGCGTAGATAGTAGCCACAGTAAGAGAGTGCTAGGAGAGAGAGAGAGAGAGAGAGAGCCTGCAGACAAGGCATTCAAAAGAGGAGTATGTCTTTGTGGGAATGATGGAGACAGGGATCCACTCAGGACAAATCAGGGCTAAGCCCCATCTGGACCGGGTGGATCTGGGTGCAAAAAGGATCTTGTAGCCATCAGGGAGGAGAGTGTCAAAGCTCATGAAAGAGCTGGCCGTGAACCATGTCTCAGTCAGACAGAGGACATCAAGGTCAAGTTCTTCCATGAGGTGGCAGCTGTCAGAGGAGTGTTTGACAGCAGAGCGAGAGTTGAGAGTGGCTAGATGAAGGAGGTTGCCTGCCTTAAAGACCTTCCGGGAGGGGTAAAAATCAGAGGTGTGCCCTGTGGAGGTGAAGAAGGAGCCGGAGGTGGGGCAGAGGAGGAGGGAAGAGAGGGCAAGGTAGCCAACAGGAAAGAGGCGGTACAGCAGGAGTTGAAAGGACATTGATGAGGCGAGGGAAGCGCCTGTCAAAGAGGAGGAGATTGGCCTGAGGGCCTTGGACCATGACAGTGCCATTAAAGTAGACATTAATGATGACTTTAGAGGAGTTGAAGAAAGCCATGGGAGCTTCCCAATGGGTGCCACCATTAATGGGAGAGGGGGAGACAGGACAGAGCACAGAGATCATATGAATAGTCCATAGGTCTGGTGAAGGAACGACAAAGAGGATGTTGGTGAGTGTCTGTCTGGCGGAAGCACTTCAATAAGTGTCAGCAATAGGGAGACCAGGATTGGAGGCTAACATATCCTTTTTGAACTGCTTACTACCAGACTTAATGAGAAGGGAAGGATAGTCAATTGAGAAGCATTTGGAGAAAATAGGAGAGACAGAAAGTGCCACAGCAGTGGTAGTGTGAAAAGGAGGGAGAAAGGAGGGATGGGGAAAGGCAGGTAGGAGTGGAGCAAAGAGATTGGTGAAGTCACTGAGAGGAAACAGATTAAAAGCATTGTGCAGAGCAAGTTAGCAGAGCCAGCAAGGTATAACTTTTAACCCAAAAGCAAAAACAGCAAGATCTGACTCTTAAACCAAAAGCAAAAACAGCAAGATCTGACTTTTAAACCAAAAGCAAAAGCAGCAAGATTTGACTTTTAAACCAAAAGCAAAAACAGCAAGATCTGACTTTTAAACCAAAAGCAAAAACAGCAAGAAGTTTACAATTGGATATAGATGCAAGCAAAGTGTCAAACACGCAATGTAATACAGAGTGTGAACATGGGAGAGACAAGTAGAGAGGGAGGGTGAAAGTCCAAAAGCGGGTAAAAGTGAGTCCAGAAAGGAGAGAACTAACCCATGGTTACGGAGGTGAGAATGTCAAGGCAGTCCATACTTCTTTAGAAGAGTGTGATGGCAACATTATTGAGGGTCTGGTGGTAGGGTGCAGAAAGGACCAAAAGTAGCGACCTGGTAGCAGGCAGGGGCCTTTGTTGTGGGCCTTGGTTAATCAGGGTTGCCTCCTGCCTCCCGGTTGCACTGATTGGCCTTTCTAGGCCAATGCAACCAATAGTAGAGGGGAGTTAGGCCAAACCAGGCACATCGTCAATGTGATATAAAGCGGCCATCTTCAAAGGACAGGACAAGTGAGGCACTACAATAATGCCCGGGAAAGCAAAACAGAAAAACCACGCAGTGGGTTCAAGTCAGGAGGAAGATAACAATGAATGCCCCCCTCAAGCAGTACACAAAGTGAAAAGAAATCTTGGAATCCCGAGGTTGAATTTGCACAGCGTGCATGATGCACGCACTGAAATTGCAGCCTTAACCTGCAATGCGCAATGATCCCAAAAAAGCTGGAATGCTGGGTGATGAGGAGCCGGAGTGAAGAAGAAAGGCTGTGTGAGCAGTAGAAGGCAATTAGAATGACATGGGTGCAGAGGTAGGCTTCCGTTGTCCTCCTGACAGTGGGCAGCCAATCACAATCCTAGTCCCTATGCAATGTATATTTAGATGTCTCCCTTAACCCATCCCAGCCCTTGATAGGTTTTCTGTTACTTGCCATGCAGTATGACATTGCTGCTGAAGTATTATTTGCATATAAGGATGTTTTTATGAGAAAATCGTTGAGAGCTTAGTGAACGTCCATTGATGTCCGTTGTAAACTCCCTGTTTTCGATAATTGTTAATAAAACAGACTGCCATCTTCCTGAGTTGGTTCGATTATTTGGACTCAGAGTTATTCTGCATCCCCATCCATTGCATGCACATTAGTAAAGGGCCATAAATCAAGAATACCAGGACAAAAGATCAGTGAGAAAAAAATGGCTGTAAGCTTTATTATACCAAACATAAGAGACCATAGCAAAACAATAAGGAAATCAGTCATGATGTGCTTTTGGGTCATCAGGGATCAGGTGAGCAGGGGCACAGATACCGCTAACTCCAGAGATGGGCTAACTCGAGGGTGATCCATGCCGCCATTCCTTCTGCTTACGACTGTCGGTCAGTGTAAGCTGTGCCTTTGATTCTTTCTGTCCATTTTTCTTTCTTATTGTTCTGTGCCACCCCATCCTTTTGTCTGTCCTTAAACCTCAATTAATTTGTGCCAGTGCCTGGCCCCCTATGGGCATGACGGGCAGGTGTTTTATGTATTTTCTGTTCTTCTGCTTCTGCGTAGCTTCTCTCCGTGTGGATGTGGGGAGAGCAGGCTATGCCTGGGCTGCTTTTTGCCCATTCTCTTATACCAAAATATGTGCCTGTGGAAAAGGAGACACCGCAGGTGTGATTTTTGCCCCAGACTAGGGGCCCCAAGCTGTCCAGGTGGTGGCCTCCCTTCGGTCAGACTTTGTTCCTGTGCCTGTGCGTCATTGCCAGGTGGGTGCTAAGAATTGCCTGCCCCCCCTCTTTCCATAACTGGGTGCCCAGCAGTCTGCTGCCCTTTTTGTTCTTCCCCGAACCCACTGCATGGGTGTTGGTGGTAAGGGGAAGTGGGCCATATGTCAGCCCCTTCCTATTATCATGGAGGATGCCAGCCTAAACACAGGCTTATGTGCCTGGGCCTCTTACCTCGCAGGCCGGGTCCCTCTCGGGTCCCATGGCATAAGCGAGTAATTTGCATAATGTGGGGATACATAACATCAGTACGCATATGTAGATATTACCCCCTCCCACTGCACCCAGCGTGCTATGGACATTGGCCGTAGGCTTTATTATACCACACATAAGAGACCATGGCAAAACAATAGGGAAATCAGTCATGGTGTGCTTTTGGGGCATCAGGGATCAGGTGAGCAGGGGCCCAGATGCTGCTAACTCCAGAGATTGGCCAACTCGAGGCTGATCCATGCCGCCACACCTGAGGCAGTATACGGCCACTCAGGTTCCACCAAAATTATCTGTTGTTATAGGTAACCTTTTTTCCCAGTGTCCCCAAAAAGATGGACCCAAACCATGTTACTTAGTGATCTGCCCCCAAAGCTTGATCAATGCTAGACGGGTGTATTTGACCACATTTTTGCTAAGTCTTTGTTCTATGTTACCCGGCAATTTCTAATGCCTTGTTGCTGTGGCCCCTTGCCTTTAGCATCTGGGCAGGACAACAGCTGACATGGCTTCATTCCCGCTCCAGCGCTCGGTTTTCCCGGGCCC
Organism: Ambystoma mexicanum; assembly: GCF_040938575.1. Taxonomy (NCBI): domain Eukaryota; kingdom Metazoa; phylum Chordata; class Amphibia; order Caudata; family Ambystomatidae; genus Ambystoma; species Ambystoma mexicanum. Next base: position 764,033,452 of record NC_090921.1, on the reverse strand, counting down.
TGTATTTCTCTCTAATTTGTTTCCTGACCTACAAGCCAGGAAGAAAAATTGAAAGACAAGCTGACCAGCAGATAGGAGAAAGAACCTCGTGGCCTGACCCTATTTGGACACTCTCTGCAGTTAGTTAGCCCGAGGCGGTAAAGGTGGTACAGCTAAATTCAAATATTCCACACAATATCAAAATTGAACTGCTGCCGTCAGCTATTCCATTTAGCCCAACTACGGTAACCATGATCCTCTTAACTCCCATGTGTGTCCTAGCCCAGAAGACTTACCCCAAGCATTATTGGGCCTTTTCTGGCGGCTAGCGAGGGGAGAAATAAATTAGGGTTATGCATTGATAGGTTTCTGGCAATTTGGGGTATGGGGGGCTGATTTCCCCAAAGTATTCTTCCATGATGATGCACCGTTTCTCAGCAAAACGGAATGTGAAAGGGGGTTGTATGATGCCCCTGGTTCTTATAGACAAAAAATTAGCCTGAGGACATGCAGGCACCGCGGGCGCTTGCCAAGGCCTATTATTACACTTGAGGGCTCATCTGCTGGTGTGTGACCCTGCGCACTCCCTGCAGCTCCCATCCATGTAGTAGGCCCTTACTGCAATGCTTGGCCGTACGCTTGGCCAATGTTTTTCTGCCAGCCCCATGTATTATAATCGAGGGCGCTGCTGCTGCTGTGCTATTCGGGGCACTCACTGCAGCCCCACGAATTGGATGCCGTTATTTGCAGTACTGCCATCAGTTTCCTTCTGCACACCGTCCGGTGTGTGGAAAATGCATCAGCAGCGTCATCAGTATTGCTGGCAATTGGCCTGGCCTTTAGCACCGTGCAGCTTTAAAATGGCCACCTTGGCATTGCCCTCCATATTACCCGCACCAACTGGCATGATGGCTGTACCTCTTAGCCTCTTGTTTCTTCACCCATTGGCATCTGCCAAATCACAAGGCCATTTAGACCCCAGGTCTATTATTATGCTTGAGGGCTCTTCTGCTGGTGGGCACTCCTGGTAACTCCCTTCAGCCCCGTCAATTTAATAGGCAACTACTGCAAAGCTTGTTGGCCTTACTCTTGGCCAGCGTTTTTCTCCCAGGAGCATTCAATATGATTGAGGAAAATTCTGCTCCTGTGCTATTCTGGGCACTCACTGCCGCCCCGCCATCAATTTCCATCCGCACCCAGTCCGGTGTGTGGAAAATGCAGCAGCCGCGTCCTTCGCAAGCTTCAAACCTTGACTCATCTTACTTCTTTCTTCACCTATGTTCCATTTGCAACTATTTTCCTGCTCCCCTTTAAACCTTCTACAACCTGCAATGGGTATATCCTTGTAACTGGCTGGAGGACCGCATCTACTTGTCAGTACTTAATTCTTTTTATTTTCCTTCTATTAAACCAATTATGACCCCACTATAAGGTTTTAAATTCCTACCGTGTCGTCTCGAATGGGCCAAAATTCCCTGTTTGTATCTTACATGGAAGTTACATTTGCGGAATACTATATACTAGCTCACCGTTCTCCAGTGGTGGCTCCTGTATGCTCGTTATTGTCGGATACCTAGGAGATGCTTTTTGTTCCTACAGAACCAATTTTAATTTTAATACATTTTGATTACCACATTCCTTTGAAATAACAGTTTCAGTGGGATGCAGGGTGAGTCTCTGCAGGGGCCCACGGTCGATAAAACCCTAATCTGCCACCTTATGTGATCTTGAAAGTGTAATGCTGCCATTTGTGTGTGAGCATGTCTCATACTGTATGCCACGGCTGCAACAGACTTCAGACAAAACCCATAAAGGACCTGCTTTCTGCCCAGGGCCACCAAGTAGGAGAAAGTGAAGCACAATAATGCCACGTCACGTGAACACTGCTCCCCCGTACCTTAGGTGGCATCACAGACTGCAATCCCTTATGCCACGTCACGTGAACACTGCTCCCGCTTTTAGCAGTTTCCCCGTACCTTAGGTGGCATCACAGACTGCAATCCCTTATTGTAGAAGATGTGTCGTCGGAACAACTGTGGGCACCAACATCTTTTCTGAACCCGCTCAAGTGCACGGATATTGCGATACCACTGGCCTGTTTCTTTGCACGCAGAGTTGTGCATGTAACCACCAGCCCAGGGGGAGGTCTCTGCCCCTATCGAGTCTGTGTGGACGCTGTTGTTCTTGTAGTTACCTTGTAGTATTGCGTTGCTGCGTCCTTCATTTTGCGGTGACGTCAAAGTATGCTTCCGTTCAATCATTTAACTCTCCCCTAATGGAAATCAAAAACTGAGCTGTGCTGGTCACACCAACACATCCAGCGTCTTTCATGCTGCGTGCACTGGCGTAAAAGGGACCCCCGCAGCCCCTGCGGTGCGGGGGGCCCTGCTAGCACATGTCCTGGGAGGGGGCCCCACTTGAAAAATAATTAAAAAAATAATTTTTTTCAAAATCATTTTTTTTTATTTCTTTTTTAAATCACTTTGCCTTCATAAAGAAATTATTTCTGTAACAGAAATAATAATGGCCCTCATTACAAGTCAGGCGTTAAGGGTTTAACGGCGCCGTCGGCGCCGTTAAACCCTTAACGCCTGATTCACACTTTAACGCCTGCTTTTTGCAGGCGTTAAAGTCCAAGGCGCTAAGCGACCTTGGTGCTAATTACGGCACCGTAATTTACGGTGCCGTAATTAGCGCCTTCCCCATCCCCATTATGCCCTATGGGGCAAAAATGGGAATGGGGAAGGGCAAATGGTGAATGGGGAATTACCACCCTACTCACCTTGGAATGGGGCGGTAATTCCGCCATCCACCATGGCGGAATCCGGCATGGACCATGGTGCTAATAGCACCATGGTCCACCACCTGACTTGTAATGAGGGCCAATGTCTTTATGAAGTCAGAGGGCCTCATTACAACCCAGGTGTTAAGGGTTTAATGGCGCCGTCTGCGCCGTTAACCCTTAACGCCTGATTACCATTTTAACGCCTGCTTATAGCAGGCGTTAAAATGCAAGGCGCTAACCCGCCTTGGTGCTAATTACGGCACCGTAATTTACGGTGCCGTAATTAGCGCCTTCCCCACTCCCATTATGCCCTATGGGGCAAAAATGGGAATGGGGAAGGGTAAATGGGGAATGGGGATTTACCGCCCCACTCACCTTGGAATGGGGTGGTAAATCCACCATCCACCATGGTGTAAACAGAGTTTACAACATGGTGGTAAAGTAGGGAACTTACCGCCTGGGTTGTAATGAGGCCCAGAGTGACTTCAAAAAGGAACAATCAGCCTCAATGCAAGTTTGGCTGTAGCCTTGCCGGTAAAACCGCCAGGCTACCGCCAAACTTGCACTTTTTTCCAGCATCCGCGAATGGGCAATTACCGGGTCATTATGTCCCTGCCAGACCTGGTAATTGCCCATTTGCGGGCAGCGGAAAAAAATGCTCCCCATTCCCATTTGATCCCCATAGGGTTCAATGGGAATGAGGAGGTCGGATGCACCGGCACCATTCATAATGGTGCTGGCGCACCCGACATGCTCTGCTCACGGGTGCCGGTACGCCCAGGTCAGACCTGGCGGGTGGGAAGGCACCCTCGAGCAGAACTCATAGTTTGCCGGTATGCTAACAATAGTAGCGGCAAGCTTACCAGTACCGTTGTTACCGGACCAGCAAACTTATACTGAGGCCCAATTTCTTTTTGAAGTAATAGGGCTCCCCTCAACCCCATGACGTGTGTGTGTGAGTGTATGGTGGAAGGGTGCACACAAATGTATGGGTGACTGGGTGTGCGTGTGTTCGTGTACGGTGAAAGGGTGCACACTTAAATGTATGGGTGGCTGCCTGGGTGTGCCTGCATGGTGAAAGAGTGCACACTTAAATGTAAGGATGGCTGGTGTGCATGCGTGTATATGGTGAATGGTGTTTGTGCTTGTGCTGAGGGGAGCAACAAAACCTACATTTCAGGGGGCTGATGCTTCAAATGTTGGGGGAGGCGCTAACTTCACGGTGGTGGGGGAGGCAAACTTTTTTGTGTGGGGACATCCAACTTCTTTACGCATTGTAATGAGACTATTCTAGTGCAGCTTCAATGTTACAAGCAGTTAACTCTCTCCTGAAAGCACCCACTTATGAACTGTTGTGAGAATGAACGGTCTCTTGTTCCCTTTCTACACTTCCAATCACTTCCCTGCCATGAAAGTGCTAAACACATATCACAATTTCAATTGCCTAAAAGATTTGGAATTTGAATGCTAACAGTACTAACAGTGAAATGCTTTACGTTAGTAACTGCTTGGCCCTTTAACTCAGGTGCCGTTTAACATCGGTGTCCTGTTCTGTCCGGCAACTGCTCTGAAGATCAGCCAGGTTGAGTCAACATAGCCCAAATTTACTGGGGGCGAGTGCTGCGGCCCAGTAAGCTGAATATTGTTAAGACCCTACTTATGTTTAATGCCTTAATTACTTATTGGTAATCGTCATTACTCCTAGCCCTATTTTTCCTTGTCCCTGTATTGTGTATGAGGCAGTACTAGCCTCATACACAAGCACTGGGATGAGGTAGAGGTACATGGAGGTAATGCCTGACTTAGCTACCTGTATCTTCATTACTCCTAATCCCACTCTTTCTCATCCCAGTACTTACCTATGAGGCCAGGAGCCTCAAACGTAAGCTCTAGGACAAGGAGGAGGGATGTGAAGGTAATTTTGGGCCAAGGGGCTGATTTTGGAGGTTGGGGTAGGGCATGGGAGGGAGAGGGCATGTGTGGGAGGTGGGATTGTGTGATAAATCATAATGGTTGTCCATGTCCAGGCTAAGCAGGCATGATATGTGGTATTAGTGGCTAGAGGGGCATTTTGGTGCAGCCAGTCTAGATATTCCTCAATTTGGTATGACTTTTTTTAACTGCGCATTTCTGATAAAGCAGTCCTGCTAAGTGTCATTACCTGGCTAGATTGGCATTTGGGTGCTGCCAGCCTAGCCAATTCTTACTGCAGCATTGTATATTTTTTTTGAGCATCTGTGATAAAATGATATGATAGAAGTCTATTATAACACACCTGTACACAAGTGATTCTTGGCACAACAAGCAATGGAGTGAAGATAGAGGGAGTGACAAGACAAATGATCTTACTAGGCCTTGTGTCATTCAAATCATGCAAGTGCGAGAATGAGAAATGCAAGGGGAAAGGGAAGGGGGAGTGCAAGGAAGAAGGGCAGGGAAAACAGGGCTGTAATGCTCTTAGTAAGTGCAGCCAGGACAGTGCAGCTCTGGGTAGTGCAAGGAGAACAAGGGACTGTAGGGTTACAGTTACAGTCCCTAAGTGTGTGGTAGGCCATCGGCAGTGTAAGGGTGACTGATCAAGAAAGAGCCTGGAATCAGTGAGACTCTGAGGGCCAAACAACCAGTTGGTACAGCAGACAGGTAGGTCAGGTAGGTCAGCAGGGGAGGGAGAGAGCAAAAGCAGAGGAGAAGAGGAAAGTTTTGAGCTGCTTCCGGACATCAGGTGGTCCGCTAAAGTTTGAGAGGGGCAGGGAGGCCATTCCAGAGGGAGGCATCTGCAGAGGAGAGAGATCTATCACCCCCACTCTCTGCCTGAAGAAGCATCTAGCCCTTAGAGAGTTGGAGGCAGCCGGTGGAAGGGCTAGAGAAAAAAGGTATTTTGGAAGAGAGCGTTGGTTGTAGTGGACCCGACCCCAGAAAGCCTTGTGGACAATGCAAAGGGCCTTGAACTTTATTCTTGCAACCACCGAGAGCCAGTGGAGAGATTTCAGGGCTGTAGAGATATGATCCCTGGGCTTGTGGCCAAGGACAAGTCTCGCTGTCATGTTCTGGATAAATTGCAGAGGGCGGAGAGTAGAGGAAGCTAGCTTGAGAAAGAGGCTGTTGCAGTAGTCCAGCCTAGAGAGAAACCGGGCTCTGGAGACAGTGAGCTTCTGGGGGAAAGTGAGAAAGTCCCTTTGAGGAGGAGCAGCTGGTAGGTAGTGGGACCTCTTGGCGACGTCCGAGATGCGACGAGAGAAAGAGAGAGTCGAAGATGACACAAAAGGTTTTTTGCCTCGCAGGAAGGCGAAGGAAGAGGGCCCAAGGTGGGTGACCAGAGTGAGAGAGGGAAAGGAGGGGCAGGGGTCCCAATGAGAAGGATCTCCATCTTAATGGCACTAACGTCGATATCTTTGGAGGTCCACCAATCCTGAATCACGGATAGACAGTCAGGAATCAGCAAGAGATGAGAGGAGCCTGAAGGAAAGCTGAGTGCCATTCGCATAACACTGAAAGTTAGAGGAGAAGGTAGAGATCAGGTGGGCCAAAGGGGCCAAGTAGAGGTTGAAAAACCAGGGTGAGAGGATAGAGCCCTGGGGAATGCCACAGGAAGAGAGAGAGAGGTGATGGAAAAAAAGGGACCAAGTTGGACTTGGGAGGGGCAGTCCAAGAGGAAGGAGGTCAGCCACTCCAGACCCTGATCCGTGATGCCCAGGTTCTCACGTAGTCGATTGATCAGGATGGCGTGGTTGACTGTGTCAAAAGTCGAGGAAAGATCACAGAGGATTAGGACAGAAGGAATGCTGGAATCAAGGTTAGAGAGCAATCATCACAGGTATTCAGGAGAGATGTTTCCGTGCCTCTGGCAGCTCTGGAGCTAGACTTATGGTCATGGAGACAACCAACAGATTCAACGTGGAGATTAAGCTGGGAGATGTGCAGCTTTTTTCCAAGAGCTTTCCCAGGAAAGGTGTGATGGAGATTGGGCGATAGCTTGCCGAACAGGTAGGATCGGCAGACTGCTTCTTGAGGAGTGGGTGCTCAAGGGAGTGCTTAAAGGGAGAGGAGAACGTTACAGTGATGAAAGACTGATTACAGAAATTTGCCAAGGTGCAGCAAGGGTGTCAATATGGCCCTTGATGGTTCTGGAGGAGCAGCGAAGCACCTGTTTGGATGACACTTTCATGGATCAGGCTTGTCTAGAAACCTTGTCAGGTGTTGTCAGAGAGAAAGAGGAGAAAGGAGGAGGAGAGGTAGAGATGGCCAAAGGGGGGCCGAGAGAGGAAGAGGAGATAGTGGACAGGATGTCCTGAGTTTTAGTTGAGAGGTGAGAGGCCAGAGCCATACAGAGGGTCTGGGAGGGAACCAGAGAGGTGGAGACCGCAACAGGATTGACCAGTTCCATGAAGATTTTAAAGAGTTTGACCGTGTTGTTCGAGGCAGCAGAGACCCGGGCTTCAATGTGTGCTCTCTTCTTGATGAGTGTTATTGCTTCGACTGGCATTTTTGTCCATCCAGTCTAGGTCTGTATAAATGTGGCCTGACATGCTTTACTGTAATTTCATAACCCGTCTACACTGGTCTACATTGTGCAGCCAGTGGGACATGTTTTCAATGAGGCATGGAATTTTTAATAGCAAAGCATTAATGTTCCTGTGCACCGTTGGTGACTTGCATATATTGGATTGGTGTTACCCTACAAAACAATTGCAAACACTCTGGCTTTTTGGCCAATTATTCTCAGAAAGTGTGCTGTATATTGCATTAAAACACATGTTTATATCTTTCTCCTAGTACAGTGTGCGGCATACCCTTCAGCAGCACGTTCATGTGTATTGTGCAAGAGTGATAATCTAGGCCGGCCCAGAGTGTGGCACGACCGTGATTTGTTGCCGAGATGGGGGGGGGGCCCTCAGCATGGCTCGCAGGGGGGCCCCCACATTTTGGGTTACACCACTGTGTATCACACTGCAATGTTTATACTGGGAAGCGCTTGCAGGGAGCGTGAGGGGAGGGGTGCAGGCATTCAAGAAGGGTGCGGGTGTTTTTTGCGGCGCATTCTGGGTGTTGTGGTTGCGTTCGGGGGAGTGGCGTGCGTTACCTTTCTTTGTGGGACATGATGTTGGGGTGCTTGGGAGGGAGGGTAGCAGCCTCGTTGCTTCGGGGCATTGGGCTGGATGTGTGACTCAGCACTACCAGAAGGGATATCTGAATAGCAAGATGCCATCCACATTACTGTAAAGATCTGCAGCATGTTTAAAGCATTCATTAGCATGTTTAAATTATAGGTACCAAAAATAATTTGCGTGCAACGTTAATAAAGAAATTGGGTCAGTATTTGGGATGTGACAATGGCTTAATAGGAAGCATGTTACATTACCTTGAACCATGTGTGCAGCCACTCCGATACTTTGGTAAAGGCGGCAGGGCATGTCCGTGGGTCAGATCACATAGGTCACTATTTAAATGAATTACACACAGTCAGTGTAATGTCCATTGGGCAGCGCATTTCAGCATTGGAGGTCTCTGCAGGTTGGTTTGGGGTCGCGGTACCGAGCCTAGAGTTTATTGAATTGAACACTTTGTAGAGCTGAGTACAAGGTGATAAGAAGGGTGCAGTAACCATGAGCAAAAAAGAGGGCAACCACAGATGTGGACGAAACTAAGGTGGAATATGGTTGGCTAGAAAGGGCACACTACGATTCCCAGCATGCACTGCACCTGAGCACAATGCAGACAGGAGCGGGCACCATTACAAGCCTAAACGTGTGTCTGGGTGAACAAGTTAAGAGCAGTGAGGTAGCAAGGAGCGGAGCAGGTACCCAATCGCACGTTTCAGGCAAATTCGTGGCCTGGCAAACAGCAAGGCGAAAGAAAACACAGGCCGAGTAGCAAGGGGGTTTAACTCTAACAACAAATAGCCCATTAGGCAGCGGATGCTCAGGGGCAGTGCCTCATAGGGTTGGGGTCAGACTTCCCACATAAGTTGAATCACCGATCAGTTAGTCAGGAATCAGGAAGAACAACTAATGGCTTAGTAAAACCATTCAAATGAGGAAGTACAAGACTCCACTCTTAGTATAAGGCTGTAACACCTGAGTTCATGGTAGCATAGACAGAGCAGCCAAGCTCATTTTAGGAGGGGGAGAGTGCTGTAGAAACACTGAAACACTATGGGGGTCATTACGAGGTTGGAGGTAAGGGAAAAACGATGCCAGTAAAGGATTACCGGCATCGCTTACCGCTCCGGGCTATTGTCACCCGCCAACAAGCTATTAGCGGCACCGTAGCAGCGACCTTTCATGCCAGCAATACCGGCATGGCGTAAACAGGAGCTGAACACAAGTCAGGCGGACGTGCAAATAACGGCCTACTGAAGCCCGAAAAGTACATTACCGGCATGGAGTAATTACCAGCATCGCGAACCACCCATAAACGGCCATGTGCAGTGTTCTCAACTGCCACAGGTGCACACAATCATCACAGGTGGAGGCAATGTAGACTGGGCCAGCACAAAAGGAGCACACTCCACCCCTTCCCACACCCATTCACACACCAAAATGATTCCAATACTAGGAGCAATACTGGGGCTGGAGGACATGCTTGTTGTGGAACTCCAGCAACAACAACAACAACAGGCAGCACAGAGGAGACTCAGGAGGAGAAGGTGGGTGAGACAGGCACAGCATGCCCCACCAGTGCAGGCAGTTGTACCACACAGGCAGCCCCCAATCCCTCGAATCAGAGACAGTCCATTCAGCATAACCCCGGAGCAGATCCACACCCTGTACCGTCTGGACCAGGACACCACCACCATTGTGGACATGATACATAACGACATTGCCAGCCTCATAGACATCCGTACCGCCATCCCGCCTCTATTTAAGGTGGTGTTTGTGCTCCACTTCCTGGCCACAGGCACCTACCAGCACACAGTAGGGCAGGTGCGTGGCATATCACAACCATTATTCTCACGCACGCTGAACCAAGTGCTCAATGCCCTCCTGAAGCACACAGGCGACCGCATATTTCTACCACGGACTGGCCAGGAGATCTCCAACACCAAAGTTGGCTTTCATTCACTGGCAAGCTTCCCAAGTTGCATCAGTGACATCGACTGCACCCATGTTGAATTGGTGGTCTCACATGCCATGGAGGTAGTGCACCGCAACCGTAAGTTATACCACTCCATCAATGTGCAAATGGTATTTGACTCAAACAAGATCATCACACATTGTTGTGCCCGATTTCCCGGATGAACCCATGATTCAATGGTTCTGCGGAACTCCACAATACCACGCTACATGGATCGAAAAGCAGGGCAAAGTTCCTTGCTATTCAGTAAGTTGCATGTCAAACACATAGCAGTGTGCTGTGGGGAGATGATTGGGGGGCGAGATGCATACTTCACCTGGCTGAGATGGGGGGGGGGGATACATGGCTGAGATGGGGGGAGAGATACATACTTCACCTGACTGAGATGGGGGGGAGATGCATACTTCACCTGGCTGAGATTAGGTGAGAGGATGGACTATGGCCCTGACACCTGACACCTAAATGCAAGACGTAAGCTGCACAACTGTGAAAACGAGGCAGTACTGCAACCATTCCATAGCCATCCACATTTACACTGCACATAATCAGACCGTAGCCCCTGCAACACAATGCAGCGACATGCAGTCAGTATGGGCAATGCAAATGACCGAAGAACAGCATCACAGTGGACATGTGTCCATTAGTGCGTACAAAGGAGTCACATGAGGCCAAAATACAGATTCTCACTCCTACACCACCACAGAGGTGCAGCATACCAGCATGTCTACATCAAGCGTGGAATGTCAGATCATCAAGAGTCTGGATTCAACTGTAACAGGATCAAAGCATACAATTAACTACACATCACCTAGATCATGGAAACAACCGGCGTGGGCAACCACAGTGCATGAACACTCACAAGGAATAGGACACCCCTGTGTCCACTAGACGATGCCACGCACACCTGTCGATCATGTGACTTCACACATTGCAGTTACTTCGAGTAGCTCAATTCATGCATGGATATGTGGATGAAAACAGGAAATAAATGCATGCTTTTGTGTCATTGATACAGGTCCCATTTGATGAAATCACACATTACCATTGTTCCACCCATGCAGGTGATGCTGGTTATCCCTTGAAGAGGTGGCTCCTTACCCCTGTCTGGAACCCGCAGAACAGGCACGAAGAGGACTACAATCGTGCACATACCCGTACCCGTGTGGTGATTGAGCAGACATTTGGGATTTTGAAGGCACGGTTTCGCTGCCTCAGCAGGTCTGGTCGGGCACTCCTGTACGGGCATAAGAAAGTGGGCAAGATCATCATGGCATGTGTCATGCTTCACAATATGTGCATCAGACGGAATGTGCCTCTGCCCCCTGACGTTGAACTGCAAGCACCTGAAGAGGGGGATGAGGAGGGAGGAGAAGGGGCTGCACATCAGGCAGGTAGCGATGCATAGGAGGGACGTGTTGTGCACTAGAATTTGATTAACCAATGTTTCTAATACACGTGGATGCAGTGTGCGCCATGGAGGTGGGAGTCAGGGCACTGGTTATGTGGGGGACATGGATACTGTACACTGTTCACCAATAAAGCACACGTACACAATAAGCAATGTCCGGTCATGTGAATTCTCATATCACAACAGGTGTATTGAACATTAAGAATATTGAATGTGCACAAACCCTCCACCCCACACACCCTCCCTCTCCCCCTCCCCCTTATATCCCCCACACACCCTTTCCTCCCTCCTTTCCCCCCTCAACTCCCCCACACATGGTGTGCACTACCATGCACCATTAGTCTGCAATAGTTCAGAATGGCAGGCTGCACCTACATCCCTTGTCCACTGCCAGCATCGGGTGGACCCATGTCCGACCTTTGCAAGTTCCGCGCAGACCTACGCAGGGGGCTGGTCTGTGTGGAGCTCGCATTCGAGGAGGTGACTGGTTGGTCGATCTCCTGTGCGGGACGCAGGGCCTCCAAGGCATCCGCCATGCGGGTGAGGGCCTGCATCACAGCTGCCAATTCATTGCATATGTTTGTGGAAGTTGACTCAATGGCAGCTTTGAGGGACGTTGCACATTCCCGGAAATCATCCCTCGCCTGGCCAGTTTCTCCTGGTGCTGTCAGATGACCGTGATACCCTCTTGCCTGTCCCTGACACCGGTGGATGTTGAAGCATCATGCATGCTCCCCATGGGGCTGAAGCTCTCTGGCCATGACTCCACAGCAAACAGTTCACGGCTGCTGCCATTGTGTATGCTGGGAGGGCCTGTTGCGGTAGGTGTTCCGGGTGTCGGACCGTGTGCATAATCATCCTACACGGGTGCCGTGGCAGCTGCTTCTCCGATTGTACTGCTGGCAGTGGACACAGAGCCTTCAGCCACTGGCTCCCGTGTGATGGTGGCTGGTGTGGGTGCTGTGGTGGTGGCCTTTTTGCACTTTGGTGCTGTAGCTTTGTGTGTTGGATTGGGCTTGTGTGCTAGTCTAGGTTTCGCTGTGCCCCTTGATGTTGAGGGCCTGTTTGCTCCCTCCGTGCCCCTGGCCTTCTTCACTGGTGTTGTGGGCTGCTCCGTGGGGTCCTGAGCCTCTCTGTCAGATTGTGTGCCTGTGGGGGACCAAGAGAGGGACAGCATCAGTGATGGGTCTACGTGCATCATGCATGTATTGGGGTTGCTGCAGTTCTATGGAATGGCAGGTATTTGCCGTTAGAGTAGTGACATACAGGTTGCTTGCCATATGGGTGGGTCAGGCAGGGATACATCTGGGTGACACATGTATGAGGTGCAGCATGCATGTGGACGAGATGGTGCTGTGCGCTGCCTGTAGGCAGGGTTGCATACATGTGTCTGGGGGGCCCTGCATTGCATCATTTCACTGTCAGTATGGGGGGACATCTTCATGCTTTGCATTACAGTGGTTTCTTGGGACACTTACCTCCATCAGCCGATGACGGGGCTCCACGCTCCATATCCCCCACTCCCTTGATTGCCTCCATTCCAATTGTGCTCGCACATGTCTTTTCCCAGCAAGTCATATGAATGGGTGAGGCACCTCTGCCTCCTGTTGCCATGCCCTGGCTACGATTTGCTGCGAGGATGTTCCGGACGCGTAGGCGCAGGTCATCCCAGCGCGTCCGGACATCCTTTACCGTGCGTGGGGTGGTGCCAACCACACTCACTTTGCGCGCCACCTCCACCCAGATCTCTTTCTTGCACAACTGTGAAGGTCGACACAGATCATTCGCAAATACAACCTCCCCATTTTCGGCAAAGGTGTCCGCGAGCATGTTCAGCTCTTCTTCAGAAAAGCGCTCATTGCGCAGGCGCGCAGCTCCTTTTTTCCGGGCCTTGGGCATTCCGATATGCTGTTGGGCGATTTTTTGTGGGCAGGTCTGGTGGTGATGTGGATCCTGGGTGCTGAGGATGTCAATGGATTGTGTTTTTAAAGATGGCCGCCGTGCTCTTTCCCATTCCTGTGCGATGACGTTACTGCGGTCACCGCTATTAGCAGCGCTGATAGTGGTTACCGCTAATGCCGGATCCATTGATGGTGGTAGTGCTATCTGCGCTTCCCTTGATGCCGCTAAGGGCGATTTTTGTGTCTTTAGCGGCATGGCGGTTAGGTCATTACCGGCATGGCGCAAAGCTCGTGCCCGCGAACTCATAATAGCCCTCTACTAGCGTGCTCTTTACTACAGGGACACAGTATTTGCTCCATGCCGGTAAGGACAGTTACTTACCTCCAAACTCGTAATGACCCCCAATGTATGGAAAAATAAATTATTTAATTAAATACAGGTAGGCCCAGATAAAACCAAGGGTAACAAGCACTATCACTCCTTATATGTAATCACGATTATAAAAAACAAAACACTATGCTTGAAGGTACCAGACTAAAGTACAAACCTTATATGGAACAGTAGTTATAAGGCAGTCAAAACCTTTCCCATACACATTCAGTACAGGTCACACCTATTCTTGGGGAGTAAAACAAATGGTTGCTATTAACAACTACGTTCAGCAATGCAAGGGCAGTAGACCCCACCAGTTGCACAGTGACTCCCAAAACAAATCACATAATCAGTCAACTGGACAATATACCTCTTGTAATAGGGGAACACATCCCAGGAACTCAATGTAAGCATAAGCAACCCTCTCGGTGTTGGGGGGAGCTGGGGAGTGGGGGGGGCGGGTTATAATGTGGGGAGTGAATTAATGCTAACAAGGTGGGAAGTGAGGTTCTTTATAACAAAAACATATATCTCAATTAGCCACCCCCAGGCCTTGCCCACGCTAAACAAAAGTCAAGAAAAGCGGGGGATGACTAATAATGGGGGCAAGTGAGTTAATGTGTCATGACCTATGCTAATACCGTTTGTCTTTTGTTTTCAAGGTTGTGTCGTTCATGGGGGCAACTAAAGAAAAATGTGGGGCTCACATAGCTTCCAAGGCAGCTGTTCCTTGCAAATAGTGGCATTTAATTACAGAGTTGCACGGGTATGAAACGGGGGAACCAATACCATACTTAGCTACTTCCAGTGCAGTTATGCAAACATGCCCAAAAAAAACATTGGAAATCTAAATGCCAATCTAACACTACTAGGAGGGATAACATATGTGGCTATATGGGAGTAAGGGACGTGGGCAGAGGGTGAAGTCAAGGGGGAGATTATCTTGTCAACAGAAGGCTTGTTTAAACAGAATGGGTTCCACATTTGGGGTGCTCAATGGCTCAGATAAGATTTGGGAGTGGGAGAGGAGTTCACCCCAACAATTCAAGGTAGGGAGCACTGCAGTTTTCGGGAGATGATGCAACACTGCTCACAACAGCAGATATTTATAAACGGACGAAATTCAGACCAGCTGTAAACAAGAGGTTTGCCAACATCACTTCCATACACCTAATTAATTAATCAAATCATTAGTAGGGGGGCACTTCCACCTCGCCCCCCCCAGGATGAAGGGGTGTCATCAGGCCCAGCCACATCCGGCTAGGATCCGGGGAAACAGATTTAAGGTGGGGGGACTGCCAAGCCCAGTCTCTTTCTTCAGCCCCCTGCCTAAAGGTCCCCCCGCCCCACCTAAGAGTGGATAGCAAACATATGTAGAGGCATTTCTTGGTGCCCAGGGAGTCATGGGTCATAAGGTTTCTGTTGGTCAAAACAAGAAAGTCACCCTTTGGTTAAGGCAGGGATTTCTTTGCTTTAATCAGGTTTCGAGGGTGTATGTTGTTGGTTGCCACGGGAGGGAAGGGGCCCCAGGCTACAATAGATTAGGTGATGGTGGAAACTCAGTGGAAGCAAGAGAGACACTTTCACACAAGGGTGAAGGATGGGGCCAGTACTCCTCTACAATTTCGACACGCTGCCGGACACGTCCGGAGGGCCTTTCTAATGTATTGATGGAAGGATGAGTGTGGATGTGTGCGGGTTAAGCGGACATTTTTGGGAAGTCCCTTGCCCCAGGGCGAGTCACGACCTGGTGTCTGGGGGGAATTCTCTGCCGCCGGTAACCAGCAGAGAGTCATGGCAGAGTTACAGGTCGATCCCCTAGAAAAGCACTGACAGATCCCATAGGGGACTGTGCAGCCAATAGCTTAGAAGTAACGGCGCCCAGGAGTACTAGACTCAGGGGGTGCCCCTGGGAAAAGGGGCAGGGGTTAGGGGTTCCAAATGCGAGGGGGAAGGGAAGCGAGAATGGAAATTGGGGAAAAGGAGGAGGGAAGTTGTGGGGGAACGAGAAGAATGTGTTACAGTAAGGTTTGGGTAACGGAAGAAGTAGGGAAATGGATAAAGAGGGTGGGGTAAGGAAAGAAACTGGGGAAGGGGAAGTATCTATGGGAAATGGAAGAGAGGGGGACTGAAAGGCTCTGGGGGGTAAAGGTTGGCAGGGCTGGGTGGAATTAGGCGGTTGGGGAAATAAGTTGCTGGGGGATGGATGATGGCTAGAACCGGAGAGCAAGGGGCAGGCAACTTGTGCAATAGATAGAACTGAATATGGAAGCAAGGGGCGGTGGAAATGGCAGAAACCTAAAGGGGGGAAGCACTGGCAGAGGAAGAAGAGACTCAGGAACAAAGGGGGGGGTGTTAGACAGAGGGGAAGGGGCCTGGGTGAGGGGGGGGAATAGGTTTTGAAATTAGAATGAAAGTAAGATCAATGAGGACGGGTAGGATCAGGGCTGGACTGCCACACTGGGACATCCCCTGGAAGGCCTCTGGCCGTAGGGCCTCTTTGTAGCAGAAGGATAGACACGCACAAGCACATCGCGTGATTCTGCCTCCGCCTGGGTGGGTTGCCTTGAATTGGCTGCCTGCAGTGCCGGCTGCCACCACCAACCGAGGCAGGAGCTGAACTTTTTTTTTTCTTTCCAGCAGAGCTGGGCCCACCTGTGCATGAGGGCTTCCTGGGCTGGGCACCAGAACCGCACGTGCCCTGCACAGTGCACGCATTGGATTGATTTCGATTGTCTATGGTATGCTGCACGATATCACTATATCATGAAGGAAATTTTGATATGGCAATTAATGAGTTCCTATTGGAAGGACACTGGGGTGCTGCTGGGAAGGGTGCATGAACATGAAGCATGCGGCAGCCACACCATCTGCAGTCCGCTCCAAGGCACAGACAGGTGAGGGATGGAAGCAAGCAGCAGACAGGCACACATGTACCCAGTCAAGGGAAGGCCAGAGAGAGGACACAGTACACTTTCCATGCCAGTGCGCACTGCTACACTGCATGTGTGTTGACTCTTGCAAGCAGACACCGGCACACTGAAGATTGCAGAGGCCAGCACACAATGCTGCTATGAGCAGGTTTCGGGAATGCAGCGCAATACTCTGCTACGAAGCACAACCGTGTTGTTTGGCACCTCTTCACTTGGCATGAAGCAAACTCCTGTCCACAGAAACGAATGGACAGCATGGAGGGACCCCGACTCCCCGGCCCCCTCACTCGAGTTGGCCATCACATCTCACCATCCATGTTATGTTACATTATGTTACTTGACATTTATATAGCGCCTTATGTGTCATTGGTATGACCTCAAAGCGCTGGTAGGTAGAACCCCCTCAGGAACCGCAGTTCAAGTCAGTAGAGGGAGAGAGTGTCGTATGGTGTGTGGGCGCACCGGATATGTGTATATGTGTGCAGCTGGTGTGGGTGTTGCACGATAGCTGCTTCCTAGCGGTAGGTGTGGTGCTGAGGAAATCAGTTGTCTGTGTTCAGTCTGGAGGGTGGACACTGAGACTGAGTTCTGGCTGCGTTAGGCCTGAGGAGATGCCTATGCCAGTCGGTATGTGCTCAGCTAGCTGTGTTTTATTAGGATAATGAGGTGTTTGTGGGGTCATGTTAGTGTTAGTATGAGAACAGCTAGGACAGCTATGTGTCATAGCATAGCTGTGTTCTAGTTGAATGATGGTGTATAGGAGAGAGTACGCGTAGTAGTGTGATATGGTGGTTATAAGCAAAGCACGTCTTTATGAGCGGCTCTGAACGATTTTCCCCTACCTGCCGTGCCTCTCTGAGCCTCAGCTTTCGGTGTACCCAGTATCAATACTCTACATTAAGCTACCTGTACCCCCAACACTGTACAGTTAAACGGGTTTGTGGTGACTGCATTGTAGTATTTCTACCCAGCCACCCCCGGACGACTTCCCTACCCAATAATACAGTCTGGTGTAGATGCCTTTACTCTACTAAACAGAGAAGAGAATTGTGAACAAGTTACTTTGCAACTGTTCGACTGGGGAATTACACCCTTCTGGCCAATCCGCTCTTTAAACATCAGACACTTCGTTATTTACTGAACTATCCTTTAACCACGAATTGAGTCATAACCCCCTCTGGGTTTGCACTTTTTGGAAACACTATACCCCTAAAGAAGTTCCTGCAACATTATTACCTTTCAGAGGAATGAAACATGTAGGGTTTATGTCAACATTAATACTAAATGTTCTGAACAAGATTAATACCCGCCAAGGTTGCTTATTAGATCAGTACAAGACAAAAGTACCAACCATAGAGTCACCAGAACTGTTTAGAACTCTACATTTTGGGTTTCCTTTTATTTTTTCTTATATGTGTTTTTTGAATATGGTTATTAGACCTTTGTTTCAAATTGATACCATCGTTGTACTCTAATATTTGTACCTCAAGTGTGTTGTTAAATAGGTGTGTTTCTAGTTATTTGTTGCTTTTCATATTTCCTGCACCTTGCACCTCATAGAGGTAGACCCTCTTGAGGTATTCTACCAGTATAAGGCTACACTTACACATTGTCACTATGAGATTTTTTAATACTTTTTATGATGTTTTATTATAACTGTTTTTTATTAATATGTATTAAAATTGCTATCGTTTTTGATTAATACCCGTGTGTTTTGGTTGAATTCTCCAAACACACAAGTACATGATGTCAAGAGTGTACATTTATGTGATCCATCCCCTGCAAGTCTAGTGATTTGCTTCACTGTACTTCACCAGACCTTAAGAGGCAGGGAGTTTGTTTTTACTTTTGTTAGATATCGTTATATCTGTTTCACTCCCCCCTCCTTGATACTTATAGTCCCTCTAGTGTTGTTTAGGTTATAAGCAAAGCACCTGCGACCATGCACGAGAGCAGGACGAGGGCCGTACATATCGGCTCAAGTATATAAGGTGACAGGATGGATAAGGTGAACATGTGTTACAGATAGCATGGGGATACAGGCACATAGCGTATACATAGCATAAATAGGAGATGCAGAGATATACAGGGATATATCCACTCCATCCAATCCATCTACTCTGACCTTTCCATCCACTCCATTCGCTCCATCCTGTCCATCCATTTCATCCACCTTTTCATCTGGTCCATCCGTTCCATCCTTTCCCTCCACTCCATCTGCTCTAACCGCTCCATCCACTGCAATCTTTCCATCCACTCCACCCTTGCCATCCATTCTGTCCTTTCCATCATCCTGTCCTTTCCATCCGCTCTATCCTTTCCATACACTCTATCCATTCTATATTTATTCCATCCATTCAATCCACTTCATCTGTTCTATCTGTTCCATCATTTCCTTTCTTTTTCCATCTTTTCCATCTACTCCATCCACGTCATCCATTCCTTCCACTCTATGCTTCATCCACTCTATCTTTACCTCAATCCTTTCCATTCATCCATTCTATCCACTCCATTTGTTACATACGTTCTATCATCTCATCCGTTCCGTCCACTTCACCCATTCTATCCACTTCATCCGTTCCATCCACTTCATCCGTTCCATCCACTTCATCCGTTCCATACACTCCATCCGTTCCATACACTCCATCCGTTCCATCCACTCTAATCGTTCCATCCCCTCTATCGGATCCATCGATTCCATCGGTCCCATCCACTTCATTTGTTCCATCCACTTCATTTGTTCCATCCACTTCATTCGTTCCATCCCCTTCATTCGTTCCATCCCCTTCATTCGTTCCACCCCCTTCATCCATCCCATCCCCTTCACCTGTTCCATCCACTTCATCCATTCCTTCCATTTCATCTGTTCCATGCACTTCATCCGTTCTATCCATGGCATGGGGCCAGTGGACAACTGCTTGCAACCTACCACTCACTTCTAAAACATCTTTCGAATTTCAGTGGATAACACTCACTTTCAGGATAGGTTTAATTCTCTCTTTCCCATTGGCACTGTAAGTTATGTGCTTGAATTTGCTTTGATCTGCAGCCAATGTCTTGAATCCTCCAAGGGGTCCCATGCCACGTACTCACTATCAGACAGTCATGCCTTTTCAGTCACCGCCCCTGTGTATGCCGGGACTTGTAGTTGTATTTTTTCTTGCAATCTCAATATCGGTCTACAAGTCTAGGCATGCAGAGGACTAGATGAATGGGTGGTGGCCCTGGGTAAGAGGGTGCCGGCTGGGACAGGGGCAGACTGCCAGAAATCTTAGCAGATGGTAACAGGGTTGAAAGAGAAAGACACTGGCACTGCAGGGGTTCTACTCCTGTGTGTAGCAGACCCAGCCCATGATGCAGACATGAGAAGGTGGGGAGAGCTTGAGGCCTGATGAGACACAGAGAGACCCCTGCAGGATTTAGGCCCAGGTCCCTGTCGACCAGGACGCATGCATACACAACAGGGGAGGAGGCTGAAAAATGGGTGTGAAAGGAGCAGAGGCATAGCCAAGATTTTCTAACAAGTGGGTCCTGAAGGTAATGGAAATGGGCCAACCCCAGCGACATTGACATCTTTACCCGCGCAGGCCCTACCCTGTCTGCGTCTCTGGAAAAGAGTCTTATCGCTTATGGCGAGGGGGGACTGTGGGGTAAAAGCCATGAGTGAGAAGGTGAAAGGGAGCTCTCAGGATGCGAGTAAGCTTCTTGAGTAGCCACTGCCGATAAGGAACTCTGGAGATTTCGGGGTAGGCCTCTGCATCCTGGGCCTCTTTTGTGTGGTAACCAATTTTATTTCCAAATGTTCTCAGAGGGAAAGGGTTGGGCTTGCTGAAAATATGCAATATGGGGCCACTTTGAAAATTATTTCCAGGGCCTCTTTTGGTTCCCAGTCCACCCCTGGGTAGGATGGGAAATCAAGAACTGGGAATTAGAATAGTAGCATACTGGACAGAACAAGGGAATAAAAAATGGAAGTGAAGGAAAGGAGTGAACGCTAAGCACTAGAATTAGAATTTTAGATGGGTAGAACAAGGGAATAGAAATTAGAATGAAAGGAGGTACATGAAATTGGTAAATGAAATAAAGAATTAAAGACAAAAGTGTACTGTGAAAAATGTACTGTGAAAAGAAAACAAAGAAATGGCCATGGGTAGAGAGGGAAATGTGTATGGAGGGACGGTCTTACCAGGACACTGACAGCAGGGGGGAGGTGCTTAAGAAGCCACACCCAGCGTAGAATAATCCTGCAGTGTGGTGGAGAAATGGATCACCTGTAAGATAACTCCTGGCTTTATGCAATAAAGCTTGCTGTGGCATTGTGACTTCCCCCTTTGAAGACTGGTCTTGCATCTTTATTCCATGGAACCTCCTGGAGATCTGGGGGGATAGGGGGTATGAATGCGGTAAGGGTGTCTGCGTCCGGGTAGGTGCAGTTGTGGGATGTCCCGACTAAGGCTTATGTGCCTGGCTTCTTACCTCGCGGGCATGGTCCCTCTCGGGTCCCAGGGCAAATGACGGCATGATCCATGTAACTCTTGGTGTTTATAGCACTAATAAAGTTGTGTGTTTTAACCACCACACATTCCTGCGCTGCGCCATCTTACTGGAGAATTTACCGTGGCAAGGCTACGCAATCCAAGGCTTCCATCTGAGAGGTTGCACCAGAACACAGCAGCTCATTAAAAGGAATTGGGCCTTATTACGATTGTGGCAGTAAGGCAACAACGGCGCTGGTAGTGCAACCGGCGCCGTTGTTACCATGCCACCACATTACGAGTACTGCTCGCAGGTGCCACTCTGCATGCCTGGTCAGACCAGGCGTGCAGAGCGGCATCCACGCGAGCAGAACTGGATGGTAGCAACGATACCGTTATGAATGGTACAGCTGCTACCATCCTCCCCATTGAGCCCTGCGGGGGCTCAAATGGGAATGGGGATGTACCGGCTCCAGGTGCCGTGCAAGGGGAATTACTGGGCCTGCCGGGGTCAGATTGGCCCGGTAATTCCCCTTTCGCGGGACCCGGAGCCGGACTCGAGTTTGGGGGTAGCCATGCCGGTATAAATGGCATGGCTACCTCCAACCTCGTAATGAGGCCCATTCTGTTTACAACTCCAGCAGAAGAACCGCCCCTCACCTGGAGATGAACACTCCCAGCACCGCACAAGTCATGTTTTATAAACGATGTCCACTCGGAGGTCAGGAGAGCTAGCACCATAGAGTCCAAAAATTGCCTTGCCAAAGCAGCACCGAATAGTACTGTGCACATCACACTGGGAATGTATCGGTTTCCCAAACCATGAATCCGCTCATACCGAGGATGGTAACTCGGTGATCAGCTCCATACAACACATGCCATCCGTTTATCAATCTTATTACCAACCATTTTGACAAACCGCCATCTAGCCACACAGCCAAATCATGCGTTATGTTCCAGCGGCTCTACGGTCAGACATAATCAAGACAGCCCATGAGGGACACCGAGGAGCAGACAATACCAAACGACAACTGCGCTGCCACGTGTGGTTCCCTTTCCTTGACGCTTTAGTAGACTGATGGGTAAAGAACTGCATGGCATGCCAATGTACAGCCAGAGCCGAAGGGCCGATACCCCTACAGCCAACACAGATACCAGAACACCCATGGGAAAAAGTGGCAGTGGACTTTTATGGACCCCTAGAATCAGGGGAATACCTGCCTGTAGGGATTTGGTATTATCCTGCATCTTAATGGAACCTTTAGTCAGTGTCTTTATTGACAATGGAGTGTTAAGGATTAGAATGTTTATGTGTGACTGGGGTTCTATGTGAGTCAGTTGGGAGATGTAAGCCTACCTGGGAGGATGCAGGTGTATGTTGCCCTGAACCCAGATGTACTTGACATTATATGACTATCATAATGTACTGAAACTAAATAAAGAAGTTACTGGAACTTCACTTGAGGTCATGGTCATCTGTGGGGAACAAGGAGCTCTACATTGGTGACGAGGATGCTGGCTGTGCTGGGGGGACAGCATTGAAGATGGCACATACACCTCCCCCAACCCAAGAAGAAGACCTCCCAGGTAGGGCGAGCGCTTAAAACTGTAGGCGCAGAAGGGCCCAGCGCATGGAACACAGACGCAGAAAGTAAGGGGCTGCGCCAGAGCCAGGGGCCAGCTGGCCTATCCCTAGCAGGACAGGTCAAGCAAAGAGGAAAACAAGAGACTGAGGAGGGGCTGAGGGCCCAGAGACTGATGGCTTAAGGGGTCTGGGACCACTAGCTGCAGCATGGAGGGCTTGGTGCCCATGGCAGTAGCAATTTGAAGAGGCCTGGGGTCTAGTTACGCCTGGAAATGTTGAGGAAGCCATGCTGGGCAGCTGAGGGCTACAGTCAAGGCAGTAGCAACAGGAGAGGCTTGGAGCCTAAGCTGCGCCTGGAAAAGAAACAATGAGGAGTGATGTTGTACAGCTTGAGGCTTGGAGTTGGGGCAGCAGCAATAGAAGAGGTTGGGAACCTAAACTGCGCCTATATGTGAAATTGGTGACCAATGTGAAAAGCGCCTGGAGCAGAGGAGGGTCCTGGGGGGCCATTCCAGCGTTTGAGGGGGCTGGGAGCCCATAACTGCACCTAAGAGACTTGTAGCCCGTGGCTGCACCTTAGGGGCTTAGAGCCCATGTGCAGAGATGAAGGAATATTGCCCAAGACAACATGTGTAGTGCCTGGAGGGGCAAGGGCCCATTTGCAGCAGCGCTAAGGAGGTGCCTGTAGGAGCTATTACTTATATGAGGTGATGAGGAACTTTGAGGGCATGTTGTCAGTAGTTCCTGAGGGGCTTGGAGCCTACTAAAGAACTGAGAGATCAACTAGTGATTATAAACAGTATGACAGCTAAAATGGTGAAGTCAGCAAACATGTTACTGACCTTGGTGTAATTTGGCACGTCCCGTTGTCAAGGAGAGCAGTATAACACTGCGGGTGGAGTGACGGCTGTGCTGTGAGGCGCGGCGCAGTGAAAGATCCGAGATCTGTGTCAAGGACACAGGGTTGCAGGAGCGGCGTTATGGGCTGGATTTGCAACATGTTGTGGAGGGCGTGGCGGCGACGGTTGGGGGCCTGGAGGTCTGTGCTCCGTAAATGCTGAGTGAAAGTGATGATGTCACGCGGCTGACCGGGGGAGTTGGCGATCAGGTGGAACGTTTGGAGTAGTACGTTCGTACTACGAGAATCGTCGTTACAGCAAGGGAAGTTCGGAGTGGTTAAAGAAAAGGACCTTCCAACGTGGCCCGACGTAAAGATAAAGAAACACTTCCTTATTGTGAAACGTGGGAAGCGTTGTGCGCAATGAACAGTGTGGCGATCGGGAAACTTTATGCGCAATGGATAGTGCAGCGAATATTAGCGAATATTCCTCGAATGCTGACAGTGGCGGTAGGAGGCAAAGGGAGTTCAATTTTTTAAAGCAGGTGGCTGGCAGCAATGAAAAGCAGCATTATGAACATACCAGGAAAGGAACGCTTCGGGAGGTGATATTTACAAAAGGAAGTGTGGCGGATGGATTGGTAAATCCATTTCTGTTGCGGGCGGCTGCATTTCTGCCCGTTGGAATTTTATTTTCAAAAATCTTAAGTTGTGAATGATCTTAATTGCCGGAATGAATAACAGGGGTACTTTTAAGTTAAGAGATGATACTTCCACGGGCAAAAGTAAACAAAGCAATTTGGTCTTGCCGTCATTGAATTGGTTAAGTAGTTATAATTAGTTATTGATTCAGAATCTGTTGTCATGTGAGGCCTGAATGGCATTTGGACAGCGTGAGTGCATGAGAGCGTGAACGTGTATGTTGTCAGGTGTAGTTTCTTGTGGGATAGGTTGTCCTGTAATAGGGGTACTTCATTGAAGTTGTTGAAGCTTAAGAGCAGAGAACAAGGTTTATAGTTTTTAAACTGGATTTAGGTCTCAGGGGTGTTTGTATTTAGTCAACCAAGGGATTAAGAGATTTAATTGTGAGGTTATTTTAAGTAGGTTTAAAGTGGCATATTAGTAGGAAGTGATTGAGATATGCGTAGTAATAGTGTTTTCTGAAATGTTATTTGGTATTTATGTGGTAGGTACATTGGTATGAGAGGTCTCTTGCAAGTTGTAGTTAGCATGTTTGATAGGTGTGCATGGATGGTGTGTAAAAGTCGTGGCCTCTGTTACCTCTGTCAACAAATACTTGGTAATGATATGATGCAAAGGCAAGAATTGTGGTACAGTCATGTTTAACTAACACGCTTTTCCTTCCACAGATGGACATTTAGTGAAATATAGGTTGCATTGACAGCATTGCTAGAGCTTAGTGTATAGGATATAAAGTAAAGTTCTCTGCACTAATGTTTTTTTCACAGGTAGCACTCTTGAAAAGCAGTATTATTGAGACCTTATGTTATGCTAAAGTTAATAGTGATAACGGTTAAACAAAGTTTTATTGTGTGGTTATTTTGTCTAGAAACCATACACTGATTTATTATGATAAGCTGCAGTTTTATCAAAGTTATTGATGTTTGTGTGATGCTGGTGTGAATGAAGCGTGGTTTTCCCTAAAATGAGCTGTATTGTAGTGAGGAATACTTTCAACATGGGCAATTTAGGGGTAATGGTGTCACTAGTAGTGAAGTAGTTACCCGGGTATCTGGGATACTCAGTCTAGTTGGAGGTGGTGTGTGTTTAGGCACATACCGGTTTGCATTGTTGGGTGTGAGGGAGATGTGTGTGTGTGTTCTTTTGTGGGACGATGAAGTCAAGTTTAGGAAGAGAGGTATGGGTGCCTCTATGTGTAAAAGTATTAGTAAGGATGTTTGAGCAGTTGGGTGCCTTTTCTTCACTTGGTAGAAAGAGGAAGGGGCATTGATTATAATTGTGTCCCACTGCAGTGGGGGGACGATTTTGTAATATAGAATGAGACTAGCAGAATGTTCTCAGTTAGGAGTGATGATGCAAGTGCATTGGACGTGGGGTTGTTTGTGTGCGTGTTGTTTTTAGCCGTTATGGTTAAGTTATCTTCTTGTGTTTTATGTCCCTAAGGAAGGGAGATATGTAGGGATTTGGTATTATCCTGCATCTTAATGGAACCTTTAGTCAGTGTCTTTATTGACAATGGAGTGTTAAGGATTAGAATGTTTATGTGTGACTGGGGATCTATGTGAGTCAGTTGGGAGATGTAAGCCTACCTGGGAGGATGCAGGTGTATGTTGCCCTGAACCCAGATGTACTTGACATTATATGACTATCATAATGTACTGGAACTAAATAAAGAAGTTACTGGAACTTCACTTGAGGTCATGGTCATCTGTGGGGAACAAGGAGCTCTACACTGCTCCTATTCATTGATGAACATTCAAGGTTCCCAATCGTGAAGAGATCCTCATCCACAGCCTTTGCCCAAATCGCAGCTGTCTTTGACGAAGTCGTGAGCAATGGGGCATACCTGACGTCATCAAGTCAGACAATGGCCTGCCATTCTGCGGCCACGAGTTTGCAACATTCGCCAAACACTTGGGATTCAAGCACCAGAAAATAACACCTCGATGGCCGCAAGCCAACGGGATGGCTGAGAGATTCATGTATTTGATCAAAAAGACATTACAAAGAGCCAGACTGGAAAACGTCGACCCACACCAGGCCCTGTGCAGGATGCTTCGAGATTATTGTAACACGCCACATGAGGCCACGAATAGGACCCCGGCCGAACTCATGGTAAAGTTTAGTTTGGAATGTTCTAGTTTAGTTTATGTTGTGCAGAGAATAAAGAAAGACGTGCGCACAACCTGGGCGTGTCTGTCCTTCTTTCAGTGGCCAATTCGGGCCTAACAGGAGTCGCTCCATATAATCGTCTGCATCCGGTGTTTGGGGTCAAACGCTCCGACACCCTCCCTGACGCCCATCCTAAACACAAAACTGCTGTTAATGCTGGGCCAGGCAGTTGAGCACCTGGCGCAGCCAGTCTCTGAACTTCCCCAAGGGCTAATAACTGATTGAATATGGCTTCTAATAACAGGGCTTTGCTGTGCTGACACGAGAAATTGCAACCACCACCACACGCTGTGCCGCCTTGTGTGTTCCTGGGCCAAGTACTCTGGCTACCCTCTGTTTTCTTTCTGCCTTGCGAGGGGGCGACACTTTTCGGTGTGCATGAGAGATAAGCATTTGCTGCCCCAGCCCCATGGGGCTGTTGCAAAGTTGTTCCTGCTGCAGGGGGAGCTCGTGTGGAAAAAGACTGCTCCACCTGCGCAGGTACTACACGTAGGGGCCACGTTTTATGGCCCCATTTCCCCTTCCTGCATTCTCACTAAGAGAGAAGGCGGGGTCGGGGGTTCGGCCCCTCCACCATGTTATGCTTCGGCAACTGCAGCCTCTTCGGGGCCATGCCATGTGCTTCTCTGAAAGGCATTGCATTGCGCTTCAACTCAACATTTAGCAACAAGAACTGATTGCAAAGTTGTAGATGTCATGTGGCCAGCAGAGGGCGGGGACAAACCTGCACAGGAGCACAGCCATAAAAAGTAAACTGTGTTCTTAACCTTGCAGCACTTGTGAGCAAGTTTTCCTATGTGGAAAAATGTTTATCCTCTATTACATGAAATGAAGCACACCTCAGAGATAGTGTGAAGCC
Source organism: Ambystoma mexicanum (assembly GCF_040938575.1). Classification (NCBI taxonomy): domain Eukaryota; kingdom Metazoa; phylum Chordata; class Amphibia; order Caudata; family Ambystomatidae; genus Ambystoma; species Ambystoma mexicanum. The sequence goes on along the minus strand of NC_090921.1, from coordinate 764,006,368 downwards.
CCGTCTCACACATGGTTGCGTGTTCCTCAAGACGGAGAACTAGGACTGGCCCTCATGAAACTGAAACCCCATATCATCGCCTGAGGCCATACTCACTATATAGAAAATCTAAGTATGTATTTCACACACATGGGGCCCGATTCATGGAATATTTGTCTGCTTCAAAGTGAATTTGCAGTGCTGAAAAGTGACTTTTCACTGCCGACACAAACCCTGATGCCTGGAACCCTGCAAAGTGTATTTTTGCAGTGCAAAGTCAGTGCAAAGTCAGCGTATAGTCATTTTTGCAGTACAAAATTACTTTGCCCGGACTTTGCACAGCATAAATGCCAGTGACGACGAATGGAGCAGAGCAAAATGGAGGAGGCACCCCGATAACCCGGACAGTGTCCTCCTCTCCTCCGGTCCTCCCCCTCCTGGGAAGAAGGGGAGGCAGCGCCGGCCAAAAGCGCGGCAGAATTTGGGGAAAGCCCACGAAAGGGGAAAGCGCGGCAAGCATGGGGAAAGCCCGCGAAGGGCAAAACAAAAGAAAGGGGAGGGGCTACCACTTTATAACGGGCGGACTCCTTACTGCAGGCAGCATCCAGCCGCAGCAGAAGGACGCCCGCCCGCCTATGCAGAAAGAGGACTTTGTTTTCCACCCACCCACCCTACGAACAGAACAAGTAGAGAAGCCTGGTCGTCGACATTGCAGGACGACAAGGAGGTGTTTGGCCGAACAAACACAAGAGACAGACTCCGGGTGAGCCAGGAGAAAGCCAGAAGGGTCTTCCCTCTTCTCAGACCAGCGCCCCTTGGGAGCCTAAGCGGCAGGGACGTCTGGGGGGAACAACAAGGGCTCAGCTTCCCCCAAGGACACGGCACTCTCCCCGCCCCGGAGCGCCTGCAGGGGCAGGAGAGGCTCAGACGCAAAGGTTGGGAGAGTGGGGCCTATTCTGGACTCTTGGGGAAGGAAAGGGGGAAGCAGGTTATTTGGACACAGAGCAGTCGCCGCATCCTCTGAGTGTTTTCCACTAATGTGTTCAGTATGGTTTATGATATTGTGGAAATAAATCTGCGGCCTCCTTATGCCAAAAAACAAAGCAAGACTCATTCTACATTTTCTGGGGGGGAGAAAGGGAATGAGCTATTGCTACGTGCTCGGTCCAAAATGGACGGATGCCGGGGTTATACTCTTTGCATGGTTCAATGAATCAGGGTTTGTGTCGGCAGCGCAAACAAACTTTTCTCAGGGTTTGTGTCGGCAGCACAAACAAACTTTTCAGCAGTGCAAAGCCACTGTGAACCAGGCAAATATTCCATGAATCGGGCCAAAGTGTTAATTGATTTAATAAATGAAGTATTCATAGTGTGTGGGGGGTCTACACTGCTGCTGTGTGCACCATACCCGCTATTTGGCCAAATCGAATATCTGCCCCAATGCCTTACAGGTGGAATTTAGTTGCTTCAGTTTACTACAACACAGTCACAGCGTCACGGCACACACAAGTGTATGTAGCAGCACAAATAGACATGCATTTTGCAGAAAAAAACATGCATTCCCTTCAGTCAGAACTGACAATTAGAAATCGTCCCACATTGTATATTTTTAAACTTCTAAAAGTGGGGAATAAAATGTGCGATTCAGGGAGTGTGTAGTTTTTATATTTCAAATGTAATGTGGTATGCTTTTAAGTGAGTGCGTAAGGCTTATAGTTAAGCTTCAGGGTAGAGTTTCTTCAATATGGTTGTCAGAATGGTGTTTCTGGTCATGAAAGTTCGCTCCATTTGCCAAAATGCCATGCAAGGCCTCGCGTTCTCTCACATTGTCCTTCAGGGCGTTGGTACTTTTGTTTACAGTCATAGAATGCAGCATGATGGCGCGCTTTCACGCACAGGCTTCACAGACACTTTGGTATTCCCACAACAAGCCACTGAATTCAGTCCCCGAGCTTCCTTTATCTCACAGTCTTTATGGGCAGTGGTAGCTGGTAAATTGGCTCATTGATGGGACGTTAATAAAAAAATGGTTGCCCCGAATATGCAGAGGCAGCCCAACTCAACAAACAGAGATTTACGGAGTCCTCCCACTGAGAATCGTTTTTTAATAATGGGTTAAAATGGAGCATTTTACAACAGACCTTAATTGAAAAATTGGGTAAAAAGCACAGTTTCAATCAGTTTTATATGGTAGCACATGAACAAATCCAATAGATGCAACGCATGAACAGTGCACAGGAGCATGTTTTAAAACATTTTGATGATATCTTTACCCACAATATTTTCATGTGGCTGTGCCCATAGATAACCAGGCACGCTACACCAATATATGCCAATATATGATAACTTACTCGTGTCGGTTTGGTCAGCCAGTAAAACAAGACATGACACAGGAAAAAGATATGTTTCAGATTATCTGTACAAATGTAGACCAGTGTAGCCACATAATATCACTCTTTATGTTTGCGTTCTGCTTGATATGCCATGCCACATTGAGAAAGCATATCCAGATTCATGCCACCAAAGTAGGACAGTCTAGCCATATAATAACACTTATCATGTTTCTTTTACCTTTGAGGCCAAGTAAAGAATGACATGCCACAGGAAGATAATATAAATAGACTAGTGCCACCACAGTAGGCCAGTCTAGCTACTTAATAACACTTATTTATGCTTTACCCTTGATGCACAACAAAGAATTCCATGCAGCATAGAATTATTTACAGTGATTCAAGGGTAAAGTAAGGAATGCTGGCAGAAGCCTCCCAACCCCCTAAATTAAGCAGCCCACTCCCCCTTCATGCACTTAGGCACACACACTCAATCACATGCATTCATACGACATATGCACTCTCATTCCACCGGACTTTCATACAGCATTCAGACAACTCCTTGCATGCATGCATACATAAAAACACAAACACAAACATACACAGGCGCATACATGCAAACACATTACACACATATAAATCATACATCACTTGCCTGCTCGGACCCTCTGCAGGCCACACAATGCCAGCACAAATGACCACATGGATCGCCCTTCTTCTCAGCAGCGTGAAGAGGACCCCTCTCCGGTCAGTGGGTGTGTCTATGCTGTTATCCCAGTAATGAGAAGCAGTGGGCCATATTTCACATGCCCCACCGGCCCCTCATTATGAGTACCTATACTTTGTAGAGCACAAAGGACTCCATATTGCAAAAATCCTCCTCGTACGACTTCTCCTTACATTGCAGAATTTGCACCAGGCTCCCATTGTCAATGGCTTTTTTGACTTCTCAGGGCACACCGTTGTCTTCTCACAATATCAGTAATTTTTTGCCAGCTGTCACAAGACCTCTCGAGGATCTCACGCTGCCATCTCCAGCGTCGCTGCCACTGCATTTGAGGCTCCAAATTTCTTCATCAGCCTGGGCCTTCAGATGCAGTCTTCCACCTTGGATCAGCCCAAGCAAAGTCAGATCACCTCCTGCTCTCAGCACTGTATGGGCCTTCTTTCCTCCAGTCTTCAGCAACAGCCTCCTCTTTGTTTCCTCTTCGGGTCACTTCAGCTCTCCCCCTCCACTGTATCTTCCCCGGGAGTTCATGGCCTGTTCCCACCGGTCCACTGGTTGTCACTCCTCCTCAATCTCCAGCACTCTCATTCTCCGACTGGTAACCCATCCCGGACTGGCGTTCTAACGCAGTTCCGGTGATTTCTTTATTTCCCGGGTGTCACGTGACCCGGAAGTATCTGGGCACGTGACACCACAGTAGCCATATATCCCAGGGAGGGCAAGTTATAAACCCTCATGCTTTCATCCTGGACCTCACTGCCCCCCTCTGCGCAGCTGTTTGGTCAGCTATTAGCGTTCTCCGTTCTACGGGTTCACCGAGGGGGGCTTACCAGGCTTTTGCTTCCAACCGGGCCTGACTGTAAAAGATGAGTCCTTTCTTATTCTCATTTGTGACACTACAAGCAGGCCCTTCGTCACACTGCGAAAGACAGAACGGGCGCTAGTACAGAAATGAATACACAAAACGAATTAATACATTGTAAAGATGTGCCACTAGCAGGCTAATGTGATTGGTAAAAGAGGCTGTGTTTGTGCACGAAGTGTGTATTTGTTGGTGCTACAGAATCTGGATTTTTGGGAGAACTGCAATGGAGCTGACGACGGAAAAATCAGCCCAAGATGGAGGAGGCAGCAGGGTAACCCCTGCGGGGTCATGCCGCCAGGACCTGGGACCCTCCCCTTGGGGTCAAAAGGCGAGAGGCGGAACGGCGCCAAAAGGCCTAATGGCCCAAAAGCCCGCGAACGGCTGAGTAAGGCGGAGAAAGGTGACAGGGGCAGAAGTGTCCCAGAGCAGGCCCGCCCTGGTTAAGGCGGAGCGAGATGGAAAGGTGGCGGGTGGCAGGGGCAGGAGTGTCCCGGAGCAGGCCCACCGTGGTTAAGGTGGAGCAAGATGGAAAGATGGTAGAGGCAGAAGTGTCCCGGAGCAGGCCCGCCCTGGTTAAGGCGGAGCAAGGTGGAAAGGTGGCAGGGGCAGAAGTGTCCCGGAGCAGGCACACCCTGGTTAAGGTGGAGCAAGATGGAAAGGTGGTAGGGGCAGAAGTGTCCCCGAGCAAGCATGGCCGGAAGACATCAAGAAATTGGGGAGATGGTCTTCAGGATGTTACAAACGATATATCAGGCTCGCAAAAATATAAGTTAACCATGCCGTTGCCTCCTTTTATCATTTCACAGCAGCACAAGGAAGGAGGAAACGTACCGTGTAGGTAGTGGGGTACTCATTCATCTCAAAGGCTAAGGCGAGCTGGACTCAGCAGCAGGAGGCGCTGACGGCCGGCGAGTTCAAGAGTGAGTGGCACGGGGTGCCAGGGATGAAGTGGGCTCAGTTAGAGGGGCAACTAGGGAAATTGCTGAGTAAGCGGCAGAAGCCAGAGGTGTTGGTAATACACTTGGGAGGGAACGACCTGACTAGCCTGAGGAGGGGTGTCTGGCTGAGGGGCATTACGAGCTCATTGCAGGAAATCACAGCACAGTTGGTCGAAACTGAAATTGGATGGTCGGAAGGTATTCCCTGGGCGCAATGGAAGGGGGCAGAAAGCCATGCAGCAGTTGAGAAGTCAAGGAGGAAGCTGAACGGGGCCGTTGCAAAATTCTGCAAGGGCAGGGGTTTCCATCAGATCAGGCATGGCTTGATTGATGGGAAAACACCCGAGTACTTCCTAACGGATGGAGTATACTTGTCCACGAAGGGAACGGAGCTCTTTTTCTGGGACATTTCTACCAAATTACTGGAATTGTGAGAAGGAGACAGGAAGGAGGGGAACCACAGTGGGCGCGAACCCACTCAGTGGCGTGGCGGTGTTTGGGCAACCAAGCACAAATGATAGACTCTGGACGAGCCAGAAGGAAACGGAATGGGTCTTCGCTCTTCCGGACCAGCGCCTCTTGCATCTTTTTTCTGTTCCACCATAGCACAGTAAGATTTTATACATGGATGTACTTTATATAATATAATGCATAGAAAATAGAACACAGTAATATATATTTACGTGAAAGGATGTATGCCACCCACACGCCCGCAAAAGAAGGTGTACTTTTACAGGTATTCACTAAAGTTCACAGTTGTCCCAGAAAGTTCTGTTTGGATTATGGAATCTGTGGTAGAAACATATTTTTGTGTAAGGAAAAAGCTTGAAAACATGTATGCAAAATGTTTTTTCCCCCTGTCTAAATGATGTATACACCATGTCACATCACCTGTACTGGTCCAAATCCGGTATGTAACCTACACATTGTTCAACAGTTGTAAGTTAATGATGTATTTATGAAGACGGTAGAATCAGGCTCAAGTGTAAGCCCTGACTGGAGTAATTTACGCTTAAAACAAGATGTTTGTGTGTGCAACAGGCAAATCAAAGGTTTTAATTGGGAGTAGGCAAAGTTCAAATCGTGCAGGGAGATTTGGGTGAACTTCTAATGTCTTCACTTAAAACGATGTATGTCCTCCTTCAGTATGAAATATGTGACCCTCATATCCCAGGAAAACACATTTTCCCCCAGGATCTCTTTGAAAAGCTTGATAAATAAAACAAGTTAGAATGCCTAATGCTTTATTTCTATGGGGGTCACTCCGAGGTTGGAGGTAAGGGATTACCAGCGCCTGTAAGGGCACCGATGGCGGTAATCCCTTACCTCTGTATTCCGAGTTCCATTTGCGGGTCCCTCTTAACCTCCTGCTTTTAGCAGGAGTAAATTACGGGACCCGCAAAGTGACCTTGGAGTAAATTACGGGACCGTAATTTACGGTGCCGTAATTACCTCCTTCCCCATTCCCATTGAGCCCTATGGGGGCAGAAATGGGGATGGGGAAGGGCTATGGTGAATGGGGAATTACCGGTCCATCCAACCTTGCAATGGACCGGAAATTACTCCATTCACCATGCCGGTATTCCATGGAGTAAATAGCTGCCATTGCTATTGTAATAGATGTAAACAATAGTTGCCATGGTGTAGTCCTAACTCAGAATGAGGGCCTATGTGTTCTTACTTTTCCATGGGATTTGGTATGCGCACAATGAGGACAAGCGATAGTTAGATGTTTGCCGTACAAAAGGGACAGTTCTGTAGTGACTTCTTCCAAGATTTTGCCAATAAAAGGGACATTCGTAGTGGGCCAGTACATGACGAGGTAGTCCTTTAAAAATTTCCTTCAACCTAAGCTACACAAAATATATCAGAAGGGCCAGTGAGAAAAAGATCTCATTATTAAGAAATACACAATATGGGCAGTTAGCGAACCACTGGAGTGGACACGCACGATGCTACCTCCTCACTTACACTTATGCTCATTGAGACATCTTTCAACTTGGAGGACTAACTTGCTAACAGCATCCCTGTGGTGCCCTAGTATTGCTTTGGATCTGTAGCATGCTGGTTAAATCATTTTAGCATTCTGGTACGATTTTGTTTTGTTTTATGCCGATGCAAATACTTTCAGTCCAGCCTGAAAAAGGTTGCTCGGACTTACTCTTCTCCTAAACCTGAAGAGAATTGTTTGATTCACAAAGAAGTTACTATGAGTAACTCAGGCGTAATTCTAGCCATTCAGGAGCAAGTCAGAGTAAGTAACCTCTTTGCAGATGAAACAGGCCTCTCCTGGTTTCAGTTGGGAGTAAGCCAGAATTACTCATGCTAACCACGTTTTTAATCTGCCCCTTGGAGTGGGCAGATTCACTTTTTTGAATCAGCCCCTTTGCCCCACAGAACGAGGGCAGGGGACATGCCAGGGCAGTCATTGTTACGGATGAAAGCACTTCACAATTTTCAACCTGAGGCACTTTCATGTGCGGCATCTCCCGTTCTCCTACACCTGTTCCTCACTGTTGGACCACACACAGGGGAATTGGGTCTTTTCAGACCACTGGCAACAGTACTGTACCTGGAATAGAAACCCTCATGCTTGGCATGAGTGGGTCTGTTTACATATTTCCACTTCTTAAAGAACTAGCATTTACAATGAGGGGGCTCCTAAGGCTCATTGTTGCAGATTTGCTCACTGGCCTCATGTTTGTTGAGGGTTGACCCCATGACCCGAATGGGATCAGTATGTCAATGCATATCTTTCTGTTTGAAACATACGGGTTGGTGTGGATGGAGCAGATGGCTTTGGGTTCCTTGTACAAAGAGCCGAACTCTTCCCCTGCACACAAATCCCTGCTCATAACGGGTTAGGAAGATTCCATCGCTGGATTTTCCATCATGGGAGAATTCATCACATTTTGACCATTGCATTTTGATGCACATATATGTGTGAGGTGGGTTAGGGTAATTATAAAGGTAGGGTGGCTGCATGGGAGGGGGAGTCACATAAAACCCTGATAACTAGGGATTTGCGTGCAGCAGAGCGTGGGCACAAGATCAGTGCTCTCTTTTCACCCTGAACTCGTGGACCTTTGCGAGTTGGTGCAACAACATGTACCTCAGAATCCTCATGAAAATGGATACTAAGAAATATTAGCACCCAACCATGCTTATGTTTTTATTTCTCAAAATATCGCTTGATGAACCATAACCCCAAAGTGAGTAGGGTTACTAATGTTACATGGCGTACTGTTTGTGGGGAGGTGCTATTCAGAGCTTTCGCATATTGACTGAAACAGCCATACGGATCTGCCTGGCTATCTATGCACCCGCCAGCATTGTGAATCTATTCGTCTGTTGATGTTGGGATTGGCAAGCCATTCACTTAAAGCATACTCTCAAAAGTTCCAAAGTGAACAACGTTTTAAAAATAGGAGATTATTATATCTAAAATATAAATATATTTTTGAAATGTTCTTTAAATACACCCGAAATAAATACTGTGAAGCAGTCCAAACTCAATGGGCCTGATTCATGGAATATGTAGCACGGTGCATTGTGACTTTGCACTAGTGCAAAGGGACTTGCCTTACAAAAAGGCACTTTGCACAGTTCTGTGAATCAGGTTGTTTGTTGGCAGTGAAAAGTCACTTTGCATCGGTGAATAAAATTCCATGAATCAGTCCCAATGTGTTTAACATTTCGTTCATCTTTCATTAGCTGTAAATAAAGATAAATGGGCGGCGTTTTTTAATGAGGAGTAATCCTAAACTCACCAACGTTATCCCTGTAACTTCAATTTGAAAACTTCACTCATCCCTTCTGCATAAGCGGAATTTCAACTTATATACATTAGTTCTCCCTTAGTTGACCTCTGTGGCCTAGAAATGATTCAAAAGATGTAAACAATATCTTCGAAAATTCCTCTCTTTACCTGGGAATATCCAACCCCTTGCTCAAGTTAGGGTTAGTAGTTGTGTGTGTGTGTGTGTGTTTGCGCGCGCGCATGCGTTTGCATGCGTGTAAACTCTTGGTGGTGCTTTCTTCCTGGTTTAAGCAGGTGCAACAGTACATTCAGTTGGCCAACTATCCCCGCTGTGGTGAACCATTCCTCAATTTAGTCGTGAAGAGGGAAAATCCGAGCAGACCCTTAGTCCCGGACAACACCTTTACTGGAAGAAGCACCAGCAAAACATGGCCGTCGAGCCTATGAACTTATGCCGATCCCCACTGCCCCAACCGTGGACAACTACAGCGAAAGGTACTCTACCGGCCGACTATATGCTCCCGCTACAACGCAAACTCTGCCTAGAGTGGACGAAGAAACACAGGACAGAGCTAGAGACAACCGCATAGACCAACTTGACTAAAGACATCGAACCTAAGCTGCTATGCTGCAGGTCGTTAAAGACATCTCGACGACATAGCTCAGTTAGAGACGAAGCATACGCGCAGTCCACGCAACTGACACACACACAAACTCACACCACTCTACATGAAGAACACGTACAGTTTGTGAGATAGAGGACTGTGACACATATACACTATCAGCATGTTTATTATTTTGTCATTAGGCTCGCTATCGCACCTCAGAAACGCAAGAAGCAAAGAAGAGATTGTGTATATGCTTGCCGATGCTTACTTGCAACTAAAACTATGGGGGGACAGGAGCACTCAAGGGACCTGACCGACCGCAAACCTCCACTAACCTATGGATACTATGAGAGCTCCATAAGCCAAGCCAGAGCACGCCTTAGGAGAATACAGTAGGCTGCGGTGGTCTCAGGAAAATTCCAAAGCACAAGGTGCTGTGGTAGCAGAATAACCCCTGCCGTGAGCAGCAGACTGCCAAGGACACCATGTGGCGAAGCGACATTCCATGTTGTGTGCCAAGGTGACATTGGCCGCAACAGCAATCATTCCCTGTAAATTACATACTAATTCGAAGCAATTGAGCCTGCAAGAGTGGTCTCCGACCATGTGACCCGGCCAAGCTGTGAACAGCCCCACGGCTGGACAGCGACTTGCAACATAAGTGTTACCACCAGATACCTTGCACGATGGCAATGGAGCACTCTCATGGCATTAGTCGTCTTCACACTATTGTAATACGCAGACACATAGTTGCAATTGGGTGGACACTGTAGACATGTACTAGGAACAGGTGTCTTGCGGGCTGGGAACAATATTTGTCCCAGACTTGGGGGCCCGCAGCCTGACCAATCAGGACCTTGGGTTGTGGTGGTAAATACCGAGGGTTGCCAACCAATCACCAGACTTCCTTACTGTAACTATTTTGATGTAGCAACTTTCGGGGATGATCCAAGTACACCACCTGACACAGCAACGTCCAATGGTGAAACTCACCTATAGGGTCCTATACTGGACCCACCACTCCAGGTTCAATCCTGGGCCTCGATAGGTTTAGGAGGGAGTTTGCTGAGTGACAAAGGTTATAACGTCACAAGTGTATAAAACTGGCCTTCGAGCCAGACTGCAGCGATATGTGCCTGAATGTCGTTCATGCATATGACCCCTATGCGTTTTGTATAATAAACCACAGTTATCTTTACCCCTTGTGTGGACCTTGACTTCTTGGGACCAGGGAAGGAGTTAGGGCCTTCCGTGAGCTCGGAGTCTGGGGACCCTTGGCACGGCTCTGCCAGCCCCAGTAATTACCCTAAGAAGTTGGAGGCCCCAGCGAGATCGTTTGTGATGTCAGCTTGGCCAAGTGCTGCCTCCACTGCTGTCATACCTCGGAGGACTGCAGGACCCTCGCGGGAATTGCGAGATAACCAACCTGCTCAACCGGAAGAATTCGTAGTCGGGAGCCGACTTCAAAATTGTCCCACCCGCGATTGGCGAGTTGTCCACGCAGTCCAGAGGGGGCAAGGCGAGCAAAAGGAGGGGAGTTAGCGGCCGAGCGGGGCCGGCGGGCGTGTAACAACGTAAGTTTGGTCCGCGCAATGAGCAACCCAATTTGTGTGGGTGGGAGAGGGATGTGCAAATCGGGGAAGAAGGGAATGTGAACTTGCATTGTGAATTGGTGTTAAGGCGTCTAGTGTTTAGCGTGTATTCAGGTTGCATAGCAACAAGTTCCTGTGTTGTGTAGGATTGGTCGCTCAACGCGTTTGGATCGTAAATGAAATGTAGACTTAGCGGATCCCTATAAGTTGGCCGTTTTAGTTCAGCGAGTAGATGAAGTATTCCCATAGCGATTAGCTGAGGCTATCTAGTATGGAAGGTGAATTAGCTGGTTAAATCTCCCCAGTGAGAGATGTATCATCCATTAGGTGACGCAGCGGGTGCAGTCTAATCACATAGAGATAAGAGGTTGAAAACGGATACTCCACTCCTGGGAGGTGGGAAGACAGCTGTGGGGATTTTTGTGGGTGGGAATGAAATAATGCATTGTTGTTCTTTCAGTGCGCAAAATATTTTTCTCTTATGTGAACCTTAGTCTGGTGATGTCATGCATAGGCCATTGCATAGGACCTTGCATTGTGGATCGGTGGAGGATTAGCAAGCAGGTATTTCTCGGGTTGCCAGACAGGTGAACGAGCGGAAGTGCACGGACGGCGCCTGCACACGATTGAGGTGGTATGCCAAGCTACGGCAGCTCTGGTGAAGGCGCGGTGGTACGAGAGTATGCCGCATAAAGTGCAGTGCTGCAGTGGCTCGTAAAGAGAAAAAGGAGAAGGAAACAGTATACATTGCATTGTATAACATACACATTTCTTTTTCCTTACATTGACAGCGGAGTGTCGAAACCCTCAATTAGAGGTCAGGTAAAATACAAACTGGTTTTGTTCCTCACAGGAAGGTAACGGGGAAAATGTATAGTGGTTCAGGAATGGTGTTAACCCCTATTCAGCACATGCACCTAACTTTGCCCCTCTATAAAGATAAACTAATTAAATACAGTGTACACTGGTCCAAGAGTACAGAAGGAAATGTAATCTGACCATGGCCGCCTAACAGCAGTTTCTCCCCAGACGTGCTGCAATCGCTACTAACCCACCTACAGAACACATACAAGGGGAAGAAGTTAGCTAACTGTATGTAGATATACGACTTATGGCGTATGTTCCAAGCGGTCATGGATGATGAGCTTGCGGGGGGTGAAGAAGGAGGGCATGGACTCATGTGTGCCACCTCCCACACTGCCCAGCGTCACCTCCGACATTTTAGAGGAGGAGGAGGAGGAGGAGGAGAAAGGCTTATACCCATTATGGGACATAGACGAAGTAAGGGAGCCCTGAGAATTAAAAGCAGCAGAAGGGTATTCAAATCCCACGTATAAGCTACCCCCATATGCCCTAAAAGTGCACGCCCCAGACATCCCACAGCATGGGAAGGGGGAGGAGGCTGACAGCTCAGGACTGCAGCGTGCTAAAATAGAATTTGCAGGGATAGGCCAGGACGAGTGGGTGGTGGCCCAGGTGCTGCTGAAGTTACAAGGGATCACAACAGGGTAGGCAGAAGGTGCTGCAAAGACAATGGAGAGGTTGGAACTGGGACAGGGGTGTAGGGGAAAATGACGCATGTGGTAAGTAAAGAGTAGCAGCAGGAAGATGCGGGGAAGAGGTTGGAAGGGGAAAGGAGGGAGCGAAAAGAAACGATAATAAGGGGATTGGAATCACAGGAATCACAGGAACAAGAATGGAAGGGGCAGTCGGCACTGATGGAAAGGGAATGGGAAGAGGCAGCTGAGAGGGAGACAGAGAGAATAAAGCAGATTGCAGAAATGGAGGAGGTGGAGAAGGAAATAGAGAGGAAAGGAAGAGAAGACGCAGAGAGGGAGATGGCATTCTGGAGGAAAAATATACTACTGCAACAGACACGTAAGTACGCAGAGGGGAAATTAAAGGAGTTGAGGTTGGCACGAATAACAAGGGAACGTAACGAGAGTGACGAAAGGAACGGGCACTCACAAGGGTTAGAGAGGCAATCAAGGAGGAATTAGAGAGGAAGAAACGAGATGAAAAGTGGCGGGTAGAGCAACAGGATGGGAAGGTCCCTCACGCGGGTACATCCAAGGTACACTCGGTAAGCAGCGAGAGGATGCACTCGGGGGTACGGGAGGAGATTACATGCTGGTCTGTGAATATCGATCTTGAAACGGTGTCTGTACGTTATCCACACGCATGCAAATTGACATTCTCTGACAGATTTTGTAGCGATGAGGAAGATGAGAGCAGAGACGACAAACTAACTGACGAAGAAAGAGAAGGGCATAATAAACTGTACATAACACGAACAGGCACGGGAATGTTATGAGAATGTAAAACACAAGAAGAGAGAGATGGGGAAAAGTACGTAGACAGCACAACTCAAGACACAACTGAAAGGGTGGTCCCGCAGGCACCTTATACAAGCAGACTCGGGGACCTCCCAGGGCATAGAAGAGATGAGGTGATGGTAACACAAACGAGGGGGCACTCATGCTTACAGGGTGGGCTCACTGGACATAAATGCAGAATCAGAGGATGAGAGGGGGCCCATTCAGATACGACAGGATAGACGTAAACCAGAAGAGAGGGCTGCATACTCCCAGATGCCCCTATTAGAGAGGGGTGGGACAAGGCCACAGTATACACCATGGAAACACACAGATAAGGAAAATATCAAATTGAGGCTACCCTCCTTAGGTGGAGGGACGGGGAAATGGATATATGAAATGGAGAAGCTGACAGCGGGACACAGATTGGCGGTGGGCGATGGAATGGTCCCCATATTAGGTGATGCTGCGGATGACATTTGAAAGAGGGCACGGTTCCCGAGTGTGACCACCCACAACACCGCACACGACACAGCACTATTCGCAAATTGCAGACATGCAGTGTGGCAGGCATTGCAGACACAATATCCCGACATGTCAGACATAGGAGCGATCACGTCACGCAAGATGCATGACAACGAAGATCCCGTTAGTTGTATTCAAGAGATTCAAGAGCTTTGTTGCCTTGAAACTCAGGAGCCACGGGATAAAATGATAGCTATCTGTTATCACATCTTGATAGAAGTGTTAGAAGAGCCGGTACAGAGACAACTGAAGAAATTGGTGGGGATGGAGGCTAAAGCATGGTCAGAGATACAACTCACAAAAGTACACCACTGCAGGCTATGGCAAGACAAAATGAAGCAAAAGGCTGAGGATAGGAAAGCAGATAAAGCAAAGTGAGTCCAAAAGAAACTGTCTAAATATGCCCTGGAAGGGGCGCTCATAAGTAGCCCAGCCCGCACTGCAGCTGCAGTATAAGTCTATGCAGCAATTCATACCCCAAATGGGAGGAGGGTATATGGGGATGAGTGGTTATCCACCACACTATAGGGGAAGAGGAGTATTCCAGAGAGAACAAGCGGGTGGAGGATTCAGGGGTGACCCACAAGGACAAGGGGAAGGAGGAGAAGGGTTTCCATGGCCAGCGCGAGAGCCACAACAGTGCTGGATCTGTGGGCAACTAGGGCATACCTCCCGTACGTGCAGAAGTTGGGGGATGCAACCAGGGTGGGGCGAGCAAGGGACACAGAGCTACCAGGGTGGACAGAATGGGTATTATATGCACACACATGGGACAGCCACACAACGCGCCACAACAAAACTTACATCAGCCCCATGTGCAGCAACAGACAATACCAGTAAACCAGCACATAAAAGCACCACAAACACAACAGCCACAACTACAACATATGGCAGCACCACAGTCCCAAAATGCACAACTAGTGCAACAGCTGACCCAAATAAAGGACGACTCCCCACAGCCTATGGACACAGCAGAAATGGTACCGTGACAAAAATGGGTGGGGTGACACTGGTAGGACATAACCCCTACACTGGGAATGGACAATCCTTGTACCCACAATAGGACAGTCCACAGACAAACTTGTTGTGTCCATCCTATCAGTCACACCTAATCCTGCAGAGGAACCTTGTATACCAGTGGCTATAGGTGACAGAAAATGTTCCTTTCTGGTTGACACTGGGGAGACTAGGTCATGCGTACGGGAGGGGAAATATAAACTGTCAGCCGATGCCATGAACACTCAAGGATTCTCTGGTGCTCGAGAAGTGGTTCCTTTTACTGATAACATCTCCTTATTGATAGGAGATCATGACTTGTCACTACCCCTACTTTACTCCAAGCAGGCACCTGTAAACATATTGGGACGTGACATAATGAGCAGACTGAACATGACCATCTCCTTCACAGACAAGCGCATCATTTGCTCCACACCAGGCATTCACATGCTCACGGCTAGACAGATGCTCCAGGCATATTGTGGGCAACGTGTACAGAGGGGGGAACCTATTGACCCAGAGGTTTTCCAGTACGGGACAGACATGGCTCTTGCATGGCTGCCCAGGATTGCAGGGAAGGTTTGGAGGAGGCCCAGTGAGTACCTCTTTAGGCCAGAGACACCAGCTGACGAAAAGGAAGGCACCTTTGTATCAATTGATATCGAGGGGATTGTGGCACGAGACAATTGGGTCGCTGTACACGCACTGGATGACGAAGGGAAGGCATGGAGGGCAATAATGTCACTGGTGGAAAGGTGTAGGCTAACACAAGTATCAGATGCAGAATTGTTCTCCCAAGCAAAAGGGAACAGTGAGATAATGTTGGGAATGAGTGTGTATGTCTGGCTACGCATAATTTACAGGAAGGTGGCACAGAAAATGGCAATGGCCTTAGAGGCCCCACCTTCCTACCGCGAGGAGAATCTAGCAAAGGTACCCGAGACCACCAGTCCGTATGACGTCGGGTGCATAAAAAGCATAGGGGGAATGAAGATAAAACTGAAACCAGGAGCAATCCTACCAAGGGCCCGACAATACCCCCTGAACAAAGAAGCAAATTAAGGCATCTATGAGACAATCAGTGCCCTTATAGACATGGGCATTCTGGTACCATCAGAGTCTCCGTGCAAAACTGCGGTGTACCCCATTCGCAAGGTGAATGGGGGTCATGGCATTTCATACAAGACTTAAGGCCTCTTAACAGCATCATAGAAGCAGAATACCCATTAGCAGTTAACGCCGCAACAATCCTATGTGGCATTCCGGTTGAAGCTACATGCTTCACGGTGATCAACCTCAAAAACGTGTTTTTCGCAATACCCCTACACCCAGATTCACAAGATCTAACAAGCTTCATATACCGCAACCAGACATGGAGACACACCAGGTTACCACAAGGGTATTGCGAATCACCTTCCATCTTCAACAGAATAATACAGATGGACTTGGCCAACGTACAGACAAAAGGCACGGTGCTGCAATATGTGGATGATATCCTCATCTGCAGTATCACTGAGGAAGAGTGTAGGGAGCACTCAATACACATGCTTACCATACTGGTGGAGAAAGGATGCAAGATGGACACAGCCAAGCTGCAGTACTGCCAGAGAAAAGTGCTGTACCTCAGCCAAGTCATTTCACAAGACAGTAAACACATAACACCTAGCAGGACACAAACAATACTTGACATGCCCCAGCTGAAAACAGTAAGGGAACTGCAGCAATTCCTGGGATTATGTAACTATTGCAGGACATGGGTCTTTGATTACAGCACATATACATGTCAGCTTCTCGCAGCATTAAAAGAGTCGCAAAGGAACAACAAACAGTTGTGTTGGACCATGGAAATGACAGAGGCATTCAGCGAGCTCAAAGAAGCAATTTCCACAGCTCCTGTTTTAGGGACACCAGACTATAAAAAAGAATGTTTCCTGTTCTCACACTCTGATGGGTTGGCCATGAAAGCAATGCTGACACAAAAAAACAAGCATGGGTCACAAACCAATAATATACTATAGTGGACAATTAGGTGCAGTAATATTAGGACATTTCCTGTGCGAACAGCATTTGGCTGCTGCATCATTCGCGGTAGAAAAAGCATCACCAATAACTATGGGGTGCTCCACGACCCTTTATGTGGAACATGCCCTATTTGAAATCCTGCATAAGCCAAAAACAACACTAACAACACAAAGAGCAACAGGGTATGAAATTATATTGTCACGACCCGAATTAAAAATAGTGCGGTGTACAAATGTGAACACAGCACAATTCCTGGAAGAAGGGTACAAAGAGGAAGAACATGGTCATGATTGTACGCAGGCTATTGAGATATATATGTAAACACTGAAGGTGGAGGAAGATGCGCTTGAGGGGGGAGAGGTACTGTACATTGATGGATCATCAACGATTGATCAGGGCGATGGTATCAGGAGAACAGGCGCGGCAGTGGCCAGGCTGAGGGAAGGCTGGACCAGCGAGATGGTGAGGAGTGTTCGAATACCCCCGCATTATTCAGCACAGGCAGCAGAATTAGTCACTCTCATACTGGTGCTGAGGGAATGTGAAGGGAAAAGTGTTACCATCTACTCCGATAGTGCCTAGGTTACATCAACAGTGCACTCTGGGCTAGCAAGATGGTTAAGATGAGGATTCAGGAGGGCAGATGGCAGAGATTTTTGGCAAAGAGATAGATGACTATGGGAATTCACTTGTTTCTAGTGCCTCTTTTATCTCTCGACAGATCCAGCGGAGACAAGGGAGAGCAGAGGATGATGCGCAAGAAGACGACAGCATCCAGGATTCGACAATAGAGTCACCTATTAAAGTGGGGGATGAGTCCTCCTCAAGAATGTTGTAAGGCCCTAGAATGCACCCAGTTTCACGAGACGCCGCATCGTGGAAGCAGTAACATAAGGGCAGTGAAACTCAAAGGTCGGTCAGTCTGGAATCACTTGCAGGATATAAAATCCTACAAGGCATTGACCCCGCCCCAAAATGTTTCCAGAGAAACTGATAATGCCAACAACACAGAAATAGACAACGCCCCAGGCAGAGGTGATGCCCCAACCCTAAGCACTGTAGATACTGATGATTCCCTAACCGTAGGCAGCCCAGAATGCAACGGTCATCTAATGATCAGACACCCACAAGCCCCTGATATCCCCACTGCTATCTTGATCTAAATTGACAAATAAGACGAACATTGTCCCAGTACTAAGAGACTACAACTACCAAGAAATGTGCAACGTCTTTCCATTGTGTCAAGTACCTCTAATGAAAGTTACCCAATGCTAAATTAGAAATGAACATACAGCACACACAATCTGATTAGGAACATTTTGTTAACACGTTTTCAATGCTCTCTCTCTCTTTTCTCTAGCACATGCAGGTTGTTGCGACTGTGATTGTTGATGTATAAGTAGTCTAGGATAAGGTTACAGGATATTAGATGTTGCCTCCTATTGACTACCCTGAAGCATTGTCTCATCAATATATTCATGCTATACATAGGGCCGCCCACAATAGACCACGGCTGCCACAAATTTATTATTACACATTCATTGAGTATCTAGCACAAACCTACCCACAACTTCACTATATTATACCAACCCTTACACACTGATCAATACGGAAAATATGGGAGGAGATGTTTGCATGGGCATTTAATGATTACCTGGTATGCAGAGCTTAAAACTCTAACAAGTATCTACCCAATAACGCTTTTTATCATGATTTTCAGGCAGGCAACTTTATCATCTCATCAGCTACAAGATAAGCGAAAGGAAAGGTAAAATGGGTAAGTTAATGAAAATAGTTATAAAAGCTGTGTGGTCATTATTGTCAGTGGGTGTTTTAACTGCTGTGCTCCGGGAAATCTACATGGCTTTGCATGTCTCTGCTGCATCAAATACTAACATTTCCCCAACCCAATCGATAAGGACAACTTTGTCAGGTGGTACAGGTGAACCGCTCATAAGGTAAGAAGAGGTAAGCGTAGTGTGGGAACAGATGTAAGTAGAGTAGACACATATCTCACTGGCACCGTACACATAGCTAACAATATGTGGTACAAGCACATATCTAAAATTGGCAAGGATACAATGAGGGTACGCTGCTACGTCTGCTCATTAATCCCTTATGCCATGGGTGCCTCCAGGACTCAAGGGCTGGTGTATGGGAAGGCATATACAATTGATGGATGGGAGGATGGAGTAGTAGGGAGCAAGACATTGACGTTGACAAGAGCCACTGTGACCAAGATCCAAAAAGAAAAGGACAAGTGCCTCAAGTGATGGGCCAAGAGTGCAAGCTTGCTGACATGGGTGGCCAAGGAAGATGGGCCGCTCACAATAATCCCACTGACCACACCTGCCTTATGCTATCAGCGTGAGGACACCGATGAAGTGGGACAGAATGAAGGGTGTAGATGAATAGAGAAGATCCCTCAAATGGGAACAGGAACGGCGGTGCTAATGGACCACTATTGGGCCTGTGGTTCTAAGGCATACGAGAAACTCCCACCGAACTGGGCAGGGATATGTTCCTTGGTGCATGTCAACATACCCTCAATGGTGATCCCCAAAATGCATGTGAACATAAACTATTTCCCCAAGATGGACAAAGGCAACAGCAGGAAGAAGAGATTGCGGCCATCCACACGAGATGCCAGGGACAACGTCACAACCAGGAAGAGAACACTCAGGAGAGTAAAAAGAGGAAATTACTTCTGGGGGCGGTTAGAGATGGCACTCGACGAGATACTGCCAGCACACAGACTGTTCAGCAGAACTGCAATGTTGTTCTCCGCACTGATACACCCAGGATTTCAGACATATGCCAATGCAATGTGGCTCCAAATAATGCATCAGGAACTCATGATGAAAACGAATTCAACTATGAACGGTTTCAACGCAATAAAGGAGGAGCTCAGAGTAATACGATTGGTGGCACTGCAAAACAGATACGTCCTGGACCTCCTCGCGGCTGTAGAAGGAGGAGTCTGTGCCAAAATTGGAAGTTCCTGCTGCACATTCACACCAGCAAATGACAAGGACAATGGAACTCTATCTGAAGCCGTAGCACAGTTGGCACAAATGCATGCCAAGATGGAAGAAGAATCAAAGGAAACCAAGACAGATAAGAGCTGGTTCTCGTACATCTGGTCCTGGATGCCTTCCTGATTATCTGATGGCCTACATGTACTGGCAGGAGGATTAGTGATGGGAATGGCATCTCTATTTGGTGTGAAGTTTTGCATGGCAAAATTTAAAAAGGAAGCTGAAGAGGCGGTAGGGATGAAGTTACTGATGGCTATGGATAGCGAGCAACATATGGACGAAGCAATAAGAGAAAGAGAACAGCTAAGGCAGAAAATAACAGAGGCAGATGTGAACCCCCCTATAATGAAACTAGAAAATACGCACAACCCAAGGAAATATGTCAGGAAGTGGGAGTATTGCAAGCCCGGAGGTGGCTGTGTCTTCATGTACTGGTTGTTCGAAGATCATGTCAACCACTACAGACACCTGGGCAGAATAACCAAAGTTTGGCGGCTGATGGATGACAAGAGGTACCATAATGTTGTGGTCGACAAGAGGGGGGACTGAAGAGGGAAAATCTGAGCGGACCCTCAGTCCCGGTTGACCCCCTAAAACAACTACTGCAAAAGGTACCCTACCGGCCGACTATATTCTCCAGCTAAAACGCAAACTCTGCCTAGAGTGGACAAAGAAACACAGGACAGAGCTGGAGACAACCGCATGGACCGACTTGACTAAAAACTTCGAACCCAAGCCACCATGCTGCAGGTCGTTAGAGACATCTCGATGACATAGCTCCATTAGCCATGAAGCATATGCGCAGTCTGCGCAACTGACATGCACAAGCACTCACACCAATCTACACGAAGAACATGCGCAGTTCGTGAGATAGAGGACTGTGACACATATACACTATCAGCACGTTTATTATTTTGTCATTAGGCTCGCTATCGCACCACAGAAAAGCAAGAAGCAAAGAAGAGATTGTGTATAAGCTTGCCGATGCTTACATGCAACTAACCCTATGTGAGGACAGGAGCACTCAAGGGACCTGACCGACCGTAAATCTCCACTAACCTATGGATCCTATGAGAGATCCATAACTCAAGCCAGAGCAGGCCTTAGGAGAATACAGTAGGCTGCAGTGGTCTCAGGAAAATTCCAAACCACAAGGTGCTGTGCTAGCAGAATAACCCTTGGCGTGAGCAGCAGACTGCCAAGGACACCATGTTGCGAAGTGACATTGCATGTCCTGTGCCAAGGTGACATCAGTGGCAACAACAAGTATTCCCTGTAAAATACACACTAATTCAAAGCAATTGAGCCTGCAAGAGTGGTCTCCGACGACGTGACCCGGCCAAGCTGTGAACAGGCCAAGACGGGGAGGCTGGGAACGAGCAGCGGCCCCATGGCTGGACAGCGATTTACAACATAAGTGTTACCACCAGACACCTTGCACAATGGGAATGGAGCGCTCTCATGGCATTAGTCGTCTTGACACTATTGTAATGCGCAAACACATAGTTGCAATTGGGTGGACACCGTAGACATGTACTAGGAGCAGGTGTCTTGCTGGCAGGGAAAAAGTTTGTCCCAGTCTTGGGGGCCCGCAGCCTGACCAATCAGGACCTCGGGTTGTGGGGGCAAATGGCGAGGGTTGCCAACCAATCACCAGGCTTCCTTACTGTAACTATTTTGATGTAGAAACTTTCGGGGATGCCTCCCGTTTTCACTCCTTCCAACTCTTAGCACCTCTACACTGGAACTCCCTTCCTCTTGATATCCGTTCTTCCTCCACCTTCACTTCACTCCGCACTTCCCTTAAATCAGGAGAGAAAATGGAGGGGTCTCCCATTGCATTCTGTGCTAAAATATTTGATTAAAACAATGTTACGACTACCTGCTTCTAACTGACAACGAGCAAATGGCTTTTTGGAATACAAGGGGCTTTAATCACTTAAGTTCGGACCCCTTAGTCCTCTTGGGCACTTTTGATATCATCTGTCTCCAGGAGACGTGGCTTTCCATACCTCTGATTCTGGATGGATACGCATTTTTCCTTAATCCAGCGTATAAAGGCCTCAGAGGTCGACCTGCAGCAGACTTATTGACCTTTGTGAAGCTGGAGGAGGGTATTTTGAATAACAAATGTTTTTAATCCTACCCCCTTTTTGCAATTTGTATCTCCTGCCATACAGAAAAAAGATTCTGATGACTTGGAATTCTTGCTAATCATTAGCATCTATTGGAACCCTTTACAATTGACAACAGAGTCTCTCTTGGACTCATTAAGGAACTCCATGGATGATCTTCCACTGAACCAGACTCCCCACTTTGTCATTGTGGGGGAAGACTTTAATTGCCATGGGTTGTGTCCCACGGAGTCCAATAATCAGGCAAACAAGGTGCCTCTCAGGCTGGGTAAAGGGAAGTCAGAAAGACTACTAGACTTCATGGCGGACCAAGATCTGCACATCCTGAATGGACAAATGAGTGGAAATATTCCAGCAAAAACGCATTTGGTCGGGTTTGGGTAAAACCAGCATATTGCATTATGTTTTTATCTTGAGGGCCTTGCTACATCGAGTCACAGGATTCGAGGTGAGGGATAGAGACTCTAGCGATCATGCCCTTTTGCACCTGAAATGGAAACGCCACGGCCGCATTAGGGCAGAAAAAGTGCATTTGAACACCGAGACCTGCTGTGGTGGGTGCCGCTTAAGAAAAAAAAAATCAAGACATCTTGTCCATTCATGTGTGGTTTGCTGAGCGCTTGAAAGAGGGGGGTGATTCCAACTATGCTCCTCTCCTTCGTGAATTTATGTATATACCCAGGAAGTCTGACACAAAGACTTGTCCTCTTAGACATTCCTTTGATGCTGCAGTGAAGGTGCAGAAAAGGCAACTGCGCAAAGATCTTAGAAAAATCTCACGTGCAGCTCCTGATCAACGTCAAGGTATGTTCAAGAAGAGAAGGCAGACATATAATAATTGTTTAAAAGGACAAAAGGTCTCCCTACTACAGTCGGATGCAGAGGCTATGATGTCATCGATTGCAAAGAAAGATGTTAGAACGATGTGACAATTGCTTAATGGGCAGGCTATCTGACACCGTTGTTGTTAGGTGGAGTGATACCAGAAGAGTGTTGGATAGAGTTCTTTGGCAGGCTATTTGAGGCAAAAGATAACATCTCGCCCCAAGAATCTGAAATGGGTGTCTCTGCTTGGCCTTTTTCTCTGGACTATCATTATGTGGAGCTACTTATCAAGAAAGATAATTCTTCGAGAGCTCGAGGCCCTGACGGGATCACCAACAATATGATCAAACAATCTCCAGAGCTCTGGATTCTGTTTATTCTAGATGTTTTCCGCCACATTTCTAAATCTAGCCATATTCCGGAATCTTGGGAGAAGTTGATCACTGTTCCAATTTTTAAAAAGGGCTGTAGGAGAGACCCATCAAACTATCGCCCATTTGCTTTGTTGGATGCTATGAGCAAACTATTCTCTGCTTTTCTTCTTAAACATCTACAGAGCTGGATCCAATCATCTAATAGAGCAGACCAGAGACAAACAGGTTTCGTGAAGGAAACAGGGACTGAATTAAATCTGTTCTTGCTCAATATAGGGAAAGGCCCACAATGAAAATTCCAAGATATACCTTGCCATTGTGGATCTGTTCAAAGCTTTTGATAGTGTTCACCTTCAACTTCTTTGGAGAAAGATGGACGCGTGCAATTGCCCTACCCCCTTGTTGGAGGCCATTAAGACTCTTTACGACTAAACCTACATCCAAGTCCGGTTGAATGCTGAAGAATCCCTGACTAAATCTGTCCCTATGTTCAGGGGCTTAAAACTGTGGTGTCCCTTAGCTCTGACTTTATTTGCCCCTTTTTCTCGGACATGTGCAAGGAGTTAAAAAAAAGCAAATGCTTTTCCTCCGTCATTCAGGGGGGTGGAATTATCAAGACTCCTGTACGCAGATGACATTGTGCTGGCTGAAAAAACCCTGATTGGCCTTCAGAGATGGCTATCAGCATTAAACAATTGTTTTGCAGAAAAATGGCCTCTCAATGAATATATCAAAGACCAGTGTCACGATATTGGGGCCACAAAGAATTAATGAAAAATCTGCCTTCAATTGGCACATCGAAGATTAGACCTTAGGAGCAACGCTGAAGATAATTTATCTCGGAACATTGATTAATAATAGCATTTGTGATCAGCCACGTCAAGCACATTTCAAATCTAGATTCTAAACCCTGATTTGTCAGGGGAGAAGGATTCACAAAACATATGGAAAGTTCTCCATCCAACCTATTTTGTCTTTCTACAGCCGAAAAGTAGTACCTTCTTTGACTTTTGGAGTTGAGGCATTCCTGCTTACCCCCTGGGAACTCTGGGCTTCCCTGGAGGGTTCCATCTGGAGGAACATTTTGAAGTTGCCTAGGATTGCTTTGACGGCCCTAATAAGATACGAGTTAGGGCTCATCTCATTAAATGGGCGAGTGGCATGGAAATCATTGTCACTTTACCGGAAAACTTTGCTCTCCTCACCGGCGGCTCCATATGACATTTTGAAAGCCAAGCAAGAGAGATCAGATGAGGTCTTAATGGCACAATGCCTGTACGGTTGTTGTCAACTTTTGAAAATGTTACAAGCAGAGGGGGAGGAATTATGTAATTTACTGTAAAAGGAAAAAAAAAGCTGTGGCATAGCAATTGGATCAATAACTTGGAGGAAAGAAATTCACACCACGTGATGGACTCCGTAAGGGAGGAAACGAAACTCAGCAGAGTCCTCCCTAAATATCTAGCCAAAGCTCCTAATGGATGGTACAGAGACAATTTCCTTCGCTGTAGATTCAATTTGTACCCTACGAATCAACTCTTAAACATCTATGGGAAAACCGTTGTGAAGGGATGTAAATTTTGTCCAAGGGAAAATATAACGGAAACCCTGATGTATGTGTCATTGTTGTGTCAAGGATTGACGGATTTAAGAACTAAACATTGTATAAAAACTTTTGAATCATATGGGTCGTTGGACGAATGGAGATCTGGTCAGTCTTCATGAGAGGAGAGAGCTTGTCGACTATCATTTCCCTCTTGCAATTCTTGAAAGAAGTTCTTAATTTGCTACCGTTTTCCTGACTGTAAACTAGAAGCTTACTTGGCTGACATGTGAATGTAATGTATGTTTGAATGATTTTGATAAATGTTTATTTGAAACCATAAACCAATAAAAGAAAATTACAAAAAAAACAATTTTAGCAAATAAAAGTTGCTTGTTCGCTAAAGCCCTACTGTAGCACAACTTCATGTCAGTCCTACAGGTGAACTCAAGTGGTAGTGTGTGGCACATGTAGGTTCTATACTGATGCTTATCCAGAGGACACGACAAGTGCTCCGGGGATGAAATTCCTGCGCATAAAAGGTGGGATTTTGCCACTAGAATTCTGAGTTTGCCTCCCATTTCACAAGTACAGATTTTCTGTGGAGAAGAAAAGTTCCAGTACCCTCCTTTTTTATATAAACAGGAGTTTTAAAGGCACTGGCACCATAGTTCAAGGGCCACTTGAGCACAATTTTGGACTTATTATTATTATTATTATTATCAGTATTATCAGTATTATTATTATTATTATTATTATTATTATTATTATTATTATTATTATTATTATTATTATTATTGTAGAGGAGCAACTGAATGCCTCTACAGGAAGTCCCACCCCCCTGTCACCTGTATGTTGGAGCCTCGATTTTGTGCCATGCTTGACACCAACAGTTGTTGTGACCATTCCACTGAGAAGGTACCCTCTGAGAAAGCCCCACCAAATGTATTCCCGAAGAGCCAACACTCTGAGGGGGGGGACTCCCCCAAAGAAATATGAAAAAGAGCAAAAGAGGAGCTAGTGACATCACAAGAAGCGAGCATGACGCTGTGAGAAGACTATCTGAAGAAAACACTTGACCCTTGTAGAAACTGATGACAAAGTGAACAATTGCGTAAACTTTTACATGCGAAGAGAATATTGCATGTGTGAAGAGCACTGCAGAAAATGCAAACCGTTCAATGAATGTACAGATGCAGCAACGTAAGTAGAGTAAGTGATCACAGAAGCTGGCTACACATACTGAATCGACTGCAGGCAGAGCCGCCATAACATAGAAGCTGGACATCGGTGTCATAAATTTAGTAAACTCAGACCCATGGAGAAAGAAGGCAGAGAGTTGTGTCTCAGTAAGAATTAGCTGAGATTGTGAAAATTAATAGCAAAGCGGTCTGGACTGGTGTCAAGGCTAAAGGCAGCCAAGACTGGTTATCTACTCTTGAAGGCGATGAATGTGCGAAACTGAATCATCCCTTGTTAAGGTACTAAGAAAGAACACCAAGTGTGCCAAGTTGTATTCATTTAAGACATTTATTTACTGCAAAATGGTCCAAATCGTGGTCTCCTGTCATGTGAGCCCATGTTTTTATTTATGCTTTTGGGGACTAAAGTCTGAATACCCCAGGTGGGGCACAGTGCGCCAACTTCCAGACAAGCCTGGGTGTTGTGAGACTATTACAGTGGTGATGTGGCACAGTATAAAACCCTCACAACATAACACAAAATAACAGTACAGAACATAGAGTTGGGTTTGTTCATAAAGTTATGAATACAAGTTTATGCCACAATATTATGCATAAAATAAAATGAATGAACATACTGAGAATCAGATTGGATTTCTTAATCGTTGAGGGCTTACATAGCTGCTTTGCATTTCCTCCATTAACTGAAGAGGTATGGGGTACCTACAAGCCCCATATTTCCCGATTTAGGATGATAAGTGGAAGCGCCTTGTATCCTGGTTTGCTATGTGAATTGCTATTTCATAGCCCACTTGCCACTGTGCTATACTCTTTGTTTTGAAAAACTATTACTCTCATGCTTCTACTATGTTAGGACCAAAGGTGCCACCTCACATCTGAAAGCATGTAAGTTAATTTATGTCATCGCTCCACACAGAAGAAACATGGCTTACATACATAAAACAGCTAAAGGCAGCATTTATAAAAGGGGAGTCATGTATGTCAAAGCCTCGCCAGGCATGAGTCTAAGAGCAAAGACTGCGGCAAGGATGCCAGTATATGGTATAAAGGGACAGGGTCTGCGCCCAGGAAAGAGACTGCCATTTCAGAAGGGACGTCAATAATGTCCCATTCGAGTAGGAAACTGCCAATGCGAAGTGGTCCTTGATAAAAGTGTACAAGAATTATAACCTCTTCTATGGTTTCTTTGGATGAAGGTACGTGTGAAGTGAATACTGGATGGCTGTTATCAATCTCTGCCTCTCTGAGCAAGATGGTGCATCTATTTATTTGAGGAAGAGTGCCTGCTACTTTAGGCCCTGGGCAAAACCATGTTTAGTGTTGGCTGGGCGGCTGGATGCAAGTGGCACTGTTGGGGCATTACTGCACCACCCTCCTCAAGAATACCCAACAGGCGATCCTACCCGGGACCCGTTTCCTGTCGAAGGGTGGGGAGATATCATTGTTTACCTAAGAGTGAATAACATTAGTAAGGGGTTGAACGTTGAATGATGTGATCACCAAGCAAAAGGATTCAATCGAAGGATAATTCGCTGGTTACTGAGGTCAGTCAGCGCTGACATCACAGAGTGAGAGGGTGAGAATGGATCAGGCATCACTGTTACTTGGTCGAGCAGGTGTTCTGTCTTTTGTTTTATCTAAGGGGGCATAAGAGAGTACGATGACTGCTTCCAGAGATAGTTCTCTCTAGGCAGAGTTATAGCCTGGATTTTCACAGTATGGAGCCATGCCTCTACAGAGTTGCCTAAGCAATGGACAAGAAGAGGCCACTTGGTCCCCTTAAGACCCAGAGTAGCACAGACTCTTCCCGTGCGAGTTCCACTGAGCTACAGCATGGAAGCGGAGCACCACAGGGGCAGGAGAAAACCCTTGTTAGACGTACATGGCCAGAGATGCAGATCTGATGTAACATGAGTTGGGCCATATAGGAAACTATTCATGGGCATGAGATGAAAGAAAAGAAGTAGCCAAGATTGTCAAACAAGTGGGGCCTGAAGCTAATGCAGTAGAGCCCATCCCAAGAAGAGCCTGCCAAGGGAAGGTAGTTTGTTCAACCCCATTCCCCCTTGGCCGAATGTGCAGGCGCGACCGAGCATAGCGAGTGAGCCTGATCGAAACATGTGGCACTCGGAGCATTGTCCCCAAGACATTTTTTGAATCATTTTTTATTTTTATTTTATTTTTATTTATTGTGTTATGGTTTAAAATACATAAAAGAAGTCTAAACCTTTCATAATAAGTAAATATATATAAAAACAAGAGAAAAAACAAAATATACAGATTGCTGCAGAAATCTACATACACATAGATAACAGTCCATTCATTTAAAATTCCTCACAGGTTACCACTCGATTAATCCCAGCTTCCTAAGGAACTCCAGGACCCTGATTATTAGGGTCACAGATGTACCCTAAAAACATTGGGCCCAATGCGGATCTGGATCAATATAATATGTGCTTGACATGTGGTTCCGAAAATGGCCAGCCTGCTCCACCTCCACAAGAGGGCACACTGCTAAAAGATGTTTTAGTGATTCGATATCTGAAGGCATTTTACAGTAGCGGCAGCTTGAAGCAGGAAACTCAGATTTATTTTGAGTGTATTTTATTCCTCCTGTAAGAAGCAGATTCAAACGAAATCTCATAAAAAGGTAGCTTAGGTTGGCTTTAGGAAAGTTTTCCCAGTAACATGGCAGTATATCTTGCTTTGTATGCACTTCAGCCAAACTCTGGTAGATTATATATCTTGACAGGGCTTCGCAGGTATCGACCCAATCGACTTCACACAATCTCTTCTTCATCCAGTTAGGAGTCTCTGTTAGTTGATCCGTAGAGTAATACATTTTTTCCAGAAGCTCCCTGCACCTAAGTACCCATTTAGCCACATGGCCACAATTACCTGCTGACCACAGTGCATAAGGATCACAAAATAGGGAACAGGGGCGGGTGTAGAACTTTCCTCAGGAGCAGTAAAACATTCCACAAAATTCTAGTTTTCAGAGACAGCAGACCGAGCTCAAAGCAGATGACCACCACTGGTAGGCAGTTCGGAAGACGCAAAACGTTGACATAACCTGGCTTCCACCCTATTCATGGCTTGCCAATCTAGTGTGGACTTAGATTGCCACCCATAAATCACTTTAGGGACCACTATCAGGTTGCAGAATTTCACAATGGGCCTCAATGTAAATCTCCCATATTTAGCATATACTCTGTTCATTCTGGGGATAAGTATCTCACCTTTTGTCTGTAAAAGAGACAGCATATTTGCCTTAATTTCTCTACTCAGAATTGGGATACCCAAATACATGAAGCCATTAGTGGCTTCAAACAGGTTGTTTTGTAGGTACCATTTGTGGCCCATCTTCCCTTTCCCATTGGAGAATTTCTTGAGCTTGGTCTTACTTTTGGAATAGTGGGTTAAAATGGTGCATTTAACAGCCCATTTCTTGTTACAAATAAAGTAAACAGACACACAGTTTCGAATTGGTTTTGTAGATGTGAAATAAATCTACTAGATGCCAAGACATCAACAATGCAAACCAGTGGAATTTCCCAACACATTTTCATGATGTCGTTGCCCACTACGTGCCAGTGTTTTGTTAGTGTTAATGTTAAATGATATTTGTACCGCGCACTATCACCACCGGAGTGGTCCCCTGGCGCTCTAGTGGCTCTGAAAAGGGAAGGAGGATGAGTTAGTGGGAACAAGCGGGAAAAGTGCAAGAGAGCAGTGATGTGCTGTTGCAGCCTCAGCCCGGTTAACACTGTTTGCTGGGTTTGGGGTGTCTTCCGGTCAGTAGCCATTGTGTGCTGTTGTGCAGGTCTATGTGTGGTTTGTTTTGTTGTTGCGGTGTAGTGAGGTTTGTGCGGTTTGTTGTGCTACAGAGTTATGGTTGTGTTTGGTTAGAGTTTGAGAGGTGTATGCAGAGGGGTGAAAATTGTTAGTGAGTTGGTTATTGGCATCGCTGTCTAGAAGTGATGTGCTAAATGTACATGTTCTCTGTAGATGTGGCGTGTGAATATTTCAGCATATCTATCTAGATCCGGCACTGGCCAACATTCACAATCCTTTCCACATATGATGCCTATCAATATTCACAAATGTATCCAAGTGTGGCACTGGCCCAACTTCGAAAGATCTTGTCTATATGTGAGGTAAGCCAGTATTCACAACTCTATCCAGATCTGGCCTCGAACGTATTACCAGTGCAGACCAGGCATGACACTGGCCAACAATCGCCACTCCATCCAGATGCGACACTGGCCGACACCCACTATCCCAGTTCATGCAGGCCACTTTTCACAATCCCATCCAAGTGCGGCACATGCCAACATTCACAACTCCATCCAAGTGCAGCACCTGCCACCATTCACAATTCGGCCTAGGTCATGTTAACATTCACAACTCCGTCCAAATGCAGCACCTGCCAATATCCACAACTCTATCCAAGTATGGAACTTGGTAATGCTCATGGGGTGGGTGAGGTGTTTTGATGGTATTGGGCAGGTGTGCTAATTTCTGTCCTCGTGAGGTTGTCTATTGTGTCTGATTCCACCTAAGGTTGTTTCTCTTGTTCTTGTGGGAGTTTCCCTTAGTTGGTTCTGGGTGTTGTCTGTGTCATCCTGAATTCTGTCAATCTGTTCTTTGTGTTTCCTGTTTGATTGTTTAGTTGTTTCAATTTGGTTCTGAGGTGTTGAAGAGCCAGGTTTTTAGATGTTTCCTAAATTGTAGGTGGTCTTTGGTGTTTCTTATATCTTTCGCGATGTTGTTCCATGTTTTGCAGCCAGGTGGGAGAAAGAGGAACCCCCTAGTTTTTTCTTGACGTATGGTTTTGGATCCAGGCGAATTTCATTGTTTGATCTGAGGAGTCTTGTTGGCTTGTAGATTGTTATTTTCTTTTGTAGGAATTCAGCTCCCTGTCCGCTGATTGCCCTGTGTGTTATGCACATTTTTTTGAAGGTGATACGATGTTTGACTGGGAGCCAATGTAGTATTTTTAGTGCTGGAGTGATGTGGTATCTTCTGGATAGTTTGAGGAGGAGTCTGGCTGCTGCATTTTGGATGTGTTGTAGTTTCTTCAGGAGGTATTCTGGCGCCCCGAGGTAGAGAGGGTAGAGCCTGTCAGAAAAAAAACATTTTCATGCTGATTGTGCCCATACATGTCCATGCAGGTCCACCAATATATACCAGTTTTCCCACATAAGAATATACTCATGTTTGCTTTGTTCATATTGCCAGTAATGATACTGTAACACAACATGTTCATGCTGGATCTGTTAATATATGCCTGTATCCCCACGTAAGAATATACTCCTCTTGGTTTTGCACTTAATGTCAGTAAAAAAAGCCATGCCAAAGTAAGAAATCATATCCTTGCTGGATACACAAATGCCACCCCATAAAAGAACAGTCATCAATTTGCATATGCCCCCTAATGCCCTTAAATATGCCATGCCAGGGTAAGGAAACATGTTCTTGTGGGCTGGACAAAAGTCCCTCCACCCCACCCATGTAAGAACAATCATCATGTTGATTTTACCCTGGACACCAGTAGAAAATGTCATTCGACATTAAGAAAATATGTCCTTGCTGGCTACACACATGCCCTCCCCTCCCCAAGTAAGAAACCCCATCATGTTGGCTTTGCCCTTAATACCAATTTAAAAAAAGCAATACTGATGTAAGAAAACATGTCATTGTTGGCTACACAAATGCCCCCCTTATAGGAACACTCATCATGTTGTAACGCAAGTAATAAATCCCATGCCAAAGTACGAAAACTCTGCTGGTGGGCTTCTAAATGCCCCCAGATTTAACAACACTAGTGTTTCCTTTGACCTTAACACCAGTTAAAAAATACCATGCCCTGTAAGAAAACATGTCCTTGCTGGCTGCACAAATGTGCTCCCCCCCATGTAAAATCCCTCATCATGTTGGCTTTGCCCTTAATGCGAGCAAAAGTTCCATGTCTCAGTATAAAAGATCCAAGCTGCCCGCACCATTGAAATACCCTTGCACAAAAACCAAATCCTCCTCCATGTGAAAGCACTCATGAAGCTGGCATTGCCTTGCCCAAAAATGCCAGTACACATGAGATTCTCCTATAAGAACATGCCTATGCTCCAATACAACCCTGGGTCCCAGCCACGCATACACACACACACATTCACCCACTAGTTAAGCTCCCATACACTTCTCCGCCATTCACATGCACACCAATGCACACTGCATTCTCATTCACATACTCACTCACACTCGTGCACACCATTGACACTCCATTCATTTATACGAGTGACATACTTCCGTGAGTCACATGAGAACCTTTCTGGTGGTGCCAGGGGCACTGTTCCAGGTAACATGATCTGTACCGGAGTGGGTGGTATGGCGGGGTTTTGCATCGTTGGATTGCTTCCAGGTAGAGGCGTCTGTCCTGCCTGTGATTGCAAGTATTGCCTACTAATCTCTTCAGTGCGTTCTTTGGTCACTATTAGGTCTCTCCGGAGGGCATTAGTCTCTTGTTGGGCAGAATGAACCTCAGCACCAAGCTAACCTAGTAATTGGGCCAATTGGTCCATTTCTGATGTCTCCATGGCACCCAGGTGGATTTGTTATGGTAGGCTTCGCTTTCTGTTACGCTCACCTGGTATCCACAGGGACGCCACCCAGCCGGGTTACTCGCTGGTATGCTTCTCAGCTTTGCCCTGATGTGGTCTGCGGGGAAGGTTCTGCCTTGTGGTAGAATTAGGCGTGCTCTCCGTCCTGCCTTCTTTGCAGGGGCGCGTTGTCTTTCATGGGCGAGTGCGGTCCAGTTACTTCACTGACGCCGGCCCGTTTGATATTGTTCAGGTAGGTCTTATTGCTGTTCTTTAGTTTTGTTGCTACCTTCAGCGCAGCGAACTGGCTTGGTTGAGCCCCGCTGGTAAATTATGGCGCATTAAGAGCGCTATGATGCGTTAAGTAAGCGCTATGTGCAGCACTGCAAAGTCTTGCCTTTGCTAACCTGTGTTTAACAAATCCACCTGGGCGCCATGGAGACATCAGAAATGGACCAATTGGCCCAATTACTAGGTTAGCTTCGTGCTGAGGTTCATTCTGCCCAACAAGAGACTAATGCCCTCCGGAGAGACCTAATAGTGACCAAAGAACGCACTGAAGAGATTAGTAGGCAATACTTGCAATCACAGGCAGGACAGACGCCTCTACCTGGAAGCAATCCAACGATGCAAAACCCCGCCATACCACCCACTCCGGTACAGATCACGTTACCTGGAACAGTGACCCTGGCACCACCAGAAAGGTTCTCCTGTGACCCACGGAAGTATGCGGCATTCATCAATCAGTGCCGCCTTCATTTTCTTTGTAGGCCTGGAGCATTTCCAAACGACCAATCTCGGGTAGCTTTTGTCTTATCATACCTGAGTGATAGTGCAGCAGATTGGTCGGTGCCGTTGGTAACCCATGACGATCCTCTATTACATGACTTTGGGGGGTTCCAGAGAGAAATGGAAAAACGTTTTGCTCGCCATACCCAGGAACAAGCAGTAGACAATGAACTCTTGTCCCTCCGACAGGGGAATCAGGACTTGTTAACGTACATTGCTACCTTCATCAGACTGGTTGCCGAAGATAGGTGGCCAGAAAACAAAAGAACCACGTTATTCCATCAAGGTTTACGAGGCGAATTAAAGGACATTTTAGCCCAGGTGGTTGATCCGCCCAGAGATTGTGTAGAATTCATAAATCTGGTAGTGCAGCTAGACCACCGGTTGCAGGACAGAAAGGCAGACCGGTCTAAGACAGACCCTCGGACCTTGTATGTTCGACCAAGGGAAAACACACCCTGTGTACCTGAAAATTCTGTAGAACCCATGCAGATTGGAGGGATACAGCCTCCATTAACAAAACAAGAGCAGGACAAACAGCTTTGTTTGTATTGTGGGAAACCAGGAAATTTCCTGAAGGACTGTCCAGTAAAACCCCCAAGAAGAACAGTCTGGCCACAGAGAAGGATGAAGCTAAGGAATCGGAAAACTACCAAGCTTGACAAACATAGAGGTCAGTTTGTCGAGTGAGAAGAAAGAGTTGCTGACCTCACACTTTGCAATACCAGTGATCTTAATTAACCACCAACAGTCGTCAAGAATGCATGCCGTTGAAGCATACATCGATAGCAGAGCAGTTGGAAATTAAATTGATCAAGAACTGGCAGCATAGATGGTGCTTCCTTTGTGTTCTAAGCCAACTATGGACAAGGTAACCACCGTGGATGGGACAGAAATCGCTTCCGGACCAGTAACCCAGTACACAGCCAGGGTAACCTTGTTGTGCCAGGACGGATATCGGGAGTCTATTTCATTTGATCTCATCAAGGCACCTCAGTTCAGGCTAATACTAGGGATGCCATGGTTGGTTGCTCACAACCCTTTGATGGACTGGCGGGCACGAAAATTAACCTTCCCCGGTGACTGCTCCCCTGCATGCTATTACCAAGAGGAGAAACACGACGTCTGTATCCCCATGACTCCCATAGCGACTGTATCAACCCTGTGAGCAACTAATACCTTGCCAAGTGAATACCATGATTTCCAGGATGTTTTCCAAAAAGGACCAAGCCAATACATTGCTGCCGCACAGGCCCTATGACTGTCAGATCGACCTTGTACCTGGTGCACAAATCCCTTGCGGCAGGATCTACGCTCTCACAGAACCAGAAAACCTTCATTTGAAATCCTATTTAGACCAGTACCTTGCAAACGGATTTATCTGTCCTTCGAAGTCCCCCGCAGCCAGTCCTTTGTTCTTCGTACCGAAAAAGGAAGGAGACTTGAGAACCTGTATTGACTACCGCGCATTGAACCAGATCACCGTGAAGAACCGCTACCCCTTGCCACTTATCCCTGAGATGCTAGACCAAGATAAAGATGCCCAGATTTATACCAAATTGGACCTTCGAGGAGTGTACCACCTGGTCCGAGTCAGAAAAGGAGATGAATGGAAAACCGCCTTCCTTACTAAGTACCGCTTGTTTGAATATCAAGTCATGCCCTTTGGGTTATGCAACGCTCCTGCAGCATTCCAATATTTCATGAATGACGTCTTAAGGGAGTTAATTGATGTGTGCGCCTTAGTGTACATAGAAGACATCTTAGTATACTCAGCCTCGGAACAAGATCATGTCAGGCAAGTTCATTCAGTCCTCACCAAGCTCTGTCAGCATTGCTTGTTTGCAAAGCTTGAAAAATGCTTTTTTCACGTCACCGAAGTAGAATTTCTTGGTTTTATCCTTACTCCAGGAGGCATCAGAGTGGATGTGCACAAGGTAGATGCCATTCTGAAATGGCCTTCACCGACGTCTCTAAAAGGGGTACAAAGCATGCTGGGCTTTGCAAACTTCTACCGCCGGTTCATCCCAGAATTCTCTCAGGTTGTGCACCCAATCACAGTACTATTACGAAAAAACAATAAAAAGTTTGCTTGGACCGAAGAAGCAGAAGAAGCCTTTCAGGAACTTAAACAAAGGTTTACCTCTGCTCCAATCCTGTGACATCCTCATCCAGACCTCCCTTATGTCGTTGAAACTGATGCGTCCAGTCTCGGAATGGGGGCTGTCCTTTCACAGAGAGACCCGGAAACCGGCCAGCTACATCCTGTGGCCTTCTGGTCGAAAAAGTTCTCACCTCCAGAGATTAATTATGCCATCACGGACAAGGAACTCCTGGCTATCAAAACCGCCTTTAAAGCCTGGAGGCACTACCTTCTGGGGGCCAGACACACCATTACAGTCATCACAGACCACCGAAACTTGCAATATCTCAAAACAGCCAAGGCCCAGTCCTCGCGCCAATTACGGTGGGCCCTTTTCTTCGCTGAATATGATTATGTAATCACATTTTGACCAGGAGTCAGAAACGGAAAGGCGGATGCCTTATCTCACATGAGCATAGATGAAATAGTATATACAACTCCAGACCCATTACCTATTATACCTGAAGACAAACTCTTGGGTATCACGACAGCCTTAACACAAGCAGAACTACGAAAAGAAATCCAACGGACAATGAATCCTGATGCCTACCTCGCATGGCAAACTCAAGGAGAACAATATACCATCAAGGACCATCTAACCTTTTTTAGGGATCACCTATATGTACCCAATAAGGAATTACAACAGCATATTTGTTTAAACTATAACGATTCACTGATCGAAGGGCATCCTGGGATCGCTAAAACCCTAGCTAAGGTGAAAGAGAACTTTTGGTGGCCTACCTGGCGTAAGGACATCATTCAGTATATTCAGTCCTGCGGTGTCTGCACACAAAATAAATCACAGAAACAAAAACCATCTGGTCTCCTACAACCATTGGACATTCCTCCAGTTCCATGGCACACTCTTTCCCTTGACTTCATCACTGATCTACCCCCAAGCCAAGGCTTCAACAACATCCTTGTAGTTGTGGACTTATTCTCGAAGATGGCCCATTGTATTCCTCTCAAAGGCCTCCCAGACACAGCCACTTTAGCAAAAGTGTTCCTGGAGGGCGTGGTTAAGCTACATGGCTTCCCTTCGGTTCTGGTCTCTGATCGAGGCAGCCAATTTGTTTCCAACTTCTGAAAAAATGTTGTACAATGGTGCAGATCGACGTTCGGCTATCTACCGGTCACCATCCCCAAACGGACGGCCAAACCGAGAGAACCAATCAGACACTCGAGCAATATTTACGGTGCATGCTGCACCACGAACAAAGGAATTGGAAAGACCTACTATGGATAGCCGAATATGCATATAACAATTCTTTGCATTCAAGCACGGGACAAACGCCCTTCTATACCCTTTATGGTAGACATCCACGTACCTCTGAACTAGACCTTCCAGCCAGCTTGGAAATGCCAGCGGTAAAGACTCTACACACAACCATTACTCAGGCTTTCAAAAGGGCAAAGGAACACCTTATTCATGCCAAAGAAAAACAAAAGAGATTTGCCGACCAACACCGGAAAAAAGCCCCTGATTATCAAGTAGGAGACAAAGTTTGGTTAGCTGCTAAATTCGTACCCATCAAGGGAACCCGGACCTTTCATCCCAGATTCTTAGGACCCTATACCATTAAGGCAATTATCAACCCAGCAGCCATGAAACTGGATTTACCACCTAATCTAACCATCCACCCGGTATTCCATGTGTCCCTCCTGAAACCAATGCAACCCGGCACACGGATTGGGACACCACCTAAACCCATACTTGTTGACGGAGAACCAGAATTTCGAAGTCAAAGATATCTTGGACTCTAAATACTCTAGGACCAAGCTATATCATCTCGTCGATTGGAAAGGATTCCTAAGAACCAAGCTATGCGGTCTAGTGTTTTGGGTGTGGTAGACTAGGGACTATTTTACCTGGACTATTTTGTTGGGGCTATTTAAACCACACCCGAGCAAGACAACACGCGTCGCGTTACTTTGCAGCTTGCAACGTGATGCTCACTGTGTCCAGCTATTCCCTCGAACCTCCGAGAAGCAGAACCTCCAAGGAGACAAAAGGAACATCATTAGCAGCAGCATCTTACCTGCAGTCTTCATCTTTAAACACTCGCAGCTACTGAGAACAGCTTCCTCGAATCTGCACGCCTCCCGACAGAACGACCTGAAAGAGGAAGATAGAGGCAACATTAAAGAAAGCAGTAGAGACATTTACAAATTACGAACTGCTCAAAAGGCTGTCCTGGCTGGTTGCCTCTCGTCTGGCACCACTCCAGACATTCCACTCTCGCTGAAGAACACAGCGACCTACAAGGAAGGAAAACACAGGTTAGCAAAGGCAAGACTTTGCAGCGCTGCGCATAGCGCTTACTTACCGCATCATAGTGCTCTTAATGCGCCATCATTTACCAGCGGGGCTCACCCAAGCCAGTTCGCCGCACTGAAGCTCTGCATGCCTAAGGGAGAAAAAAGAGACATTTTAAACAAAGATAGGCATGCAGGATAGCAACAAAACTAAAGAACAGCAATAAGACCTACCTGAACAACATCAAACAGGCCGGCGTCAGTGAAGTAACTGGACCGCATTCGCCCATGAAAGACAGCGCACCCCTGCAAAGAAGGCAGGACGGAGAGCATGCCTAATTCTACCACAAGGCAGAACCTTCCCCACAGACCACATCAGGGCAAAGCTGAGAAGCATACCAGCCAGCAACCCGGCTGGGTGGCGTCACTGTGGATACCAGGTGAGCGTAACAGCTCCACACTGACAGAAAGCACGAACCGCAGAGAGCTTACTGGTTCCTGACATGCATGGAGGAGCCAGCGAGAGGCCCCTGCTTCTCAGCTGCTGACAGCGACATCTGTAAATGCCCGCACAGCACTGCCGATTGGGAATTTACAGATTTTAGGTGGGCCATGCCCGCTCAGGCCCTACCATGTCTAAGCCAGTGTCTAGTTCACTTTAGGATGCAGGAGATTGGGGACCTGGTTTGATGTAATAGTTCCTAGCACGAGCTAGGCAGCCACCCTCTTTCAGCATGCAACCAGGTATTGGGCCTGCAGAGGTATCCACTCTCAATTTCCTCACTGGACATAACAGAGGTAGCACCACAGTTGATCTCATCTAACAAAAGGATGTCAATCGAGGGAGAGATGGAAGAAAGTTAGAATGCCAGCCTGCAGGTTTAGAATGTCCACACAGTGGGAAGCGGGTGAGGGTGAGCTACAGTGTGATCAACTTGGAGAGAGAGGCTCAAGCAGCACGAGTCCCTGAGAGCCCCTATGTCAGGGAGGCACATCCCCCCACAGGCGGGGAGTAATATGTGTGGCTATTGAGTTGGGCCCCGGGTTATATACCAGGTATGTCATCCCTTGCGATGAGGCCAGTTGGATGACAAAAGGTAATTGGGAAGTTGGGCCAAAGGCTTCACAGTTACCATTTTGGGGCATGCATGCTATGTTAGCTTAGGATTTTATGGAACCTCCATTTTGACTTATTGTGGATTGGCATTCAAGCTTGAAGTGGACCTTCAGTTCTCGGTTTGTTGGCTTCTTTGTTTGGGCCAGTGAGGTGCAACGCCACCATGGACAAAGT
Organism: Ambystoma mexicanum; assembly: GCF_040938575.1. Classification (NCBI taxonomy): domain Eukaryota; kingdom Metazoa; phylum Chordata; class Amphibia; order Caudata; family Ambystomatidae; genus Ambystoma; species Ambystoma mexicanum. The sequence continues at coordinate 763,967,519 of NC_090921.1, read as the reverse complement.
CAAGACACATACAATTAATGCTTTGAAGAAGAGAGTTGAAGTTGGAGACCAGTGGAGGGGTGAAGGGGACTTTTGATTCCACTATCCCACCATGTTGGGGCTTACATTGCCCATTGGGGCCCAGACCCCTCCCCCCAAACACCAGTCTGCAAGGGATAGGCTATTCCACTCCTGTCAATTCTGACAGTTAAAGTCCCACAGATCATAAGCATCAGTCCTAAAAGGAAAGTCGCGTAAGTTTCAGGAGAACATCTATGAAGGTCTACACATGTTAAGAGTAATAGTTTCACTCTTACCAGCACGAAGACAATTGCTGCTGCCCCTCAATCCAGCAACAGCCCAGAACACCTGCCATTTACTGCAGCCCTGTGAGGATATGTTTACTGTAACAATTAGCAAATGATGTCTAATGGAAAAAGCCAGAAGGTTCTCCTATGTATTAAAACGTATAACTATTAAATCATGAGTAACTGTCGCACCTGAGATTCTTTTGCAACCACACATTAATTGCTGTGCCTCCAACCATATCCCTGTTTGACACAACCTGACATCCCAGATCCAAGACATGTGATTTGGTGCTCAACTATGGTATTAACCAGATGAGGCTCTCACCTGGATAATCCTCTCCCTACTCCACAAATCCCTGCCCTGGCTTGCTCTTAGTACTTTCTGCGACGTTGTATGCCCCCTGCCAGCACCAGGAGCGACACCCACATCCCTTTCACACCATTTCCTTGTGGTGGCACCTGGATCTCAGACGCTATATCCACCCTAAACCCCTATCTGGAAAGGTGGGCTAGCCATTCTGTCGTGCTTGCTTCAACCGGGATCTCAGGTACAGCCCATTCAACATTTGGCCCAGGTCACTACTCTTCTTCCATTGTCTGTATCTGTAGTCCCCCCCGCTTTTCCCCCGCCCCCCGCCTCCACATCCCTGACTCGCCCCTGCTCTCTGTGTGCTTGCTTGTGCAGTACTGAGCTTTTTCTGGTATCTGCACGAGAGCTCGTGTGGACGCCACACCCAGTAACTAAAAAAACAGCATCTTGTGGGACCCCGTCAGTCAGGTCATGTTGTCCAACAGCAAATCCTGGCTCCACACTGTCCACCTCGAATGGATATGTTTTCTGCCTGCCGGACCCTGATTGTTTATTCATCTATGCGCCACCCCGCCATTAACATGCTGGCTGTGTCTCTCTCCACCCCCCTACTCCAACTACTTCAAATGTCTATGGCCCTTCTACACCTCCGCCAGGCTCCCAGTATCTGCGTTCCAGGGCCTGGTAACCTCCTCCAGGCTATCTCAACACAACGGGTGTGGGCAAAGGAAGGCAGAATGTACCACCTTACTGCTACACATAAATGACCTGTCTTGTAGGAACTTATAAAAATATACTTTAATCTTAAAACAGTAGGGCTACACTGATAGCCGTATTTAATCATAAAATCAGTATGAAAAAATGAAAAATGGAGTCCCTGACACCACACCCAGTGACATGGTGCTAAACCATATACTAGTTATCAAAAACATAAATGAACAAAAACACGGTTGCGTAAGGTCTCCTTCATGCACCAACATTAAATTCATTGTTATCCATATTGTTGTTTTTTCTACAGTGCAGGTCATGGGAATGTCCCCCACAGCTGCTCTACACCCGGGGCACTGTCCTAACTCCGTTGCAAGATGGCGATGTTTTTCAGAGGCAGCTCCACCCCACCTGTATGTCTATTTGGCCCTCAGTCATTTACTTCGGATTCTCGCCTCCATGACATATAGTTCCGCTATGATGCTCACATTCCGTTTGCTCTGCATATCCAAACGTAGTTATTTGCCGAGTCCCAGGATCGATAACATGATGCTATGAAGCGCAGAAATAATCCTCTACAGGCAGAGGCGTTGCTGGGGGGGGGGGACATAGGGGGCGATAGCCCCGGGTCTTTTGGTTGTAGTCCCAGATAGAAGCTCAGCGGCTACAACCAAAAGGCCATAGCTAGCCCAGAGTCCCGAGAATCCCAACATTAGCGCAGCCCCGGATCTTTTCCAGACCTTGCAACGCCCCTGTCTACATGGCCTCAAGGATACCCACTACCAGTGCACGATCCGGCTCCTGGCTTGCTGGCACCACACCACTGAACCCTGCCACCCGACATGCGTGATACAATGATCAGACAATAACATGCCAGCACCAATGCATGCCAATGAGAACAACGGGCATGAAACGGAATAGCACAACAGCATGTACGCCTACAAACCACTGGCATCAATGTATTTACACTTATCTGTGTGCGTGGCGTGTGTGTCAATGTATATATTGGGTAAGGATCATCCTGACTTGCATGGCACTGCTTGTAAAAGGCCTACCCTTCTCAGGAGACTCTGTAGGTCCATAACTGCACCAGGCATTGATATGAACTCACCTGTACCCCTACCAACGCGCCCCTCACCCCCTTTCCCTGCTCTCACTGCTTCAACGCACTCAGTCAGGCCATAGCCAAGAACAAGCATTTGGGCTACAAACAAGCATCTCTCTACACTCTGTGATACGCCACTGTGCACCTGTGCCACCCGAGTACAAGCTGGCGGCAGATTCTGATGATGGCAACTGGTCAATGGCGCTGGCCACATTTCAGGTAGATGCATTGGCGACAAGAGAAAATGTTGCGCAGAACTTAACCAAAGCATGTGAATGAAAAGTCGAATATCCCTTCCCTAACCCCAATATAATCCATAGGAAAATCATTCTCCAATCACATCCTTCCATGTCCCTAACCTCAACACACCCATCACAATTTGGCCTGTCAATACTTCCTCTACCTCTCTGGGGCAGAGTGGAAGTATGGTACCACCCACTGGGCTAAACATCTCTGGAATCAGGCCATAACCTGTTGGGAAGGGAGGATGAGATGCTGGGGGTGGTGGTGTGGTCACTGCCACAACATAGGCACATTTGTATCAGGATCAGCAACTGTGTGCAGGAGAGCAACGTGGAGGTGGCAAAGGAGCAAGCATGAGCCTCAACAGGGGCCAGCAGAGGCTGCTCAAGGTCAGGTTTCACTCAGGCAGGAACATGGCTGCAGCCAGTGAGACTCATGGAAGGCGCCATCTTGGCAATGGATGGGAGTCCTGCAATCTCCCCCCTCCTCTTGCCGACGAGTTGTTGCGAGTCCCTTCCTGCCAGGCGTCATCTCCAGCATCCTGCTGCTCCGGGACGTTCTTTACCTTGCGCCACAACATGGCGGGTCTTCACCTGCTCCCTCGCTTTGTTTGAGCAGTCCTTACCATGGACGCTGGGGCCGGATGTGACTGATAAACTGATGATGTGCTTAAATGGGGTGGGAGGCACGGTCAGCTACAGGTTAAGTGAACCTCCCTCTCCTCCACACATTGCAGGGTAGACTCGTGGCCAGTCCCATCCTCCTCCACCATCAACCGCAGTCCATACCCACACCGTGTGTGCTGAAGGGCCTTGGGATCCGCACCGATGGCCCTGCACATTGTGGGAGGCAGAATGGTGCGAGTGAGTTCTGCAAGCAGGGATGTAGTTATTTATTTATTTAAATTGTTATAATGCGCTACACGCCTGTGGGTCTCAGAGCGCACACCTAAAACGCAACAAGACATATACAGGAAGAGGGAGGGGAGCAGAGGATCATCAGTGGAATGGCAAAGAACAGAATCCAGACTTAGTCTGGATGTAGAAGTGTATGAGGTTAGTCCTGGTGAAGAATGCCAGTTTGATATTCCTTCTTCGTTATGGTCACCCTCCTCCTCGCCCTTCCCTCAAAGCTGGGCTGTGACATTTATGCCACTGGTAACCGGGAGTCACATTTTAGAGAGAGAGAGATAGAGAGAGAGAGAGAGAAAGAGAGAGAGAGAGAGAGAGAGAGAGAAGGAAGGAGTAATAGTACCTACCACATCCATCATGACTGCTCCATTACTTCAGGCTCCTCTAATTTGCCACTGTCTCTAGGCCTTATCTGCTACACAGTGTGAGAACAATGAGGTGGAGTGGAATGCCACCTGCAGTAACAGTGCACTCTTGCCTATGTTCTACGACCTTGATGTGGTGGATATGCCTCTTTCAATGGTTCTACCGCTTTGTCAGGTCATCGAGGTTTCAGGGAAGCAAGGCAAGGCATTGATCCTCTGCATAGGCCATCAGTGACAAAGACCAAGGTGGGAAGCTAAGGGCCGGAGGTGTGGTGAACCTGTGTGCAAGGGTCCTTCATTCGCTCTGTGATGCAGGTCCCAGAGGCAGTATACGAGGAATGCCCCCGGCACCGCATTCCATCCCTAACCTTACCTGGAGGAGGCTCCTTGCCACCCTGAGAACCCTACTATGTCCCGGGATTCACGTGCAAGGGTAAAAGTAAACCTGAGAAGTTCAAAAAGCAAGGTGGACCTGCTTCCGGGTGTGTCTGCAGGCTGTGCCGCGGTCATAAGGACATTTGTCAGTCAGGAGGAGAAGAGTGCGCAAACACCAATCACAGGAAATGGCCCGCGCGCCAATCATGCCAGTTTGCAGGTGCCTGTGGGTTTAAGGAGTAGGCAAGCAACCCTACTATGGAAGGATTCCAAAAAGAGGTCCCATCAGACTTCAGGGGGCACATGGGCAACTAAGCACTGCTATCATACTAACTCGAAAATAGCAGACAACCAATTTATAATCTCAGCAAGTGGAATGATCCACATTGCAACACAAATTAACTGGGTAAATGCCTGCTAGTTTGTCCAGGGTTTACTCAATCGCCAGACACACTTGCAGCACTTACACAGAAGGCATGGAACACGCAGTTACCTGGACCAGCTCCAGGCCCACTGGCCCACATAAGGGAATCACAGCAGGGGGGAAGCAGGATTGTTAGGTGTCAGAGTGCCAAAGTGCAGAAGAACAGAGGCAAAGTAGAGTGTGATGGAGCAGTGAGGAGGTAAGGGAGTGCTAGAGGTGGAGAGGAGATGGAGAGAGGAGTACAGAGAGTGGTGAGTAGGAGGTAAAGCGGAGGAGGGAGAGAGGAGCAAGAACAGAGTGAAGGGGGTGGAGAAGGAGAGAGAGGGGGTAGGAGGAAGGGAAGAGAGAGTGAGAATTAGGAGGAAAGTAGACAGAGAGAATGGAGATGAGGAAGAGAGGGTCAGATGAGGCTAGCCAGGGGAGGATGTGACATCTTTAAGGACCAGGAGGTTCATGCAGTGGCAGAGAATGGATCAAAGTAAAGGCCCAAATAGGAACCAAGGACCCACAAATTCCACTGGGGATCGCCCAGCTGCAGAGTTCCCAGGGCCTGATGGAAGGCTCAAGGCTATCGGGTGGGAGGTACTTGCTAGGACTATGCAGAAGGACCAATGGGTGATCCTGACAACATCGCCCGCAACCAAGAAATCACACAGTGCCAAGAAAGAAGAGTTTGAAACACTGCAATTGCCAAAGACTGTGAGAGACTGTTTTGCCTGAAAGGGAGGCAGTGCTGGCCAAGAGGAAGAGAAGGGAGAATTGAAGACCACAGCCCTTAGCATTGTTTGTAGTAGCCCTGACCTCATTCCTTGGGCGCAATGAAAAGGTAATCGCTACAATGTGTGCTCTGCAATGTGTGACCAAAATAACGTAGGAGTACATTGTTAAATTGAATGGAGCCGCCTGTTGATCTCATGGCCACATCCCATAGAAACTCGCGTAAGAATGCAACAGGCATCATGCAGTGAAGCAGGGTCAGTCAGGAGTGGCAGCCATTAGTAGGTAATGTCCAGGGGAGGAGAGGGATAACTGGTCCAAGGCTGCGCAGAAGGCCTGTCCTCAGACGTTGATTTTCTGGCAGGCTGCCCCATGTGAGAAGAAAGCAAATATGCGCACATGCATGCACTTTACAGCACATGCCTGGTGCTACATGCAGTTTTAGCAAATATACAAAAATCGCATGGGGTAAAAATCAGGGCTTCATTTGTAGAACAAATAAGTGCCAGGGCCCAAATATTGTGTAGCACTCCTGTGGCATTGTAGGTGGCCAGTTCCCCAGCACTGCTGCACAGGGTAGGGCCTGAGCGGGCAAGGCCCACCCAAAATCTGTAAATGCCCACTCAACAGCACTTTGTGAGCATTTATATGAGTTAATGTCACTGCAGTAGGACCAACTACATTAGCTTCATGCCCCACTTGTTAGACAATCCTGGCTACGCCTCTCCCACACACAGCTGCTCCCCACATTGTTGACGTATTTGGGGGTTACACTACAGCTTGCACCTGCTCATTGGGGTTGATAGATGCCCTGACTATCACCACTTCATAATTAAAGTGAGTCTGAGACAATATGTCAGCGGGGCTCAAAAATAAGTGCCAGGGTTGAGCCCTGGCAAACACCCCCACAAATTAAGCATTGGTAAATGTGATGCAGAGATGTGGAAATGCCGAAAACGCTCAAACCCTCGCCACCACTGAGTTGTTTTTATCAGTGTTTGTTTTGCGAGCAATATTATGGGCTATTTACTCTGAACTCAGAATACTGTCATCTGTTGTTATTGTTCATATACGTTTTGATGGGACGTTTTAAAGTGAGCAGGAACCTTGATATGTAAAACAATAAATAAATAAAATAAGCACACATGGAGACTCATCGGAAGTCTTCCCTTGGCTTGACTTCTTCATGTATTTAGAGCTCTTTCCTGCTTGAGTGACTGACTCGCAGTACTTGGCAGAAGCACACAGGGCCCGATTCATGGAATATTTGCCCAGTTCAAAGTGACTTTGCACTGCTGAAAAGTGACTTTGCACTACCGACACAAACCCTGATTCATGGAACTGTGCAAAGTGTATTATTGCAGTGCAAATTCCAGGCAAAGTCATTTTGAACTGCAAGAATGACTATGCGCTGACTTTGCCCGGATTTTGCACAGCAAAAATACACTTTGCACAGATCCATGAATCAGGGTTTGTGTTGGCAGTGCAAAGTCACTTTTCAGCAGAGCAAATTCACTTTGAACCGGGCAAATATTCCATGAATCGGGCCGGCTGTGTTTAGGTCCCTTCACTGTGCTGTGGATTGCTCATTCTCTGAAATTCCCTGGGCGCGGCAACCTCAGGATGACCTTACCGTGGAGTCTTCCTCCACCTTCCTCTGGGTTCCTGCTCCTCCACATACCTTGCTGTAGATTAGTCACTTGTCAGAGGTGGGAGCAACTGGTGCAAAGACGTGCAAAGGAGCTCCACCTTCACTTTGACATGTTCATGGGGGTTACACCCACCCACCCATGCTCATTATATGTTTCCATGCATTGTTGTTCATTTTGACTTTGGTTAATTAGCATTCTCTGTGTGCAAGGCTAATTGCAACAAAGGAATCTAGCTTGCTACATTGTTCTTAGCACTGAGCAACCTCCTACACGTCAGCAATCCTAACAAACAACGTCTACATTACCTGGTGTTACCCCCCCCCCCCCATGCAGAGGTCTTCAACTTTTGGCTCTCCAGATGTATTGAACTACAACTACCATCAGCCCGAGGCAGCACTGTCAATGGTGAGGGATCTTGGGAGTCATAGTCCAAAACATCTGGAGAGCTGCCGTTTGCAGACTCCTAAAGAGTTTCTCATGTGGCAAGATCTCCTCCATCAGTGTAACTGCGCTGTTGTGACTTTAATGATATTCATTTTACAATGAAGATGCGTGATGGAAAACACTACTTGCAACTCAGTGAAAAAGACAGACAACCTCACATAACCCCCCCCTGAGGAAGTACATGGGCATGATAAGATATTCAGTGGTGTGTGAGCAGGGATTCAGGGAGACCACAAATAGTATTAATTTTAAAACTGTGTGCATAGGATACTGGTTACATATGCAATGGCGGAAAGTAGCACGCTGTGGAGTAATGCATAACAATCAATGCCCCAAACCTGATCTTTGACCAACCCAGTGATCCATGATGCTTCTGTGTTCGGCCATTGATGGACAACCAAGATTTGGCCATGATTGTCATAGTGGCTTTTGGGAGGGCTTCCTTGCCTGTCGTTCTACCAAGAGGGTCTTTCTAGGAGCACAGCTTCTTAACAGGATTACACAAAGGGGTATGTCAAGGGGTCCACCCAGTGTAGAACACGTTAACCTGCAGGGATCAGGTTAACGTGTTAGTGTGTACAAAATGCATCACCTTTCAAACACTGTGCTTTACAGTGTATCACAGTATCCTTTTTTCACCATTCATCCTCAAATATCCAATATCATTTGTCTTTCACAGGCATTGCCATACTCCTTCCCTCCCCACATTTCCCTGCATAAAACATCTTCCGCTGCTCCCTGGTTTTGTGTTTGTACACTGCACTGAATAGAGGACACTGAGGTTTTTAAGGAAACTGAATGTGTGTATTGCTGCATGCCACAGTGTAGAGGTAGAGCGGCAATGACACAAAACAACAAAAACATCAAGGGAGGGGTTTTAAAATAGACTCTTGTGTCACTGGGACCCAGTGCAATGCTCTGAATGCTTGGATAACGTGGTCAAACCTCCTAATACTGCTCCCCCAGAAAGTTGGCTCTCCTGCTAACACCATGTGCTTGAGATGCCTTCTTCCAGTGTATGTGGGGCCCACTAAAGCCTCCTCATCAGGGGGGCACCATATTGACAGAGGGCTCATCCTAACTGAGGAGGTGGTGGGGGCCTTGTGACAATGGAGGTGCCTCCTATTGAGCGCCACCATAGTCTTCTGCCTTTAGAAAAAGGCATTCTGGCATGAGTTGCATGCTATGTGGCCCTATGGCATTGGCACAGGGGGCTCTACCAGGCACACAACCCATCTGGTTCCAGAGGAGAAGAGCGGCATAATTGATCCACCCAAAACTGAGAGAAGATGACAAAAGCAGCAGTCTGGGAACTGGAAGGTATTTTTTTTAGTGTTTAAATGCATAGTGTTTGGATGTATTGTAATGTGCGTGTGCGTGTGCGTGTGTGTGTGTGTAAACGATGCCTGCATGCGTTTTGAGGTGGGGTGTCTGTGTTATGAACTTTATATGAGAATGTCTGCTTATTTTGTGTGTGCAATTTCGTGAAAGTACAATATTGGAAATTCTGATTTAGATTGTGGACACAGCTTCATGAAAGTGATTTACAGTGACCTTTACTGACATAGATTGTGGCCAAAGCTTCCTGTAATTGATTCATAGTGATCATTACTAGCAAAGATTGAGGCAACAGCTTCATGAATGTGGCTTACAGTGACTATACTGGCATAGATTGGAGCTGAAGCTTAATGAAAGCGATTAACATTGACCATACTGGCATGGTTTGTGGTCTCAGATTCATGAAAGTGATTAAAGGTGACTGTACTGGCATATATTATGGCTTAAACTACATAAAGTAATTTGCAATGACCATTTCAGCTGTAGATTACAGCCACAGCTTCATGAAATTGATTTGCGCTGACTATACTGGCATACAATGTGGTTGCAGCTTCATGAAAGAGATTTATAGCAACCATACTGGCATATATTGTGCCCACTACTTCATGAAGTGATTTCCAGTGGCAATGCTGGCATGTATCATGGGCGCAGCTGCATGAAAGTAACTTACAATGGCAATTATAGCATATGATGTGGATATAGGCATCATGAAAATGTTCTAAAATCCCCCTTTGAACTATTGGTGATATGGTATCTACTGGTTTTGTTCTTGCGTTACCCTAGTGAACCAATCGTAAATTATACGGCTTATTGCCCTATTGTTCTATGCACTGTTGCCAGTGGAATAACTTCCTCCTTACCCCCAGAATGCTCCTGCATTACTCAGGGCTTTGTCCCTATGCTCACTTGCTTAGACTAATTCATCAGAGAAGTTAATGCCCCTAAACTAAAAATATTCACCTGCGGCCACTGACCATGAATCATTCACAATGCCAATGGCCTCTAAGTGGCAGCCCGCCACCACAACGTATAAATGTGCGACCACCACAGGCATGCACATAATAATGTTACTGACCATGCATAGTGTTGGCTGGTATGTATGAATGCCAGAGGCGCACCCCGCCCCCTCCTTTGTTTCCAAGCTAGGTGGAAGATGTAATGTACCGAAGTATGTAACACACCACTGCGGCAGGAAGACCATCAAGCATATTGCACATACATGGTGGCCCAGGCTGGCTTGGCTGGCCTGGAAGTCTGTGGTGTGTGGCCTGTGCTTCTTCACTGAGCTTTGGGGGGCATACGCACGGCTTGGAGTAGGCCCCTGCATATTTTCCTACACCACTGAAACCTCCATACAGCTTATTGCAGTATGCCATTCATGAGACCCCACCACACTGATGACAGTGAGAGCATCTTCTGCTTATATAGAGGGATGGAAGAATGCGCAATATCCACAACTGGGGGAAGCCTCCTTTCACTGCCATGTTATTAGAACTACAGGATCTCCCTCTTCAATCAGTTCAATATTTTCATTCAGAATAACTTCAAATGTAAACATTACTTTTACTTTTTTTATTGTAATCAAATATGTATCATCACCCACATCTAGACATGAGTTTAGAGGGGTTCAACCAATATTTCTACACTTTAGACGGGCGGGCTGGAGCAAGGGGAATTACAAGAAAAATGGCACTTGATTTAGTTGAGAAATCCCCTAAACTATTTCAACAAACAGAGCCCATCTTAAGTTACAGACCTGTCCAACCATCCAAAGTGATTATTACAAATATGAACTGGAGGAATTAAATAATTTCACTATGGAACGCTCCACTCAGTTTGTTTATCTCATTATGTTGCTGCCTCCCAGGTGCAAATGCAAAGAGTCTTCAGTAGTGACGAGTCTGCAAATATCTGTAGCCAAGAGGGATGAATAGCTTTCAATTTTTCTGCTTATTCCCTGTGATTTCTTTCTTCTCTGCATGGTTTCTGTCTTTGGGAAAATCATACTTTTCTTTTCTCTGTACCTTAAAACTCTTTTGCAAAGCTGTCTCTCTCACATGACGCTCTGTTAGGCTTGCATTCTGCATTTCCGCCAGCAATGCCACCAGGCCCCCTGTGTGCCCTTGGTGTTTCTAAACGATAGTTGAAAGCCCCTTCAGATAGTTATTGGAGTCTCTATCTTGTTTGGGTTTGCCCTGGAGGACACAATTTCATCTAGAGAGTATCCTAAAGTCTTTCCCTCCTCCAGCAAGGGGCCCACGGAGAGGACAATATTTGATGCCCTGTTCTGCTATTCAAACCTCTGCACCATGGCCACCTCTTCCAAGATGGAGAAATCCGCAGACAGCTGCATTTCACCACCTTATGCCACCATACTCTCTGCTGTCCCGTCAAGCTTCACCTGCAGCGCCTCGCTTTCCTCAATCCTCTGCGCTGCTCCCCAGTCTCGCCAGTCGTGGTCCCCGGGTCCCTATAGCGTCGTTTTCCTTATGCGCTTCCAGAGATATCAGGAGCGCTCTCTCCCTGTCTGGAAAGATCTGACACTTTTGGACTCCTCTACACCTGGAAAATCCTCCTTCATGTCTAACCATTTTGGGATTTTTCTGCTTTGCTAGTTCCTTATTGTGAGACATCCCTGTCATAGTTGTGATCCCCAGGGATTTTTTTTTCAACAAATAATCTTATTGCAATGCCCCCACATTTTCCAGGTACAAAGAGAGCACACCTCCTGAAACCCTGGGGTTCTTGGTTTGATGTTACTCGCCCCTTTTGAAAATCCCATTAAGTTGGGAGGTTGCGTATGGATTTGCCTCATGGCCACTCATATCCGAGTGTGACTCTTGCGTCACCTCCACAAACCTTCCTCGGTTCTGGCATTGGGTCCTCCCCTATTCGGCTGTCAAGGTCCCCTGCTCTCTTCTCTCCTTGTACCCTACAGCACCAGTGCATGTCACCCCACAGAAGCCATACCCTATTCATTCATTTCCAGTGCTGCACAGAATACTCAAACCACCTCAGCCACAGACGGTGCAGGAGGATTCTGATGGTGCTTGGCAGCGGGGCAGCCATCTTGGAACCAAAATGCTACATCTGCTCACTGTCCGTTTACAATGGTCATATACAGACTGTTCGTCCTATGGATTTTGAGCATCAGACTGAGAGGCTCTTTTGAAAACTCTACTTTATTTGAAAACAATATGTGCTTCTATATATTGCTAAGCAACCAATCAAATCAGCAGTTTCATGCATGCACTACCGTTTCCATGGAGAAATAGATTATTTTGCTTATCGTGAGCCTGATAGGCCAGCGTCGGTTCTGTGTATTTTTTCCTTTCCACTAAACTGAAGAACCCCCAAATCCATGTGCAGTTTATCAGCCCAATGCCTAAAATCCATAATGCACTGTTATTGCTTTGAATGAGGACACGTTCTTCAAAATGATCAATCCAGTACATGTAGTCCTAAACAAATTAATATTTAGTTCTTCCTTCATGGCTGAAAATACGTACACAATCCACTATAAACAAACTGTTGCCTGATTGTGGCAAAATGCATTATAGTGACCATTGCTATACAATTCCTACATGCCTGCAGCACGTAACTGGGAACCTCTCACACAATTTCCTTTTCTGCGTCTACCACTTGTGAAACTGTGACACATCTCTGGAGTTTATCTGATGGTTTTCACAGTACAGTGCGACTGGGCATCAGTCCGATAGCTGGACAAGCATTGCGATGGATCATTGACATATTCAATCTGCATGTGATTGCATGTTGACTTGCTAGTCGCTGTGCACCACTTTCCTCACCGCCCCCCCTCCCCCGGACAGCTGTGCCCCTCCTCCGTGCCCCTCTGTGTCCTACACCCACTGTATATCTCTTCTGTTGTTACCTCTGAAAAGCGCTCTGTTATGCATCTGCACTGTTGTATACCTCTGTAAAGAGCTCCATTGCTTCTTGAAGCTAGGTCCACGCTCAATAAATACAATAACATTAAGAAGAATGTCATTTATAGTGAAAGTGAAGGTATCTGAAGCGTTGCAGAGCCCTTAACTGTGGACAGTTGCCCTTGGGTTTGATAGATTCACGAGTCCCCGCTCTGCCTTTCCCGCTGCACTCCACAGAATATGGTGGAGTCCCACAAACACAGGGGGGGAAAATACTGCATTCTGGATCTCAAAGGCAGGAGTTCTGAGAGGTATTGGGAGACTGAAAAGGAAAACAGTACATGCTCAAACTTGCAGACGGTGCTGCTAGAACTATTGGGGAAAGAGACCGAAGGGAAAATAGTGCATGCTGGAATTTGAAGAGCATGTTTCCAGAGCCATTAGCAAAGAGACTGAAACGAAAGACAGTGAATGTGGGAAGGTGAAGGCAGAGTTCTAAGAGCTATTGAGTAAGAGGTTGAAAAGGAAAACAGTGTATGCTGGAACTTGAAGTAAATATTTTAAGAGCTTTTGCATAAGACAATGAAGGGGAAAACAGTGCATGCTGGAACTTGACGCCAATGCTTTTAGAGCTTTTGGGCAAGAGACTGAAGATATAAACAGTGCACGCTGGAACTTGAAGTCACTGTTTCTTGAGCTACGTGGAACGAGAGCGAAGGGAAAAACAGTGCATGCTGGAACTTGAAGTCAGTGTTCTTAGAGCCATTGGGGAAAAGACCAAAGAGAAAATCAGTGCATTCTGGAACTCGAAGGCAGAGTTCAAGAGCTAATCAGTGAGAGACTGAAAAGGAAAACTGTACATGCGAGAACTTGAAGTCATTGTTGCTAGAGCCATTGGCAAAGAGCCTGAAAGAACACACAGTGCATGCTGGACTTTGAGTCAGTGTTCCTAGAGACAGTCAGAAAGAGACTGAAAGCCAAGAAGTGACTGTTGGAACAGGAAATAAAAGATCCTAAAGACATTTGGTAAAGAGCTAAAATAGAAAGAGTGTGTCGGACCAAGACGACCTGACAAACCTTGATATACATAAAATGATTGAACTTTCGCTCTAGTTTGTGGCTAGTATTATAATTTTAAGAAATCCCCATAGACTGTCAATACCATTCATTCAGAGAGCATTTAACCGTTATAAGTTATTAAGATCTGCCCATGTCTGGTCAGTCGATGTATGCTCTGCAATGACGTGTTGCTTTAGATCTTGGAGGACACTCTCTTCCTGAGAGCTAGGCTTTGGTGCACAGCAATCACTATCAATAGCCAGGGTGGCTGAAGCACAGCTGTGTGCGTAGGCAGTCGAGCAAGGCAAGGGGTGCTTGAACACAGAAGAGATGGGGGCACCGGCCCCATGAGCGGGAGGCATGAGGGACTTGGAGCAGGTGGCAGATAGTCTGAGGAGCTTAGGGCACATAGACAGATTCTGTGACGAGCCGGAGGAACATAGACAGTGTGAAAAGCATGAAGCACATACACCGGGTGTGTGGCGCAAGGAGTGCATGGGTGCAGTCGGAGGAGCACGGGCACATGGACAGATTCTGTGACGAGCCGGAGGAACATAGACAGTGTGAAAAGCATGAGCACATAGACCGTGTGTGTGGCGCAAGGAGTGCATGGGCGCAGTCGGAGGAGCACGGGCACATGGACAGATTCTGTGACGAGCCGGAGGAACATAGACAGTGTGAAAAGCATGAGCACATAGACCGTGTGTGTGGCGCAAGGAGTGCATGGGCGCAGTCGGAGGAGCACAGTCACATGGATGGACGTTGTGGCAGCTCATACGATCATTGCACACTTTAGCCTCTATCCTGCCAGTCAATACCTCTAAAGGTTAAGCCTCTAAAGGTGACTTACTGCATCATACTGAACATTGTGGTGGCACCAGTTGTTGGTAACTGGACTATGTAAAAGCGTGAATAAATGAGACAAGTAAATAAGTATGTCACTAGTCCCGGCCACTCTGCCAGACACTTTTACCTACATAAGGTTGTTGATCTCGACAGTGCCCTTGTAGAACCTCAGACCTATGCCTTAATGCTGCAAGCCCAACACAACATCAACCTTGAGCATACCTCAAAGACAACACATATCTGCCATTAGACGCAACAACAATTGGCTCTCCATCAAGGAGAGAATACAGCTTAAAACAGCTTCCTTGACTCATAAAAGCCTCAATAACGCAGCCCCATTATACCTTATGAATACATTTACCGAAAAACACAATGCCCGATTCACTAGGGCCTCAAATTCCAACTGTCCGCAAGTCCCTTGGCTTAAACTTAAAAAGCAAGCGGCCGCAGCTTCTGAGTTATGGCAGCTGAACTGTGGGACTCCTTACCCATTACTCTAAGAACGGACCAATCCTTCTCCAAATTTAGAAAATACATGAAAAATTGGTTGATCTTGAATGATGCACCCCCAACCTCCTAGCTACACATTGCTTCACCACTACCTGTGTAACTGTATATTGCCTAAAATGTAAATAATGTAATCTATTCATTGCCTATTTGTAATTATTGTCAATTGTATCTCACTGCACCTGTTGTAGCCCTGTACATATGTACTTTGTGTAACTAAGAAATTGCCTATTCTTGTATTGCGCCCAGATAACTTCGGGTGCGGCACTCTATAAATAAATAAACAAACAAACAAACAACAGAACAATGAAGATGTTACACCACTTTCCTCGCTGCCTTCTTATTACTGTATGACTGCAGTGGTGCTGTTGTCATGATCTTAGTTGACCATTTTGCAGCATTTCACACTGTTGACCACTTGGCCACTGCTTATTGTCCATAACTTGAGGTCATCCCACACTGCCGTGGGTCCAATCTGTCTTCCACGGTCAACCTCAGATGGACTCTGGGCCTCCATCCTGCTCTCTGTCTGCTGGTCGTGAGGCCTTTTCTTTATCCACCTTTGTGTTGTATGGGTTTCTATAACCTCTGACATCCCTCATCAATTGCCATGGTCTCCAGCATTACCCCTGCGCAGAAAACTCCCCAGCTCTTACTCAAATAGGCTACTGAGGTATTTCTCCCTTGCAGTCAATTCCCCTTTGGCTGCTCAGCGCCACGTATTCTCAGTGCAGCAGCGGGCGCGGTGTAGAGGCTTTTGCATGGCTTACAATGGCCTAAGCGGTACATCTCCTCGGTTTTTGAAAGATTAGCAAATGCACTAACTTCCTTAACAACACCTTCATCTTTTCAAGACCTTGGCATCTGTGGTTGTCAAAGGATGGGGTGATACCGGAAGGCTCGACAAATGACTGCTCGATCAGGACAGCTTCAAGCCGCCGAAAAGTGCCATGCTTTGCTCTTGGCTTCTTGCATCTGGAGCTCCCAGCCCCCTTCAATAACGTCCTTTACTCACACTATCTACTGTACAGTGACAAGAGCCCCCCGAGAGTGCACTCGGTCTATCAGTGGCAAAATGCACACTACACACCTACATAAATGACTTACAAATGCATACTGTTAAAAGAGAGGCAGGTAATTAACAAGGCAAAAATTGCCATGTGTGTCTGCACTACAAAAAATGGTTGTATAGTTCCCAGCATGCCCCGGGATGGTTGACACTATAAGCCTTGGCTGAAATAAAGTAAAGCATTCAGAAACACTACGTTCTAAAGCAGCTCCAACAGCCAATAGAACGCTACAAAAAACCTCATTCCGGTGTGTGGTGAATCACTCGCTCGGGCGAGGCTGCTGCACCCTTTTGCAACGTTCTGTATGACATTCAAGTGCATAAAATACAGAAAATTACCCTGTGTCATTGTCCCTGTGCTCCAGCGATTTGTCACGCTGGCAGCATTCTTTCATAATCGAAGGCATCCATCATCACGGAGCATGTAAATTGGAGATCCACCTCAGTGACTCCTCTGCCATTCACCAACCGGGCCCCAGTTATGGTTGCAACACTGTATCACAGTGCCCCGGGTCACCTCTGCGTCACCCTGGATTTCTACTGTTGAGAGAGCCAGAAGCAAAAAACAAAGGGGGCCCTGGGAGTCCCTCCGCCAGACATTAGTCCCGGTTACGAGAGCCTTACCAGATTCTTTAGCTCACTATCTTTCACAGAGGAGAAATATCCCAGACATATCAGTCTTTGTCCTGCCCAGGGACAGTCCAGCACCAAAATGCTAGGCAATTCTCCTCTGAACAAGAGTACCAACAGCAACCCCAGACACGTGTCAGTCTGGTTGGACCTCATCAGTAGGGTGGAGCTGTGCCTCTCTAAGAATAGTGTGCAAGGGGTCCACGTCTGGATTCCCCTAGCAACTTAGGATGAGACCCAAAGTTATTTAAAAAAAAAAAAGCAAATAACAAGGGGGGTCCTGGGAAGCCCTCTGCCAGACATTAGTCCCGGTTACGAGAGCCTTACCAGATTCTTTAGCTCACTATCTTTCACAGAGGAGAAATATCCCAGACATATCAGTCTTTGTCCTGCCCAGGGACAGTCCAGCACCGAAATGCTAGGCAATTCTCCTCTGAACAAGAGTACCAACAGCTACCCAAGACAAGTGTCAGTCTGGTTGGACCTCATCAGTAGGGTGGAGCTGTGCCTCTCTAATAATAGTGAGCAAGGCGTCCACGTCTGGATTCCCCTAGCAACTTAGGATGAGACCCAAAGTTATTTTAAAAAAAAAGCAAATAACAAGGGGGGTCCTGGGAAGCCCTCTGCCAGACATTAGTCCTAGTTACGAGAGCCTTACCCAGAGTCTTTATCTCACTATCTTTCACAGAGAAGAAATATCCCAAACATATCAGTCTTTGTCCTGACCTGGTGCAGTCTAGCACCTAAATACTGGTCAATTCTCCTCTGAACAAGAGTACCAACAGCAACCCCAGAGAGAGCTAAGAGGCCATGCAAGTGGCAGCGGTGCACGGTACAGGACCAGTTAACGTAACAGTTAACATAGGTGGAACCCTGACCGAGTTATGGGTCAAGCACAGCTGTCTTACTTTCACAATGTGGAATTCATCTAACACCTCCACATGACTTCCCTCCTTCTCCTTAACACATTGACATGCTCTAAACATACTTCTGCTCCCATAAGGAAGCAGCAAGGACGTCCAGGGGGGCCTTATTAGATATATTGGAAGACCTCTGTAGTGTGTTGCATTGCGCAATGTCTGCACTGGTTGGGTGGGCAGGTGAATACTGTATTTATGTACGACTGCCCTCCCGCGCAGCGAGAAAGATCACCCACCAGGGGTATCGAGACTGCTATCATACAGCTGCTGAGTGCTTCAAAGCCTCTTTAAAAGGAAGTGTTTTTAATCTTTTGGGAAAAGTCAGAGGGTGGTCCATGTTGTGGATGTCCGCTGGAAGAGAATTCCAGATCCTGGAAACTTGAATCGAGTGGGAGCGACCACCCCATCATTTTAGACTTAGAGACGGCTTAATAAAGGGTCGTCCAATGACAGATCTGAGGATATGGTGGTCGAGTATCAAGTGAGTTGCTGTCTAAGGATACTAGGGCTGAGTTGATTAAAAGCTCCAGTAGCTGGCACAACACCTTACACTCTATCCTTACTGGCACTGATAGCCGGAGGTGTGGAATCGTTCCAGGAGAGATGAGTTTTCTCTGAATACAGAGTAGGATCCAAGCCACCAGGTTCTGGATTCTTTGCAGTTTTCGATTGCCTTTTTAGGGAAGCCAGCAGAGACCAAGTTGCATTCATCCACTCTGGAGGATATGCAAGCATTCATCATGGTCATCTTGTGACGTAAAGAAAAAAGGAGCAGAAGCCTGAGAAGAGAGCGCAATTGTGCAAAGCAAGATTGGGTCACCAAATTTATTTGCAGTGAGAAACAATGTTGATCATCGAATATTACTCCAAGAGTGTGAACGCTTGCAATGCAATGGGCTCTGGGCCATGCAAGCGTTTCCCAGGGTGGTTTGCCACAGAGAAGGACCTCTGAATCCAGGTGTTGACGTCTAGCATGCAATGAGAAAAGGGTTGTGCCATGATGTTGCTGTATAACTTACTCAGAATGTGCATGTCCTCGGCATAGGTATAACGTGTAATGCTGTGTTGAGGAAGATGAACCACGAGAGGTTGTAGATGTAATTTGAAAAGTAGAAGTGAAAGGGCCTAGCCCTGAAGGACTCCACAGTTGATATAATAGTTATGGGATTCAAGTGGGCTAAGAGCTATGGTCTGCCAGCAATCAGACGACAGGGATTCTAATGTGCAAGGCAGCGAGGTGGGATCTGTCCTTCTCAAGGTCCCTCAGCTCATGCAAAGAATAAGTCTAGATTTACTGAGTTTCTTTAGGTCCTATTTTTTGGTGCTCCCTTTTATAATGAATTGCAATACTCCAGCCTCAAAACTACAAATGTGCTGATGATGTTTATCCAGTTGTTGGGTGGAAGGATTGAGAAGACACTTTAAACATGGCAACATCTCAAGTTAGTAAAGCTATCTGAAAGAGAGGTTAGCCGTAAAACGGGATATCAACGTTTCCTAACGTTTACTGATGCTGCCAGAGTCATTCCTAGAACCCATGAAAAGGTAGTTGGCTTAGTAGTAAACTGACCACGTAAAGAGTTTAATATTGGTCTGGATAGGTCAAGGGTTTAGTATTGATATGGCCTGTGGCCGTCATTGCAGTCCGTTGCTTCGTGCTGCCTTCTTTCAGTCTGTCTTTGCTGACTATTGTTATTGACGCAGGTACCTGCTTTAAATTCCCCCAGGAGACCGCGCAGCGGAGTGGAGACATTGCAGTCCATGAGGGCTGCGTGGCGTGTGGCCGCTTCCTAGTGGCTTGAGAGAAAACAGCATAACCAGTGCATCATTGACCGGGGCTTGTGAACTTCACACATTCCCACCAGATACTTGGTGAGTTGCATAAACCCCAAGTCCCATTGATCACTCGTGACCAGCACAGTGTTATTGCTGAACTCGTTGTGGGAATCAACTTATTTATATGTACCACTTAAGGAGTGCAAAAAGAGTATGAAAAAGAGCATGATCCCTTCATTCGAACTTGGGCTCATTACTGAAGCGGAGATGTTCTTGGCCATTATTCTTCCTCTGCCTTTGATGACGGACAGCGGTTAAAATTCTGTTTACAGAGTCTGCTTTGCTCGTATGTGAAATGGAGCCTCTGTGTGCGTGGGGGTGGCGGGGCGGTAGTTAGGGTGAATGTGACTGGTCCCCTGCCAGATGGCTTGGGGCATCTCCCCGTGGTGAAGTCCTCCTCAAAACTGATTGCTTCCTTTTTTCCACCAAAAGGTCATTTGGGGAAGACCCAAAGATCCATTATCCCCGAGTCAGAATGAAAAAGACTAGTTTTTTGGACTCACCCGCGACGATGGGCTCTCTCCAGGGATGGGCCAGTGAAACGTTCCTGATTTTGATTCTTCCTTTTCCTCGATTGGCTCTCCCCCTGTCCCTGTGTCATCTGGGAATCTAGACGTTCTATTTGTAGTGCATAGGGAGGGGGGCCTGCATGTGAGCAGTCACCCGTGGATATAAATCAGGTTCTGTGCATTTTGGTCTCTCTGTATGAAAGTTTAAAAATGGAGACGAAACCAACTTGCATGTTTTAGCCAAGGAATGTTTGAATGTGTACCATAGTTCGTGTAACACAAAGACCAGAATGTTACCAACGGTGGGGTCTCCATCTGAGAAGGTTTTAAGCGGCTCGATTGATGGTCTAGAGCAGGGTTGTCCAACTCCGGACCTCGAGAGCCGGATCCATGTTGGAAAAATCTGCATACAATGATTCTAAATGCATTCAAATGTTTGATCACGAAAATGAATGAGGGATATCCCGAAAATCTGTCGGGTTTCAGGCCCTCGAGGCCTGGAGTTGAACCACCCTGGTCTAGAGCGAGGCTCTGATGGGAAAAGGTTTGTGTCGAATGACAGGAAAGCGGCCTCAAACCAACAAAAAGCTACGCCCTCGTAGGGTTGCCTTTTTGACAGTGTCATTTACAAGGGCGACATAGTCCCCCCTATTAGGGGGTCCCCTTAAGGTGAAGTGGAGGATGGGCCACGCCATGTACATTTACCCACGGTGATGGTTAGCAAGATGTCACCGCACCCCAAGAAGTCAACTGTGGGCCAGGCGGCCGTCAGTCGTGGGACAGCATTTATCTCTGAAGGTGAGGGAGATAGCATCCAAATATCCCTGCAGGCGCCTAGTAACCCCTCACAGGCCTCAAGGCGATAAGCAATAAAACAGAGAGAGACTCAGAAAAAAAAAAGGCCAGAAATTCTTCTGTTCGGAAAGTCAATACTCAGGCGTCCAGGCATTTCCTGAGTAAACTGTTATCCCAGCCGGCTGTGAGAATGGCACTCTTGAAAGCCACAGGGAGTGACTCTCTGCCCCAGGACAACGAAATTAAGACATCTGTCTCTGGAGAGTCCAGTAAAACGATCATCAACAAGGGTGCATGTTCTGTATCCCCCATTGATAATGTTCCTGGAGATGAAGATAGATCTATTGCCACAGGGCCTTCAGGGGGGCGCTCAGGTGGCTGTTTCCATGGATGCTTCTGCGTCGAAGCAAGGGCCTTGTGAGTTACAGACTTCAACTCTGAGCCATGAATTGGGGTCAATGGTAGTAAGATCGGATGCACAGTTGCAGCGCCCCTTAAAAATATAGTGGAATAAGGGGAGAAGTTATGGGGAACGTGGGCGAATGGGTCCTGGGGGACTTGGTGGCCCCAGTAATAACATGAGGACCGCTCATAATGAACTAAAAAGGGTGGAACTTCCGTGCGGTATAATGTTTGAAAGTGTGATACCCGAAAACAGATCAGTGAAACTAAATCGCACAAATATTCTCTGTCTTCTGTCTGAAGCTTCTAACTTAATGGGTATTTCTACAGATGATTTAAGCAGGGTCTGTTTTCCACATATTCGGAGGATAGATCACTCTGTGGTTTACGTGAAATCTAAGCTTGTTGCTGTAAGAGCGGAATTCATTGTGAGTTTTTGGTTTTGACTTGTCTTAATATGTTGACAGTAAATCGGTGGGAGTTGTAACTAATACCAGTGGCAAGCCATCAACAGTTAAGTGCGGATGTTTCGGCCTTGAGACTTAAAATGAAGATCTCTGAAGAAGCAATGAACTGGTCATGGTTAATGAATGCAACGAAATCCTAACAATTACCCAGTGCTGAGTTGTGAACGGATGGAAGAGACCCCTTTTGCAATTATATCTTGGAACACAGAGAGTCACTCCCACCTCTTTACTAATTCGGCAGTGGGTTTGAAATGTTATTCGCAAATGATTGTTTGCCTCCAAGGGACTTGGTTGCAAACTAGTCTGTGTGTAATCTTTGGGTTGTAAAGTCTGATGACTCTTTTGTTTGGTGTTTATTGACTCATGTACGAATTCTTGGGATGGCGACAGTTCATTTGTTGATTATCAATGTGTACTGGCATGAAAAGATTTCAGATTTGGTGACTGTTCTGGATCACCTGACCAGATTCACCAATGCGTGATGTGATTCACATGTTGGTGGCCAGATTCTTCTGGCAAGTGACCTCATTTCTGAATGTTGGGATTCTAATCTGTATTTGGACAATGTAGGAGATGTAACATCATTAATAAAAAAACAGCGTAGAGATTGTCAATGGTTGAGCTGTATGAGCGGTCTTGCTTTATATCCACTCAATGGTACTGTGGATGGGGATATTCCACAATTCTCAACTTTGTCTGACGGGAACGTACACTCCACCATTCCACCATTGATTACATCTTTGTGGGGGACTGGTTGTTTGGAAACTACAGTTCATTGACTATTGTCCTGACTGCATTCGGCGATCATTCTGAATTGATTGCTGTGTTTGCCTTAGGGATGGCTGTCGAAGAACCAGAGGGTTTGACTTCAGGTGATTTGTTGGTCAATCCGACGGTCAATCACCTTTATTGGAATCAAGCCTTGGTGACCAGTGTGACTTGCTCCCTGATGGATGTCCTGGAGCACTCCTCTATGGAGTGGAAGTGTTTGGTGTTTTCTGCCTCCAACTTTAGTAGAGCATAATCAACGGCCGAATTTGAATGTATATAGTAAGGAAGTTGTAGCTAGAATGCATCAATTAAGGATGGATTTAAGGTCCTTAAATCAACCACTTGATATCCCGCTAGATGTAAAAAGAAAGCTGATGAGGGAAAAGTGACAAATGCAAAGGAATTGACTTTGAAAGTCCCGCTATAAGAGAATTCAGGAGGACGCAGAAGCCTTTTTTGTCATTCTAAAAAACAAAAATACTCAGGCTTTTTGGCAACTTTTGAACAATGTTGATCCTCAACAGCCAGGGATACAAATAAATAAAGTAACCGAGAATGATTGGGTTCTACATTTTCGAACTTTATGGGCACGACTTTGGGGTATTGTAGAGTATGCTGCACCCGTCTGGGGCAGCAGTGATCGGATGGATTTAGCTCTATTTATTTATGAAAACATCTTGGAGATAATAATGAAGATCATTCCATCCCGGGCCCCGGGATCTAACAAACTATCAAATGTTTTGCTTAACAGCAATCCAGTGGCCTGGGCAGCATCTCCTATCCTGTTTAGGAGTGGTGTATTTCACTCTCTCATTGTCAAAACCTCATATCGTTACAATTTATAAGAGGGGTGCAAGAACTAGTCCCTTAAACTACAGATCCATTGCCTTCTGGATGCAGACAGCAAGGCTTTTGCTTCAAACGTGTTGTCGTATCTATAGGCATGGGCGGTGGCGATAGGCGGACTTTCAAAATGGCAAATTGTTTTTTGTAGAAACATAGGAACATCTCTAAATGGGCTTATGGTGAAAATAATCCGGCATTTGACTTGGAGGGGAAATATGATTCTGTCTTCATAGGCTCGATAGATTTAACAGTTGCATTTGACACTGTTGACCGTGAACATCTGTGGCCTAAGCTCCATAAGTGGGGAGTTCCTAAGCTCCATAAGTGGGGAGTTCCTAAGCTCCATAAGTAGGGAGTTCCTTATGGACTTCAGAGATTCATTGTTGGCCTGTACCCCCACTCTGAAATCCAGGTATGCCTGAATCATTTGGGTAGTCTCTCACTTCCAATCCGAAAGCTCTGGGGTGTCAGGCAGGGTTGCGTTCTCGCACCCTGCCTGTTTAACCTCCATCTAGCTGACATTGGCGATCATTTAGCAGCAGCAGCATTCATCACGCTGGATATATACAAATTAAGGCCCCTTTGGCTGTCCTACGTGATCGATTTTTTTCATTTTTGACTGCACGCCGGTAGGACTTCAGAGGTTGATGGATGCCTTTGCTGGCAATCAGGCTCTTCAGATTAATCCCAGTAAGACTAAGATATTGCAATGCTCGAAGGGACGTAAAAAACAACCTTTATATGGCACATTGGCTCCGAATTTGTGTCGAAGGTTACTTCGTTGATCAATCTGGGATTTTTTATATTGCCAAACCCATCGCTGACCAGGCTCAAAGAATGGCTGAGGGATCGCATTGTGCCTTTAACTAATCAATTGAAGGGGGTTGATTCCCAGTGCTTATTCTTTGAAATCGAGTCTAAAATTCTATGAAGGAAATATTCTCCCCAAGATTCCATACAGGATTGCGGTATATCCCCTATTATTATTGGAGACGCTGCCACTTCTTGAACCCATTTTCCTAATTCTGTTCCCATACATGTAATTCGCTATGAACAGGGCATTATTTTTCTGCAAACATGAGCACAGTGGAGAATATTGTCACTGGTTAGGAAAATCTTATGCCCAGAAATGTATTTTTGAGTCAGGGAAATTCAGATGGCTGAATGAGATGGTCGATCATACTTCTATTACTGAGCTCAGTGAGGATCCCTGCAAAGTGAAAAAGCTTCCATTAGAATTGAGTGGGTTAATACAGTCGAAATAATGCATGGATTTTTCTTTTAATCACTTGAAGGGCGATCACAAAAATCAAGGTACTTTGCCCCCTTTCTAGCGATCGATCCAGGCAAATCGATTAAGCTTGCAATTTCAAGCTTTCCATGGAATTTGGACCTGTCAACGCAGATTTTGGTCAGGCTTGGTCATTTGGAAGCAGATCAGCTGAGTTGTCGTTTTTGCAAGGTTGAGGGCGAGGGCGAAACGCTTAAGCACCTAATGATCTAATCGGGCAGCCATACCGGGGCCAAGATGGAAACACCTAAAAATGTTCGATCAGCATTGGAAGTTGGGCTGGGTGAGCAAGTTTGGTCTGAATATCTATCGGGATGCACTACTTCCATGGTTTTCACAATAACAACCTTTTAAACATTTCTTAAGTTATATCTTACGCCAGGTTATACTGAAATATAGTTTTGTATATTCATTTTTAATTCAAGTTGATTTTATGTACTGTGGATATTTTAACTTTTTTCCCCTTTGTTATTGTATGTATTATTCAGGAATTCATTTTATTTTGTGTATTGTATGTATAAAAGGTTCATTTGGTTTAAGCATTACACATTAAAAAACAATAAAAGATATGGCCTGTAAAGTGTAATACTCATATGGCCTGGCAATGGCCTTAGCATTGCTCTGGCCAGGTAAGGAGTTTATTATTGCTCTGGCCAGGAAGGAGGTTTAGTATTGATATGGGTAGCTAATGGATTTAGTATTGATATAACCAGCTATTGGACTAGGTATTGATATGGTAAGGGGTTTATTATTGGTCTGGCCAGGAAGAGGGGTTGATATTGATAGTATTTAGTCAAATCAAGCCAGCCCAATCTAAATATGACTGGAAGATTAATCTGGAACCAATTGAAAAAGTGAGCTCCTATAAATATTTAGGTATCCTGATTGATAATAAACTTTCTTTGAAGCCCCATTAGGAGGCAAACATGCTTAATTCAATGAGAAGTGCCTATGCCATAACTGTGTTCATTGGTAGACAACGGGGGTTGGTCTATTTGTACAATATTGATGCTATATACCACCAAAATCCTCCCATGCATGCTCTATGGAGTAGAAGCATGGGGTGAAAAGTACCTCTCAAGGTTGGGTAAGCTTGAAGCCAAGATTTTAAGGTTACTGTTCAGAATGCCACGTAATCTATGAATAGAATACCTACGATTGGAGTTCAAACACAAAAGCATATTTGTTGATTCCAATTGTAGAATAGCCATGTGCTACGTGAAATTGGGGTGATCTAAATAATGGTACAATCATTGCTGATGTGTTTTAGGCATTTTTGAATCTAGACAAACATGAACAGATTGGAACTTTAGGCAGGATAAAGGCAAGACAAGTAGTGGGAATCTGGTTTTGTACAACCTGTAATAGGAGATAGAGTGTTGGCTCTAAAAAATTGGCTTAAGTATATACTAAATGTTTATTGTCATGAAACAGATGTCATACAGTTAGCTACCAAAACCAATAGTGGTAATTCTGTGCAATACTGGTTAGAGTGGGAGCAAAAGCCAAGCTATACAGTAGCATATCCAAACAGCTACATAGTTAGCCAATATGAAATGTAATGTCACTAATCTCCTTGAGGTATGTGGGCCTAAAATTGGCTTAAGTAAAGATAAGCGAATGTGTCGCTTATGCGGCCGTCAGGAAATTAAGTCAATAAAACACATTCTAATTAAGTGTGAAAGCCTACATAAACTAAGGATAAGCTCCTGTAAATCATTTGACAACATGTTGAACTGTGATGCAATGGAAAGCATATGGGACATGCTGATGGAGGGAAAACGTATTAATCGGATGCTTTATATGGTTACATTTCATGTTAATTGTGCAGATATTTTAGATGATCTGTCATTTAGCCAATCATATATTATGTATGAATTTTATACAAATGGATTTTTGTTTGTTTTACGATACTTGATTGTGCCCAAAGGTATTTTTGAGATAATGTTATACTTTTAGTATGTGCGATATTTGTATATATAAAGCCTGTCATGCTATGAGTATATTAAAATAAAATGAAAAAAATAAAAATATTGATATGTCCCAGTAATTGCCTTGGTTTTGATATGATACGGTAATGGTATTAGTTTTGATATGGCCAGATGCATGATTTAATATTGATACAACAACATAAATGGTTTAGTATTGATATTGCCAGATAAAGGGTTTAATATTGAAGTGCCACGTAATGAGCTTGATATCTATATAACCATGCAATGATGTTAGAATTGAAAATAATAGGTTACGGGTCTATTACATATCTTGCCCAATAAAGGGTTTGATATTGATATGGGAAGGAAATGGGCTTATTATTGCTATTGAAAGATAAAGGCTTCAGTATTGATCTGGCTAGGTAAGGGGTTTATTATTGGGCTGGCCAGGAAGAGGGTTTCGTATGGATATGGCTAGCCAATAGACTTAGTATTGATAAGGCCAGCTAATTGGCCTGGTATTGCCCTGGCAAGGTAAAGAGTTTAATATTGATATGGCCAACTAATGGGCTTGGTTTTGATATGACAAGGTAATGGTCTTCCTATTGATACGGGGCCAGATGAATTGTTTAATATTGATACAGCAACATAAAGGGTTTACTATTGATATGGCCAGGTAAAGGGTTTAATATTGACGTGCTTAGTAATGGATTTGGTAATTATATAACCATGCAATGATGTTAGAATGGATAATATTAGCTTAAGGGCCTAGTATGAACCTTGCCCATTAAATGGTTTGATATTGATATGGCCAGGAAATGGGATAATTATTGCTATTGCAAGATAAAGGCTTTTGTATTGACATGATCAGGTAAAGGGTCTAGTATTGCTAGAACCAGGCGAAGGGCTTAGTATTATGGTGGCCAGATGTACGGTTTAGTATTGATGTGACCAGGCAAAGGGGCTCATACTGCTTAGACCGCAAGGAGACGTTTCTGACTCGTGATGTAATCCAGGGTCTTTGCGCAGGGTGCAGCACTTGATAAAACACTCTACGCAAGGGCAGAGCGGTGTGTGGGCACCACAGCTGGATTAGCCAGGAGACGGGGTAACAGCACAAGATTGAAGCTTCTGGTGTGAGTTGATCTTCAGCTAATTGACAGATTTGTGGCTTATCGCTGTGAATGGGAAAAACCCTGAGACCTCGGACCATTGGAGCGCTGGAAGATATTTGTGGATAGTACAGATGTTCTGCCCCACAGAATGTATTTTTGGGACAAAAAACTGCTAGGAGCACAAAATACTAGTGCTTTCCCGTGGATCAGTGACTCTGCACCGCCACTTTGATAGACTCAAGTGTTACGTGTTGCAGATATGATTTCAGAATTCATTCTGGGTTGGTGCAAACACGTGTATCTCTGGGTAGATGGCGTGCAACATGCATGTCTGCTGTGAAAGTTACCACTACTTTCGTCCCCTATCACACTTTCTTCTCCCCTAAGTCGCTCTGCCACCAGTGTCGCCCGCGCTCATCCTTCTTGGCACACTGAAGCAACACTGATCGCATGTGGTACTTTAAAAAACAGAAACAATACATACACAAATAAATAAAAACAGCCTTCCAAAAACCAAAGATTGAAAGCGGCGAAGCATTTCGCAATCCGGAATGGTTTCTTGAAATGTCAGCCAGGAAATTAATTAACTGGCTCAACAGGTTGCATGAAATATTGTAACTTTGTGAATCAGCAGTTTGTCCAGCATTCCAGGAAGGGAAGGATTCATGGGTGGCAGCGGGACAGGGACCGAGCCCAGCCCTCCCGCAACACAACATTGGATCATGTCATGTAGGAAGAAAGTCACGTCAGAGGGGAAGAGTGTCATCACAGAGAGAGGGAGGGGCCAAGTCAGGCACCGTATAATAAAGAGCCTCATGGCCCATGCTTGGTACTCGAGTTCCCCATCACCATTCCGCTCCGTTGCAGTAGGTGAGTGACCGCTCCGTTCACTTTGTTGACTTGCTGTCAGACTTCCCTGAGGCCTCATTTCAGTACTGCGTTATGGAATGCGGATCTCAGGACAGGGCACTGCATCTATGCGGCCTTTTCTACAGCACTTAGGTTCATATGTGATCTTAAATGTGCATTTTATTGTCTGTTTGTTCATGATTTGGTTGTGGTCTGCCCCTTTTTTGATCTTCAAAATGTTAAAAAGTGGGCCGTTTGCCTTCGGTGCATATATATCTCGATACATCAGCGGAACCCAGGAACGCGGGCACTTCGCTGCGGGTCTTTCTCTTGTTTTACTTCTAGGTGGTTAGAGGATCTTTAAGTGCTTTGAGGGGTTAGGGGTATAGTCTTGTCCCACATGCAGCCTTGGTCTCCGGTAGCTTAATGGGGCTGAGGAAGAGTCAGTCACATGTTACTCTGGAACCTCTGAAAGGCTGGTAGCAAAGGGGTCGATTCCACACGTGGCATATCCTTGCTGCTGAAAGGAGTGTGCCTGTTGAATGGAGCTGTGGTGTCTGTTCAGTGCCCCCCCGTCAGTGATCTGCATTTCTGGATGGCAAGTCTTTGTGGATTGGGCACTAAGTATATCATGCTGTTGAAGGTACTTTGACCTCCTTTCAATGTGTGTGGCCCTGCCCTGGGTGCTATGGAATGAAGCCATGATAATGCCAGGAAGTTTGCTTGAATGAAGCCATGATAATGCCAGGAAGTTTGCTTTCAACTGGAATCCCAAAAGGCAAGGGGGTCCTTTGAGCCTTTGAGCAAAGGCTTGCAGTCTGCTGCCTCCCTACAGAAAGGGGTGAGAATCTGTGGCCGTCTCGAGAAAGGCTTCCACCTGTAATGACCAGAAAGGCGCGAGCTTGGGTCGTTCTGGCTCTGAACCCCAAAAGGTTGGGCCTAGGAGTTCTGGTTGCCCTGTCGATTGGGTACCTCCAGGCCCATTTGGCTGACATGTTTGTGAGATTGCCTGCTTCCCATTCCCCAATCCTAAGCAATGGCTCAGTTCAGGTCTAGTTTATTTCGGAATATAAAAATTCCATAAAAATACTCAACAACATGAAACATATATAAGATTAAAAAAACAATCTAACATTACAGCTATGACATAGCATGAAAATGGGTAGTCATACAATTAGTGCAATACATTATTAAAACTCGTAATATAATAAGGAACAAAAATTATGACGGACATTGTAATTTATTCAATTAATATCCAACTGTCATTTCCTAATTTTAAAAGCTTGTCTGAGATACCCGAGTAGCGCTCAGCCAACGAGTTGTGTTTCTGCTCTTAGTAAATAACCTAGCGCGGGACGCCATTGACGGGGACGCCATTGATGAAAGCCAGCATCCCGTAAAACGAGGCTTATCGGTCTAGCTCTGACGCGTGACTAGGCTGGACCATAGAGTACAGAATGCAACAGGCCTTCACAGCTCCCAGAGCAGCGTGGGCAGCTTGTTTCCTCTGGAGTACTGTCCAGATTGCCACAATAGCTTTTAATCGGATGCAGTTAAACCTTGCCCTGCTGATTAACATTCTGTCGTATGCATGATGACGCCATGAAAGGTATTCCTGCCGTGTAATGGTGGCGAGCAGCAGGTGTTTACAATTTGAAGGCTTGATAACTTCGGTATTTTCCCATTGTTCGTGCACCTAAAGACACAGGTGTTTTAAGGTAAAGAGCTGTGTTATGATGTCAAATATGATGCTGGTTAAAAAAAATGGTGTGCTCCAATCTTTCCTAACAAATTACTTATGTGCTTTTGCCAGTGAGTTGTGTTGCCTCCATTCTTGTTTAAATCCCCACAAATTAATAATCTGGTGAGATCAGATCTGGGGTTAGACAAGATACGAAGCCAGAGGTACGCTGGCTCCAATAGGACCTCATCCTCTAAAAAAGCAGACCAGGTTCTGTGTGCTGCATAATTAGCAGCAGATCTTGGAAGGCCCTGATTTTTGTTTGTCGTTCGCATAGATGCCGATTAGAAAAACCCAACAATGATGCTTTGTATTTTGCTATTAATTTTGATTTAGCACTATAGACTTTAATTGCCCGATTCATAGTAAAAGTGCAAATAACTTGCAAAGTATTGTGTGCGTAAAACAACTCTGCGTCTACTTGCGTGCAAAAGATTGTTTGCATGCTGCGCGTATTCATGGGAAAAAAAATGCAAAGTAACCCGAGGAGCAAGTAGCAAGCGGAACGTCCACGACATGCCCCCACGCAAACCAAAACCAGCGACATATACCAAACTTTGCCTGATCCCCACCATCAAGCACGCCGGCAATATTGATCGTAACCAATAAAGGTGTTTACAATTTGAAGGCTTGATAATTCGGTATTTTCCCATTGTTCGTGCACCTAAAGACACAGGTGTTTTAAGGTAAAGAGCTGCGTTATGATGTCAAATATGATGCTGGTTAAAAAAAATGGTGTGCTCCAATCTTTCCTAACAATTACTTATGTGCTTTTGCCAGTGAGTTGTGTTGCCTCCATTCTTGTTTAAATCCCCACAAATTAATAATCTGGTGAGATCAGATCTGGGGTTAGACAAGATACGAAGCCAGAGGTACGCTGGCTCCAATAGGACCTCATCCTCTAAAAAAGCAGACCAGGTTCTGTGTGCTGCATAATTAGCAGCAGATCTTGGAAGGCCCTGATTTTTGTTTGTCGTTCGCATAGATGCCGATTAGAAAAGCCCAACAATGATGCTTTGTATTTTGCTATTAATTTTGATTTAGCACTATAGACTTTAATTGCCCGATTCATAGTAAAAGTGCAAATAACTTGCAAAGTATTGTGTGCGTAAAACAACTCTGCGTCTACTTGCGTGCAAAAGATTGTTTGCATGCTGCGCGTATTCATGGGAAAAAAAATGCAAAGTAACCCGAGGAGCAAGTAGCAAGCGGAACGTCCACCACATGCCCCCACGCAAACCAAAACCAGCGACATATACCAAACTTTGCCTGATCCCCACCATCAAGCACGCCGGCAATATTGCGGGCCATCCCCCCGCAACCAAGGCAGCACCCAGGCAACACTGCGTACGAACCCCCATTACCCAAAACTGCACCCCCATAATCTGCGGATGATTTCGCATAACTCAAGGCAGCTGCCGGTAACCCTGAGTGCAAAACCCCGTAATTCAAAGCTGCACCCCACTAATCTGCATATGATCACCCCTAACTCCAAGCGACACCTCAACTGTGTGTTGTCACCCCTAAAGTGCTATATAAACCTTACCTTTATGCGTTGGATCCTATGCGCACAATGTTCTGCGGCGCCTATCATGTGGCAGTGAGGTTTGCGTGTAACTTTTCCCGACGTCAGGTTGCGTGCTGGGTTCCATGAATTCGGTTAGGTTTGCGCTTCACTGGGTGTGTGATTTCACTGTGTGGCTGTTCCTCAACAGGCCCACATTATTCCTCATTTTGCCAGCAAAATGGGAAATATGCATGTTCCGCCCCCTATTTATTTATTTGCGTAGGTCCGTCCCACACTTTGCGTGAAAGGTCGCACAAAGGGCGCGACTGCACGCAAAGACGTGACAGACCCGCAAAAAGTCTCTGAAATACATGCAAAATCTGATCCATGAATCGGGAAAAGGAGATTTGTGTGCTGAAAAGTGCACAAAGTCACTTTTCAGTGTGCAAACATTCCACGAATCAGGCCCTTGGAAACTTGTCTATTGGTAGTGATTTGCACATTTTGGCGAATCGAGTAATACCCCCCCCAAGGACGGTTTCACTGAGAAGAAGCGGATATCTAGGTAATCAAAAGAAGCCACTCTAGGTATAGGATCGTCATTGATATGCATTGTAGATATCTTTACCTTTTTGTTACCACTTGAGCATACAAGTAGTATTATATTCTGTAATTAGGAGTGGTAGTGCTCGTGGAGTTCTGGCAAATAGGACAGTGTTGTCCGCATTTGCCAGGACAGGTATTGGCACGTGCTCGACTTTTGGCACATCAGCTGCTTTTGTGTCATAGACATCATTAACATACAAGGAGAACAAAAGGGACTCCCGCGTTGATGAACAAATAGGACGTGCATGTGCCCACTCCTGACGCATGCCTTGGTGTCCTGGTGAATACCTATTTGGATGTCAAGCAAATCCACTGGGCATTCTAGCAAGTTGAGCCCGGCCCAGAGTTTGGTCCTACTGCCCTTTTCAAAGGCTCTGCTCCTCAAAGACCATGAAGTTCATGCAGACGGGTTCCTTCTTCATAAGTCTGGGCTACCCACAATCAAGGCAGGATTCAGGGCTTATTCCCTTGTTCCAAGCCCGGAGCCCTGGAGCCCAGCTGTATTTTGGTCAGAATGTCGCTGTCACTGGCCCAGGTTGCCAATGTCTTTAGTAGTGCCCTGCCAAATACTTTACAATTCGAATCCAGAAGCGAGATGGCACGTGTGTGATTCATGAACACGTGTTTCCAACTATCAGGCGCGTTGCAAGCTTTAAGTACAGCCATGAAAGCTCTAGTAAGAGCAGGGGCCCCTACGGCGGCCGGTGAGGCCCAAGAATACAGCTGCTGCAACGCCGTGCGCCCATAGCATTGTAAACACGACAATCGTATACAAAAAAAGGTAACAATGTATATAAAAAAAATATTAAGTAAAAATCGTATTCCTGGCATTTTTTGTCAGAGTCACGTTTGAAACACCTGATTCAATGTGCCATGTCATGTTGTGTTGATGAGACAAAGGTATAGTGTTCTGGGTGTTATATGCTATATCGATTTGTTAATGTTAATTTAACATTTCATTTTTTGGGCAAAATTGTCCTGCTGAGAGGTTGTATGTATTTTTCTGAAAGGAGTAGCAGGGTTGCCAGGTGACTGCCCCACAGCAGTGCATTACCTGCAAGCTCTGGACTTCCGGTTTGAAAATACTGATACCAGGGACCAGATTACAGAAACCTTGCACAGGTGCAACTGCACGGTTTGCACGGTATTAGCACAAGGGCAAATCTTGACCTATTTTTAAAAACAATGGGGCACATTAAAAAACCATTGCACCTCGACAATTGCAAGGGGGGGTAGATCTGTATTTGAGAAGATGCTGGTCCTCAGTGCCCCCCCCACCCCTCACATATACACCCTCGCCCCAACAGCTGCTCACAGCAACTTCCTACCAAAAGAAATCTCTCCACCGTGCCAACCACTGGTGGGGAAATTCTGGTCCTCTGCTCTGCCTTCCCAACTGCACTAGCCATGACTTCTATGCGCTCTAAACTACATATAATACCTACAGTTTTCTTCAACATATGTGCCATTAAAGATGTTTGCGATTACTATATGTTTCACAGATGTTTTCACCCAACCCTATATCGGGCCACAACTTCCCTCTGACTCCCCTAAATACATCTCCTTCTGCCTCCGACTTCCAGATCTTCTGAACAACAGTGTCAAGATGCCAAGCTTCATGGAATCGATCGACAACATTACCACCATTTTCCAGAAGTATGCCAGCAAGGAATGTGGCCGGGACAAGCTGAACAAGGCGGAGCTGACCCAGTTACTACAGGATGAGCTGTCCCCGGCAATGAAGGTATGGCCACACACAACCAATCACTTCCTGCATTGGTCGACCCCCCTGAGTGGGCTGGGTAGCCACTCCTTTGCAAAGTTCTTTAGGTGGGTCGGGTGAGGCGGGGGACCAGCCAGAGACCACCCATGTCATCCAAGAGATGCTCATCCATTCTATGGACGTGTAGTTTTGCTCTTCCAAATAGTAATCCAGACCTACAATTCCCAGAAACACAAAGCCCTTCTTCCTGCCACCACTTTCAACATTGTGAGAAATGGCGGCAAAGGCCACCACTTTACAATGCCGTGGGAAAAGAAACATTTCCATGATCATTTCCCCCCTTCATTTAGCCTTTATCGGGGCTTCCACCCCAGAATCAGGGATCAAGATCACATGTATCCACTAACATGCTTGGATGGCTCCAGTCCTGGGCATCCATTTAACCAACAAATTACTTCTGGGAGAAGTAGTCTTGATGAACTGAACTACGTATCACCTTGTAAGAGTTGTTGATCAAAACACAATGTTCTCAACAAATCCACAGCCCAGGATTGGAAAAGGGGCGCCTCTAATATAGATTGAGGTGGTCGCCCTAAGTGCTGCTGTTCGTGCAGCATATCCTAACCATGGCAAGATGCTGTGTGGCTCCCGCTATGGACCATTTGGTTTTGCGACTGGTGTGTAATGCTGCAAAGCTTTTATACTGCACCACATCACCACTGGAGTGGTCTCGCAGCACCTTGGGTTGCCCGGGGGTTGCAATGTTATGCCCGTGCCTGGGGATCCAGACGTTAGTCTGTGGGGGAAAAGGAGCAAGGGGGGATAGGAAGAAGAGGGTGCAGTGGCCACAACCAAGATTAAGGCGGTATACTCATGTTTTGTGGTAGTTGGGTGCATGTAGGTTCATTAGTGTAGGGCCTGACCTCAGGATTAAAGAATCAAAGTGTGAATCCTAAAATGTTTGGAGTTAAGAGGTCGCTCAATGTGTGTGGATTGTGCAGCGTGTAGAGTCCGAGCGACGGGCAGACTTTCATGGTGATCTTGTTGTGTTCTAGGTCTCCGGGGATGGCAGCATCGATACAATCCTGAAAGCTCTGGATCAAAATGGCGATGGGCAAGTTGATTTTAACGAGTTCCTGGTTCTGGTTTTTAAAGTCGCAAAGGCATACAATGAGCATGTGAGCAAAAGCCGCAATCTGGAGCCTTGTGGTGTTCATCAGCCCGGAGAGCCCCAAAACAAACCCGTGGCGGGGCCCAGAGCGGAACCAGCAACACTGCCAGCAATTAAACCGGCCCCGGAAATAGAAACAGAGCCAGACCTAGAAGACAAGTTCACTCAAACGCCTGACTCAAGGGTACACACAGTGTCCAACACTAAGCCAGCAGCACACCCTGAAGCCACATGCAAGATATCGCCAGACACAAAGCAAGCACAACCAGGACCAGTGCTGGCAACAAAGCCAGCACCTGTTCTGGAAACAAAGCCAGCACCAGTGCCTGAAAAAAGCCCACCCACAGAGCCGGCACACGTTCCAGAAACAAAGGTAGTACCACACCCAGAACCCACATACAAGGTATCAGAAAAGGAAGCACCAGTCGCACCAGCGCCAGGAACAAAGCCAGCATCATCTCCAGAGACAAAGCCAGCACCAGTGCCTGCAAGAAGCACTTCCTCAGGGCCAAAAACAGAGCCAGCAGCAGTCCCAGACCCGAAAGGAGTACCGCACCCAGCGCCCATGTGTAAAGCACCGTCAGATGCAAAGACAGAACAAGCACAACCAGCTCCAGAAACAAAGGCGGTCTCTGCTGTGGAAACACCTGTCAAGCCAGTGCCAGAGAAAAAAGCAACTCCAGCTTCAGTCACCTCAAAAGAAGCATCTCCGAAAGCAGCCACAGAACTCCCCACAGAGCACGCAGGAACATGGGCTGACAAGACATCAGGCTGAGGAAAACTAGATCTCCAGCGCCCCCACGCCGCGCAGACCCCTATCCCTGTGTTCCCACTGCTTCCATGAAATATGTAAAGCGTGTTTTTGAAATTCAATCGTATTTAATTAAATTCCAAGACAACCCCGAACAAGTTGTTAGACTTTTATTGCAAACAAAACGGTCGTATTACCATTAGGCGACAGCTGCTGTCACCGTCTGCTGAGGGGCACGCCTGCTTCTGAAGGCATGTGACACTTCTCACGCCACTGCTAGCAAAATAACAACACATTAGCCCTATTTATGTGCTAGGGCCCTCTTTTACCAAAGAAATGCTGGCATAAGCATAGTCTTAGGCGGGAGACATTGCGGGTGACGTATAAAGGTCCACCTTGAGGGTAAATATGTTTGGCTACTACAAAAAAGCTGTATTTATTACATGTGTGTGTATTTAGGTAACAATTTATATAGTCCGGTATTCACCTAATGCCACATTACTAATGAGTAATAAGGTAAAGGGGGCGTGACTTAGTTGGCCTGTAGAATCAAATAAATAATGTAGAAGAGAGGGCCTCATTCCGAGGTGGGTGGTAAGGGTGCCGGTGCCGTTAACCCCTTACCGCCGCCTTGCGAGGTCCTTTAGCGGGTCCCGCTAAGGGCGGCTGGTTTTACCAGGTGCCCTTAGTGGGAGCCACTAAAGAACCAGCATGCTAGCAACAGGCCGGTTATTAACGGGCCCATTGTGAACATGGTCCCCATTCTCATTGAGCCCTATGGGGGCTCGAATGGGAATGGGGATGGGTTCCCTGAATAGGGAAATACCAGTCCCTCCAAGGTTGGAATGGCCTGGTAATTCCCCATTCAGGGAACCCGGACCCAGTATGCGGTAAGGTGGTAGCCATGGCGCTAATAGCGCCATGGTTACCTCCAACCTCGGAATGACCCCCATAGTCTCTTAGAACTGGCTACCATAATGCATGGATGGGAAATAGATCTGAAATTAAACACATGGGTATAGCATGGATGGGAAATAGATCTGAAATTAAACACATGGGTATAATGTTCGAGGCCAGTGGTGGCTGGTGAATTTCGTAAGTGAGGGGTGTGTAAACCTATTTCCCTGAATTGACATGAATGAGCATCCGCAGCAAGCACACCTGAAACACTCAAGCAGATTTTGGGCGTGCAGTGGCAGGTCACAACTGCACACATGAGCAGTGTCCAACATATGTTCATGAGATCTGTGCCTGCAATATATGCCAGCATAAACGACTTTCATGTTGCCTGTGCCCATAATATATTTCACCATTGCCACTCCAAAGCATATTTCCATGATGCCTTTGGCCACAATATATGCTAGGTTTGACCTGTACACATGTTTGCAAGATGCTTGTGCTGACAATATATGCCAGCAAGGTGCTATAAAATACATCCTCATATGAAAGTGACACATCAAGCAGGCTTGCCCCTGGCAGACACACACACATACACATACACCTACAAACACCCTCAAACATATATACAGGTATCCATACACACCTTTCTCACAGACACAAACAATGTTTTTAAATACCTGCCTGCTGACACATTCAGCCGGCTGCCCAGAATACATCCCAGCATTGCCATTAGAAATCATATTTTAACAATGCCTGTGTCCACAATATATGCCAGCCCCGCCACTTTTAACACATTTTCATGATGCCCGTGCCAATACATCAGTAATTGCATGTTAATGATGTTCTTGTCCACAATATCTGCCAGCATTGCCACTGCTACACACATTTTGTCATGCTTTGGATCACAATATATTTTTGCACTGTAATTGTAAAGCTAAAGCACACTTTTAATGATGGCTATGCCCACAATATATGCCAGCATTGCCCTTCAGACCACATTTCTATGATGCCTGAGCCAACAATATGTCAGTATGTCCCTGTAAAACACGCTTTCATTTGGAAGTCCAACAACAATAATGAAACCTTGTCCTGGGCACATGCGCGCACACACACACACATCAAACACATGCACAGACATTGATTTATGCACACTCTGACTCACTCACATACCTTTCTTACACACACAAACCACTTATCAGCATGCTCCCTCACTCAGTCATCTGGATCCTGCACCATGAAGCCAACCATTGGTAGCTTAGAGCTTCAGAAAGGAGGGGTATGCAGACATTGCTCTTGTTTGAGGCTCAGAAAACATAATGCTCCAATTATATAGTTAGCTGTGCTGAGAAGAGCAGGCACAGAAGCATTCCCTCTTTGTGTTAGGACCCAGCCAGCATTCCCTGGGGGCCATGCCTGGCAGGGGGAACTGTGCGTCACAGCCTTGGATGGACCAACAGCTTGGCATACTGCAGGGAGACATGGCCTTTCTTTGCACTTCTCTTGGCCTGCTTTTGCTTTGTGGTTTGGTCAGCACAAGCTCCTCCATAATTGATGTAATGTGTGGCAAGGCACCACCTTGTGACAAAATGACTACTGCACTGCAGCTGAAAAAGGATGAGTAATGGATACAACTCCCACTAAGCGCCACACTGCTAAATCGGCAGTGACCTCAATCATAAACATGAAACAGGCACAGCCCGACAAGTATACCTCATTCAACTCTTTAAGGTAGCATGGCCAAGCTTAGGCAATACTCCTATGGTGGGATGTGAGATTACACAGTGCAGACCACATAAAAATATTGCTGTGGTAAGAAAAGAAAATAATGCTCAACCGAGGCGCTATAAAATAGGATAGTTTAATCTAACTGAAAATACAAACACAGCCATGAAAAACAGTATAACCACCCCTGTAAGGCAAGACACATAATATGCAGAATTTGTAATAAAGGGGGCACTTTTGGTGTGAAGACAGGAAATAATGGAGCAGCAATATCAAGTTCAATGAAGATGTTTTTAAAAAGGGACAGGTGGGGCCTTACTAGTCACGTGGACCCTTAAAGGCAGGTTAGGGGAACAAAATGATCTCAAATACTTGTAATGCTTGTTCCTGGGGATCGACAGCATCAAGACAGGCTGCTAGCGACTTCAAATAGGTTGAGTCAGCGTCGAGACATTCAAGTCGGTGGTTACCAATGAATCATGGGTTGCGCACAGGCAAGTTGGCTCGAGATGGTCCAGCGATGGTGTAATGTTCTGTACTAGTGATCGTCTCAAATCGGATGATGAACAGGCAGGCAATGGGTGGAGTCAGCCGCTCGACACCTCGAC
The DNA here is from genome assembly GCF_040938575.1 of Ambystoma mexicanum. Classification (NCBI taxonomy): domain Eukaryota; kingdom Metazoa; phylum Chordata; class Amphibia; order Caudata; family Ambystomatidae; genus Ambystoma; species Ambystoma mexicanum. The sequence goes on along the minus strand of NC_090921.1, from coordinate 763,928,181 downwards.
AGAACATCGAAAACAGCGAGTATCAAAGGCAACTTGGAAGCTGTCAGCAGTTCGAAAAGCATCTTGACATGGTCAAGGACCTCAGAACTGAGTGAATCTGAAAAACAGGGTCCGAGCTGTTCCTAGACATCCACCCAGGGTCTCCAAGGGCAAGGTAGATCCTTGTTCTGCTCGTCCCAGACAGGAAGGTTTTTAGAGAGTACTTGCAAGGTCTGTGACTCCCAGTGAGCAGCGTCCTAGGCACTAGTGGTCTGAGCTTGCAGAAGGCCTTGCCCAGCTAGTAGATCACTAGAAATGTGCCTCTTGGCAGTCTTTATCATCACCTCTATGGAAGATTGAAAGATTGATTTTATACAGTTTGGGCTGAATAAGCCTTTCTTGACAGCAAGAATAAAACATAAAAAACCGTACACAAGATGCATTCAAATTCGAGATAAATAAAAAAAATCCATGCCATGAAATTCAAAAACAAAAAAATGATTACAATTAAAAAAAACCCAAAATAAATTAAAAGATGCTCAGGCATGTCCACCATTTTAGTATAAGGACCATGAGCAGTTAAGTGATTCATCTTAACTCCTGGGGAGAGCAAAGACGGAAAAGGGGCAACTCACAGCCCCGGCTTGGGAGAAACCAGGGCTTCTTATCTTAATTGCTCTCTGACGCCAAGCCCCACAACTGAAATTTGCAGTTCATTTGATAATGTCTCGGTGGAAGTCCCCAAGAAAGGAGACGGTGCTGCATTCCACTTTCCCAGGAGGCCTTCTCTGCTTAAAAGGCAGATACATCGTGACCTTAGAAAGCCATAGGCCGGCATACGAGCAGGACATTATGCAAATGCTCGACCTCTGCCTCACACATTTCACACATAGGTCTAAGGACGCTGCTCCATCTCTTCTTGTTGTTTGCAAATGGTAGGAAGTCAACTGAGGCAAGAACAAAGAGAAGCCTGATTTAGGCATGAGCAAGATTAGATGTGTATGGTTGATGACCACACCCCGCTCCAGAAATGACCAACATAAGTGGGACAGCTGATCCAAGTCCCCTTCCTCAGCCCTCTTTGTTCTTGGCCCTTGGACATCTTTACGTTTGTTAGGCAATTACCTATAGGAATCCGCAGGACGGGGAAAGGATTAATGCAACCTAAACCGAGCACGCGAAGATCTTTTAGTGGCTATTTCCTATAGAGAGCGATACACGCGTGGGTAAAATGTTTGTGCCAGGACAGGTCCACCAACTCTCCGGAATGAGATGGCACACTTTTGGCAGCGTGCCTCGGAGGTGAATCCATCTCCCTCCTGTGTTGTTTCTGGAAACCCTCGTCGGCATAAAGCTTGGGGATAATTAAAGGAATTGTTTCCAAAAGTGACATGCTTATACGCCAACTCGAATAGCATTTTTATCTAAACCCCACATCTTAACACCGTAATCAACAGTGCCACCAAACTTCCCCCGATAAATCATCTCAACCTCAGGGCCAAACTTGTCCCCGTGTTTGCGCAGAAAGTTGATGCTGGCTCTCCCTGACACTGCCACTTTTCTAGTGGCGAGCTTAACTTGGGGTGTCAAAGAAAGGTTGGATCCTATAACTGCACCTAAATACATAACGCAGTCTGCCACCTCAATAGGTTCTCCCTCGGGTCCCCTCCCCTTTGCCCCACCTTCCAGCCCCCATTTCCACATATTTAGCCCCCCCCCGGGCTCCACCCCACTTACATTGCACTGCCTTGTACCTTGCCAACGCTGGGAACAGTAGTGTTCCTGGCCCGTCTCTGACTCGCGAACGGCCACCATGGCAAGGGAGAAGGGACTACGCGAAGTTAAGTCCCTTCTCCCCAATCCATAACAGCATCTTTTTTCTAGTTTTTACTAGAGTTGAGAAATGCTTAACAATGTTTTTTCTCAACTTGAGAAAAATACAATATTCGTACCCTGGTGCAACATGCCGAGGTACTAACAGCAATATAATCCTTGCAGGGGGGCATTACCAGTCAGGTAAAGCCACGGGGCTAACATTAAAGTAACGTAAGCCCGGGGCATTACCTGAGCTCTTAGAACATTGGGCAATTGAGCAATGGGGAACATGAAGGACCTTATATATGTACTAGCGAAGCGAAGCATTACCATGACATGGAAAGCTAAAGCTACTTCAAGTGTGAACAGGTGGTGGGAGGACTTGAGCAAATGGTCCACAGCCGAAACAGGTGAATGGGAGAAGGCGCTGAGCATGTAAAACCAATCACCTGGGCCGGATCTAATGCAATCGATAGCCCTAACTGTAACAATGTTCTGCCAGACCACAGATAACGCCTCAACTGAAAGAGGATAACCTAGAATGAAGCCAGAACACCAGACCCACTACACATTTGATATACTGTTAGAAGGCTTGGGGGGTGGGTGGAGAGTGGGTTGTTGGGATAAGTTATATCATGATCTTAGTGTACTGTTGCGCAAAACGAATAAAACACATAAAAAAAAAAAAGGTTTTTAGAGGTAGGCACAAGTTGTCCACCTCAATCCTAGCTCCTAAAGAAATAATGTATACTTAGATGTCTTCATTAACCAATCCCGACCCTTGATAGGTTGTTCACTATTGTCATATATTATGACATCACTCTGACACATTATTTAGTATAAAGTCTAATTTTGGGTGAAGATCATTGAGAGACTGAGCGTACGTCCGGTGATGGTCGCTGTAACCTCCCTGTTTTAGATAATTGTTAATAAAAGAGTACTTTTCCATCTTCCTGAGTTGGTTCCATTATTTGGACTCAGAAATATTCTGGTATGATCCCATCGATTCCATATGCACGTTCCTAAGGGCCATATGCTAAACTCTAGGTTGCATATAGATCTTTAGCTGCGTGCCGCTGAGCTGATGTCAGTGGTACAACATTGTCGATTTTGCCCTCGAACACTATCTGACCATTCTCTGGCTGTGCTGGCGTTGGTGTTTGCTCACTACTGTAGGGTACGGCGAATTTGGAAAATGGATCTCGCTATGCTTAAGGATGGCAATCTGGTGGAGACGTTACACAGCCCTATTGCCAAAATTCTTTGAAATTAATGACGGCTCATTGCAGCTGGACTCTACATTATGGGAGGTGTTTAAGGTGTGGGTTAGAGGTGTGCTACTGTCTACATCTGTGGGGGCCCTTAAAGGCCTTAGGCGGGAGTTGATGGAGGTTGAGACTCAGTTACGGGGCTTGGCGAATGAACATGGTAGGGCATGGGATGGCACTGTGTTGGGTCTGATTCAGGACAAGTTGGCACAGTTCTACGAGCTGGCTGACCAATAACTGTTATACATGTCCAAACCAGCTAGGGCCAGGTGCTACAGCGAAGGAGATAAGGCAGGTAAAGCGCTGGCTCCAGTGCGGAAAATTGGAGGCAACGTATCACAGGGATAAAGGGGCAGGAGGGCACAATACTGGTGACAGACCATGACACAAATGAATTTTTTCGTTTGTACTACTTAAATCTATGCTCTAATTGTGACAATGTAACAGATGACTAGATTAGCCACTGTTTGCAGGATATTGAGCTGCTTGCACTGTCTGAGGAGTCGACTCAGGTCCTGGAGCAACCTGTGGCGGTTGTAGAGGTAGTTGCCGCTATGAAGGAGTTGGCTTCGGTAAAGGCTCCTCTGGTCTGACGGTCTGACGGGCTGGGGATAGAATTATACAAAGAGTTTCAGCAAGAACTGGCACAGAGACTATTGAAGGTGTGGGAAGAATCTCTTTCTAGGGGTTTTCTCCCCCTTTCCCTGTGTGAGGCGATTATAACGGTATTACAGAAGCCCAGTAGGCCCTTCCATGATGTAGCGTTATACTGACCATAGTCCCTAATTAATGTGGATGCAAAGGTGTTCCCAAAAATATTGGCAATATGACTGCTCCCGTATATGCCCCAACTAGTGCACCCTGATCAATCGTGGTTCATTCCCACTATACCTGCAGCATTCAACTTGGGCAGGCTGTACGGCGTGATATCGCAAATCAATCCTCGGGCTAGAGCAGCGGCAGCATTATTAGACACTGAGAAAGCCCTCAATTTTCTCTCAATGCATCTGACTATTGTATGCTGCCCGATGAACAGGTTTCACATGAACCAATTCTATTGCTGCTTGATTCTCACTAGCCAGGGACACCCAGCAGGGGTGTCTGCTTTATCCCCTGCTATTTGAACTCACGACTGAGCCGCTTGCGGCACTAATGAGAGATGCTCAAGGACATCGAGGGATCAGGATAGCCGGTCCGCCGCATGTGAGATCCCTGTATGCAGATGATGTGCTGCTGTACATTCGAGACCCTGAACAGAACCTCAACCCAATCATGAAGGATACACACGCATTTGCAGGCTACTCAGGATATAAGATAAACAACACTAGGTCTGAGATTCTCCCCCTCACGTCCTCCACCATGCAACCGGTTGATCTTAGGGTGTTTTGTTGGTGCCCCTTGCACATTAAGTACTTGAGTGTAATTGTATCCCGGACGCAAAAGTCATTAATCATGAGATCTATCTACAACAATTAGCAGCTAAAGTTGTGGGTGGGGCTACCAATCTTGTTGTATGGACAAATCGCTTTGTTGAAGATGGTGGTACTTCCAAAGTTATTATGTATTTTTTGAAATGTCCCTATATGGTCAGGGAGGAACTTCTTTCACAAAATAAGGTAACTGTTGACAGCGTTTGCTTGGGTGTCGGGCAGCTAGGATTAGCTGGCAGAAAATGACCGAGCCCTACGAATGTTGGGTCTCACAGCTCCTGGCTTTGAGCTCTATTATTTAGCCGCTCAGGCTCATTTTGCAGTACACTGGTATGCCGACGGGCCAAGGGAAGTGCATGTGTTGTTGGATCAATATGGGGCTTCTCCCGCGGACCCGAAATCGGTTTTATTCAGTGATCGGTATGTTGACTCCTGCATGTTTGACCCAGCTAGGACCACGGACAATGCTTGCTCAAGTATATTTTTCAAAGTAGATGTCAAAGCACTCTAAAATAGTTGTGGCCCCTTGTGGAACTTACCTGATATCCTTCCCACATTTTATGAGGGTCTTAGAAGATCTTGGGAGATGCCAGATCAGCTGACTATGGGGGACATGTTTCCGGAAGGAAGGTTTGTGTCCTAAACTGGGCGATGGTCCTCTTCGGATGCTGCAGGACTGCAGTAAGTGGCCCTATTTCCCTATTGAACCTGAGATCCATGAGCGTATTAATGTAATTGTGACTACGAACGGTTCAGGTGTGGAGTCTCTAGATTGTGCATCTTGCTTCAGGGTCAACTGAAATAAGAAAATATGATGCGATCTATATGGGAGCGAGACTTGGGGATAACTTTGGAAAAGGATAAATGGAATAGATGCTGTCATTTGACGAAAACAGTCTCAAACAATGCGGGTTGAAGATTGATACAGTTTAAGAACCTCAATCATTTGCCTTATAGACCAGCTAAACTCACTAAATTCTCCCCTGATGCAAGTGGTAAATGTGGCCAGTGTAGTAGGGCACAGGCCGATTCGTTTCACATGTATTGGGAATGCCCCTTGATCCTAGCATTCTGGGGTGAAGTGCAAGCTCCTCTGAATACCATACTGAACATACCGCCATCCCTGACGCTGATCAAATATTTGCTGGAGGATATAGGTAAAACCCCTGTTGTTACACAGCATTTGTTTTAATATTGCACGTGCTGTAGCAAAAAAATGCATGCTTAAATATTGGAAGTCAAAATATGCCCCTACTACAGAGGAATGGATGCACGACCTTGTATTCACTAACAAAAGAGAGTAGGAATATATAATTACTATGATGCCCATGTGCCGCCCCAAAGACATATGGAACCCGCTAAGACTATGGGCCTCATCACGACTTTGGCGGTAACCCTTAAATCCGGCGGTCACGCTATTACCAAATGAGGACTTCGGTGGATTTCACCCCAGCTCTTGGCTCGCCGAAGATTTGCGCTATTACCGCCGGCGGGAAATCCGCTGGCGGTAAGAGCGCAAAATTTTCCCCATTGAGCCCAATGGGGAATGGGGCATTCCCGAATGGGCTCAATGGGGAATGGGGAATTACATTACCGCCAAACTCGTGATCCGGCGCTATTAGCACCGGTGAGTTCGGCGGTAGGGGTAATACCGCCGGCGTTACCGCCAAAGTCATGATCAGGCCCAATATCTGGTTGGCACTAACTCTGAGGTAGATGTGACTGAGGGTCCTCCTCAAGAGACTGTGCACCTTAACACTATGTAATCGGTTTGAATTGATTAAGAATTAAGTAGAATATTGTGTCATGATATGTAGTGTGAATATTCTGCAATGCCAAAAGTGCGGCACCATGTGCGCCGCTTGTTGTACGATTGTCTTTGAAATAAAGGTTATTAAAATAAAAATAACCTGTGCCCAATCCAAGATGACATTTTCTCCCTATAAGCTGTTTGGTTCTAGCAAAATTATGCGGGATAATATCTTGCAGTACATGTCGATCAGTTCAGATCTATGTCTGTGTAAAGCTAAACAGCATTGGAAAACTTCTCGATCTGCTTCTGATCTTGCTCTGCTTTCATTTTCACATTCTTCCTTTGAGTCTGCTGTACTTGCTGTAAAAAAATCATACTTTTCAGAACTCACACTTTCCCTCTCCCATCACCCTCGCCGTCTATATCAACTCCTCCACAATATCTTGTCTTCTAAACCTCCAGATCCATCTGCTATCTCATCCCTTTGTTCATCTGATTTTTCCAACTATTTAAGATCTAAAGTGGCACATTTTGCACAGCCTTTAATCCCTCTGTTACTTCTCTATCTTCTACTTCTCCTAGCCTATCTTCACACTCTCTTTCCTTGTTTTCTCCTCTTGTTGATTCTGAGACTCATGCTCTTCTTGTCCACACACAACCTACTGCTTCTCCTCCTGATCCTCTTCCCTCTTCTCTTATGCCTTAGGTCTATCCCTGTATGCTTCCTTGTTTTACGTCTCTCATTTATTCCTCCTTTGTGGACACTCCTATTTTCCTGCTGTTTTTAAGCATGCAGTTCTTCTTCCTATTCTGAAAAAAACTACTCTTGACCTATCTATTCCTGCCAATTTTTAGCCTATCTTGCTTCTCCCTTCCCTTTCTAAAATCCTTCAGTGGGCCTCTTACGCTCAGGTAACTCATCTAAATTTTCACTCTCTTTTCCCACCTCTTCAATTTGGCTTTCACCCCTCTCGCTCCGCAGAGACAGCTCTCTTACATGTCTCTAATTCTCTTCTGTCTGCCTGTCATTCTAAGCTTTCTTCTATTATCATTCTTCTTGATCTATCTACTGTATTCAATACTGTCGATCACTCTCTTCTCATATCCTCTCTTTCTTTCTTGGGCATTTCTGGGTCTGTTCTTGAATGGTTTCGCCCCATGGTTATGCTCCAATTTGTCTTTGCGGTCGTACTCTGTAACCTGGGTTGGACCCTACTCCTCTTCATTTCCTCTTCTCTATGGTGTCCCTCAAGGCTGTGTACTTGGTTCTCTCCTCTTTTCTCTTTATACTGTCCCTCTCTCTGCTCTTATTTCTTCAGTCAATCTTTCCTTTTATCTGTACGCAGATGATACTCAGATCTGTTTCTCCTTTTCTTCTCTTGATTCTGCCTTGCACTTCACTGTATCAAACTGTATTGCCGCTGTTCAAAACTGGATGAATGTCTTCCCATTTTCTCCACCTCAACCCTTCTAAGACTGAGGATCTGTTTCTCCCAGCTTCCACTATTCCTCCTAATTTTGCTCCTCCGTCTCTTTCTTTCCCTCCATCTTCTCTGCCTTTGTCCTCATCTGCGCGTAAATTGGGTGTCATTTTTGATCCTTTGCTCTCTTTTTGACTCCACATCTCTTGTATTGCTCGTTTATCTCGTTATGCACTCTTCAACATCCGTCATGCTTGCCCCTAGCTTTCCTTTCATGCTACTAAACTTCTTCTCTTCTCTCCCGTTTTCTCTTGCATTGATTACTCTTCGTCTCTCTTGCTTGGTCTCCTGACCCGCTTCTTCTCCCCCTTTGCTCTGTTAATAACTCTTTGATTCGTCTTCTTTTTTCTTTACCTTCTCGTTCTTCTATTACATCTTCCTTACTCTCTGATTTGGTGCTTCCTTTTGAATCACTTCTTCTTTGTCATTTCCTTGCAATTGTCTTTGAATGTAGCCATGGTGTGGCTCCTCCTTCTCTCTCCTCGTTAGTCTCGTTCTATGTTCCGTCTCACCAGCTTAGATCACAGAACCTATTCCTTCTTACTGTTCCTAAACCCAACTGTGCCTATTCCTGTTTCCGTTCCTTTGCCCTTCTAGCTCCAAAACACTGGAACTCTCTTGCTCTTCACTCCGCTACAACTCTTCGTATTTTTCAATCAAATCTAAAAGCTCATTTTTTATCTGTATGCAAATATAATTGATTATGGTAAGATAGCTTAGTGGGTTGAGCGCTCGCTGTTGCAATCTATGTGTGCTCTGCAGGTCGCAGGTTTGAATCCCGGCAAGGCCAACTCAGCCTTTCATCCTTCTGAGGTCGATAAATGAGTACCAATTTCGGTTTGGATAGTAAATGTATGGAAATATGTTATCTGTAAAGCGCTTTGGCTTAAGGCGCTATATAAATAACAAATCATTATCATCTCTAGCAATAACTGGCCTAAGCCATTTAAACCTTAACTCTTGATTTGGACATGGTTCACATGAATATTCCCAGTGATATGAGAAAGGCTGGGTAAATGATTTCTCTTTGAATTAATGATGCTAGCCAATTCCACAGGTGATTAGTGATTAGTTTTAGTGGAAAATTCTAATCTAACTACCTTCGCGCTTTATAGCACATAGCACATCTTACAATACAATTGCACAATCTAATTAGTTAGTCTTGGTCATTGGGTCACCCGTGTATCACTGCTAGCCAAAACAAATAGTGAAACTCCTTTTATCATGTTCCCGTTCATCAGAAGATTACCTCTGCCGTCTGTGAAATTGATCGTACCATAAAACTCATGGCAAGTTTCAGCAGCTGTGCTGACCGCAAAAGTTGTGAAGTTACTTATTCACCCATCACCAGGCTTCTAAATCCTCACAGAATCAGTTGCTTAATAGTCAAAGTTCATCCTGCAAACAATCCTGACTGCTGTGGTTTGATTCATTTGAAAAAGCCCACAATATTGAGATTCATGAATTCCCCATGCATTTGTATTAATGTGCATATATGTTCTTACATTTTGGTGGGTGCAACATTTTATCTTTCTGCACACGTGCATGCTAATATTGATCAATACTAGACATAAAGTAACACTAAAAGTAACATCCCATCCATAATTAACTACACGTTAATGCATATGAAATTGCAACATGATGCCCATTTTGCCGCCACCCCCCATTATCAATACGGCATGCTCAACATGAACCCCTCATAATCATGGGGACCTTTCCTGACCACCCCAACATTCCCCCTTTAGTTAATACTTTAACTAACAAATCATAATCATCTTCCTGGGAACAACCCCACAAACATTGTTTACACCGGTCTCAAACTGGCCATTCCCCTCTGCCAAACAAACCCAACTCGTACCCCACCATTTACACAATCTACCCACTGCGCCACACAAGCATGCCAATTTGGTGGAGGACACAAGACAACTTAAGTTTGAGTACCCATATGGGATGAAGTGTGGTGACCCTAACCTGGACAGGGTTACAGTCATCATGGCAGAAGTTGTTGGTACCTGGGCAGAGCTACATCATTAGGCATTTGACAGTAAGAGAAAAGAATGAGAAAAAAGACAAAAATAGGTAACAAAGTCTTCACAGCGAGGCTTAACCAAGAAGGTACCCAAGAGAACAAGGAGTTGAACTATGAATCGTTGGCGATCCCAGCCTCAGTCTACATGATCACTTTCAGTTCATGCAAGGCAGCAATAGTTTGCATGAGGGGACAGTTTTTTGTGTCATTGGGAGGCACAAATGTGCAGCAGGTACTCCCGATCTTCCGGCACACTCTGTCCTCCATTGCTGTCAGGAGGTTGAGTATATACCGGTTTTGCAGAGTCAAAAGCCTGAGTGCCCTCAATTATTGCCTAATGGCACTAAACACTGACTCAGAAGTGTTCCCGAAAAGCAATAGTTAATATCTGGTCACCTGGAGCCATTTGGCATTGGCTGCGGCTTGGGCGCCAGGTGCCAGAATGGAGGTGAAAGTTTCTCAGTGTGGCTAAACAGCCAGGATCAATCAGGAATGTCTGCTAATGCCTGTGATGACGCTGCTGACATACCACAATTTATTCAATTCTGCACATAGTTTGGCTAAACGGGCCTTAAGGACCCCATGGAGCCTCTCCATGAACCCATTGGCCTGCGGGTGGTACACTGAGTACAACCTATGCTTTATTCCTAACAGCAAAGTGATCTATATGAACAAGGCATTAAAGAATTGGGTTCCATTATCGGATTTTAGACCCTCCCAAATTCCCCACCGTGGGAACACCTCTCTCACCAGAAATCAAACCGCTGATTTAGCATCAGGATGTACTCAGGGATCAACTATAAGCCACCAAGAGAATGGACAAGCAACAACAATTAGATATCTGAAGTTACTGTTCCTCATGATCATGTCCGCAAAATCAATGTGGAGCTCCTCGAATGGACCAGAGGGCCTGAGCAAGACCCCCTCTCACCAACCTCATGGTGGTTCCAGGGTTGAACTCCTTGCATACTACAGAATTCCCTACAAATCTACTTTCCTGTTCTTGTAAGTTAGGGATAAACCAGACCGCATGGAGCTCTGCTGTGATTTGCCATCCAGAAGTATGTGATGGATAGTGTAGTTGCTCTAGAGCCAAAAGAAGTAGCTCTACAGGCATTACTACCTTCCCCATCACCTCATGCCTCAAGAGCAAATCCGTGGGTGAGAGAACACATCCTCTTTTTCAAGAGCTCCTGTTCTTCTATAGCGGCTTTCTCTCGCATTTCTATTTTCTGAAGCACCGGGACTGCGGTGTATGGGGCTGGTAACTGTGCCTGCTGGGACATGTTTTTTTATTTCCTGAGAATCTATAAAAGGTAAATACGCTGCTTCATTCGCTGCTGTGTCTGCGGCATCATTCCCAGGAGATATGAAATTCATGTGGTTAGTGTGGGCAGCACATTTAACTAAACCTATCTCAGCTGGGAAAGTTAGCACTTCAATTAATTGGGATAGCAGAGCAGCATCCTGGACAGGGGACCCGTCAGATCTCCTAAACTCTCTTCTCTACCATCTTGATAACCCAGAATGGACGGTGGAGGTGACGTATGCGGAATCAGAACAGTAACCGTCTTCCCCTTACTCATTTCTAATGTCTCAATGAGGGCCACCAGTTCTGCTGCTTGTGCAGAGTAGTGAGAAGGAAACTGTATCTTCAATCTGACCCGGTACTCCCCATCCACAAGACCCATGACAGTTTCACCCATATGCCTCGCACCTTTCTCCTGGTAGATGATTGAAGACCCATCAACAACAACAAAAAACGCACCCCCCTACAGGGCACCCTCTTTCACATTCACCCTCTACTCCTCTTCTCCCTCATACGTGGCACAATCCAGAACAATGTCCTCAGCCTGCACTGCATCAGCAACAAATGCTGCAGGATTGTACTAGGTGACACCGCACGGGATGAACCAATGTATTTGACAAATAAACCTCCTACCCTGCAGTGAGTGAGTCGTTAATGTGGATTTACACTCTTCTAAAATCACAAAAACTGCATGCTCCATGTATAATGTCACCAGACAACCCATAATAATGGTTGAAGGCTTTTGAACCACAAAAGCCATTGCCGCTAAAGCTTGCTCACAAGATAACTGACCTGCATCACTGGGTCTAGGAGTTCAATATAGTATGCTAAAGGTTTGTGTCCTAGCAATGCTTGCTGGGTCAGGACTGCTGTCATCACCTGCCCATTCGAAATGGGAAAACAAAGAATGGCTTCTTGTAATTCGGGGTCGCCAAGACCAGAGCATTGCTGATCACAGCCTTGAGTTCCTGAAAGCAGGTCCCCATTTTCTCAGACCACTCTATCCGACCTTTCACTTTCTGCACTTCCTTGAGTCCTTACAGTAAGGTCCTCACATAACTAGAGTAATCGAAGATCAACAATCTACAATAGTTACATAGCACTAAAAACTGCTGCATTTGTTTCAATGTGACTGTCTGAGGTGTATTCTGAACTGCAGTGGCTCTCACTGGCATTACCTTTCTTTCTGTAGGCAATTTTTCTTGCCCCAGATATATTATTTCTGCCTGGCTGTACTGCAATTCTTCTTTGTCCACTTTGTACCCCTTCTCCACAATCAGGGTGAGGAACATTATTGAATCTTGTCAATACTGCACCTTTGAAGTGCTACAGACTTATAGATTGTCCATGCACTGAATTACGGTACTGGACACGTGTAAGGACATGTGTAAATTCACCAAATCCATTTGAACCACCCTGTTAAAGACACTCAGAGATTCGCAGTACCCATGGGGCAACCTTGTGTGCTCGAATCTCTGACCACGATACTTAACCGCCGTGAGGTACTGAGTATCGGGGTGCAAAGGAACAGAGAAAAATGAATTTTTTCAGTCAATCAATGTGTGAAGTGGGTTCACCCAGTAGGGATGTTACAGAGAATGGTGGCAGGATTTGGTACCACTGGAAATTCTCCCTCAACAATATTATTGAGGGGTTGCAAATCCTGGACCATCATTCAACTGAATCCCTTCGCTTTTTTCACAGGGTGCATGGGCGTATTGGATGGGGGCACAGATGTTTGTATTATGCCTTGCTTTAACAGTGCCATAATGGCCTTGCAATTCCCTTTGTCTTCTTCCCTAGAAATGGGGTACTGCTTAACTCACAGTAATATTGCACCGGGTTTCAGTTTTATCCTCACTGCTCCAATACTCTTTAGCAGCCCCACATCATGAGGATTGCTGGTCCACAAATAGTCTGGTACCTTTGACAAATACTCCTTCCAGAATGGAGATGTATTTTTAACGATGAGCATGGTCTGTGGTTCCCTTTGCTCTATCACTATCTGCCAAGGCACATCAATTTCAAAGACCATCTCTCCTGTGTCTTCAGTGTCTTCAAACAATTGCTTGTCGGACACGTCCCTCAGCAACAAGGTCAGATCGATGCACAGAACTGTGTGCCACTCTCCGCTTTCCTCATCTGTGCCTGAGAGACCCACTCTGTTCTTCTTAATCACTACCGCCTCTAGGAGAACCATAACACTGGTGCCTAGCGTTGCTTCCTGCAACACACCAGGCCAAAATAAAAACTCAATTGATACATGCCAAGTCTGATTTCTGATCCCTGGGACCCAACTCAACAAACCCATAACCCCATAAAGAAACAGTGCTGAATGCATGGGAACCTCTCTGATCACGCTGTTGCTACAATAGGCCTGAAAATGTGATGTTTCCCTTACCGATACAACCCTGGAGTTGAACATACAATACCTTCCTCCATGAAAGAAATCGGCATCTACAACTTGCTCCGGTTGTCCCTTCCCAAACGATTCGCAAGGGTTTCCTTACAATACAGAAAAGGTGCTGATACATTTTGAGCACCTACCTCAATAAAAGATCTTCAGTATAAGGAACCAACAGGATAGCCCCAGAGAATCTCTGTGTGTACATTGTGTTGCCTGACAAGGGGACCTCACCTTCCTTAATGCAAGATTTTGGAGCCCTTGTGCCAACCATGAATGAGAATGTTCAGTCACCTATTTGCACAACTATCCAGGGTTCCTCTTCCGCATCAGTTGTAATGGGCATGACTGGACACATCAGAGACCCTTGTGGGCTGTCCTGCTCCTTGTAAATATTAACACCAGGAAGAGGAAAAGGATTCCCTCCAAAAACATCTGCTCCTGTGTAGTGAGTAACCATTCCGTGTGGTAAAGGACTCTTGTCCCATGTCTGCACTGATGCTTGTGCTGGCATGGTTGGTGGGATCCCATAGGTCTGTGCAGTCCCAGTCACTGGGTTCTGTTCAACCCATGGCTGCTGTGATGGCACAGAGCTTGGAGTATATGGCAGGGTCAGGGATTTCAGCTGCTGTGCTCCCATGTTAAAATACTGTGGTCCACCACGACAATCTCATGACACATGTCCAAATCTTCCACATGACCAACACTGAATCCCATAAAATCCTCCATAGTTATTTCGCATTGGCCCATTAAACCATGGACCCCTTCCTCCAAACCAGCCAAATGACCCACTTCTCCATTTAAATACTCCCCTTCCACTCAGAAACCCTCTCATTGTGCTTGGACAGGGGACATACCCATCCATCCACCCGTGTATCAAACCCGGTTCAATGTGTCCCTGTTGTCCCGATTGTCCCTGCTGTACCTCCATAGAATTCGTAAATACTTCCCCTTCTAGACAATTCTTCACAAATTTCTTTTGAACAAGCTTAGCCTCTGCTTTTTGTGCCTGCTCTACACTCTCCCTCTCTTTTTCTTGTCTTCTTTTGCAAAAATGTACAATGGGGGTCATTCCGAGTTGGGTGGTAAGGGAAAAACGATGCCGGTAAAGGACTACCGGCATCGTTTCCCATTACGGCCCATTCTGACCCACCAGACCGTTATTTACGGCGCCGTAAAGTATGAGGCCGTAAATAGCGGTTTAGTGGCGCGCGCCCGACACGCCATGCCGAAATTAGCGGCATGGCGTAAACCGGAGCTGATCCCAAGTAAAGCAGACATGGAAAAAACGGCCTCCACAAGACCGCAAAGTACCTTACCGCCATGGAGTAAGTACCGGCATTGCCGAGAAGCTGTAAAGAACCCTGAGCAGTGTTTCCAAGAGGAACAGGTGCACTCAATCAGCACAGGTGGAGGCAATGGAGTCTGGCACAGCACAAAAGGAGCACACCCACACACCACACCCCCTCCCACACCAAGATGATACCAATTGTAGCAGCATTCCTGGAGCTGGAGGCCCTGCTTGCAAGGCAGCAACTACAACAACAGCAACAACAACAACCACAGCCCCCACCACAGAGGATACACAGGAGAAGGAGGGTGAGACAGGCCCAGCATGCCCTACCGGGGCAGCCACCATTACCACGCCGGCAGCCGCCAATCCCCCGCATCAGAGCCACCCCCTTCAACCTCACACCAGAGCAGATCCACACCCTGTACCGGCTTGACCGGGACACCATTACCACCATAGTGGACCTGATAAATGACGATATAGTGAGCCGCATAGAAATCAGCACTGCCATCCCCCCTCTACTGAAGGTAGTGCCTGTGCTCCACTTCCTTGCCACAGGCACCTACCAGCATACAGTGGGGCACATGCATGGCATTTCACAGCCCATATTTTCCCGGATACTCAACCAAGTGCTGGATGCACTCCTCAACCACACAAGGGACTACATATCCCTACCCCGGACTCCCCAGGAGATATATGACACCAAAGTTGCCTTCCATGCACTGGCAGGCATGCCAAATTGCATAGGTGCCCTCGACTGCACGCACGTTGAATTGGTGGTCCCGCATGCCATGGAGGTGCCATATCGCAACCGCAAGCAATACCACTCCATCAACGTCCAGATGGTGTGTAATGCCAGTAAAGCCATCACACATTGCAATGCCCGATACCCCGGATCAACTCATGACTCCTTGGTCCTGCGGAACTCAACACTACCACGCTACATGGAGCAACATGCTGGACGGCATGCCTGGCTGCTTGGTGAGTAACCTGAATGGGCCATGGCAGTGCATTGGGGCTGTGAGTAGGTTGTCTGCATACTCCACCTGGGTGGGAAAGGGGGGGGATGCATACTCCACCTGGGTGGGAAAGGGGGGGGATGCATACTCCACCTGGGTGGCAATGTTCACGCCAGTGCACGATGTTCACCTCACAGCACACTGTGCCCCAAGGCAAGTGACACGGCACATGACCACATAACCACACAGTGATGAATTCGAGCCGACACCTAACACTACATGACTAACAGGAAACCTGGCCAGATACCACAACACATGCACCACTCATCGGCGGCCCTTACACACCGTAGGGGCATCCTGCACCATGCAGTGCAATAGCACCATGTCGCTGACTCCTGCATCTCAACACACAGGACAGTCATCCCTGGGAGTGCATAGAAGTGAGTCTAACAGTGATCCTACAGCTTGTCACTGGTCCTGCACCCCCATAGGATTGCTGCAAGTCACCATGGTAGGGATCCGTGCAGAATGACGAGTATGCTACCAACTACAGCCAACACCCCCTTTCGCCAAGTCTCGCGCAAGACATCAATGAATGCAGTCCAACACTGCTGCATTCATATACGATGCACATGCAACAAGACGTGAGTGCACACCATGACCCATCATGGAGAAGCTACCCCCTCCATCATTCCATTGCACATGACACATAGCCGGGCCAGTAATGGAGTGACTGTATCCTGGGACATGTGTGTATGGCCAGTAATCACCTGCGGCCATGTAAGACTAGTACAATTCTCCACCATGAATGCACAAACACTTAGCTTCATTCCACTTTCATGCAGGTGATGCTTGCTACCCTTTGAAGCCGTGGCTCATGACCCCGGTCCGCAACCCACAGAACAGGCACGAGGAGGACTACAATAGATCCCATACCCGTACACGGGGTGGTGATAGAGCAGACCTTCGGCCTGTTGAAGGCACGATTTCGTTGCCTCAGCCGGTCGGGTGGGACACTCATCTACAGCCACGAGAAGGTGTCCAAGATCACCATGGCATGTGTAATGCTGCACAACATGTGCATCCGTCAGAACGTGCCACTGCCCCCTGACGTGGAACTGCTACCACTAGATGATGATGAGGGGGAGGAGGAAGGAATGGCAGGACAGCATCACGGTGCCGATGCACAGGAGGGACGTTCCGTGCGGCAATCATTGATCGGACAATATTTCTGACTCACAAGTCAGCTGAGGGTGTGAGGATGACAGGACATTGGGCACTGGGTGTGGGGATACATGTACACCATGCACTGTGCGACATTAAAAGACACATGCACAATGATCAATGTCCACTCTGTTTTTTAGGGATGATCAACCAGTGTATTGAATAATAATGTAGACACGTGTACAACAAAACCTCCACCCTCACCCCCCTCCCCTTCCCCCCCCAACTCCCACACACACCCTCACCCCTCTCCCCTCCCCCCAACTCCCACACACACCCTCACCCCCCTCTGCCTCCCCTCCAACTCCCACACACACCCTCACCCCCCTTCACCTCCCCCCACAACAACCCCACAATAGTCCCATCAGTGCAACATAGGCCACATGTGTGTGGCAGTATGGTCAATGTGCACTCCCAGAGCCAGGGGGATCCATGTCGTGGCGGCGCAATGTACGCAGTGACCGACGGACAGGGCTGGTCTGTGTGGAGGAGCTTTGGGAAGGTGGGTACTCCCACTGGGGCTGTGGTCTGGGGGGTGCTGCCTCCAGGGCATCTGCGATCCGGCCCAGCACCTCACAGAGCTGGTTTGTGCTCGCAGTGATCACCTCGCCCAGAGCCTGAAGGTCATTGTGCCACTCCAACCTTGATTCGCGGTTGTCCCGGATGAACTCCTCAATCAGGCCTGTGAGGTGCTGGGAGCGCACTGCATCCATGGCCGGTGTGGCCGATGTGCTTGGCAGGCTTGGTATTGAGCCTGCAGCCCTTTTGGGACTTTCTGCAGGGGAAGTGGATCCAGGACAGGCAGGCGGTACTCCTTGGCCTGTGAGCCCTGGAGTGTCACTCTCCCCGGAGTTGCTGTGTGCCACCTGGCTGTATGATGGAGTGTCTGGGCTATGTCCAATGTCATTGGGGTCCTCCATGTTGGCCACGGAAATTGATGTGGGGCTGTCTGGCACATCGAGGAGGCACATGGCAGCATTCTCCCCTGCCACACTGGACTCCTCAGAGTGCACCGTGGGGCATGTGTCCGGCGGCACTGCAGGCATGGGTAGGGGTGCGGGTGGGGGTTGTGCACCCTCCATGGGGGTTGCTGGAGCAGGTGGTGTTGCATGTGTTTTCTTCCTGCTTGCAGGTATTCGGTGTCCCCTGGCTCTGCCCCTGGAGGTACTGGCCCGGGTGGCTTCCTGGTCCTCACTTTCATGCCCGCTGCCTGTGGGGGGGAAGAGAGAGACGGCATGAGCAATGATTTGGGGGTCAGCATTTCTTCAAGCCAATGGTATCACAATGGGATTGCAGAGTTTTGTTGACATTTGGGTGGTGAGTGGGACAGTGATCTGGGCTTGGATGGAAAATGCATGAAGATGTCTGGGTCACTCATGTTGGCGGAGTACTGTGGTGACTCACATTGACAGCCTCTTTGTGTGGTATGGCCAATATGGGTTGCAGCCTTGCACCTGACATCAGCCTGGGTCCCACTTGTTACGGCATGATTTCATTGGGGGGGGGGGGTTTCCCATACATGATGTGACAACTTGCCCAGCCCTTGGCGGTGCCTTACATTAGGAATGCATTTACTGTCTTGACTCATGACACTCACCTCCATCAGCGGATGACGGAGCACCGCACTCCATTTCGCCAACCCCTTCTATGGCTTCTGTGCTCATCATGTCCGCACACGTTTGCTCCCAGGGCATCATTTTGATGGGAGAAGCTGGGCCGCCTCCTGTCTCCAGGGCCTGACTTCGGTTGGCCGATAGGATGGCCCGCACCCTGAGACGGAGGTCATCCCACCGTTTCCTGCAGTCCTTCGTGGTGCGGGGGGTGTTTCCTACGGCGCTCACCCTCTGTGCAACCAAGTCCCAGATCTTCTTCTTCCTGACGACGATGTGCCTACGCATGTCACTGCTGAATACTATCTCTGCATGTTCGTGCAGAGTGTCCACCAGTACCTGGAGCTCATCCTGTGTAAAGCGCTCCTTCCTTATGCGGGCGGCACCCTTTTTCAGTGCTTTCGGCATGATGCTGGTCTCTAATGGCTATTTTTCCGATCCAAATATGCCTCCGGTCCTGTATGAAGAGGATGGCAATGGATTGTGTTTTTAAAGATGGCCGCCGCGCTCCTTCCCGTTTCTGTGCGATGACGTAATTTCCGTATCCGTTAATTAGCGGTGACCATAATTTACGGTATCCGTAAATTTATGGTCACCGCTAATTACGGACGGCGAAGCTTCGATGGCGGTGTTGTAAAGAACGTCTCGCTTCATGCCGCTAAGGGGTTTTACAGGCCCTTTAGCGGTATGCCGCTAGGGGATTTACCGGCATGGCGGAAAGCTCGTGCCCGCGAGGTCGGAATAGCCTGTAAATAGCGGCGTGGTACCAGATCGGACTCGCTCTTTCCGCCATGCCGGTAAAAACCAATGCTTACCGCCAACCTCGGAATGAGGCCCAATATGTGCTTGACTCTAGGACCAATGTTTGGCCTCCATCCCTACCACTTTATCTAAATCATGCTGGACTTCTTTGGCAAGTCCCTTCTTTAGCATGTGGTAACAAATCACCACATTCTTGTCCCGTGCTTCTCCCATTTCTGCCCTCCAGATTTCATGAAATAACTGGATGTGTTTGGCACGATCATCATCCAATTTCATTGTGTTTTAGCTAAAATCAAATTTATTTCAGGTGTATCGGGATTCATAATCCGTAAGGCCCTCCATATCTGCGTCCTGCAATTATTAAAAGTCACTCCATCGTGGGCATTTGTATCCAACTGAATTCTCGGATACCCCGATCTCCTCCAAAGCTCATCTCACCGCTTCCCCATTAGGACAGTGAATAAGCTCTTCATGTCCCCTATAGACAACATGACACCAGCAGTTTATTTCTCTAATGCATAAACTCACTTCCCCGCCCCTGCAGTGAGTGAAGAGAGTTCATCAGGTTATTCTGGTTCATAAGTGACCATGGGGCATAATATGCCCTTCTCAGACCTTCCTGGAGCAACAGAAACTGAGTGACCCCCATTTGGACTGGGGCTTCCCCTATCTCTTCCCTACTATGTTCTAGTTATGGCCATGCGAGTACCCTGGCATGTCCTATTACTCCATGGTGTGCTCTCTATCACTGCTACTGGAGTGGGCGATAGGGTGACTACACTAGGCTCTCCCTGCTCAACATCCTATTCCTCTCCTCTTCATTGTCTACTCTACTCCAATGAGCGCATCCCCTGACCCTTTTATAGGCACAAAAGCATAATCAGCGTTACCATCGGGTGCCGTCTCCCATCCTCCCTGCTTTGCCCCTGTACCTGTGGCAGTAGCCGCATCTTCCATGTCCACTGTGACCTTACTAATAACTGATTTATCAAGCCTCACAAGAACCTGGCCATGTCTCCACCTTCCTTCATCTACATCCCTTACCTGTCTTCTCACTTCCTCCTGCTCGTCATCTCTTTACCACCACAGCAGCACTACCTGTTCCTCCACTAGCCTTAGTGCTTCCTTTATTTTTTCCCATTCTTGTGCCTCTATCACTCTTCTCAGCATATCCTCTATTCTAGCAGGAAAAGGCCTAACCTCTTCTTTCTCTCTCATTTTCAATCCTTCATATGCTCTCCTGACTGCCAGCCTAACTCTTTCTCGCTCCACCACCCTTAATCTATCTGCTAACCTAGCAGTCAAGGGATTTGTCATCTTCCCGCTCTCTGTATTCAACCTCTCTGCAGCCCTAATCATTGAAGGAGTTACCCTTCCACTTTCCTCAAAAACCCAGTCCTTAGAAATTGTAACTGATGGAGGCGTTACCTGTGTCCATCTCGCAACCACTGGAGTATCCACTGGGGAAAAAGTGGTACAAACTCGGGGTCTAAATTTTATAAATTAAATGTATACATTTATAAGGCGCTGAAGCCCGTGGGCATCAGGGCACCAACATGGAAACAAGAGACAAACAAAAAAGTGGCACAGGACACATAGGGCCTCATTACACGGTAGGCGGTGGACCAAGGTGCTATTAGCACTTTGGTCCATGCCGGTAAAATACCGGCACCGCCTTGGTGGAAAGGAGAATTACTGCCCTATTCCAAAGTTGGCGGGGCGGTAATTCCCTCTTCCCCCATTGCCCTTCCCCATTTTTGCCCCATAGGGCTCTATGGGAATGGGGAAGGCGCTAATTACGGTGCCGCAAATTGCGGTACCGTAATTAGCAACCTGGTCCCTTTGCGGGTTGGTTTTTAACGCCTGCTAAAAAGCAGGCATTAAAGTACCAACCCACAAAGGGACCTCATAGTAAGGCAGTAAGGGTTTACCGGTACCGGTGCCCTTACCGGTACCGGTAAACCCTTACCGCACTACGTGTAATGAGGCCCATAGAAAGGAAAGCTGTGCCAACAGTCTATCCTACTGATTACTTAAAGAGGGCCATTTTCAGTGCACGGCGGAACTTTAGCTTATTTCATTCCAGTCTTAGAGCCGTTGGGAGTTAGTTCCAGATCTTGGCAGCTCTAACATGGAAGGATCTACCCAATCCATTGGTCCGTTTGTGGGTAATTCTGTTGATCTGGCTCTGATTTCCTGAATGCAGGGGTCTGCTAGGGACGTGTGGACAGATCAGTGTTTTCAGATAGAGGGGAGCTGTGCCAAAAAGGCAGCAGTGCTCCAATGTGCTAGATTTGAAAGAATCATATCTTCCACCTTCAGCCAGTGTAGGCCCCTTCTACTGGCCGAAATGTGCTCACCTCTTGGAAAGTTTTTTATGATGCACACAGCGTTATTTTGGATTGTCTGACATTTAGTCAGACAAGTGGTGTTTGCCCCTATTAGAAGCGCATTGCCGTAGTCCATCCTTGAAAGTATGGCGGCTGATGTGTCTAAGCAGGTGTAGATGATACTTTTTTTTTATTTGATTGACATGGGATTACAAGCTAATGCCTAGGGTTTTTACTTTGCCTAGAACCGGGATGGAATTATTCTTGATATTAAAGTTGATAAAATCTGTGTACGCCTCTGCGGGCAATAAGAGATAGCACCCATATGGGGGGCAGTGCAGAAGGAATTCCTGCACCCTCCTTTTTCGGCCCTCCCTCCATGATTTCAACATTATGGCCCTTCCAGCATTTTTCATACATCCTCCATAACTCCAAGATGGTTTACAGCTTCTCTAACTTCGAGCCCTTGTGCTTTGTAGTCAAAAAGATATGCAGGTTCTCCAATATCCCTGTATCATAGGTTCCCTTGAAAGGCCAAGAATTGATCATTTTCCCCCTACTTTGTCGCAGCCACACCCTGTGGTATTTTAGAATTTTCAGCTTATAGTCGGGCAACTGGCACAAATGATTCAATGGAGTTTCCATACTCCTCCCCAAGTTGTCAAAAATATTTTCACTGAAAAAATGACAAGCCAAACCAGCGGCACAAAATATTTTCACCCAACGAACCCCTTTTCACCCCTATACAATTTCTTATTTGTTCCCTTTAATCACTCACCGTACTCGTTTATACCGCAATTACCTCACTCAGCTACTTACTTCAATTCTACTTCTCACTGTCTTACACAAAAGACAGTATCTTATCAAAAACACTTGCCGGCCAATATTTCCAAGAAATCCCCACCACTCGAGCATAGGAGGGGCACAATTATTTCCACTACAGCGCCTCTGCTCTCGCTCTCTTTATCACTAGAACAGCCTTTTCTACTACAAAACCATCTTTCCCTTCACTACTTCGACTAACCAAGAAACTTGGGGGGAGGGGCGGGCCCCATTATCACCCCAACCCAGGCTAATACAAAAGAATGTCTAGGCCTACTTCCAAAAGGTATATACGTTTGGACTTACCATAAGATGCCACCCCACCTTCAGGCGGGGGGCTCTAGCCAACCAAACCAGCAAACTAAAGGGTATTAGGACAAACCTCACACTGGGCATGTGGAGTAGGATACACCCTCACACCTCTAACATAACAAACTAGGTTAACAATATATACAAGGGACTTACAATACAGAACAGTTAAACCACTCAGTCAAAAACATCCACTTTTCCAATCCCCACAACCCCAATGATTTTACACATGCTCCAAGTCCAGCCTTACCAAAACCGATTAAATCAAAGAAACAACCTCTATTTCCCCCTTGATTTAAACACAGCGCGCGCACTCATCTGAACCCGAAGCGCTCTGATGTGGTGCTCCGTCAAGTCGTCCTGCACAGCTGGGCCATGGCACCGTGTCTCTGTGGAGTAGACAGGCCGTTAGCCAATATGGCTTCTGCCATCCTCTCTTTTATAATGAACAGAAGGCTGGTCCCCACAATGAGTTGCCGTAGCTGAGTGGTGCGGACAGACCACCCAATGTCTCAGAAAGCTTGGGTTCTTGGCCGGGTTGCCAAATGTGTAGGAGCGGGCCCCTTAATCACCCCAACCCAAGCAAACCCACCACTTGAAGAACTATTGCACATTTGTACATAAAGCAAGTTTATTGTAAAATGATACATGGAGCATTTAGATAGTGTTTCACATTACAGTGATATCGTAACTATATTTTACGTAGTGTACTTAGCAACAATGCTATCTGATGCCACTTCCTGTTTTGTCAAGGGTTGAAAGATTGTGTCCCATTGCTTCAGGGTGGTGTCAAATGACATCACTTCCTGTGATGTTATCAGAGGTCGGGTCGTGTGATGTCCCTTCCGCTACCCCTAGCATTTTGGTGAAATGACGTCCCTGCCCAGACTCCTCCCCAAAGCTTTATTTTAAGTCCCCCCCCTCCCCAATGCCTTATCTTCCTCCACCAAATCAGAGGATCACTGTTGTTGTCCTGGCCTGCTAACCTGCACACACAATGAGCACAAGGTCTCCCCCTACACATTCACCATCGGAAAATCCCCCTTCTCTTGCATAGAGTTTCTCCTCCTGTACATTTCCCATGGTGCTCTCAGTGTTATCTGAAAAAACATGTGAGAAACACCAAATGAGCCTTGAGAACCAATGCACAAGCCCAACATAACAAGAACACAATTCCAAAGAACTCCACGACAAACCTACAGAACAGCAACTGGGGACACGGCACAGCAATACATGGGGCAACTGTAAGAGTGCAATTTTGTTTGGGGTGTTTGTGTTTTTTGAGGTAGGGGATTGTAAGAAATAAGCTTTTTTTATACCAGCACGAACAACACCGAACAGCTACAATTGCTCAAAACGCCTCAAAATACAGTTTTGAGGCTCCAAATCTCCTCCAAACACTACCACATGAGAGCCAGCCCAGCCTAGGCAAATGCACAAAGGAGTAGGAAGTGAGCTGGGCCCAGGGTCAGATTGGGGTATCGGTCATTCGGCCCTGGGCCAAATGCATTGGAGGCCCTGGAGGCCTGTTTCATAAACCACCACCCTAGGCCGGTTTTGAGCTTTATAATAATTTTGTAACTTATGTTACTTTAAGTAGCATAAATTACATTGCTTGAAGTTGCCTACGGGCTGCTGCAGCCCGCACTGCTCCAGCAGCCAGCCAGCTCCTGGCACAGAACGGATGCATTCATCAAAGAAAGTTAACACGGGGGGGGGCGGGGGGGGGGGGGGGGGGGGGGGGGTGTGTGTGTGTGTGTGTGTGTGTGTGTGTGTGTGTGTGTGTGTGTGTGTGTGTGTGTGTGTGTGTGTGTGTGTGTGTGTGTGTGTGTGTGTGTGTGTGTGTGTGTGTGTGTGTGTGTGTGTGTGTGTGTGTGTGTGTGTGTGTGTGTGTGTGTGTGTGTGTGTGTGTGTGTGTGTGCGCGCGCGTGAGCGCTGAGGCTGAGCTTGTGCAGCTTCTGCCTCTCTTGTGTCAGTACCATCACAGCAACTATCAAAATGTGCTTTGGGGGAGGGTACAGAGTTTTTTGTGTGTCTGTGGCTGGTGTGCGGTGGTCAGAGCAGAGGCAGTATCAGATCCCCTGGTGGGTGGTGAGGGCGGAGAAGAGCGGGACTGGGAATCTGGGATGAACGACTTGTGCAGTGTTCTCAACTAAATATCATTTTAACCGTTTGTGAACATACATAGGTTGTGCACTTCATAGCTATAAAGGGCTTATCACCAGTATCCGCTGTTTATGATTTCCAAAGTTAAAGCAAACCTAACTAAAATCAAATAGTAAGTACTGGCTGGGGGCTGCCTAAAAAATTAATGTGTATTCCAGGTGAGGTGACGCTGGATTTACATCTTGATGGAGAAAGAAACTCGGCCGAAAACACACAGGATGCGTTGCCGAAAACACTGAACTGCAAAAATGCCGCAGGAAGTGGTGGAGTGCATTTTGGAAGTGTCTCTGCAGTGTAACTAAGTAGCTTAGTCGGTGAAAGCCTCTGTCTAGTAATCAGGCGTTCCAAAGTTCGAATCTCAGCAGTGCCTGTGTTTTTATTTTTCCAATGTTCAAAAGCTGCAGGAAATGTTTTTAATATCGCTTCCATATGTGCCACACTTCTGGTTTTGCTTCTGAGTCAGTGTTTAGCCACAGAAACGAAACATTGTAGTATCAGAAACAAAGAAAGGCAACAGTGTGCTGTGTGGTGTTGAGTGCGGTTATAAAACAGAGCGCGGATTCCACCGCTCGAGTCCTGAGTATTGGAGGGGTGTCAATGATGGACATGAAAAAAAAAGAGTCATACATTTTTCCGCGTACCAGAAATCTGTGGACGTGGCCTGGGGGAGAGTTTGCCGTCTACAGTCGAGGCCAGCAATGAAGGGCAAGTCCGACGAGTTCAGTTGGAGTCAGCAGCTCCTGAATTATTGATTTATTTAGCTGCGTCATGTCGTGGCAAATCGGGAGCACCATCTTTAATGACAGACGTTACCTTGGCATAGTTGCCGACTCGGCTGGAATGAAATTGCTAAAATTAAGAAAAAGCAACTAACGTTAATTTTCTGAAAATTGAACAAAATTAATTTGTTTGGCACTACTTACCCTCAAATTAACAGTTATTAAAACAGAGATGGCAACTCGGCACTCTGATCCGGAAGCCATGCTGCATGCGCCATGCCCCGCCGCATCTTCATGCTGCATGCGCCATGCCCCACCGCATCTTCATGCTGCATGCGCCATGCCCCGCCGCATCTTCATGCTGCATGCGCCATGCCTC
Organism: Ambystoma mexicanum; assembly: GCF_040938575.1. Lineage (NCBI taxonomy): Eukaryota > Metazoa > Chordata > Amphibia > Caudata > Ambystomatidae > Ambystoma > Ambystoma mexicanum. The sequence goes on along the minus strand of NC_090921.1, from coordinate 763,902,142 downwards.
GCCGCATCTTCATACTGCATGTGCCATGCCTCGCCGCATCTTCATACTGCATGCTCCATGCCTCGCATCTTCATGCTGCATGCGCCATGCCTCACTGCATCTTTATGCTGCATGTGCCATGCCTCGCCGCATCTTCATGCTGCATGCGCCATGCCTCGCCACATCTTCATGCTGCATGCGCCATGCCCCGCTGCATCTTCATGCTGCATGCGCCATGCCTCACCGCATCTTCATGCTGCATGCGCCATGCCCCGCTGCATCTTCATGCTGCATGCGCCATGCCCCGCCGCATCTTCATGCTGCATGCGCCATGCCCCGCTGCATCTTCATGCTGCATGCGCCATGCCTCGCCGCATCTTCATGCTGCATGCGCCATGCCTCGCCGCATCTTCATGCTGCATGCTCCATGCCTCGCGGCATCTTCATGCTGCATGCTCCATGCCTCGCGGCATCTTCATGCTGCATGCGCCATGCCTTGCCGCATCTTCATGCTGCATGTGCCATGCCTCGCCACATCTTTATGCTGCATGTGCCATGCCTCACCGCATCTTCATGCTGCATGCGCCATGCCCACTGCAGCTTCATGCTGCATGCGCCATGCCCCGCCGCATCTTCTTCCAGGCAGCAGTCCAGCAGAGATTTCCTTTCACCAAATGGTTCTCATCTGTTCTCAGCAGGGAACACAATGGGGAATGAATATTCCCACCAAGTAATTTTCCATGTTTCTCAGGCCGTTGTTACCAGAAATATATCAGCCAGCAAAGACAGAAAGCTCAGCGAGTTGGGTGCTCGCTCCAGACAGGTATAATCCACTTACAAGATACACGTTGACTCAAACCTCCATCCTTCTGCGGCCAATAAAGTGAGTAACATTCATTAGATAACAATAATACTACCTATTAGCGCTTGGAAACCGGAGGAATCTGGAATGTAGTGCTATTTAAAAACCTGAAATAATTATTACTGTAAGATTATTTGTAACCCTTGTAAGGATTTGCAGGTGGCGAGAATAGTGTGACTACAAACTCAAACAACAATAGAAATAGTTTCCCCTGCTTGTGCGGGCTCTCTGACACCCAGGAAAGGTCAGGTGCGGGGAAGCCCTCAGGAGGAAAAGCCCTGGCTTGGATTTATTCTTACAACTGCGAAAGGTCAGTCAAGAATGGCGGCAGAAAAGGCTTCATTCGGTGCTTTGCGGACATTTTACGAGGCCATCTGTAAGACACTCTATCCCCATTCAGTCCTTTCCCATGCAAACCAGTCCAGCAGCCAGTAGTTTGGCCAGAAGGCCACAGGGCGGACCTGCACCAAATACACATAGACCTAGTGCTCTGATCCTCACAGACCAAGGCTTGTGAGGAGATCTATTTAAGCCGAAGTTGAACCTTTTAAAGGCTATCTTCAATGCGTTGGGAATAATATTATTTATTTTATGGACTGCGTTCAGGCTTGGACTGACCGGTAGGGCAAAAGGGCAACGCCAGAAGTGCAAGCCCGACATGCTAGCGTGGGCCATTTCTTTGGGCCACAGTTGACCAGTTTGATGAGTTACTTCACTGCGCAGCTAATAGTTTTGACAAGTATAATGAAAAATTATTCTTTACTATGCACAACACATTGGGCCTCATTACGAGTCCGGCAGTAACCGAGGCGGTAAAACCGCCTGGTTACCGCCGGACTCGTATTACCATTCCGCCTCCGTGATTCCCGGAATTACCGGTGCATTACAACCCCGGTTTCCCGGGAATCACGGAGGCGGAATGGTGACTCGATGGGAATGGGGATCATGGAAACACCGGCAGCATCTCGTAATGCTGCCGGTGTTTCCTCGTCCGCCTGCAGGCGGGCGGTGTTAAACCCTCCAGGTCAAACCTGGCGGGAACATCACCTCCCGCCTGCAGGAGTCGGGATCAGGCAGTCCGGAAACAACGGTGGCGGCGGGTTTCCCGCCACCGTTATTTCCGGACCGCCTGATTTGTAATGAGGCCCACTTTATCAATAAAACACCCCCTTGGGCACTGCGCTACTTAAACAGTTTGTCACAAAAGGCATGAATTGCCATTTGCGACGGTTGGTCACTTTTTCATTGATGCCCAGGAAAGCGTTATGTCCCACTCCGCCCTTGTCTGTGCTAGATTGAAAGACAGAAAGCACCTTGATAGAATTTGAACATATACACGAAGATTCCACAAAGATCTCCAGGGATCTACATATAGATTAATCTGGCCTCATGGGAGGCATCCTCTTAACTGACCTCCCTGTCACCAGCTCGCCCTGGTGGCCTTTCTCTGATTTCTCCCCACTGTTTGTGCAGTGATGTCACAGCTCCCCCTGGTGGCCTTTCTCTGATTTCTCCCCACTGTTTGTGCAGTGATGTCACAGCTCCCCCTGGTGGCCTTTCTCTGATTTCTCCCCACTTTTTATGCATTGATCAATTGCAAGGCAGCTAGGTTTCCACTCTATAGATCCTCTCTATAAACACGTAGTAAAAGTGATTTCTCTGCTGCTGCACAAATGAATGAAAAAAGAACTGCTACCTGGGTGCCAACACTGTAAAGCAGGGAATGCAAACAAACCACTGGCCACCTTTCACACTTAGCTGATTCATTCAACATGTTCCTTAGCACGCTGTCTTAGCACATGTGATTAGTTAAAAGTTTGCAGGGTCTCCAGGTGTGGCCCGCACTGCTGTGCCGCTCTTTCACTGACATGGGTTGGCAGAGACTGGCACTGAACCTCTACACTGAAGTGGTTTTCAAAGCATGGGGATGCTTTCACTACTCTTTTGTGGGTCACACAGGGTTGGGGGGAGTATAAAATGATAAGAGTGGGGGCTAGCCATGGGTGACCTGACTCAGTCACTTCAAAATTGCCTGGGAAAACACGTTTTATGCCATAAGGATGAAGGAGTGCAGAGCCCGGCTAATGGTGTTCGGTTGGTTCCGGTGCCCAGAATTGGTATGCACATGGGTGAGTGAGTGTGCACATGGCATGGTTCAGAGTGTACAGATCATGCATGAGTGAAGCAAAGGGTGTGCTATGATGTTCTATGCACAGTGCTTTGGCAAGAGTGCTATATAAATAGCAAATCCTTAGCAAATGCCAGGGAGGGCCATGGCTACTGTCTGGAGTAGCTGGGTGGGCCGCTCACAAATTAAGTACTCACCTGCTGATGTCACTCACGGTGGAGCCAGCCTGCACTTCACAAGTTGGAATCCTGCACGAGCCCATTCAACCTTTCATCTTTGTGAGGTAGTTCATACCTGGCCACTATTCCTCAGAATAATAGAACCTGCTATTACAGCACTTAAAATCAGGAGTTATCAGGAGCGAGTATGAAGCACACTATATAAGAATGCACATTATATGATGGGTGGAAGTGTGAGCCCGAATGCAGCTCTGTGGTGTGGTCAGATGTGTGCATTCTGCTTGCTGTGTTGTTTTTTTCACTGCCGTGCAGGATTGCTGCAGTATCAAGACTCATTTAATTGTGGAATAGTTACAGTTGACATCTTGTGTAGATTTCTGGAATGCTATGTTGTGCACTTATAGCTGCAGGGATTGCATCTCATCCAGGAGCTTCTTTTACCTCCTGTTTATCATATAATGTTGTTATTTAAAAAAAAAAAAAGAACAAACGGAATGTTATCACTTTCTCAAGCATTTACACAAAACATAGCATCCAACAAACACATTAACCATCCATAAGTAGCATTTTCTGAAAAGTTGTGAATTGACGCGATTCATCGATGATGGTTTGAAGGCCACTTCTTTTGAGGTGAGGGATGAGCCACTTTATTTTGGGTGTCCAGGCCTATTTCATGTCCCAGTCCGACCCTGGCTGGGCCTTACAAACGGGGTGGAGTTTTCTTTAGCGGATTCTAGGCCCTGTTTAGTTGTAGACACACAAACTCGAGAAGTCAACTCGAGAGGACTCAAATTGGCTGGACGAACTTGACAAATGTGTCATGATGCCTACCCCCGGGGAACCAGACCAGGCCCAGCAACCCCGGAAGCAGGCATCAAGTTGTTTTGAGCAAGCCCAAAAGCCCCTGTTAGGGGCTGTTTGGGTGCGGTCCTGGCGCCTATGGCGCCAGGCTCATATGGAGAGTCAGTCCTGGCGCCATAGGCACCAGGCTCATAGAGTAAACTTACCTGATGCAGACCATGCTGCAAGCTTACCTGGTGCAGACCATGCTGCAGAGCTCCAAGCCAAATGAGACTTGGAAGGGACTATTTTACCTAGGGACTATTTTTTTACTCGGGTGGGGCTGGGGAAGAATACTCACCTGGGACTACTTTGGAGGCTATTTAAACCATGCCCGAAGAGCAGCACACGCTTCGCGTTATTCTGCATCCAGCAGCGTAACGCTCACCGTGTCTGCAAGCCTGCATTCAGTCTTCTGCCACGCCCGCCTCGAGTCGGCAGCTCCTAGAAAAAGGGAGGAACAGAAGGAGAAAGGTTAGAATAAGAGCAAACCTTCGATCCTTACCTGGATTCCGGATCCACCGCACCTTAGAACTGGAAGAAAGAAGCATTTGCGCGCGCCTCCTCGCCTGCTGCAGCGCTGCGCTGAACTCACCGGCCCTCGCAGCATCCTCACGATCCACCTAAGGGGAACACAAGAACAGCAAAGGTGAGCCAAGGAAATAAACAGAGGCAATAATAACTACCCCCATAGACTTACCTGATTACCGCCGGGGGTACTATTCCTCTTCACGGGTCGGCGCAGTCTCCATTGCATCCTCGCCTCACCCCGGCTCCTAAGGGGAACAAAAGGATGACAAGGTGAGACAACAGGACAATAAGGGGAACTCTTCTCACCACAATAGACTTACCTAATTTTACCGCCGGAGGCATAATTCCTCGAACTTCATATTTTCTCGCCACGCCTGAATAAGGGAACAGGCAGCTTACATTCTGGCCTTATTTTATTGAACTGTGTAGGATAAGCCAAATCCTTACCTGAACTTCGTCAGCTACCACGAGGAACTCTTTGCTGGGGTCAAGCTGCAAACTGCAAGGAATCGGACAAGAGTGAAAGTCAGACATGTGAACTCTTACGAACTACATATTTTTGGAGTCATTATTCTGGAACTCACCGATTCCTTCGAGCCAGTGAAGCAACTGGTTATCAACGTGCCCCTGCGCTCAATGCAGGATGGAGAGCTCATCTTTTCAAACCATCAGGTGAGACTATAGGAGGGGACATCAAAGGTGATCTGTGGGGAGAACAGCGGGGGTGGGGGAATTTACACTCGACTCCACGGGTGGTTAATTCGCTTTCTCCATTTGCAGAATGATATTCCTACGGGCCAAGCAAATGAAGCTAGGTGGACCAGTCCAGTCTGTCATCTCGGCCCTACGTGTCATATTGGTGGAGACCGCAGCTGTCCAGTTCAGATCGACGCCTCTGTGGGAGCCAGGTGAGCGTAACAGAACGCGAAGCCTACCCACAAATTCCCACCCGGGCGTTATGGATACCTCAGAGACTGACCAACTGGCCCAATTACTAGGGGAACTGAGGGCTGAAGTGCATTCGGCCCATCAAGAAACTAATGCTCTTAGGAGAGAACTGATTTTGTCAAAGGAGCGAACTGATGACCTTGCTAGGCAGCTATTGCAAAGCCAGGCTGGATAGGCACCCCTACCTGGTTCCGGGGGTAACCCAGCTCCTGTGTTATCGAGTAACCCTGTGCAAATAAACCTACCAGGAAATATTCCATTAGCTCCACCCGAACGCTTTGCCGGAGATCCCAAAAGTTTTGCCGTGTTTATGAACCAATGCCGCCTGCACTTTTTATGCAGACCTGGAGCCTTCCCAAACGACCAAACCGAGGTATCCTTTGTATTGTCATATCTCAGCGGCAGTGCAGCTGATTGGTCAATTCCACTTGTCACTCAGGATGACCCAATTCTTCGGAATTTTCAGGGCTTTCAAACTAGCATGGAAAGACTATTTGCCTGGCACTCCCAAGGACAGGCCCTGGATAACGAACTTTTGTCCCTACGACAGGGTAACCAGGACCTTCTATCCTACATCACGACCTTTAATAGGTTGATAGTGGAAAGTGGATGGCCTGAGGAAAAAAGAATCACGTTATTTCATCGAGGGCTTCGAGGAGAACTCAAGGATGTCTTGGCTGAAGTCGTGAACCCACCTCAAGACTGCGCTGAATATATAGACTTAGTGGTCCAGTTAGATCACAGACTTCAGAACAGAAAGGCTGATCGAGCCAAGTTTGAGAATCGGGTATTGGTCAAAACTCACGCTAACCCCAAAGGAGCAGATGCTTCAGAACCCATGCAAATCGGAGGGGTTAAAGGACCCTTAACCCAGAAGGAAAGAGAAAGGAGACGACAAATGCAATTGTGTCCATATTGTGGAACTTCTGGGCATTTTCTACGGGATTGCCCTGTAAAACCACCCAAGAAGGTGGTAGGAGCTGCTGATAAAAGCCATATGGAGTCAGATTTTGGAAACGACCACGCCCGACAAGCGTAGAGGTCCGCTTGCCGAGCTTGAAGAAGGATACTCAGACCTCGCATTTCATCATACCAATGGTCCTCGTAGATCCAAGCAGCCATCGCATATGCACGCAGTAAGGGCATACATTGATAGCGGGGCCATAGGAAACTATGTGGACTATGAATTGGCTTCCAGGATGAATCTACCTCTCTGCCGAAAAACCACATCAGATGTCATCACAACAGTCGATGGAACTGAAATTGCCTCTGGGCCTGTAACTCATTCCACCGCAGAGATGACACTATTGGGTCAGGATGGGCATCGGGAGACTATTGTGTTTGATCTAATCAAAGCCACACAGTTCCAAATAATACTGGGGATACCTTGGTTGGAAACACATAATCCTTGTATTGATTGGCGAGAGAAGAGAATAACCTTCCCGGATTGTGTAAAAACCTGTTACCCACAGAAAAATCAAAACATAGGCCTGGCCACAGTAACCACAGCAGTCATGCAACTACCTCCAGAATACCAAGAATTCCGAGATGTCTTCCAAAAGGAACAGGCAAACACCATACCTCCTCACAGATCGTACGATTGTCAAATCGATCTCATACCCGGTGCACAACCCCCTTGTAGCAGGATCTATGCCCTTACGGAACCTGAGAACCTTCACCTACGACAATATTTAGACTATGCCCACGGAGCCCTGATGAAGGCGGACGCCACATCAATGCACATCCGCCGAAACGTGTCAATTCGGGAACACCTGCATCCAGTGGTTCCCGTTTGAACCAGATTCTGTTTATTCAATCTCTGTCACGTTGGCTTTTCAAAGATATCTCATAAAGACCCTGGAACATTCATTGTTACAACCAAAAAGCAATACTGAAAGGAAATCAGGAAACTGACTAGGAAACTTTCCACTAATTAGGACACCCATACTAAATTGGGCAATGATATAGTCTTTTTCGCCTCTATTCCATGACCTTGGGATTCATTCACAAAGGATTCATATGTGTCCAAGTATATTGAAAATACAGCATTTTTTTGTTCACTTTTGTTGTAAATAATGCACCTTTCTTTGTTCCTTTCTTTGCCAAATCGTTGGTATCAGTCATTGTTAATTATTCTCTGTTTATGTATGTTACACTTTTCAACATTATTACTTAAGTTTTTATAAATGAAGCATCTGTTTGTATGTTTAGCAAATAAATCTTTGTTTGCTACCAATTGTATTTGTTACTCAGTGAGCGGTTAACACACCCTTGACTTTAGGTTGGGATTCGCTACTCAGCTGACCAACCCTCACATTAATTCACGGACAGGCCCATAAACCCTGTATCTGTATAGCATAATTGCCTCAAGCTTTGTCCACTAGAAAGGGTACATCTCTACATTTACACATTAATATTTAGACCAGTACCTTGCCAATGGCTTTATTCGCCAATCCAAGTCCCCTGCATCTTCAGCTTTGTTCTTCGTGCCCAAAAAGGAAGGTGACCTCAGAACGTGCATAGACTACCGCGCATTGAACCAGATAACTGTTAAGAACCGATACCCATTGCCTCTGATCCCTGAACTATTAGACCAAGTGAAGGATGCCTGTATATACACCAAGTTAGATCTTCGGGGGGCATACCATCTGCTACGTGTAAAAGAGGGCGACAAATGGAAGACTGCTTTCTGCACTAAGTATGGGTTATTCGAGTACCAGGTGATGCCTTTCGGGTTGTGCAATGCACCAGCAATCTTCCAATACTTCATGAACGATGTCCTTCGTGAACTCATTGACGTTTGTGTTGTCGTGCATATCGATGATATTCTAGTGTACTCCTCTTCAGAATCTGACCATGTGAAGCACGTCCGAGCAGTCCTTGAGAAATTACGCCAGCACAAACTATACGCAAAACTAGAAAAATGCGTTTTTCATGCCACAGAAGTTGAATTCCGTGGGTGTATCCTGACCCCAAAGGGAGTCCGAATGGACTCATGAAAGGTGGACGCAATCCTTAAGTGGCCATCACCAAGTTCAGTTAAGGGAGTACAAAGCATGCTCGGCTTTGCCAATTTCTACCGCAGATTCATCCCAGATTTTTCACATGTCGTACATCCCATCACAACACTCTTGCGAAAAAATAAACGCTTTATATGGACTGAAGAAGCTGAAAAGGCCTTCCAAGAGCTGAAAGCGAAATTCACGTCTGCACCTGTGTTAAAGCACCCATGCCCTGAACTTCCATACTTAGTGAAAACTGATGCGTCCAGTCTAGCCATGGGAGCTGTCCTGTCTCAAAAGGACCCTGAAACTGGCCAGCTTCACCCAGTAGCATTTTGGTCCAGAAAGTTCTCAGCACCCGAGTTAAACTATGCGGTTACCGACAAGGAGTTATTAGCCATTAAATCCGCCTTCAAGGTCTGGCGGCATTACCTTCTCGGTGCCAGGCATACCATTACTGTGATCACCGATCACCGGAACTTACAGTATTTAAAAACAGCCAAGGCCCAATCGTCACGTCAACTCTGATGGGCATTGTTCTTTGCCGAGTTTGATTTCGTGATAACCTATCGACCAGGTTGTAAGAATGGTAAAGCAGACGCCTTATCCCGAATAGGGATGGGAGAGGCAGAAGTTAACCCAGAACCAGTACCGATAATTTCCGAACAAAGGATCCTTGGCATGACTACTCTACAGACACTAAGAGGGCATTCAGGTAAAGATCCAGCAACTCTTTGATCCTACAGCCCTGCAGGACTGGGTAAAGAAAGGCCTGGACTACTCTGTCACCAATGAGCTGCCTTATTACCAAGGGCGACTGTTTCTGCCACACAAGGAACTACAAGAGCAAGTCATTTCCCGTTATCATGATACCCTAATGGAGGGGCACCCAGGTATTGCAAAAACTGAAGCTAAGATTAAAAGACAATTCTGGTGGCCCACCTGGTGAAAGGATATTAAATCATTTGTGATGTCTTGTGGCATTTGCGCCCAAAACAAAAGTCAAAAGAAAAAAACAGCTGGACTCTTACAACCTTTAGACATTCCGCCTACACCATGGCACACCTTATCGTTAGACTTTATTACTGATCTACCTCCTTGTAATGGGTTTAACACCATTCTAGTTATTGTAGATCTTTTTTCCAAGATGGCCCACTTTATTCCTTTAAAAGGACTACCTTCAGCCTTAATCCTGGCCAAAGAATTCCTCGAAAACATTGTTTGCTTACATGGATTTCCGTCCGTGTTGGTCTCTGACCGGGGCAGTCAATTTGTTTCACATTTTTGGAAGAAATGTTGTCAATTGGCGCAAGTCGACGTGAGATTATCGAGTCACCACCCCCAGACTGATGGTCAAACGGAGAGGACCACCCAGACTCTTGAACAATACCTTTGTTGTATGTTACATCAAACTGAGAGTAATTGGAAGGACATCCTTTGGATCGCCGAATATGCATACAATAATTCAGTACATTCTGGAACTGGACAAAGTCCCTTTTATACCCTATATGGGCACCACCCTCGAACCTCAGACTTTGACTCACCCCAACACTTAGAAATGCCCGCAGTGGACCATCTACACGCTACGATTACACAAGCCTTTAAGCAGGCAACTGCACATTTGAAACAGGCGGAGGAGAAATATAAGAAAGATGCTGATCGGCATAGAAGTGATACTCCACAGTACCAGATAGGGGACCAAGTATGGTTGGCCACAAGACACATACCTCTCAAGGGAACGCAGACCTTTAACCCTAGGTATTTGGGACCTTACTCTATTAAGGCCATTATCAACCCGGTGGCCATCAAGTTGGACTCACCTGCTAATATGCGAATTCATCCCGTATTTCATGTGTCAATTTTGAAGCCAGTGCAACCAGGGACAAGACTAACCAAGCCACCAGACCCCGTCCTTATAGACGGGGAACCCAAATTTGAAGTTAAGAATATCCTGGACTCCAAGATGGTGAAGTCAAAACTTTTTTATTTAATCGACTGGAAAGGGTACGGACCACAGGAAAGGTCTTGGGAACCCAGTGACCACGTGCATGCACCTCGATTGGTGAAAAGATTCCACCGAAATTTCCCAGACAAACCAAAACCACGGGAAAGAACGACTTTAGGAGGGGCCTTGGGAGGGAGTGCTGTCATGATACCTACCCCCAGGGAACCAGACCAGGCCCAGCAACCCCAGAAGCAGGCATCAAGTTGTTTTGAGCAAGCCCAAAAGCCCCTGTTAGGGGCTGTTTGGGTGCGGTCCTGGTGCCTATGGCACCAGGTTCATATGGAGAGTCAGTCCTGGCACCATAGACACCAGGCTCATAGAGTAAACTTACCTGATGCAGACCATGCTGCAGGCTTACCTGGTGCAGACCATGCTGCAGAGCTCCAAACCAAATAAGGCTTGGAAGGGACTATTCTACCTAGGGACTATTTTTTTACTCGGGTGGGGCTGGGGAAGAATACTCACCTGGGACTACTTTGGAGGCTATTTAAACCATGCCCGAAGAGTAGCACACGCTTCGTGTTATTCTGCATTCAGGAGCATAACGCTCACTGTGTCGGCAAGCCTGCATCCAGTCTTCTGCCACGTCCGCCTCGAGTCTGCAGCTCCTAAAAAAAGGGATGAACAGAAGGAGAAAGGTTAGAATAAGAGCAAACCTTCGATCCTTACCTGGATTCTTGATCCACCGCACCTTCGAACTGGCAGAAAGAAGCATTTACGCGCGCCGCCTCGCCTGCTGCAGTGCCGCGCTGAACTCACCGGCCCCCGCAGCATCCTCACGATCCACCGCATCCTTCTGCACGTTCCGCCGCATTCTGGCACCTAAGGGGAACAAAAGAACAGCAAATGTGAGCCAAGGAAATAAACAGAGGCAATAGTAACTACCCCCATAGACTTACCTGATTACCGCCGGGGGTACTATTCCTCTTCACGTGTCGGCGCAGTCTCCATTGCATCCTCGCCGCACCCCGGCCCCTAAGGGGAACAAAAGGACGACAAGGTGAGACAACGGGACAATAAGGGGAACTCTTCTCACCACAATAGACTTACCTAATTTTACCGCCGGAGGCATAATTCCTCGAACTTCATATTTTCTCGCCACGCCTGAATAAGGGAACAGGCAGCTTACATTCTGGCCTTATTTTATTGAACTGTGTAGGATAAGCCAAATCCTTACCTGAACTTCGTCAGCTACCACGAGGAACTCTTCGCTGGGGTCAAGCTGCAAACTGCAAGGAATCAGACAAGAGTGAAAGTCAGACATGTGAACTCTTACGAACTACATATTTTTGGAGTCATTATTGTTCTGGAACTCACCGATTCCTTCGAGCCAGTGAAGCAACTGGTTATCAACGCTCAATGCAGGATGGAGAGCTCATCTTTTCAAACCATCAGGTGAGACTATAGGAGGGGACATCAAAGGTGATCTGTGGGGAGAACAGCGGGGGTGGGGGTAATTTACACTCGACTCCACGGGTGGTTAATTCGCTTTCTCCATTTGCAGAAGGATATTCCTACGGGCCAAGCAAACGAAGCTAGGTGGGCCGGTCCAGTCCGTCATCTCGGCCATATGTATCATTTTGGTGGAGACCGCAGCTGTCCAGTTCAGATCGACGCCTCTGTGGGAGCCAGGTGAGCGTAACAAAATGAACCAATGATCTGATTTGAGATCTGAATCATTAAGCAAGATGCAGAAGGCAGCCGCAAGCATGACCCAGGGCTTTTCTTAAAAGTTCACCTAAACTTGCCGTAGAGTTAGAAAAGAAGACAAGTTATTGTTTGCAGAAACATTTAGTTTGTCTTGCACACTGCATCAATATAATAATTCCTATTACACTTTACATTTTACATGACATCTCATTTAATGTAGAATGCAAATAAGGCAGAAAACACAAAAAAGCACCTCCCTATAGCAGTTCTAGAGTTATAACTCAAAACGGCTGGCTGCTCCTCAGCTTTACATAATCTATTTGGTACATACCTCAAGAAATGCATATATGTGGCATCTGTAGCTTTTATGTGGAGGCCAGTGCATGCTCTAAAACCTCTGCACATCTCCTGTTATCTGACCTCTGGTTTTATTTAGAATATTGGGCCTCATTACAGGTCGGGCGGTCCAGAATTAACAGTGGCGGTAAACCCGCCGCCACTGTTAATTCCGCACCGCCCTATCCCGAGTCCTGCAGGCGGGAGGTGATCTTCCCACCAGGTCTGGCCTGGCGGGTTGAACACCTCCCGCCTGCAGGCGGACGTGGAAACACCAGCACCATCACGAGATGGTGCTGGTGTTTCCACTTCCCCATTCCCATTGAGTCCTATGCGACTCAATGGGGATTTACACCATTCCGCCTCCGGGATTCCCAGGACACCAGGGTCGTAATGCCCTGGTATTTCCGGGAGTCACGGAGGCGGAATGGTAATACGAGTCCGGCGGTAACCAGGCAGTTTTACCAGCGCGGTTACCGACAGAATCGTAATGAGGCCCATTGTCTTTAACAACTGCTGTATATTGCTATAGACCCTGTCAGGTGTATCGACCCACGTTCAAGTTATTATGCTGCAACATTTGGTGCTGTGGGCTTAGAAAATCCAAGATGGCCGAAAAACCCACAATTGTGCCAGAATCCAGGAAAACCGTGCAGTTTTTGCGCACACCAAAATGGTCACCTGACCCGCCACCCACCAGTGCTAGCGCGATGGGCCAGAAGCGCCATGAGTGAAACGTGGTGCCAAAGGAAAAACAGCAGTGCTTGTTAGCTTGAAAAGCGCTTTGAAATCACCTTTGTTTCTCTGAATGCAAGCTCAAAATTACTATTTCAAACATTGCAAGATATTCAAAAATTCAGCAGAGGTCTGGTAGAATGAAGTCTTGTGTGCATACCAAATCTGGAAAGATGAAGAGCCTAAAATAATGTTCATAACAAAACTGGCTGAGCTGTGGATGTCAGCAGCTTAAGTGAAATGGGATTTAAAGCCACTAAAATCGAAACATTTCAAATAAATGAGTGACCTACTTTTGAGTGTCACATAGGTTGCAACTGCTTAATAGTCATAGTTTTGAACTTAGAATCAGCGTTCTAGTTGCATGTGTCAAAATTGTAAGTTTGATTTGAATGAAGAAAAATGGGAACAAAAGTGACCTTTGGCTGAAGCCTGGCTTAAGGAGATTGAATTCTGCCCGGCAACTACCCCCGACAGGAGTTGAAACTTGCCCAGCAACTGCATTCACAGGCATGGCCTGCCTTCTGCTGCCCCACCAAAAGGAGATTATACCTCTCTGATTGAATCAGGGGAGGGGTACCTGGGACTGCAGGGAAACAGAACAAAGAGCTTCCCTTTGCTCCAAGCAATTGCTAAATCAGGGGGTCATAAATGGCTTCCTCTTGGAAGGAACTGGGAGGGGCACTGCCTCTGTGAGCCAGCTGAGCTTGGAGGAAGTGGACAAACCAGAAATTCCCCCATGTGCTTTGGGAAACCACACCCCTCTGGGCCAGAGCATAATTTTAAAAAGATGGATAATTCATAGTACAAAATTGTCAAAATTATATCAATAATATCATTATTCGTGTGATTTTTCTGTGCACATTTTAAGAGGTGTTAGGACTCTGTGGTATGTTTTGGGGGTAGTAGCGGAAAATAGGGTATTACTCCAAATGTCTGTATGTTAAAAATCTGACACTTCATCATCTGATGCCCATATTCCTTGCGCACATTTGTGTAAATTCTGGAAAAGTTTAGTGGTTGTGTTCTGGATGAAAAGGGCAGAATTCTGTCAGAGGTGAACACAACATCTTACAAAGACAGGGATCGGATGGTTTGGCGCTACAGAAAATATGTTAACTGGACATATAATATTAGAAAAATTGTACATAGATAAGTATGCATTTAATTCAAGAATAGATGTGTGTGCAAAGTGACAAAGGGGAGTGTTCTTTCTGTATGCCATAAAAATGATGTCTCATGACATGGGATGACTCACAGCTCAGTTCCCCAGTCAGAGGAGAGAAAATCCTCTACCTATCAGGATCCTTAGAGGGTTGGGCATAGAAAGTCAGCCTTCCCACCCATTTTCAAAAGACATAAAAAGAGCCACTGAGACACAGGTAGGGACATTCACTTTCCACTTTCTTGTGAAGCACTTTGACGGACGACTTCAAATTCAGGCAATATCCAGAGACCAGAACTTAGAAAACCAGACTCCAGATTCCAGAACTTTGAAGCAGAAGGCCTACTGCAAGCTAAAAATATTCTCAGCTGGCCTTACAATTTTGCAAACTGATTTACCCCAGACTTCCAAGGGGCACATCAGAATAAAACAGCCGGGCTGTGCTGTTTGATTCTAGCCAGGAACTTTTGCCAGAACCAGACCCAGAGAGCAGTGCTGTATCCAGAACCGCAGACCAGACCAGACCGATGTGCAGTGCCAAGAACTTTTGCCAGAACCAGAGATCCAGCAGAGCAGAGAGAACCGCAGCTTAGCCTGTTGACCAAATCTGTGACGAAGCCCATTCCTTCCAAAATTAGGAGTGAGCTGTGCAAAACCAATCTCTTAGTTTAAAATAATCTAATTCAAACCATTTCCACCTATTTAGAACAGCATAGAAATCGTGTGTCCATTCTGTGATTTCAAACCTGTGAAAGTGTCATTTGTCATTTGAATCTTACTTTATTTCTGAGTATCTACCTCCACTAAATTGTCTGTATCTTTTAAACCGCATGTCCTGGGAGCGAGATTTAACTTTCATTTTAAAGCTAAGAACCTAAGCTTTCCAACAAAACCTTTCTACTCCTTATAGTTTTTCCGTAATCGCGATTGACGCACTCAGAAAAAGTGCCGCAAATTGCAATTTGACTCAATTTCTCCACCTGTCAAAAAATCGCTGTCTTTTGCTTGCAACTGCTGAAATTCGTTTTCAATCTGCTAATCATTCCTGATTAATTGCTAGTGTTGACCTGAACTAATCTTGATTGGACAACTGCTGGAGTGTGTGTGTGGGGCAGATCTACTATTGGCTATTGGGGGCTGTTGCTCTTACCTGGCTTTTAGGATAAGAAGAGGACCACTGCACCCACTCAAGAGAGATCCTGGAAGAAACTGAAGGAGCCAAGACTCCTGTCCAGTTACAAGACCCACGAGGAAACTGGAGACCCATCGGAAGGAGGCTTAGCAACCATCTTCTGCTGCTGTCCTTTGAGAGCCCTGTCTTGAAGGTGGTCTCCAGTAGTCCTGCGAAGGAGCTGTGACCCTTGGAGTGGAGAGGAAGTTCCCCAGGACTGCCCTGTGGCTGTCCAGCTCTGAGTTTGGGCTACCGTGCTGCAGACGTTGCCCTTCTGATTCGAGGCCTGGTACTTGGGGTATCCTCAGCTTGTGCTACAAGATTAACCTCTGCGAGATTCCATGGTCCTAGCATCAAGGGGACCCGAGATAGGAGGGAAAGTCTGACTGCAGCAAGTGAATCTCTTTGTGTTGCCATGCATTGGTGGCCATCGTCCAGAAATGCTTACCTGCATCCATTCCACTCCTGAGAGGGGCCCTGTATCGAACTTTGTTGCATTCTTCCACTGAGCATCCTTGCACCTGCATCAGACACTGACTGGAGAGCGTCTCAAACCTGCAACTGCTGGGGATCAAGGGTTGGGGCTGATAGCGGGAAAAGTGACATCAGACCTTCTTCAACCAACCTGCCAAGTCTCATGAAGAATCAGAGTACAGGGTGTGGGTTAAAGCCATACTTACCTGCCCCCTAAACTCCCCTTTAAAAGTTTGCTAACTTTTACAAAACTTTCATAAAACTTTGGCTTTGCCATAGCTTGTTCATACAAGCACTCCAAAATTTGGGAATATGTTTATTAGTTAGATTACCTTGTCCCCTGACACTTGGAACTGTTCACTGGAGCCTCAAAGACAACAGGCCTTAGGACAACTGGGTGGGGGGGTACAATAAGTGGACTCCCACAGATTACTAATAGGAACTCTGTTGCTAGTATTTTGGATATTGACACTTTGGTTCCCATAGATCTTACAGAATCCTTGTACATAGATGTCAGGGCCCTGCTAACTGAAATTAAGTCCCTAATTTTCGATAAATTGGGTAATTGACTTCAGGAACTGGTGGGAGAAATTAAAAATGTGAAAACTAATGATACCATATTATCATCATAAATTAAGGGCAGTGAACCCCAGAAGGTATTCGGCCCTATTCCTAATGATGAACTGCCTAAGGCCTCGAAGGGGAGAGGAATTTCAATCCCAACTTTGTCTGACATGATTGAGACCAAAAGGGTTTCAGTATTTGGTCAAGGTAACACTGGCCCTGTGAGATCTTAAATGTCCCTTCCACCCAACCCAAGACTGTGTTTTAAACATAAACTAATTCAGTTAACATTGTTTCCAGAAACATGTTTAGATGCATGTAGAGTGACTAACATCAAATCTGAGAATTTTAGAAGAAACACCAGTAAATAGGTATGGGGAGCGGTTAAGGAACCCACCTTTTTTCACAATGATTAATGTCCCAAGACCCTCACGTAATTCTTTTGAGGATGAATATGCCTAGAAGTACAAAAGGATAGGACATGTTAAGGGTTGCTTATCCATCATCAGATCAAATATAGTAAGATGCATCCGGCTCCCTATGCAAAACAATGTTCTGACTACATTCAGGTCTTTCTTCGGACATGGGATCTAATGATGGAATCCTGCCAATTGATTTCTGGGAATTTCCGCCAAAGGGTACTGCTATCTTGATCAGTCCCCGTACCCCTACATTTAGTAAAAAAACAAACAAAAAATCATCAAGGCTATATTTAGTCACACTCTCCTCTTTTCTTATTCAATATGTAGCAAGTACCAAGCAGCCTCTTTTCTTTTTTCATAACAATATCTGTTTTGTTATTTTGGTACTAACCAATCTTGTATACATCTCTCTTTACAGGGAAGACATTTCTAAATAATTCATTTATACACATTAATTTGACCAGACAGAGAAAGGCCTTCAACATAATAGATTATACAGTGAAAATAAAACAACATCTTTCTTAGACACAAAATATGGACACTGTTGAATTACAGTGTCTTTTTGCAGTTCATTTCCTTAGTTGTGTAGGGCCTGTCCTAGTTAGAGCAGTGCTTATGGTTGCTGTATAGAAAAGTTGGCACGGTGTGTTTTGATCATCTCATCACCAACTGTGGTGTATTAGATAAGCGGCCAGGACGATGATGTGATTTTCAATTGCACACACATGTGTACTGTGTCTATAACGGGAAACAAAGAGGAGGGTAAGGGAGGTGACCAATTTCTTCAGTGAGGACGTGAAATATAAAAGCCAATGAGTGGAGCCATACCTTATTTAGTAGTGGCCTGTCCCATACTTATAGCGGGTAGAAAAACCTTATTATTGGGCGAAATCCAAGAATAGAAAACAGTGCGTCACCAATCTAAAAAGAAAAGTGACGTTTTAGTAACTTTGTACATTAAAGTGCAGTACAATCCCCTCTACATGGAGTAAATTGGGCAGTAAGTCCTACCTTATGGAGCAAGACTGCAGCCACAAGTATAAATGGCTGTGGGGATCCCGAATGCACATCCCTGAAGATGGGAGTGAGGATCTACAAACATAAATGAGTGGCGTTACAAATGCACAGCCGCAGGTCTAGTATGACAGCAACAGCCAACATTTTAGTGTCGGTCCTGAGTCCAGTGGCAAAATTAAATGAGCAGGTGGCACTCTACTAACAAATATCTAGTAGTGATCGTAAGGTAGACTATATCTGAAACAAAATGAGTGCCTCCATATGTAAACGGGGGTAAAACGGCCATGTCATGCCACCCAGGTCTAAGATCTGAAGAATGAGCCTCATGTGTATATTTAGTAATCAAGGGCTGGTTGATGATCAGTAATCCAGATATCAAGTTCTGCCCCATCTATGGGGTTTTTAATCCCCTTAATAAGAGGGGATGGGGAGAGTTCTAAATGACGCAGATGAGGGAAACCTAGAAGAAGTGGATTGATTGGGACAGGGCCCTATTAGCCCGGCACCAGACATTAGTTGCTCTCTTTTATCCTGGACTATCGCCAGAATTGCAGAAAATCTTGATGATTCTAGTTGGACTGATTCTCTAAGGGCTTTCCAGTGGTTACTTCTGAAGGAAACTTGGACAATAGAGGAGATTACTGTGATGCTGGAAATGCATCGGAGGGCAAGGGCCTCCGTATCTTTGTCCTTTACTGCCTTTTTATCGTGTGTTCTGTCGTGTTTTCCGCGCAGGAGTTCATGTGGGACTCCTGGCAGTGCAGCTCTCTCTCTTTTGGTTTGGTGAACAGACCCATGGAATACCCTTACGGCACCCATGGGTGGGGGTACAACCCTGTGCACCTAGTGTATGTTTTTGGGCACCTGTGGGTGGCACGCAGAGCAGGGTATGGGCTGGTGGCAGCTCCATGCTGAATTTGACAGGTGCTCTGAGTATCCTCCATTTTGGGATACCCAGACCCTGCCACTGGAATCAGTTGATTCCTGATAGAAAACAAGATGGCCCCTGTGGCCTCTTGCTTTCTATTGCCTGTTACCTTGTTTTCCCAAAGTCCTGCAAAGCCCTCACTCTGTCCCTTCCCCCTGACTGGCTGTTGGGTGGAAGTTCCATATATGGTGTTGTTGTGAAGTCCAGTCCAGACTGGCTGGAGCCTTCCCAGTGACTGTATGTTGTGGGTACGCCCTGTGGGTGGGACCTGGGTGAATGGAGTGTGTGACCAATATGCACTTCTTGTTGTGGCTGTCTGGTTTCTGGTATGAGAGACAAAGACTGAGACAGCCCTGCCCGAAACTGGCCTGAATGCAGTGTGTAGTGTTGAATGGCTGGGTACTTGTCCCAATCCACATTCCTTGTCACTGGTGGCAGCGATGGGATGCTTATGGTTTTAAGAATCAGTGTATGACTGTGCCACTTACAAAATATCTGCACTTTATTAAATTAAGGTTTAGTTGTGTACAAAATAACTGCATTACAAGCAATGGAGTCTATTGCAAATGGTAAATTGACTAGGATGAGCTTAGAGGCTCTCCAGAGTGCTTGTGAAGCCAGGGAGTTAGACTTTGTGGATAGGTCTAGGGCTGAGCTGATATCTGCCCTGGTGGACTACCAGACTGATGGTGAAACTCTTGATGAGGGGGGGGATGCAACCAATAAGGACTCTGCCCCTGGGGGTTCTACTGAATCTGTTTCTGGGAATGCCACCATTCTGCTGCCTATGTTCCGAACCCCAGCACTGCTCTTTAGGGGGAAGCCCTGAAGATTGAACTTTTAAAATTGGAGCTACAACGGGAACAGTTAACCTTTCAATACAAAAAGATGGCAACCGAAGCTGAGTTGAAGAAAGAGGAGTTGGCACAGCAAGTGATACTCAAAGATAGGGACACTGAGCACCAAAGAATCCAGCTAGAGAAAGCTAGAGTGGAGACTTCAGCTAAACCAGGTGAGAGTGGCAGGTCCCCAGCCACCAAGTTTATGAAAGATTTGGTTGGTGTGTTTGTGGAGGGTTCTGATATCCTCCAATGGATTGAAGCGTTTGAAATGGCTTGTGCAATTCATGATGTTGACAAAAGAGATTGGGCTAAGTGTTTGTTAAGCAGAGTGCCTCAGACTGGGTATGACTGTATTCTGAAGCTGAGTGTGGAAGACAGGGGTCAGTATGAGTGTATGAAGTCTGCTTTGATTGCCAAGTTTGGCAAGACACCTACCAAATACCTTAAAAGGTTCAGGGATTTTAAGAAAAGAGAGAATGTGTCTTGGGTTGACTGGGTGAGTGCTCCACACATGAACATGATGGGGTGGATTGATGGTTACAAGGTGAACATTTTTGTTGAATTGTCCCACCTGTTGTTTTTTGAGCATTTTTCTGAAGCCTGTTCACCGGAGCTGCTTCAGTATGTTGCTGACAAGAACATTTTGGATCCCTTTAAGCTGCCTAGGCTGGCTGACAAGTGGGTCTCCCACCGGGTGTCCCCTAAGGACTCCAGTGGGAAGGACAAGGACAAAGAAAAGGGGGCCTCTCAGAAAGCTGAGGAGTCCGAAAGGAAGTCACAGTCGGGTAAACCTAAACCCTCCTCTCCTAAGACCCAAAAATCTAGTGGGATAAGTCATCTGTGGGTGGGAATAAGAATAGTGGTCCACCTGCTGCAAAGCAGGCTCCCAGTGGTTCCAGAACCGTACCCCATGTTCCCGGCACTTGCTGGGATTGTGGGGCTCTGGATCACAAGAGGGGTGACTCCAAGTGTAAAGGTAAGGCACTTGGAGTACAGGCTGTCAGCCTGACCTACCCTTACCCCATGTCTGAGGTCGAGGCCACTGTCCTCCCCTCCTCTACAGAGATTACATTTGGTGCTCCTGTAGAGATTTCCGTAGTGTCCCTTGGGGCCTGGGACAAGTACGCGGAAGTACTGGCGACTATCCCACAGAACACCCGTAGATTTTTGAGAAGTGTCCTCCTGAATGGCCATCCTTCTACTGGTTTGAGACACTGGGGCAAGCATGACAGTGGTGGACAGGACCCTGCTCAAGCCAGAGGACTATGTATGTGCTCCTCTGAGAACCACCCTGTTAGCTGGTGGCCTCCCAAATTATCACCTGTAGCCTTAGTCACACTCATAATTGGAGACAAGACAGCAAAGCTTCCTGTCCTGGTACAGGACAATGTCCCTGCTAACATTCGACGCCCTTGTTGGGCCACAGTTCTTCTGAAACTCTTTGCGGTCCTGAACAATCCATCGCCGAGGTGTCCCGCACACCTCATACTCGCAGGACGTCGCTGATGAGCACCGCCTGGATCGACGTCGTGGTCTCTGCACCCTTGAACTTCTCATAGACGCCATCAACGCCAAGTTCACCATCTTTGACGCCTCTCAACGATCCGTGGCTCCTGCTTTAAAGGGAGTCACTCAAGAAGGATCCTTCGACGCGTCTTCGAAGAACTCTACTCCTCCAGGTACATTGGGGGGTAAAACCTTATAGGAGGAAATAAGACTAGTGAACAATATATGGACTGGGCTTGTGCTATGTATCTTTATTTTACAGGTTGCCCAGGTGGGGGGATCTCCACACAGAACTGTGTCTAGTTCTAGGGGCCAGAAATCTGCCTATTGTTTCAACCATCTTGCGTTCCTTCCTATCTCTATTGCTGGTTTCCTTGTTATTGATCTGTGTGACATTCTAACAGTACAGTTGATGCACTTTAATGAGATCTGGTAATGTTGGCGGTACCACTTTAGAATTGTATATATTTACCATTGTTGATTTCCGAGTACAAAGTGCGTTATTGTGATCGTGTACATACCTTTGAATATTAATTATATAAAGACTATGTTTTCAGTAATACAGTGTGTGGACATTCCTTTGTGGGGGTTCGGGGACTACACTGTACTTAAGAACCAGCCCGCATCACCTCCTAAGAAGCTAGGCCTTGATTGCTCGTCCATTGCTATCTTATGGAGAATCTTGGCTGGGGTCCTCTGTGCCTCTCCTCTACCATATAGAGAGCAGAAGTACAGGCACCCCCCACCAGTATCTTTACAATTACTTCACAGGGAGCCCAAGTATTTCAGGTCCCTGCTAGAAAAGGACCCAGGTGTAGACTGAGCATGGGCCTTCTTATTATGATGGATACGGCATTAAAATGGAAGGTGATCACCCAGCAGGTATAGAGGTGCTTCAGCATTTGGCTGTTTGTACTGGGGAAAATCATTGGATCCTTTTATTCAATCTTTACAATAGACCATCGGAAGCCAATGTGTTGGCTGTAGTGGAAGAAATTCAAGAGTTGATAAACTCTTGGAAGGGATCCAATCATACGAAGACATGTATAGTCGTGGCAGGTGGCATACATCTGCAAATAGAACTTATAAGGGAACTGAAGGGATTGTGGGATGACCAGCATAGTGCCTGGAATATCCCCACCCTTGTAGCAATATCCCCAAAAAGGGTCCACCACCGACCATTGATACAGCACATATTCTGTATAATATGGAACTTAGGGCTTGCAATGCCAGGTTTGTAGAAGCTCAGCCTGCAAAAGTAACTTTTATTGGGCACAATGGCAGTACCCTTATCATCTAGATTATAGTTTCAGCCAAGGGCTGGGCTAGGGTAAGTAAATCTAAGATTTACAAAAGGATGGAAAGTGATCATAATCCCCTGAGCATTTTTTCTAGCACTAATAGTTCTACTTATCCACCAGCACATGTGTAGAAATCATTGCTTCAACAGGTCATGCCCACAAATTAGTAAAAAGGCATAGGGTGTTGAACAGGGCACACATCCAACTATATATAAGGCCATTTTGGAAAAGCTTGTAGCAATTTGCTCAGATAGTGTATCTGATAAAGAGTTAATGGAAGAATTTGATCAACTATTAGAGAACCCGATGCCCTATTTGACCTATCCAGGGTCCATAGCTAAAAGGCATGCAATAAACATTCCTAGTTGGTATGATAAAACCTGCAGGGAGGCAAAAGAAAAAATAATGCAATGTTTGAGCCTGGTTGAGGTTGTGGAAAAGACACTGCCTAAGACGACAATCTAATCTCTGTGATAAGGGTATTATTAGGGGCAGAGATTTAGAGTGATCACTAAGGTTTATGTAAAGAGTCAACTTGTCTCTCTGTTTATGTATTTGTGTCAAAATCAAGGTGTTGTATGAGACACCTCATACAGCACGAACTGTTGTATGAGAATTGAGACAAGGTAAAAAAGTTATACTATCTATCTAGGGAAGCAATCGGTACCGATTCAGAGGCAGACAATAAAAATTCAGAGATAAAGGTTTTGAGCAGTGATCGTTGGAGCGCGCTCATATTTGTTGTTTTTATATAGTTATTTTCTAAACACTGGTAAGTATTGACAATCAATTGAGACTTGTCACAATGGGAGACATTACTCCTCTGATGCATTTATGTAAGACCCAAGCTCAAACAGTATAGTGTGGAATGGGTGAAAGGCACAGCAGATAAGATGCTCATGCCATGCCCACAAGGGGATCACTATCGAAAACAGTATTGCAACATATGACCATTTACTTGCACGCATACACGGGAAAGGTTAGCTATTCTAGAGCTTTTGAAGAGGTACCAAGAAGAGAGAGAGGATCCGCCACCTGAAGAGTGAATGCTTAATCAGTGTAAGCAGGAAGGTGTTGAGCCTTCTGCTGCCCTTACCTCACTGGAAGTAAACAGCGATAGTAGGGAAGACATCGGATTGCATCCTTTAAAGGAACTAAAAGCGGCGACACGGTATAGTAATCCAATATACGAACCGCCTGCTTATAGCAGTGATGATAGTCCGGAAGACAGTACGAGAAAAGAGGTGATCTTTAAGATTTTACAGGTCAAAGGGGAGAAAAGCGAGCAATCGAATATATCGACGGAGATAAAATGAGAGATTAAGAGATGGAAAGGAGAGAAGGATAAAGTTGATGAAGTAACACTCGTACAGAATGAAGGAGGACAGATATTGCTCAAGCTAGATGGGAAGAGCATTGAGGAAGTAAGGCAAAGAGAAGATCAGAATGAACAGGATAGAAAAGACAAGGAATGATAAAAAAAATTGAAGGAAGATGAATATAAAAGAAAAGCAGACAGCAGCAAGAACAGATGTATCAGGAGGAGCAACAAAAAGGAAGAAAGGGCAGAGGAGCAAAGGAAGCATGACAACAGGCAAAGAGCAATAGAAGATCTGGATAGGCAAGAAAGGAAAAGAGAGGAGGAGGAAGCGCAGAAATTAAAGGATAGAAAAATACAAAGGCAAAGAGAAGAGGAAGAAAGGAGAGCCCGGGCAAGGAAAGAGGAGATAAGACAGGAAGAGGAAAGAGTTAGATGGGAGGCGAGAAAGCGAAGGGAATTAGATGAAGAATTCGAACGAAAGAGAAGAGAGCTGAAGTGCAATATTGATTGCATTCAAAAGGCGCCAATAGAACTAAGTCCAGCAATACAATGGGGCAGTAAAGCGGAGTTCCTACCATTACAGGGAGCAATGTCGGGGCCATCCAGAGGAGCCTTAGAAGAGAACTTTGCTATAGGAAGCATCGGAGATAGGATTGATAAAGCCTATTAAGAATTAAGAGAAGGTAGTAAATCAGTAAGCCGAGGAAACGGAGATCGCACGTTGGTCTTCCAATCACAAAGCGAAGAGGAAAATCCTTTTAGCCTCGAGCATAGAGCCTTATCCTTATGTAGACTTACCTCAGATAAGGGTGAAGGGGACGAGAGCCACACTAGTTGGGGCCTAGATATGTCAGACGAGGAAAGAGAATCCTTCCGTGGGGAGGACGGGGAGGTCCATGTGCCCCCGAGGTAAGGTAAGGAAGTAAGATGGTCTAATCTAGAGCAAACAAAGGATTGAACACCAGATCACATAGCATATCCAGAATATCCCAAAGGGCGATCGTATAGTGAGAAGAGAGAATCACCACCATATGTGAGCAGGTTAAGGTCTTTGCCAGGAAGGAGGTGGTCAGGAACCATTGTCCCTACTATGGTTGGGCAGATGATGGGAGCTGATTGCGGGTTAGGGTTTACGCAGTTTCTCTTATTGGAAAAAGGAGGAGTGAGACCACAATATATTCCATGACCGCAGATGGACAAGGATAATTTAAGGTGTAAACTCCCCAGTTTAATAGCAGGTGCAGGAAAATTGGATTTATGAGTTAGAATAAATGACAGGAAGAAATACCTTGGAAATAGGGGACATTAAGGGCCTCATATAAGCCATTCTTGGGGAAAGAACTGATGACATATGGAAGAGAGCAGGCTATTCAAGTGTGACAGCACAGAACAAAGCACATGATGGAGCGCCATTTAATAATTGTAGAGCAGATGTCTGGAGGGCTCTCAGGGTACAGTATCCTGACATGTCAGACCAGGGTGCAAACATGACACTTAAGATGAAAGAGGACGTGGATCCTCTTGCTTACATTCAGGACATTCAAAAGCGTTGGACTCTTGAAAGGAGGGAGCAATGGGAAAAAATTGTAGCATTATCATTGTCAGGGGTTGCCCGAGCAAGTACAGAGGCAAATGAAAAAGCAAATGGGAACGGAAGCAAAACCATGGGGAGAAATATAGTTGACAATAGTGCATCACTGTTGGCTGTTGCAGGAGAAAAAGAAGAAGAGAGAAGAGGTTAGGAAACTCAAGGAAGCTAAACTAGTTCAGAAGAAATTGTAAATATATGCTATAGAATGGGCAGTATTTACAAGCAGAGAAGGGCTGGGAGTGCAGCAAGTAACGGGTACATCACAGGCGAATAATCAGTGCCCGATGGACCAAGGAGGGAAAGGGTTTGTACCATGAGGTAGAGGCATGGGATATAGAGGAAGGGGTGGATTCCAAAACAACCAAGGTGGTTTTCCAAACATGCAGAATGAGAATCAGATTGCGCAAGGAGGGTTCAAACAAGGGGGACTAGTTAAAAGGGCTCCTCCTGTATGTTGTATTTGTGGGATTACAGGGCACATTGTATGCATATGTGGGAGCCAAGGGTATGTACAGAATGACCAATTCTCAATAGAGGGACAGCTTATCCTCCAGCATATAGCTCACAAGCTAGGGAAGGGGTTTGCCCAAGATCAGAGGCCGCAAATGCAACACGCACAGCAGCCACAGCAATTACAGCAGGCACAAATGAATCCACTGCAAGGGCATTCGCAGCACACCCCTGTGCAGATACAGCAGAATGCAAATACGAGACAGTTATTGACACCTAGAATAGGGGGTGTCACTGAGGTGGGAGGAAATCCTTTTACGGGACCAAGGGTATCTATGTATCTGCAATAGGACAGTTCACAGTGCTATCAGTGACACCAGACCCCGAAGAGGAACCAAGGGTTGATGTGACTAGAGGAGGCAAATCTTTTTTGTTTTTAGTAGACACTGGGGCTACTCGTTCATGTATATGAGAGGGAAAATATCCAATGTCAGGAATTGCCATGAATGCTTAGGGGTTCTCTGGAGCTACACGTCGAGTTCCTTTTACTGATGAATTACCAGTCTTTATAGGAGAGTGTGACATGTCTGTTCCATTATTGTATTCACGGCAGACACCAGTTAACATTTTGGGAAGAGATTTGATAACAAAACTTAACATGACAATTTCTTTAACTAACATAGGGATAGTGTGTTCCACTCCTGGAATGCACTACATGAATGTGGGTGAATTTATATTGCCATTTACAGGGCAAATGGCTCTGCGAGGAGTTCCAATGGAGCCCAAGGTTTTTCTTTATGGGGTGAGCATTCTGTTGACATGGCTACCTGGCTTAGTCGGAAAGACTATGAGAATACCTGATGAATTATTGTATAGACCACAGAGGGGGGACAGGCCATCCCAATAGAATTACATGCAGCCATAGTATGAGGGGAAATGGCAATGCTCGAAGGAAAGGATGATGAGGATAGACCATGGAGGACAGTGATAGCTGTTGAAGAAGGGTGTAGGTTGACTGACGTCACTGACGATGACATGTTTAGAGATGACCAACAGATAATGAAGTTGTGTTCTGCATGAGCATCACATATCAGATTAGAGTAGAGAAAAGAGAGATCCTATCGAGCACGGCGATAATGCAGCAGCGTCCAGCATTTTTTGGTGAAGACTTACAGAAAGTGCCAAGCGCCTTATGGACAACAGGCCCTTATGACGTAGGCCTATTGACAGGGGTTGGGGCAGAAGTTGAAGCCAGGAGCAATTTTACCTCGAACAAGACAGTACCCAATGTCTCGAGAGGCGGATGAAGGTATTTTTAAGACTATCTCAGCACTGATGGAACAAAGTATCTTGGTACCATCAGAATCATCGTGCAACACTGTAGTGTACCCTGTGAACAAATCAAAGGGAGGGTCATGAAGATTTATACAAGTTATGAGCCCAAATAACCAGATTGTAGAGGCAGAGTTTCCTTTAGTTCCTAGTCCGGTGATGATATTATGCAGTATCCCAGTAGAAGCTCGATATTTCACAGTGATCGATTTGAAAAATGCATTATTCTCAATTCCGTTGCACAAAGACTCACAAGACTTGACTTCATTTATGATTTGCCAGACTCGTCTGAAACACACTAGGCTGCCTCAAGGGTATTGTGAGGCCCCATCAATCTTTAACAGAGTACTACAGATGGCAATATTGATTTGAATAGTGTTCTCATACAGTACGTAGATGACATTTTAATTTGTAGCACCACAGAGGATGAGTGCAGGCAAGACTCGATTCAGTTGATGACTATCCTAGCAGACAAGGGATATAAGGTAGACAAGGAGAAGTTACAGTACAGTCAAGAAGAGGTGTTTTACTTAGTTGTACATAGTTGATCTCACATGGGGGAAAGAGGGTAACGCCTGAAAGAGCTGAGGCGATTATGAAGACTGCAAAACTACACACTGTGAAGCAGATGCAACAATTCCTGGGACTATGTAATTATGTGAGCGCCTGGATGTTTGACTACAGTACGTACAGAAGACCCCTTTTGCAGGCTTTAAAGAAAGCACAGGTGAATAAGGAGAAAATAGAATGGACTGAGGAAATGCAGGGAGGGTTTGAAGAGTTAAAGAAATCAATTTGTACAGCTCCTATTTTAGGAATTCCCAATTATGCTGAGGAGTTTGTCTTGTTTTCGCACACAAATGGGACAGTCATGACTGCAGTGCTTACACAGAGGACCACATTGGGTTATAAGCCTCTAGCATATTACAGTGGGATTCTAGACCCAGTTATGAAAGGACACTTTCCTTGTGAACAGTCATTGGCAGCCACCGCATTCACAATTGAGAAATCCACAAGAACATGGTTTGTTTGCCATTTAGAGAAAACAAAGGGTACATTGACATCCCAGAGAGCTTCTGCTTACGAAGTGATCCTCTCAAACCCAGCAATTAAAATTGTCAGATGTAAAATAGTGAACCCTGCCACATTTGTAGCTGAGACAGTGACAGAGGGCGAGCATGTGCATGACTGTGCAAATTATATGGAGTTATGATGATATACCGCACGTAAAGGAGAATGCATTGTCAGGAGGGGAAATTCTCTTTATTTATGCGTATTTGAAAATTGATCAAACAAGTGGAGAAAGGCATTCTGGCACAGCTGTAGTGAGACACAGAGCAAATGGTGAGTTTGAAGTTGTATCAAGCGCAAGACTACCATATCACTTTTCAGGGCAAGCGGCAGAATTGGTAGCGCTTATTGTCACGCTCGAAAATCATGCGGGCAGGAAGTGATGGTTACAGTGACTCTGCCTATGTGACATCAACCGTACATGCAGGGCTAGCATGTTGGAAAAGGAGGGGCTACCTTGGAGCAGATGGCACTCCAGTGCAGCACACATCTTTATTGGACAGTCTTATTAAGGCACTGCAACTCCCAGTAGCCATAGCAGTAGTTAAATGCGCAGGGCATACTAAGCAAACTGACTTTATTTATTGCGGGAACGAAACCACAGATGCATGAGTCAAAAGGGTTGTGTATTAACCAGATATTTCAAGTTTTGATACTCCAGATGTTTAGGAAAAGGTACTCATGATCATGATAGTGAAAGAAGGATTTAATCAAATACTGAGAATGCAATTAATGGAGATTCATGGAAATGGACTACAGGAAGAGAAGGAATTTTGGAAACGAAGGGGGTGTTCTTTATCCCCCACTGAGGCATTATGGTGACAGGACAGCACTGGAAAGCCGGTGATGCCAGTAGCTTTGTTAAGGGTAGCGCTTGAACAGCTGCACTACCCTGGGCATATAACTAGGCAGAGTCTTGCTGCAACAATTGCAGAAGACTGGTTTGTACCAAACCTGTTAGAACACTTTGCATTTTATGTAGTAAATTGCATTGTATGTCAAATGTTTACTGCTGGGCATACACTGCGAACGATTAGAGGAGTAATTTCTCGACTGAATGGTGCTTTTCAGAATTTACATATCAATTATGTTGATATGCAGCAGGTATGCAGTGG
Source organism: Ambystoma mexicanum (assembly GCF_040938575.1). Taxonomy (NCBI): domain Eukaryota; kingdom Metazoa; phylum Chordata; class Amphibia; order Caudata; family Ambystomatidae; genus Ambystoma; species Ambystoma mexicanum. Next base: position 763,872,677 of record NC_090921.1, on the reverse strand, counting down.
ATATAGTGGTAGTATGTCCCTTCTCTAGGTGGATTGAAGCAGGTCTGTGTACAAGCCCTGATGCCACTTGCACAGCAAAGTTTTTAGTACGTGAAGTCTTTCCAATATTTGGAGTGGATGAAGTGCTGAGATCCGATAATGGGCCACATTTTGTCAATGAAATATTCAAACAGGTTTATTGTTAACTATTAAGCACACGTTTTCTTCTGCTTATCACCTGCAGCCGAACAGAATATGTGAGAGACTCAATGGCCTCCTTAGAGAAAGGATTGCCAAGCTCAATTTGACACTGAAAAAGGTATGTCTATATTTCCTGCCTTTAGGTTTATATGCCCTAAGGATTCAGCCTGGTTCAGACCATCACCTCACACCCCATGAACTAGTGTCAGGATGAAGAATGAGAGTGCCTTTAAGTCCTCCATTGAGTAGAAGTGATGCCCAGAGTACAGCAAAAATATTAGGAAATGAATTACGTGATTATTTGACATGTATGACCACTAGTATCTCTCTCATTTCAGATCAACACAAGGGCCGGGGGGGGGTCGGTCTCAGAACACAGATGAAAACCATTCCGCAACCGGATCTTCAGAACTATTATCAGAGCTTAAGCTCTTTGCTTTTGACACTGTGTTGAAAAAAACTTCACTAGGAAGTGGCACAAGCCAAGGTATGATGGACCATATGTAGTAGAGAACATTACTGCCTCAGCAGTGAAAGTTCAAAGCAGACAAACTTGGATTCACCTGAACAACGTCAAGCTTTACACCAGCGAGACCGCAGCACCCCAGCCATTGATACAGAAGCAAAACAAGAAGAAGAATTTCAGCGTGTGCAGACTCAATCGATGACAAGCAAGAAGGACGATAAACCAGTGGATTAATAAATGCAGATTTGCATTTGGACTGTGGCTTGGACACCCCTTATAGATATTATAGCAGGCATGCAATCCTTTTGCTTGAGTCACAGGAATCTTTGAAAATGAACTTGAGAGAAATGCTGATATATCGTGATTTTACTTAAACGACAAAAGTTGGTTAAGATTTGGAAACGTGAACAGTACCCTGATTCGTTTCTCACTGAATATGTGTTTGGCTGATTTTATGGTTCTCCCGTAAAGTAGCGTGCATCATATCGTGCTTGCTATTTTTGTGTTTATTCTTTGAGCTCATCTGGCCCTTGTTAGAAGAGATGTGGACATCCAAAAATCTTTACAAGATCCTAAGAATTGCCCTGTAGTTAGACAGTTGCTTGTGGCAATAGTAGAGGAACTACTGCAGCTGCCAAACCTATTACAGTTACCTGAGTAAAGTATTTTTCTTCCTTAAATTAGAGAAATGTTGTGGATAACACAATTTCAGAGAATGAGCAAGCTCAAAAGGTTCCAGAATGGCATAAATGGTGAGGAGTATTATGTTGGTTCACGATATACATATGCACAGTTATACTATGTGTTTTTCTGTTTCTTATGATTCACATTTTTTATATGTTTGAACCGAAAAAGGCAGAAGTCCCTTTGATTCTCCCCACACTAGGAACTCTTGTAGATTTGCCTGTTAGCAAAGATCTAAGGTCCCTTGTGTTGTCGCCCCAGCACAGAGGTGCATTCAAGCTATTTCCATGGGCTGCAAACATTTTGTTAAGGAGACACAGGAGAAATACAGAGAAAGACATTAATGGGATAAACACATAAACAGACAGTACAGCACACTTGGGTAATACCATGTGGTATCAGCACATGAAAAGGTTGGGAGAGAGAACATCTAAGGAAAGTTGCTATGTCTGTGCACTCATACCTTATGCCATGGGAACCTCTAAGATAGTCATAGCTACAGAAGTAACAGTGCAACAATCTCATTGCCTAACGCATCTCGCATTCTGCCAGACGAGAGGACAATTCCAGGGTCGAACAGCATCCTTGGTATGGGTGACTAAAGAGACATCTCAAAGAGAAGAAATTATGTACAATATTTGTAGACAAGAGGGAAGCCAGAGACAAGGAATTTAGTGATCAGGGATGAACTGCCTGGAATGATTGGAGCAGGAATTGGGAAGGAAGAAAACAAGATGTTAAATTGTCAAGGTAAAGATAAATAAGAGATACAAAGATGTTGGGAAAGAGGCCAACTGTAAATTAAAGGAACAGTGTTGACCCTAGAAGGATAGGCTGAAGCACTAACTCGACAACCTGAATCAATTGTGGGACATGCAGAAGGACAATGTGTAGATCACTGGTCGAAGATTACAAATTTACTGACGTGGGTCAACGATAATGGAGGACCGTTGCAGATAATACCTCTAGCAAATGCATATTTGTGTTTCAGAAATAATGGCACGACAAAGGTTTGAGAAAATCATCGGTGTGGCCACATTTTTGATGTACCAATCTTGAAGGATGGTACAGGAGTTATGATGGACCATTATTGGGCTTGTGGGTCTAGAGCCTACATAAAGTTGCCCAAGAACTGGGGAGGTAAGTGTTCTATAGTGCATATTCATGTTCCAGCATTAGTGATTCAGAATAGTGACCTGAACATCGGAGAGTTGCCAAAGGCAGATGCCCATTTGAGGAGGAGAAGACCATTTGAATTTCTCAACTGAACAAAGAGGGAGAATTACTTTTCTGCTAAATCAATAGAAGTGTTTGATGCTATTCCATATGAGCAAAGATTGTTCAGCCAGACTTCTGCCATCTTCACGACTATCTTTATGCCAGAAATCCAGACAATGGGGAATGCGAAGTCATTACAGAAAACTTGCTGGCAGCTTATGCAGACAATCAACACTACACTAAAGGGATTTAATCCGATTAAAGAAGTATTGAGGGCCATAAGATTGATGACCCTCCAGAACAGGTATGTCCTTGATATGATCACAGCAGTGGATGGAGGAGATTGCACCAAAATTGGAGAATCATGTTGCATGTTCTTACCTTCACATGATGACGAAAATGGGACCTTGACAGAGGCCATAACTTTGCTGACGAAGTTGCATGACAAGATGGAGGATGAGGCAGAAGATATTGCAGATGACAGCTGGTTTGAGTCTATCTTCTCATGAGTTCCACAATGGATAGCGAATATCTTCAAGCTCCTGTGAGCTGTATTGGTGATGATAATATTTGAATTCTGTGTGATTAGGATTATAATCACACAGTGCAAGAAGACAGCAAAGAAAGCAGTGGGAATGAAGATCATGATCAATGTCGAGTCAGGGTTTGTACCCAAGGAATTGATTGACGAAGAAATCAGAAAATATGCAGAGGGCAGCCACTTAGCACCTGAGCAAACTAATTTCCTGCATCCAAAAAATCACTGGAAGTATTTGGGATGATGGATTTACTGTAATCCGAAGGGACAGTGCAGTCACATGACCTGGAGTGTTGATGAACATGTAAAATCAACAGGATCCCTGAAGGGAGTAGTGAAAATCTGGACTCCAATGAAGCACTTCTTTTAGAGAGCGTACCAAGATGTGGAGACTGGTGAAAGAGTGGTCGATGAATCAACCAGAGGAGGGAGTGTAAAGGAGCAGATGAATGCCTCTGCAGGAAGTCCCACCCCCATTTTTCCTATATGGCAGAAGTGGAAATTGCGACATGCACAACACTAGTGATGGTGCCTATTCCACGAAGAGCCTTTGAGGCAAGATATCCATTGAAAAGACCATATGTGATGTACCCTCGCAGAGATGGCAATCTCTTGTAGGAGGTTCCCAAAGGAATATGAAGATGAGAAGAAAAGAGCCTGGTGACGTCACAAGAAATAAGTGTGACACACTGAGAAGAAAGGTCAAAGAAGAAGATGCACAGACCTTATAGAATCTGGTGATGAAGTAAAGAATCGCGAAGACTGTCATATCCGAATGAAGATTGCAAGTGTGAAGAGCACTGCAGAAAATGTAAGCCGTTTTATAACTGTACAGGTGCTGTAAAACGCAAGTAGATTAAGTAATCATAAAGGCTGGATATACGTAGTGAATAGACTGCAAGCTATGCCGCAATTATATAGAATTATGGATATTAGTGCCACATATTTAGTAAGCTCAGACAAGTGGAGAAAGAAAGATCAGAGGACTGTGTCGCAGTAAGAAAACAACTGAAGATCGAGGAAAGGCCTGGAATAGCTACCTGGCCTGCTGTCAAAGGAGGGAGCGGCCAAGAACTGGTTGTCTATCCTTGAAGAACTGTGGACGTGAGAAGGTAAATCAGCCCTTGCTAAGGTGCAAGGAAAAAACACCATCGGTGGCAGGTTTATTAATTCAAGACAATCTAATGCTGCAAAACAGGCTGAAATATGGTCTCCCGTCACGTGAGTCGAGGATAGAAATAGGAGTGGCTGTGCAGACCTGAGCTACGATAAGGATGTGCCTATATTCCCTTTTATTCTCAGGAGCAGTGATACTTTGCAAGGCCAAGTTCAAAGACAATCTGAATGGCACAAGGCATGAGAGATGTAGGGCTAATTGGGGGGGGAGACACGGTCAAGTCCACCCACCAGCACCTGGGGTACCAGCTTACGTGCTGCAAGCGAGCCGAATATTCCAGAAGGGCACGAGCGTGCCAACCAATTGAAGAAAGTCATATAAGGAAAGGCCTTATAGTTTGATAGCCAATGGTGTATCGTGTATCTAGTAACTGATGAGGATGACTCGCACTAGGGGTGGGCATAAGTCATAAGTTGTCCACCTGACTGTAGAGACCCAATCACAACCCGATCCCTCAAAGAAAGTATATTTAGATGTTCCCCTTAAACCTATCACAATCCCATGTGGGTTTTCTTAGTTTTTCATGTATTATGACATCACTTATGACAAATGTTTAGTACTTAAGTGTGTTTTTATGCAAAATGATTGAGTGCACGATTGAACATCCATTGATGTCTTTTACAACTCCCTGTTCTAGACAATTGAGAATAAAATAGTCGGAGGAGACAGTTTGCCAAGCGTCCTGAGTCGGTCTTATTATTTGGTGTAAGAATTATTCTGCATCCCATCTTCGTATGATGTGTTACTGATTTAAAAGGGGCCATTCGTGGGTTCACTTCATTCTATGACTATCTAGGAATTACATTCCATGAGAACTGTGGATGGTCCCCACAGGTTGCTAAAGCATGTTGTAATTTTGGAAAGTACAGTGGGGCTACAAACTCCTTTTTCAAAAAGCATGGGAGTGGTGCAATCGCTCCACCACTTGCATTATACCAAAGGCAGGTAATCTCTGTTTTTGGAGCTGAAATTTGGGGATATGCTAGCCCACAGTCTCTTAACAGAATTAAGAGACTGTGAATACCCCCTTTTTTAATATAATGGAATATGATTTTATGTGGATGTTTCTATCCCCACATTATATACTGCCTAATTGAATAAGGGGGGAAATGGTTAATGGCACTTGGGGAATCCCCTATTTCACACATCACTGGCCCACCAGAGGTAACAGTGATATACTGTAATTGGATCGGCAATTAACATGTTGTCTGTGGATGTCCAGTATTGGGCACTCATGCATCTGCTCTGATAAGCATACTGGTAATCTTGTGGACTTTGTGATAGTGTCCCTGTTCATTCCAAAACTGCTTGTGAGTTGTGCACTGTCATCAAACACAGGAAAACTGTGCTGTGTCCTGTGTCGGTATGTTTTCCCTATGCATTGTGGTACATGTAGTTCACTCTTAGTACATTTCTTAGTACATATGGGATCATGCATTTCTGTCAGCTCTGACGTTGTCCTGCCGGGTTAATGGTAGGGTGGGGTTTCTTATTTGCTCTACCATAGGTCAGATCCTTTCCACACAGGGCTGTTACAGGGCAGACATTAAATGTGCATCAAATAGGTGCTTGCCCCTACCATCAATGGTACCATTTTCAACTGAGAAGCCTATATCTGTTGTTTGATGCGTATTGTACATACGGAGGAGCCAGGCCTGTTGCCCTCTATGGGTCTCCATATATGCTTGCAGTGTACTGTTTCTCAGGGTTGTGGCATGAAGTGGGCATAGCAGGGTGTCACGTGACGGCTACATCACAGGGTACCTGTATGTAAAGGGAATGTTGTTTTCTGTTCCTGAACACCTCTTCCGATGCCTGGAGAGCCACCATGGTCACATGTGTGTAGTCCAGAGCTGTGATGACGTTAGGGAAGTGGGCAGCAGCATACAATTGTGTCTTTGTTGCATTTACCTGTGATGGGGCAGTAGACAGGGAGATGTGCTAGGCATGCATGCTGCATGAGCACATCCAGCACCTGGGCAAGCACAATAGAACACGTGGGCCGTGAAATACCATGCAGCGTGCCGGCCAGTGGTCCAAGTGTACAAAAAAAAGTAGTGGAACTATGTTCCCTGCTGGCCTGCCCCCGCTCCCTACAAACCCCATCACCACACCCCCTCCCATGCACAATGCAAACCCCCAAACAAATGTACCTGCTGTTTAAGGGACTGTTAAGTGCAGTGCACTGAAGTCCAAGTTTCAACTTCTTCTTACACTTTTATTTTAAAACAAAACCATTACGGAACGGTTTCTTTTGAAAATAAAAGTTTGGGAACAGTAAAACGTAATTTTAAAAAGTAGAGGAGCACCGCTCCCAACCACTCCCACCCACTTCAACCGCTGGTGCTGGCAGTGTGCTGGAAGCTGCCTGTGGCGAGAAAGTGCAGCACAGACACAAGTCAGCAGTGGTGGGATTGATATTCTTATGTTGTTCTTGCATTGTAGATCATCCTGTATCAGTGAGAGTAGTTCTACTATGGTCTCCCTGTCAGAGTGTTATCAGCTGCCCATCAATAAGTGCCCAGGGTGATAATGTGACCCGGGAATGGATACTCTCCTTAAGGCATCTTCTCTGCCTTTTTGCTGCTTGTACTCTGGCATGCAGCTGTGAATAACTCTGCAGCTCAATGTAGAGCAGGAAGTCCTGGATCTCGAGGTTTGTAACTGCTAGTGGCTGCATGGTGCTGGGAAGTGTGTTTGGGGAATACATACCCTTTCTGGGGTCAATTAAGTGCACCTATGGCTTTATTTCCACCACATGTATGCATTTAACTCCACCTTTCTGGTGAAGGAAATTGCACTGTGTTTTTGGTTGTATTATCCCTCTTCTTTAGCAGTATGTCAGTGGTGTTTCAACGTATAATTCTGTGGAACTTCTGTTTTTATTTCCAATGCTAATTTGACAGGCAGAAGTAACCCTGTGGGAATGAGTGCCAGTTTTCTGTGGTAATTCCACCAGTGCTAATTCCGCTGGAGGAATAAGTGCCAATTTTTGGTGAACCTTAATTTCACAGAGTGGTAAAAGCAGTGGTAATTCTATTGCCGCCATTTCTTCCACTTACAGATCAACTCGGAATGAGGCCCTTGGTCATTTGTAATAGTTTGTCACAATATTTTAATATGACTGCATCTTCAATGCTCCAAAGACAACGTTGGCCAATGCATTTCGGTTCTTCATCGGGGCAATGTCGGTAAATAACATAGAAAATGCATATGCTGTGCTTATCCTTATCTAAAATATCCTTGACATTAAGTAGTGTTAAAAGATGCAAAATAATGATTGCCAAAGTGCCAAAAATATCTGACGAGAAGAAGTGGCAGATCAAATGGAAAATCTATGTTGTGTATGATATGCCTATGAGTAATTTTAATGTAGTCTTCACTACCAGGGTACAGCCTGCACTGCTAGAGATGTCCTCAATTTTGTTTGGCTTTTCATAATCACATTGTGCATAAGTGGTTTACTGGCATGACCAAATACTATACTTTTGATGACATTTTGTTAAATGTGTGTGGTGCCCACTCCTTCTCATCCCCAGTTGCAGCTGGTGAATTTCTTTATTGGAGGGTGTAAATATTTTCCCCAATATGGCTGAGCGACCAAGCGCAGCGAGGAAGACTGAACCAATCAAGTTGTGATTGGGGGGTCCCCCTGAGAAATTATTTTTAATAATGGGTCAACATAGTGCATTTTACAGCAAACCTTTTTGAAAAATTGGGCAAAAAGTCAAACAGTTTGCAATTGGTTATGAAGGGTAACTCATGACAAAATTCAATAGTTGCAAGTCACCAACAGTGCACATGAGCATTTTCCCCAAAACATTTTCATGGTGCTTTTTCCCACAATATATGCCATTTTCAAGGTGCTGTTGTGCCCATACATTTCCATGCTGACTGAACCAATGTATCCCAGTATTTCCATATAGGAACATACACATTTTTGCTTTGCGCTTAATGCCAGTAATGATACTATAAGAAAACATGTCTACGCTTGTTCTGCCAATATATGGCAATATCTCCACATACAAACATACACCAGTGGCTTTTCCATTAAAAATACCATGCCACAGTATGAAAACATGTCCAAACCTGCTGCAATAAAATTCCAGTCAGGCCACGTAATAATACTTATGTTAGTTTTTATCAAAGAGGACAAATACACAATGTCATGTCACAGTAAGAAATGGCTAGACTAGCTGCACCAAAATATCAGTATGCAGCACAGTTGCAGGCAAGTGGCCAGTCAGTGCATTACATCTTGCTTCATTCCTGTTCAGGAATAAAACAAGATAGATGTATTATGCTGGGTCTGGGTGATGAAGTAGACACAGGGACTTTGGGAAATAGGCAAAGCAGTTTGACCCTCTACTTTATTCATCACGGTGGCCCTACTGCACTGGCTTGCCACTCACTTGCCAGTGCCACTGTGTCTGCACAGTGCTGCTGCTGTGCTGACACCCCATGGCAGTGGCACTGGCAGGTGAGTAGCCAGTTAGTGCAGTAAATCTTGCTTCATTCCTGTTCAGAAATGAAACAGGATTTACCTTGCACTGCTTCATCACCCTGGACCTGCACACTGTGAGCCTCGCAGTGTGCAGGACTAAAGTGACAAAGGTGGGACAGGCCAGATGCTTGCTTGCATCCACTATATTCTTATTATGCTAAAGATGGTGAATTGTCACCGTCATTAGGGATAAAAATTTATAAAAATGGAAGCAAGCATCTAACAAGCCTCTAGGAGTGTGAGGAGTCCCGACCCTTCTAGAGGCTCCTTAAACAGCCACCTGTATCACTATACGTACCACTATTCTAACTCAGATTAATTTAATCTGATCATTATTAGGCTCAGGCAGATCACTAGATTAGTTATGTAACAGAAACCGTACCTCAAGCGCATAGGGGTGCATCTTAGGCAGCTCCGCAGCTGGCACTTTCCTGCTGTCAGCTTCTACTTCCTCTGGAGTCAGGCCAGCGAGTGGTGTTAATCACATATCTCGGTGTGTTTCTGGGAATTGGAAGCCGAACCAAACAGAAGCTTGTTTGGTTTAATTTTCCTTTCCCAAGTTCCTACACGAGGGTGGGGCCACAGCGACATCATGGCATCATGGGAGGAGGGTCATGGCTAAGAGGCTAAGACAGAGACTTGGCCCCTCTCTCAGCTCCCCTGAATGCGGGACAGGACACAGGTCTTGGCCTAGAGAAAAGGATGCCTTGGGGGCATGTCTTTTATAATGCCTCCAGGCATCTATTTGAGCAGGATTAAAACAGCATTTTGTTTTCTGACAGGGACAAACAGCACCGCACATGTGCAGCCGAGAAGGCTCATTAGAGTGCTTTACACTGCACATTTAGTGCAGCCCCGCCATGTGACAGGATTTTACTGTTTCTCATGGACATGATGGGGGTTGCATTTTCAGTGGGGCACCGTGTCTCAAGCACTTTAGAATTAGGCAAGACTTCTGTTGACTGTTTCTAAGCAATATAAAAGACCAGGGGGAGGAGGGTCATTAAAAGAAGGCAGTTATTATTTAAATATAAGGTGTAAATAACTATTAACAGAATACATTTGTAAATGTTAAATTCTATTTAGTTTTAAAAGAAAATCTCAACGCATGTCGGAAGCAGGCTCTCGGACAAAAGGAATGTGGCCTGTGCTAAAAATAGATCACAGAGCTCATGCAGTGTTGCGTCACTGAGTAGCTCTGGCAGAGCACACAAAGTGGCTCACCAGCAGTTGGCTGTCTGTCAAAAAGCCCATGCAGGCTAAGGCTCGATGCACACCATGCAGAATAATGGAAAACAAGGTTTAAGGCAAATTACTGGACCAGATAAAAATATGAGGAGAATGAATGAAATAAGGAGAGCATGACGGTAAAACATTTTTATATATAAATGTTCATTATGTAGCAAAATGATGAAAAACAGGAAGAACAGTGTATTCTTGCATAGGCTCGCAGTATGTTAAGTAGCAGGTCTTAAACAGAAATCTGATCATAAAGGAAGGAAGACTGGAGCGCCCCTTGTAGGGAAGAAGGATGGTTTTAGATAGAGCCATGCCCATATCCAGAGATGCCACTACAGCAAGTTAAGAGTATATAAGCTCCTGTCTGACATCAGTCTGGAGGACCTTGGAATGGAAGAGGGACAGAAGATGCTGTTCAGGGAGCAGTGCTCTTTGCCCCATCCTCTTTTCTGTAAAATAATAAACGTGTTATCCTTATAAGATAAAACTCTTGCCCTTGCTTTCCTAGAGGGGTGCATTTACTCTGGTGTGAGCATGATTAGGAGTACCCCTGTAATTAAGGGGTACCCCTGGAAGTTGTGCTACCTTTACACCACTCTGGTGTGATTTCCTTTGGCCTAGCAAATACTGGCCTTTGAATCAATGGACCTCTCCTTGCCTCATGGCAACAGTGCCTGTTTTCCTGGAAGGTGACAAACCTTTCCAAGTGAAGATAAGGATTTTGCTGGTACAGAGCACAAATGGTCTGTTTTGGGTAAAACTCAGTCCCAGACAGTGAATACACAGGAAACTCTGACAAGGAGGTCAGTAGAAACCAAGAAGATAGTAAAATGATGCCAATCAAGTTTGGCTAGTATAACTGTGAATTCCCAGAGACCACCATGTCATAACCAGACATGGCTTACATTTAGATGTGTCACCCACCACAAGGGTCTAAGAACACAGAATGATAAGATTTAATTTAGGATCATTGTTGTCCATGCTTAAGACAACCCCTGGCTCTTGGAGCTTTGTGTTCAATCTACATGTATGCAGGAAGGCACATGTGAAATTGTTCTGCCATTCGGCCAATCCACACATCACCTGCTGAGAGATTTTAGGATAAAGGGCCAGCAAATTGACATAGTTGCACTATGCTTTTCATCATGGGGCATTATGAAAGCATGGTCTAATTAGTAGACCTCACTTTCAGAGACATATCTGTCTGAATAATTGTATTAATAATAACTGGTAAAATAGTTTCAATAAGACTTTCAAGGTAGCCTGTTTGACGCTTGCAGAATCCTATATCCTTGATCCCAGGGTAGCCTTGAGGGCAGCTTACAAATAGTGCAAGGAAGAGTCTACGAATGGTAGCTGGCTTTTTGTTCCGACAGATGATCTAATGACACAGCGACATCAGAGATAAGCTTAATTGGAGCTCCAGGTACGTATAGACGCATCACTTCGATGGACATCTGCCGCAGGCATGGCAATCCATCCACGCACATTAGAATGCAGTTACGACCTATGACAAAATTCGGTCTCGCTGGACACTTAATGCATTTAAGCCTACTCACCCCTGACCCAGACTTGCCTCAACACCTCTACCATCAGAATATAGCGATAACCTATGACAAAATTGTGGTTTAGCTGGACACATAATGAGTCTCTTGCACTCGCACACAATCGTGACTTCCCTCAGCACCCACCCACATGCCTGATCTCTTGGGTTGCTTACCGGAGCTTAGCCAGCCAACCAATCTTGGAAATATGCACAGACACATTCTAACCCACAGTGATGTTGGAAATGCATCGGAGGGACAGGGCCTCCGTATCCTTGTCCTTTACTGCTTTTTATCGTGTGTTCTGTCATGTTTCCCGTGCAGGAGTTCATGTGGGACTCCTGGCGGTGCAGCTCTCTCTCTTTTGGTTTGGTGAACAGACCCATGGGATACCCTTACGGCACCCCTGGGTAGGGGTACAACCCTGTGCCCCTAGTGTATGTTTTTGGGCACCTGTGTGTGATCCAGAGAGCAGGGTACGGGCTGCTGACAGCTCCGTGCTGAAATGACTGGTGCCCTGAGCGTCCTCCATTTTGGGATGCCCAGGCCCTGTCATTGGAATCGGTAGATTCCGGATGGAGACAAAATGGTCCCCATGGCCTCTTGCCTTCCATCACCTGTTACCCTGATCTTCCCGAAGTCCCGGGAAGCCCTGCCTCTGTCCCTTCCCCCTGACTGGCTGTTGGGTGGAAGGTCCGTATATGGTAGTGTGGGGAAGTGCTGACCAGACTGGCTGGAGCCTTCTCAACGACCGTATGTTGTAGTTACGCCTGTGGGTGGGACCTGGGTGAATGGAGTGTGTGACGAATATACATTCTATGTCGTGACTGTCTAGTATCTGGTGTTTGACACAATGGTTGGGACAGCCCTGCCCGAAACTGGTATGAATGCAGCTTGGAGTGTTGAATGGCTCGGTACTTGTCCCAATACACATAACTTGTTGTGAGTGTCTGGAGAGAAGTGAATGGCCTGAATACGTCGTGTGCCTGATTGGTTGCCTGCCTGCATGAATGCCCGTAGTCGTGATTGGATGCTTGAGTGCGACCCAGCGGAATGAATGGGAGATCAACAGTATATCTGGGGACCTCTCACTGCTAGGAATCGTGTTCAAAACCTGAAGTCGGGGGGGCGCTGTTGCGCTCGACAAAGATGGCCACCTGATTCACTGCTCCGACCCGTGTGGCACTTTTTATCTGTAAAATCTCCTGTTTGCCCCGATACAGCGTATAGCCGACCCCCGGCGTGGGTCACTCACCGGACTGGGAGTCTACCACGCGAGTTTCGTCCGCCGAGCCGCCTCTGCTGCGGAGTTTCAGCCCGCCGCAGGAGGGGCGGAGGCGGGTGCCCTCTGGCCTCCGTGCTCGGCTCCAGGAGTTCCTGCCCGAGCTCTGCGGCCTGCGGCCTACTGTGTGGGGGAGGGGCGCCCCACTCGCCTTGCGTGGCTCGCTCCGGCTTGGCCTGTACTGCACAGCGGCCTCTCCCTCTTCACCGCACTGGATTCCAGGGTGACCCGCTCCGCTGCCCCGTCCTGGGCGGTGTGCTGTCCGAGACCCGAGTGAGCATCGATCCTACCCCGGATGGTGAGTGGCCCTGGCCCGATATCCTCTGCGCCCACTACACAGCAGTGGACCCTGCCCTCTTCCTCCCGGACTTTGGAAGCTTGCTTCCCCTTCCCTCCTTCAGCCATCTGGGATCTGACCAGCTCCGTTACGGTCACGGAGACAACCGATCCACCCAGCCATTGGGCCTACTACTGCGACTGATCCGGGACCCCGACCCTCTCCACTTGCCTTCAACGACCTGCACCGAGCACCATCCGTCCTACTGCCTCATACAGGGTTGCTCCCCTACACCTGCGACATCGGCTCCTTGCATCTCTTCGGCTGCTCATTGTTTCTTGGGTCCGGACCCCCGGCGGAATTTCTTTAAAACTTCCTGGGCCCTCCTCCGGTTAACTTACTCCTGCGTGGTTTGACTACCCCGGCGTGCCTCCGGCGGAGACGCCATATTTACTTCGTCCGGGCGCTCGACATGGCCCCCGCTCAGGCGCTGCCTGCTTGATCCTGTAACCTGCTCTGGCCACCATATCCACCCCCCTGTTTGGTCTCCGGGGGCTTAAGTTTATCCCCCCTCCGGCGACATGTCGACACGAACCGGCAAGAAGCAATCCTCCATCAATATTTTCACTAAACCCTCGGTGGGCCCCGGGGCGGAGGCATCTACACAGGACTCTTCCCTCTCACCCACGCCGGAACCATCCGACTCCCAGAAGATGATGGAGTTTATCCGTGAGGGGTTCACCACAATTCATAGCAAACTGGACGATATGAATGACACAATATCCTCCATTAAAGCGCATATGGAGAGAACTGATGGTCGTGTGACCGAGATTGAGGAGCGTGTGAGCACCGCCGAAGACGGCCTAGGTTCCCTCCGTGCGGAGGTCTCCATACTATCCACCCGTGTCGCTGAGGTGGAGAAGAAGAAGGAGGACCTTGAATCTCGCTCGAGGCGCAACAACCTTCGCATTGTCGGGGTGCCAGAGGACGGTATACAGGAACCCATGGAGGACTATGTGGAGGGTATGTTGCTTCAGCTCCTCGACTCCCCAAAACTCTCCCCGCAGTTTGCGATCGAGAGAGCCCACCGTTCACTCACGGCGAAGCCCAAACCTGGTGCACCCCCATGCCCGATTATAGCCAGGGTCTTAAACTTTCGGGACCATGATGCCCTCCTCAGGGCGGCGAGGGCCAAGGGAGACCTTCTTTTAGGCGCGGCCAGGATCCATCTATATCCAGACTTTTCGGTGGCTGTTCAGCGGGAACGTAAGACCTTCCTGGCGGTGAAGAGGAGACTACGCGACCTCCAGGTGAAATATTCCATGTTATACCCCGCTAAACTGCGCATCGAACATGCAAACCGCGTTTACTTTTTCACGCTGCCCGAGGAGGCCTCCAGGTTCATAGATGAACGCTTTCCCGGCTGAAATGCTCTTGCAGCAGACGCCACTACTGGCCCACCACTGCTTAAGACATTTGTTCGACGGATACCCTTATATCCTGCCTCAGTACTTACCTGGTCCTCTGGCATTCTGACATTACCTAATGTGGTTCCCACGAGACCACCTGTTCGCACCTGTAACAAATACTGTTGTTATCTTTGATGTTTTTCACTGCTGTTATTGCTCCCTGCTCATTGTCCTAATGCTACGTAACCGGGTTAGCCCCGTTAAATTGGTTCATTATATGTTTACCATGCCTGCCCCATCCCCCACGGGACCTCCCTTGGACGGGAATTGATATTAGTATCGGGCATTATGGTTATCCTAATATTGCCTCATGGTTCGGAGCATCGCCGCCAGGCCACCTCGCAGGCCCCCCAGGCGTTGATGCCACTGTTCTGGTTTTGGTTGTTGGGCTATAGGGTGATCATCCCTCCGTTTGGGGGAGGAATGTGGGAGGGGGAGGGGGGAATGGGGTTATATGTTAAAAAAAGCTTGGTGTTCACAGAGAAGGTTGAGTCCGAAGCACTACGATCCCATCGGCGATACAGATTTGCCCGCACTGGGCGCCGACCATGGGGGCACATTTCCATCCACCCGTATTCCTCGATGGCTACCCTTGGACGGTTGAGTGAGGAAACTTTGACATTTATGAGCTGGAATGTACGGGGGCTGGGCAACTACAAGAAAATGAGGCTATTACAACTTCAGGCCGAGCGTCACGGGGCTAAAATCCTGTTCCTTCAGGAGACGCATGCATGCACAGAGTATTGTGATAAATTCGCTAAAACATGGGGCCCACAAAGGTACTTCACCACCTACTCTACCCAGAGCCGCGGGGTCATGACCCTTATCCACAGGAGCCTTAGATTTGTCCCCACTGCTACGTTAATCGATCCCCAGGGCAGGTACGTGCTTCTCCATGGCACCCTACAAAATAGGGAAGTTGTCCTGCTTAATATATATGGTCCCAATATTGACGACCCCGACTTTTACACACATCTTATAACTCTCCTGGATGGCTTTCCACTGATACCGAATCTCTGGGGAGGCGATTTCAATACGATATTCGACGTGGATCTTGATAGATCTGGCACCAGACCCCGTCAACTCTCCAGAGCTGCATACACCACACTTTCCTCCCTTCCTCGTTTGGCCCTGTTTGATGCTTGGAGGTTCCTCTACCCCGACTCCCGCTCTTATTCCTTTTATTCCTCGGTTCACGACTCCTTTTCCCGGATTGACAGATGGTTGTTATCCGACGATCTGATGAAGACCGTGTCTGGTATGGCAATCCTTCCTAGGACTCTATCGGATCACTCCCCAGTGACTGTCACCCTATGTTGGGGTCTAGACCGGGAACAAACCAGACACTGGAGAATGAAACCACTTTCTCTCCTTGATCCGGTCTTTAGCTCGGAGATGGGGTCGGCGATCGAGGAGTTCTTCGAGTTCAACACCAACACCGTGTCTTCACAGGCCACCCTATGGGAGTCCTTTAAGGTCTATATCAGAGGCATTGCCCTTTCCAAGGAAAATGGTATCCTCAAAACTATCCGCAGGGAAATCGCTGGAAGCGAGGCCACACCATCTGGGCTGGTGGCCCAGTATGCTCTGGACCCAACCCCGGAAACCCTTGCGTTAATTGGCACGGAATTGGACACCTTTTGCTCGCTCGCAGACCACGAGCTGAGGTTTCTTGATAACCCCGGTCGGGCAAGGAGATATGGTGAGGGTGAACGTCCTAGCCGTCTCCTGGCTAGACTTCTCCGCCGTGAGTTCGGTGCCCCACCTATTCCCGGAATTGAGAGACCTGACGGGACCCTGGCCACCTCCCCTGGAGATGTCAATACCGAATTCCTTTCCTTCTATCAATCCCTATATGCACACTCAGACAATGCCACTACGGCGGAAATAGATGCTTACCTTGATAAACTCCCCCTCTCGGCCCTCTCTCCTGATACCATCGGGTCCCTTGAGAGCCCACTCACCCCTGAGGAGTTCTCAGAGGCCATAGACTCCCTATCTTCAGGCAAATCCCCAGGCCCGGATGGTATACCAATCGAGTTTTAGAAACACTTCAAATCACTCCTACTCCCTCGTCTGGCAGCACTGTGGGAGGAGTCGGTGGAGGCAGGTCAGTTCCCCCCCTCACTCCGCGAAGCCACCATTACAGTCCTGCTAAAACCTAATAAATCCCCCACCCAATGCGGTTCTTACCGTCCGCTTTCATTGATCAACTGTGATGTCAAGATTTATGCCAAGTCACAAGCTCTACGGCTTATCCCCTTCATGCCACATATCATTCATCCGGACCAGTCGGGATTCATCCCGAGCCGCTCCACCTCCTTGAATCTGAGACGTCTTTTCAACATTATAAGTAGAGTAATCCCAGGTGTACATGCGGTGGCCGCGACCCTTGATATGCAAAAGGCCTTTGATTCGGTCTCGTGGAGCTATCTCTGGCGGGTACTTGACAAATGCAAATTTGGCCCCACCTTTGTCTCCTGGGTTAGGCTACTGTACTCCAACCCCGTGGCCAGAGTCTGTACCGAGGGCCGTTGTTCCCCCCTTTTTCACATTGCCAGGGGCACTAGACAGGCTTGCCCCTTCTCACCCCTAATCTTCGCGGTGGCAATGGAGCCGTTTGCTGACATGCATCGCCAGAGCCATTCGCACAGGGGTCTGCGTACAGCTGGCTCCTCAGATATAGTCTCTCTATATGCTGACGATGCTCTCCTCTATATTCATTCCCCTGAGGTTAACCTGGCCCCAATACTGGAAGATATTGCTCTATTTGGTCGTATCTCTGGTCTCACGGTGAACTGCTCCAAATCAACCCTCTTTCCGCTCACTCCCAGTACACTCCCACCTCCCGATACCATGGGATTCGCATGGGCCCAATCTAAATTTACTTATTTAGGCGTAGTGGTGTCCAGGCACACCGAACGGGTCCTGGAGGAAAACTATCAGTCATACCTTGCAAATCTTACAATAAAAATACAGGGCTGGAACAAACTTCCGATCTCACTGGTGGGCAGGATAGGGGTACTGAAGATGGTGGTACTTCCCCAACTACTTTACAGATTTGCCAATATTCCGCAATGGCCGGGAGCTGACTACTTTCAGGCGCTGACACGCACCCTAAACACTTTCCTCTGGCACTCGGGCGCAGTCCGCCTTAAACGCAAGACCCTTTCCGCCCCCATGGAAGCTGGCGGCTTTGGGGCACCAGACTTCCTTAGATACTGGCTGGCGGCACAACTCCAACATACTGCATACTGGTTCAATACTCTGGACCCCCCTCCCCACGTCAGGCTAGAGAGACTATCAGTCAGTGACCGTGACATTCGATCTCTTGTGATCACACATATGCCAGTGATATTAGACTCACTGGACCCAGTGGCATGCACATCCCTGGCCTTATCCAAATCTTGGCAAATACTGGGCACCACTCATCCCTTCCACGGTAACCTCCCAATTTGGAATTTCCTCCCGGAAGTCCCACGAGTCCCACCCTCTGTAGTTCTTTCCTGGGCCGAGGCGGGTTATGAATTGCTACGTGACATATTCGAACAGGGTAACTTCATCGAGTGGCCTGACCTCCCGGCTTCCCTCAGACGGAGACCCTCCGCTTGGCTCCAATATTCGTCCCTCCGAAGAGTACTCAAGCACAAGTACGCATGCTTCCCAGCACTGCCTCCCGATGAACCTGCAATCACCAAACTAACCTCACCCATCCCCTTGAGGGGCAAAATCTCGAGACTATACACTCTGCTTCAAACCACATCGCCCCCTACATTCTCCAAACTACAGCGCTCCTGGGAGACTGATCTCGGCCTGGAGGTGACCGATGAGCGCTGGGCCCATATGTGTTCACGTATCCAAGGTGTCTCCTTCAACTCCCGATTCAAATTAATTCAATTTAAGGTGCTCCACAGGTACCACTACACTCCGACCAGGCTACATCGCATCTCGGACGACTCCTCCCCTAGGTGCCCTAGGTGTGGATATGATGATGCTGATTATATCCACATGATATGGTCTTGTCCTCGACTTGCTCAATTCTGAACCTCAGTATGCTCTACTATGTCGTCTATCCTTGAATCCCCCATTCCCCTATCCCCAATGAAATGCCTGTTTCATGATTTCCCCGAGCTCCACCGTGACTCCAGAAAACTTGCTGGCCTCTGTATGCTACTTGCTGTGCGCACAATTCTGCTTTGCTGGCTTAGGCCTACCACCCCTACTCATGCACAGTGGCTCAGAGCAGTGACGTGGGCCTCCGACACAGAAGAGTCCTGGGCGATACAACAGCCCGCCCACTCCAGACCTAGAGATATCTGGCTGAAGTTTCGCTCATTTATGTCTCCCACTGACTCCCACTCGGATCCTGTATCCCCAGCCCCCTCACCTAGCTCATCCCTATGCGGACCTTGAATTTTTTATTTCTTTGTTCTTCTCCATCTGTTTATGGTCTGACCTCCCATGTGTCCCCACACATGTATATGTTGATTCTTTTTTCCTTTATGTGCTTCGTTTATACGAACTATGTGTATTCGTACCGATTGATCTGCTCTGATTTCAAATGCCTTATTGTTACTCACCTGTACCTGTGTTACCAAGCTGAATAAATAAAAGTTTAAAAAAAAAAAAAACCTGAAGTCCACTACGAGGAGTAACTGGAGTGAAGCTTAACCTTGAGCCCTGCTGGACGAGAAGAATTTCTGTTGCTCTCCTTCGCAATCTGAAAGCTGCTGTGCTTCAAGAACTGACCCAGAGAGGACCTGGTAAGGCGTTCTCTTCCCGAGTTACGAGGGACCATCGTGCACAGCTGATCTTTGCCTAAGCTCCCTGGTAGACAGACCTTCGACAGGCTGCCGACCCGATACGGGGACTGCTGCGGAACTCCAAGGAGAAGCGCCCAGACTGTTGTCCGCCACTGTCGACGACCGCCGTCACTGACTCGAGCCGCCATGCTCCCATTGCCTAAGAACTTCATTGATCCAAGGGCGCTCTCGTCCGCATCGTCACTGCTGTATCCTGCTGGAGAAGGCCTGACCGTCGACGCGCCATGGAGCATCCACCGGTGGGTTTCCCGCCACCCAAAGACCACAGAGACGCCGACGACTCGACGCCCTTGCTGGGCCACAGTTCTTCAACTCTTCGTGGTCCAGAACTGTCGACGCCGAGGTACCCCGCACGCCTCTTCCTTGCAGGACGTTTACACTTCCCTGTCAACGAGAACCGCTAGGAACGATGCGGCCACTTCACCGTCGTAGCTCGACCTGTTCTCCGTCGGACGTTCAACGACCCGTGACTCCTGCCTGAAAGGGAGAACACTCAAGAAGGGTTGACAATTTCCCCGTCGCGGAACGCTACAACACCAAGGTACTTTGGGGTTGCAGAACTATTAGGAAGTCTAAGGGTGAACAATATATGGACTGGGCTTGTATCTTTCTTCTACAGGTTGCCCAGGTGGGGGGATCTCCACACAGAGCTGTGTTTCACGGTAGTTACCAGTATTCTGCCTATTGCTCAACCATCCTGCTTTCCTTCCTCTCTCTACTGCTGGTGGTCTCTTTATTTTGATCTGTGTGTCATTCTTACCGTATGCACTTGAATAAGATCTAATAACGTTAGTGGTACCACTTTAGAATTGTACATATTTACCATTGTTGATTTTCGGAGTACAAAGTGAGTTATCGTGATTGTGTATATGACTTTGAATATTAATTATATAAAGACTGTGTTTTAACTGATACAGTGCGTGGACATTCCTTCGTGGGGCCTTGGGGACTACACTGTACTTAAGAACCAGCTCACATCACCTCCCGAGAAGCTAGGCCTTGATTGCTCATCCATTGCTACCGTAATAGAGAATCTTGGCAGGGGTCACTGTGCCTCCCCTCTACCATATAGAGAGCGGAAGTGCAGACCCCCCCCTCCGGTCTTTACAACCGCTACAAGAATTTCCCATACTCTGTATTGCGGTCCCGAAGGGCGTTCCCACCACAAGTGCCCTGACACTATAGTAATGTTAAAAAAAGAGCTATATGAATGACAATTATAATTACAACAAAAATCAAAAAACCTCATATTTTCTGCCCTCACAGATGATATTCGGTCATGTTCCTACAATGAATTTTTTCGTAGTTCCCACTGAGAGTTAGGGCTCAGTTTCCCATCATAAAGCAATATCACATAATGCAGCACGTTTTCAAACTTGTTCTTGCCAAGGTACTTCAGCCTTTTACTCAGCTTTACTTCTTGGACTCCATTTGCTCCTTCTTGACTTCCTGACTTTGCTCCCTCCTTTTACCATAGAGTCGGGTGAAAGCACATGGCTTTGCCCCTTACCCCTGGCCAAATTATCACTGATTCCTTGTGTCGTGCTGTTCTTTCCTGGCTCGCTAGGTCAGAGCAGGAGATTCTCTAGATTACTTTGCTAAGCTACTGCGGTTCACTTCACTCTCTCTGGTTCGGCGTTCACCAGTCATCAGCATTCTTCTCCCCTCTTTTCCATTCGGCAGGGTTGCTCTCTTTTTCCTGCTGACAGATTCGGTGCCAGGCATCCAGTGGGCACTCAGGCATTGGCTTTCCTTCTTGAATCTTCTCCCGTAGGTCAGGCAACATTGGTTAGATTTTCCCCTCTGGTCACTCTGCCTCTGGAGTCCTGGGCTCTTCTCCCCAGCAGAATGATGACCTGCCCGCTCTTCTTGGAGTAGGTTTTCTAAGTGGCCATGGCACCCTAGGCTGCATCATCTAATATCAGTGAGGGACAAAATACTTTTGAGAGGGGCTGTCCTGCCAAATTCAGGTGGTGATTCATGGGGGCAATGTAGCTGATAAGACTGCTGCAACCAGGAAATGGGACCAGGACGTTCAAGGGGGTTGAGTGGGCAATGAGGGGTGGGCGGGTGCCTTGGAAGAGTACAATGAAGTGTTGATGTGACTGGCCAAGAAGCAACACCTATGGCAATTTCATGGTGTGTTTCAGATGTGAGAGGGAGTGCAAGCGTTGTTTTATGCTAAGGTCATTGGCGTGTGGGGCAATTACACTGGCCATAGCACTGTGGTTTAGGAAGGTTTCCTATTGTAATAGCGGTGGTGTTGTGGTGCGAGACCATATTTGACATGAGGGGAGTGCTGTTCAGTTGTGCCAATCTGATAGTTGTCCCACTGGTAAACAGATGACTAGATGTGGGTGTGTGCTCAGGTTGCTCTGGGTAGCAGCGCTACAGACCAGGTGCTGTGAAAACTACATTGAGTTTTATTGTCTTTAACGGAAAAGCTCTGGGGCCAGGGTTGCTAGCGCCCAATGTGATGATTGTCTATTTTTTCTGAAAGGATGCAGAGCAGAAGCGTGCACAATTATTTGCCTGGCTGCCTTAAAGTCAAATTGCTGTCCTCCCCTAGACGTAGCAGGTTCCCTTCCTGCCTAATCTGCAGAGTGGCTCCACCATTTTTGTGAAGTCACTGGAGAGTTTTTCATAACATTCATACAGACCAATGAGGAAGAGCAGCTCTTCCTTGGTGTAAGGTGGACAGCTTTCATGGCGAGGAGGACCAGGACAATGTTCGGTGCCACATCTTGGGTGGGCAGTGTGTGCACAGGTAATCCACCTTGCTAACAAAGAGTTTTTGCATTTGCTCGCACTCAGTGTTAGAATCTTGTCACTCATGATCCGAAAGTCATGACCCAGAGCTTCCCCATGCCTGGAGTTTGTGAAAATGAGCACACCATCTTGGGTTTAGACAACCTCTGCGATATTCAGAAAGAATGTCCATCATGCACTAAGACATGGGCCATCCAATAGACACTAGATCTTCAATTAGATCTGAATAATAATTGCAATACTTGCACAAGCAGAGGATCATGGAATGGACAGCACTTTAGCACAGTGACACTTAATAGCACATTTTGCACTTTATATTGATATTTAAGATGTGTTTTTAAATGTGCAGTTGTATTGATTGGTGTTCTGTATATATTTGGTGATACCCATTTGTGAGAATTGAAGGGCGATGAACATTTAACTGAACAAATATAAAAAATGTGTTTTCTAAAGAATCGAATGTGCTCAATTTACATGTGTGATCACTAGTATTTAGACTCTATATATACAAGCAGTCCAGGAGGGTTTGTTTACTATTAAAGGCAGCCACGGCCAAACAGAAAGGCATGCATCCACACTGGTAAGCGCTGAGCGGTGTGATGAAGGTTGTGAGTTCTTTTGAGGTGTCAGATAGTCATATCTGATGCTCCACTGATCTAAGGACGAGTGTGGAAAAGGCAGTGGCTTCCAGGATATTGGTCTCCGGAAAGTCAGTCAGTTAGTATCATGTACATTTCAGAAACAAAATTCCATAAAACAAGTGCATCGAGCATAGTCACATTTAAACCACACATTTTACATCTACATTATTTTACGGATATCTCCTAAGAGATTACAATAAATTGATTTCCTTATCATGATGAGTACTCCCTAAATTATCATTCCCTCACTGGCCTAATCAAACTCTCATCCTACCTTACTACGCCGCTTAGCTTATCTTTTCTTTTATCTCACTCTTTTTTCAGGTCTTTTCCTGTGAAATGACCAAGGTCCTGTGACCCGTGGAGCAGGGAGACAATATGCCTTTATCCTGGACATGGTTTATGTGCTTTGAGAGCACTATAGTAGTGAACTGGCCCAGTGTAAAAACCCATTATTTAATGAATCAATAGGCTTGACATTGGATAAAACCTAAATATCCATTTGCACCCGTCTTTCCTTCTACGTGACTAGCTCTAAACGGTTATAGGTCAAACGATCGAAAACAAAGGATCGAAACACAAAAGGGTCGACAACCCATACACATAATGTAAACAGGTCATTCGATCGAAACAAAAGGATCGACAAACCACACACATAATATACACGGGTCATTTGATCGAAACAAAGGGCTAGCCCATTGAAATAGCAATGAAAATAAAAAAGGGTTAAAAGACATGATAGTAAATGAAGAGTAAAGCACCTTGTTTTAAAGCAATAAGCACAGCTGACGGTTGAAAACAAACTGTCAGTGCGTCAGGAAAGTGACAGAGAGAGCAGCTGACCAAAACAACCGAGTGAATAATGTATACGTGACTGGAAAAACAGTAAATTACACACGCTAAATAAGCGAATTAGAAAGTCGTTCACACAGTTTTTTATTTGAAATGGGGGGGGTGGGGGTTCCCCCCAACACCCCCTTTTTTTTTTTAACCTTTTTTATAAATGCAAAACCCCCACAAAAAATATATAAATAAAAAAATAAGAAATTCGACTATTTTTTGACATTAAAGTATTCCATATTATAACTTTCCACATTAATCAAAAGATATTTTGACTGCACACTCGTTTCCCAAACATTACAGCAGAGTGGGTGAATGAATTTATACAATTTAATATTTCAGCTACAATTCGATAAAGAAATGGAATTCATAAAATCGCAAATGGGTGCTTCACAATTGGCATGTGAAGGATATGTGTACAACAGGGAATGCACAAGAAATGAAAAAAGCTATTGGAAATGTGAGGAATACAAAAAATTAAACTGCAACGGCAGAGCTATAACTGAAAGGGAAAACATAAGTTTAACTGGTGAGCATAACCATATGCCGGACAATACCACAGTTTTAATAAACAAAACGCTAAATGAATTGAAACAAAATGTAGAAATGAATATAAATTAACCAACAAGCTCACTCGTAAGCAAAACTTATGAGAGGTTACCACTGCATGTAACAGCACAAATGCCAAATACGAAGTTAATGAAACGGAATGTAAACAGGCAGAAACAACGCAAAGAAAACTTACCAATGGCACCACAAAGTTATGTAAACATGATTGTACCGGACATTTTACAAAAAACAGAAAAGGGAGAGCAATTTCTGTGGAAATCGTTAGAAGTAAACAGTGAGAAAATGTTAATTTTTGCAACTTTTCAAAATATAACACACTTGGGGGATTCAACTACATGGCATGGAGACGCTACTTTTAAAACATGTCCAGCACCATTTCTTCAGTTTTACAGCATTCATGGGACAATCAATGGGACAGTTATACCTTTAATTTACGTTTTAATGCCTGGAAAATCAGAAGAACTGTACAGATGTATATATAAATTAATTAAAGAATCATTGCCAGAAAAAACACCAAAAACAATAATCATGGATTTTGAACAAGGACAAATAAAGGCATTTTCAAAAATATATCCAGAAACACTTATTCAAGGCTCTTTTTTTCATTTCGGACAATCATTACGGAAATAAATTCAGAAATTAGGATTACGGACAATGTACATAGAGGACACAGAATTCCAGCACCAGATCAAGAAATTATATGTGTTAGCTTTTGTAAAAGAGGACATGGTTGTGAAATATTATGACACTTTGATTGCATTAGAATACTACACAAATCACGAGGAACAATTAATTAATTTAATGGACTATATGGAGTGCATGTGGATTGGGCAACTAACAAGACATGGGACCAGAAGAAAGGGAAAACATGAAATACACATATGGAATTGCTATACATCGGTAAAGGAAAACTGGCCTAGAACAAACAACGTACAGGAGGGGTGGCACAGCAAAATAAATAAGGAATTCAACACCAACAACCCGAATTTATGGCACTTCACCAACAGTCTAATATCTGAACAAAATAGACAAGAAATAAAACTATCACAAACAATATCGCTGGAAAATCAACCAACAACCAAAAAAAAAATACAGAGACTATTAAGAAAGAATAACAAGCATTGTAAACAATTTTGAAAGTACAGAACCTATGCAATTCCTAGAAGCAATAGCATACAATTTAAAATGTTAATAACAAATAAAAGCAAACTCACCAAAGAAACGCCAGCTCCGGACACCAAAAACACACACCAAATACTGGAAACCATATCCAAATAGCGACTCCAAGCTGAATCCATCTGTTGGAGAAAAAAACCCAAATCCAAAAACGCGTACTCCAAGCCAAAAAATACATAAAATTAAAATCCATCCATGCAGGAAAAAACCAGGAAAAACAAAAATCCTTGCCAAGGTAAATCCATCATCCGTTGAAGACGAAAACCAAAATCCATGAACACGTTATCCAAGCCAAAAAATCCAAGATACGATCCAGTAAAAAAAGCATCCAAGCGGAAGAAAAAATCCCCAAAAAAATCCATCCGAAAATCCATTAAAAGTGGGAGCGCGAGCAACAGGCATCCGAACCGCGATCAAAAGACTTCAAAAATGGCGTCTATGTCGACGCACGCAACGTAATACCTCATATGTTACAAACAGATAACAAATATACATTACTATGCATGTGAAAAGTAATACAACACCACCATCTAGTGGTCAAAAAGTAATACATTCAAACTACATTTTTTCCTTGTTACAAAGTAATTCATATATTTAATTATTTAGTAAATAAAAGCACAGTTATATATTTATTTATGAAAGTTACCTGCTTACATATTTATAATGTTCAAATATTACAACAAATACATATAAACTTTGGAGAAAATGAATAACAAAAGTTATATTTATTGAACAATAATAATAAAAATATATCAAAAACCATTGTAAAGTTTATTTTTTAATGCATTTTGACCAATTTCGACCCGTTGACCATTCGACCCTAAAAAAACCAAATTAAGTCGACCCTGTGACTGTCGATCCTTTAACTGTCGACCCTTTAACTGGACACCGCTCTAAACATGGTCGACAAAGCAATCTAAAAGTATTCCAGGGCATAAACACCACTCAGATCATTTACATTTTACAACAATAACTACTTGTGTTCATATTAACAAGTTGTATCCTTACAGACTCCTCTCAACCCCAACACCAAATGCTATCTCTGGGAGTCTCCCCCATCTCAGCTTAATTCAAGCAAAGCAGCTCCTTCCCTTTCTGCGCCTTATGGGAGCCCTGAACTCTACGTATCATGGACCACCCATGTGCTGGTATCCGTCCTGCCGCCTGGTATGCAGCCTCCCAGAGGCATAGAAACTAGGAGCCCCACCGCATGCAGCATTCCACGCTGGCCTCTGTGGCGAGGTATGTGAGCAGACACACAAACTCCACCTCCATCCCAGATAACTGCCCCATCCGTGCCTGTCCCCCAACCTCGCAGATCTGAGGTCAGACAGCCAAACCTCATTCCTCGGCTCTTCGCTCTGTCAGGTGGCTGCCATTTGTCAAACCCCTCCTTCCACTCCCAGACTCCACCGTGGTGGTGTGGGGAGGGGGCGGTGGGGCCAGCCCTACGCCGCCGCATCAGACACCCCTCGTACTAACATGACACTTCTCTTTAAAAATGGCCAAGATGGTTTCGTTGTCTGTGTACGATTTGCAGGTTTCCCCACAGGCTTCCCTTTCTTTCCAGTAGAAGGGCTGATCCCCGATTTAGCATTAGAACCACACTAAATGCAGACAGCACCTTCTTTCAAGACCACTTGACTTGAACTGAACGGTTCAGCTGCTAACTGTGTCCTGACCTCACCAGGCCTTTGTTGTTCCCCTCCAGTGGCTTTATCCGCTACACCCTGAAGCTCTGCCTCCTTCAGCTGCTGGGACCACGGCCAGAACCCCTGGAAGGACTGTACACATTGAGGGACCTCAACTGCCTGGGCACCAAATGGTCTTCTCCTTCCTCATCGGGGTATTCACCCTTCACTTTTCCTGTTCCCTGAGCCCTTCGTCCCCACTGTTCTCCTTCTGTAGGCCCCCATCACCTGCTGTGCTGCCCAAATACGAATACTATGTACTCTTGAAGGTGGTCTTAATGGTGATGGCATGTCAGCGTGGCCACTGGCACAGCCACTGAAGACGTGGTCAGTCTACTGTACATGGCAAACCCACATCACTGGAGGCCCGGGCAGGTGCCTAGAGAAGATCTCGGAATTCTGTAGCACTCTCCATCCCTATCCATGGAACTCTCACCCTATTGGAGCTCTTGTCTGTTGGGTCTTGGCATGCAGGAGCCTAAGATAGATCTTACACCTGATTGGTGTCACTTCCCGTTCTCACAGCCTACTGGCAAATCTGAGCGGCCAGAAGGGAACCACAAGGGCCCACGTCACGCCACACTCCAACCTTCCCAAATAACACTCATTCTCCAAAAGGACTCCCGGCTGTTGGCAGCAAAGGGTCAAGTGCAAGGATTCTGTTAACAAAAATTGCGGAATAATACTTAAAAATTATGCATATCAAATTCATGCAAGGATAATCAATGGTTTGCTCAAATTGATAAATTCAAGCTAAAATAATTCATATACAGATAGCACTTGGATTGATATTAACATGGTTGATCACAGATCAAACTGACCTTTTCAATTCGACTTAATTATTTTTGATCGTTTTTTGGGACAATTTTGGTAAAATGAAATTAAATATATATGTGGGATGGGGTATGGGAATAGGTTAAGGTGGGTGGGGGGAGTGGGAAGGACGCGGTGGTCTCCCTCTACCTTTTTTGAACAAAAAAATAACCAAAACAATTTCAGTCAAATTGGAAAAGGTCAATTATTTTTGGGAAAGCATACCTAAATCCTTGGATAGAGAGGAACATTTAAGTGATTTGCAAACAGAAACTGCATTTTTAACACAAAAGGCTTGATGCACAATTATTTTCACAACAGCGATTGAGCAGATGCTTGTGAGCATTGCTGGTTTGTACCTGGTTCACAAAGCATAGGACAAGAGCAAATCTGGAGGTTTCTGGAGCATCTTTGAGATGCACATAAATGTGATTCCCAAACATTTGCTCAAGGGCATCTCAGAGATGCTCTCGACCTCACTGCATTGTCCCCAGTTTTAGGTCTTGAGTTTCAGGTTTAGGTTTATGAACGACCTCAGTTCATAAACCATTTGGTTCCTTTAGGGAGTTGAATTGGGCGGTGCAACGCTAGAAAATCTGGGGCTTCTCATACACAATTACCAGATGGATTACTTTAAAAACCTCTTCACTGGAAAATCCAGTAATAAATTATTTTGTTAACTAGAGTCATTTGACTGAAATAATGCTACGGTCTGGAACCCAATGAGAGAGCAGAGGGGTTATTTCTTATTTCCTGGGCTTATGCTAATGGTGGCATAGTGAGGGGCTATGCCGATTGGCTACTCCATTTTTGATCCTTGTTACCCATGTAGGAGGGTACATTTGAGATGGAGTTTCCAAACTGCCATTTCTGTGATGGACGGTCATTATGGACGCGACCAACCAGATACGCAAACAGGGATTTCCCCTCTGCTGTGACACAGAGAGCTAACATGTGACTGTAGGCCTTCCTGAGTGGCCACAAACTCATAGGTCAGGTTAATCTCCCTTGTTAGTTTGCAATAGAGGGGCTTGCACGCTTCCATTGATTGATAAAATGCTAATCGATGTGTGGGTCCCTTCCTCTGCATACCAGGAGTGACTCTGCCCATCAGCCGCGCTTCACTGATGATATCTAAGATGGCATACAGGTATAGTAAAAACAAACATCACAGACATACGTTGTCCAATAAGCGATAATCCTGTTTTTTTATTTCCAAATTCTGTCGTCCCAAAAAAAAGATTGTGTCTGCCCAATACAATAAAGTGAATTGGGGAAGACTATTTAGGGTTCACAATTGCGCCAGATTAACAATATATCTAAATCTTTGCTGAAATTCCAATCAAACCCGTAATATGGTTTTGAATTTTTATTGAATCAAAGCTTCAATGATCCACTTGAATTTTAATCCATAATAATAGTTTATGTGTCCTCAACACCACTATCACGTGCCTCATCGGCTGGTTTTTCGACAGAACTTGTGTTAGTGCAGCCAAAATATCTTATTTCGCTCTTCATTCACATCAAACTTCGTTGTTATGCAGTAAATGTTTTTTTCTAGGGAATAAATCTAGTTCTAACAGTAAAGGCTGTACATGGTAGTTCAGGTTTTCACCAAAACGCTATTCCGCTATTGAAAGTAGAAAGGTATGTCTGGGGCTGTTGGTTATAGTATACACAAAGTGTGTCAGTGGAATCAAAAATCAAGTTAAGGAGGAATCCGGCAAAAGGGCAGGGAGAGGGGCCTCCAAATTCGGAACCACAGATCAAACCACACAAAAGAAAAAGTAATTAGAAAACATGAACATTTTATTTAAATTTCATTATTTGTTAAAACATACATATTAAATCATGTTTCAAGCTCATATCTAAATAGCAACATTATGTTAGAAAATAAAGTGCATAATCAAACACAGTGCTTATATAAAAACACACGACTGGTAATTCAGTCAGTACTGGCTTAATGTAGCCGAGCAATCTGGACATCAAGCCGGTTGAAGGGGATCATCCGACTGGTGGTCAGAAGCTACGGCCACATTTATAAATAGAAGAACAACCACAAATGCATAGACAAGGCAATAATGCTTACTTCTAAAGTAGGAACTATAAAGGGGCTGTTGGTTATACTCTTGTTCAGAGGAGAATTGGCATTTCAGTGCTGGACAGTCTTTTTGTGCAGGACCAGACTGAGATGTAAATGGTCATTTGTCCACTAGTAAGAAAAGGGAGCTAAAAGTTGTGTTTGTTTTTTATTTTGAAGAGATTTCCATAAACAAATACATAAAATAAAATTTAAATCAATTGCTAGATCGGTTTAAAAGACACATTTCTGATAGAAATGACCATCAAAGAGTGTCGGTACCAGCCCCTACTGCAGGCTGTGCGGCTTTTTCATTTGGTCTAGATCTTCCCGAGTGGGTACCATCCGCAAGTACAGGTTGCATGGCTTTTTAATTTGGTATAGACCTTCCCGAGTGGGTACCATCCGCAAGTACAGGTTGCATGGCTTTTTCATTTTGTCTAGATCTTCCTGAGTGTGTACCATCCCCTAGTACAGGTTGCATGACTTTTTCATTTTGTCTAGGTCTTCTTGAGCGGGTACCACCTTCCTGAGTGGGTACCATCCCCCAAGATCTTCCTGAGTGGGTACCATCCCCTAGTACAGGTTGCATTGCTTTTTAATTTGGTATAGATCTTCCTGAGTGGGTACCATCCCCTAGTACAGGTTGCATTGCTTTTTAATTTGGTATAGATCTTCCTGAGTGGGTACCATCCCCTAGTACAGGTTGCATTGCTTTTTAATTTGGTATAGATCTTCCCGAGTGGGTACCATCCGCAAGTACAGGTTGCATGGCCTTTTCATTTTGTCTAGATCTTCCTGAGTGGATACCATCCCCCAGTACAGGTTGCATGACTTTTTCATTTTGTCTAGGTCTTCTTGAGCGGGTACCACCTTCCTGAGTGGGTACCATCCCCCAAGATCTTCCTGAGTGGGTACCATCCCCTAGTACAGGTTGCATTGCTTTTTAATTTGGTATAGATCTTCCTGAGTGGGTACCATCCCCTAGTACAGGTTGCATTGCTTTTTAATTTGGTATAGATCTTCCTGAGTGGGTACCATCTCCTAGTATAGGTTGCATTGCTTTTTAATTTGGTATAGATCTTCCTGAGTGGGTACCATCCCCTAGTGCAGGTTGCATGGCTTTTTCATTTGGTCTAGATCTT
The DNA here is from genome assembly GCF_040938575.1 of Ambystoma mexicanum. Classification (NCBI taxonomy): domain Eukaryota; kingdom Metazoa; phylum Chordata; class Amphibia; order Caudata; family Ambystomatidae; genus Ambystoma; species Ambystoma mexicanum. The sequence continues at coordinate 763,841,551 of NC_090921.1, read as the reverse complement.
CCTGAGTGGATACCATCCCCCAGTACAGGTTGCATGACTTTTTCATTTTGTCTAGGTCTTCTTGAGCGGGTACCACCTTCCTGAGTGGGTACCATCCCCCAAGATCTTCCTGAGTGGGTACCATCCCCTAGTACAGGTTGCATGGCTTTTTAATTTTCAGTCGAGTGGCTTTGACACTTTTGGCAAGTGGAGTTTCCAACATTGGCAACTGAAATTCTGCTGACACCACTGACATGAAACATGAGCAATGCTCATTGTGTGGAAATGAGGCATGTGGCGGAACCTGTGAGCCAGCTGTCCAGGGTGACTTCCCTCTCTTCTTTGCACACCACTGTTAGATCCCTCCTTATTGCTTTGGCAAATCAGACCCCGCCATGATATGTTCATCAGTACCAAAACACAGAGGTATGACCGTGCTAAAACAAGCCTAATTGCCTTTACCCTTCTTCCACTATGTTTTGGGAAAAGTGTAAAAGTCCCCTGCAATTAATGTGTGGGAGGCATTTGCAATGTATTCATTTCGAATTTTTAGCAGGTGCAAAACAAATGCAGGCATATTCCACAGTTATCTGTTGGTTTTACACCAGCTTGAAAAATGCCACGCTGATGTAAAACCAAACGTTTTTTGCAGGCGGAGCGGTTATGCAATGCAGGAACCTCTTGCCCGTTCCATGCCGCCCGCCCGCCAGCAGAAACAAAGAAGTCATTACATATTCACACCTATCTTTAGCACTTTTTTTAAGACTCTGCGGTGCTCAAAAATGAGCCCCTAGGTTTATATGTGTCATCACTGATTGGTAGAGAAGTTCCTGCCAGCAGAACCTCTATAGTCATGATGCTAATACGCTTGCTGTCATAGAGTTGTTCCCCAGTTAGTACGGACTGCCCATATTTGAAAGCTGTGTCCAGTTGTCCGGTTTACAGAGAACAAATCCGGATATCGCTCCTGTGTATAAAGTCTCAGAGGCCAGTGGTGTAGCAAGAGAAGCGGCATCTGTCGCATGTTGTATCTGTCATCTTTACACTTATGATACCCAGTTCTTTCTTTCCTTTTGTTCATTTTCTATGTCTAGTCATTCTACTTTCACCTCTTGGCTTCTTGCTATTCAGTCTTGGATGACGGTCAACTTCCCCATCTCATTCCCTCCAAGAATGAAGTTCTCTTCATCCCCGCCATCATTGTGCCCCGTCCTCTGCCTTCTCCTTTTATTTCTTTTCCCTCTTCCTCTCTCCCTATTGCTCTCTCTGCCGGGAATCTTGGTGTTGTTCTTGACTCTTCCCTTTCTTCCTCCTGTCATATTTTCGCACTTTCCTGCTCCTGTTGGTTTCACCTTTTTAATATCCAAAAGGCTAGACCTTTTCTCTTTTCATGCTTTTTTCTCTATCCTCTCGCAACTCTATTGCCCCTGCTCTTGCCTCACTCCACTGGCTCCCTTTTGTATCACGTTTGCTCTTTAACTTCCTTTCTCTGGTCTTTAAGTGTCTCCATAATCTTGCCCCTCTCTATCTTTCTTCTCTTACTCCTTTCTATGTACCATCCCGCTCTCTCTGCTCTGAATCTCTTTCTTCTTGGACGATGCAGGCAGCAAGGCCAGTGAGGGACACAACACATGTTCATTTGGAAGGCGATAGGCTGCATTTATTACATGTCTTACATCCCCAAAAATGCGACAAATGCCTTACATGAATTACATCATCCAATGGTTACGTCATCGTGATGTCATAACAGCATCATCATTACATCATAAACTATGTCATTATTATGTACTCTAGCATAGCGGGACTGACCAAGTCCTACGAACTGGGATCGTACCATGGGGAAATATGTGACCCCCTAAACCACCGACCAGACCCGCTCACCCAATGCGGGGACCAGTGAGGACTGCTCTATGGGCCCCTGGCCTGCCACCTCACCATTCTATGCCGAACCTAGGGCCCTAACGTAAATCAGCAATCAATCTCCCTTCAAGTGACCTAAAAGGTTGAGCCCCTTGCTCAATACAATGCAATGTGCTCCAAACTACCGCAACACTCACTCCCGCTGCTGATCTAAAGGGTGGGTGGGAAAACAAAAGTATGCTGCCACAAGCAGCACACCGGTCCCAGGCAGCAAAAAAGGGAGGAAGGGCACATTGCGCCCCCTCGCTATATACCCGGCCAGGACCCTAGAATCTCTGCTTCCAGCAAAGAAGGTGCCTCCCCCTACCGGTGTCCCCTCCCTTATGGCATGCCTCACACCTCCCAACCTGCTGTTCCTCATTCCTCGTTCCTGTTGCGCTAAATCCCATTTCCGTTCTTTCTCTCTATTGGACCCTAACCACTGGAACGCGCTTACCCTCCCTCTTCAATCTCTCTCTTCTTTACCAGTTTCCGATCACTCCTTAAAACTCACTTGCTTGCCTGTTAATTTGTGTTTCTCAGATTGTTTCTCATGAATTTTACTGTTTATTTTATTCCTGTAAAGCGCTTTGGCGTATAGCGCTATATAAATAAAAATGAACTCAAATCAAATCTGTGGTTTCAAGGTGTGTGTCAGCCTGCCAGGCAGTCAATTGTATTTTAATTCCTGTTCTGTTCCTTGGACTGCGTTTTACAACCCACATTAAAGGAAGGAAGCTCGATTGGATACCAGAGTACAACTGCCAGACTTCCATCACATCTATAACACCACAACATTGGTCCAATCACCATTTGATAACCTTCACTTTAGAAGCCATGCCACCACCCATCCCTGATAACAGGCTCCTGCCATCCCCACCAGAAACAAAAGAAATATCACAGCTGAAAAACGTACTCCTCTAATCCTTCCCACTCTGAATTCGCTTCCTGTCCATACTGATCCCTTAATCCTAGAAGAGGAGTATAACAAAATATCCTCCTTAGATACCATAAAACCGCTCAAACTAAGAAAAAGCAGACCTGAAAAACATGTGAACACTTGGTTCTCTCCCCATCTGAAATCAATCAGACTATAAAAAGTGAACAAAAATGCAGACAAGATCCTACTGCCACCAATAAAAATAACCTTAGTAAACTAGCCTCTCTCTACAAAAAAGAAACTGTTCTTGCCAAACAATCCTCCTTCAACACGCGTATCACACAAGCTAACTGAAGCACTAAAGAATTGTTCACAATGCTTAAAGAAATGGAAACTCCTATTCAAGCCCTCCGACACCTGTCTGAAGGATAAAACATGGTGCACTAATCACAACCCTCCAAGTCAAGATTGCCAATAAAAAAGAAACTCTCAACCTTGCCTCCAAGCCCAGCAAACACTCTCTGCCACTGCCCCCTCGCACTCCGCTACACCCGCAACAACCCCCTTCATGTTTCAACTTCAACAAAGTATCCATCTGAGAGGTTGAAAAAGTCATTCTCACCCTCAAACCTTCAAACTGCCAAGGCGACGCCTGCCCAGCTCAAATCATAAAGGATGCTGCACGCAATCTCTCCCCATTCATCTCCAAACATATTAACGCCCCCTTCTCAATTGGTACTATCCCCAACAATCTGAAACGGTCTTGGGTTCTACCATTACTTAAAAAACAAACACTAGATCCCTCTATACCCACCAATTACAGACCAATCACAACAATCCCCTTCCTCCTTAAAATACTAGACAAGGTAGCTTACCTTCAAATCCAACAATACTTGGAACATAACCATCTATTAGGAGTACAGACCCCAACACTGGATGGAAACTGCTCTGATCGACCTAAAGGCACAAATCGACACGCTGAGAGACAGTGGAAAGGCAGCCCTACTGCTTCTTCTCAACCTTTTGGCTGCGTTCGATCTAGTGAACCACAAAATCCTGTGCAACCACTTGGATTCCGCCGCCCGCTTCTCACAAGAAGCAATAGGCTGGATCCAATCCTTCCTTGACAACAGGACTTTGCGTAGTCTTTTCACCGACAGCGCCAGCCGACCCTATTCCCATAAGCTGCGGAGTGCCACAGGGCTCTTGCATGTCCCCTTCACTGTACAACATTTTCACAAAGCCCCTTTTTGACGATCTAGATGGTCTTGGTATCACCTACACAAACTATGCTGATGATACCCAGATCCTCATCCCATTGACGGAAGATTGCACTAAGGATTTGGCCTTTGTGAAAAGAGTGTACCTCATCATCCAGGCATGGATGGCTTCTCACGGTCAATACCTGAATGATGACAAAATGGAACTCCTCATCCTCGGCACCCCTGCCATCCTCAACAAACTTGGCAACAACTATTCCAAATTCAGAATAGATGACAATAACATTATAGTAGCCAAGGAAATCAAAACACTTGGTTTCTACCTCGGCTCCTCCTTAATCTTTAAAAAACAAGTTAATTCTATGGCCTCATCCACTGATTAGACATGCAAGCTAATCAGAGCAGCCAAGCACTTCCTCTCCTCTAACAATTGCATCACCCTTGCGAGAGCCCTTATTTTGTCTAAACTGGACTAATGCAATGCCCTATATTTAGGGAGTAACAAAGATATTACTAACAAAATCCAGATTCTACAAAATAATGCTCTGAGAGCAGCCCTAAGTATCTCTAAGAAGGCTCACATTTCTGATATTATAAGAAACAATAACTGGCTCTCCACTAAAGACAAAATCCATCTAGAAGCAGCCTCTCTGACACACAAATATCTCCACAATGACGCCCCACAATACCTCATAGCTAGATTCACGAGGCAGTCCTCCAACCGCCCCACGAGAACCGCCAATGCCAACCTCCTAACGGTGCCCAGATTTAGATGTACGAAGACAGGTGGCAGTAGCTTCCCAGTTAAAGCTGCCCAATATTGGAACTCCCTCCCACCGCCCCTGAGGAAGACCTACCCTACCTTCGCTTTAGATCTAACATCATCCACTGGATCAAGGAAAATGACCACTGACCACACCTTACACACAACATATAACCTCCTTTCTGCCTCTTCTCTCCTCTGCCTTGACCGTACACAGTGTGTACACTATGTATTATGTTTTGTATATATTGTGTAAATGTGTAACTTGTCTGCCTTTAAGTCTAATCTTGTATAAACTGCCCTCACCTACTAATTATTGCATAAATTGTCTGTACCTGCACAGCAATGTAACCAAAGCTGAACAATCTCCTTGATACGTTTTGCGCCCTGATACCCTCGGGTCTGGCGCGCATTACAAATATTAAAATAAACAATTCTTTGTTAGATAAGGGCTGCCCAGTAGGCAAAGCGGTCATGGGGGAAGTTCCCCTTGCGTGACCTTTTCATGTGCAAAATTCCAACTCTTCATACAAAGTGCTAATATTAGGGCTGTTCATTTTGATGGGCCATGTGCATTTTAAAGCAAACCTCAGACAAACAGGTCTCACCACCGATTTGGTTTATCTGTGAAACAATACACAACCTGCACATGTATAGAAAAGTACAAAGTTGCCTGCTTGTTTAAAAGGAAAAACAATACTTGTTTCCAAAACTGCAAATTGTATTTACACAACTATACATAGTAACATGCTGGATGCCAAGAATGAAAAAAGAAGCAATGTTTATTAATAACACAACCAACCCCCAGGAGAATTCAGACACTTTAAGGTGTGCAATATCACGTGTGAAAAGGGCATCCAGGCCTGCCACATTTTTTGCATTCTGTCACTTACTGTTCTGCAATGATGCATGACAATTGCATCTATGAATGCAGAAACACTTAACACGGGATGCACCACTCACACCTGACTGGCATGGAGTGAGGGAACATACATCTCTGCTTCACAACCACCATATAGTTTATAGAGTAAGGAGGCGTGTGTGCGAAGAAAGCTGACCAGTGGTCGGTGTTTGCTTTTTAGCCATTGCCAATCTGCATTTGCAGTGCAGAACACACTTGGGAAAAGCTAAAGTCCCAGAATGCAAACTGCTGTTGAATGAACAGCTAGGGCTGGACGGAAAGTGTCAGACATGTAATAAAACCACTTCTCTACACTTAAAGCGTTTTTGGAATGTAGCCCCCGCGCAGATCTATCTAGCTAACCAATTTCAAGACAGAGTTACAACAATCAGGCCTCCAGGCACAAATAAACCGTAAAACCTTTCATTTTTAGATCTGCATTTCCTCTGGAAACATAAAACATCATTATTCAAAACCACCAAGAGAAGGCGGCATGAAATTGAACCTTTTGTGATATAAAAATTAAATTTTGAGCCACAAAATTGTTTTTATTTAAGCATTTAGGCTTCTCATTTTTTTTATATCTGGAGGGTGCTAGAGGGCTAGAGTGTAAGGGAGCCAGGTTGCAAAAAAGAAGTTGTGTGTGTGAGGCTGCAAAAGAGCCAGATATTCATTATTTGAACCTTTTGTATATCATTTCTGATATCAAGTTAATAGAGTCCCAGATGTCCCTGGCTTGAAAGAACAGTGTTTGTTTTGCTTTACTTTTTCTGTTTATTGTGCAAGCCTATTTCATATCATTAACTTTATTTATCGTTATAATTTGTACTTGTGCAAAAATCCCCATTCTATGTTTGCCCGTCATTAAAAATTCTCCATCATATCTTACACTGCCACACCACTCCCTCTGCCAGTCATGCGTATACTGACTTGCACTGTCACACTGCTAAACCACATCTCACGCTTCTAAGTCCCTGCCACTCCCAACAGTGTTCTCAGTTCACACCTTATGCTCTCCAGATCCTCCTGTTGTCTACAGTTCTTCATTCTTTCTCATTCCTCCTCCATCTCGCACCTATTCTACCTGTCTATTGTACTCTTCCCCCATCCTTACTCCCAATTTCCAGCTTGCTCCCTACCTCCTGCCCACCACTCACTCTTTTTCTGGCCCACCAATCACTCTCTTTCTGGCCCACCGCTCGCCCTCTGGCCCACCCCTGCCTCTCTGCTTTCTGGCCGAGGAGGTGATATCATTGACTTGGCGTGTCAGCAAGAGGGTGGCATCAAGGTAGACCCCCAGGAGCCTTAATGTACGCCACAGCTGATCAGTGCTGGGAGAGCACTAGCATTCTCAAAGAACACTCTCATTGTTCTTCACTCTAGGAATGAGGCTATCCAGGTTGTGGCTTTGGTGAGAAAAAGGCAGATGTGGTGACGTGGTGACAAAGGATATTGTGGTCAACTAAGTCAAAGACTGCAGACAAATCTAAGAGTAGTAGAAGGACGGTTTTGCCATCATCCCTGAACTCGTCCAGCTGGTTTTTAAAGTCGAGGAGAGCTAACTCAGTGAGATGACTTGGACGGAAACCCAGACTGGCACACTCCCAAGATATGATAAGATTCTAAGTAGTGCTGAATTTGGACATAGGAAGCTCTGTTGAGGATTTTCAATAGGAAGGCCTGTAATTATTTTGGACCGCACGGTCAAGGGAGGGATTTTTTAGTAAGGGGAGAACCCAAGGTTCTTTGAGGCTGAAGGGCACTGCACCAGCGGCAAATGAGGCATTAATGAACGTGGCGATAAAGGGAGCTAGGATTTCGGCGCACTCGTTAATGAGAGAGGCCGGGCATACATCTCCTTTACATATTGAGTGTTTCAGGCTTTTTAGGATGTCTAATGCTTTCTGCTCTGAGACTTTTTGGAAGTTGAACAGCTGGTGGTCTGAGCTGGTAGCCGTAGGTTAGGTATCAGCGGCTGTGGACCGCTGGGCAGTTTTCAGGATGGCTCAATTAGCATGGATTTTTTTGTGTACTGTTTCAATTTTATGGAGCATGGCATTTTGTATATTGGTGCACCATTCTTTGTCCTCGGAGAGAGTAGGGGCAGGTGGCGGTGGGGGCTTCTAATTCCCTGAGGTTGGTAAATACCTCTCTGGTGTTAGATTTGGCATTGGCGAGTCAGGTGTTGAAGGTTATAGATTTGGCCCGAATGATCTCTTGTTTGTACAGCTTGGTGGTCCTCGTGAACACTAGCCTCAGGGCATCTGCCAGTGTTTTTTCCAGTTTGTTTCAGCTAACCTTTTTTTGTTCTGAGTTCTAGGAGGTCAGGGGTGAACCACGAGTTAATGTGACCGGCAGGTTTTGCTTTCCAGGAGACTAGTGGGGCAATAGTGTCTGCTGCGATGGTTAGGGTCGTAGCGTAGAGTACTGCCAGTACATTGGGGTCATGAGAGTAGAGGTGCTCCTGTTTGAGAGTGTTGAGGAGGGGTAGGATGTGTTCTTTGATGAGTTTGCGAGAGCTGTGAGACAGTGGCAGTGGTACAGTGGTGGGTTTGGTGTACTTGAAGTGTGGGATCGTGAAGGTAATGATGTGGTGGTGGGACCATGGGCACAGGGCGTTGGAACCAATAGTGACCTGGCAGTTAAGGTCTGCGGTCTAGTCCCGGGTGCAACCTTTGGCATTAGTATGGGAGCTGATGCCCACTGCATTAAGTGGGTTGGCCATGGGGACACCTGTGAGTCACGTTAATGTGTGAAACCTACAGCAAGAGCTCTGCTGCACGTTCTTTACCCACTGAGCTATTCCAAGGATTCACTGGCTTTCAAAGCTTAACATAAATCTTGTAGGAATGTTTTTACTGCTGATTTTAAAACTAATAGCATTTTCAGAAATTAAATGATCAGTATCATGTATTGACCTGGCAAGATGGTCAAGTGCTTCAAAACACATGATAAAATAGGAACAGTTTGGCAGTCGCTGGATCCAATTTTGTCAGAACTAGCTAAGCATGTCATTTTCTAGGTAAAAAATGTAAGGTATATAATTTAGTAAAATGTCCTTTAGATTTACACGATTGATAATTTGAACAATGCAGATTGCCTTTAAAAAATGAAATAAGGTACATTAAAAAATAACTGTAAGCATGATGTTATTGTACTACAATTTTCATATCTATACAAGGGGCATCTCAAGGGGCTGGGGCTTCTGCAATGTGGGTGGGGCTTCAAGTCCAATGTTTGCTTCAAACAAAGGTGGCAGCCTGAAATAATCGAGGAGAGCCTGTTGGGAGAAAGGCTCTTTTTAATGTGAGCCTGCGGAGTGCTGCAAAAACTAGCCCTGAGGTTGTAAAACCACCATGGAATGCAAGTAGAGTGGAATCAAAACACTTGGAACATATTTACATCATCACACAAGAACGTATGTACATCATCATAACATATCTTCCCCCTTAACAGAAAGAAAGGAAACTTCCCCATCAAAGACAGAGCAGTAAGAAAGGAAACATTACCATAACAGATAGAAGGAGCTCAACCAGGAGGGAAAAGATGGACAGCACATAACTAGAGGTGTCTTGATATCTTGCATACATAGGGCCTCATTACGAGTCCGTCGGTAGCTGAGGCGGTAAAACCGCCTGGTTACCGCCGGACTCGTATTACCATTCCGCCTCTGTGACTCCTGTAAATACCAGGGCATTACGACCCTGGCGTCCCGGGAATTCCGGAGGTGGAATTCGGTAAATCCCCATTCCCATTGAGTCCTGTAGGACTCAATGGGAATGGGGAAGTGGAAACACCGGCACCATCTTGTGATGGTGCTGGTGTTTCCACGTCCGCCTGCAGGCGGGTGGTGTTAAACCCGCCAGGTCAGACCTGGCGGGAACATCACCTCCCGCCTGCAGGAGTCGGGATCGCACGGTCCAGAATTAACAGTGGCGGCGGGTTTACCGCCACTGTTATTTCCAGACCGCCCGACCTGTAATGAGGCCCATAATCTTTGAGCTGGGAAGACTGACTCCCTCCTCGCTCTCCCACTCATACTGATAGCTGACTCGGCTCAGCACCACTGAACCCACACACTTTGTCAACCACAGTCCTGCCCTCTACCTATATTCCGGCCATGCTTGCTCCTTCACGATAGGGCACCAACCTGCCCTTCGAGAAAACATTCCCACCTTCAACCACAGCTACACCTCTCCTCAAGGCCGACATCCTTCTGGGGCCCACGAACCTGCTCTCACGGCATTGGAATCCCAACCTGGGATTCCGAATCATGACAAGATCACCTGCTTTCCACCCCACCTCTTTAGTCTTCTTGTTTTCAGCAAAAATTCTTCTATAATGCTCCTGCCCATCTCTCATTACCTTCATTAGTTCCTCGCAATTAACCAAAATGGAGGTGGCCACTTTAATCACTGAATGTGGAGTGGTACAATAGCCCCACATCATATAGTTTAACACTACTCGCCACAGCAAATATGAACACATAGCCAATTGGATTCCCCCTTTAATGCATCCAATAATTCGTTCTACCAGGCCGTTGGCCCTGGAATAGCAGAGCGATGTGTGAACATGCTTAATCTAAAACTCCCCCAGAAATTTCCTCATGACCTCAGAGCAAAAGTGAACACCATTGTCAGTCACAATTTCCACTGGAAAATCTTTCCCGGAAGAGCACACCTTCCAGAAAACCAATCTGTTCCACAGTTGTGGCCTCTCTCACTGGTTTCCGTTTTACCCATTTGGTATGGTAATCCACCATCACCAAGATGAACGTCAGACCATCTCCCAACCCTTGAATGGGACCCATCGGTATCTGGTCATTGCATCGAATTCCATTGCATCTAACGCCATTCCATTTAAATTTTTGCATCTAAAAAATGTCCATCTAATGCATATATTTGGGGGGTAAAGGGTTACATTTTTTTCAGGTCCATTTTAAAGGGAAAAAACGGGTTTGGCAGGGGGACCCCCCCAAAAAAGAAAAAAAAAGCATTAGATGGACATTTTTTAGATGGAAACATTTCTAATTTCTAATTTCCCTCTGAGCTCCCCAGGAGAACAATGTTGGCCCCCTTCCTCCCTTCCTCAGTTTTTTCCCATTACCCTCTGTCAATTTCCACTCACGTTGACAGATGGCTTCCCGGTCTATGCTGGCCACCACCACCTCTTCTCCACACTGATCCTCTTTATCCCCTGATAACTCACAGGTTTATCCTCTGACACCCCCACATGAAGACATGTTAAACAGTCTACTACAGTATTCTTATCTCCACGCAGGTAACATACCTGAAATTCAAAGGATTGCAAGCTCAAAAGCCACCTGGAGATCCTAGGTGAACCACTGCTCCACCCTCCACTCAGGAACATCTGAACCAGGGGTTTGTGTCCGTTCTCACAGTAAACCGCTGTCCCCACAAAATAAATCTAAAGTGAATTATGGTCCAGTACACCACAAGTTATAATTCTTTCAGCACCTTTAAGGCCCGGATGCAAACCCCACAAGGCGTTCTTCCTTACAAGTATCACGCTGCATCAGTGACGCTCCCAACCCCAACATGCTGGCGTCCACCATGAGATACCTGTTGTCTTTCGCCTGAAAATTCCCCAAGAAGGGAGCTTTAACAATATCTGTTTTGATTTTCTCAAAAGAGCGCTCACACTCCACAGACCAGACACATCTCTCGCCCTTCTTCAACAAGGATCTAAGCGGCTTGGAAATCAACACACAATTTGGGACAAATTTGTAATAGTACCCAGCTAACTCCAGGAAGGACCTCAACTGATCCTTATCCTTGTGTTCTGGGGCCTTGCTAATTGTCTCTACCAGACTTATCTTAGGACTGATTACTACCACTGAAATTCAAAGACCCAAATACTCAACACTCTGTATACCAATCTTACACTTACTGTGCTGAACAGTAAGACATACCTCCCTCAGCTTGCTTAACACAACTCACAGTTTGTCATGTGCTTCCTTGGAATTGGCATACGTCAACACATCATCCTGGAATACTACCACATTGGGAATGTTCTCTAAAGCTTTTTCCATAACACGCTGAAATTACAGCTGCTGCCGAAGCCAACCCAAATATCAATCTGCAATATTGGAAGCCTCCCTCTATGTATAATAAAGGCTGTGACATGTTGACACTCTTGTGCTAACGATACCTGGTGATACGTTGCTGAGAGATTGATTACAGTGAACAATTTTGCTTCTCCAAGCTTTGGCAAAACCACTGATATGATTGGTAATGGGTGGCGATCTACCCAAATGTTCCTATTGAAGTCTGTTTGGTCCAGGCATGGTCTCAAGTTCCTATTGATTTTGGTCACAAGAAATACCAGAGACAACCAGTCTGTGCTTTCCACTCTCTCTATGATTTCCCTCTGGAGTCGAGATTTCAGCTCGCTCAGGTAATGGGGTACTGGCCTCACCTTATGAACCACTGGGACCGCCCTATACCTGATCTGGATATAGTGTTAAAAACCCTTGAGCTTTTCCAGCTTGTCTGTGAACACTTCTGGAAACTCTATGGCCCACCTATCTTCCACCTCTGCTATTGATACTGGTTTGCTCAAATTAGCTTGGATGGGAGTGCCCAACTCGGATTCATCCCACCCCAGAAATGACGCTCCCTTGCGAGCTGCATAAACTTCAACTGAAGACTTTCTGCCTTTGTACGAAATTACTGCTTGGAATTTGCCAAGCAACTCAATTTCAACCTCCCTATAGGCAAAGGCTTCAATATCATGATCCGACAACTCCCCTAAAGACCCTCCCAAGGATCCTGTCTAGGTCTCACTAGATACAATCGTCCACGGAAATCCACTGTCGACCTTCATCGGAATTATATCACCGTTCAATGCAAAGTAGGCAATTGGACCTTTCTTGTAGCCCGAGATGGCAGTGATCCCGAAGACAGGTCGTACCCGTGGTTCAGGAGGCTGGTGTTGGGGTGAGTAGGATACCACCCATTCTGGGCGTTGTTCCATAGGATATATCGCATTGATCCTACCATCCTTACACACACAAGCAAAATAACCTCTCTTCTTACACTTGGCTGGGCAAAACACACTGTCGATATGTGCCTCCCACACTTGAAACACTGTATGTCTTTGTTCGCTTCACCCCCTTTCCTTGAGGGACTGAGAGTGCAGAGTTCCTGAGACTGCTTTTCCAGATTCATGTTCCTCATATGGTGCGCTGTCTGTTCCATACTTATGGTAGTTTTGACTGCTTCATCCAAGGTCAAATCCTTGGCCAGTAACTGTTTGTGAACTCTGGTGCTTTCAGTACAATGCACCAGTTGGCCTCTTATCAGAGAATTTGTTAGTTAACCAAAGTCACATGAATGGCTCAATGTCCTTAGGGCAGACACATAGGTCTCCACTGGCTCCTGTGGTTCTTGCCCCCTTTGAAAGAGCGTAGGTCTTTCAAACTTGATATTTTTCTTGGCCTCAAAGTGTTCCTGGAGTCTTTCGAGCACCGAGGTGAAGTCATCCAATTCCCCTTGGCCCCCTTCTGCCGGTTCTGGCAGTCCATCATAGACACTGCACCCTTCGGCGCCCAAATTGTGCAATAGGACTGCTTGCTTCCAAGCCGGGGAAAACCTGTCTCCCCCATTGCTACCAAATAAGTGTCGAACATCTTCCTCCATCTGTCCCACCGCATTGGAGGTGCTCAGGGTTCAGCTAAATACTTTGGAGGAGGACGGATTCCAGCTACCACCATCGCTGCACCCTCAACTGATCTGGAGAAGGATCTATACCCTTAATTCGTGGCACCCTTAATTCGTATTCAACCAAGACACTGAGAAGTACTGCAAGGAGGAAGAATGGCTCACTTGCCAAGTGCTGGGATGAGGAGAAACAGCGCGAGTTACGAGGATCACCTCTTGTCGAAAATGGGTGTATACCAGGCGACGCCTTAGAGTCCTTTCCTCAACCTCACGGGAAAGCGGTCAGCACACTGTCACTGTCCTTTGCGCTAAACCCCTTGCGGCCTCGAGGCCTCTTGTGCCCAGAGTACATACTGGCTGCCTTCCGCCATGAGGGGGCTAGTTCGGAGAAGCACACCCCAAACAGCGGGCCGCCACTCCTACACTCTGGTCAATGTATCCTCACTAAGACGCCTGCACAGCACTGCACTCCACGGGGCTCTGTAGGCTCCTGCCAAAGGCGTAGCAGGGGCCCCCACAGACGCCACGGTCTGGTGGAGGGTCCTGCCTCCAGAGGCTTCTGAGAGAAATTGTTTCTTTTAGAAGTGGCAACTCGACTTCTGAAAGAAATGTTTTCTTTCAGAAAGAAATGTTCCTGATGCGCCGCGGGATGAAAAATGCATTCCCGCTGCGCAACTGTAACGTTTCTTTGTAAGGGAGGCGACCCTTTGCGCATGACAGGAACAAGGAAGCAGACTGGAGAGGCCATGCTTCCTGGATCCTGTCGGTGTGGCACAGCTCAGGGAGCCGGATGCTCGGCTTGTAGATGATTCCTTCGCACGGGCAGCAGGTAAGAAATAAATAAAATACTAATTTAAGTATATGTGTGTGTGTGTGTGTGTGTGTGAATGCGAGCGAGTGTGTTTTTTATTATATGGTGGATGTTTGTATGTATGCGTGCATGTAGGGTGAATTATGCAGAGAACGTGATTGAGTGTTTGCTGGCTGTGATCGTGCCTGCGACTGACCAAGTGTTTGCTTTGTGGCTGCTGGTGTGAATGGAGTAAATGAGAAACTGAATGTTGCGTGAATTGGTGGTCGTGTGTGGTGTATGTAGTGAAACCCTTTCACCCTTGTGCATTCTCTTACACCCCAATTGCCACCCCGTCTTCTCATCCAACTCTCCCTCTGGTGTCACCTTGCCCTTCCCCCGTCTGTCTTCCCTCCTCCCTCTTACTATCGCCCTAGCCTCTGTCCCTAACACCAAGCTATCCTTGGCATTCCCCATTCCTGTATTATCCATCGCCCTGCTCTTTCACAAGGTCATCCCTTCTTCCCTTGGCATTCCATGGGGATGCGCACTGGTACTGCCCCCCCAACCCCTCAGCTTTCAGTTTACCGTTATGCCCCGTGCACCAATGGCCAACACTGCTGCCTGTACAGCTGCTGAAGGGGGCCTTCCCTCTGCCAGACAATGCCTAGTGTCTTCTCCCAAAATCATGTGCTTTCCTGATGCGCCTTGAAATAGCAATGGTGGTTGCAATCTTGTCTTAAGATGGAGCAGTACTGTGAACCACCATTGAGTCTCCCTCATCGTGGGGGAAAGGGTTAAGTTGCTTATTCAAGGTTCCGGCCCACTATCCCATCAGGCCAGGACAGTGAGTGGCGTCACCTTGTCATCTCTTCAATGGCCCCACAGCAGGAAATGGATGGCGCTCATCTGCAGCATCCTCATTCTGGATGCTGACACACTAACCAATCAGGGGAGCGCCATAGAGTGACGTCATCACACTCTTATTATCTCGCCAAAATAAAAAGAAAATGGATGCCAGGCCCCCAACGCATAGCTCCTTTGTTCTCTGTGGGTGAACGCAAGTCCTAGGGATTCCTCTGTGGAGCGTGGATTAAGGTTATTCCAACGATATTCTTTTCATGTGGCCTAATTCTGGTAGAGGCGATGTGGAAGGTACCCTAGATTGTGTGAGCGGGAGCAGTGGTACCATAATTCCTGACAATACTGCTCCATCTAGTCCCTGACCCAGGGCTGAGTTTAATGGAGAGTTTCCAATGAATGACCTTGAGCAGCTCAGATGCATGGATATTTTATGCAGATTCCATGCCCTAACTTCAGACACCTACCCCTTCCAGTCCAACAGATACTGTAGAGTGTCTTTCTGTCCAGTCCGGGTGCATTAGTGCTGGAAATGGACATGGGTGAGATCTGGTGGTTGAGCCGGACTGTCAGTGGTGTGGAGGGTACTGGGGGTGGAGCTAGGTGTTGAATAATGTGGGTGCCCTGAATATAGGATGTTGGCTGCTTTACATAAAAGCAAAGTGCATTTTGGGAACATAAGAACTACTCCCAATTATGTTGATGCATTCATCTGTAGGATTGTGCATGGCAAAGTCTTAAACCTGAATTGAATAAGCCGAATACTTGAATGGGTCAAAGTGGAGCTTTGATCGATTTGTTTTAAATATTGTTATTTTAATGCACCGAATTATTTGTAATGAAAAAATACTGTGATAATCCAGATATACTAAAACTATAACTTTTTCCAGCTATATTTTTTGGATACTAACATGGGGTCAATTTGGTATGGTTCCATCTCCATTAATGTCACACAAACTGCCATAACATAGAAGTTTGTTAACAAAAAGAAAATGACTACGAATTGAAAGTATTTAAAATGTGCATTCCTTCTGAGAATGCAGTGCACACTTGGTATGATGGTCATTTGGGGAGCATGGACAATGTGTTTGTCTTGAAAGCAAGACAACTCAGTGCAACACCGGTTTGAATACCGATCCTGCGCTTAGAAACCACTTGCTGGTATTAAGAGTGTCATAAATAAACAATAAATAAATAAATTCGATCTGTCCGAATAGTCAACATGACAGTAAAATGTGTACAAAGCAAGAGACTTATTTACAGCTTTGTACTGTTTCAATGTTTGAATTTGGGCTGTCCTGGTGAGCAAAGGACAGTTTTCAGATGCAGTTTGTGAAGACGATATCGCTGCATGCATTAAGATTTCAAACACACAGCGTTCAGGAGACTCGTGGCAGTCAAGGGCAGAGAGCTTCCTTAATTTGGGGCGGGGGGTTGTGCCTTGGGTCTAAACTAATTGGCGCTCTGGCAAGACAAGTTTTACTAAAGGCAGGTCCATCTTTTTCCAGCCCCTATTCATTCCCTGCGTGTGTCTGTGAGTTTTTGCTAATGGAGCTGATTTTGGCAGGAGGGGCAGTATTTGGTGGCAGGGAAGGGAGGGGTTGGTGGATTGCAAGGGGTTTGGGGGGTTGTGCACTTTTGGTCATCCATCCATGATAAAAAGCTAGCTTCAAGCCTGATAAATTATTACCTGGCAATTGGGTGCAGGCAGTCTAGCCATTTCTTACTGCGGCATGCCATTTTTACTGGGCATGTATGATAAAGAAAGCATGACAAGTGCTATTACTTGTCTATACTGGCATTTTGGGTGCAGTCAGTTTA
This sequence comes from Ambystoma mexicanum, assembly GCF_040938575.1. Classification (NCBI taxonomy): domain Eukaryota; kingdom Metazoa; phylum Chordata; class Amphibia; order Caudata; family Ambystomatidae; genus Ambystoma; species Ambystoma mexicanum. The sequence goes on along the minus strand of NC_090921.1, from coordinate 763,824,755 downwards.
GCCGTTTCTTACTGTTGCATGACATCATTTTATGGACAAACACCCAAGGCGAAGCAAGCATGATATGTTTTTACACAATAAGTCTTATTACGTGAGTAGACTGGCATTTTTATGCAGCCAGTTTTGACATGCTTTCTTATTGTGGCATGTCATTTTGAATGGCAAAGACAACAGGAGTATGTCTTCCGCAGAGATACTGGCTGAGCCAGCCTTGACATATTTTCTTATAGTATCATTACTGCCATTATGCGCAAAGCTAACATGAGTATGTTCTTATATGCGAATACTGGCAGATAGATAGGTGGACATGTATGGGCACAACCAACGTAAACATGTTTTAATACTGGCATATATTGTGGGCAAAGGCATTATGGAAATGCCCCTGGGCGCTGTTGGTGAATTTCATCTGTTGGATTTTTGGATTGAAACCAATTGCAAATTGTCTGGCTTTTTAACCAGTTTTTCACACCATTTTAACCTAGTATTCAAAAATATTTCTCACCGAGGCAGGGACTCTTTCCCACCCTGAACCACTTTTGGTTGGTTCAGACTGCCTTGCTACGCCCGCATGATCTGGCATATTTGTGAGTAATGTTTACACCCCTCTAATTAACTTAATCACCAGCTGCCAATTGGCCAGTGGTTGGTGGGTGAATGGGTATGAACGGGTGCACGCAAGGCTGGGGCCCAGGAAAGGGGCATTGTATCATGGCTGTTTTCTTACATGTTATACTGGTAGTTTTGGGCAAAGCCAACTTGATGAATGTTATTACATGGAAGAGGGATGAGGGTGTTATAGCACAATGGAGCAGACAGGCTGGACGTTTTCTTTCTTTGGCATGGCATTTATTACTCACATGCGGGGCAAGGCCAACACTGTGTGTTCTTACATGGAGAGGTTGGGGGGGATTGCGCAGTCAGCACCTAAATGTTTTCTTACTGTGGTGTTTCATATCTTACCGGTGTTAAAGGCAAAGTGAACATGATGAGTGTTCTTACATATTGGGTGGAGGCACGTGTGGAGCCAAACATGGAAATGGTTCCTTACTGTAGCAGTGCATGTTTTACTGGCATTGAGGGAAAAGTCAACATTGTGAAAAGAGAAAAATAATATGAGGCCGGGAAACCCAAAGGAAACACACCAAACACTGGTTACAAAGGAACAAACAAAGTACTTTATTTTAAGGTCAAGCAATGACAAAGTCAATGACAAATCGGATAGCTATCGGCCCTCAGTATTACACAACGAACTTCAACAGGGTTCGATGTATTCAGTGAGAGACTGTACATTGGGACATTCAGGCTTTTATACATTTCTCCAGCCTGTTGTCCAAGCCCTTCGCAGGTTAACCATTACATGAATGTATTACTGGTCTAGGGTCTCTGCCAGGTCAATCTTCTAATATATACATCAGTATGCGCATAGATCAGTTCCGTTGATACAGGTAATCCATTTACACACAGGTCAACAGAAGGACTAGGTCTCAGTTCACATCCCTAACAAGTGGCCTGTAGGCAAGTTATACATTAGCTGTACGGAGGTCAAGACCACCTAGATTCTATTCGGAATGGCATCGTCCACCATGTTGATGTACAGGGTGACTTTTACACAGCAAGAGAACCTAAAATGGCGGTTTGATTCAAGATGGCAGCCTACATCAATTTCTAAGGTCAAGACCTTGCCGTAGAGTTATTCGCGTACAGTTTTAAGTAACTTGGCGTAGGCCAATATACATACAATCGTTAAAATAGGTGGCATAATTTAATATCCAGTTTGACAAACCCTCCTTTTGGCCTATGCCAAGTGCTAACACTACTTCTGATCTCCTTGCAAGTAACTCCATAAGTCATCGTCCATACACCCTGAATCGCTGTCAGAGATATCTATGGCCATCAGGTAGTACACTATGATCTCTTTTAACACATACTCCTTGGAAGTTTTATCCGGGGCATATACTTTATGTCCTATCGTACCTATCGCCTGAGCACAACATCCCCCTAGCTTCGAACATATACTAGGCAGACATTGGATACAACAACAAAGGAATAGCAGAACTCCCAAAATGATCAGCAAAACTGAAAGTACCTTTCAACCCCAAGATCGCAAGAAATCCCAAAACCAAGCACTAAGATTCCAGTTCCCCTCGGGAACATGCACTTCTGAGCTAAGGACGTGTAGATTCTGAATTGCTTTGAAAATGGTTGGGGAGGAGTCTGGTACGAAAACACAGCAAGCGGACCCCACTAATTTACATACTCCACCACGTTCAGCCAGAATGACATCTAATGCCATCCGGTTCTGTCTGGAGTGCTACTAATCTTATCGCTTTCTGCTCTAATGTCATGTTATAGAGTATATCTGTGGTCCGGTTGATGGTTCTCTCCAGTACTCTCGCTAGTCTCCTGATGTCTTCGGAATTTGCTATCTTCCCCCAAAATGGCACAACTGATTTTGCTATATCTCCCATCACTTGTGGGGGGTATCACCATTCTCGTCCGCCGTGGACGAGCCTTTGAAACTTCCAAAGTGCTTGCTATGAATACCCCAGGTAACAGGATCCCTAAATAACAGGTTCCCTGCCAATCCCTGGGCAACCATGGAAATGCTACTTTACCGCAAACGAAATAGACAGGTTCGCCTACATACAAAGGTCTGTTTTCCCCAGTCAAATTTTCAACGTTGGCCTTTAAAATCTCCCATTGACCGGGTACCATTCCTCTGTATGCAGAAAGAAACTGAATCGGGGCTATGGTTAACAGAGTAAGAAGGAGGCACGGCATCTTTATTGCCTATCGGAGCCATTTTAAAGGAAACCAAAGATTGGAAAGGACGAGATAGTCTATCAGAAGGCCTAATTGAAGCAACGTTGAGTTTACTCCTATTTGCGAAAAGCGAGCATCCCAGGGGAGTCAGAACACGTTTTTCAAAACTATTCAAATTAGTTCCATCAAAATTCCCCGAGATGCTATCATTGAATCGGCCAAAGAACAGTGCTCTAAGAGAGGCATAACAAGCAGTCGTCAAAGGTAAGGGATGAATATACCAACCTAGCCCCTTATCCCCATGTTGCGGTAAATACGAGCAGACCCAACAATTGGTTTTGTTAAAAATGCCATGTGTCGAATTCATAATCAACATCATAGTATTATTGTGATACTTCTGTCTATGCTGAGAGTCCCTAGCTGACAGAGTATGCAAATGTACAAAAGGAGTAAAAACAGTAGGTACAATTTCAGTTGGAAAAAGAGGCTCTAGAGGATAAATCTCCTCGACGTACCAGAATCGTAAAGCAGTTACTATAAAAACCCCAATTATTATCATCAAAACACAGCAATACGTTTTCGGGGCCCAGGCACATTGTTCATTGTCCAAGTTGGTCACCCCCTTATTTACAAGTCCAATACGGGCAGTAGCGGTGGCAGGCATTGTAGTCTTCGGATTGGAAACCCCAATGTTTGTTGCTGCCGACCCCCCGGTCGCGCGGCTTCTTAGTCCTTCCCCAACCCTAGCCAACAGAACCCTCTTTCTCAAATTTGGGCAAAAGCAAGCCCTTGATGATCCTTTCCTTCTTTTGAATTCACAGTCGAACCGTGCCGTAGGTCTATTTTCTCCGCCGAAGATTATATCTGGTGGTTTCCGGTACTGTTTGATTCAGAAATAAGGTAACGTCACTCCCTGAGAGAAGCAACGTATCAGAGGCAATGGAAGTTGCAGAATTCGGAGCAATGGTTTCCGGAAATTACTTTTCCCAAGAGTGTGGAGACAAAATGGACGGTTCCCCAAACCCCACTGGCTCAGAGAGATTCTCCGATTCACTCACAGTGCTATTTGCTGCTTCAGGATCATCGATTGCAGCGTTAGTGAGGGGTTCTGCTTCTTCTGTAACGTGCAGCGTTGGGTGAGGAAGTTTCTTGACATGGGTCGCATGTATCCAGTTCTTCTTTCCAGCCACCCGCACTGCCATTTGGGTGACCAACAAGACCTGGAATGGTCCCCGCCAGCGAGGCGCGAGGCAAGAGGACCACTCGTTTGCTCTCGCCAGGACCCAGCTTCCAGGCCGGATGTTGTGACTTGGGCCCTCGTAGCGTACAGGTAAAGCTGATCGTACCTGATGATAAATGAAATACAGATTTTTAGTCAACTGGTTACAGTAGTCTGAAAGCAATACATTCTCAACACTTCTCAGTGCTTTAGGTTTCGGAAGACCCCAAATATTGGCAGGCCTCCCCATCACCACCTCAAATGGAGAGAGCCCAGTTTTAGTTTGAGGGGTAGTGCGCATGGCTAGTAACACGATCGGTAAGGCGTCCGGCCATTTTAGTTTGTTATCGGCACACGTCTTAGCGAGTTTGTTCTTTAGGATACCGTTATGTCTCTCTACCAACCCGGCACTTTGAGGATGTATAGCCGAATGAAATCGCTTATCAATATGTAGTGCTGTACATATCTGTAAAATTACAGCAGCAACAAAATGTGGACCATTGTCCGACCAAATGACTCTTGGCAACCCAAACCGCGGGAAGTACTCTTTTATCATAGTTTTTGCAGTGGTCATGGCTGTAGCATCTTTGACAGGGAAAGCCTCAACCCATTTACTAAAGGCGCAAATGACCACAAGGACATATTTTAAGCTATTGCACCGCTCGATCTCAATAAAATCAAAATGAATCACTTCAAACGGGACAGAAGGAGACCCAAAGCTACCCCTTGGAGTTACCGTCCCCTTCCCCACATTGTGCTGTACGCAAATCATGCAATTTTGGACATAATGCTGAGCAATTTTCGAAATCTTATCATTTACCCAGACTTTCTCTAACATTTTCGTAATCTGTTGAGCACACACATGTGTGGGACCGTGTGCCATAGTAACCATCATGACTATGTAGGAATTAGGAAGTAACCATTTCCCTTCAACTGTGTCCACCCAACACCCATCATCATCTAATTTCCCCAAGCCTTCAGCCCATTTCTTAGATTCTTCCATTGTGGCATCTGCTTGGATATCCCGCACAGACCCAATATCCTCGTCCATTACATAGACATCCCTAGTTTCTCTTAGAGCATACATTTCTGTGAGAAGATCTGTGGCAGTTTGTCTGACTATCTGATCAGCGAAAGCATTCCCTTTTCCTACATCGTCTGTGATCTTGCGATGCGCTGCACATTTCATGATCGCTAACTGACTAGGGAGCATGAGCGCCAAGAGCAATTGTACTATCAGGGGGCCATGCTGAATCTTGGTCCCATGTGAAGTTAGAAACCCTCTCTCTGACCAAAGTCTCCCAAAGTTGTGAGCCACCCCAAAAGCATACTGACTGTCAGTATATATATTCACCGTTAGCCCTTTGGAAAGCTCACAAACTCGGGTTAATGCTATAATCTCTGCGGCCTAGGCAGAGTTATGTGTAATTCGCTTGGTCTCTACAACCGTGCTTAATGTAGTGACTGCATAAGCAGCCGTGGATGTACCATCCGGAAGTTTGAAGCAGGAGCCATCACAAAATAGCTCCCCTTGCACGTTATCCAAAGGAGTGTCCTTAAGATCAATTCTGCCCTTTGTTTCTTGTTCAGTAATATACAGGCAGTCATGTGACTCATCATCACCGCAAACAGTATTTTGCGGGAAAGGTAGTTCAGCCGGATTAAGAACACAACACCTCCTAATTTGTATGTGGGGAGCAAACAAAATCAATTCATATCTCGTCAATCGTGCGGAAGTGAGGTGTTGCGTTTGAGTTTTGTTCAATAAAACATCTACAGAGTGAGGCACCATCAAGGTTAGATCATGGCCTAGGACCATTCCCTCACTCTGCTTTACAGACGCGGCAGCAGCAGCGACAGCTCGCAAACATCTTGGCAAAGCGCATGCGACAGGATCAAGGGTGGAAGAGTAGTAACCGCACAACCTATTCTTCCCTCCATGTTCCTGCGTTAATACAGCCAAAGCACATCCATCACATTCATGCACAAACAACACAAAGGCCTTGTTGTAATTTGGTATACCCAAAACCGGTGCAGAGCATAATGCAGTCCTGAGAAGCTCAAATGATTGTTGATGTGCTGATTTCCATGGCAATGGCGAAGAAATGCCCTTCTTCGTCAAAGCCAACATCGGTTTTATCACTAGTCAAAAGTTCGGGATCCATAACCTACAGTAAGAAGCCATACCTATTAAGGCTCTGACTTCCTTCTGTGTACTTGGGACAGACATGCCAGAAATGTGTTTTATTCTTTCAGGTGTCAATCTTCTTCCCTCCTTTGACAGGAGGTAGCCTAAATAGGCGACCTCCTGGCAACAATATTGAAACTTTTTAAGCGAAGCTTTGTGACCATGCTTCGCTAGATGGATGAGCAACAATACAGTGCCCTCTTTACAAGAGCTCTCAGAATCTGCTGCTAAAAGCAAGTCGTCAACATACTGAAGCAGCGTACAAGTAGGGGGTAATTCAAGAGTATCAAGCTGTTCTTTCAAGGCCCTACTATAAATGCTAGGACTCTCGGTGTAACCTTGAGGTGCACGAGTAAATGTGAACAAGCATCCCCCTAAGGTGAATGCAAACAAATATCTACTGTCCTTGTGTATAGGACTACTGAAGAAAGCATTCTTCAGGTCCACAACACTGAAGTAAGTAGCCGTAGCTGGAATCATAGTTAATATCGTCGTCACATCAGGCACAATTGGAAACTGTGGAGCGACAACTCTATTGATGGCACGCAAATCAATTGTAAAACAACACGGAATAGGATTATCGCCTTTTTTGTACACGGGTAAGATCGGACTATTGCACAAACTTCCTGTAATCTCCTCAATTACCCCACGATGCACAAAATCGGAAACAATGCTCTTCAAAGCTCGCTCACCTTCAACCGAGATATTATACTGCGGGATACGTGGCAGCTTAATACCATGTTTCAAGACTATTCTAACAGGCTCAATCTGTAGAACACCAACATCATTGTCGTCAGCCGCCCATAAACACTCCGGGACATTACTGAATTCTGGTGGCAAAGGTCTAGTCAAAAATTGTGAAACAGAAAACTGCTGTGGTGAAATCGTCAAACGCACTCCATCAGATGAACAATGAATTACCGCATTCAATTCCTTCAACAGATTCAACCCCAACAAATTCTCTCCACAATTCGAAGTCAAAAGAAATGGACAGTGGTCCGTAAAGGGACCCAAAGAAATAGGTACCGGCGAAGAAACCGGACAAATGACTGGTGTGCCAGAAAACCCTACGGAGACATTGGTTTGCCCTGACAGTGGAATGTTTGGAACCAGAGAATGATCAATGGAGCACTTCTGTGCTCCAGTGTCTATCAAGAACTGATGTTTCCTATTTTCCACTACCATTTCAACGTAGGGACCTTTCTGACTAACGGGAATAGGTGTAGGTTCCAAACCCTGCTTCGGGCAATCCTAACGAAACAGAATATCATCAGAAGGAAGATTCTCAGAGAGGTAAGCAGCAGAAGGGTGATCGAATATGTTCCTAGTATCCACACTCGAAGTCTGATTGTCCTGTGAAAAAGGTTGCTGAGGATCCTGTGAAAACGGACCTCTTACAGGGCCCCCCATTCCGGGGCGACCTCGCGGTCGTCTACCCATACTCCCAAATGTGTTATTCGACCTCTGTCGAAGGACGGGGCATTGTGCACGCCAATGACCCTCCTGGCGACAATAGGCACACTGGTTAATGTTCACAGGACGCAGGGGCACGTTCCCTTGTGGAACATACTGGCCTCTAATCTGCGAACTACCCCCTCTGGGGCCTCTAACAATTTCTTGTAACAATACTTTAGTCTTTAAGTCTCCTTTTCTCTTTTCTACTCTATCTTTTTCATTATTGACACGGTTCTCGTAGTACTGAGCCATGTGCAGTACTTCTGATTGGGATTTCGCCTGCCAAGCGCTCTCGGAAGACATAATCTGTGACTGGATGTCAGGCAGCAATCCACGCACGAATCTGTCCACAAATAACCTTTTCCCAGACTCTGTGCCTAAATCCTGTCCACTGAAGTCCGAGAATACTTGTTCAAACCGATTAAAGAACTCGGTGGCACCCTCAGATTTTCCTTGGACACAGGCCGTAAGCTTGTCCCAAATAATTATTTTTTCGAGAATTATAGTTTTTAATTTTGCAATGATTCTGTCAGGCAAAGTGAGTATCACCTGAGGCGGTCTCTCACCAGCTGGCCTTTCCCCGTCAAGCCTAGTTATATTAAGCCACGTGTCTCCCAACCCAGGTGCATCATCTATTGTTCTAAGCTGCTTCCACAAATCTACGGGCAGGAGTACAGGAAATAGCAAGTCAATATCGCCTAGGGTGAACACTGAGGACTGCACGACGGACTCTATCTCTTTATAGAATCCTGTTGGATTTTTCCTAATGTCGGGAATAGATTGCCTAATAGTGTTCACTTCCTGTAGCGATAATGGGATGAGAACAAACTGCGATACATAATGTGCGGGAATGTACACAGCAGCTATACCTGTATACCAATCTCAACTTTTAGGACAAATGTCAGAGGTACCCCTCTCATAGGCAACTGAGATATAGGCAACTCCGAACGCTTACTAAGCAACAGAGCTAAGTCGAGCGCTAAAGCAGTCGAAGAAGTGTCAAGTGAAGAAGCTCTCTTATAAATACCCAATAACTCTGTGGGACAACTAACCTTCTTCCTCTCACATTCATCCTGCAGGTACTCTACCATTACCTGAATCACCTTCCTCTGCATTTCTAGCGTATATTGACTGCATGTGTCACATACCTCAACCGGAGTTAGCGATAAATCCGAAATCCATCTAATCGCATCGCTTTTACAAATTTGTGCTTCCTCAGGTGCCCATTTACGACACGGAAGAAATCGTTTCTGTACATACTTACTCTCTTCTTCGTCATCCTCATTCCGTAATTTCTCCAAATCTCTCCTATACTCAAACAACCTCTCGACATGCTCATGTACTTTCTCCACAATATCTCTTGATAGTGCTAAAGTATTCAAATCCCTCAGCCCTTGTGGGAGATCCACATTATTTAATTTACCCCACATTACGCATAAATGAATCCCTAAACCTTCAATAAAAACATTTTTCTCAGGAAAATTATCCATATTAGACAGTGTGGCAAAAACATTAGCTCGATCATCTCTCTCCATACAATGCTTAGCCCATGCAAACAAATCCTGCTTTTTATCTGTAGGGACAGTATTACGAGTAACAACCTTCGACCCCGCACCCCGATCAACTATAGTCGGTCCAGAACCACTCGGGAGTGGAGGTGCAGGCAGATTCAATGGAGGTGTTATTAATGGTGCAATGGGAAGAGGTAATAGAGCAGGCGGAGGAACAACAGCCGGAAGAATAGGAACAACAGGTTGAGCAGGGAGAGCAGGAATAACAGCAGGAAGAGGCAAAGCAACAGGAAGCGGATCATACGGAGGTGGTGCAGAGGCACCAGGCCTTCGCTCGTTTAACAATTTATCGAGAAACTCGTCAGAAACATGAAGGTCTTTAGAAGGATAGATTTTCTGAATACCGAGTGAGAAAGCCCTATCCATATTCAGTCTGAGTCAGTTCGGATAGGCCCTAGCCCTATCCTAACTGACTCAGACTGTTTGTCCTTATCATATAACAACGCCTTTTCAGCGTTCGTTTTATGACGGCGCGCATGTTTTTCCCTACTCTTAAACTGCTGCAATGCTTCTTTTTTCCAATTCTGTAGAACATCAAATGCTGCGGGTCTGGCCTTTTTCTTTAACAAGACCGACTCTAAGTATTCAATACGAGGGATCTCAAAACTACCATTGATTGGCCACTGAAGTTTGGAGGCATGTCTGGTTTGTCTGTGCCAAATATCATTAAATACTACACTTCGAATGCCATGTTTACAATACATAGTAAACGCCGGCGACCCCTCCTGTGGTGCCGGGCGGTTAAATTCCAAAGATTGTCGATCGCTGCGGAATAATGCCCTAAAGCAGCTAGACTATTTCCCAGGCATTTCTCAAAAACTTGGTGTTACCTGGTCAATAATTGTGTCTGCAGATACAATGCGCCAAATTCAAATTGTCAGGGTTAAATTAAGAGTCGGGTCACAACTCACCTGACCAAACCTAAGGAGGACCGTACGGTTTATCAAAGAACTTACCTAATGAATTTTACCTTGTGTTTGGTGATTTCGGCAAATCTGCCCGGCACAAAAGTGGACCCTCGTCAAGATGCCGTCTCAGACCACACGGCTATCGTCCAAGGATCAGATCATGCAGCGCTGTAGAGGTGTCGCGTCTCGTTCAGTCGGGCCCGTAGTATCACACCGTCCGATCCCGGTCCGATAGCATGCGTCAACCTTCAATGGTCCGGCATCAATCTTGAGGGTCCCTATTCGGGCGCCAACTGTGAAAAGAGAAAAATAATATGAGGCCGGGAAACCCAAAGGAAACACACCAAACACTGGTTACAAAGGAACATACAAAGTATTTTATTTTAAGGTCAAGCAATGACAAAGTCAATGACAAATCGGATAGCTATCGGCCCTCAGTATTACACAACGAACTCCAACGGGGTTCGATGTATTCAGTGAGAGACTGTACATTGGGACATTCAGGCTTTTATACATTTCTCCAGCCTGTTGTCCAACCCCTTCGCAGGTTAACCATTACATGAATGTATTACTGGTCTAGGGTCTCTGCAAGGTCAATCTTCTAATATATACATCAGTATGCGGATAGATCAGTTCCGTTGATACAGGTAATCAATTTACACACAGGTCAACAGAAGGACAAGGTCTCAGTTCACGACCCTAACAAGTGGCCTGTAGGCAAGTTATACATTAGCTGTACGGAGGTCAAGACGACCTAGATTCTATTCGGAATGGCATTGTCCACCATTTTGATGTACAGGGTGACTTTTACACAGCAAGATAACCTAAAATGGCGGTTTGATTCAAGATGGCAGCCTACATCAATTTCTAAGGTCAAGACCTTGCTGTAGAGAGTTATTCGCGTACAGTTTTAAGCAACTTGGCATAGGCCAATATACATGCAATCGTTACAATAGGAGGCATAACTTAATATCCAGTTTGACAAAATGAGCATTCTTACATGGTGGTGCAGGGTTTGGGCAAGCAATTTCTGCAGCAGTAACCTGTTTTCGTCTTGTGGCAGGAGAGTTTTACTGGCATTAAGGGCAACGACAACAAGAGAATGCTCATAAATGGGGATACTGCCATATGCTGACAGAGCCAGCATGAACATGTTTTCTTATGGTATCATAATTGTCCATAATATTACTGGCTTCACACAGAGTTCACTTGTGCATTTGGGTGTCAGAACTCAGTGGCCAGGTGCACACCTTGTTTCTATGCTAGATGAAAGATTTATGGTTTAATTAAAACACATACTTCCATCTTTCGCTTAGTGCATAGAGCAGCATTTCCAGGCAGCAGCATGATCACCATGCACATTGTACATCCGTGGTGGCCTAGGCATGCCCAGAGTGTGGCGCAGCCCATGCTTTGTTGACAAGCTTACGGGGCCCCCACATTTAGTGTCATACCAATAGCTCCAGCTGCCTTCCCATCCCCACTGCCCCCACCCCATGGCTCACTTGTCGCCCTAATGAAATAATCTAGGAGAGCCCATCGGGAAAACGACTCCTTTTAATGTGGGCCTGCTGGGTGCTGCAAGACACCAACCCTGTAGTTCTACAACTGCCATGGAATGCAAATACAGTAAGTCAAAGGAATCAAAACACTTGGAACATATTTACCTCATCACTCAAGAACGTATGTACATCATCATAACACAGCCCTAATATGTGCTGCTCAGAGGTCGATGTGAGCGAGCACTAAACTATGTTTTTTCCTGGGAATAATTCCACTATGTTCTGCAACCATTCTCAGAGTGTGGCCAGTGTTGCGGAGGGGGGCACCCCCGCAGCTAGGAAGCACAGGAAGGTAATCTGAGAGCAATGGAGGCAGTGGGACAGTGGGACAGAACACATGCTGTCACACACAGCATGTGCAACAAGAGGTAATAAAGCAAATAGCTTCCCGCTGCCACTGCCGTTTTGCATATGGCAACATGGCCAGGAGGAAGGCAAGCAGCACAACAAAGGTGGACACCAAGGTGCAAACGGCCGTCGGCGCCAGCCGGCCGGAGAAGAAACAAAGCCCCCACAAACACTTGTTAGGGCCTCAGACGAAACTGTGGGAATAAAGGTAGGCACCAGAGAGGGAAAATTCAGTGTCACATGGTGCTCCGGACAGTGCCATTAGCCACCATAAGACCTGTGACCCTAATCTTAAGGTGGCACAGTTGGAAACGCAAAGTTTAAATCTACATCACCTCTGCTGCGTTATCCTGTAACCATATACTTAAGTATGCCTTACTTATGATATGCAGTACCTGTAACAATAATCTTAAATTCATCAAATCTATAACCAATTTCTTAAGCTTGTTGAATCTCTAACCATAATCCTAAAATTGATGCGCCCAGTTGCCTGAGGGTTCTGCGGTAACTTGCAACCATATACTTAAGTATGCCTCACATATGATCTGCAGTACCTGTAACAACATTCTTAAGTGTGTCAAATCTGTAACCAATTTCTTAAGCGTGTTGAATCTGTAACCATATTCCTACGATTGATTCGCCCAGTTGCCTTAGGGTTAGGTGCGCCATACAAATGTAATAATAAATAAATAAATAAAAATATAAGGCAGGGGGCTGCAGCAGGTCAGTCTCTTTTCCAACTGCTCCCCCCCCCCAAGACCCTCTTCCTTCTGATCCCCACCCAGTCTCACCCTATGTTGGAAGCATAATGTTAATTAAGAAAATAGTAGGATAAAATGGCAAGTTAAAATGCTTTGATCTAGATGAGGAGGTAGTTCAGTTTGGTGTGGTGTTCGCATTACCAATAGGAGTGCAGTTTGACGGGTTTAATAATGGTGTGGATTGTCTTATGTATATTGCATTGTGTTGTTGTATTATGTGTCTAACTGTCTTTATCTGTCACAGGAGGAGTGTCTGGGTGGTCCTAGCCAGTGAGGGTTTTGATGCTGCAGCTTCAGCTGTGAGTGGTTCAGGAATGGCCAGGCTCGAGCCAAATCCAAGCGCTAGGCACTGACTCCCCTCCAGGGCATTAGGCTACAGCATCACTTGTTGGTGTTCCCAGAATTGTTGACTGGCTGGCAGTACAACCAGAAGCATATGTCCACTTGTGATGCCTCTGGCAGACAGGGAATGACATGGGTCACCCTATACTTGTAATTATTTAGTATGTGGCTGGGACCGTCCCATTTTTATGTTTGCTCCAAAATAAAACTGTGACCTTGTTTTCCAAAGACTTTACAAAATTGCATGTGGTTATTGCGTGATGTAATTATGACATACTGTGGCCACAAGAGGTGGGGGTGGCCAATGGGGGATCGCCCCGCTATGTGAAGCTCATCAGCTCCTGTTGACCTGATAAGCAGTAGAGCAACGTGTAAAAACGTACTAAGTGCTGCTGTCTCGTACCTGCGCACAAGTTAAGAGGCTGAAAACAGCTTGTACATTTTGGGAGGACACTTTTTTCACAATTCCACCCACGTGACTGTCTTATCCGTCCTGTCCCCTGACACCTTAAGCACATTTGTTGCTCCCTCCCTCCTCCCACCTCCACTCCTGCTGGTGTCACAGTTCCCATACTTTTTTGTTACACTTCTACCCTTCTACCTCGGACGCTGCTATGCACTTATGACTCATGACAGTCACAGAAAATGGCGAGTTCGGGCAGGACACGCTGCTCTTACATGCAGTGAATTCGCGTGGCGCCCACGCCTGCACCCTGCCAGAAAACTAACGTGTATCTGTTGCCTTCAGCAGGGGCCTGCGACGACACCCTTGGAATTGGTAAAATAAAACAGAAAACTTTCCACTGAGCGGCTTCCCTAAAGAGCGGGACGCTCTGGCTCAAAAGATCTGGGCACCCACCCAAAGCTTAGCTAACTACGCAAATATTTAACCATTTAACGGAAAGTTAAAACGACTGAAAGTTGTGGGAGCAGAGCAGAATGACTCGTCCCTGCATTCCGACTACGTGAATCAACTACGCTGCAAAAAAAACATGTGGTTAGGGCTTTGTAAGGGACGTTTACCAGAGTTAGGCAAGGCACGGATTGCCATCAGCGCTCCCGCGCACGCACACACAAAGGGTGAGCTTTCCAGAAGCGTCCCAACCCCCTTCAGTCGGCAAACGCCTACTACCTGCGTGGGTGATAGCAAAGGGCCCCTTCTCTGCCCACAACTAGGGACATCCGTCAAGAACAAGCGCCCTTTATCGACAACAATGGTCTCCATGGGAGTCATTTTAGGAGGGGGGGAAATGGTGTCCCCCACCCCAGCTTTTGTGGCCTCTTTCATTTGCATGTCACCCCGCCTCCCCAAATCTCCCCCACCCCCCTGCCACCCAACATTTTCAGCAAAGTTACTCCACTGCCGGTCACCTCAATTTCTAGTCAATATTGTCAGCAGATCCCAAACGATTCCTGGCTGGAAATGTTACATAGCCTGTGGCCTAAAAAGGCCATGAATAAAATGAATGCTTGAAGGTAGGGATGCGTTGCTTTCAGGAATCCTGATTCTTGGCGGCTCAGGGGCCGAGGCTGAGGCTAAGTGGAGAAAATGATGCGCATTAATGTTTCTTGGGATGCATTCGGCCGCATTTAATGAACAATAAACGGTTCCATGTAATAATGTCGCCACAAAAATCTCGCCATGCAAAAATATTGCCGAAAAATTGCCTTTTTTTGTGGCGACATTATTGCATGGAACATGCGGGGGACACCCCCGCAACCCCCAAACTTTTTTTTTTTTAAATTTTGTTTTTTTTGTTGTTTTTTTTTACCCTGTCCCCATATATATGGTCACCCATATAATATCGCCACAACCTTTTCCCGGCGATATTATTTACGGCGACCATATATATGGGGATACTATTACCTGATACCCAATAAACGATGACATTGCAAACAAGGCTCCCGGTTTTATGGTATTCATTTTTCTGATATTTCCGTCTGTATTTATTCCTATCTGTTTTATGGTGGTTCTATCTGTATGTATTCACATTTCTTTTCGTTGGGTTAAAAAAAATAGGTTGTAACTAATATGTTCTACATTTATTGAAATGTAAAATACAACTAACCTACCTTCTTGCCCATTTTCACCTTAAAACATTAGCTGTCTTCATTGTTGCTGGCTTGACCACGTCTCTGCAAACTTCAAAGGAGAATGCATTCTTGGTTTACTCCCCTCCTCTGTTAGTTTGTGCTGCCTTTTAAAATGGATCTGTCTTTTAAAAATAAATACAGTCCGGAAAAAGAGTAATATATGTCTATATTTACATGAAAAAAATCAATATAAATAAAAAACTGGGAGCCTTAAATATAAATAAAAATACTGATAAGGTTTGTTAATCAAAAATTGCATGTGGATACATTTACAGATTGTAAGCCCTGGAACCCTGGGGCAAACCTAAATGGACACGGAGAGCTGGGTTGAAGAAAAACATTTCAGGACTCCCATTCTGCATCAACAAGTAACAGAATCTGTTTTATTTCATTGCAATGCAAGGAAGAAATCCAATATAGTAACCCCGTCTGACAAAAGAACCTCTCCCAACCAAGATTCAACATACTTTTAAAGGTTTTTCCACCTGCACGATAACTGTAAGGTACATTTTGGATGTTAAACATTACATCACATCTTGGAATGGTTCTCACAGTATTTCATCCTTGAAGAAGTTGCTATGTTACAAGCGTCCTGCCACTTACTATTACCTTTCTATCCATCACTTTCTAATCCTGTATCCCTGCTTCCGCGGGTCACATGGTTCCTACTGGAAACATCTGACTACTCACACACCGAATGTATCAAAAGGTATGACTTTCTCACACTCGTTCTAGAGGCCTCTCACTTTCTAATCACATTGTTTTATGAGCTTTACTGCTTCTGAGAGCCAACCAATCATAAGGCTTTGTGGCCCTGCTGCTTGGGTCGTTGCATTCTAGCATGGCTACCCGTGTTCATTCATAACACCAAAAATAACATTTCACACCCGTCAGATGGCCCCAATCACCATACACTGGAGTCCCCCAAGGATCTTGCACCGCTCCCACCCTCTATACCCTCCCTCTCTTCAATGACCTTGATCGTCGCAACATAGGATACACCAACTATGCCGACGACACACAAGTCCATTTCCCACTAACCGGCATCTATTAGCAAGACTCGGCCACACTAGCCAATATTTACACAGCCATCCAAACATGGATGGCAGCAAACGGCCTCTGTCTCAATGGAGACAAAACAGAGATCCTCCTTGTTGGTACCAAGGAAACGCTCAACAAACTCTCCCACAATACAAGACATTCAACATCGATAATAACACTATTACTGTATCTTCTTCGGTAAAAACTTTAGGAGTGTACCTGGATTCCTCCTTGTCCATGACACGCCAAGTCAGTGCCATAGCCTCCTCTGCTGTACTCACCACCAAAGTCATCAACGCGGTCAAACCTTTCTTATCCACCAAAAACTGACTATCCATTGCCAGAGCTACAGTCGGCACTAAACTGGATTTCTACAATGCCCTCTTTTTGGGCACCTCTGCCAAAAACCTCAACAAACTGCAAGTTATGCAAACTGCCCTTATAGCAGCACTAAGTATCCCAAAAAGGAAGCATATCTCTCAGGCTAGGAAAGACGCACACTGGTTGCCAGTCAAAGAACGCATCCTCTTTAAAACCATGGCCATTACACACAAATGCATCCCTCTCAATGCCCCCCGCCTATCTATCTGAAAGGATCGCCATTATCTCATCATCCAGACCCACAAGATCACATCTCACCAACTAGATCTATGTCCCCTCTTTCAAAAGATCCAAAGCAGGAGGCTCCAGCTTTCAACACCTAGCACCAAAAAACTGGAATGCCCCCCCCACGGCTCTCAGAAAATGAAGTCTTTCACCAGCTTCCGCAAATGCCTGAAAACGAAACTATTCAACTAACGATGACTGTATGCCTTCTGTAACATGCACGACCTGCTCCCCTTGCACCTCACTGACCCACTGTAACCTAAAGGGGCACATGTTCTTTCCTTCCCTGTATGCACTGTACTTGCTCTCATGAAAATGTGTGCCAAGCAAGTATACTGTAACAGCGCCACAATGCCCCAGGGCCGATGTGCGCTTAATACATTCAAATAATTAAAATAAAATAAATAAAAGATGGGAACAAATGAAAATCAGTTTCTACAGGGGCATGTCACCACGCACCCTCCAAGTCCTGGGAACAGCTCAAGGGAAATAATATGACACGTCAAGGACCGACATAACCGTTAAACCCATTTCCCCACCTGTGCACACCTATCAGCATCGGACCATATGTAACCCCATGGCATCTTCACCAGCCTGTGCTGAGCCTCAGCCTGTAAAGAGCAAAAGATTTAACTGCAAAATCCCCCAATAACCCGGGAATTTGTCCATATTTTTACCAACACACTTGCTCATTCTATTCGCCACTTTTGATACCCCACCAAGGAAAAAGGTGCAGAATGAGGCATTCTTTCTTTGTTGGCATAAAAGGCCACAGATTTATTTTCACAATATACCAAACTCAAAACACTGCAAACAAACTTTGTGAAAATAGCTCTGAAGGTGCGGCGACCAGCCGACTGCTTTGTGTCCAAACCTTGCTTCCCCCTTTCCCAACCAAGTCCACTGTAGGCCAAAGTTCCCCCAGTCCTTCTTGTCTGAGCCCCGCCTGTCCTTGCCGGTGTTCCTGGGCTGGGGGAGTGCCGTTATGTCGGGGGAAGCTGAGCCCTCATCAATACCTCCAGCGCCCCTGCCGCTTAGGCCCCCAAGGGGAGCTGGTCACGAGAAGAGCGAAGACCCTTCCTGCTTTTCCACGGCTCGTTAATAGTCTGTATCTTGCCACTGGTCGCCAAAACACTCTCTCGCTGTTCTGCGGTAACAACTGCCAGGCCTTGCCCTTCTGCCTTCCTATAAGCAGGGTGGGAGGAAAACAAAATGAAACAGCTCCTTCTTGGTGCGCGGCATCCTTCTGCTATGCTGCATGCACATGAAGGCGAAAACCAGGCGGCTTATAAGCCGCCTGGCCCGCCCCTTTCCATTGTCCACTTTTCGTGATCATTTTGCCCCCTTTCGCAGGCTTTTCCCGTGCTTCCTGCACACCTCCCCCTTGCCCATGGGGGAAGGAGGCGAGGACGCTGCCCCCGTTATTCGGGCACCTTCTCGATTTCTTTTTCGTCGACACCTCCATAACCTGGGCATTTGTCCATATTTGTACCAACACGCTTACTCATTCTATTCGCCACTTTTGATACCCCACCAAGGAAAAGGTGCAGAATGAGACATTCTTTCTTTGTTGGCATAAAAGGCCACAGATTTATTTTCACAGTATACCAAACTCAAAACACTGCAAACAAACTTTGTGAAAATAGCTCTGAAGGTGCGGCGACCAGCCGACTGCTTTGTGTCCAAACCTTGCTTCCCCCTTTCCCAACCAAGTCCACTATAGGTCAAAGTTCCCCCAATCCTTCTTGTCTGAGCCCCGCCTGTCCTTGCCGGTGTTCCTGGGCTGGGGGAGTTCCCCCAATCCTTCTTGTCTGAGCCCCGCCTGTCCTTGCCGGTGTTCCTGGGCTGGGGGAGTGCCGTTATATCGGGGGAAGCGGAGCCTTCATCGATACCTTCAGCGCCCCTGCCGCTTAGGCCCCCAAGGGGAGCTGGTCATGAGAAGAGCGAAGACCCTTCCTGCTTTTCCACGGCTCGTTAGTAGTCTGTATCTTACCACTGGTCGCCAAAACACTGCCTCGCCGTTCTGCGATAACAACGGCCAGGCCTTGCCCTTCTGCCTTCCTATAAGCAGGATGGGAGGAAAACAAAATGAAACAGGTACTTCTTGGTGCGCGGCATCCTTCTGCTGTGCTGCATGCACCTGAAGGCGAAAACCAGGCGGCTTATAAGCCCGCCCCTTTCCATTGTCCACTTTTCGTGAGCATTTTGCCCCCTTTCGCAGGCTTTTCCCGTGCTTCCTGCACACCTCCCCCTTGCCTACGGGGGAGGGATGAGAGGACGCTGCCCCCGTTATTCGGGCACCTCCTCGATTTCTTATTCGTCGACACCTCCATAAACTGGCCATTTGTCCATATTTGTACCAACACGCTTGCTCATTCTATTCGCACCTTTGGATACCCCACCAAGGAAAAAGGTGCAGAATTAGACATTCTTTCTATTTTGGCATAAAAGGCTGCAGATTTATTTTCACAATATACCAAACTCAAAACACTGCTAACAAACTTTGTGAAAATAGTTCTGAAGGTGTGGTGACCAGCCGACTGTTATGTCCCAACCTTGCTTCCCCCTTTCCCCACCAAGTCTACTATAGGCCCAAGTTTCCCCAACCCTGCTTGTCTGGGCCCCGCCTGCCCTTGCCGGTGTTCCTGGGCTGGGGGAGTGGCGTTATGTCGGGGGAAGCTGACCCCTTATCAATAATCCAGCACCCCTGCCGCTTAGGGCCCGAAGGGGCGATGGTCGCGAGAAGAGCGAAGACCATTCCCGCTTTTCCACGGCTCGTTAGTAGTCTGTATCTTGTCACTGGTCGCCAAAACCCTGCCACACCAAAGGTGGGTCCATACCCACTGTGGCTCCCCCTTCATGCCATTTAATGTTCTCCTTCATTTGTAAACCATGACTGTTCCACTGCCAATTCCTCCATAGTTATATTAAATCCTTGGTTCCAACCAACCTCTTTGTAATAAAAACCTTTAATCCAAATCAACTATCCTACTCCAGCGCCCGTGCGCTTTGGCCCCCATGCTTATCATACTTCCCCCTCAACATGTTCCTCTCCACTTTTTAATAGGCCAATGCTCCCCCACCACCATTCGCGTTGCTGTGTCTTTCCTTGCAGGAGTTAACAGGCCGGGGGTGCGTCGTTCCTGACGGGGGAAGCTGAGCTTTATTCCTTTAGTTAGGATTTTAAAATCCAAATTTGCCTTCCTTCCCTCTTGCCTCAATCTATATAACCTAACCCCCGCATAACTCTTAACTTGCTATCATATCTTTCCCCCATAGCGCCTTCCCAAGCGCAAAATAACCGAAATATAGCAGATCAGTGACCGACACTCATGAACATTTAAAGAGGCATTGGCAACCTTCTTGTTTTGGGGTATACCGGTCTGTATTTGTTAATCATTGACCTCTGTGTTAACTTCTGCCATTCTCATCCCTGATTTTAAATTGTCAGATTCCTCACTCCCCACAGCCACGTTTGTAAGTTACTCGGGGGTACGAGCATCGGCAAGCGAGTTTCAGTTACCCTTATCCTTCTCTTTCGGTTTTGCAATACCCCTCTGCTTTTCTCCCCCCTGAAGACGAGCTGTGGTTTACTGGACCATTGCCACGTCTGTTTAAATCTGCAGATTTTTTCAGCAACTTGCTTGCTCCCCCTGCTGATAACTGGGTCGACTATTCCAGGAGGAGCGCCCGCGAAAGGACCCCCTCCTCCTGTCCCCATCAGACCATCTCTCCCTCTCATAATGTGGCTTCTCCTCCTGTGCCTTGTCCCCGTCTCCCTTTCTGGCACAATTTTTTCAATGTAACCCCCGTCATCCACCTCGTCCCAAGAAATAGCTGGCCAAATCTGCATTTTTAGCCTAAAACCCCTGTTATATTTCAACCAAGCATCGCCGCCATAAGTCCAGTATAAGGTATGGACGTACTGCTCATATGCAAACAATGCTCCCGCATCCTGTGGGAACATTTCAATCATGATGGATGCCAGCATCCTGAAAGCCGCCAACCAATTGGGGATGCTCTTTTCTACCTTGGCCCTCTCCCTGTCCTTCGTCTCCCTCTCCTCCTCTGACAATTCGCATAAGCCCATCCCCACAGGCTCCATATCTAACATGCAAAAGATCTATTAAAAAAACTCTTTGTGCCAAATCCTCTCCTTATAGGCCAAAGGAATGTGCCATACTAAAGAGTTCCCAGCTGCACTTACCGGAGCAAAGCCAGGCATCACCTTCCTGTACTGCGTGGCATTACCCCACCCAATACCGTGCCCTTGGCTGGCTGCTAGGGTTGCTATTGGCTGCTGCAGCTGACTGCCCACCCCGAGAGGGGTATCCCTGGGCAATGAAGAAGCTTGATTCCTGACTGTGGAGCCCACAACCCCCCACCCCCAAGCCCCAAGCCTCCTAGTCTCAGAACCCCCCCCCTGCTGATGCACAGCCTCTGCATTCCTTCCCACTTGGTTAAATGCATTTACATTACTGCAAAACATTTGACCATACCCCCTGTTTCCCCATGCCTGCAAGCACTGCAAAAACATAACTTTAACCTGCTCCAAGGATGCAGGTCCCTCTGCTGCCACCGCTGCCGAGTTGGCCACAGGCACGCTGGGTGCACTGCCGCTACCGCTTGGAGCCTCCACAGGTAAGGGCGCTGGATTGGACACAGGACCCTGCTCTCTCTCCCTCTGCCTCTAGCCCCTGGTGCTTTTTGCTTCTTGGCCGCCTCTGCCTGCTGGCTTTTGCCTTAGCGGTCAGAGTCCTCTTCCTCTTGGCTGCAGGTTCCTCCTCCTCGCTGTGCCTGCTTTCTTCTTCTTCTTCTTCTATGGCCTGGATTGCCTGCATCGCCTCATCAGCTGAAAAATTAGGAACAACCGTGGCGATTCTGCCCTTTGGCTTGGTCCAGCTCCTTCATTGTCTAGCTGTGTTGCTACCATGTATAACCAATTTGGCCCATGCTTGGCGGCTGCCATCCGTCCCATCAACACGAATTGCTCAAAATCTTTATCAGGGCTGCAAAACCCTGGTGTGCCCTGATTCTGTGTAGACATCTTCCTTGTTGCAGTGGCCCCCAGGCACACGCAATGCACTGCAGCGACTAGTTGCAGTGGCTTCCTGGCACACGCCCTGCGAAGGTGATGCTCTGTGTATTCTGACTTGCTGTTTGCTTGTTTTCACACGCACTGCAATGGCTTGTGTTTGGCAGCAGCCTCCAGGAACATGCACTGCGATGGGTCAGACTAGTTGCAGTGGCCTAAGCACTGTTCCGGTGAAG
Organism: Ambystoma mexicanum; assembly: GCF_040938575.1. Lineage (NCBI taxonomy): Eukaryota > Metazoa > Chordata > Amphibia > Caudata > Ambystomatidae > Ambystoma > Ambystoma mexicanum. Next base: position 763,802,626 of record NC_090921.1, on the reverse strand, counting down.
CTGGATAAAAAGCAACTTGCTGTGTCCTTGAATGCTGACAAATGCTTGTTTTATGGTGTCCTGATGCTGCAGCGGCCCTCAAGGCCTACGCACTGCTTTCTTGTTAATGGTAAATCAATGTATCCACACAGCAGGTATTCACAATGCTTATCTGCTCCTCTTTACTTCCTGAATGCTCCACCGAATGAATGTGAGAGAATCCCTGGTTTTTGGCTCTTGCAGCAAGACTCCCCAGCTATCCTTTTATTGGTTCCTGTCCTGATGCAGCGGCCCTCAAGGCACTGCTTACTTGGTAAGGCGAAATCGATGTTATCTGAGCAACTACTTTGCAGCAGGGTATCAAGATCAATGTAACTGCTCACTGCGTCACCCGCTATTTAAAAATGTGCAGCTGATTGCCCTTACTTGTTGTTTCTCTTCTTTCCGAAAGACTCCCCTGTGACTTTCCCATATATGGCCACCAGACTTCCAGCCGTCTTGCGCGTGGGGTGTTTGCCGCTTAATGCAGCTTTTCAAGTCAATTCCACCCTGTGGCTGCCCGAGTTCGAAGCGTTACTTCCATGCTGCCAAATGTAAATCTTGCTTTTGATTGATATATAACTGCGGCACAGTTTCCAACCAACACTGGATCCTATTAACTTGATTAACGTCCTGGCTCGTTGAAACCGGCAATCTTTTTTCACCCAAATGCAGCCCGGGAATTAAAAGTCCAATCAGCCTCTGTCGCACCCTCAACAATTCTACCAGCGTCCTACGTACTTTCACTCGTCGCCGGCCCGGACTGCTCTCGCTGCATCAATATAGTGCCCGGATTGCCTCAACAGTTTCCTGCCAATGGCAATAAGCCTGGAAGTGTTTTTGTGCTGGGGAGTGGCATGCGGGTGACACAGATGGATGACAAGTGTTACAAGACAGGCAATACAGAATGACAATTGCAGGAATGAGGAGACTGACGACCAGGATGTTAGGTGGAAAAAACTTTGGCCACAAGCTTTATTTTAGTACCATCCATGGTGCAAAAGAAAAACCAGCCATAACATCACATAAGGATAACAATACTATATTTTGGGGACAGAGGGAACAGGTGAGCGGGGGGCCCTAATCCCAATTAGGGGCCCGCTCGAGGCTGATCCCCGCCGCCATTCATATGAAAGCTTGTGACAATGGTTTGGCCACAGCGTGTGAGCTGTGACATGTTCATAATTGCTTGTCTTTGGAGCAGGTTCATCCTGCTTTCTATTGTCCTTTCCAAGTGAGGTGGGTAGGTGTGCGCTTGTGTGCCTTTTACTGATGTCCAACCTGACCAGGTTTAGCACTTGCACCCTCTCTTGCTCACAGGGTGATTTTCGCTGAAGTTATGGCTCTTGGTCCGTATTTCTTGATAGAACAAAACGCCGCGTTGTGAAGCCTTTCACATGATCCTCCGCGGGATGTGTTCTTGGAGCCATTTTGATTTTTTGGTCATGTGTTTTGTACTTTTCCACGGATGGAGGCGTTTTAGCCTCTTGGTCCACTCTTTGGAGATGAATTTGGCACTTTCTCCACACATGATCCACTTGAGTTTTTGAAGCCCCCACGCTCTGTTTGCGGGCTAGTTGTTTCCTCGGGGGTGGGTTCTAGGAGCCTTACTAGGGTCTTCCCTGCTCCAGATCCACTTGTGCTACGAGACCCCTTCTGCGCATTAGGCTGCTTGTTTTACAGCCGGGGTGGGTTCAAAGAGCCTTACTGGATTTTTTCCCTGCTCCCAATCCACTTGCATTGTGAGACCCCCTCAGCACTTAGCGCTGCTTGTTTTTACTGCCGGGATGGGTTCAACGAGCCTTACTGGGTTTTTTCCCTGCTCCCGCTCCACTTGCATTGTGAGACCCCTCAGCGCTTAAAGCTGCTTGTTTTTACAGCCGGGGTGGGTTCAAAGAGCCTTACTGGGTTTTTACCCAGCTCCCGATCCACTTGCATTGTGAAACCCCCTCAGCGCTTAAAGCTGCTTGTTTTTACCGCCGGGGTGGGTTCAAAGAGCCTTACTAGGTTTTTACCCTGCTCCCGATCCACTTGCCTTGTGAGACCCCCTCAGCGCTTAGCGTTGCTTGTTTTTACAGCAGGGGTGGGTTCAAAGAGCCTTACTGGGTTTTTACCCAGCTCCCGATCCACTTGCATTATGAAACCCCCTCAGCGCTTGAAGCTGCTTGTTTTTACCGCCGGGGTGGGTTCAAAGAGCCTTACTAGGTTTTTACCCTGCTCCCGATCCACTTGCCTTGTGAGACCCCCTCAGCGCTTAGCGCTGCTTGTTTTTACAGCAGGGGTGGGTTCAAAGAGCCTTACTGGGTTTTACCCAGCTCCCAATCCACTTGCATTATGAAACCCCCTCAGCGCTTGAAGCTGCTTGTTTTTACAGCCGGGGTGGGTTCAAAGAGCCTTACTAGGTTTTTACCCTGCTCCCGATCCACTTGCCTTGCGAGACCCCCTCAGCGCTTAGCGCTGCTTGTTTTTACAGCAGGGGTGGGTTCAAAGAGCCTTACTGGGTTTTTACCCAGCTCCCGATCCACTTGCATTTGGAAACCCCCTCAGCGCTTGACACTGCTTGTTTTTACAGCCGGGGTGGGTTCAAAGAGCCTTACTAGGTTTTTACCCTGCTCCTGATCCACTTGCGTTGTGAGACCCCCTCAGCGCTTAGGGCTGCCTGTTTTTACAGCTGGAATGGGTTCAAAAGGAGAGCCTTACTAGAATGTTCCTTGCTCCCGAACCATTTGTGTTGTGAGACCCCTTCAGTGCTTGTGTTGTATTATTTCGCTGCTGGGGTGGGTTCTAAGGGCTTAGCTGGGAACTTCCCCCGCCCACGATCCACTTGCGTACCCCAGTGCGCTTATCTTGCATAAACAAAATTGTGAGGGGGTGGGTTCCAGAGCCTTACTAGGAACTTACCCTGCTCCTGATCCACTTGTTGTGAGACCCCCCCTTCTGCATGCATGGAGGTGGATACTTGAGGCTTACTAGTACATGTTTCTGCTCAAGTTCCTCTCTCCTTTTCACTTTTGTTATACCCCTAGGGCTCCCACCTGTATTGATGTTCTCTGGTGGATTCTGAGCGCCTGGTTCTTCTATAACTGTATTTTCCTGGAATATTAACTAATAGACAAAAAGACCCCCCGGTATTTTAAGAAGGCCCTTCTTGGAGTTGAATTTTTATGTTTATTTTTTGAAGTGAGGCGTTTTAGCCTCCCCTAATTATATGATTGTGTTCCATCTTCTAACTGGCCCTCGCTATAACTTTACCTTACAGTTATTTGCAGGGTGGGAGGGATGGTTTTTTAGACCTGCAGCCGCCCTGCTGCTGTTCGTGGCTGACGGGGAGGAAGCATGAGAAGGGCCACCTTGCCCCCAACAGATAAAGGCAAAATTCGGCCTGGGGGCAAGGCGGCCCTTTCTTTGAACTTCAAAAGGCCCCCGCTCAGCATCCGCAGGATGGGAAGGGGGGCCTTTGAAGTATGGAGGGCAAGGTGACAGGGGGCAGCGACTGCCGGTTGTCACCTGCCCCTCTCACCTCACCCTCCTGTCTTGGCGACGCGCTGTCTGGGTTCCCATTGTTAAGGGACCCAGCAGCTCGACCCCACCATGTGCATGCTAAGTGGGGCAGCGCCAAAAGGCACTGCCCCACCGGAGTTAGTACAAACCCCCCACCTCCCAGCTTATGGGTGGGCCCGGGTGTATAAGCCTGGAAGTGTTTTTGTGCTGGGGAGTGGCATGCGGGTGACACAGATGGATGACAAGTGTTACAAGACAGGCAATACAGAATGACAATTGCAGGAATGAGGAGACTGACGACCAGGATGTTAGGTGAAAAAACCTTGGCCACAAGCTTTATTTTAGTACCAGCCATGGTGCAAAAGAAAAACCAGCCATAACATCACATAAGGATAACAATACTATATTTTGGGGACAGAGGGAACAGGTGAGCTGGGGGCCCTAATCCCAATTAGGGGCCTGCTCGAGGCTGATCCCCGCCGCCACCCTGAGGGGATGCTGACCGGCGTCTCCCAGGTCCCCCCAAAATAAGAAATTGTGAATTAAGTACAGCCTCTGGCTGCTAGGGTCCAGAAAATATTCCTGGTGAAGGTGTCCATACCTTCAATGGGCAGGTGAACCCCGTCACTGCAGAACATGGCCTGGTTGTGTACCGAGATCCCATGTTTAATAAATTTGAGGCCTGAGAAAAGGCAGAAATTGGCCACAGCTTTGTTCAGTTTGCGCCTAGAAATCTCCATGGCTTTGTTGCACTCTGCCCCATGCCAATGTTGGCGAGGGATGATTTCTGACATCATCACTTCTGTTCGAAGTCTTAGCATGTGTGCCAGGGATCTGAGGGAGGTGCAGATTTCAGCCAGGAGAAGCTTCCTGCCCAGCTGAGGCAAGTCATTGCCCCCGAGGTGTATGATGAGAAAATCGGGGGGAGGTGAGCAGGCCCCCAGTAGGCCAGCCAATTTGTCGTGTAGGTCTCCCCAGCGCATTCCCGGCTTGCCCCACCAGTAGGTGATGGTGTTCTGGAAATGCATGCCGTCCTGGGTTTTCTCCAGCCATCTGCTGGCTCTGGTAATGAAAGAATGGCCCACGATCCACGCCGTCTGGGACGGGGGGTAGCCTGTGGTTAGAGGAAAATGGAGGGGGGGGGGGGGGGGGGAGACGGAGGATACTGTTAGGTCAAGTCTTTTCTGATGTATCTTTTGTAAGCCCCCGATTTCCAACCCCCAATCCCTTTTATGGCTTTCTCTTGCAGCCCCCCCATCCAGGCTGAAGTGGCTGCTCCTATCCTGAAGGAGTGAGATCCAAACTCAGTAGGATTCCATCCTATAGCTATTATAGTCTTCTTGAGGACAGACCTCACCTGGAATCTAATGAGGGCAGACCCATTTTTGTGTGTGAATAATTGCCCCCCCGACTGGGGCGCTTGTTCATGAATGCCTTGGTGGTGCAAATGGGGCAATATTCTGTTTCCTCAATGCAGTACAGGTTGATTATCCTCCCTTTTCCTAACTGATCAGTTTTGGACCTACACAGTTTCACAGCCATGGAATCCTTCCCCAGGTGGATGTCGCCTATATCCAGCCCTTCCTCTGATCCTGTGTTTTTGGAGGCTATCTCGCTGATCCTGAACGCCCCAAAGTAGTTTAGTGTGAAGGCAGCTCTAAATAGTGAGGTCTCGTAGGCATTGTTGCATACTGCAGGGAGGGTGTCTAGCAGAATTTTTAATTTGGCAAAATTGAGGGGGCGCCTGGTGTCTGTCTTGACCCCTTCCATTTTGGACCAACCCTTGAGTGCATATCTGGTTAGAGTGCCGTGGGTGGGGTCGGGTGCCCCCGCTAATCTAGTGTAATATGAAACTGCTGCCAGATGGGATGAAGCCCATGCCTTCTTTTTGCTTTGTTTGAAAGCCCACTCCATAAAGTCATTGACATTGCACTCCTGTATATCCCTGATGTTGGTGACTTTTGTGATCCTTCCAAAATCAGTCAAGCACTTATTGTACATTTTGGCAGTTTTCTGTGCCAGCGCCTTTTTGGCCAGTTCCCCTAAGACACCTTTAGGCTCACCTGTAGGAGTGTGGTGCTGGGAAAGGCAACCCCTTTTGTCCGGGCCCGGGGGGGAGGGTAGAGCTGGGCGCGGGCATCTCAGGGAAGAGCTGTTACCGGCTGGCTGGCGGGAGCTGCCTTGGGTGTGTCCATGATGGCCCAAACCTCTTCCGGAACCGCTGTCCTCCTGGCTTCTGCCTGTGGGTTTAGTGCCTTGAAAGTGGAGAACTGAAAACGGGACAGAGCGTCAGCGGCCTTATTATCTTTGCCTGCAATGTGCCGCCCAATTATTACAATGTTATTTTTCAGGGCGACTTTCGTCATTTCTCTCAACACTTTCAGGACCAGGGGGCAGGAGGCAGCACCCTTGTTTAAAATGTGTACAACCACCATGTTGTCTGACCATGTGGCCAGCTCTGTGTTGGCCAACAGGTCCCCCCATAGGTAGAGTGTCAGCCATATGGGGAATATCTCTAGCAATGTGATGTTCCTGGTCCAGCCCCTCTGCTGCCAGCAGGGCGGCCAGTGGCCGGCACACCACTTGTTACCAAAACATACCCCAAAGCCTCTGCTGCCAGCCGCATCCGTGAACAGGGACCTTTTGTCTGCCCCATTCATGGGTTTGCGCCATATCACTTGGCCATTGAAGTTGTTAAGAAATGCTTCCCACATGGCCAGGTCTTGTGTTATCTCCTTGCCCAATCTGATGTGGTGGTGTGGCTTTGTAACCCCCCTCATTTTTAGTTCCAGGCTCCTGTGAAAAACCCGGCCTTGGGGCATGATTCTGGTGGCAAAGTTCAGCTTCCCAGCAAGGGTCTGTATTTCACGCAGCGTTGCCTTGTCCCAGACTGTCATCAGCCTTATTGTCTGAAGAAGGTCCTCTATTTTGTCCCTGGGCAGGCGACCCTCCCCCATGGAAGAGTCAATCTCTATTCCTAGAAAAGACAGGGTGGTGGTGGGTCCTACAGTTTTTTCGGGTGCCAGCGGAACCCCTAACTCCTGCATGGTTTCGCTGAATGTTTTTAGGGATGAGCTGCATAGGAGGGATCCTGCTGGGCCAGTGAAAAAGAAATCATCCAAATAGTGTACCGTTCTGGCTCTGGACATGGCCTTTTGGAACGCCCACTGTAGGAAAGAACTGAACTGTTCAAAATAGGTACACGCGATGGCGCAGCCCATGGGAAGGCATTTGTCAAAATAGAATTTATTGTCAAAATGGAAACACAGCCACTGGTAGGTGCTCTTGTGCACGGGCAGCAGCCTGAAAGCTGACTTAATGTCTGCTTTTGCCATGAGAGCGTGTCTACCTGACAGTTTTACTAGGTCGACAGCATCTTGCACGCAGCTGTAAGAGACAGCCGCCTCCGTGGCAGGGATGCCGTCATTGAAAGAGCTACCGGGTGGGTGTGATAAATGATGGATCATCCTGAACTCCCCCAGCTCTTTTTTGGGCACAATGCCCAGGGGAGAGCATAAAAACTCAGTGAAGGGGGGATGCTGGAAGGGGCCCTCAATTCTCCCTAGTTGTAGCTCTTTATCAATTTTTTCTCTTATTATGGTAGCCAGGGATGAGGCAGATTGTAGGTTCTTGGGTATGGTAGGAGATCCCTGGCCCTTGAATGGGATCCGGAAACCATCTTTGAAACCCTGGGCCAGGGATGCTCTAGCTGCTGGGTCAGGGTAGTTCTCTAACATTTTTAGCAATTGGTCAATTTTTATTGGTGAGGCCCCTAATCTATAGCTAGTGCATGTTTTTGCCCTCAGTGACTTTTGGGCTGGGCCTGGAAGGAGAGGCCTTTGTGCAATTGTTGCTGCTGTGCCCACCACTGCATGTGCTGCATTGGTGCTTGCATCTGCACTCGGTGCCCTTGTTACATGACCCTCTGTTGAAGTACCAGCAGGACCCAGGAGTGCTTCCTTTGGCCCCCCCGTTGCTGCGGTTGCCAGACTGCCCCTTATTATGCCCTGTTTTTCGCCCCCCTGGGGGCATTCTTCGAAAGGGGGGTTTGTTTTTGTTAGTATTTATACTGTCATGTTGAGGCCTGCGCTGGTTATGTTGCCTGTTTCTACCCCTTCTATTATACTGATGTTCATAATCCTTGCTGCTTTGGGCGCTCTTAGCTGAGTTTTCTTTTAGTACATGAAAAAGATACAATTTAAGGTCTTCCTCCTCCCAGCCCAGGTCAGGGAATCTCTGCATCTCCTTCCTAAACTCTCTATCATAATTCAGCCAAGACTCCCCCCCAAAGGTATTGTGGATCTCCAAAATTCTGTGGTGATAGGCAATCAGTGCTGTGCCCTCTTCAGGGAATTTTTCTAGAATTATTGTGGAAAGTATTTGGAAAGAGGCCTCCCAGTTCTGAATATTCTTCTCCAGTGTGGGCCTCTTTGCTCTCTCTTTTTCTTCCTCTTTCTTATCCCTTTTTGAAATGCCAAAACCTAATTCTTCATATTCCAATAGGCAGAAAATGTCAATAAATTGCTTTTTCCATATCTTTCTCTTAATTTTCCGCTCAATGTGCCATGCAATGGTCTTTTTTAGGCTTCTATTTGCACTTTTGCCGGCAGTGCGCCTCCCATATTTAGTCATATGAGGGATTGGAGACGGTACATCATGGCTAGGCCCAACCCATGCTTTAAGGTGGCCCTGGTCATCCTCGCCCCCAGTTTCCGACTCTGTGTCTGTGCTGTCACTCTCGCTGCTGGAGCTGCTCGAGTCATCCCTGTGCCTCCTCTTTTTCCCAGCACCCGCTCCCTTATGCCATTTTAAAAATTGTTCAAGCATAGGCCCCAAATCATTGCTTTTCACAGTACCTGATTTTGCTTTCCTTTTGGTGCCTGGGTGGGTGTCAGAAGAGGCGGGCATGCTGCGGACGTCAAGGCGCTGCTTCTTCCTAGCTGGCTGCTCCCTTTCTGCTGGCTCCTCATCACCGTCGACCTCCTCTTCCATGGCACCTGCGTCATCCTCATTGAGACTGGTGGATGCGAGCTCAGCCATTCTTTCCTGTACCACATCCATGCCATGGACGGCTTCCGCTGCTTTGGCCCATTCCAGGAGTAATGTTTCTTTCAGGGATAAGGCGTTGGCCATCTCCTGCCTGTTTGGGTCTCTGCGTGCTGGTTCGTAATGGGTTGTCCTAGTGTTTCCCAACTTGTCGTGTGGGTCAGGGTCCTCTTCCCCCCCTTATTGTAATTCCCAGGCGAGGTAAAATGCTGGGGCTCTGTATCTGCCTCCTTCTAGTGCAGGTCTGCTGAAATGTGCGTCTGGGAAATCCCGCTGTCCCCTGTCCTCTGTGTCCTCCCTGATCCGGAGAGAAATTAAAAATTGTTTTGCCCAAATATAACTTCTTGCGCCTGTCCTTATATGCTTGGGACTGACGCTCTGCTTGTCGTGCTATGGAGGCTCTGCTGATGCAGCCCTGCTCACTCCTTGTGTTGTGCTCGAGGACCCGCCTTCTTTGGGCTCTGCGAGCTCCGTGTGCGGCCGTGCAGACCTCCTCGAGCTCTTCAGAGACCTGCCTTCTTTGAAACCAGTGTCCTCCTAGGGCCGGATTGAAATTAAAAAATGTTTGCCAAAATATAAATTCTAGCGCCCTCTCCGGGGCTCGAACCTATGCTTGACACTGACGCTCTGCTTACTGTGCTATGGAGGCTCTGCTGCTGCAGCCCTGCTCACTCCTTGTGTTGTGCTCGAGGACCCACCTTCTTTGGGCTCTGCGAGCTCCGTGTGCGGCCGTTCGCTGCCGTGCAGACCTCCTCGAGCTCTTCGGAGACCTGCTTTCTATGAGTCCAGTGTCCTCCCAGAGCCGGAGCAAAATTAAAAAATGTTTGCCAAAATAAAATTCTAGCGCCCTCTCCGGGGCTGGAACCTATGTCCTTGTACAGCTTGCCGTGCTAGGAAGGCTCTGCTGTTGCAGCCCCGCTCACTCCTTGTATTGTGCTCGGGGACCCGCCTTCATTGAGCTCTGCGAGCTCCGTGTGTAGCCGCTCACTGCTGTGCCGACCTCCTCGGGCTCTAGATGTGCGAAGTCCGTGTGCAGCCGCTTGCTGCAGGCTTCCTCGGGCTCCTTGGTCCTGCCTTCCTTGCGTCCTTAGACCTGCAGCCGCCCTGCTGCTGTTCGTGGCTGACGGGGAGGAAGCATGAGAAGGGCCACCTTGCCCCCAACAGATAAAGGCAAAATTCGGCCTGGGGGCAAGGCGGCCCTTTCTTTGAACTTCAAAAGGCCCCCGCTCAGCATCCGCAGGATGGGAAGGGGGGCCTTTGAAGTATGGAGGGCAAGGTGACAGGGGGCAGCGACTGCCGGTTGTCACCTGCCCCTCTCACCTCACCCTCCTGTCTTGGCGGCGCGCTGTCTGGGTTCCCATTGTTAAGGGACCCAGCAGCCCGACCCCACCATGTGCATGCTAAGTGGGGCAGCGCCAAAAGGCATTGCCCCACCGGAGTTAGCACAAACCCCCCACCTCCCAGCTTATGGCCCCGGGCCTCCCATCCGGGTGGGCCCGGGTGTAGTAATATTACACCCTACCAAAACGTCTTTCACCCTTTATGCAGCCCGTTGTTGCGACTCCCTCACTTATAGGTGCTTCCGGCAACACAGCCATCCCCAGGAGCCCGGCAGTCAGGCACGCTCTCTCTTCCTCCTGCTCACCTCGCTCCCAGCTGCCCTCCAGCTGCACTGACCTCGGCGCCACAGACTGCTGCACTCATTCAGTGACTCCTCCCCGACCTAGCAACTGCTCCACCGGTGCCTCGCGGCGGTCTCACAGGCACACGCACTGTGACTCTCCCTCAACGCCGGCGACAGCAACTGCTGGCTCCTCAGCAACTCCCAGCTCCACGAGTGCTGGAGAACAGTGGCTCCAAACTTCTTCTTTGCCAGAACCTACGACAAACACAACGAAACAGGTACTTCTTGGTGTGCAGCGCCCTTCTGCTGTACTGCATGCACCCAAAGGTGAAAAACCAGGCGGCTTCTAAGCCGCCTGGCCCACCCCTTTCCATTGTCCACTTTTCGTGGGCATTTTGCCCCCTTTCACTATTTTTTCCCGAGCTTCCTGCACACCTCCACCTTACCCAGGGGGGAGGGACGAGAGGACACTGCCCTTTTTATTTGGGCGCCTCCTCGATTTCTTTTTCGTCGACACCTCCATTTTCACTGTCCAGCCTAAATTGTTATACAATATGTTACAGATATCATCACCCCCAGCTCACTAGACACTCACCTAAGAATCCCAAGCACTAACGGATGGAAGGGAGGGAAAGAAAGCAAAGTCCAATTAATCTGGGGTGAGCAACCAAGGCCTCGAGCACAATGGAAACAAAAAGGGGATCACCCATTTGCTTAATCTTTCATGCTCCCCTATTGCTAGTGTGCCCAAGACCCGGCATGATCTTGGGGTGCTTCTGGCGCAAGGTAGCCATGCATAATCATGATGTCAAAGTGCTTCCTGACTCTGGAACACCTGTCAGTGGCATGGCACCACCAACCCTCCCCCGCAAAACACCCAATCTATCCATCGACCTCCCTCCAGGAGCTCACTGCGGAAGGTATTAAAGTGCTGGTCTAACGATTTTAAGTCTGTGGGCCTCACATGGTGTGGTAAAAACCGCATTTGATGGGGGCGTGGCTTGGAGCCATGGCGGTCGGTCTGGCTCAGTGAGAGCTCCCAAATGGTGCCACGCTGCCAGTTGAAATGCATTGGTGATATGGAACTCTCGGTCCGACAAAGCAGATGGAGCGGTATCCCCTCCTCTTGGGGTCCATGAAGCCTGATTTTTGGGTGCCCTAAGGTCCGGAATTGAGCTGAACTTCAAGCAGATGGAGTGGCGAGGCTAGCCGCAACGCAGCGAGATGGCGGCAGAGCCTTACTGAGCCCGCCTGCACTCCCGCACAGCTTGAGACCCCAGAGCCTTAAGCTACACCGCGACACCAACGGCGGTACGGCACTCCTTCCGGAATTGTGCATACCCTCTGCGCTGAAGCCACCTAGCCTAAGCTTTGGACCCCGGCGGACCCCGGCAGCCGTGCTGCTGAGGGTTTCTCCCTCCCCCCATGCCGGCCTCCCAAAGTTGTGCCCCACCACCATCGGAAAAGCTAGCCATCATGACCGAGCATCACAGGAGTGTGATGACGGGGGACCCCGCGGAAGAGGAGCCGCAAAACCCATTATCTACAAGCGGTCCCAAGACTCCCTTTGCACCCTCAGATTGACCCTTTGCAACTTCTCATCACCGCTGAGGAAGTGACCAACGTCATCCGCACGATGAAGAACACAGCCCCTGGCCCTGACGGGCTGTCCACACTATTCTACAAGAAATACATCCACACCTTGGCCCCCCACCTGGCCTCTCTCTTCAACTACTTCTTGGAAACAGGCTGCAGTACCCCCTCCATGGAGGAATCTTCCACAATCCTGATTCTGAAACCCAGAAAGAACCCAGAACTCTGCTCGTCATACAGACCCATCGCACTTATGAATGTTGACTCGAAAATCTTCTCTAAGCTCCTGGCACGCAGACTCGCTGAAATCCTCCCGGATCTCATCCACCCGGACCAAGCGGGATTCATCCCAAGCCACAACACCCTAGATAACACCAGGCGCACCTTAAATATCCTCAAATCCGCCAACAGATCTGGAGAGGGTTTGGCGATCCTATCACTCGATGCGCACAAAGCCTTCGACCTGCTTGACTGGGGCTATGTGGGGAAAACATTGAAGCACTTTGGGGTGGGTCCAAGTTTTCTGAAATGGACAATGGCAAATTACCAGCACCCCACCACGACACTCAGAATCAACGGCGCCAAATCCCCCAAGATCAGAATAACTAGAGGCACTCGGCAGGGAATAACCCTATGTCCCCTCATCTTTGCTCTGTCTATGGATCCATTTGCTTCCAGGATTCGGCGAAACCCGCTGGTCCAAGGTCTCGAGTTTAAAAACGAAGAAACCTACAAAGCAGCCCTATATGCTGATGACGTTCTGTTAATGCTAACCCACCCAGAAACATCTCTCCATGCCCTGTGGGAGGAGCTGGACAGCTTTAAAACTGCATCAGGGTTCTCCTTCAACCTAACGAAATCCACTGCTATGGGCATCAACATCGCTAGGGCCTTGGTGAACTCCCTGGTGGCCAGGTTCCCAATTCCATGGGCCAGGTCCCACCTCAGTTACCTAGGCATCCAACTCCTGAACCACATAGAGCGAACCTATAAGGTGATCTTCCCACCCCTGCTCAAGGAGCTGCAGTCGGACCTTGGTGCCAAGACTATTGTTCCATTGCTTGACTCTCCCGGTATCGATCCCCAAGAAGGACAGGCAGAAACTGCAAGCAGACATATTGCGATTCGTATGGGGAGAGAAAAAAACATGCATCACCAGACGGGTCCTGCTCAGAAACCCTGGAACCGGAGGTATAGGGGTCCCCGAGGTGGACAGATACTGCCTAGCGGCTCAGCTCTTGGCAGCATTCTTGTGGCAACCGGGCCCCAATAAACCCCGCTGGTTGAAACTGGAGGAGGACAGGAGCCAATGCCCCCTGGAATCCCTGCCACACAACACCTGGCCCAGAAACCCCACAGATGCCAGGCCACTCACGGCAACTAGGAACACGGTGGAGAGCTGGAAGAAGGCGGCCACAAAATGGAACTGCAGGAACACAGTGGGTCCACTCACCCCGGTCTGGGAGAACCCCAACTTCACCCCTGGGTTGGGACTGAACGTTTTCTCCAGATGGAAGGCAGGTGGACTGAGGTATATTGCAGATTTCTATGCAGAAGGCACCCTGCTCACATTTGAGGGCTGCAAAGAGAAGTTCCAGGTCCCGGAAAGTGAATGTTTTCGCTATGCCCAGCTCAGACATCAGCTGACTCACAACTCGATAAAGACACGCGGTAGCAGAGACCTCATGGCGCTGGAACGGACATTGACCGCAACCCCAGCCAAGAGGTAAATATCAACTTTGTACAAGCTGCTGGACAGAGCATCGCCTGAGCTAAAGGAGCCGGTCATGACACGATGGGAGTGAGACATAGGCAGAGAACTGGATGCAGCAAGCTGGAACTGCATTTGGATGAGGACCCACAGGAGCTCCAAGTGCGTCACAAATTAGGAGGGGGCAATCAAGGTCTGCTACAGATGGTACCTGACACCGGAGATCCTACATAAGTGCAAATGACATGTCGACTGGCGGACCTCTGCACGCACCTACTCACAGCCGCCAAAATGTCTATAGCTAGACAGTGGAAACATCCCGAGGGCCCAGCGATCCCCATGTAGTGGGCAAAGTGTTGGGGCATTGCTGCAGCTGAGAAGATCACCACCTTCCGCTTTGGCAACAGGAGCACGTTTTACAGAATTTGGTCCCCGTTCTTACACTACGCACAACAGTTTCCTGGCGTAGCCAGGCAACCACTGCCCCTCCGTTGGCTGGCAAAAGATGACTATCCCTAACGGACCCTGGAGACTGTTCCCTTCTTCCTTAACCTACAACTGAAGCAGTTGCCCTCCTGATCCCCCCCTGGAAATACGCCCCCAAACCCGTTAACCTTATGTGAGGTGGTTTTGATTTATGTTCAGTACTTTCTCACTTTCTCACTCAATTGTTTGTGAAAATTCAATAAAAAGTATTGTTGAAAAAAAAACGCATTTGATGTTTCATTAAAAAAAGTGACTTGATTACCTTGTGGAGAGAAAGTCATGTGCGTGCCATCGGTATTTATGCCAACATGCCCTACTTAATACGGAAGATGCTAATCCAGACTTGCTTTTTTTCCCTTCCCTTCTGGGAGTTGTAGTGCAGGGATTTTAATGGGGAAATCCAGGACTACAAGTTCTGAAATTCAGAGTAAGGAACAGACCTGGTCTAGAAAATATCCTAAATTGAATAGTGCAATTACTCATCAGTTGTCAAGTCGAGTAGTTGCCTTGAGATTTCAGGACCTACAGAGGACAATGTCCTGTGGTCAGCTATTCTGGGGTGCAATTTCAGAGGGTAGAGGGTCGCGAGCAGTGGCGTCACCAGGAATCAAATTTAGGAGCTACACAGAGGGGGCCAAAGACAAAAGTAGTGGGGGGGCACAGACAAAAGTGAGGGGGGCCGCCTATGAAAGGAAATGTGAGATGTCACAAGCACACCTGCAGAGAGGCTTTTGTGCACACCAACTACCCACCTCCCCTGCCATCAGAGTGCAGGAGCAAAACCATTCAGTGACTAATGGCCCATCATTAGCGGTTTCGTGGGCTACATTCTGATGGGAGGGGCTGCAAGCTGCCCTGCACACTATGGAGGTCGCTGTGCAGAAGCTGGGCAGGAACACCTGAGAAGTGGCTCGTGCTCATGTTCATACCGATGCCAGAATGCATACCAAGATCACGGCTAGCTTTGAGACAAAAGGGATATACAGACATTTGCCTTAGTGAGTGTCACAAATAACACCTCGAACAGAGAACACAGTCACTGCTCGCCCTAGGTAGGCAGGGCACTGGTGGAAGGGGGGACGGAGGGTCAGGATTCCAGAGGTCGCCACTGGTCGCGAGACAGAGGATGTGGACAATGTATATAGCCTCAAGGTACATCTTCAGATTCATTTTCTAAACTAGCTGACTCCATTTTGGGTGGCTTACCTTTTACATTTTTTGTGGATTGCAGAGTTTTCGATTTAAAGATGCTGATTTGGGAATAATGTTACAAGCAAAACAAACAAACAAACAATACTGAACCAACCATTATTAAACAAAGAGAGAAGCTGTAATCCTCATTATTGATGGTGCAGGTATGGGTACAGAGAAGTCAGCAAAGTAACATCATTGGGCTGCCAGGGCATTAGCCACCTACCACCCTCGAGAAATTCCGGGATGTTGCTAAAGAAACGTTGTTCACCTTCAGATCTGCCATCGTGAGCTGGATAGGATGCCTATGATAAACAATGGGGCTAGCACCTTAACAAGGGCCCTGCATTTAATTTTGTAACACATTTATTTCCTGTCTACAGCGCCTTTTGTTACATGTTAATGTTTAGACAATTGGAACTTTGATGAGACATTACCAGCTGAAAGCCCCTACACAGTTCTAATTACCCACCAAATCTGTGCCTTCTTCCAAGACAATTAAAGTGAAGCACACAACTGTTTTAAAGCTGGGGTTATATCCATGATGTCTATTAGTTGGACACACAAAAAAGAGTTTGCCTTTCTGTGGTGATTCACATGTTCCCAACATCATGCATAACAGCAAGCTAAGTATTTCTGGCAAATAATTACTATAGTGGCTATTTTGGTTTAACATATTTGTATAAGGAGCTGTACATTGTCAGGTGTCTTTACTATGTGATTTGTGTCCTTGGCAAGTAAGCATTATAAGAGAGTATTACTCTAGTTCTTGAAATCAAAAACCTAAATATGTGTCCCAACTAGAGCCTAATTTGGAGAGTTGGATAAAATCCCATCTTCACTGCTTTCCCAAAGTGCGTAATCCTGGGGAAATAAATTAATTTCACTGTACGTTAGTTGCAAAAACGAAAATCCTTATAGAAGTGCTTAGTAAAAAGAAAATCTCTCTTATGATGGGACAGATTTACTGATTCTAGGAAGAAAGTGGTGTCCCCTCCTCCTGCTGTGTTGGTGGGCTGTGAGGCTGTCATCTAGAATTGTTTCACTGTTGCACTGGCCCTACAACAGTCCCATATCACTTGATTTGACAGTATGCCATTCCCCCGCCCATCTGCACTTGCACGTTCTGAACACTCACAAGGCATAGTAGGTTTGTCACCCCCCTTCCCCCCACTATATATATTATTATTATTATTATGTATTTAATCTTTTCTTATCCCTTTGTCCCCTCCCTGTTGCCCTGTGGGCACTTTGAAACAGTATTTACTTCCTGTGTAAGCGCCCAACAAGCGAACAATAAATAAATAAATATATAAACTAGCCAGAGAATCTAGTATCGTGAACTGACTGCAGCAAAAATAACATTAATGCCCCCCCCCCCCTCCGACCTCCCTGTTGCTTGCTGCCTGCCTCCCCAGCTCGACAATGAGTGAAAGGCTTTACTATGCCCTGGTATGCCATGCTATTGGGCATTGCATAGCACATCTTCTGCCATTGTCATGGTTTCTTGGCGTTCGAGAATCTGCAAGAGCAAGAATTGTGGGAGGCGATTAATGGAGGAGAACAGAGCAGGTCCAGTTTACTGTTTGGCAATGCGGACATATGGAGACCTGAAAAGAAAGGCTCTGCGTGATGTGTGCATTTTGGGTATTTCTCGAGTTGTAGGGAGCAGTGATTAATGATTGCTCCAGGTTGTTCATGTAAATTGTGTGGTGTCTAGCAGAGTGGTGCTTCAGGACAGCGTGGAGAGTTTTGTTGGTGCATCTGTGCCGGATTTGTGTGCTGTTTAGGGACATCTAGTGACACATGTCTTTGAGTAGTGTATTTTCCATTGTGTTAAACTTTGTGGAGAGTTGGGATTGCGCTTGGAGGCGTGTTATTGGTTAGGCTGGGAGGTGCAGTGATGTCTAGGTGGTTATTGTTGCCGTACCTTACCCAGCCATCAACCCAATAACAACCACGGACAACCCCTTTGACTTTGGAAGCATCCATATTTGGAAGGTATATATCTATTAAAATCAATGAAAAGCATTCTTTCTCCATCTTTTATGCATTGTTATGATATTTTATGTGATGTTAGGCGAAGTCACGCAGTGCCAAGTTACTCTATGCCACATCACCAATTCAGGGATCACAAAATGTAGTAGTTGGCCCCGCCCTCCCTTCCGTCTGCCCACTCACACCTCAAAGACACTCCAGCTGTTGTGCCACTCATTCTTACATGTAATTACAATACAGCTGGTAATGCATCTTGATCTAGCGCCTAACAAAACTGACCACATCACAACCACAGCATGTCCCTGCTGACAGGCACCGATAAAAATTTGAAATTGTCCTATCATGTTTTTGGACAACATAATTGGCCCAACGGGCTTTAAATTGCACAATTTGCTACTAGTTTGACTAGTTCCCACAAACATTCCTTGGGGGAGAACAGGAAGTGGGCTCTGCACAAGTAAACGTGCCATGCTTACACAGTAAGTCTCTGATCGTAGCCCCTAGCCCACCATTTGAAGCATTAGCCCCTCCCCCTGCCACGTTCTGACCTAAGTGTGCACCTGAAATAAGAGTGCAACAGTTTCTTTTCAGTATAACTCCACTTTACATTAAAGCGTTGACTGCTTGGTGAATATTGCACCTGAAAGCATACCTGGTGGTTCAGGGCCAAAGAGAGCGTGGAAGTAGCCATCTGAGCTGGCCCCGTAGAGCACAAACCACTGGCCGTGGGGCCCCAATCTCCCCGCCAAAATAATGATCCTTCTGAAAGGGTTACATTGTCTTTCCTGCACCATGGAGGTGACTATTAACACAGAATCACACCTGAAGGACAAGGAGGCCTTGCGCAAACGAGAAGAACGGGTCTGTCAGGTTCCTGGTGCTCATGGCACACAGCACCATGCTATTAAGCCACCTTCATGGATTAGGGAACATTCTTGTTTCTGTTGTACTCCCTAAGCACACACGCGGAACAGTGAGAAGGAGTGTTAGGCCTGAAGCGAATGACCTGATCACCCATTAAGCAAAATCTTTTCTTAAACACAACTCAGAGGAGGCAATGCCACTCCTCATCCGCGCAGAAGCCTCCACCGTGAATCACCCCAAAAAAGCCTAAACAAATGCCTCTTTCTTTACACCTAATCCAGCCAGATCACCGCCCCTGCCATCCCCCGTCTAGCCTAATCTACTTCTTTTTCACCTTCTCCCTTTTGAACTATGTAAGGCCCTCCAAGGGCCACTGGGTAGGGCGAGTGCTGCACACACATTCATATAGAATAAGAGATACAATACAACAGAAACAGAGTGAGCTACCTGAAAACAATAGACCAGATTGGCATTTCCTGTTTGCCCCTCTTCCTCGTCACAGTCCTATAATCATGAGAGTAAGTCAACTGGTCTTAACTGCATTGTTTTGTATAACCCCTTTGGGGGTCTCACCTCTCCTGTGGGCTGGCCTATAAGACCCTCCCCAACCTTTGCGACTTTAATGTGTGTGTCCAAAGACAGGCACAGTTCAAGTGCGTATGTGAGGGGCCCCGGTGCCGGGCCGCTTGTGGTAGGTTGATCTGACTGAGACTACCACCACACATGTTATATTGCGTGGAGAATGCAGCAGGCATCCTGCATCCATTGTGTACAGATGCTGCGGAGCTGGCCACATGTATAAAGCCAGGTCCTTGGTTGGAAGCCTGCGGATGCAGCTTCCTGTATTGCTACTGTGTGAGGGGTATTAACCCCCTCTGCGGGGAACCTGTATGGCTCAGTGGAGAGGCCCTGAATACTCTACAGCATTGCTCATGACCCGCAATGAACTCTGGCCAATGTTCCCACGCGTTTGTACAAGGTCAGCCAAGTGTCTTATTATGAGACTTAAGCCCACCTGTCTGCCAAAAGGGTGTCTCTACCATGGAGACATTGCAAGTACAGTGGGCAAGGCCTATTTATCTGGTGATAAAAAGCTCGATTTATTTATTTATTTATTTTATTTGAATGTATAAAGTGCACAACGGCCCATGGGCATTGCAGCGCTGTTACAGAGAGCTTGCTTGGTTACAGTTGACATAGTATGTGAGGAAAAGACATAAAGCGTTACATTTGGGTAGACACAATGGAGCATTTCAAACAGTAATTTAACATGAATTAGGCAAGTCCTGGGGTTACAGTAGGACAGTGATATCTGAGTCAGCGTTGCTAGTTAAAGAGCTTGGTTTTGAGTCAATGACGATAGTCTTCTCATAATCCTCCTTTCTGTAATGCATAGCAAATGTGTTTAAGAATAATTTCCTGTAGAAACACTCAGTTGCGCGGCGTGCGCTATACAAGCGGTCCCACTCGCTCATGCACTCATTTGTCTCAGCTGACATGGTTAAGACTCTACCGCTGAACCTAATCTGTTAACATAATGCCAGAAATCCTAGGAACCTTTGGGAATGTTGCCTTCCATTCTACTTCTCCCTCCCACTGACTGCCCGGCTGCCATGGGTGAGTTGCCCTATCCCGGTTCTACTGATCAGTGCCCAGCTCCATTGCTGGATAGGTTAATCTGCACAACCAGCAGGAATGGGACCAAAGTTGGTAAATTGAGCTAAGGACTCAAGGAATATCCAGGAGGGGTAGCAGAAGTCTTATGGAGCCCCTCCCACCCCGCACCCTCCAGGGTCGGCGTCCTCCCCCAATAGACTGGGTCGAAAAAAGGCGAATTTACTAACGAGGGTAGTCAAGAACATGATAAAAACGGGCTTTTCAGTATTCCTTACTTTTCCTCATTTTTGCAGTGGTTCTAATATCTGTATTCTATAGGTGAGCCTTTATGAAAGAAAGAAAAGAGGGCTGAGGGAAAACATTTGATGAAGTAGAGATTTTCCTCCTCACCCTCGGGTCCCCTAATTCTCCATAAATAGGAAAGGGAAGTGATGAGGCACCACCAGCTGTCCGCGTTCACTGGTGTGAGCTGGTAATCCCAGCTCATGGGGTTACCGGCCAAACCAAGGAACCCGGGTATCCATAACAGCTGGTGTTGCCCCATCACTTTCCATCTTCACTGCTTTGCCAAAGTGCGTAATCCTGGGCAAATTATTTAATTTCACTGCAGCTCATGGGGGAGCCAAAGGCTTGATTTCAGTACTTAGGCTTGCTTTGCCCTAGCAATTTTCCCTAGTCTTGGGGCAGAGGCAGAGAAGACTTGTTTTCTGGTCCTTTCTGTAACGCTCACCTGATTCCCGTAGAGGCGCCGGTCTTGACTGGGCGTATACCGTATCTGCAAAGGTGATGTGTAACACACGGCTGGCTCTTTGGGCTGGACCTCTGTGCACTGTATGTCTGACTTGAAGGGTAAGATGTCTGCAGATAGAAAATATGGGATTAAGGAACTGGGTTATTGAATGTCTCTCTCTTCTTCCCTTTCTCTTCTCCTGTAGAACCCCAAAGGTTAACGCTCTCACCTTAGGTAAGTGAACGCCGTGCTCTCCATCTGCCTCGGGGCAGGGTGCTGTAACCAGTTTCTTCACTGGATAAGGGGAGCAGGCCTCTTGACTTCAGAGGACTGCTGTCCGTCGTTTACTGCACGAACGGTAAGTTTCGAGTAATTCTAATGTCTTTAAAGTCTTTAGTAATGATGTTTCTTGTTTTGCAGGGTTCCGGCGATGGCGGATGACGGACTGAAGTGAGTTGAAGATGGAGCCCGTGTGATGAATAGAAGCGCCTGGAAGCACGTAAGTAAGCGCTTGTTGCCTGCTTCACGATGCGCTCTAACTGTCTTTTTATTTTGCAGGTACAAGTTCGGAGCGGCTGCAGGGTGCCGGAATACCCACTGGGTTAGATGTGGAAAGGAGTAATGGCACGTGAGTATTAAAGTTCCCCAATGTCTTTAAACGCACCTTGTTTTGTCTTTCAGATGCGGGATGCAGCGCCGAAGGCCTCCGGAGCGTGCAAAGAGTTGGTAAGCTTTTGTCTTTCAGATGCCGGAATGCAGCGCGAGGCGTTGGTGACAGCCGATGGACCAGGTAAGTGAAGAGCTGTCACTGAAGACCATAATGCTAACCTGTTCTTTCTTGTCTTTATAGGTGTTGCTGAAGACTGGATTCAGGATGGTAAGCCTTTTTCCTTAGGCCCAGGATCAGATGCAGAAGACACGATGAGCGTTCTGCTGCAGAGGATGCAGAATAACGCAAAGCAAGATTCATCCATCGGGTGTGGTTTAAATAGCCTCCTGTAGTGCTTAGGTCTCTCCTTCCACAGCCACGCCTAGGTAAGAAAAGAGTTCCTGCTTTCCAGAAGAGTTCCAGTGTTCTGAATCTAGGGAGTGGCTCCTGCCCCACCCAACAGGAAAAGTAGTTCCAAACAGAAGAGGATCAGAGGCTCAACTGGCAGGCAAGTAAGCAGCATGGTCTGCTGCAGGTAAGTCCACCCAAGCATTATGAGCCCGGCGCTTCCAGCGCTGGGACTGGGCATATTTATGAGCCTGGTGCCACTGGCGCCAGGACTGGGTCCAAAAGGTCCCAATTGGGACTGGTTGGCACTCGGAACCTGGGTTATGGATCTGCTTCCAAGGGAGTTGGGAAAACCCTGACCTTTTGGAAGCAGAGATCATGACAGTACCCCCCCTCAAGGCCCCTCCCAAACCGGGCTTCTCCGGGGGTTTTGGCTTGTCAGGAAATGTTCGGTGAAATCTTTTGATTAGGTGAGGAGCGTGGACATATTCAGCAGGTTCCCAGGATCTCTCTTGGGGGCCGTAGCCTTTCCAGTCAATTAGGTAAAATAGTTTAGATTTGGAGATCTTGGAGTCCAGAATGCTTTTGACTTCAAACTCGAGTTCTCCATCAACTAGGATAGGTTTTGGAGATTTAGTTAGTCGGGTTTGAGGTTGCACGGGTTTTAATAGAGAGACGTGGAAGACCGGATGTATCTTCATGTGCGGGGGCAAGTCCAACTTGACCGCTACTGGGTTTACTATGGTAGTGATGGAATAGGGACCAAGGTATCTTGGGTTGAATGTGCGTGGCCCTTTTAGAGGTAGATATTTGGTGGATAACCAGACTTGATCCCCTACTTGATATTGAGGGGCTTCCTTCCGATGTTGATCTGCTCCTTTCTTGTATTGTTCTTTAGCCCTTTGAAGGTGAGAAACAGCTTCCTTAAAGGCTTGGGTGATTGTAGAATGCAGGTAGTCTACTGCTGGTGTTTCAAGATCTTGGAGGGGATCCAACTCCGAGGTTCGAGGGTGACTGCCGTACAAAAGAAAAAACGGGGTTTTCCCAGTTCCCGAATGGACAGAGTTATTGTAGGCATATTCGGCTATCCAAAGGATGTCTTTCCAAGTTTTTTCAGTTTGTTGCAGCATGCAGCGTAAATACTGTTCCAGAGTTTGATTGGTCCTCTCGGTTTGTCCGTCGGTCTGAGGGTGGTGACTGGTCGATAGTCTCACATCAATTTGAGCCGACCGACAGCAACTTCGCCAAAAATGAGAAATAAATTGACTACCTCGATCCGAAATTAGAACCGAAGGAAAACCGTGCAGTCGGACGATGTTTTCGAGAAATTCTCGGGCCAGAGTTGCTGCTGTTGGCAAGCCTTTGAGCGGAATGAAATGCGCCATCTTGGAGAATAAGTCCACGATTACTAGAATCGTATTGTATCCGGAGCATGGAGGTAGATCGGTGATGAAGTCCATAGAAAGCGTATGCCAAGGGCGAGGTGGGATGTCAATAGGGCGTAAGAGGCCTGCTGGTCTTTCCTTTTGACTCTTGTTTATGGGCGCATACTCCACAGGACATTATAAAGTCTCTGATATCTTTTTTCCAAGACGGCCACCAGAAGTAGCGCTTGATCTTTTCTGAGGTCTTGGCCATACCGGGATGTCCTTCCATTAAAGAATCGTGATAACAAGAGATTATTTTTTTCTGTAAATCTGTGCTGGGTAGGTATAATCGTTCTTGGAAATACAATAAGTTGTCCTTTACTGCAAAGTCCTTTCCCTGCAGATGCCAATTCTGTATGTCTGCTGGAGTTACAAGTTGCCTGGCCTTATCCTTAACTTCCTCTATGGATTCTGTGGCGATTACACCCAGAATTCTTTGTTCGGGAATGATTGGTACAGGTTTAGGGTTGATCAAGTGTTCTTCCACTCCCATCCGAGAAAGGGCATCAGCTTTACCGTTCTTTGTACCAGGTCGATAGGTAATTATGAAGTCAAACTCGGCAAAGAATAATGCCCAACGGAGTTGTCTAGAGGATTGGGCTTTTGCGGTTTTCAAATATTGCAGGTTTCGGTGATCCGTAATCACAGTAACGGTGTGTCGGGCCCCCAGCAGATAATGCCGCCAAGCCTTAAAGGCAGACTTGATAGCCAGAAGTTCCTTGTCAGTAATCGTGTAATTGATTTCAGGAGGCGAGAATTTGCGGGACCAAAATGCCACGGGATGCAACTGATTGGTTACCGGGTCCTTTTGTGATAGAACTGCCCCCATGGCAAGGCTTGAAGCATCAGTTTCCACGATGTAGGGGAGTTCGGGGCGAGGGTGTTTTAAGATTGGTGCAGAGATAAATTTAGTCTTCAAATCCTGGAAAGCTTGTTCCGCCTCGGTAGACCATTCAAAACGTTTGTTTTTCTTTAACAAGGCAGTGATGGGCTGGACTATTCGAGAGAATTCGGGGATAAACCTGCGGTAAAAGTTAGCGAAGCCTAACATGCTTTGCACACCTTTTACGGAGGATGGTGATGGCCATTTGAGAACTGCATCGACCTTCTTTGAATCCATACGCACTCCGCCAGGTGATAATATGAATCCCAAGAATTCAACTTCAGTCACGTTGAAAACACATTTTTCCAACTTAGCGAAAAGTTTGTGTTGACGCAATCTTTCGAGGACCATTTTCACGTGTTTCCGATGTTCAGATTCCGATGAAGAATAAACGAGGATGTCGTCAATGTAAACAACAACACACACATCTATGAGCTCTCTGAGGACATCGTTCATAAAATATTGAAAGGCGGCCGGGGCATTGCAAAGTCCGAAGGGCATGACCTGATATTCAAATAGCCCATAGTTGGTGCGGAAGGCCGTCTTCCATTCATCGCCCTCTTTTACTCCTACCAAGTGGTAAGCTCCTCTAAGATCCAGCTTTGTATATATGCATGCTTTTCTGACTTGGTCCAGGAGTTCAGGGATCAAAGGTAACGGATATCTATTCTTAACGGTGATCTGGTTCAGGGAGCGAAAATCTATACAAGTTCTAAGGTCTCCTTCCTTTTTTGGAACGAAGAACAAAGCTGAAGAAGCAGGGGACTTGGAAGGACGAATAAACCCATTTGCCAGGTATTGATCCAGGTATTGTCGAAGGTGAAGGTTCTCAGGCTCGGTGAGGGCATAAATTCTACTACAAGGAGGAGTAGATCCAGGTATCAGGTCTATCTGGCAGTCATAAGACCTATGAGGAGGTAGAGAGTTAGCCTGATCCTTCCGGAAAACATCTTGGTATTCTAGGTATTCGGGAGGTAACTGGGGAGTCTCTGAAGAAATTGCTGCCAGTGCAACACCAGGTGGAGGGTGACAAGTAGAGACACATTCTGGAAACTGGACCGTTCTTGCTCGCCAATCGATCAGAGGATTGTGTTTCTCTAACCAAGGTATTCCTAGAATAATCTGAAACTGAGGGGCCTTGATCACATCGAACACGATCTTCTCATGGTGTCCATCTTGACTTAATAGCGTCACCTCTTGAGTGGTATGCGTTACTGGCCCGGAGGCTATCTCCGTACCATCCACCGTAGTAATGACGTCCTTTACAGCCTTGGGAAAAAGAGTTAGATTCATCCTCAAAACCATTTCATGATCCACATAATTGCCGATGGCACCGCTGTCGACGTAAGCTTCAATTGCATGTAATCGATCCGGATTATCAGGGCTAATGAGGACCATAGGTATCACGAAATGCGAGGTCACGGAACTGGTTTTCACGCTCGGCAAGAGGACCTCTATTCTTGTCGGGCGAGGTCGTTTCCCTGCTCAGAGTTTGTAACTTTGGTAACTGCAGCTCCTACTGCCTTCTTGGCAGGTTTCACCGGACAGTCTCGAAGAAAGTGCCCTGAGTTTCCGCAATAGAGGCATAATTGCAACTGTTTTCTCCTTTCCCGCTCCTTTTGTGTTAGAGGACCTTTCAGACCCCCTATTTGCATGGGTTCCCCGGAGTCTACTCCTTTGGAAGGAGTTGGCGGTTTGGAAAATACTCGAGCATCAAACTTGGAACGATCGGCCTTCCTGTTCTGCAGTCTGTGATCTATTTGAACGACTAAGTCTATATAGTCCGAACAATCTTGTGGGGGATTCACTACTTGGGCTAACACATCTTTGAGCTCTCCACGTAGACCTCTATAAAACAGCGTAATCCTTTTGTCCTCAGGCCATTGAGTTTCCACTATCAGTCTGTTGAAAGACGCAATATAAGCCAAAAGGTCTTGATTACCTTGTCGCAACGAAAGAAGCTCATTGTCCAAGGCCTGCCCCTGTGAATGTCTTGCGAACAGTTTTTCCATACTGAGCTGAAAAGCTTGAAAATCATGGAGGACCGGATCATCTTGATTTACTAGAGGGATCGACCAGTCTGCCGCATTGCCACTAAGGTACGAAAGCACGAAAGCTACTTTAGCTTGATCAGTTGGAAAGGCTGCTGGCCGGCATAAGAAATGCAACCGGCACTGATTGATAAATACTGCAAACCTCTTTGGGTCACCAGAAAATCGTTCGGGCGGAGCCAGAGGTACATTCCCAGGTAGGTTGATCTGCACTGGATTCATAGAGGATGTAGAAGGAAGATTTCCCCCAGATGCGGGTAACGGGGTCTGTCCGGCTTGTGACTGTAGCAATAGTCTAGCGAGATCATCTGTTCGCTCCTTGGAAATAATCAGTTCCCTTCTTAGAGCGTTCGTTTCCTGACGGGCTGCATGCACTTCTGCCCTTAGTTCCCCAAGTAACTGGGCTAGCTGGTCGGTATCCGAGGTTTCCATAGCGCCTGGACGGGAGTTTTGTGGTAGGCTTTGCGTTCTGTAACGCTCACCTGATTCCCGTAGAGGCGCCAGTCTTGACTGGGCGTATACCGTATCTGCAAAGGTGATGTGTAACACACGGCTGGCTCTTTGGGCTGGACCTCTGTGCACTGTATGTCTGACTTGAAGGGTAAGATGTCTGCAGATAGAAAATATGGGATTAAGGAACTGGGTTATTGAATGTCTCTCTCTTCTTCCCTTTCTCTTCTCCTGTAGAACCCCAAAGGTTAACGCTCTCACCTTAGGTAAGTGAACGCCGTGCTCTCCATCTGCCTCGGGGCAGGGTGCTGTAACCAGTTTCTTCACTGGATAAGGGGAGCAGGCCTCTTGACTTCAGAGGACTGCTGTCCGTCGTTTACTGCACGAACGGTAAGTTTCGAGTAATTCTAATGTCTTTAAAGTCTTTAGTAATGATGTTTCTTGTTTTGCAGGGTTCCGGCGATGGCGGATGACGGACTGAAGTGAGTTGAAGATGGAGCCCGTGTGATGAATAGAAGCGCCTGGAAGCACGTAAGTAAGCGCTTGTTGCCTGCTTCACGATGCGCTCTAACTGTCTTTTTATTTTGCAGGTACAAGTTCGGAGCGGCTGCAGGGTGCCGGAATACCCACTGGGTTAGATGTGGAAAGGAGTAATGGCACGTGAGTATTAAAGTTCCCCAATGTCTTTAAACGCACCTTGTTTTGTCTTTCAGATGCGGGATGCAGCGCCGAAGGCCTCCGGAGCGTGCGAAGAGTTGGTAAGCTTTTGTCTTTCAGATGCCGGAATGCAGCGCGAGGCGTTGGTGACAGCCGATGGACCAGGTAAGTGAAGAGCTGTCACTGAAGACCATAATGCTAACCTGTTCTTTCTTGTCTTTATAGGTGTTGCTGAAGACTGGATTCAGGATGGTAAGCCTTTTTCCTTAGGCCCAGGATCAGATGCAGAAGACACGATGAGCGTTCTGCTGCAGAGGATGCAGAATAACGCAAAGCAAGATTCATCCATCGGGTGTGGTTTAAATAGCCTCCTGTAGTGCTTAGGTCTCTCCTTCCACAGCCACGCCTAGGTAAGAAAAGAGTTCCTGCTTTCCAGAAGAGTTCCAGTGTTCTGAATCTAGGGAGTGGCTCCTGCCCCACCCAACAGGAAAAGTAGTTCCAAACAGAAGAGGATCAGAGGCTCAACTGGCAGGCAAGTAAGCAGCATGGTCTGCTGCAGGTAAGTCCACCCAAGCATTATGAGCCCGGCGCTTCCAGCGCTGGGACTGGGCATATTTATGAGCCTGGTGCCACTGGCGCCAGGACTGGGTCCAAAAGGTCCCAATTGGGACTGGTTGGCACTCGGAACCTGGGTTATGGATCTGCTTCCAAGGGAGTTGGGAAAACCCTGACCTTTTGGAAGCAGAGATCATGACACTTTCTTTTTCGCAGCAGCAGATTTCATGTCTGCACCTGTCCTGGATTCTGGTGGTGCGCTGTCTGCTGGAGATGCTGAGTTTCGGCGCGAGGTAGCTGGGTAACTTGAGGACGACTGCCTTATAGATGATGCAGCAAGACTTGAATGTGATTTGTGTATGCAGAGGGAGCCAGTGAAAGCCGATGAGGGCCGGAGTGATGTGGTCGTATCTGCGTAGACCCTTGATGAGGCATGCAGCCATGTGTAGGACACTTCTGAGGGGCACAAGGGAGGACGGCGGGAGGCCTTCGAGGAGGGCATTGTTTATTTGTTTGTTTGTTTTATTAATTTGTATTGCACACCTAACCCAAAGTATCTGGGCGCATTGCATGATGGTACAAGTGTTACAGTTGCTTGGACAGTTGATCTAAAGCTGTCCAGAGGCAGGAAGGGCTTGACTTTCCACAGGAGGGAGAGCTGATACCAAGCAGTTTGAGTTTTCTTAGCTATGCGTTTCTTGAAAGAGAGGTGTTTGTCGATGAGGAACCCGAGGGACTTGGCGCAGGGGAGCTCTATTATTTCCTACAGCAGGAAAATACCCATCGACCACGTGTTGTTGCATACATGGGAGATTGTGAAGGACTCCCACATGAGACTGTCCTGTGGGATGATGTTGATCTAGTAAAAGAACCATAGGAGCCAATCTATAGTTCTTCTGGCAGGCCTGGGTTATCAACATTGTATAAGAATGTATGTTAATTCCCCCCGCATAGTCTCTTCAGAAATCTATTTTCCTCTGTTGGAATAGTAGAACGCATCCCTGTCCCCTGGAAGAGGGGCTTACAAGCTTTTCCGCATTTCTCTTGGCAAATGGTTCAGGTGTTTTCAGCCGTTCCCTGACCTGATCTATGTAGTCTGGTTCTTTGTCAATACGTATTTCGAGATTGCATGAGCCTGAAAAAGGGATATACAGTTCCCAGGTAATTTCTTGTCACTCTCTGCTCCTTCAAGATGCTTCTTCCATATGCTATTCCACCCAGCGATCAAGCATTTATTTAGTGCCAGCTCTAGGGGAACCAGACTGACCTTTTTCCATCCACATCTAAATTGGTGTATGTCTGTTCAGGCAGTTGCCTGCTGCTGTAGATCTGATGGAAGGCTGTTAACTCAGTGAATGGAGATCCAGATCCTTGAGATAGTTTGCAGCTGGGTGCTAACATGCACAACTGATGCATACCTGCCTAACCTCTGGACTATTTCTGGAGACTCCGGAATTTTAAGCATTTCTCCGGGTCTCCGTAAAAGTCCCTTGAAGCTCAGGAATTTTGACATTCTTTCCGGGTCCCGTCATATTCTCCCCCTGATTTTTGATATTTGATATTTGATATTTTATTTGTAACGCGCTCGTACACGAGTGTTTCACAGCGCGACAAGGCAAGGGAGGGGAAACAGCGGAGATAACAGAACAGCGATCTTACTAGGCCCAGTGATATTGAGAACGTGCAAGTGCATGGGAAAGGGAAAGGGGAAAAAGTGCATGGAAGGGGGAGAGTGGAAAGTGCGGAGCAGAGGGGCGACAGATAAATAATAAAAACAAATATAGTAGATAATGGAGAAATAAATAGGGGTAGTGCAGCCAACACGTGGGAAGTGCTGTGCTTACGCCAGCAGAACTGGGTAAGTCTGATAAGTGCATGAAAGAAGAAAAAGGGAGATTTGGGGACTGTATGGGTACAGATATAGTCCCAGTGCAAGGGGTGGCCAGGAGGCAGTGCAGAAAGGGTGGCAAGGTGAGCAGGTACCTGGGCCCAGGGGACAGAGGGTGGCCAGGTGCACAGTCCCAGGATTGAGCAGATCAGCAAGGGAGAGGGGGAGCAAAGGCAGAAGCAAAGAGGAAAGTCTTGAGGTGCTTCCAGAACCAGAGATGGTTCTCCTCAGGTTTTAGAGTGGCCTGGAGGCTGTTCCAGAGGGAGGCCCCCGCCAAAGAGAGAGATCTACCCCAGCTCGTTTCTTTGAAAAACGACTGACCCTGAGGGAGTTAGCGGTTGGCAGCCGCCGGTAGCCAATCGGGTGGAGAAGTGGGCGGGACCCAGAAACGGCACTAAATGTTCGTGCCCACTGCCTGCACCACTATATGAGGCCGCTTCTGGCTGCCAGCATTCACTGACATTTTTTTTTTCAATGCGACCGCCGTAATAATGCTGCTTAGAATCCATGTCATTGGATTGAAAGCAGCATTATTTCGGCTGCGGCACAGCCTTCATTTTGCTTACTAGCATTGAATGAATGAATGATTTTCAGTGCTATTGTAAGCAAAATGAAGGCTACAACAACTGAGTTTACCTTTTTGACAGGTGGGCGGGTCATGTGGGTGGAGCTGTGTGCAAATGGACGGAGTTTTGTGTGGCTATGGGCGAGGCATACATCTCAGGAATTTTGATTTTCAAATGTAGGCAGGTATGAACTGATGCTCCAAACATATACCAGCCCACCTATGATTGCAGTACTAAGTACTGTCGTGGTTCTTCTCTTATAATCTTCTCTTAAAATACGAGGCTGGAAACTGCTCGGTGTTTGATCCCCTAAATTTGCAAATTGTGGATTCCTTGGTCGGTTTTCACAAATGCGCTAATTCTGGG
Source organism: Ambystoma mexicanum (assembly GCF_040938575.1). Taxonomy (NCBI): domain Eukaryota; kingdom Metazoa; phylum Chordata; class Amphibia; order Caudata; family Ambystomatidae; genus Ambystoma; species Ambystoma mexicanum. The sequence continues at coordinate 763,772,407 of NC_090921.1, read as the reverse complement.
GCATCTTTTCGCCGCAAGTCTTGCCGTCGTTCAACAGATCCCCACATGTGGGCTGGGTGGCAGCCATGGAGCCCTCATTCACACTTGTACCATAGACCCTGCAAGCAGTCACACCATAGTCGAATTAAAACGTACTGAAATGCATTTGGCTAGCTCCTCCCCACTGCAGGTCATTCCCTTTATTTCATCAGATGCTAATCATGGGTGTTCCATCAGAGTGACAACATCCGGGAAGTCTTGACAATCATGGCTCAGACCTTTGGTAACTGGGCCGAACCGATCCTTCCTTTGCTGTCAGCAACATATCACTAGTGCGAAGAAATGGCTTGTGGATTTTCACAACTGGATTTTTCCTCCTCAAGCAGCAATCTCTTCAGACCAGTATTGCCATCCTTCATTTCAGCATTCCTGACAATCGTTGGACACCTCCCCAAACAGGAAGTGGAGTTGTGGGAGATGGAATTTGGCTTTGTGTAAAGTCAGAGCATTGATTTCCAATCTCTGGGTGCTGGATATAGTAAAGCGATAGACCATTGCACTGGTTTCTCCTGGTTACATTTGTTTGCCTTGGGCCTCTTCTGGCCACTCCCATGGTATTGTGTCAGCATCAAGGGAGTCCAGCTTTGGATTGTTGTTGCTTGCTCAACCTCCTTCCTCCTCACCAAAATAGCCTCTGCTGCCAAGAACAATGATGTATGGAGGACTCTAAACTGCTACGTCCTCTCACAGACCAGTACTATTCAGCCCCCAACCACTTATTTGTTGTACTATCAATTTACCTACCTACGTATTGGTTATTACTGTATTATGCTCAAAGATATCCATCTCTAACGGCCTATTGTACTATGCTGTGGGTCGCTACCGGCCTATCATGTACAGTTTTTAGTCCACTACTAGCAGTAGCATGTTGTACTACACAGTTGGTGGCTACTGCCCTATTAGTTAATTTTGGGAACGCTACCTACCTATTTTACTACACTTTCGGTAAATATGGACCTATTATTTATATTGTTTGGGTTGCTACCAGACAATTTACTGGCTATTTGGTCACTACTAGGGTAATTTTCACATTTGTCGGGACGATACTAACGTATGGTATTTGTGCCTACTCAGTCTCGTCTCGGAGGATAGCTCTGGGGCGACGTACTTGTCTTGGAAACAAGACGATGTGGGGCAACACAGGTTCAATCCCTGAGTCGTGCTTAGAAACCTCTGGGTATTAAGCTTGTGGTAAATAAACAATTAAAATAGTACACTATTGGTTGCTCTCGGTTTAGGGTTAACTACCTACTGTATTACAGTACTGCTTATTACTCAGTTCCTGGACACTCTTAGCCTAATTACTGCTCTAAATGATCTGTTCTTAGTAACTGCACACCTCGTCCATCATGGCCTACATGTTGCGACTGCACATCTTCACCCGTTCCCTGTACACATGCTTCCTACCCATAGTTACTCTAGCAAGACTGCTTTTGTTCCTCCTTTTCTCGACCCATTGTTTCCCTTTTCTTATTTGTTCTCACAAAAATGAATCCTGACTGTCTGTCCAACTCCAACGCCTCGCCTCCCTCTTGGTTCTTCCTGATTACTTCCAGCTCAGGGGCAACACGCTGGTCTTGGAAGCAAGACAACAGTGAGCAGCACAGGTTCGTAACTCGGGCTCTGTGCTTAGAGGCTGGATTCCGGTATGAAGCAAAAGCCCAATTTAATTTGTTTCTCTCCTGCCCCCGATTATTCTCACTCCTAGCCTCTGGAATAAAACGTCCAACCTCACCAAACCCTTACATTCTCACCAACCCAAATGCACACCCACGGCCAAAACTGAAACGTGGCTCACACTCTGTGATATGGCCAGCACCACTTCATAAAGAGATGAATTGATGGTGTTGGCCTCTTGATCAACAATACTTGCCTATCTACCCCCTACCTCTTTCTTACGCACACTGCCAATCAGCACCTCACATCCACTTCATTAACTATTCGTCTGATGTATATGTCTCCTAAACATAGCAGCCTCTCTGGACCTCCCTCTTTACCCACTGTGGCCTGCACTGCCCTTCTGGGAAGCTTTACATTTCCCATAATCCCAACTGCACATAGCCTTTAGCTCGATTCAATCTTCTCTGTATAATCTGCAAAACCAAACAACGCATGACTGAGGCAACTCCTTGGATGTCATCTGCCACCACCTTGTTTGCCCACTCAATTGACCCCTCACCAACTGTCCACTCCCTCTTGAATCTTTACATGCCTTTCCCCTATCCTCTTGCCTTCTCTCCTAAATCTCTTTTGACGGAATAAAATCAAACCTAACTCGTTGACTCTCTATCTAGCCAAGACCAGAGTATCGCGCAGAGCCAGTTCTCGACATTAGGTTTCTACATTGACCAGGTCTTCCTTGCATTCACATTTGGGATGAATTCCCCTTTGAAACCACTCCCTGGCTTGTAATTGCAGTCCCTTTTCCTGCTAACCTTGCATCACCCTTGAGATCTGCCAACCGAAGAGGAGCATGCATCCCCATATATGGGAGAGGCACATATCCTGCTCCTTTATTCTCCTTGCCACCTACAAGGACTCCCTTTCTGTTCACCCCACTGCCAAGGATGCAGTCAAGTTCAAATCTTCTATATTTATAAAAGTGAAAATGTGTGGGTTTGTTTGTGGAAGGCAAAGCATTGTTCCTTATACAATTCCACAGCGTTTCACCAATCTGCACCACATTTTGCATAGTTACCTGTTAGGGCCCCCCCGGACAACACTGGTTTCTATGACATCTGGAAAACCCACCACATTTCCTAGACTTCCGCACAAGTCAAAATGTGTTTGTGGGTTTGTGGCTTGGCAAAGCGTTGTTCCTTGTACAATTCCACACCGTTTCACCAATCTGCACCAAATTCTGCATAGTTACCTGTTATGACCGGGACCTGTTATGACCCTACGGACATTACTAGTAACAGGACATTTGCACACCCCACCCCCTTCCCCGAACACCAGCAAAACACTAAATTTGTGACTTGGTGAAGCGTTGTTCCTTATACAATTCCACACTGTTTTACCAATCTGCACCAAACTTTGCATTGTTACCTGTTAGGACCCTCTTGGCATGACTGGATGCATGCCATTTGGAAACCCTACCATTTTACTCAGATTTTAGCACCCTCACACGGTTGCCTGAAACCGGCGAAACATCAATGTGGTCGTAGTGTTAAACGGTAATCATATAGTACCTCCTTAATATTTATTTTGGCCTAAGTCTAGTCGCGCTACACGGAAAACCACATTGCAAAGTTCCGATTTTGGGTTACCTTCGACGCCATTTTGAGATTCATCTGCCATTTTGATTTCTACTCGTGTGTACTTCGTTCTAAAATGGTGGACTAAGTTTTCAGCCTGCAACCAAGCCTCTTGACCTTTGAGTTCTGTTAATGTTTAGGCTGCTTGAGAGCCGACTGTTTAGGCTAGGCAATGAGACTTTGTGCTGCATATGAACTGTTGTTTAAGTGTTGTCTTCGCACACAAGACTCATCCTTGTATACACATTGGGACAATGAAAAACAAACTTCGAGCGGATACATAGGCTGAATAGAATTGTAAGGAGATGTTTCACAGGGCTAACCGCAGGATCCGAGAACATACATCACCATTGTGCCTTCACGGAAATGCAAACCTATGTAATCCTTTGCATAATATTGTATAATAAGTATGTGAACTAGGCACGAACTCTAGACCACGAATTATTAACGTGAAGAGAGGCTGGACAATATTATTCAAAATTGTATAAAAGTATGAACTTTTAGACGTCCAGCACTCTCTCACCTCTCTCTGTCAGGCTGGTACACATTGCGGGGTGTTGGGAGCCAGATAGCTATCTGTGTTTCTTTGTAAACTTTGCAGTAATAAAAGATCTGTGAGTCTTTTAGCCCATGATTGGTGTATTTCCTTTGTGGTACTCAGCCTCGATATTTCCTTGTTCTTTCAGATGGTGCCCGAATAGGGACCCTCAAGATTGATGCCACCTCGTTGAAGGGTTGACGCAGCTATCTGACCGGGATCAGACGGTGAGAAAGGGGGCCCCTTTTTTGGATGAGACACAACACCTCAACAGTACTGCACGATCCTATCCCTGGACGGTGAGCATGCGGTCCGAGACGGCATCTTGATGAGGATCCATATATCGAGGCGGCCAGTTTTGCCAAAATCATCAACCACAAGGGTCCTTTGTTGTCCTTTGTAATCTGATCAGACCTCCCTTAGTCCTTTGAATCAGGTGAGTCGTGCCCCGATTTCTAAGTATCCTGATATTTGGTTGTAATATTGTTCTCGCGAGCGCAATCGGTGCCAGGTAACACCAGTAATATGATATGCCTGGGAAATTGTCTGCCTGTTTCAGGGCGTTATTCCGCAGAGACAGACAATCTTTAGAATTTGCCCATCCGGCACCATAGGAGGGGTCGCCGGCATTGACTATGTACTGTAAGCACAGACAAACTAGACATGCTTCCATGCTTCCGAACTTCAGTGGCCAATCAACAGTAGTTTTGAGATTTCCTGAATAGAGTATTTAGAGTCCATATTGTTAAAGAAAAAAGCTAGACCTGCAGCATTTGATGTAATACAAAATTGGCAAAAAGGAAGCTATGCAGCAACTTAAGAGTAAAGAGAAGCATGCACGTCGACATATGTCGAACTCTGAAAAGGCATCATTGTATGATCAGCAAAAACAATCAGAGTCTGTTAGAAATATGGATAGGGCTTTTCAACTTGGTATACAGAAAATACATCCGTCTAAAGATTTTCATGCATTAGATGAACTAATCGATAAACTCTTAACTGAACGTAGGCGTGGTGCCACTGCACCACCTCCTTTTGTACCTATTCCTGTTGTCTTACCTCTTCCTGCTGTCGTTCCTCCTCCCTTAGTTATTCCTGCTTTTCCTGTTGCTCCTCCGCCGCCATTTATTCCTCCATTTCCTGTTGTTGTTCCTCCGTCTGTACCTACACCTTTACCGACTGTTACGGTTCCGTCTTTGGTGCCAGTGATAGTATCTCCATTACCTGCTGTACAGGATTTGTCTTCATTTTCTTTCCCAAGCGGTTCTGCTCCACTTGTGGTTGATAAAGCAGCGAGTGTTGAAACAAAAATTGTAACTCGAAATACAGTTTCCAAAGAGAGGAAGAGAGATTTGAATGCTTGGGCTAGACAATGTATAGAGAAAGGTGAACGATCTACTGTTTTAGCTACACTCTCTAATTTAGAAAGTATTCCCGATCAGAATGTCTTTATTGAAGGGATGGGAATACATTTGACCGTACTGTGGAATAGAGTGACGGACACAGATGTCCCACAAGGGTTGAGGGATTTGAATGTTTTAGCTTATTCAAGAGATTCTGCAGAGAATGTACATGAGCATGTCGAGAGGGTTTTTGAGTTTAGGAGGGAGTTAGAAAGGTTGTAGAATGAAGAAGTAGATGGTGATAGTTTGGATGCTTTTTACATACAGAAACGGTTCCTTCCTCTTTGTAAGTCGATGAGTGAAGAAACGCAAATTTGCACAAGAGATGCACGTAGATGGATTTCAGATATGTCGATATCTCCCGTAGAAGTATATGATACGTATGGTCAGTATACTCCAGAAATGCAGAGGAAAGTGATACAGGCAATGGTAGAATACCTGCAGGATGAATGTATAAAGAGAAAGATTTGTTGTCCCGCAGAATTATTGAATATCTATAAGAGAGCTTTTGTGTCTGACACTGCTTCCACCACTCTAGAGCTTCATATAGCTTTGTTGCTTAGTAAGCGTTCGGAGTTGCCTTCTTCTCAGTAGCCTATGAGAGAGGTCCCTCTGACATTTGTTCCCAAAGTTGAAATTCCGGCTAATGCTGCAACGGGTGCAGCAGCCTATGATATTGTAGCTCATTATGTATCACAGTTTGTTCATGTCCCGTTCTCATGACAGGAAGTGAATACTATTAGACAGTCGATTCCAGACATTAGGGAAAATCTGACAGGGTTTTACAAAGAAATAGAATCTGTCTTGCAATCATCAGTCTTTACTCTGGGTGATATAGACTTGTTGTTTCCCGTGATCCTACCTGCTGATTTTTGGAAACAGATTAGGACTGTAGATGATCCAGCGGGATTAGGTGACACATGGGTTAACTTGGTTAGGCTAGATATTGAAAGGGCGGCTGGTGAAAGACCGCCACAGGTGATACTGACTTTGCCAGACAGAATAGTAGCGAAATTGAAGACTTTAATTCCTGAGAGAAGGATTATCCGGGACAAACTCACTGCTTGTACGCAAGGTAAATCTGAAGGTGCTACCGAATTCTTTAATCGGTTCAAGCAAGTATTCTCAGATTTTAGCGGACAGGATTTAAGCACTGATTCGGGAAAAAGATTATTCGTGGAAAATGTGTGTGTGGATTGTTGCTTGATATCCAGTCACAAATTTTGACTTCCGAGAGTGCTTGGCAAGCCAAATCACAGTCTGAAGTATTACATATGGATCAGTACTATGAGAATAGAGTCAACAATGAGAAAGAAAGGATTGAAAAGAAAAAGGATGATCTGAAAACTAAGGTATTATTGCAACAGATAGTTAGAGGACCTAGAGGGGGTAGTACACAGTTTCGAGATCAGTTCGTTCCACAAAGTAATGCGCCGTTGGGTCCTGTACATGCAAACCAATGTGCTTATTGCAGACAAGAGGGCCATTGGCGAGCACAATGCCCGATACTCCAGCAAAGGTCAAATAACACATATGGTGTCATGGATAGACGACCCAGAAGCCGCCCTAGGGTATGGAGTCCTGGGAGAAGCCAGTTTGCTCAAAATTCTCAGTCCTTTTCGCAAGATAATCAGCAACCTAATATAGACAGCAGAAATATATTTGATAATCCTTCCACTGCCTATCTTTCTAAAGATCTTGTCTTCGTCGATATATTGTTTTGTTAGGACAGCCCGAAGCAGGGTCTAGAACCAACGCCTATTCCCGTTAATCAGGAAGGTCCCTACATTGAGATGATGGTGGGGAATAGGAAGCATCTATTTTTGGTAGATACAGGGGCACAGAAGTGTTCCATTGATCATTCACGGGTTCCAGACATTTCACTGTCAGGGCAGAATAACGTTTCTGTAGGGTTTTCTGGTACGCCAGTGGTTAGTCCGGTTTCTTTGCTGGTACCGATTTTACTGGGTCCATTTATGGATCACTGTCCGTTTCTTCTGACAACGAACTGTGGAGAGAATTTGTTGGGGTTGAATCTGTTGAAAGAATTATATGCGGTAATTCATTGTTCTTCGGATGGAGTGACGATTTCACCACAGCAATTTTCGGCCTCACAGTTTCTGACTAGACCTTTGCCACCAGAATTTAGTGAAGTTCCCTGCGTGTTTATGGGCGATTGACGACAATGATGTTGGTGTTTTGCAAATTGAGCCTGTAAAAATCGTTTTGAAACCAGGAGTTATTTTGCCACGAATTCCGCAATATAATATTTCAGTTGATGGTGAGCAAGCTTTGAAGTGTATAGTTTCTGATTTTGTACATCGTGGACATCGTGGAGTAATTGAAGAAATTACTGGAAGTTTGTGTAACAGACCGATTTTACCAGTATATAAGAAAGGGGATAATGCAATTCCTTTCCGTTTAATTATTGATTTGCGTGCTATAAATAAAATTGTTGCTCCACAATTTCCAATTGTGCCTGATGTAACGATGATACTAACAATGATTCCAGCTTCTGCTACTCACTTCAGTGTTGTGGATCTTAAGAATGCCTTCTTTAGCATTCCTAAACAGGAGATTAGTAGATATTTGTTTGCGTTCACCCTAGGGGGACGCTCGTTTACATTCACCCGTGCGCCACAAGGGTACACAGAGAGTCCAAGTATTTATAGTAGGGCTTTGAAAGAGCAGCTCGATACACTTGAGTTATCTACTACTTCTACATTGCTGCAGTATGTCGATGATCTTCTTTTAGCTGCAGATTCAGAAAGTGCATGTAAGGAAGGCACTGTGTTATTTCTTATTCAACTAGCAAAACATGGACATAAGGCTTAATTGAAAAAGTTTCAGTATTGTCGACAGGAGGTCGCCTATTTAGGCTATCTCCTGTCAAAGGAGGGAAGAAGATTGTCACCTGAACGGACTGAACGAATTAAGAATATTTCTAGCACGTCTGTCCCAAATACGCAGAAGGAAGTCAGAGCCTTGATAGGAATGGCTCATTACTATAGACAGTGGATCCCTAATTTTTCACTAGTGATCAAACCAATGTTGGCATTGACAAAGAAGGGCATTTCTTTGCCATTACCGTGGAACACCAGAAAGCTTTTGATCTGCTCAAGACTGCACTGTGTTCAGCACCAGTTTTGGGCACACCAAATTATGATAAGGCCTTCGAGTTGTATGTGCATGAACGTGATGGATGTGCTTTGGCTGTGTATACGCAGGAACATGGGGGGATGAATAGACTGTGCGGTTACTTTTCCTCCACCCTTGATCCTGTTGCATGCCCTTTGCCGAGATGTTTGAGAGCTGTCGCTGCTGCTGCTGCGTCTGTAAAACAGAACAAGGGTATGGTCCTAGGCCACACTTTAACCTTGTTGGTACCTCACTCTGTAGACGTTCTATTAAATAGAACACAAACACAACACCTTACTTCCACACAATTAACAAGATATGAATTGATCTTGTTTCCACCGCATATCCAAATTAAAAGGTTTTGCGTATTGAATCCGGCTGAACTGTTACCTCTTGCGCAAGACACTGCTTGCAGTGATGAAGTGTCACACGACTGCCTTTATACTACAGAGCAAGAAACTAAAGGCAGGATTGATTTCAAAGATACACCTTTGAATGACCCACAAGGGGAGCTGTTTTTGTGGTGGCTCCTGCTTCAAACTTCCGGATGGTACATCCACTGCTGCTTATGCCATCACTACATTAAGCACCATCATGGAAACCAAGAGAATTTCGCATAACTCTGCGCAGGCCACAGAGATTATTGCACTAACTCGAGCTTGTGAACTTTCCAAAGGGCTTAGAGTAAATATATTTACTGACAGCCAGTATGCCTTTGGGGTGGTTCAGAACTTCGGTAGACTATGGACAGAACGAGGGGTCTTGACCTCACACAGAACGAAAATCCAACATGGCACCTTGATAGTTCAGCTACGCTCAGAGCTTGCGCTTCCCACTCAACTAACAATTATGAAGTGTGCGGCACATCAGAAAGTAGTAGACGATATAGGAAAAGGGAACGCTTTTGCTGACAGGATAGCTAAACAGACTGCCACTGATCTATACTCAGATATGTATGCTACAAAGGAAGCCACAAAAACTTGTATTATAGATTAAGGGATTGACTTGATAAAGAATATTCAAGCAGATGCCACTCAGGAAGAACTTAAACAATGGGCTGAGGGTTTGGCAAGATTGCATTAGGAAGGGTGCTAGGTAGATGATTTGAAAGGAAGATGGAAGTTACCCAATGCATATGTAACCGCCATGATTACAATGGCCCATGGTCCCACTCATATATGTGCTAGGAAGATCTGCAAAATGTTAGAATCTGTCTGGGAAAATGTTAACATTTCAAAAACTGCTGAGCGTTTTGTCCAGAATTGTATGGTTTGCTTACAGCATAATGCGGGGAAGGGTACGTCGACACCGAGGGGTAGTTTTGGTCCACCCTCTGTGCCTTTCAAAGTGATTCATTTTGACTTCATCGAGATGGAACGTTGTAACAACTATAAGTACATTTTGGTAGTTATTTGTGCCTTTAGCAAGTGGGTTGAAGCCTTCCCTGTGAAAGATGCCACAGCAATGACAACGGTGAAAACCATGCTTAAGGAATATTGACCCAAGTTTTGTTTGCCTAGGGTCATCTGGTCGGATAATGGTCCACATTTTATCGCTGCTGTTATTCTGCAAGTATGCGCGGGATTACAGATCGATAAACGGTTCCATTCGGCTAGAGACGCTCAAAGTGCTGGACTTGTAGAACGCCACAATGGTATTTTAAAGAATAAAATCGCTAAGGTCTGTGCCAGTAGCAATTCGAAATGGCCGGACGCCTTACCTATAGCACTGCTGTCCATGCGAACAACCCCACAGACTAGAACTGGACTCTCCCCGTACGAAATCATCCTGGGGAGGCCAGCTAACATTTGGAATCTACCCAAGCCCAGATATTTGAAGGAAGAAGAGCATTTACTTTTCTCTGAATACTGCGACCAGTTAACTAAAAACTTGTATTTGATTTATCAACAGGTGTGAGAAGCCCTCCCAGTTAAATACAAGGGGCCAGGTCACAGAATTCGACCCGGTGACTGCGTGCTCTCAAAGTCATTTGAGAGAGCATCCAGTCCCGCACCACGTTGGAGGGGGCCATTTCAGGTCCTGTTGGCCACACAGACTGCCGTACGAGTAGCTGGGAAACGACACTGGCTACATGCTACACATGTCAAGAGGATTCCTTTCCCTTTGCCACACGACGTAGAAGATAAGGAGAAAATTACCTGCTCTGTTTCTGATGATCAATCAGTCTTGAATAACCAAGGGTGGTTCGGAAACACTTCCTGAGCATTTGGGGCCTGGGGAGACTGCTGCTTTGTCTCCGAACTCTTCTTCGGATCTTTCTGCACCCTTGCACGATTCTGTGGCTATTTCACCACTTCCATCAGGAAGCAACGACGCACTGTTTTCAGATCACGCAGTACCTGGGGTCTTGATGTACGATCTGCATCCACGGCAATAGACTTACTGCACAGCATGGCTGTGCGCACAGGAAACGACTATTGAGCTTGTCCTTTGCCACCTTTGCGCTGAAACATAAGCAAGTGGCTGGGGACAGGGAAAAACGAACTTCAATCAAGAATCGTGTAATCAGGAGATCACCAGCAAACGGACTACAGTGTTTTTTTGCAGGAGCTTTTTGGGAAAGAGCTTTGAGGAACAATGCCTGTCGTTATCTCTACTCGTACGGAGCAACCAATCGATTGTGTGGCTAACAAAGACATTGGACAGACAAATACATTGTCCTTGAGGACATATTGTTTTCTTGTAATTATGTTAACCGGTCTTACAGTAGTAATTGCTCTTGGGTTTTGGTACATTGAAGGAATGCGTCCACTTGAAACATTTTTGCCTACTAAGAGTGTACCCACTATGTATACACCTTTCGTGCACCTGCACAATCTATCTCCTAGGGGCTCCCAACACAGACAGAGCTATCACAACAACACACTTTTGTTAATTATGAACGCGACTCATGCGATCTTAAACAGAACTAATTGCTGGATCTGTTTGCATTTGCCGCAACACGGGGAAAAAGGGTTGGCTGGTATATTCATCCTTTGCCTCTAACTACTACATGTTATGCCTCTCTAAGGGCACTATTCTTTGGCCATTGGAATGATGGCATCTCAAGGAACTTTGACGGGACTAATTTGAATGAATTTGAAAGGCGAGTCCTGATGCCTCTGGGATGTTCTCTTTTTGCAAATAGGAGCAAGCTTAATGTTGCTTCTATTAGGCCTTCCGATAGACTATCTAGACCTTTTCAAGCATTAATCTCTTTCAAGATGGCTCCCGTAGACAACCGGGATGCCACACCACCTTCATATACTATCAATCATAGCCCCAACTCTGTTCCCTTCTGCATACAAAGGAATGGTTTTCGGTCAATGGGTACTTTTGAAGGTTCTACCAATGTTGCGAATTTGACCAGTGAGGACCGACCTTTGTACGTAGATGATCCTGTTTATTTCATTTGCGGTAATGAAGCTTATCCGTGGCTACCTAGGGATTGGCAGGGTACTTGTTATTTAGGTATCTTGCTACCAGAGGTTTATGTAGCTAGTACCACTGAGGTTTCTAGGGCTCGTCCAAGGCGGGACAAGAACGGTGATACTCCTTCACAAGTCATGGGTGATGTAGAAAAATCTTTTGTACCATTTTGGGGACAGATCATGAATTCCGAGGATATTAGTAGATTAGCAAGAGTACTGGAGAGAACCATCAACCGGACCACCGATATACTCTACAACATGACTCTAGAACAGAAAGCAATTAGATTAGTGGCTCTACAGAACCGGATGGTGTTAGACGTCATCTGGCTGAACGTGGTGGAGTATGCAAATTGGTGGGATCCGCTTGTTGTGTTTTCGTACCTGACTCCTCCTCGACCATATTCAAAGAAATACAAAATCTGCATGTCCTAAGCTCAGAAGAACATGTTCCCGAGGGAAACTGGGATCTTAGTACTTGGTTCTGGGACTTCTTAAGGTCGTGGGGATGGAAGTTTCTTTCAGTCTTAATGGTAATCCTTGGTATTTTGTTGTTCTGTTGTTGTTGCATACAATGTCTTCCTGCCATATGTTCGATGCTAGGGGGATGTTGTGCGCAAACTGTAGGAACGTTAGGACCGAAAATGCATACACCTGAGAAGATGACTAATGTTTTTGTGATGAAGGATATTACTGTCAAAGATCTAATGGCAATTGATATATCTGATGAATGTGATTCAGGATGTATGGACATTGAAATGTGGAGTTACGAGTAAAGCGGCTATTTTTAAGTAAAGCTCTTGGCTTAGGCCAAAAGGAGGGTTTGTTAAACGGTAATCATATAGTACCTCCTTAATATTTATATTGGCCTAAGCCTAGTCACGCTACACGGAAAACTTTGCCGCCATTTTAAGATTCATCTGCCATTTTGATTTCTACTCATGTGTTCTTCGTTCTAAAATGGTGGACTATGTTTTCTGCCTGCAACCAAGCCTCCAGACCTTTGAGTTCTGTTAATGTTTAGGCTGCTCGAGAGCCAACTGTTTAGACTAGGCAATGAGACCTTGTGCTGCATATGAACTGTTGTTTAAGTGTTGTCTGCGCTCACAAGACCCATTCTTGTATACACATTGGGACAATGAAGAACAAACCTCGAGCGTATACATAGGCCGAATAGAATTGTAAGGAGATGTTACACAGGGCTTACCGCGGGATCCGAGAACATATATCATCATTGTGCCTTCATGGAAATGCAAACCTATGTAATCCTTTGCATAATATTTTATACTAACTATGTGAACTAGGCACAAACTCTAGACCACAAATTATTAACGTGAAGAGAGGCTGGACAATATTATTCAAAATTGTATAAAAGTACGAACGTTTAGACGTCCAGCATTCTCTCACCTCTCTCTGTCGGGCTGGTACACATTGCAGGGTTTGGGAGCCAGATAGCTATCTGTGTTTCTTTGTAAACTGTACAGTAATAAAAGATCTGTGAGTCTTTTAGCCCGTGATTGGTGTATTTCCTTTGTGGTACTCAGCCTCCATATTTCCTTGTTCTTTCAGTAGAAGGACCGGTCCTCAACCCTAAAATCACAGTTTCTGTGACATTTGCACCGAAATACACTGCAGAAAACTGCACCATGACAGGGTGAGGCAACAGGTGGGGAGAGAGCACAGTTGGTCCCAGTGTGCAGCAGCACAATAACTCTCGCTGCCCCCCAACATCTGCTCTGGGGTATGCCAGCCAGCCACACACGCCCATTCTCAGTGCTGTATAATTCAGGGTGCAAGGCACATCAAGCAATAAGCGAATCAGAACAGCAACGATAGAATCATTGATTTTCAACAATTGATGAGAGTGTTGTCATGTCTGGCCATAGAACCCGTTCGGGAACGGGTACTTTTTGCTAGTACTATATAAAATGTATCCTTTGTCTCCACAAACTCTCCACTACACTTCAGGTCATCCAGTCCTCCACTGCAAACTATGCTTATGTCTTTCTCTTGCCAATGGCTTTGCCCACTACTTTCCCTTCAGAATCTCCAAGAACAGGGGAAAAATAATTGCCCTTCTCCATTTGCTGCCTCCTACATCCTTTTATCAACCCTCACCCTTACATTATCCTCTCAGCTCTATTCCATGCACCACTCTTGGCACCAATCATCCCGGCTGCCAATCCGTCATGTGCTACTGTGGATCCTTTTGCTCGAAACAATCAAGAACCAAGGATGCTGGGGGGCATGGCCAGGAGCCGTATGGGATAGACATGAACCCCAGAGCTCCTCTCCTTTGCCAGCTGCAAATCTTGCTAAATCCTGCCTGCTTCACACAGACCGCCCTGGGTGTCACAACACTGGTGTGCAGTGCAGACAGATGGAGATCCTGGGCACCAGAAGTATCTGTTTTAGTGCCACGAGATGGAGCAAACCACTACCGATCCACTTGGAGGCCATTTTGGGAGGCAGCGTGGTGTGCTCTCCGGCCTGCTACGGTGATCCCGACCCCTACAGGAGACAAAGGTTCAGGGTTGAGGATGTAGCTATGGCCAGTGTTTACTGAATTCCCCCTCTACTTCATGACATCAGTACCAGTGTGCCATGCAATACTTTGGTTGGGGAGGCCATTGGCCGGGTCATGTACTGCCTATCACCCCCTTTCTGGTCTTCCTCATGCCGCCTGCGGAACCGCCCCTTCCGTGGGCCACGGGAGCCGCGTGTGCCCTACGGAACACCCCCAAGCCAGGGCCGACTGGCTGGCCACCTATCCGGCCCCTGCCCAGCTGATCATCATGGGGGCCACAGAATCACTGCATGACCACCCCTGGAAGGCCGACTGTGCTGGCAGCGACCCTGCAGGGTCACAGGGTGTGGCTGGCTAGCGATAAACGTATCGAATAGACCCCACACGAGGTGAGCTTCTGGTTGGGTATACCCAGAGGCGTTGCTGGGGGTGGCTGAGGGGGCTATAGCCCCGGGTCTTTTGGTTGTAGCCCCGGATAGAAGCTCAGAGGTTACAACCAAAAAAGCTAGCTAGCCCCGAGTCCCAACAATCCCGACATTAGCGTAGCCCGGATCTTTTCCAGACCTAGCAACACCCCTGGGTATACCACATAAGACAGCCTTCGGGGCCCCACCACCACATGCAATCCCCTCCTGCACCACGTTAACCTTCAATCTAACACTGCTATCACCACCAAGTATCAAGTACCCAGCGGCCCGATCGAGGACTGTAACTGCAGAGAGCCATTGGCAAGGAGTCAGTGGCATAGGGTTAACAACACACGCCCATATTTGTCCGCCCTTATTGTGAATTGGCCACAGCAGTGGGCCCTGGCTGGTGGCTGGCAACGCAGATGTCCTGAGGTTCTGGCCGGAGCATAGGGGCTATCATGCTGCTGCCATGGTTAAGTATCAATAACACCAGTAGAAACTAAAAGAATGCATGGGTGGCAAAGGCGGACGTTCCAAGCAGGGCCCGCAGCAGATGAGCGACCCTATGGGTGTGACTGGGTTGGATGAAGGGGTCGCCATGATTCAGGACTTGAAAACCTCTCTAGAAATGAAGGTGAAAACAGTGGGGGTTGAAGTATCTCTGGTCAGCGCCGCTCTTAAAAAAGTAAATGAGAGCTGAAGGCGCAAAAGGCACTCTCGCACGAACAATGCCCCAATTCTAGGAGTGGCAGAGGGGGACCAAGGTCCCAGAATGGAATTATTTGTGGAGGAGCTTGTTGTGATAGAGGGCCTATCAAAGTGGTTTTCAGTCGAAAGGGCACTCGGGGTGCCTAGTAAGAAAACCCTGGGAGGTGCACCGGCACGTCCGATCGTGGCCAAATGTCTCAACTTTCGTGACAGAGCCACCTCCTACAAGACGCTAGGAGGAACTTAAATTACAGAGTCTGTAATGCAAAAATAATGATCTTCCCTAACTTTACCAAGGAAGTACAGAGGCTACCCAGATCTTATGATGCTGTATGAAGAAAGTTGAGAGAAAAGGGCTACAAATACATGATGTTCTTGTAACGCTCACCTGATTCCCACGGAGGCGCTGGTCCCGGCTGAACTGTTATAGTCTCTTCAATTGAGAAGCGTAGAGCTCGGATGACTCTCTGGACTGGGCTTCCTCTTATTGACCCTCTGGCTTGCAGGGTAAGGTTTCTTCAGGCGGAAGAAAAAAAAGGGTTAATGACCGTTTGGCTGGACTTCCTCCTCACTAATCGCCAACTCTCCGAAAGTCCAATGTCCTGGTGAGCTCTCACCTTAGGTGTATAAATGCTGGGCTCTCCATCCTGCGACTTATGCAGGGGTGTGTGGGTTCCAGTTACGTCACTGGAGGTCCTCAAAGTCTTTTGTGGCCTTGGAAGTGGCACAGGTGCTGAGATGCCAAAAGGTGATGCCGCCGTTACTGCACGAGCGGATGCCAGTAGGTATAAAGAGTTTATAGTCTTGAAGAGATGGGCACCTTTAATGAAGTCTTTGCATTGTCTTTTTCAGGTGCCTGGATGCTGAGGGCGTGGTCACTGAGAGCGCGACACGTGCGGTTGTACGTAGGTATGGGAATTTCAATGACACCTCAATAATGTCCCTTGTTTTCTGTTTTCAGGTCTTGAGATGTTGCGGGCGTTGTTCGTCGCGGATGCACGTGGGGAAACACGTAAGTGTTAGGCTTTCTTGCAGTCTTTAATGGCACTTAAATAATGTCTTTTCTTGTTTTCAGGTGCCGGGCTGCTGCGGTTGAAGAGATCGTAATACGCGCACAAAAGCAGGTAAGAAAAGTAAATGCGACCGCCTTCACCCGATTCCTACTTAACAATGTTCTTTGTCTTTACAGGTGCCGTTAGGCTGCTGAAGAGAAGGCCGCGAAGAATCTGTGAAAGCACAGATGGATCAGGTAAGCGAGCGCGGCTGCGAACGTGTTGCAACTTGCAAACCTTAGGTTTCTTTTGCTTGCAGGTACTGCCGGTGTCTGGATTCCTGGATGGTAAGTATAGTTCTCGTGTCTTTCTTCCACAGGTTGCTGAGCTGAAGCTGGAGATGTCACTGGAATGCTGGAGCCGACTCGGGGAGCGTCCTGCTGCAGATGCAGAATAACGCGAAGCACGTTTTCCCAATCGGGTGTGGTTTAAATAGTGTTGGAGTGATTGGGTGTCTTCTTCTTCAGCCTCGCCTAGGTAAAAGAGTTCCTGTGTTCCAGAGCTAAGGAGTGGCACCAGCCCCACCCAGGTAAGAAAGTAGTCCCAGTTCAGGGAATAGTTCCTCCCAGCAGAAGGCTGGGGACTTCATCCTGCCAGCATTTGCAAAGGTGAGTATGCAGCATGGTCTGCTACAGGTAGGTCCACCCAAACACCTTTGCAAGAATTATGAGCCCGGCGCCCCTGGCGCCGGGACTGAGGTTCCTTATGAGCCTGGCGCCAGAGGCGCCAGGACATGGTCCAAAGGGCCCCAATAGGGGTTTGCTGGAGCCGGGGACGAGGGTCGTGAGCCAGCTTCCGGGGATGCTGGGCTTGACTTGGCTTCTCGGGAGCAGTGCTCATGACAGCTCTTTCCCGCCAAGCTCAAGGTGTTGGCGGATGGGCGCTGGCTCTTTTTTCACAGTTCACACAAAGCCTGAGACTGGTTGGAAGCAGCACATCCAAACTGGTCTGAGAGTGCTGATGGATCTAAAGGTAGACGAATGGGCCAATTGAGCCCAGAGAAATCAACTGCACCTTCCCCGTCTCCCACTAGCCGAATCCTGGTTCGAGTCAGATGAGGCTCTGCTGCTGGCAGAGGATGACACGGATGGACTCCAATGACTTTCTGGAGGGTAGGCCTGGTCCTTTTGAACTTAAATGGGTGGCTGTTATGTTGGGATGGGGTGGGGTGATGTTTTGTTAGGGGGAAACTGGCCTCAGGTCCCACGGTGGAATGAAGGAAGGGTGGGTATGTCGGGGGTGGAGGGAGCAGTGCTGCGCACTACTCCATTCACCAAGCCTGTGGCACCATTAGTTGGGGCTTTAGGAAGGCCTGAGGGAGGGCATACTATATTGTTTCACAATCTTGCAAGCGGGGGAGATGCTGCAGGGGTCATTGCGATCTCCCTAACAGGCTTGTCACAAGTTTACTGTTAATGCTGGCCGAATGATACACCAAGTTCACAGGTTGTATTGGGTTGGGGGTTACATTCGGGGTTTGGGGTGGTTACTGTTGTTTATTTTATGTTTTTCACAGCATGGTCTCACATTGGTTAAAGGTCGGGAACTATATTGGGACTGGTGGAATGTCTGACGCTCAGGTGCAAAAGATAGTTTGCATGCCAAGGAATGTTAACGGCCTTTGTGACAAAATTGAGAGTGGTATGGTGTTGCAGATGTTGAACAGGTATTAGCCTACCTTTCTATTCCTCCAAGAAATGCATCTCATGGGCACGGACTGTGGGTTTTTTAGATACTTCAATTACCCAACTCAGGCACACAGGTTTCACAAGGGATTCCAGGGGGTTTGCGGTGCTCATCCGTAAGCATGTTCTCTTTATGATCTCAACAGTGGTGCGGGATACGGGGGGGAGGTATACTTTTATAATAACAAAACCCGACTTTGAAATTGAAGATTGAGCTCTTGCAGGAGGTGCAAGGAATGTTTATAAAATATCAAGAAGACCGCTGGATTGTGGGGGGACTTTAATAAGGTGAGGGAGTATGACTTGGACCGTTTCCCAAATTATGCTGGGGCAAACCAGAGATGATCAAAGCTCTGTGACTTTGCATTGGTGCTTGGTTCTGGTGAATGCGTGGCATACGGTGTACCTGCATAGGCGAGAAAACTCAAGAATTTATTTTTTTTCGTCCCTCACTCAGAGACACACCAGGTTAGCGACGTTGAGCTGCTGCCAAGAGGCATCTCATACCACTCTCCATTGTTGAGGAGAATGGGCTCAAATTGCAGGTCGGGCCGACCCTCATGGAGATTGAATGCATATTTTTGGGGTTTCCCCGAGGTGATTAGCAGATTACAGGAAAAAAACATCTGAATACTTTGGGCTTCATCACGAGTTCGGCTGTAGCCCTTAAATGCGGCGGTATGGTATTACTGCTGCATTTAAGGGCTGGACCTATCATGAGTTGGGCACTAAATGGGCTGTTTTACCTACAGAGATCCATCATACATGGACATGTTGGAGGAACTTCCTCAATCTCATATCACTGATGTGTAATGAGCTGAACCTGTGTAGCCAACACTAGGCCCTTTAAAACGAGGTAGCAGTATTCTGAAATTGATGGGGATGCAGAATATACTCAAATATCAAAATCAGGCCGACTCAGGAAGTTGGCAAAGTCAAACTGTTTTATTTTCAATTATCTAAAACAGGGAGTACAACGAACATCAGCGAAACGCTCCATCTTCTCACTCAGTGATTTTCATAAACAACAGAGATTATATAGTAAAAACGCATCATCATTGACGTCCATTTACGTGGCAAACTACAAAAACCTATGGGTACCGGTGGTTGGCTCTCAGGGAACATCTAAGTATAGGTTCTATATAGCCGAGGGTGGTGATTGGGTTTCTAACATCAGGTGGGCAACTAAGCCCTCTTCTAGTGCAAGTCAGTATGAATGTCATCAAATACACAACGCCCCATTGGTTATACAAATTGTAGGGCTCTTCTATACTTTGCCCTCTTTAATTGGTTGGCACTCTCGTACCCCTCTGTAATATTCCACACACGCTATCAGCACGCAGGCTGGCACCCAGGTGCTGGTGTGCTGGTCATAACCATACATTCCCACCTCATTAGCCTGCTATCTATCATCACCCTGCTGGCTGCCAGTCAATTAGCCCTTTGAACATTGGCCTTGTGAATGTTCTCTGTGCCTAAGAATAGAAGGGAATATAGGCACACTTGTCTCTTGGTTTCGATACAACTCAACTTCAGTATCTATTTTCATCCGACCATGTTACTGGAGACCATGTTTCAGAGCCTTTTGCAGTATTAAACTCTATTAAATGATGAACCTCTGACGTCTTCAATGTTCTTGCTCCTCACTTCAAACAGGAGCTTGGTTTTGTAGCTTCTGCATGAACATCCAGGCTCACAGTGACCTTGAAATCCTGGTGCTGGGCCACCCAAGCCTTTCTTGGATTCACCTTCGTTCATTTACTGTTTTCAAACTGTGTCACACTGGAAAAACCTTTTTATTCACTGGGTCCAAGCTCTGCTAAAGTGCGTTGTGGAATCATCCATAGTCCATACATTCCTATGAATATACATTGGCGCATTGTCGCAATCTAATTTACTATGTATCAGCCTTAAGAATTCTTTGTCCTACTTGCGTTGCTGCATCTGTACAGGTGTAAAATGATTTGATATTTTCTCCATTATTTCTGTAGCATGAGCATCTTCATCTCGAGCCCGGAATGTTGCTCGTCTTCTAGACGTCATCTTCAATTTCTATAACAGATCTATGCCTGTCAGCTTTTCTGGGTGCGTCAGCTCCACTCTGCACGAAGTCACCAGTCTTCTTTCATGTTCGCTTTTCCCACTTCCTCTGGGATTTTATTCAAATGGCCAACATATATCCGCGTATGCATATATGGTTTTCTCAATGGTAACCTTGCATCCATGATTCTTTGCGGTATAGGTATTCTCACTGGTACTGCATGTGTCTCACACTCTGGCTCCCAACATATAGGCAGTATGGGGGTGGAGTTTTGAGTGGGGGTACTTGACTCCACCTCTACACTGCTGCTCTGGAAGCTGAGATTTCACAGGAGGAAGTAATGGCCGCAATCGGGTTGCTTCAATCAGGCAAAACACCAGGACCCAACAGCTTCCTGGTGGAAAAGACTGGGTTACAAGATAGCAGAGCCGATGCTATCCATGTTTTTGCTTAGCAAGGATAGGGAATCTTATCCCCCGACCTAAGGCAGGCAATGGGTATAGTGATACCAAAGAAAGAAAAACCACTTGATAAATGCTCTTCATTTCACTTCTTGCCCACTGAATTGCTGCTCTGTGCTCCAACTTTCAGTGCTATGCGGATGACACTCAACTAATTTTCAGGCTCCCTTCCGCCACCTCTTCTACTTCTCTCATCTCTGACTCTCTGTCTGCTATCCAGGAGTGGTATGCCGCCAACGATCTCTGCCTTAATGCCAGTAAGACCAAGATTCTCCTCATCGGCACACCTGCTCCCTCCTCTCCTGTCACTCTCTGGCTGCCCTCTCTTGGACTTCTTCCTGCTCCCACCTGTGAGGCTAAAAACGTTGAGGTCATCTTCGACTCCACACTTTCCTTCTCTCCTCACATCTCTAATGTCTCTAAGAAGTCACACGACCAGTTGCAACTCCTCAGGGGTATTCTTCCTTTCCTCTCCTCCCTCCAGAAGCTCACTGTCTCCAGAGCTCTGGTTCTCTCTAGGCTGGACTACTGCAACAGCCTCTTTCTAAATCTGCCTGCCTCAACTCTCCGCCCTCTGCAACTCATCCAAAACAGGACTGCGAGACTTGTCCTTGGCTTCAAGCCCAGGGATTGTATCTCTCCAGGACTGAAAGCTCTGCACTGGCTCCCAGTGGCAGCTAGGATTAAGTTCAAAACCCTCTGCATTGTCCACAATGCCTTCTGGGGCCTGGGGTCTCAATACCTTCAACTTTCTCTTCCTAAATATCTTCCTTCTCAAGCTCTTCGCTTATCCACCTCCAAATCCCTCAGGGTCAGTCGCTTCTCCAAGCAATGAGCGGGTGGTAGATCTCCTTCTTCTGCTGGGGCCTCCCTCTGGAACAGCCTCGCTGCCTCTCTGAAACTTGAGGAGAACCATCTCTGGTTCCGGAAGCACCTCAAGACCTTCCTCTTTGCTTCTGCTTTCTCTCCTCTTCCCTGCTGATCTCCTGGCTGAAACTGAACTTCACTGGTTACCTGGCTACCCTCTGATCTCAGGCCCAGGTCCCCTCCCCACCAGTTGCACACCTGCACTGCCCCCTGGCAACCCCTGCACTCACAGACTGTTCTGTATCCCTAAAGCCCCCTGCCAGCACTTGACACCTGATGTCTGCACTTATTCTTGCACTTGCCACCAGCTGGCCGCACTTTTTATTTATTGGGCCTCATTACGACCCTGGCGGAAAGTGACTGACCGGACCGCAACAGCGTAAATAGCGTTTCCGCCATTGCACGAAGGAGCAAAGTGCGGCTAATTACGACCCATCGGGCACGAGCATTACGCCATGGCGGAATCCGAAAGGCTGCGATGGCGGAAATGACCCCAAAACGGCCCTTACCGCCGCCGTACGCTGCACCAGGTGCAATACCGCCACCCATCTTAGCGGTCACCGTAATGAGCGGTCACCGTAATGAGCGGGCACCGCAAATTACGGGCACCGTAAATATACGGAAACGGAAGTAAAAGCATGTGGCCGGAACGGGAAACAGCACGCCGCACAACTATAAAACCGAATCCCAACACAACCATTAAAAATCCGACCCTGACACACATCCCAACCCCTTAGCAACCCCAGTTAAAAAAATAAATATGGGAAAGGTAGCCAAGAAAGCGTGTGATCGCAAGCGGCAGGTCCACTTCTCCCGAGAGGAACTGACCGTGCTCACCGAGACCCTCCAGGAAAATGCCGCCGTCGTCTTCTCCAGTCAAATGACCAGGACGGCCCTTGCCAACAAGAAGGCCATATGGG
This sequence comes from Ambystoma mexicanum, assembly GCF_040938575.1. NCBI lineage: Eukaryota > Metazoa > Chordata > Amphibia > Caudata > Ambystomatidae > Ambystoma > Ambystoma mexicanum. Next base: position 763,749,933 of record NC_090921.1, on the reverse strand, counting down.
CCCTGGTGGCACAGCGCGTAAGTGCGGTGGGGACAACACCCCGCACGCCACAGCAATGTCGCAAGCGGTGGGACGACCTGCGGATACTTTCTGCGAACAGGAACATCGCCACAGCTACCGGGGGGGGATCAGAGTCGCCCATCAAGTTGACCCCCTGGGAGGACATCTGCGCCTCCACCATAGGAATGGAGAGCATAGAGGGAGTCGGAGGGATGGAGAAAGGAGTGCCGACATCCGGAGAATCAGGTAGGTTGGCCAAGAGAAACAATGCGAAATCCACAAAGCACGAACATGTGCAGTACCATGTGACCCCATAGTGCAATACATACTTTGCCCTGACAGCGCCCTCTAAAAGTCAGAATGAATAAACAAATTAATCAAGATGCCATAAACAACCCCTACATGTGCAGCATGCACCCCCTAACTGCAGGCAGCCAAATGGATGCATCCTCAATCCACACGAAAATGAGACCACCTCCAAGGCCCAGTCCCAAATCACCCTCATGTACCACCCCAATGCATTTGATACGTTGCCATTCCAAATCCCACAGACCCATAACTAACGCTCGCCCCTCTTCACTCCACCACAGGGTCCGATACCAACGACGAGCTGCAGGACACCCCTACCAGCACGCCTGCAAAGAGGGCCAGGACCAACGTCCCAAGAGCCTCCACCTCAGGTGCAAGGATCAAGACACGGCAGCAGCAGGAATCAAGTGGCAGCACACTGGAGGGGACTGCAACAGGCACCCCAGCAGCCAGCAAGTCCACAACCCCAGCACCACAGGTCCCCCCAAAGAACGTATCTGATGGCACTGCCTCTGGTGGTAGCAGCACCATAGGTGACACAGCTGTCATGCCAGCATGCTCCGACACGGAAAACAGTGCTGGCGACGTAGGTACCATCCATGACCTTTCCCAATCCCCCAGCATGTTCCATCCCCTACACCATGACGAAACCACGCAGGGGCACCCTGAAGACGACGACTGGCCAACCCCCACAAGTCCTGTGCCAAGGTAACATGTGTTGAGCAGCCCCCCTGTCACACCACCGCAAATGTCCATGGCCCAGCAGAGGCAACAGTCCCTCGACCTGCTGATCGAGCAACAGCAGGAAGTGTCCACGCTACTCAAGGACCATGCAAATGAATGCGGGGGTTCCAGGGCAGCCATGGAAACATCCACCGAGACACTCAGGGCACAAATAGAGAAAAGTAGTGAGAGCCTCAGGGGAGAAATGGAGAGAAGCACCGAGAGCCTGAGAGCACAAATGGAGAAAAGCACCGAGAGCCTGAGGGGGGAACTGCATGCGACGTCCAAAGACGTTTGTGCTGAACTTGCTGCTGTGCGCCGTGTGCTCTCGGAGCTCTCACAAACCCTCAGAGACATGCATGGACGCGAGCAGGCAGAGACATCATCCGTGGCAAGTTCCGTCCAGGGCAGCCCCCAACGCAGATCTGGCAGGAACCTGCGCTCCACGGGCAGGGGTGCCCCTGATACCCGTAGAGGGGGCTTGCAATAGCGTCTACCCACGGACAGCATGCATATTTGGACACTGGTGTTGGGGGGGGAGGTAGTAGGGTGGAGGGGGTGTGTTGGGCTTCACTGGGTGGCGGGTCCATAGGGTGTATAAATCAAATCACATTAACAATACAGTACTTCATTATCATCCAATGACATGTGTGGACATTGATATTTGCGTACGAGGCCTTCATAGGCGTACAGTCCACAATGTGCCTGTACTACACACACATAGTGCCACAGGTCCCCTTTCCATGTAATAGGCACCATGCGTGGTTGCTAGAAGCATGCATCTATGATGCTCTGTCGGATAGCACGTGCATCCTGTGCCTCATGGACTCCTTGAGGTGCCTCCACATCCCCACCCTCATCATCATCATCTTCAGGTGCATGCAGTACAGCGTCAGGGGGCATGGGCACATTCCTACGTATGCACATGTTGTGCAGCATGACACATGCCATGACCATCTTAGAAACCTTCTCATGGCTGTACATGAGTGCCCCGCCAGACCTGCTGAGGCTGCGGAAACGAGCCTTCAGTAGGCCGAATGCCTGTTCAATGACCACACGGGTACGTGAGTGGGCATGGTTGTAGTCCTCCTCATGCTGGTTCTGTGGGTTCCGGATTGGTGTAAGGAGCCATCTCTTCAGTGGATACCCGGCATCACCTGTATGAGACGAATAAAGGGTGTCAGTGGAATGACAGTGCTGAGTAGCCCCCCCCCCATCCTGCAAGGTCATTGACGCATCAAATGGGCCACGATGTCATGCATGGAATGAGACTCACCGAGTAGCCAGGATCTGTGCCCTGCGTGTCGCTCCATGTAGCGTGGTATTCTTGTGTTCCTCAGGACCATAGAATCATGGGTAGATCCTGGAAATCTGGCACTACAATGCGTAAAGATCTTGTTGGAGTCACACACCATTTGCACATTGATTGAATGAAATTGTTTCCGGTTGCGGTACTGGACCTCCATGGCATGTGGGACAACCAATTCAACATGGGTGCAGTCGATGGCACCAATGCAACCCGGGATGCCGCCAAGTGCATGGAATCCCACTTTTGCGTTGGTAATCTCCTGGTACGTGCGTGGTAGTGTGATGTGGTCGTCGGCGTGCTTCAGGAGGGCATCGTGCACTTGGAAGAGTGTCCGTGAGAACAGTGGCTGTGAAATGCCATGCAACTGTCCGACTGTGTGCTGGTAGGTGCCTGTGGCCAGGAAGTGGAGTACAGACACCACCTTCAGTAGGGGTGGGATGGCGGTTGGGCTATCTATCATGCACACGAGGTCAGCATGTGTCATGTCCACAATGGCGATTATGGTGTCCCGGTCCAAACGATAGAGGGTGTGGATCTGCTCAGCAGTGAGGTTGAACGGATCAGCTCGGAGGCGTGGGATTGCGGGCCGCCTGCGTGGTGGTAGTGGCAGTGCTTGTGGGCCTTGCTGACCCTGCCTTGCCCTCCTCCTCCTCCTTCTCCTCCGTCTCCCCTGTGCGCCCGGTTGTTGTACCTGTTGTTGTTCGTCGTCTTCTTGTAGTTGTAGCACTTGCAGTGCTATCTGGTCCCCCAGGCCCAACATCGCTAGTCCTGCCGGTAGCATTTTGGAGTGGGAGTGGTTGTGGGAGGGCTTTGGGTCTGCTATATATGTGCTGTCGGCCTGTATGGCCTCCACCTGTGCTGATTGAATGAATCTGTGGCAGATGCAATCCCTTCTGGCCGAGCACGTCCCGCACGTAAGGCTGCATTTGGCCGCATGGCATCTTGGGATTGGAATCATGTATCAAATCCCGATGGCAGTGTGATGTACTTTGACTGATTTTCATGCTATGCTCCCATTGTTACACATGCTATGATTGCAGCCGCTTACATACCTGTGAAGAGTCAGTGGTATGTAGGGCTCGATCGATGGCCGACCCTCATGCAGCACAGTAACGTACTTCACCGACGGGCGTGGCGTCCCATTTGTGATTGCAGCCAGTTAGCATTATGACACACAGCCGCACTACATTGATGTAATTGTGAATGCAAGCGTTCACAGAAGCCTTTTCGACGTAATGTTGCAAGTGTGGAATTCGAAGGCCAGCATTTTTGGTTTCGAAGTAGCGGTGAGGAGACGCCCACAGGTCTGCCTGGAAATGTAACGTTCTATTGTTGAATGTCCTTGGGACAGGGCCCATAACGAGCAAGCAATGAATGACATGAATTGAATGGGATGCGCAATAGCGTAGTGGACGATAAGGCAGGACCTTCCCAAATCCATCTTGCTTCCCAACACTACAGATCCGGCCAGGAGCACAGTGGTTTTTGCAGACTGCATTACGCACAGACGCGATGGAAGTTTCAAATATTATGTGAGTGAATATTCATGCGTTTTCATTGCGGGATGAGGGAATGATGAATGGATGCATGGACAGATGATTCCATTTAGGGTCTGCCATGTACATGGGTTTTTTGAATCAATCCCCTTCCCCTGCGCTATGTGATGCAAGGCTGCCATAGTGGGACTTACGTCTATCTGCCCTTGTCGGATCCTCCCTGTCTCGACGCGCCTTCATACACTTGTGTCTAGGCACGTTACTAATCCCATGTCATGGGTTCTGTCTTGACGGACGCATGCACAGTAACCGACGTTGCCAATGGTGTATTTACCTCGATTGATTTCGTTATGAATCGATACTGATTTAGGGGTGTGTATATTCCTTTGGAGTGGGCTAGCATGCATATGGGTCTGGATTTGGTGTGTTGAATGAAGATTGTAATGCATCATGAGTCCCGTAATGCAATCGGTTTATTTGTGTTTCATTTGGGTGACAGGTATCTCCTGCCCTATTGCAGATGCCATCTGTACGCCACTCCTCCAGATGGGTTTTACACTCGACACCTGCAGCTTCGGGTGAATCAGTGGAGCAGCATTACGATCTTATGGGACGATCGCCAATGGGCCACATGCCCTTACGCTGTACTGGTGGCTAGGTGCAACATTTCGGCCTTTCAGCTGGACTAGTGCCTGCCTCATGGGACGGACCTGCGGTTCTTGCCGCTTCCATGTTGCCTTTTGGAACGTTGATGTAGGCCCTGTGTGCCATGATGGTACAGGGCGTCACACAAGTGGAAGCTGGTCAATTATTGCAGATGCAGCCCTCGGTGATGATGGATGTTTTGGTGTTATTTTGCAAATTGCTGTGAGGCCTTTGTCATTTGGATGTGCATTTAAATTGTATTCCGATATTTGGCGTGTTGCGTTATTCTTTGCAGGTGATGTAGCGATTTTCGATTTGTGGCGGTATGTATTGCGAGATGATCTGCATTGTGTTCCGCCTTCTGAGTTGAGTTGTGTGGTACTGTACTGGCCGCGTTTGCCTACGTAGCACAGTATGGTCACGGATGGGGGCTGCCATTGTGACTGTTTACATGATGTGCTGTTCAGGGGTGGGGGATTGGCTTTTGGCCGACTGGTGCCTGTCAGCCAGGTCGATTGGTGGAATGATGGGATGTTCAGAATGTGGCTGGTCACAGGTGCCTGTGTTTGCGTGCGTTTGTTGGAGGGGGACTGGGGTCATGTCCATTGGAATAGCTTCTGTATTCATGCCATCTGTGCCCTGCAGCTCCCATCGGCCCCTCTTGGGATGAGCCTGGCTGCTCAGTCACTCTGCCAACTTGTGTGGTACATGCTTCTGCTGATGGTTGGTTTGTTTACTGGCAAGAGTACAGGGCTGGTGCAATCCCCCTCAGGATGCTGTTTTGGATGTTGCCTTGCGCTGGTGGCAAGCGATGGGGGACTACTGTTGTTTTGTGTCATGTGTTCTTGATTTTCATTTTGATGTATTGTACCTTCACATGCCTGTGCTGCATCAGTACGGCTATGGTGACATGCCGTACATGGATGCCCACTCACGGGGCGCTTTGAGCCCCTGCATGCATTTCTACGTTGGCATGCATGGGTGAATTGTAGATTTCACTGGTTGCATAGTGTGAGTACATTGCGCCTGCCAGGGGTTGTGCAATGTGGCCAGGGAGTGGAGTACAGGCACTCAGTGGGCCGTTTACGGTTGGTTCACGATGCCGTATTTCTCGCCATGGCGGAATGGTACTTTCCGACGTGCTTGATGGCGTTCAGTACATGTCCGCTAGGGTCAGAATTCGCGTACCGTTGCGCCATGGCGGTGATTCCGGTTTTGCAAGGCGCGCGTGCGCGTACTTGGTGCAGTTAGCGTTGCCGTTCACTGCGATGTCGCTAATGGCATCGTACTTTACGGTGACGGGTCATGATCGCAACGAGCGGTGTTCGATGGCGGTATTGCATTTCCGCCATCATTTTTCCATTTCCGCCAGGGTCGTAATGAGGCCCATTGTCTTTATTGTACTGTTATCCTATGTACTGTACTTACCCCTGCCCCTTCCCGCCACACTTTCCCCCTTCCCACCTCCCCTGCACTTGTGCAATCTCAATGTCCTCCGCAGTCCACTGGGAGTAGCCACCATGTTCAGAGAAGGCTAGCTAGCCCCGAGTCCCAACAGTCCCGACATTAGCGAAGCATTGTTGAGAGCACACCATCTGAGATGCAACGAACACTGGGGGCCTCGCAGCTCATCCTTCACAGAGGAGGAGGAAGCATCACCCTCGATTTTCCCCAGCCAGGCCAAGAAAGACACGGTGGGGGTTTCTGGGGGTAGGTGGGAGGGGAGGTAAATGGGAATAGTGGTCAGGGGGAGCTGATGGAAGGTGACTGAGGGATAAAAGGTGAAGGAGAAGTGGATATAATAGAAAGGGGAGAGCACATGGCATGGGGAAATAGGTAGATTGATGTTGTAACACTATTTTCCTTGGTTCCCTTTTGCTCTGTACTGTTTTTATAAAGCGGTGCAAACATATTTTTCTGGATCTGAGAAGAAATGTTTTGCTCGATCACGGATCTGGGAAATCTTGATTAATGCCAGCACTTTGTTTATGGTACTCATATACTTACACCAAATGGAAATTGGGTCCCCCCTGATCACAAACCTGGCCCACCTAGATGAACATTCCTGGAGCCGGGCCTGCCACAAACCCAGTATATTCTCATATTGAATAATCCCAGTGTGCACACCACCAGTGTACCATGCCGAATAATCCTAAACCGGCTCTAACTCTCGTGGAGATCTTGCTTCATATGGAGAAATCCTGCTTGTGCAGCTCAAACTGAGAATACATAAAACATATCCAGATTCCCTGTGCTATAAAATGACATACCGAGTGATGGGGCACGGGACCCATCACACTGAAACATGGGTCACCAAAACACACAGGGGGACAAAAAAGTACCTGCAAGTATGTAAATTACAACTGCTACGCTATTGGTTTCCTATCAAAAAAACCTTGGGAAGAGCCAATTAGGGCGTTGCTTTGATAAAAATAGAATATTGACTTTGAGGTTGTGAACTTTCAGCAGTCTCACAGGAGGCAGACTCACAACAGAAAGTCCCCCTTAGGAGTTGGACCTGAAGGAGAAGTATAGACCTACGAGAATCAACGGCTGGCGTGATAATGCTGCGCGTGTATTCCCAAATTATTCTGAATCACTGGAAAATTACCAGATAGCAATAGCAATTCCCATGTCAAGGGAAGACGAACCGCGTTCCCCCGACCCACATTCGTGTTCATTCAAGGTACTTATAGGGGATACATGGGGTGGGTAGGGAGTATCATGAGTTTGAGATCATTCACAGCAGGGGTAGCTCAGAGTGTTAAGTGCTCACCTCAGAGATGTGGCCTTCCTGTGCCATGTCAATTCTAATCCAGGCAGGGTCATCTTTCCAAGGTCAATAACTTGAGTACCACAAAAGTGGATAATAACAGGTGGGATTTAGTACTCCCTATTGTACATTATAAGGATAATGCAAGGCACAGAGGAGTTTCATAACCATATGGAGGCAGGCATGAGGCCCCTGGCCAAATGCCTATACACGGTCACGGAACTCTGAAGCTACCTGTAATATTCATATATAATGCATGGTGGGGGTACTTTATTTGTTATGCTGCTTCACCCTTTCTATGAGCAAAACTGCCCCTCCATACCTCTCACAGAAAATAGAAATACCCATGTCCAACAGACCAGTAGGACCCTTCTACGCCCACAAACTTGTTCTGCCTAAAGTCATAAAAGCCAAAAGAGGGGGTGGCAAGTTTCCCATTTCTCGCAGCAAGTTATTAGAATGCTCTACCAATGGAGATTAGAGCTGGGATCTCGTACTGGGCCTTCCACAAAACCCTGAAAACATGGTTATTTGCCTAAATGACTCCACGCTAACAATGTACTCAATACACAGTCACCCTTGTGTCCGTTCCCTCCTTGTTGAAGCAGTCACATGTAACTGGTTTGCACCAGCGCCCTGATGCCTGAGAGTTTAGGCCAGCAGTATTTAAACTGTGGGGCACAGCCCCACGGGGGGGTCGCAGTCGCATCCCTGGTGGGCCATGAGAGCCCAGAATGAAATGTAAAAAAAAATGTTTTTTTTTTCTTTCTTTTTTTTAGATTGGAAGAAATGGGCAGGGCCGGCTCACATGGTCAGGCTGAAGCATGACACTGTCTCAGGCCCCATTGAAAAAGTGGCCCACAGTTGTAAATGGATATTCATTCACAGACTGTTTGAATAGAACCCACGGGGGTGCTTTGTTTGAAAATGTAAGTACATTGTGATATTTATAGAATATTTATTCAGTAACAATGGTCAAAATTGCTAACTGCATAATGAAGTAACTCATCAAACTGGGCCACATTGGCCAAAAAGGTGGCCCATTTTGACTGGGCCACACTAGCATTTTGTATTTTTTTTACAGGCATTGCCCTATAGGCCAGTCTGAACCTTGCGGCTCATCCCTAATGGCGAGGGGGTGTCCAACCAGTGGCTGGCTCCCTCACCCATTATGGAGGAGGAGCCAGCACAGTGAAACAATGAGCACTCCCTCAGTTGCTTTTTCCAGCTGAGGGAGTACTCCTGGGCTGGCTGAACTGTCAAAGGGAAACCCTATTTCCCTTTGACAGTTCAGTTCAGTTCCCCAGCCGCACATGCTCACTGAGCCATGCAAGGCTGGGGCGTTTTGCTTCGCCAGCATTGCATAGCTCATTGGAAATGCTGACAGGGGCACTGCATATCTCTATGTGCGAGGGGGAGCTCCTGCGCCTTTTCGCACATACGGCAGAGCAGCCTGGAACAGGGTGTTTCAGCACCCACATGCAGGCCAATGCAGAAGATATGTTTATGTTCATTCAGTGAATGGTGATGGATGCTCGTGTGAATGATAGAGTGATTGCTTTATGAATGTGTGTGTGTGTGTTAGTTTGTTTTGGTCCATTGAGCTGATTTTGGCAAGTGGTGGATACATGGGAGAAGGAGGGTTGTACAACAAATGCATTTTTAAAATGCCTAAATGCCTTTGTTGCACAATCCCCCTACCCACCTGCCAAAATCAGCTCTCCTTCTGAGGTGCTGTGGAGCCCAGGGGACAGGAATGGTATTTTCTTACTGGATTTCTATCATAGATGTCCAGTCAAAAATACCATGCTTTCCCCCTTGGCACCCCAGCTCCTTGCATACACACATAACCATGTTGATTGTGTTAGGCCTAGTGGGGCCTAGGGGACAGGGATGGTATATTTTTGCTGGACATCTATCATAGATGTCCAGTAAAACATGCCATGCCTGCCCCCTGCCCCACCCCCTCCCCGCAGCAATTGCAAACAGTTTGGATATTTACCTATTTTTTTGTAAAGAATGCTCTACAATGCAACATTTTAACCCATTATTTTATAAACAATGTCACAGGGGGAAACCCCACAAACCCACTTTCATTGGATCGGACTCCCTCACTTCGCTCGGTCGCTATGGCATTTTTGGAGGAAATAGTTATGCCCGCCACTTTAAAAAAATCACCAGCCGCCACTGGCTCTCAGACTTTGTTGGGCACGGGATGGGGGAGCCCAGGGACTGTGGTGGGAGCAGGATGGGCGGGAACCATGGGATAGTGGTGGGAGCAAGGGGGGGGGGAGAGCCCAGGGTGTGTGATTGGTGGGGAAAGCCCAGGGACTGGGTAGGAGTGGGATGAGGGAGCTCAGCAACTGTGATGGGAGCAGGTGAGGGAGCCCAGTTACTATACTGGGAGTAGGGTGCAGTGACGATGCATAATACATACTGTCCATTTGGCATTTTTGTGGGGGCCCAGCCTGCCCATATTTTTCTCAGGGGGGGCCCAGGCCTAAAAAGTGTGAAGGCCGCTGGCCTAGTGGATTTAAAATGTGAACCAACTTCTTTGATTGGCATGCTCGTCAGAGTCTCATAATCAAAACAATCCAGTGTGCTCGTGTATGGACATCACACATTTCGCAGCTATCCCTACAAAAAAAATAACACCAACTCAGAGGGGCGGGGCGGGGGAGTCCCGAACAATTTATTGTTTGCTCAGGCGGGCCTTGGCATGACAAGTTTGAAGACCACTGGTTTAGGCGCTTTATAAATGTAAAAAAGAAATGAATAAATAAATAGGGTTGCAGTGGCGAAGCTCCTGCTTTGAAGGATGTCTTGTTTTGGTATAAACAGTTAATTGCAGTTTCAGTGTTTATTTTATTTGCAAATAGGCTGGATTTTTTTTTCTCACAGGTTTTCAAGTGGCAGGAGGGGGCGCTGGTGTTTGTCCGAGCAGTAGGCATGAGGGTAGAGCTATAAAGACTTTTTTTGTATTTGTCCGTTCAGTGCGTGCAATGGATTTTTCGATTTTTGTAGCCCTGTAAATAAGTGTAATGTTATCCATTGTAATAGTACTCAGTCTCCCCTCTCCAATAAAGGGCTGAGGGTGTCCTGTTGAATTTCAGCTTGGGAGCCCATTGTGGCCTCCAGGTCACATGGGTGGCAGCCGTCCGGGATGAATTCGTTGTGCTACTGTATCTGGCGAGGAGGTCAGTGAGGTCGCAAGACCTATTCATGGTTTTGGGAAAGAAATCAAGGACACAGAAACGTCTCACCTTGCACCGAATGTCTTCTTTTCCAGCGCTATTCAGCAGTAGGACAGAGATGCGAGGCAGCTTTGTTTGCGAACTTCGGGTCCTGCAAGAGTAGCGGTGCCCAGGAGGAGAGCCTGGCCTTTGAAGTGCCATCCCATCTGCTATGACTGAGGCACGAAGGGACAGGTCAGAGAGATGCACATTGCACCTGTGTGAAGGCGTGCGAGATGACGTCACTAGGCTCTTATGACAAGTGAGGTCGACTCACTTGTAATATATGCGATAAGTGCTCCCTACTGTGCGTTATAAGGATATTGCAAGTCACCAAGGAGTTCCATGACCAAATCGAGGAGAAAGGCCCAAAGGCGGAGTTCCTTTATAATGTCACAGAGCTCCAAGGTGACTTGCAATATTCTATTTACGTAAGTAGGGGATATTTTATTCCTTATAATAATCCCCTTTATCAACTAGCCTCTTTCTTAATATAACATCAAATAACATCAAATAAGAATCTGAATGAATAAAACAAAAACGAACATGCATCCTCAAGCAAGGGTCTGCAACCTGAGGCTCTTCGGATGTTTTGGACTACGACTCCCATGATCCCTCACAAATGTTTATGTTGGCTAGAACTGGGTGGATCTGTAGTCCAAAATATCTGGAGAGTCAAAGGTTGCAGACCCCTGAATTATGTGCTACAGAAAAATACTGTAGGCCGTTTAATAAAATGTATCTAAAAAACGTTTTCACATAAGTAATGACATGCAGATGTTTGCTCTCGTGTTAAACCCTGGCAGTTTGCAAAATAAATCTACTTCCATAAACAGTTGCTTATCAATGAATGTCTGTGAAGTGTCACAGAAAGGTTTTTTTTGCAGCAAAGGAGTTTGAAAAACTTGCCACGGGGGGGCGTGGTCTGGCGCCCTGGAAGATGGCCGCCTGACTTGTTGGCTCTGTCTCCATCTGAAATAATTAAGGCATTATTTATATTCTTTCATGTGTTTCTCCCCTCAATACTGTTGTTACCTGTGGCTCCGTGACGACCTCCGTTGAAGATTATGAGGTTTTGGCTCCATTCCTTGTTGTTTAAGTCCTGGGAGATGTGCGACGCTGCCTGAACATCTGCTAGCTCTCTGCTTGCCTGCCTCGCGCGAGGAGAGCGTCAGCGTCTTCTTCTTCTTCTTCTTCTTAATTATCGAAAGCGTGGGCGGACCCACGCAGGCGCTTCCCCATCCTATAGGATGATGTGCACCGTACCCACTAATTATTATTTGGCTCCATTTAAGCTCACAACTCCTCCCACCTCCCCGTCTGCCTCACAAAATCCAACATCACACTATTCCTTCTCCTGCCTCCCTCCCCATCACCTCCCAGTATAATCCTCTCATTCAGCTCAGCTACACCCAATGCAGTCAACCGAACCCTCATCAATTCTCTCTCTGTAACATGTCTTTCACACCTAATCAAAAAATGTCCCACCGTTTCAGGCACTCCACACACCATACAGTCCCTTGATTCACGCTTCCCTATTCGAAATAGACAGTCATTCAGCCCCACAAGACCTATCCTCAATCGATTCAGCATCACCTCCTCCCCCCTCCTCCATTCTGAACTCCCTGCATCCACCTTCACCGACACTTTCCCACGAACACCGAACATCCACCTGTCGTCAGCGTCTTTTCCTGCCGTGACACGCAGCTGTGTGGCCTGGACGCGGCTCCTCCCTCGGCTGCGCACCGCCCACACACGGCTACGGAGGACATCAAGTTTCCATTGTATGTTTTACATGCAACGCTAATGAGCATTATACCCGGCTTTTGCTAATAAAGGCGAACGTAAAGAATAATTAAAAGGAAAAAGGAGCGCTGTGCAGAAACGTATACACTGTATCTAAATGATACATAGGAAGGCTATCAGGTGAGCTAATTAAACCACGCTATTTTCAACGTCTGTGGCAGGATTCAGCTTCCTCTTATACAAACATGGGTACTTTATTTCCGCCTATTTTAAAACAACTGGACCCTATTAACTGGTTTCCCTCAGTCAGCAGGAATATAACTAATGTCATATGTGCAGTCTTTTTCCTCTGAGCTCTGCAGTTATTGTATAAGCCTGTCTCACCTGACTCCACCTCAGCACAATTCTATACCTCACACTTGCAGTGGTCCTAGCTCTGGAACATCAGTTTCATATTTATCTTGTTGCCATTGATTTATTTTTCACAGCAAGGAGTATTGTGATTAAGAGTGTCACACAAAACAAAAGGACATATGGGGCTGTCATTCTGCCATAATTCATTGCACTGCTAATGTGTACCCTATCACTTGCCCTGCATAGAAGAATACCCTCTCCCTAGGTGGTGTAAACAGACCCTAGGAAGCGCTGTGGCATCGCCTATCTAAAAGGGATAGGTGAGAGAAAACTTACACTATTACTATAATGGATCCCATTCAAGGCAAGGTAATATAGTCTTATATTCTATTAAAATATGAACCGTTGCCAAAATCTGGTGGAATACTATTTGCAACACTCATAAACTGGAAATGTGCATGGCCAATAATCATAACACAATTCCTAAATATAATGCTAAATGGTATTATTTCACCAGGTATCTTAACTGTTTTAATGCAACTGCTCATGGTACATGAATCTACACCCATATATTTGCATCATTATCCATATTTCCATACTCATATTAAAATGCTAGAACTTAACAATGTTTGAAATGATTAGTTTATCTTGATGAAATAATCCAATATACCCATTCTCCCCCCTATCCTCTACCCTCCTGATTCTTGTATGTCTCTTGTCTGTCTCCCTATACGTCTCCCCCTAATCTCTATATTCACTACATAAGTCACTCTTTGCAGACTAGTGCTACTATTAATTTTATACTACTTGTTATATTAATGCGGTTTATATCTACTATAGTTCATATTATATTCGTAAATGATTGAAACAAATGATTTAGCTATATAGAAATACTATTACAAGTGACCTGAATCATTTACTATGTTATTTCTCTATGGTTTTTATTTATTCAAAGTCTGTAACTTGTTGATATCTGTATCAAACTCAATATTTAAACAATAAAAATCATTAAAATAAAAAAAAATATGAACCGTTAAGAAGCAGTATTTTTTCCATGTACTGCCTATCTCGGTTGATCAGGCAGTTCACGCGGGACTGTTGGTCAAAAAAAGACAATTTATTTGCCCTCCGTGAAGTGTGCCTGTATCACTCGAGAGTATAATGAAAGACAAGAAGTGTGTAAATAAATATTTAAAAGCAAGATATGTATATAAGGATAAGCACAGGTTTCCAAAAATGAAGACCTGCCTGATGCGGAGGCGGAGGTTAACTCTCGCTATATTAGATGTTCTCAATCAGCATCTAACTCTTATAGTAACAATCCCTCTATTGGTTTTGTGGGGGATGGTATTGAGGGTAAAAAAGAGGAGACTGCACCAAGAGGTTTGTAGTCCTCTAGGGTGGTCTATATATATATGGTAGTTTTACTACGGGTCTCCCTTGGTTATGAGATTTCTGAGGTAGTGGTCGTCATCTTCATCAGGACCGATTTCTTCCATTAGAGAACACAAATCTGTTGACCCATCAGAAATGACATAGCAACTTCGCTTATTCACACTTAGAGGAGATGTTAGAGCAGCTGCTTGTCAAGCTGTCTCAGTGGTGTGATTCTCAGGTCTTTGTTCCGGCATATGCATGGTCAATATATATTTGCACCTGTTTGCCTGTGGATGCAGGCTTTTAGTAATAGTTCAGTAGTTGCTCTTAGTGTAGACTCTCATAGTTTGTACACAATCTTTTTCTGACTTCGCTTCAGATGTATGCAGAGACTTTGGACGGAGTGATATTATTTCCCCTCCGTGTCTCTCAATGAGCGGGCAGCGAGGCTCCCACTGTGGAATCTTGCGCTGCTCGTAGCGGTGTAGTATAGTATTGTGATTAAGGACACAGTTCAATGGCTGCTATTAAATATGTGTTGCGTCTACTCTAACAATCCTTGGTAGTACCATTTTCAGTAGGATATATGAGGTCCTCATTGTTCATCATTTGTGCCCTGATATAACTCACTCTACTAGCTGCAACTTTGGCATCTGTTACGTTCTCTGTTAATATAATTGCCACAGCATACTGGTGAAATGGCTTCTAACAAACTTAATCAAAAAATCTCACCTGCCACAAAGGATTCCACGCCTCCTTCCACAAATCTTAAAAGACCCAAAAGTGATTCGCCGCCACCCCTTAACACATCTGATCCTACCCTGGATCAGAAATTAGAGCTTTGCGGCCATTCATTGAGACCACTAACCTAAAGCTGCAACAGTTAGATGACAGGTGGAAAGGCTTTGAAGAACGAATGGAAGAGGTGGAGAAACGGGTTGGGATTGCAGACGACCTATCCCCTAGGGCGGCTATGTTGGAAAAATCTGTTTAAGACCTCCAAAGGCACAACAAGAACTTAGAAAACAGGAGTAGACACAACAACTTTCGCGTTTACTGGTTTGCCAGAGGGATGTGAGGGAGCAGATCCAATCTCTTTTCTTCAAAAGCTACTACCTGACATCCTTCATTTACCTTCGGATACCCAGTTTAATATTCAGCGTGCTCATCATGTTAGTCAACGGAATGCCTCGACATCTTCTCCCTCTCCTCCTCAAACTCTTATCTTTTACCATCTTGAATTTACACAACTTCAACGTATTATGACATCTGTCAAGGAAAAAAAAGATCTATTCTGGCATGGAATCAAATTATTCATTTCTCAGCATGTGGCCAAGACAACAGCTCTTCGCCCAGCTTGGAAGCAACTCAATATCCGGTATGGCCTATATCACCCTTGCTCATTTAAAGTGACACAAAACGGTCGCTCGGCCATGTTTGATGTTCCGGTCTATCTGAGAGCATTCATACGTTCCATCAAGAATGAAAATATGGATACATCCTCTCCAGAGATCCTTTCAACCTCTGCTGGTTTATAAGCTCAGTTACCATCTTTTCACTAGAAACTAGCCTTTGTTTCTACTTTTGTTCTTTATTGAATGCCGTCCATAAAATGTCCATTTAACTTGAATGAGATGGTTGCTGATGTGGTGCCCTCCTCGCCCCGTGCATTGTTTCTTTTTTTTAGGACAGCCCAGTAGACGCCACCAGCTCCTGCTACTTTTTTCCCCCTTTTTTTCTCCACTTCCCTGGCCGATTAGGTCTGTGACTTGGGGCTGAGGCTCCTACAGTTTTTGGTATATATGTTCTCTCCCTTCTTCTTGCCTCAGTTTGGTTCAACTTATATCTGGCCTCCTTTCACCTTCCCTATTTCCGCTTGTGTTTCCCTTATATGTCTCTCCCTAATGTGTTGGACATTTGATTTTGTCCACTGCCTTGAGATGGAGATTTGGTTTCATGAAATGCCTCCTATACTGATAATTTTTTTCATATGTCATTTAAATGTGTTACGTGGAACATTAAGGGATGTAATAACCCCATCAAGAGGTGTAAAAATCTAGCCCATTTAAACAAGTGCAAACCATCAGTGGTATGCTTGCAGGAAACCCATTTATCCTCTACAGAAGCGACGATATTTAAAATATTATGGGTTAAAGAGGTTATTGCAAGTCCTGCCGCAGCCAAGAAGAATGGTGTTGCAATTTTGCTTAGTAAGAAATTGTCATTTAAAATCTTAGATAAAGATGTGGATGCAGACGGTCACTGGGCATGGGTCAAGCTCATGATAAACTCTGTTCAAATCTCAATCTTTAATGTATATGGTCCCACTCACTCAGACCCGGTGTTTTGGACATCAGTTAAAAAGATTATCCTAACAAACAATTTTGTCAATTTAACTATGTGTGGAGATATGAATCAGGTCATGGACCCGTTCCTGGACAGAAAATCCAGCTGCATATTTAAAAAGTCCAAATCTCACAAATCTTTTCTGGGCTGCATTTCTGAATCTAGCTTAATAGACTCATGGAGACTTTCATGTCCCACACAACTTGATTTTACTTTTCACTCTCTCCCTCATAATACGTTATGCCGGCTTGATTATATTTTTACTTGCAAAACTCTGACAGGGACTATTGTTGACTCTACTATTTCTCATATTCTCATATCCGATCACGCCCCGGTTAGTAAATTGTTTGTGTTTGTCGATTTAAGTCGACTATCCCCAAGGTGGAAACTTAATAATTACTTATTACAGGATAAACAATTCATCTCCTCAGTTCAATCCTTTTTACAACAATACTACGAATATAACATTGATGATGATACTAACGTGGCAAACAATTGGGATGCATTCAAAGCTGCACTGAGGTGTCGAATTATGGCATATTCAGGTAGGGAGAAAAAATGTGGAAAAAACACCTTGAAGATCTCTATTCTCAACTTACTCTGTCAATCTTCATTCTGTAATGTCACTTCGCTGCCAGATAAATAAGATATTAACTGATTTAGCAGCAGGAACCATACTTAAATACAAAACAAAAATGTATCAAACCTCTAACAAGGCAGGGAAATCATTAGCATCATACCTGAAAACTAACAAAGAAAGGTTGTTTGTTTCTCACATAAAAGATTCCTCCGGTAATATATATAATCATCCCAAAGACATTTTGAAATGCTTTAAAAATAAATATGAACATCTATATACTCCCGATTCTCCTATACCTACTCAAAACATCAAATCTTTCCTTAATACAATTAATAGATCATCTTATCCTCAGATTGATCTATCCCATTTAGACAAAGATATCACACTTTCTGATATTACTCAAGCAATCAAAGGTTTGAGTAGAAATAAAGCCCCTGGCCCAGATGGTTTCTCAGCTGAATTTTTTAATTCCCTTGCTCATTCTCTTGCTCCCAAACTCATGGCCCTATTCTCTTACTTTGCTGCACACAAATCATCCTCAGGTTCTTTTACCGAAGCTTCCCTTATACTTTTTCCTAAACCAGATAAAGATACCTCATGTCCTAGTAATTATCATCCAATATCCCTCATTAATGTAGAAGGAAAAATGTTCGCCAAAATTCTCACCAATAGAATAGAATCCTCCATCCCCGCTATGATTAAAGGAGAGTTCCGGGACTTTTTTTTTATTGTCCCTACGGGTCGGCCATGTGTTTGTAAGCATAAATCGGTAGATCGTAGGAAACTTTCCTATGGACCTTACCCGACTTTTCGCCCATTATCGCACTCGAAATCAGCCTCCATTTTGTGATAATCCTATCATTCCGCCGCATCGACCTGGCTCACCTGCCTTTGCGGCACTAAATCAAATCCCCCGCCCCTGAAACAGACTTTATCAAAACATTCATATTCCCCGCCTCTATCCGTGACGTGACTGAGCTGCGTAGGCAAACGCGCCCAGGCGTCTTCTACGCGACTCCACACAGACCCCGGAAATCAACACAGATCAGCTCACAATACAGCGCGCCACAATTCGGAATATGAAACTGTACTTTGAAATCAAACCGCAAGATTGTAAATGTGGTAAAGTACATTTATTTGACATCAAATGTTTAGAGAATATTCAGCGATTTACATTTTTATTTGCTCACGTTCCAAAAAGTTCGTATTGAGGAACGCGATGGTCCTTTGCTGTACACAGGGTCTTAGAGCATCTCACAATACAGCGCCACAATTCGGAATGTGAAACCGTGGTTTAAAAGCAAACGGCAAGATTGTACATTTGGCAAAGTACGTTTATTGGACATCAAATGTTTAGAGAATATTCAGCGATTTGCATTTTTCTTTGCTCTCGATCCAAATTAGTTCGTCTTGAGGGAAGCGATGTTCGTGTGCAGTACACAGGGTGTTGGTTTACGATAAAAATAAGCTCTTCGGTCGCACTGATAATCGCATGGCTGTTCCAACAACGAGGCACTAGGCCACCACAACGGTAGGTATGTTGCATCTAACCGTTAGTACCGCGTAAGGGCATACTTGTACTTGGCGATCGTCCCATAAAATGGTCAGGGTGGTAACGTTGTTCACGCGGAGAAGCAACTGGCGGCTGTAGAAGCCGTCCGCCGGTGTCTGGTACTCGTGACACAGACAGTAGTGAATGATGTACCTAAAAACATAAAAAATGAAATTAGTCTCACCATTCAGATCCTTATTAAAATTATTCATTTCATAGCGAGGACAGCGCTACTGGGTGTACACAAGTGTTTAAAGGCGTGGCGAGGCATGGAGGGGGGGGGAGTGGAGTACAAGGTAAGTAGCATAAAATAATAAATAAATAGGGCCAGCTGGTGGCAAGTGCAAGGTAAGTGCAGAACAAGTGCTGGGAAGGGGGGGCTGTAGGATACTGAGACAGTCCCCCAGTGCAGGGGTTGACAGGGAGGCAGTGCAGGTGGAGAGTGGAAGGGCCCAGGACCGAGGTCGCAGACAGTGGACCAGTTGTAGCAGGGGAGAGGGAGAGAGAAAGCAGAAGCAAAGAGGAAGGTTTTGAGGTGCTTCAGTAAAAGCAGATGTTTCTCCTCAAGATAGTGCGCGGTAGAAAACAATATGCCACATAGAACGAACAAGTACAACTGAACCCGTCTTTAAAGCCACTGTATAGTAATGAAATTGCGGTATAAACTCATCAAAAGTTACTTACATTATATTTGCATTTTCCATTGTGTCTCTGTGTAGGGCAGACCCGAAACACCACTCCTTCTTTGCCGACGTTACTTCTTCTAATGAACGTGGCTCATCGTTTCGTTTCTGAATTTTTATTCATTATCTTTTCTTAGTCTTTCAGGATGGTCCCGGCCTGTCAAGGTCAAATCACAATAGAACCTTATATTGGGTCGTGGGCCGTTCCGCCACCCGAGCAAAACATCAAAGCAGCTGACCTTCACTTTGAGCGAGCACACATTTCTAGTTAGCTGCAGTTAGTTTTAGGGACATCTTGTCTGCGTGCCTTTTTTTTTATTGTCCCTATGGGTCGGCCATGTGTTTGTAATACGGAAACATTCTATAATTTTTGTAAAAATGATTTATATTACTGTTTGGTTTAATTGCAATGGGCCTGCAACATGAGGAGACTCGAGAGAACAGACAATCAAATTACAATCATTTAAACCGTGATGTGTATTTCTCAATGAGCTCTGCTTTAGGTGGACATGGAACAGAGGCAATGTTGGGTGGCAATGCAGTTGTCCCCTGCATAGGTTCGTTCACCACTCCATGTATGTGCCTATCGAGGACATCTACGATAAGTCTCTCAATAAACTCATATTGCATATCCTCAAACACTGGTTTGATCACCCATTGTTTACTTCTTTTAGTGAAGGCCTTATTGTAGCGAAGCGTCCCTAAAGTTCCGGTCGTCCTACTTTGTTGACGGCCAACATTATGGTTATGTGCCAAGACCGCTAGAAGAGTCCGATTTATCATGCCTTCCATGCCAAAATGCAATCTTTTGGGCCTGTACTTTAGGCACATATTGTGGAACACCTCCAAATCTCCTGTGTGGCAGAATTCCGGGAGTCCCCTCAAATCTCTTGTTATAGTTTTATCAAATACAATCTTTTCAATGGCCTTGTGAGTGGGTGATGAAGGAATCAACCACTTCTTCTTCCGTGCCTCCTCTGTGGACAAATGGCCATGTTCACATTTGTGGAAATGTTCATTTGTCGACCATCGATGTACGTTGCTACAGTGCAACATTACTGACCGCCATTTTTCCAGTAGAATTTCCAACGACCCTTCACATGTTTTTGAGCTCCACCAAAGATGGTTGCTGATTGACTTGGACCACTGTGAAATACCTTGCAATTCTTTTTTTTTTCCTGCAGCCGACAATTTTTTATTGATTGATTTTGCAAGATGCCATACGTCAAATTGGTGATTTATATTTTTGTACTGTTCTCTCATTGTCTTGGCAATTGAAACGTGTCTGTCCGTGGCTATCAGGTCGATCACCATTCCCCGCGATTGTAGTTCTTGCAATGATGCTACAAAGCCAACTTTCTCCATGGCCACTGAGGATGTACTTTGTGACACCTGCACGACCACCGAACTCACAATTTTCTTACTTTCCATGTCCTGAAAGTGGTAGGTGCAGTACTTGGCTGAAAATCCTGGGCTGTCGCACTGTCCATCACCGGCTAGCCTGAAGCGTTTGCCCGCGAATGTACTTTCCATTGACATTTTTTCCATTCTCCAAGCTTCGCTGATGGCTGGAAATAGATAATCGGTTTGGTATTTGTAGAACTGACTTTTCGCAATGAAATGGATTCCCACAAACTGAAAGAAATACTGTAACTTTTTAAAACTTGAACCACTAAAAAGTGCGGCCGCTGCACAAAGTAGATTGCCTGCTGGCAGTTGCCCCAGCATGGGTTGTGCAGACCATGCGAACGGATGATATTGTGTACAGGTGGCATGTATTTTAAGGTTAGTGCCTCGAATTGCACGAGTCACATTAATCAATGGCTCCCCACATACTTCCCCACCAACCGAATGCCCACATTTCATCATCATAATAATATCCATCAAACAGCTATCGAATACAATGAATTTGGCCTCTTTCCTTATACTGTCACTCTGCATCCCAGCTGGTTCGGCCTGTAACGTTGAGGACATGTCACTCGCATGAAAGGTACAATCTCTGATATCGTCTTCCGCTATGCTGAGTGATATTGATGGTGTTTCATTGTCGTCCACGTCATTCTCTTCCATTGCAACATCTGTTCCTTGTCCGGAGATGGGAGAAAAAAACAATGTCTTCAACTTTCGCGCGCTCTTATTTTTTGCGGGTGTGGATTCTGTGAATTGATCTCCGACTGCATCCAAACTACCAGGAGGACATTCACTATCAATGGCTGGTGGTGGTATAGCTCCGTTGTCAATCACTTCATATTCTTCCCATTGGCACGATGCATCTCCAGTCTCGAGTCCCTGCCAAAAGGTTTGACAAGCAACATCTCTCGTTCGCTTCACTGTCTGTGTAGATCTAGTTCTTACACCCACTCGCAACTAGAGGACAGATTAGAAAAGGGATGTTCAGTTTAAACACAACTTACAGTATTGAACTATTGACAGTGAAAGACAACATAATATAGTGAACAGGACACTAACCTTCTTTTGCTTTCTTTTCTTTGAAACTTTCTTGCCTCGAACTTCAACATCTGGACGCTGTTGCTCCGACTCGTGTGTGCATGTCTCCACTTCCTCTCGCGCTGCAACGACTATATTTTCATGATAAGCACATCCATCACTCACTGAGGCTCCATCGACTCCCTGAAACATAGAACTTTCATTAGTATGTATAATAATATTGAAAACACAAAATGTACTTGGGGACCAATACCCATACGTACATCTCAATAGCAAAACACGAATGAACGCATTGTGTAGAACATTCAAACGACAATAGTTCACGCATTGTTGATCTAGTTAGATTGAACTGTCAAGATCCATACCTCGGGCTCCGCATAGACTTCCATTGATGATATTATTGAAGATGACGCTTCAGCAACTCCCTGAAACACAGTAATTGCATTAGTATGGTTTTCTATTTTGTTAAAAAGAACATAAACTTTGTGCAGGCGTCAACGGCTCATCTAAATAGACCTGCACAAATGATCAGTTGTCTAAAATAAATAATGGATATGTAAATATGATTCGATTTGCTCGATCGTTGGAAGTGTCACCACCCAGAGATCTGCATCAACTACTAGGGGTGATGTTCTTGTAGAAGAAGCTCCGTCATCTCCCTGAAACATAGTACTTGCGTTAATAAAGAAGGAAGTATAGCGGATGTAATCACGTCATATGATTTCGCTTGATCGAACTGTCAGTATCCATACCTCGAAATGCATAAGAACATCAAGGGACGATGTAACTGCGGTGCACACTTCTGCAAGCTGTTGCGCCGACCCGTAACTGCATGCTCCCCCTTCTACTTGGACTAATGCTCCATCGACTCCCTGAAACATAGGACTTTCATTAGTAATGAACACAATATTGAAAAAAGAAGACACATAGGAGGGCGACGACAGAAGGACATATCAATGGCTAAAAACGAAAGAAACATTGTGTGTAACAATCACGCTACAAGAATGCAAGATCTGATGATCTCCATCGATGGAACTGTCCGGAAACGTACCTCGAGCATCTGAGTGACATCTACGGTTGTCGTCAATGCGTTGGACTCCTCAGCATCTCCCTGAAAGACAGTACTTGCATTATTTTGGATAACAATAATTATAACTGAAAACAAAGACTAGAGGACGAGTACAAGGGTGTACCATTAGGTAAAATAATTACACGATCAATTAAAACTATTGATTTACATGCCTAAAACAAGTCAGTGTCAGAATAGCTAAGTAAGATTACCCGATAGGCGCTTGAAGTGGCTGATGACTGCAATAACGACACGGATGGAGAATCTTCCGCCTTCATATTGAGTGGATACATAAATGGGGAAATTATTGTTAGCTAATGCTACACACTACCGCAAGGCCGAGAGATAAATACGTAAACTTGACTCACCAGTGG
Source organism: Ambystoma mexicanum (assembly GCF_040938575.1). Taxonomy (NCBI): domain Eukaryota; kingdom Metazoa; phylum Chordata; class Amphibia; order Caudata; family Ambystomatidae; genus Ambystoma; species Ambystoma mexicanum. The sequence goes on along the minus strand of NC_090921.1, from coordinate 763,726,916 downwards.
AGGGATGTGGACGAATAGAGTGGGAATAGCGGTTGAGAGCAATTTTCGCCTCGCTCGCGGTGTTTTCTTCTTTATTAGCAATGATGTGGAGTACATGTCTGGGCTAAAGTGCCTGCTGCAGATGCGGTATCGATCACCCCTCTTGTCCGCAAAGACTTCTAGGACTCTACTTTCTAGCTCAGAGGCTGGATATCCGCAATATCGGACCCATTCTCTTATCTGATCTATTGTCTTAGGGAAAACATGCATTATAGTACCTTCAGATTTGTTATGGGTCTTCGAAGGGCAACCGCCAATGGAACAGGCAGGCATTATGGAAAGTTCTGAAAAGTAAAGATCAACAATTCTCTATGAATACCAATGCGTTAAAACAGTAAATGACACATAAAAGGTTCAATGCAAGGTCCGTTTTGGTTCTTGGAACTATACACGTTATTCACATGCGGATAAGTATTTCAATAACTTTCAAAAAATAGAAAAAGTAATTTGACTAAACTCAGAACATGTGACTAGTTCCTTGCATGTACTGTCGTGAACGAAAAGAAAACATGGATGCAATTTGATGACTACTAGCAAATAGATATAAATTAAAAAATTGGACGCAAAATGATTATGGTACATGGACTTACCTTGACGAACAAACAGTTAGATGCAGGGATCAGAGTAGTTTCTTGTCGTAGAACAGGGAGCAGTTCACAGGTTGCAAACTGACGAGTTTGCTCAAAGTGGTCACGGAAGTTCACAGAGACGAAGAGCAGATAACCAGCACCTTCACGGGTTGACTAGCAAAGCGCAAAGAAGTTCTCATTAGAAATATGAAGTGGGTTATAAAGAATTCGAACCAGGGGTGTGTTTGTGAATGAATGACGTGTATATGTCGTGGCATTATGCGGATTGCAGGGGGCCGTCCAGCGTGAGAGGGCTGCTTGGCAGGAGACACGGGGTCTGGAGGTAGACATGGGAACAACAAACCCATGCTCTATAGACCACTTTGAAGTGTACATGGTCTTTGGCACCTCTTGGCCTTTATCGCTCCCTGACAGCTCCACTTGCCAGCAGCGCAAGTACCCCGGTGCGAACTGCCTTTGATAGGGCGGGGGGTGGATCGGGGCGGTGGTCGTGCAGACAAGACACAGGAAGACTCGTGAATGGAGACACACTTATGTGGATTGCAGGGGGCCGTCCAGCGTGAGGGGGATGCTTGGCAGGAGACACGGGGTCTGGAGGTAGACATGGGAACAACAAACCCATGCTCTATAGACCACTTTGAAGTGTACATGGTCTTTGGCACCTCTTGGCCTTTATCGCTCCCTGACAGCTCCACTTGCCAGCAGCGCAAGTACCCCGGTGCGAACTGCCTTTGATAGGGCGGGGGGTGGATCGGGGCGGTGGTCGTGCAGACAAGACACAGGAAGACTCGTGAATGGAGACACACTTATGTGGATTGCAGGGGGCCGTCCAGCGTGAGGGGGATGCTTGGCAGGAGACACGGGGTCTGGAGGTAGACATGGGAACAACAAACCCATGCTCTATAGACCACTTTGAAGTGTACATGGTCTTTGGCACCTCTTGGCCTTTATCGCTCCCTGACAGCTCCACTTGCCAGCAGCGCAAGTACCCCGGTGCGAACTGCCTTTGATAGGGCGGGGGGTGGATCGGGGCGGTGGTCGTGCAGACAAGACACAGGAAGACTCGTGAATGGAGACACACTTATGTGGATTGCAGGGGGCCGTCCAGCGTGAGGGGGATGCTTGGCAGGAGACACGGGGTCTGGAGGTAGACATGGGAACAACAAACCCATGCTCTATAGACCACTTTGAAGTGTACATGGTCTTTGGCACCTCTTGGCCTTTATCGCTCCCTGACAGCTCCACTTGCCAGCAGCGCAAGTACCCCGGTGCGAACTGCCTTTGATAAGGCGGGGGGTGGATCGGGGCGGTGGTCGTGCAGACAAGACCCGTTTGCCGCAGGGCCTCACCAAGGAGAGGCCATCTAACTGAATGTAAGAGGATGGCTGCAGGATCTACTACATGGAAGGCAGGGGGGTGAGTTTATAAATACCTCACCCTCCCAGGAGAATATACACTAGATTCATTTAAAAAATCAAAACAACCATTGTTAAAATATATGTTGGGCTTTATTTTAGATTTTAATTAAACATAAATAATAAACATTACACATTGTAAAGTTGAGGTTGCAGCACATCGAGGGAAAATCCGCGGTATTGTCCACTGTCACTGGGGAAATGTTGTCTAATGGCAAGTACCGCACAGGCAGGTATTACTCTCCGAACGCGGTGTCCGAGCCTCCCGTGAAGCCACCAAGTGAAGCAACGATAGGCCACCAGCCTGTACCACCTGTGAAAAAAAAAGATGCAAACTGTATTAAACTGACCAAACTTTCTTATCAATGTCGATTCAGGTAACACATGTCATTTTTCTTAGAAAAAAATTATATCTAGAAAATGCACTATATGGAACCAATTTACATGCGTTCGAATGATATGTAAATGTAATTTTATATGTGGGAGACGACCATAAAATAGTGGTGGCATCACTGACATCACAAACAGAGTATACTTACTCGTTACTCGGATTACGCGGACGAACAGTGCCACGAAGTTCGTGCATAAGCACCATCATCATCCTCAACACTGTCCGTGAGAGGCAGGCTTCCCTGAACTCTGGCAGCTCGGTGATGCATTGCGGACTTTGCTCGCCTTCCTGCTGACTTTGCTCGCTTTCCGAAATGTAGGCCAAGCACCCGGAATTTTCACGGCAGCAGCAGTTCTCCTCCTCAGTTGGCATTAGCTCGCACCGATTGCACGTGCACCAGGTGGAGACGCCGTCCATGCGACATGGTCCAGGCTCTTCATCCGTTGACTGGTCCTCCCAACTGCCGTCCGAATCCCCATCGTTTTCGCGTGCTTGCCTTTCCAGTAGTTCTTCCTCGGTGTACTCGGGCTCGTACATATACGGCATTATTGTGGCCATTGTGCGGTAAAGATAGTAAAATAATTTACAGAGATGGTACAGGTGTTCACACGGGCTACAAGCGGCGAAGGTAGCTGACCAGAGCACTGAAACGAGTCACAGAATACTCAAAGTAACACAGAGAGAGGAATGGAATCGAAAATCTGCTGCTGTATGTTGTGAAACGGTCTGTTTATACTTATTGGGGAAAGAGGCGTCCTGCCATTTCCATGGCAACACGTCAATAGCTGAGGCGCAGCGATTGTTGACACGAGACGTGCTTGAAATGGGCAGTACGCGTCTGCTGATGTCAGGCTCAGGGGCGGGGGATTTGATTTAGTGCCGCAAAGGCAGGTGAGCCAGGTCGATGCGGCGGAATGATAGGATTATCACAAAATGGAGGCTGATTTCGAGTGCGATAATGGGCGAAAAGTCGGGTAAGGTCCATAGGAAAGTTTCCTACAATCTACCGATTTATGCTTACAAACACATGGCCGACCCGTAGGGACAATAAAAAAAAAGTCCCGGAACTCTCCTTTAAGTCCGATCAAGTTGGTTATGTAAAGGTCGTAATATCTCCTTCAATGCTAGACTCTTCCTAGATGTCATCCATATTATCTCCAAAGATAATAAAAAGATAGACAGGGGTATGCAGCTATAGCTCTGCATGCACAAAAAGCATTTGACCGTGTTAGTTGGGACTTCATGTTTCAATCTCTCCTCTTGCATGAGTGTGGCGAAAAATGTATTTCTTTAGTCAAATTGCTCTATTCTTGCCCCAAATCATCCATTTGTACGAATGGCCAATTCTCCTTCTTCCCTCTTCTCAGAGGAACGCGACAAGGCTGTCCCCTCTCGCCAATTCTTTACATCCTCACGTTAGAACCCTTACTTGAACTCATTAGATCTCACAAGGTTTTACCGGGAATAACAAAAGGACCTACACATTGTAAAATAGCCGCCTACGCTGAGGATGTTCTTATTTTCGTTAAAAATCCTAAAAACCACCTTTCCCATTTACTTGATACACTTCACCAATTCAGCCTTGTTTCTTGTCACACTCACCTGTGTCTCTGCAGGAGCGATGGATGAGCCTCCTTTGACTTCCCCTGTTTCACCCGGAGGAATACCTGTCAAATATAAGATGTACACTCAGACCTGAATTTGCCTGATTCCCCTGGACCCTTCCCTTCTCTTTACAGTGTGCTGTGATGTCCCTTAAGGGCTTACCTTGGTTTTTAGTGGGGTGTGCACTCCATCCTGCATTTGCAGGGGCACGATTCTATGGGAGATTCACAGCCCTGCACTCGTAGGGATGATGCCAATGTCTGTTTGCTGAGTTCTGATGCCACACACTGTTATATGCCTTCACAGCGAGGCGGAGTGTCCAATGTGCTAGTTTCTTCACTAGCAAGAAAGTCCTTTCCACAAGGTGAACGTTTCGCGGTGGATGTTGAGTGTCCGGAATTGTCTGTATTGTCTTTATTTGTCAAAGGTATCTTTGGGTGAGTTGCGCTGCGTGCAGAACTCAGAGCCGCTGATAGGTATGAGCAGCGTTATAGGTTCGAGCGCACCTAGTAATGTCTCTCCTTTCCCTTGCAGGAGTGGATTATGGAGTGCTTGCGCCACGAGTCTGGGTTCAGGGCTACTGGAGAGCCTCAGTGGTCTGGTAAGTATGCACAGAAGCTTCGGTGAGTATGCACTGCGTTATTGGAGCAAGCTAGTTATTGGAGCAAGTGCAGTGAGTAATGTCTCTCCTTTTCTTTTGCAGGACTGTGGGCGCTCGGACTACGAGCCTGGATCCCAGTTTAGCGGGAAGATTCAGTGAGTATGCGCAGCGTTACTGGAGTGAGCGCGCTAATGAAAGTTCTTCTTTGTGCTTACAGGTGCCGGTGTAGGATTCACCTTGTGACCGGAGAAATCTGCGGCGTGGAGAAAGCACAGAGGTTGATCCGGAGCAGGTAAGCTGAAGCAGGACGATCTGAAGCAGGTAAGCAGAAGCAGGTTGATCCGGAGCAGGTAAGCAGAAGCAGGATGATCCGGAGCAGGTAAGCAGAAGCACGGAGAGTGTTTTGCTGATGCAGCTTACAGAAGCAACACGAAGCACTGGAAAAATCTTGGGTGTAGCTTACATAGCTAGCCACACCCAAACACTAGAGAGCTCATGGCAACAGGAAGTGGTAACCAGGAAGTTACTACAAACATCAGGAAGGAATTAAAAGAAGGTATCTGCTATGGGTTTTTTGTGAGCCTCTGCCAGGCCTGCCAAGCCTCCACCCAGCTGACCCGAACTACATGCCTGGTACCCATGACAGTCTTCCCCCTCAGGACCCCTCCCAATGGTGTGTGTGTGGGTTTTGGTTTTTAGATTGTCCCGATGGAATCTTTGCACCAATTGGGGGGCATGCACGTGTGTGCTGGGTTCCCATGATCTTTCCTGGGGTCCGTACCCCTTCCAGTCAATCAAGTAATATACGATCTTTTGCACTAGTTTGGAATCTAATATGTTCTTTACCTCATATTCTGGTGCTTCTTCACCCACTTGTATGGGTGTGGGAGGTGTGGAGGTTTAGGTTCCTGTGTGTACTGGTTTTAACAGTGACACATGGAATACGGGATGTATACGCATATGTTGAGGTAACGCCAGTCTCATGGCTGCTGAATTAATCACTGTCTCAATCGTGTATGGGCCGATCTACCTAGCTTGAAATTTTCTGGGACCTTCTAAAGCAATGTGTCTAGATGTTCTGGGGTTTCGACCATATATAGTAAAAAAGGGTGTTGTTTAGGTTGATGAGTGTGTTGAATTGTTGTAGGCATACTCTGCCATCCATAGTATTTCTGTCCAGCTTTGGCTTGTTTGGTGTAATAGACAGCGCAAATACTGTTACATGGTCTGGTTCGTGTGCTCGGTTTGACCATCCGTTTGAGGATGGTGACTAGAGGACAGACGGATTTCTACTTCTGCCAGAGCACAACATTTCTTCCAAAAACGAGATACAAATTGGCTCCCTCTGTCAGAAATGATCACGGTAGGGAATCCGTGTAACTTGACGATTCAGTCTAGAAAAACCTGTGCCAGAGTCAGAGCTGAAGGAATACCTTTCAGGGCAATGAAATGGGCCATTTTGGAGAAGAGATCAACTACTACGAGGATGGTATTATAACCTGCGCTGGGAGGTAAGTCAGTGACAAAGTCCATTGATACTGTGTGCCAGGGTGCTGGTGGAATGGTGATTGGCTGAAGGAGGCCAGCTGGTTTTTGCCTGGATGTCTTCTATTGTGCACACATCTCACAGGTGCCTATGTAGGTAGCAATATCTCCTCGCCAAGTTGGCCACCAATAAAATGTGCTTACTTTCTTCATGGTTTTAGCTATCCTTGGATGGGCTTCCAATAGCGAGTCGTGGTAGTCAGACATAATTGCTTGTTGCAGATCCTTAGTTGGAACGTAGAGACGTTTTTGGTAATATGGTAGTTTGTCTTGAATGGTGAACTGTTCTCCCTTCTTGTCCCAGGCCAGTAGGTCTTTTTTTGACATACTTTTTTTTATTGCTTCCTGCAATGTGTTGAACGGAGATGGACCAATACAGAAGCCAAGAATTTTATGGCTAGGTATGATCTCCACCAGTTTAGGGGCATTATAGACTTCCTCTCCTGTGCCAATGCGGGATAACGCATCCGCTTTCCCATTCTTAACTCCGGGGCGGTAGGTGATCACAAAGTCATATTCCATTATGGACAGGGCCCAACGGAGTTGTCTTGAAGACTGAGCTTTTTCTGAGCGTAAGTATTGCAAGTTCCGATGATCTGTTATTATTGTGATGGTGTGTTTTGCTCCAAGTAAGTAATGTCGCCATTCGCACAGTGCACTCTTGATTGCTAGGAGTTCTTTCTCAGAAATCGCATAGTTCAATTCTGCTGGGGAACATTTTCTCGACCAAAAGGCAATGGGATGAAGGCATCCAGTTTTGGGATTCTGTTGGGACAATACGGCCCCCATGGCAATGCTTGAAGCGTCCGTTTCCACGATGTACAGTAAATCGGGCTGCAGGTGTTGTAGTATTGGGGCTGAGGTGAATTTTTCCATGAGGGCTCGGAAGGCTTCTTCCACCGCTGGTATCCATTCGAACTTTCGGTGTTTACGCAGCAAGGACGTAATTGGGTGTACTATATGTGAGAATCCTGGTATGAAGCGTCAATAGAAATTTGCAAAACTTAAGAAACTCTGTACTCCTTTTACAGACGTGGGTAAGGACCAAGTGAGGATTGCTTCCACTTTTCTATTGTCCATCTTGATTCCCTGCGGTGTCAGTACATATCCCAGAAACTCCACCTCGGTGACGTGGAAGGAACATTTTTCAAGTTTTGCATACAGTTGGTTTTCACGCAATTTGCGGAGTACTGCTCACACATGGGTTACGTGTTCTTGGGGAGTGGTGGAGTAAATCAGAATGTCATCGATGTAGACGACTGCGCAGACATCGATGAGTTCCTGTAACACATCATTCATAAAATGCTGGAACGCAGCCGGGACATTGCAAAGCCCAAAGGGCATGACCTGGTATTCGTACAGACCACAGCAGGTACGGAACGCAGTCGTCCACTCGTGCCCTTTCTTCATGCGTACCAGGTGATATGCGCCACGTAAGTCTAGTTTTGTGAAAATCTTTGCTTGTCTCACCTGGTCTATGAGTACTGGTATTAGAGGTAATGGGTACTTGTTCTTTATGGTGACTTGATTTAGGGCCCGGTAATCAACACATGTTCTTAAATCCCCCTCCTTCTTAGGTACACAGAAAAGTGGGGAGGCGGCTGGTGACTTAGATAGCCTAATGAAACCATTGGCCAGGTATTGGTCCAAGTAAATCCGTAGATGAGTGTTTTCCTCCTCGGTTAATGCATAAATGTGGCTGCACGGTACTTGTGCCCCTGGTAGCAGATCGATCTGGCAGTCATAAACTCGATGTGGTGGTAGCATATTAGCTTGCTCCTTCGCGAACATGTCCTGGAACTCCTGGAATTCCGCTGGTAAGGTCCCCACCAAACCTAAAACTGCTATCTTTTCCTGTGAAGCTAACAATGGGCTTCTTTGGGTCCCTTTGTTGTCATAGCAAGAGGCGGATTCCGTGGGAAACAGTAAAGTTCGAGCTCACCAATCTATCTTTGGGTTGTGTGTCTCTAGCCATCGTATCCCTAGAATCAGCTGGAATTGGGGTGCAGCGATAAAGTCGAATCTAATACCTTCCTTGTGACCATCTTGGCAGATTAAGGTGAGAGTGGAAGTACACTGTGTTACTGGTCCCGAAAGGAGTTGTGTGCCATCCACAGCTGTCACACTTTCAACTGTGTCCTTAAGGTGGAATGCCAATCACAAAGTCTTTGCAGTGTTTATGTCCAAGTAGTTCCCAATAGCCCCACTGTCTATGAAAGCCTTGAGGGCATGCATTCGGGTGGGTTGTGAAGGATCTACCAGAACCACAGGAATACTGAAATGTGAGATCTGAGTGCTCCGTTCCTAGCTCGACAGGCTGATCTCTACATCTGCCGGGCGTTGGAGTTTTCCGCTTCAGTGTCTTCCCTTGTGTTATCAAGTACCCCCATTGTCTTCCGTGGAGGTTTAACCGTGCAGTTCCGGAGGAAGTGACCAGATTGGCTGCAATATAAGAAAAGTTTTTCCTGACGCCTCCGTTCTCTCTCTGCTTTGGTGAGTGGTCCCCTGAGGACACCCAGTTGCATGGGCTCTGAGTGTGTTTCGGAGGCCTGTTGACTGGACGCTTCTTTCGGTCGGACATATACTGGTCTATGTTCTGATCTGGTTCGGTTGGCCTTGTGATCCTGTAACCAGTGGTCCAGTTGCATAGTCAGATTGATGTATTCACTACAATCTTCAGGAGGATTAACTACTTGTGCCAAGACATATTTTAATTCACCTCTCAGTCCTCTCAGTCCTCGATAAAATAACGTTATTCGTTTCTCCTCTGGCCAACCTGATTCGGCTATTAGACGATTGAATGTGGTGACATACAAAATAAGATCCTGACCACCCTGTCGCAGAGAGAGCAGCTCATCATCCAAGGCCTGACCACGAGTCCGATGGGCAAATAGTTTTTTCAGTTCACGTTGAAAACCTGGGTAATTTCTCAGTAAGGGGTCGTGCCTAAGCACTAATGGGACAGACCAGTCCGCTGCGTGCCCTCCTAAATAATAGAGGACGAAACCTACGTTAGCCTGGTCATTCAGAAAAGTCTGGTTTGCATATGAAGTGTAGGCGGCATTGATTAATGAATGCTCCAAATTTCTTGGGATCCCCAGAGAAGCGTTCCGGGGGTGCTAGAGGGATATTGCCTGGAAGCAATACCTGAACGGTTGTGACTATAGGTGCCACCTGAGGGACTCCACCTAGTAGGGGTGCTAGACCGGCCACACACTGTTATATGCCTTCACAGCGAGGCAGAGTGTTCAATGTGCTAGTTTCTTCACTAGCAAGAAAGTCCTTTCCACAAGGTGAACGTTGCGCGGTGGATGTTGAGTGTCCGGAATTGTCCTTATTGTCTTTATTTGCCAAAGGTATCTTTGGGTGAGTTGCGCTGCGTGTAGAACTCATAGCCGCTGGTAGGTATGCGCAGCGTTATAGGTTCGAGCGCACCTAGTAATGTCTCTCCTTTCCCTTGCAGGAGTGGATTATGGAGTGCTTGCGCCACGAGTCTGGGTTCAGGGCTACTGGAGAGCCTCAGTGGTTTGGTAAGTATGCACAGAGGCTTCGGTAAGTATGCACTGCGTTATTGGAGCGAGCGCGTTATTGGAGCGAACGCAGTGAGTAATGTCTCTCCTTTCTTTTGCAGGACTTTGGGTGCTCGGACTACGAACATGGATCCGAGTGTAGGGGGAAGATTCGGTGAGTATGAGCAGCGTTACTGGAGTTCTTCTTTGTGCTTTCAGGTGCCGGTGTAGGATTCACCTCGTGACGGGAGAAAGCTGCAGCGTGAAGAAAGCACAGAGATTGATCCGGAGCAGGTAAGCTGAAGCAGGACGATCCGAAGCAGGGAAGCAGAAGCAGGTTCACCCGGAGCAGGTAAGCAGAAGCAGGATGATGCGGAGCAGGTAAGCAGAAGCACGGTGAGTGTGTTGCTGATGCAGCTTACAGAAGCAACACAAAGCACTGGAAAATTCTTGGGTGTGGCTTATATAGCTAGCCACACCCGAACACTAGAGAGCTCATGGACTGTCATGCACTTCCTGCTTGACAACAGGAAGTGGTAACCAGGAAGTTACTACAAACACCAGAAAGGAATTAAAAGAAGGTGTCTGCTATGGGTTTTTTGTGAGCCTATGCCAGGCCTGCCAAGCCTCCACCCAGCTTACCCCGACTACATGCCTGGTACCCATGACATTTCTGGATATAAACTCAACAAAGAAAAATCTGAAATCCTTCCCCTTAACTCGTATCGTCTTAAACATGAGCTAGACTCTTTTGGCTTAAAATGGTGCAAGGATTCTATTAAATACTTAGGCATACATTTTGCTCCCACGATAGCTAACACCATTAAACTTAATATGCATATTTTACTTAATAAACTTAAAGATCTTACGTCAAAATGGTCCCCCCTCTACCTATCTTGGTGGGGTAGGCTGGCCACAATAAAAATGATGCTCTCTCCTATTATCCTTTATTGCCTTCAACTTCTTCCGATTTCCCTTCCACTGTTTTTTTTCAAACATATTAATTATGTTTTATTAGATTTCTTATGGGGTCCTGGAAAATGTAAAAGGATTGCAATAGCCAAATTAAAAGCCTCTTATGACAAAGGGGGTGTTAAATTGCCTGACTTCAAACTCTATCACTCGGCCTTCCTTGTGAAACAATCTCAATACTGGTTTAACTTTTCCCTCAAAGTTGATACCCCGTCCTGGTCCAGATGGCACGAGAATTCGGTTTACCCGTATGATCCAGCGGATCTTATATACCGGTTCAACTATTCCTCCTTGGCTATATCTGATCCTATTAAAGCTGCTACTGCTGCTATAAAGGCATTTCTTTTCCCCATAACAAAACCCCAAATAAAGATTTATCTCCCTTGATTTGGCACAATAAAAACATTGTCATCAACAATAGGACTTGGAACAGCAAATCTTAGCTTAAAAATGGTATTAGATTTATTCAACAAATGATCAATGGCCCCACTATCTCACCCTTTCTACAACTGCAACCTTTGTTTTCTATCCCTAACATTGAGTTTCACTTTTATAATCAGTTGGTTAACGATTGTATTGATACTCTTCATCGTTTCTCAAACAACATTCTTTCACCGGACGCCCCTAGAATGATACAACTAACCACATCACTTAACCTTAGGGCTTCTAACATTTACTCTGCATTCAGCACTAATCATTTACCACTCTCTGTATGTACACTATGGGAAAGGGACTTTGGTATAACCCTTGATGAACACACATGGTCCTTTCTCCAAAGTGAGAAACACCACAGTATCTGCTAACATTACACAACACTTTCTCATTTTTATTCATAGGGCTTTCCTTACTCCAGTCAAACTTGCCAAATCTAACAAGGGTTTACATGACAATTGTTGGAGCTGTGGTTATGCCCCAGCCTCTTATGAGCATGTACGTTTTTTAGTTGTCCTTTTGTTTTTTCATTTTGGCAAGATGTCTGGAAATATCTTTAACTTATTTTTAAGATTGATGTTACTCTTGCCTTTTTGAATATTGTTTTAGGTAACCTTGCTATAACTTGCTGTGACATGCATTCTTCAAGAAGGAAACTTTATGATATTTTTATATGTATAGCTTTAAAACATATAACTACCAATTGGAAGAACTCTCATTCCCTAAGTTGTAGAGGATGGTGGAACAATATTTGTCATACACAAAGAATGGAACATTGCATGGCTAAAGCGCTGGACTCTAGTCCCAAGTATAATGCTAAATGGTCATTTATTATACAATATTTACATTGTTTTGATGTACACTTTGCTCATAAGCCTCTCCATATGCATGTCTGTATTCATATATGTAGTCATGATTTAACTAACTGGACTTTTATTGCTATAACATCCCCCCTCCTAACCTTTGTCCTCCTGTTTGTCTCCTATGTCTTTGTCTCCCCCTATTAAACTTTTGTAAAATGTCATGTTCTTATATAGTAGATTTGAGCTATTATCGTTGAGCTCTCTCACGACAGTTTTAATCATAATCCAAACTCTTACTTAAGATTGCTCAACATTGATCAGTTGTTATGTCTACTGTTATTTATATTATTATTCTAATGAAAATTATTAAACAAAAGAAAAACTTGCCACAGCTTTAATCAAGTGTCGCCGTGACCACTGGAATCCTGCTATCTGCCGGCTCAAGCAGCAGGCATTGTGATGTCACAGTGGAAGTGTAATAACTGATTACAGCGCAATAGTGCTGCCACTTTCTTAATACAGGCCAGTATTGATGTCGCCACTAGCCTTTAATAAGAACAGTCTTTACAGTTTTTCATACGAGTACAGCAGGCTGCCATGTATGATATGATATGATAATTTATTTATATCGCGCTCGTACACAAGTGTTTCAGAGCCCGACAAGGCAAGGGAGGGGAACAGGGGAGAACAAAAACGATATTACTAGGCCAGTGACATTGAGAACATGCAAGTACATGGGGAAGGGAGGACATGGAAGGGGGAGAGTGGAAAGTGTGGAGCAGGGAAGAACATATAAATAATAATAAATTATAATAAATAGATAATAGAGGAAATAAACAGTGGGAGTGCAGCCAGAAAGTGTGGTGTTTAAGGCAGCGGAGTGGGTAAGTCTGATAAGTGCAGAAAAAAGGAGAAAATGGGGGTGTGGGGAACTGTATGGGTACAGATACAGTCCCCAGTGCAAGGGGTGGCCAGGAGGCAGTGCAGGAGGGTGGCAGGGTGAGCAGGTACCTGCGCCCAGGGGACAGAGGGTGGCCAGGTGCACAGTGCCAAGAGAGCAGTTCAGCAGGGGAGAGTGAAGGCAGAAGCAAAGAGGAAGGTCTTGAGGAGCTTCCGGAACCGGAGATGGTTCTCCTCAAGTTTTAGAGTGGCAGGGAGGCTGTTCCAGAGGGAGGCCCCAGCCGAAGACAGGGATCTACACCCAGCTTGTTTCTTTGAAAAACGACTGACCCTGAGGGAGTTTGAGGTAGAGTGAAGAGCTCGAGAGGGAAGGTATTTGCGGAGGGATAGCTGAAGGTATTTTGGACCCAGGCCCCAGAAATCCTTGTGGACAATGCAGAGGGTTTTGACTTTAATTCTAGCGTCCACTGGGAGCCAGTGGAGAGATTTCAGAGCTGGAGAGATACGATCCCATGGCTTGTGGCCAAGGACAATTCTCGCAGCCTCATTCTGGATAAGTTGCAGAGGGTGGAGAGTAGAGGCAGGTAGATTTAGAAAGAGGCTGTTACAATAGTCCAGCCTAGAGAGAGCCAGAGCTTGGGAGACAGTGAGCTTCTGGGGGAAGGAGAGGAAAGGCAGAGTACCTCTGAGAAGGTGCAGTAGGAAATTTGACTTTTTGACTTTTTAGACTTTTTAGAGACCTCAGAGATGTGGGCGGAGAAGTAAAGTGTGGAGTCAAAAATGACCCCATGGTTCTTAGCCTCGCAGGTGCGGTAGGAGGCCGGCCAAGGGAGGCCGGCCAGAGAGTGAGGGGAAAGGATGGTGAAGGTGTGCCGATGAGGAGGATTTCCGTTGTGCTGGCATTCAGACAAAGATCATTGGCGGCACACCAATCTTGAATGGCAGTTAGGCAATCAGAGATGAGAGAGGGAGAGGAGGTGGCTGAGGGCAACCTGAAAATGAGTTGAGTATCGTCAGCGTAGCACTGGAAGTTTGAGCAGAAAATGGCAATGCAGTGGGCGAGAGTTGCCAGGTATTGGTTGAAAAGCCAGGGCAAGAAGTTAGACCCCTGGAGAACACTACAGGTAGAGAGGAAGAAAGATGATAGGAAGGACCCAAGTTGGACCTGGGAGGGTCGATCAGAGAGAAAAGAGGTCAGCCAGGCCAGAGCCTGATCAGTGATATGCAGGTTATCACAGAGACAGTTGAGCAGGATGGTATGGTTGACCGTGTCGAAGGCAGAAGAGAGATTGAGTAGGATGGATATTATATATATATATTGTATTATAAGAAAATAATGAATGGGGCTTTATACTGTGTATTACTATTCCAGAAGTAGTAGAGCACATGTTAGTGGGAGGGGTTCATATGCTATGCTCACAAGTGCTCATGCCAAAGACAAATATTTTGATTCTTTTGCACACATGTGTTATAGAGTAAATGATAATGCTGCATTGGGAATTACTTCTGGTTTCTAGTGCTGTAAAAATAGCTATTACCCGAGCTAGTAGTAATAATTTGTTTTTTATATAGTGCTTTAATGTAAAGCGCTTACATAGATTACTTTTATTATCCAATCGAAATTGGTACTCGTAATGGTAGCCATTAAATAGAAAAACTACCTTGCACAAGCCTCCTGTGCCCAGGGTTGGACTAGGGAATAACATTGTCTAAGGCACCAATGAAAAAGTGGCCCACAGTTGCAAACGGCAATGTATTCCTTTTGTGACAGACTGTTTGAGTAGTACCTAACAAGGAGTTTTTTGATAAAATATGTTGGAAATTGTGCATTTTAGGGAATATTCAGCAACACTGGTCAAAACTACTAGCCGCATAGTGAAGTAACGCATCAAACTGGCCCACATTGGCCTAAAGAGTGTCCCCCTTCCACCAAAAAACAGGCCCACACTAGCACTTTGCATTTTTGGTTCGGGCATTGCCCTATCCCTGTCACCACACGCTTGTGTTTCCATATACACGCTTAACTTGCAGAACACTTGATAATGTGCATTACGGGCGAGGCCTCGGCTTCACTAGATGCTCATAAGGGGTATTGTTTAAACCGCAGGTTCTCTGAGGAGAGCCTCAGGAATTCAAACGCGTGTACACTTTGTACACAAGCTGAAAAGAAAGAGGGCGGATGCGGCAGAGACATGTCGGGGAACAAACACACCGCATCAGGCTGCAGTTTCAGGCAAAGCGTATCCTGGAGCTAGAGTTCATGGCGCAACTCTACAAGACTATCCCCGTCCTTCCCTCTTGGCCCTGAACCACTGCTCGGCCCACATCATCTAACGTCGAGGTCCCTCGGTCTGGCCGTTAAACTCTCAAAACAACCTCTCGGTTGGTCACATGTGTTTGTTTATTATACTGATTCGGTGTTTCGTAATGTGCCACACGCATACAGGGTACTTCAGAAGACAGAGACAACGGCCGGGTTTGGGGGGGTGAGGGGTATGGGCAGGGGGGGGGCAAGCTAGGGAGGAGACAGAGGACGCTAATCACAGAGGTCACAAAGGCCAAGGTAGTTACACATCTTGAAGGCATTAAAAGGGCTGTGCGAACAACATTGAAATATTAGAGTATAAGGTATGTACTCACATTCCACTCTGGACAGTATTATCAAAAGAAACAATACCTCGCCCCAAATTTGCCAGTTACCTCAGACCTTCATTTAAAAATACTTGAAGACTCTTAACTCGGATACTTTCCAAACTCGTCTCGCAGAGCAACAGACGCAGTAACAATGTATACAAACACACCCTATCCAGCGTTGCCTGCTTCAGTCAACAACGTATCTGCATGCCACATAGCCCAACCCTACCACTGGCAACCTTCACAAGGGCAAAGGGGGGTTGCTGAGTTACATGCATGGCAACGTTATCCGTTCCATTCAGGAGACAATAGTCCATTCCGAATTTTAAATGTACATAACATTGGCACTCCCAATCCTTCGAAAGGCTCACCTGACCTGTCCTTTAGTGTCACACAATATTGAAGCACATACTTCATAGATACTCATTGTGGATTGAACAGGCGGCAGGTGTATTACACATTTCATCATCATATCAATATCTGAAAACGTCTCCAATTTTAGAATCATAGTGACCAGATGACGTTGACGCCAAGCTTAGTCATAACTTGGTTCCAGACTTTCCAACTCCACAACTGCCCCACCTGGTGCATCAGACCCCAGACCCCGACTTTTGGGGTTGTCCTGGGCTGGCCGGCGCACCGTTCATTGATTTTGTGTCAAGGAAAGTCCAAGTTCTTCTAGTTCTTTGGGCACCCTCGCAGCCCCTTGTTTTTGCGGGAGGGTGATAACCCCCCACCAGTTACATCATCACCCCTGTTTTTACATTCACTCTTGTTGAACTGGCCACTTGCATTCCCGTCACGCAATGCAGTGGTTCACGTCACTGCTTGGCCCCCCATTCTTTGCACATCACCATTTGCTGTCGTTTAGGGCCACTGCCGCGTTCCATTAGGACAGATCCATGCCTTGCTCCGAGAGGTGTACCTCATCGTCTAGGTAGCCCTCCGGCGCTTCCAGATTTATCATGCCATGGCATATTTGCCCGAAAACCATGCCCTTGCAATATTTGACCATTGCCTTGTTCAACTTTCTGCAGGATCTTTCGATCGCGTAGAGGGATTCCCTCACCAGAGCATTTCTGTGTCACCCAGGTAGGCTACCAGCCGCCTAAACTACCCCATTATCTTCGCTAGCAGGTTACCCCTCGCACAAGCAGGCCAGATCATTTCCCCACCAAGTGTAGTACCAGTGATGTTGGTTTGCATTGTTGTTGTAGCAGGACCAACCCAACCTCCAGTTCACACTATTTGATGCCTAGCTTTCCCCTGTATTTCACCATCGTGTCCTGCTCCATGTCCCCCTCCTCTTGCTCTATCTCCAGTGGCGTAGCCCAAAATGTGGGCCCCCCCCCGCGAGCCATGCTCAGGACATGCCTGGACAACCACACATGTACAATGTACATGATGATCATGCTGCTGAAGGAAATGTTGCGTACTGCACTAAGCGAAAGGTGGAAGTATGTGTTTTAATCAAACCTTAAATCTTTCACCTAGCGTAGGAACAAGGGGCTGAACCTCGCTCCCGAGTCCTGACACCCAAATGTACCAGCCAACTCTGTGTGTGGCCAGTAATGTTATGCACAGTTATGATACTATAAGAAAACATGTTCATGCTGGCCCTGCCAGTACCCCTTAATGTCAGTAAAACTCTCCTAACCACAAGAAGAAAACATGTTACTGCTGCTGAATATATTACGTGTCCAAACAAAGTTGCTTTAAGTCACTAATCAAATGTTTTCAACATCAAAAATAACAACGTGCTGGAAGTATGTGACAAATAATCTGCATATCTATCTTTGTTAGACAACATTTATTACATGTCTTAAATCACTGAAAGTACAGTGGGATTAACTAGATTGTTCAGGCTGGCATTATATTGCCTTCTGGGACATGTAGTTTACCATTCAGTAGGTGAAAATTACAGCAACAATGATATTCCTTTGGCTTAACATGGTGCCATAAGGATTTACATGTTGTCATGTGGCTTTATTATGCAATTTGTGATTTTTTAAAGTAAACTCTATAAGACATTATTACTCTAGACCTTGAAATCCAATTATTTGAGCCAGAGCTCTGATCCTGGTCACCGCCCCACCCACTCCATTTGGCCGCCCATCCCACTCCCTCCTTTTTGGATACAACCTGAGCACTAGTTCCTTTTTTTCCACTTCCACTACTGCTTCAGTTACACGCACGCCCAGAGCCAGCACTCACTCAATCACCTACATTGCATAGTTCACCCTTACATGCACACATACATACAAACATCCATCATACACATGAAAACACCCTGGCTCCCATCCATGCACGCACATACACTTTAAAAAAAGCTTTTTTTTCTTACCTGCTGCCGGCGCAAGGGACTCCACTCTCAGGCAGGCATCCGCCTAAATTCGCTGAGCACTGCCACGCTGACAGGATAATGGAAGCAGGGAGAGCCCCTTGCTTCCTTGTGCCTGACATGGGCAGAGTGGACACCTCCATTACAATGAAACATTTCGTTTGCGCAGCTGAATGGTCCTTCATCCCGTGGTGCGATCTGACCATTTCTTTCTGAAAGATATTTCTCTGACATAAGATTCAGGATGCAGGACCCTCCCCAGGACATGGCATGGCAGGGTCCCACAGGTGCCCGGGGCCCCGGCTATGCCAGTGTCCATCTCCTGCTGGCTTTTGACACGAAGGAGTGCCCGACCACCCTTATCGACTCCTGGGATTGTTCGCCCGAGCTGTGGGGGCTGGGGGGAGAGAGGTGCATGTTAGGATCGCATTTGCTTACATTTTCTTAAGCCTGACATATTTCTTGAAGCAGCTCGACGACCAACCACCCATCTTTTTAATACCTGCTGTGTCTAGGCTAAACCAGACTGCTGATGTGGCGCTCCAATTCAGAAGGAGTGTGTGCCAAACTTCCTGGCGTCTGAACCAATTTTCGTTAGCGCCATCTTGAGTACCCCTTTGTATTGGAAACAACTCAGGGCTGTGCTGTCCTGATGTATAAACAACAGGGCCCTGCTCTCTGAGCAAGGTCTCACTTTGGGATATTCGACCACTTTGGAATATTCAACCACGAGTATACAGACCGGGCAGTATTTGTTGTCAGAGATAGACTTCAGTTCAATGCTCCTACCCTTGCCCAGCTGATCCATCTTTGACCTCTTTACTCTGATTGTTACCATGTTCCCTTTGATCCGCGCATCTGCCCACTCTAGGTGTCTTGAGCCTCTTCTTTCCCTGTTTGGGAGCACTAACTCGCTCATCCTGAGAGCCCTGAGTAATGCTAGCGCAAATGTTGTTCTAAATAACTTTGTTCGTACTTATCTTTGCAGAGGGTCTGCAGAGCGTCCAGCAGCGCCATTCGTTTGTTGAAGTCGATGGGGCGTGTGACGAATCCAAGGGTATAGTCATTGCTTCCATGGGGAAGCCCCTTCCCATGAGTCAAGTGAGGTGAAGCCGCTACCCGATAGTCACCCTGGGGGTGGTACTTGACGGGTGTAACTCATGGAGAGGGAAGCCCAACATGGGACCAGTGACAATCACCTTGGGAGAATACGCTATTAACCTCCTTCCTGTCTGCCCTCTCTTTCCTTTAACACCACTCAGTACCCTGTAGTTCCCGACACTTATCGTCATCTTTGTGTAGCTGAGGAAACTAGGTCCCAAGAAAATACTGTAGCGAGGGAGCCCAAACCAATCAAGAGGGATTTCTGCAGGGACATTCTCCCCCGAGAAATGTTTGAAAATAATGGTGCATTTTAGAGCACGCTTTTTAACAAATTGGGTAAAAATGCTAAACAGTTTGCAGTTGGTGGTTGTAGTGTAACCCACGAGAAAATCCAAAAGATGCAAGTCACCAACAGTGCACAGGAGCATTTCTCCAAGACATTTTCATGATGCCTTCGAACAAAATACGTGCCAGTATAAAACATTTTCGCACGGGCTCTACCAATACATTTCCATTCTGACTGGACCATTATACCCTAGTATTCCAATATAAGAACCTTCTCATGTTTGCTTTGCGCATAATGCCAGTAATGATACTATATGAAAACATGTCCATGTTTGTTCTGACAATAAATAGCAGTATCCACACGTAAGAACATACTCCAGTTGGCTTTACTATAAAAAATGCATGCCACGGTATGAAAACATGTCCAACCTGGCTTCACCAAAATGCCAGTCTAGCTACATAATAACACTTACCATGATTGCTTTATCAAAGATGCCCAATATAAAATGTCATGCCACAGTAAGAAATGGCTAGACTGGTTGTCAATAAATGCCAATCTTGCTTCATAATAACAATTATCATGCTTGCTTGATCAAAGTTGCCCAATACATAATGTCATACCACAATAAGAAATGGCTAAACTGGCTGCATTGAAATGACCGTCTAGCTACATAATAACACTTATCGTGATTGTTTAATCAAAGGTGCCCAATACAAAAACATGCCACAATAAGAATAATACCACTGATCATTATTGCATTATCAAACATGCCCAATACAAACTGTCATGCTACAGTAAGAAATGGCTAAACTGATTGCATAAAAATGCCAGTCTTGATTTTTAATAACACGTAGTGAAGTAACGGAGCAAGGCAGATGTAAGAATGAAAGTAGGCTTATTTTCAGTAATGCACCTTAAAACCCACCAGCAGCACAGTGTCCATGTATCCAGCCTGCATTCACTCTCTCAACTGCTCATCCCTACATTCTGGAACCCTCATGCCTGCCACATTCCAGGCTGCACATCATAGGACACTTCCAATTCTAGCACACTACACACCTCCCTCCTATTCATTCATCACAAAATGTTTGAATCTCTCAGGTGTACTTGCTGACCTGAGTGGCCTACTGCCGGGAACAGTTGTGGTAGTCACACCATGATCCGCCTGCTCTCTCTCTGCTTGACTTCTCACTCCATCTGAATTGGCATTTTTCTCATCTACCTTTACCACTCTATTCATGTGCAAAATCCTTCCATCTTCATTCTTCACCGATTGTGAAAGACAATCACCACCTTACATGGCAGAGGCCACTGCACGGGTCCATGCCTCAAAGGACCCGATAGTTTGAATCTGACACAATCACCTTCTTGCACCTTACTTTCCTTGGCTGATTTTCTGTCATCATAACTGCGTTTGTTTGCCCCTTGCTTCGCTCTCCCATGCTTTCTCACCTGCTGCCCACACTCCCACATCCATCTGACTCTCATCATCCATGGACGACACAACTTCTAATTGGGCTTTCTTTCCCTACATAACTCAAATGAGGACACATCTGTCGTCATGTGTGGAAATAACATATGCGCCACCATCCTGCTCATCACCACCTCCTCCCAATCCTCAATGTTCACCCAGGCCCACCTGATGCAGACCTTGATCACCTTATTAAAATGCTCGGCAACACCATTTACCTGGGGATGATAGATGGCAGTGAATTTGTGTTGTGTGCCATTCTCCATGAGATAATTGCACATCTCTATCTCTCGAGATAAATTGGATAACGTTATCAGTCAGTAACTCAACTGGGTATCCTTCTTTCCTGAACACCTCCTCCATAAAACTGATGAAATCCTTTCTCATAACGAATTGCATTATTTTCACTTCCACCCACTTAGACAAAATGTCCACCAAAACAATGCAGTATTTGTCAGTAGCTATGCCATGAATAGGTCTGACGATATCCATACCCACCCTTTCCGAGGGCATTTGCGGCACATGCAAATGTGTCATATGGCTCTCCCTTGATACCAGACTTTACTCACTCATACCACACGGAACACAGTTCCTTTTGACACTCTCTGCCTCAAGATCACAACCAGGCCACCAGAATTCCTCTCTGATCGCCTGTTTTGTTTTCGCGATGCCCTGGTGGCCCTCATGGGCTATTTCAGCAATTCTTTTCCACACACTAAAAAGAGGGACTACTCTGTGACCTCCCAACACATAACCTTTCTCCACATGCAATTCATCTCTCACCATACACAGCCCCTCCAAGCTGGTAGCACTCACGGTTTCCTTCCTTAACACTTCTCCCTTCTCCAACAGATCTTTGACTTTCCTAAGAATGTCATCTTCCTCCACACCTTTTCCCCATTCTTCTTCGTTACCATCTTTTGTTCAACGTAAAGCACACAATCTTCCTCCTCATCACCCTTTTCATTCTCACCGTCATCCACGCTCATGTGGGACAAACAATCAGCCGGAATGTTTCTTTTCCCCAGCACATATTCCACATCAAACTGGTATTCTTGTAGGGCCACAACCCATCTCCTTATTATCAATGACACACCACCCAGCCCTTTGTTCTGTAAAGTCTCTCTCAATGTCAAGAATCAAGGTCTGCGATGACTATGTATGCATCCGCCCCAAGTAACAGTCAGGGAGATACAAAATAACTCACTGACTGATCACTGGGGCCACAGGTGGCTGGAACAAGAACACCGGGTCCTGAGGTAGCTGAGGTAGCTGTAATGAAAAAACAGGCAGTCAGGTGCTAGTTATCACAGATGCACTACAAGAATATACCCCTATATGTATACAGAAAACAGGACACCTATCAGTTGAGCTGCTGGGGAAGTGGGTGTAAGTGAGGAGGTAAGCAGGCTTGTTCCCCCCAAGATGGTGTAATGTTTGTTCCCCAAGATGGTGCAGTGATGTAAACAAGAAGGACCAGCTGATATTGGGTCCCAAGAGGCACTTGATGGGTTGCCACCGTAGTCCGCAGTTCTATTGAGAGAGGCCCCAATGGTGGTGGATGGGGCCAAGCGTGGTACACAAAAGACAGATCCAAACAAGATTCAGATGCAGAAAACATAGGTCGAGATTATCCAGGATACTAAACAAAATGCGCCATTGCAGAAACGACAAGAAAAAGGCAGTCCGTAAGGCCGTACTTGAGTAAAGCAGTCAGAGTAATCCAATAGTAGTGAGCACCGTATCCAGGGGTGAGCACAAGAAAATACGTAAGCGAAGCATGGTCGAAGTCCAAAGAGCTGTAATCGAGGAACGCCACTTAGTGGGTGAAAACACAGCTGAGAAGTGCTGCATTACTCAACCGGCGTTCATTTATCCCGTTGCCAAGGACGCGTGAGCGGGCCCGCGTCAGGGCTGAGTGATCACATGAGTGGGTCCGCGCCACGTGAGCTGGCCGTTGTGCAATACATGTTTTCCTTAGTCTCCATGACAACTGCCAGCCGGCCAGAGCCGCCACGGAACTTGCTTCTGAAAGCACGAAGCACCCTGAACTTTTGGGGAATCATGACAACGTGTCAATCGAACATCATTCTGCAGCTGGGTAGGACGTACCTGAACCATAACGGAGGGGTTGTGTACTGTGTGCATGTCAGAGGTGCCCTGGTGTACGGTGTGCAGGTCAGGGGTGCCCTGGTGTGCTGTGTGCGTGACACTCAAGGCCTTGTGATCTGTACGTACAATGAATTTATTTCCCAATAGAAATGTCCTGAGGTTTTCTACCAGCCATATCACAGCAAGCAGTTCCTATTCAGTTCCTATTCAATTGGAGTAGTTCACCTCAGCTACTCTAAGCAGCCGTGATGTAAATGCAATGACAAATTCTTTATCACCCTCCATTTGAGGGAAAACAGCCCCTAGGCCTGTGTTGCTGGCACCCATGGCACCCTGGGAGAATATGGATCTCCTACCCAACTTGAAATCTTTAAGTGATGGAGTAGACTCCAATGCAGCCTTAATGGATTTGAATTCTTGAGCACACTCAGAGGTCCATTCAAATTGAGTGTGGCACTTAAGCAAAAGCCTCATGTTTACTGTCATATCCGCAAAGTTGGAAATAAACCTTGAATAGTACTCTGCCATGCCAAGAAAGGAGCGCACAGCATCCTTGTTCTTTGGTTCTAATGCATCTCTGATGTTGTTGGCGAGTTTCTTTTTCAAATCTACCCCTATAGCCGTAACTGTGTGGCCTAGATAGTCTATTCTTTTCTGATTGAATTTGCACTTTTCTTTGCTTAACATTAGACAACGTTCAACCAGCATGCCCATCACTTTGTAAAGTCTCTGATCAGGTGTCTGCTGGTTTGGACTAAACACTAGGATGTCATCTTGGAAACAGATTAAATCCTCTTCATTTTGAAAAATCTCATGCATAATCCTCTGAAATACAGAGGCTGCTGGCACAAGGCCAAAGTGCATCCTCACAAACTGAAACAGACCTTCTGGTGTGTTAAGGCTGTACGTTATTTTGAGTCTTGCTGGAGCTTAATTTGGTGATATGCTGCAGTTAAGTCTAATGAAGAAAACACACAGGCACCATTCATTGTTGACAGGGTCTACAAAATGTTGGGAAGAGGGTGGCAATCAGGTATCACACATTTAAGACGCAAAGATCAACACACAGGGCCTCATTACAAGTTCTCCGGTCCGGACTTAACACTGCTGGTATAACCATACTGGCACTGTTTCTGCGATTGCCAAATTATGACCTACGGACCCGCAAATACCACCACCATAAACCGCCACTGCGGAGTCAAGGCACATGTAAACTTCGCCTGCACGGAAACCCCCCCGTTACAGGCAATACGAAACACCGCGAGCATTACGAGTACCATGGACATGGAAACACTGCCACAAAAATAGCGCTAAAACCGTGACCACAGTGGCGGTATCGCCGCCACCACGAACATGACGTTAAACAGTGCCTGGTGATCTGAATCAGGCCAGAGGTGCACCAAATGAGCCCAGCTGGACCCAGCAGGCCACTGGGAGCCTACAAAAGGGCCACACCCAGGCCAGCTCCAAACAGAACTATGCAGGCAGCCGCTCTAGTAGCATTGGGACTGGGGCTATTGAACCAACAGGCAGCACTGCACATGATGGCAGTAATGGTGCAGAGGAGGAGGAGGCGGAGGCGGAGGAGGTGCAGGCGGCACTTACCAAACCCTGTACCCATGCCAAACCCTATTGTTCAGCCGGCACGACCCCGCAGGCAGCCTGCAATACCACGCACCAGGGCCTCACCCTGCAACCTGACCCCAGTACAGATCCACACATTATACCGGCTCGACCGTGCAACAATCATGTACATCACCACCATGATAGAGGACGACATCAGCAGCCACATTGACATCACCACCGCCATCCCCCCCTCCTGAAGGTGGTGTCGCTACTGCATTTTCTTGGCACCGGAATTTATCAGCACACAGTTGGTGAGCTGCACGGGCTATCACAACCCTGTTTCTCTAAAATACTGGCACAGGTACGGGATGCCCTGTTGCGCCATGTGGCTGAACACATCGCCCTACCCCGTACCCTTGCCCAGGTCATTGCCACCAAGTTGGCCTTCCATGCCATTGCAAATTACATAGGTGCAGTAGACTGCACCCACATAGAGCTGACAGTACCACGTGCTATCAAGATGGTGTACCGCAATAGGAAACTGCACCACTCACTGAATGTACAGATGGTATGTGATGCCGCACAAGTGATAACACATTGCTGCACACGTTTCTCGGGCTCAACACATGACTCAGTGGTTCTGCGGAATTTGACATTGCCACAGTACATGGAACGCTACGCTGGACAAAGCGTGGCATGACTGAGAGGACATTTGGACTACTGAAGGCCCGGTTCCACTGCTTGAGCAGATCTGGCAGATCACCGCTCTACAGCCCAGTGAAGACGGGTAGAATTACGCTTGTTTGTGCCATGCTGCACAATCTGTGCTTGCGCAGGAACATTCCGCTGCCCCCAGACGCAGAGGATGGAGATGGGGATGGAGAAGGGATGGCTCCACCTCCTCCTGGGGGTGCACAAGATGGACAACGAGCACGGAATACACTGATTCGCATTTACTTTTGAGAGACTGCACATTGACAGCATTGCATGGATATGACGATGCCAGTTAATACATTGATGGACCGCAAATGAAATGATGGATGTCCACTCATGAATGATTTTCTCAATGATGATATATTTTTAATATAACAGGGAAGAAGGTGCATTGGGTAGGGAAGCTGTACACCCGTGCCCACCCACACCCAAACGTGCCCACCCTCAACCAGGCCCCAATTCACTAACCCCCTAATGGACCTCCCCCACCACCCAAACGTATCCACCCCCAACCAAGCCCCAATTCACTAACCCCCTAATGGACCTCCCCCACCACCCAAACGTACCCACCCCCAACCAGGCCCCAATTCACTAACCCCCTAATGGACCTCCCCCACCACCCAAACGTACCCACCTTCAACCAGGCCCCAATTCACTAACCCCCTAATGGACGTCCCCACCACCCAAAAGTACCCACCCCCTTACACCCTTCTTGTCCATGTATGTGTCCTGCAATGCCAAACACACATGCCATCATTTGCGTGTGCCCTTCTGCGCACGGGCATCCTTGCCAGAGGGCCCTGTTAGGTGACTTGAGCGCCTCCGTGGGCTGGCAGAGGTGGAGCTGGATGGGGTGGTGCTTGTGGATGGCACTGTTGCTGGCATTGGTGGCAAACGTCCCAGATATGCCTGTTGGGCAAGCAACATAGACTCGGCAATACTGGACGTGTTGTTGTTGCCCTCCCGCTCATGGCGTGCCAGGGTCATTATGGGGGTGGCAATGCGTCCAATTGACATGGAGAGCCGACGCACAGATGCACTGTAACTCTTCCTCTGCAGCCTGGACTCCTTAAGCTGCCTTTCTACTAGCTGGGTGAGGGTGGCCTGCTGGTCCTCCATCCGCTGGATGCGGGCATTCAGCTCAGCCATTGAGGGGGTTGGCGACCTCATCCGACTGTGTAGTGATGTTGGGCTGAACTGGAGCTCATGGACGGATGACAAGTCATCCAGGTTGGGCACCTCCCCCTGTGGCCCTACATCAGACTGCAGTGCTGGGGCACTGTTGTCACTGCCTGCAGCCTCCTCCACAGTGCAGATGTTTTCTGGGGTGGGTTGTGTGGGCATGATGGGTGGGCGTGGCAACTGTGTGGCAGCAAGCAGCGTGGAGATGGTGGTGGTGGCCGGTACATCCGTACCAGATGCAGCTGGTGGCAGAGTTGCTGAGCAGCTAGCGTCTTCCTCCCGGGCAAAGTGTGCTGGGTCGCACACGTGCAGGTGCTGATTGACTTGCCTGTTGTGCGTTGTCACTGTCACTTGAAATGGCTGTGAGGACAGAGAGGGCATGGTATTAGTTGTGTGGTGGTACCTGATGGGTACATCACATGCATAATACAGGTTGATCAGTGACCATTTGCATTTACATGCATATGAATGTTGACAGCCATATATTGTAGGGGTGTTGCTTATCGTCTGGGTCATGATTGGGCCCTTTGGGGCACTCATGCCCTGGCTGGGGGGTGGTTGTTAATGGGTCCTTTGGGGGCACTCATGCACTGGCTGGGGGGGTTGTTAATGGCTCCTTTGGGGCACTCATGCACTGGCTGGGGGGGGGTTGTTAATGGGTCCTTTGGGGCACTCATGCACTGGCTGGGGAGGGTTTGTTAATGGGTCCTTTAGGACATTCATGCACTGGCTGGGGGGGCTGTTAATGGGTCCTTCGGGGCACTCATGCACTGGCGGGGGGGGCGGGGTTGTTAATGGGTCCTTTGGGGCACTTGTGCACTGGCTGGGGGGGTTGTTAATGGGTCCTTTGGGGCACTCATGCACTGGCTGGGGGGGAGGTTGTTAATGGGTCCTTTGTAGCACTCCTGGGCTCAACAAGTACTCATATGGCATTCATATGTGCGCACTTACCAGCATTTGCAGGTGGGCTCACTCCTGCCTCAGCATCCCCAATTCCATGGATAGCCTCAAGATGGAGGACACTGCTGCAGCGCTTCTCCCATGTCTGCAGCCTCAGTGGTGAAGGAGGCCCTTCACCTGTGCAACTGCTCCGTTGCCGGTGTGTTGCAATCAGGTTTCGCAACCTCAGTCTGAGGTCGTCCCACTTCTTGTGGCAGTCCTTAACGCTCCTTGTGGTCACGCCCACAGCTGTGCACTTGCGTGCAGCTTCGGCCTACACATCCTTTCTGTGCTGTTGTGTTGCATGTCGTTGGTCTGCGCTAAACAGCATTTCGGCATGCTGCACTATGTGGTCCACCAATACAGTGAGCTCTGCCTCGCTGAAGCACTGTTTGCTTTGTCTCTGGGCAGGTATCCTGGCTGCCATGCTGGTGGTCCTTTTTTACTTCTCAGTGTGCAAATTTAGCCTGTGCTGACTCTGGATGCCAGTGGATTGTGGTTTATATAATGGCCGCCTCTCTATTTCCGGTTTTCACGGTCATGGTATTTCCGCTTCCGCGTCCGTGAGGACGGCGGCGGACACAGTTTTTACACTGCTTGTGGGGCTGCTATGTCCATTTCCGTGGGTGTTTATGTGGTGATGGTGACACCGTTTCCCCGTCCGTGTGGTGCGTGCGACTGCCGGACGGTAATCGGCCGATCTTTCCGCAACCTTGCGGACGTGGAAACTGTATTACCGTCGTCACGGAATCACCGCATTCCGGACTAGAGATGAGGCCCACAGTCTTAACTTCCCATTAGGTTTGGCCACAATCACCAAAGGCAACACCAATCGAGAAGACTCTATCCTTTCAATGATACCGCCCTCTTCTGACTTTTGCAATTCTTTCTTCACTTCTTGTCTCAAGGCTAGAGGAACAGTCCTCACCTTCTGATCAATCGGTTTGGAGCCTTGTACCAGACAAATTCGATAGACAGAAACGTTTCAGGCATCCAGGTTTTTCGCTGAACATTCGGTCCTGCAATATTGCACTATTGATCTGCAATTCACTTTCCACTTCATTGGATTCATCTTAATTTTCAATTTCTTTGTCTGAAGCCAGCTTAAAAGTGGAACAAATCCCTTTTCAGTAACATAGACTTTGCTTAGAGCTACTCTCCATTTGAATTCCATCATTGCTGTAAAACAAACAACAATGTCGATTTTTCGCACCACCATAGGCTCGTGGCTTAATGTCGACCTTCATTAACTGTTTGCCGGGAAACATCCTATATAAATTGGTCTGGGCAGTAGGGTGTATTTTGCCCCAAAGCTGATCATCGTCTCAACTCTGCATCTGTCTGTGACCACCCAGTCTACTGGACCATACAACTCTTCTTCCTCCTCATCACCCACAGCAAAGACAACTTCTTCTGATTCTTCATAGCAGTCATCTACCGTATGGATGGTACCAAACCTGCAGCATTTGGTTAAATGTACTTTCCCTTTGCACTTCTGATATTTGGCCTCAAGAGCCGGACACGTTGGACTATTGGCAAAGTGGCACACTGCCTCGCATCGGAAAAACTTCTTCTACAAATTGGTGGACTTAGAAGCAGTTAATTTGGGACTTGAATTATGCTTGCTCACATTGGCTACTCTTTGGTTGAGAGTTTCCCACCAGAAACAGCTGCAGCCAACTCAGATGAATTGCTGCTGTTCTTTCCTTATGGCAGTTTCACCCGCTGAACTTTCGTTTCAAGAGTTTTTACACATTTGTTGGTATGCTCAACTTCCTTTGCAATTCGCAAGACCTAATCCAGTGGGGAATACCCCTTGGCACAGAGTTGGTCGCTAATCTTCCTGTCTCTACACTCCAGCATAAACTGGTCTCTCAGCCACTAATCCTTTGGCTGACCGATATTGCATGTTCTAGCCAGACCCCAGAATGCTGTAATACATGCTTCAACTGTTTCCCCATCTATCTGCGTCCTCGTTCCAAATGTGTACATCTCCAAAATGATGCCTAATTTGCATTCATCATGCTTGTCTAGCTTCGCAATGCACTTCTCATATTCATCGAGACTGCACACTTCATCTTGTGGCAGATCAGGTAAACCATCAAACTTCTTTTGTCCAGGTGTGCCCAGACAACGCATCAACAAAGACTTTTCCCGCTTGGTCCGATAGTTTCCTCAACATACGGCTGTGGCATAGCGCTAAGAAGATTTCTTCCAGCGCTTCCAGGGAATATTTTGCATCACTTGAGAAATTGGGTGCCAGTCACTGGAAGCAACTGTCCCTTACCTTTGAAATATGATGTGCAGACACCAAACACATGTGCTGTGGCCTTGTTATCAGTTTAGAATGTGTTTGCAAGATAAATAGCAGAAATATGTTGATTAGCTGCCCTCACTGCAAGGCTCAATTTTTGACTGTGCTTGTTTGCCTCAAACGTGCCTTCCAATGTTGGCCGAAAGCCACAATTGAGGGAACTGCAGACTTCCAAAGTTAATCATGCAGATATATTGTATTCAATGGCACAGGTTTAGATGGTGTTTCCGAGAAAAATAGCAGAAATAATTTGAGGGAGCTGCCTTTACTGCAAGTTTCAATAATTAACTCTGCTAGTTTGCTATAAACATGCCTTGCAATGTTGGCAGAAATACACAGTTGAGAGAACTGCAGGCTTCCAATGTTAACCATGTAAATATATTTATTCAATGGTACATTACAGAATATGCCTTCACTGCATTCAGCTTCCAATCGGCGCACCGCACAGACTACAGAGAGCGCTCCTATGCTGGCTACGAACAGTGGTAGCACTCATGTGTGGCTGGCACATTGCTAGGTAACGTGCATGCCGCGGCGCCTAGATGGTATTCACTGTGTTTACACTCTGCATGGCAATGCGGTGAGCACGCTGTCCATAACAACACAAGGTGCCCTACTGACCGCAGTGGTGCCTATAGATCGCAGTGGTGGTATTTGCTGAGACGCGAGGAACTGAAACCGCGAAGTGCTGCTGAATTGTCCTTTTCTGCTGCTGACCGCCCCATTGCAGTGCAGGAGTCCCCAGACGTCCTCCCTCTTGTCCTAACGACTGAGGCCCAGGAACAAAAGGATCTGCAGAGCTGCACAGGCACAGAAGCCAGCTTGAACCATTCTTCTAACCAAAGGTTCTGTAAAGTTTGAGAGGACTTGCCTCTTGTTGTTGTAGCCTTACTTGATCTCAGTTGAGACTTGTCTTGGTTGCTTCTGTAAAGTTGCTTGCATCTTCTACCTCTCACAAGCCTCCCAGCTTGTCGCCCTACATTGATTCTACTTTTTCTACAAAGACTTCTAAAACATTGTGCAAGACCTTTACTTACCTACAAGAAGCGTTTCAGCTCACCTAGACTTTTGCTCAATTGACATTGGCAGGCATGGCTCCCTGAATAACTCTTCTTTCCTCTGACATTGTGTTTACCTTTCCTTCCAGGAAGGGGTTAACTTACTTTGCATTGGGGGTTCAAAAGTACTTACCTGCTTCAGAACAATTGTCTGATCTCTTGTTTTATTCTATAACCCTTTTCTTTGACATGCTTTCCAGTGTAGTTCTAAATATTAATGTCCACAGTGTCCAAACTATTTAAGTCACCTGAGGGTGTAGCAAGTGTCTGTGTGCCATCCCCAATAGGTGTTTGCTGATTTAGAGAAACCAGGAGTGTGTATTTTGTTGGGTTGTTGTGTGTTACTGATATATTGTCCCTTCTGAAGAAGGCTTATTCAAACTGACTGATAAATAAATTAATAATTGCTTGATCAAGAAACCTTGAGTATAAGTGTTTATTTGGATACTTGTCACTGTGAATCTCTGTGTAACCACCCTACTGCTCACATTGACACCTCTTGAGAAAAGTCTGGCTGCTCAGCCACACTACCAACCTGTGTAATACAGACTTATACCAAATGTTGGGTTCCTATTGCCAGGTGGACAAGGTTGTTGTAATGCACCAAAAGGGTACTACTCCAAATCCTGCCTAACCACCTGTTACCCAATTGCCCCAGGAGCAGGGGAGGAGGCCTCCCCTTCCCACAAGTCACCATTGGGAGTTACAAGGTGCAGAAATGTGCTCCTTCATTTGTGCAGAAAAGGCTGCTTTATTGTGAAGGAAAGCCTCCTATTAATGCATACATCCATAGGATAATGCCTTAATTCATACTAATAGTTTGCACTTTTATCTTTTCCCCCACCCACCCCTAGAGTATCAAATCACTCCCTGGCTGGACACTTGGACCTTCTCCAGCAAATTTGACCAAATCGTCATAAATTCTAGGCCACCCTCTCTGGCATTTTTAAATCCTGGGCCAGTCTACCTAACGTACGGTGGCACTCAATCCCAACTGTCTGCTCTAGAACCTCTTGTTAGCATGTGCCCCAGCCCATTTCACATTGGAATGACTTTCAATACTAACCACCTCCGTTCTGCATTGTACTGCAGTGCCCAGAATTGCACGACTCTAGAAAATGTATCAAAACCCCCAACTGTATCTTTTCACTTTAGCCCTTGTGTACAAAGATCTTTTCTACGAGCTTAGATGTTCACCACTGCGGGAAGTTAAGTTTGCAGAGTTTTTTCACCTGTGGCGACGGCAAAAATATTTTGCCTGAACCAGCTATTTAGTGGATAAAAGTTCTCTCTAATGTTGTTTGCATCTAAAAATCATGACACACATGCATGTGTGTCAAGTATTTCTCAATACTACAGTTCTGCTGAATTGCAAGTGTATTACTTGCTAGAGTACATTGAGCATAACCACATTTGAGAACATTATTACTTGCTAAACATACAATTAGTAGAAAACCAAAGACACACATTGACATCTCCAGATGTTTATTCACGCCTAGTGTGCATGACATAGTCACAAGCAGAAGAACATGTATGCATGCAGCACACTAGGGTTTGGGTTCAGCCTGGCTACTGCTTTCGCATGGGGACTATCATTGGGTGTTTGTGATTTGGGAGATGGCTCCTAGGAGCATGTTAATACCACATACGCTCAAGTGGAGTGGGAGATGCTTAACCCCTCCCAGAAAGAAAGGCATTATGGGTGAAGCAGTGGCAGAGGCACCTTTTAGTGCTGGGGAGCGGATAGCTGCTGAAGGGGCACGGCACCAAGATTCGAAATGATTAATGGGTGAGACCTCACGGGGTGGTGAGTGTTTTTAGTGGACGGTCCTAAATATTTCCTAAAATTACCTCGAACAACCAAGCACAGTGAGGCAGCCCAAAGAATTAAGTGGGCTTCAGCGGGGGATTCCCCAACTCATTCAAGATTATTTTTTTTTTAATAATGAGCTGCAATTAATCATTTTGCAGCACAATGAAAGAAAAAATGGATGAAATGCCAAACAATTTATATCATGTCTCATGTGCAGTCAGTGAATATTTGGAGTGGATGGGCCTAAATATTTCCTCAAATTGGTGGCAGTGACCGAGCGCAGCCCAGAATAATTCAGTGGGAATTTTTTTTAAAAATAATGTGCTGAAATGATGACTTTTGCAGAACAATTCTGTATCAAAAAGCACTTTGGACCATTTTGCTGAGGTTGCAGCTGCAACGTATCTATGCCAGCAGTGGTCAGTGTATATCACATGCACAAGGCTGCTGCCACAACCTATCTATGCAAGTAATGGTGAGTGTCAATTGCTTGCAAGAGGCTACTACCACAATCTATCTATGCCAGTATGAATCGCAGGCATGAAGCTGCTGACAAAACCTATCTGTGACAGTAATGGTCACTTTAAACCCTATGCATGAAGCTGCTGCCACAACCTATCTATGAAACCTAAAGGAAATTGCAGGGGAACATCCACAGCACTTGCAAATCTCCAGTTGCACACACATGCCTTCCCTATATTCAATCAATAAGTAAATCAATGAATCACTGATATATAATTTTCTTCAAAGATGTGTGTGTATAATATTTAATGATAAAATAACATGTTCTTCTTCAAACAAAAGGCAGGCAAGATAAGCCAATGCATTTTCGGACAGTGGTCCTTCATCACGGCTGTCTCTGAAATAAATACAGAAAAATAAATAAATAATTCCCAAGTGTCAACAGTGTATGGTGTACTTAGCAAAGAATGCCGTGGTAAAACTGCTTCTATAAATATTTTTAGTGTGCATGCACATTCGCATGATGCTTTGCATAATTTGACAACTCAATACAAGTAAGTTAACATGACGCCCATGAAGCACTAATAACAGAAAGTTCTGTATATGATTCAAATAGTAAGCTGAGTGGGCTGTTACCGCGCCAAGCTACCTCCCAATCTCTAATAGGCCACCTCAATAATATACTGTCACTATTCTCAAGGGTGGGAGGGTGCGAGCATGGATCAAGTAACTGACCTAACCCAAAGCCATAAAAATGAAAAGCAACCGTGAGGCTCTATTCCATGCGCTCCTTAACTCCCAAGTAATCTCTACATGGACCTATACTTTGTCAGTTAAACATGCATAGATATTTTTTTCTTCCAATTCTTACATTATGTCAAATAAATTAGAATTGGCCATTCTAATGATCCGCTATTATACGATGTAATATCAAGCCCTGATGAAGACTTTGTGAGGGTCGAAACAAGTGTTGGTACTGACTGTTTGGGCTATCATAAATAACGTATTTAACTTCGCTTTGTGTATTGGAATTTATTTGACATAATTTATGAATTGGAATATCTATCTATGTATGATTCAAATAGAACAACTAAAGCAACAACATTATATTTTACAGTAGTTACTTAATTCACAATCTCTTATTCAATTAGAAATACATATCGTGATTAGCCAAATGCAATTGGCATGTCATATATTAAATAGGAAGCATTAAAACGATTATGGAGAACATGCTGTCAATTTAATATTCAATTATAAATTAAATAGAGTATACCTATTGGCAAAATTCAACCTTCATGTACGAAATGACCTATTATCAAACAAGGTTTACATATTTTACTTACAACCCTGTAGATATTAGAAGGGCACGCAAATCTGATCATGTTTACTAGACAAATAGAAGAAATGTTTATCATAAGCCTGCATGTCAGATGGCAGTATCAATGGTACGTAAATCAAAATACAAAAAAATATCCAAGATGATTTGCTTATACATTAAATAAATGAATTATGTTTAAAGGAAGCAGTAAATATTAACTTCTTCATTCATCTTTTTTGGAATGACAGAATCAATCTGTCTATCCAATAAGCCTTCAATCAAGTTTCTTATTCAAGTCAATTGCTGACCTGCCAGCTGTTACTGTTTCAAGTATCTGAAATCACATATGAGAAATGTGATGTTTAATTTTATTAAAATGTCTTGCAACAGAGGAATTAACATTGTTGCACAGAACATTAGATTTATGTTTAGTCCATCTGGTTGGACCTTTCTAGATGTGTGTCCCACATAATAAACGTATATAATAAATAACATTGATAGTGTCACAAGTAGTATAACATCTTAAGTAAATACTTTTGCCCTTTATTGGATGGAAAACCATGTTCCCTTTTGTAACATTATTGCAATTGTTGAAATTTAAACATGGATAAGTACCTGTCCTGATATTTATAGGCTTAGGTCATCTATGGTAAATATGGTAAATGTGTACAAATAAATCTTTATCAAATTGCTAATAAGCTTCTAAGGAAACACATTTAGTGTTTCGAAAAAATCACCATTCCTATTACCAAGTTGAAGAATGTGCCAATATTTATTGATGATCATCCTTATGTTTGTACTTCGCAAGCAGGTTTTGGTTTCTCAGTCTTAGTGTGAATCAAGGTATCACACATTTTCTCCATTGCTTTACATTTTGCTCCATGCAGTTTTTGTTGAAAGTAACTTCTTTCAACAAATTCATTAATCAGGGTTTCAAATTCTAAATGGCAATTTGATTTATCACTGACAATGTGTCCAACACAAAGTGAGTGGCTACAAGGTAAACTGATCAAGGTGCTCGGGGGTGAAAGCTCAATTTATGCAAGAGGTTATTCATATCTGTAGGCTTTTGAAATATGTTGGTAACAATCCCTGATAAGCTTGGTGTAACCTCAACATCTAAAAAATTTATTCCTGGATTACCAATTGTAG
The DNA here is from genome assembly GCF_040938575.1 of Ambystoma mexicanum. Taxonomy (NCBI): domain Eukaryota; kingdom Metazoa; phylum Chordata; class Amphibia; order Caudata; family Ambystomatidae; genus Ambystoma; species Ambystoma mexicanum. The sequence goes on along the minus strand of NC_090921.1, from coordinate 763,691,648 downwards.
CTGTAAATTGACTCCCTTAATCAATCATATTTAGATATGAAAGAAAGTCTTGTAGTGTTTCAAGTGTTTATGCCAATTGCATACTGTGATTGCATTCATATTTATGCATAAAGCAGTTTGCATATGGTGAGGCCATTTTGGCACCCATTGCAGTACATGATACTCGTAAGTAATATCAATCTTTAAATCGAAAGTATGAATTATTTGACATAAACTGTAGCAGTATGAGAAAGAATTCTTTTACTGCACCTATGTGTTTTCTTTAGTAATGTGCACTTTACAGCTTCCAACCCCAAGTCATGGAGTATTGATGTGTTCAGGCTGTTTACATCCATGGTGAAAAGTATGTCTGTGTTGTCCCATGTAACATATTCTAATATTTGTAGAAAATGCCTAGTGTATTTTATGTAATTATCAGTTTACTGTATTAGGGTTTAAAGACATCTACATAGGTTCCAAGTAGGTGTAGTAGCCCTGATGCAGCAGCTGCAATCGGTCTACCCGGGGGCTGAGTAGGAGGTTTATGAATCTTCAGTAATATATAAAATGTAGGTACCTTTGGATAGTTAGCATAAAGAAATATGGTTCCATGTAATAATGTTGCCACAAAAATATCGCCATACAAAAATATCACCGATAAAAATTGTCGTTTTTTGTGGCAACATTATTGCATGGAACCTGCGGGGGACACCCCCGCAACCCCCAAATTTTGTATATTTAAAAAAAAAAAAAGTTTTGCTCCCTGTCGCCATATATATGGTCACCCAAATAATATCGCCACAACATTTTCGCAGCCATATTATTTACGGCGACCATATATGTGGCGATATTATTACCTGATACCAGAAATATTCTTGCATTCTTTTTAATCCAACCCAGTTATTCAGCTTGTTGGAGTAACATCAAGATATTTTACTGCATGCCACGATTAGGGTCAGTATCAAGTATATTATAAGTGTCTTTCATACTGAGTGGTCTAGTGCATTGATCATCATAATCTGTGGTGTTTAAAAATACTATTGCACCACCCTTATCTGCAGGAAGGACAGTTACATTCTTATCCATGCAAATTGATTGAATAATTTCCAATTCATATTTGCTCAAATTAGTTTTCTTAAGCTTCCAAAAAGATTTTTCAAATCTTTCAAAACCGTTTCCTGAAATGTATCAATGGAGGGGTAGGTTGTTAGTGGAATAAAAGTGTCTGAATTTTGCAAAGTCTTCAGCTTCCAGAGTGTCCTCCTCAACTTGACTGCTGTCCTTATCAGCAATAAAAACCCATACGTTTAATTTGATGAACAAACCTATATAGCATCAAAAAAGTAGCACTGTATGTTGGAAGAAAATGTAATCTTTTCTGTAACATTTGTAATTCTTTATTGCAAAACACTCTACTGGATAGATGTATAACTAGGTTTGCATGGTCTGGAACCATGTTTGAGTTCTTGGAGGGTGAGTGTTTCCTCTATTTTTATTTTATTTATTTGCATTTTTAAAGCGCAGCAGCTGCCCTGGGGCATCGTGGCGCTGTTACAAGAAGGTTTACTTGGCATGTTGAGTCGGTTACAGGAATGGCTGTGGTTCCAGGGTTACATAGGAACCATAGCCATGATACAGTAGTAATTTACAGACAATATTGCATGCGATACAATTGGAAACTGGGTTTCACTTAAATAGAGTGGTTTTCAAGGCTTTTCTGAAGGCTGTGTGGGTTGTTTCCGCTCTTAGCTTGGGCGGAAGGGAGTTCCAAGCTTTTGGCGCTAGGACTTCGAAGCTCGAGCCGCCAGCTTTGACTCTGGTGAAGTTAGGGATTGTAAGTTGGTTGGCATATAGGTCCCTTTTGGGTCTGAGTGATTGGACTGGTTGTATCCGTTCATTGAGGTAGCTAGGGGCGGTTTGGGCTATGCATCTATGTGTGATTGTGAGAGTCTTGAATTGAATGCGCTCTTTAACTGGGAGCCAATGGGCATTTTGTCTTGCTAGGGAGATGTGTTCTCTCTTTGGTATATTGAGGGCTGCTCTCAGGGCATTTTTTTGTGCAATCTGGAGTCTGTTAATGTTTTTGGCCGAGGTACCTAGCAGGAGGACGTTGCAGTAGTCTAGTTTCGCGCCTATAGTCGCTCTGGCGATGTTGAGGCGGTTTGTAGTGGACAGGTGGGGCTTTACTGCATTGATTATCTTGGTTGTAAGGGCTGCTGAGGAGGAGATTTAGCTGACATGTCTGTCCATGGACAGGGTGGAGTCTAGGTATACCCCCAGAGTTTTTACAGCTGGGGATACGGAGATTACTGAGTTCTCGATGAGGAAAGTACTGTATTTCTTGTCTAGCTTGTTGAGGGTTTCTTTAGGGTCTACTAGTAGGATCTCTGTCTTGTCTCCGTTGAGACAGAGGCCATTGGCTGCCATCCATGCCTGGATAATGGCATAAGTATTTTGTAGGGTTTTCAGGTCTTGCTCATAGTCACCAGTTAGTGGGAGAAGGATTTGAGTGTCGTCGGCATAGTTGGTGAACATTATGCCGAATTCTTCTAAGTCGTTGAATAGTGGGAGTGTGAATAGGTTGTAGAGAGTCGGGGAGGTGCAAGACCCTTGTGGAACTCCACAGTTGATTGGCGAGGGGGTGGCTGACGCTTGGTCTGAGTAAACTCTCAAAGCTCTGCCTTCCAGGAAGGATGAGATCCAAGCTGTGGCATTGGATGAGAAGTGGGCCGTGTTGGTGAGATGTGTACTTAGTGTTTTGTGGTCGACTAAGTCGAACGCGGCTGACAGGTCAAGGAGTAGGAGGATGGCGCATTTGCCTTTATCCATGTTTTTTAGGAGTTGGTTCTTAAGGTCGAGTAGTGCTGACTCTGTGCCATGGCGTGGGCGGAAACCAGACTGTCTCTTACCTAGGATGTTGTGAGATTCAAGGTAAACTTGTATCTGTAGGTATGCGGCCTTATCGAGGATTTTCAGCAGGAATGGCACTGTTGTGATGGGTCTGTAGTTGTTGGGTGAGTTCGGGTCTAGCGTAGGTTTCTTTAGTAGTGGGCGAACCCAAGATTCTTTGAGGGAAGAGGGTACTGTGCCGGTGGCGAAAGAGGCATTAATGAAGGTAGCAATGAAGTGGGCTAGGGGTTCAGAGCAGTCTTTGATTATGTTTGCTGGGCAGATGTCCCCTTTGCAGAGTGAAGGTTTGATTTGTTTCATGATGCGAAGGACCTCAAAGGTAGATACATTTCTGAAAGTGAAAGGTGGTGGAAAATTGTTGTTGTGTTTGTTTTGGGGGGAGTGCTTGGGGCTGGGGGCAGTCTGTGTTTTGTGTGGAGACTTTGGTAGATTGTCGAGGTTGGCTTTGATTTTCTTTTGGAGTAAGTCAATTTTGTCTAGCATAGCTTTTTGGATGTCATTACACCAGTTCTCATCTTTGATTGTTTGGTGTTTGGAGGCTGGCGGTGTGACTAGTTCATTGAAAATCGCGAATAATTCTTTTGAATTTGTTTGGGCATTGTCGATTCTAGTGTTGTATGCGTCAGCTTTGGCTTTGGCTATGGAATTTTTGTATTGCTTGGTAATAGTTGAGTATGAGTCGCGTAGGGGGGTGGAGGGGTGTGATTGCCATTTTTTGAGTGCTTGTCTTTTGAGTGTTTTTAGGTCACGTAGTTCTTGGTTGAACCATGAGTTAGCGTGGAAGAGTTTTTTTGCTTTTTTTGTTTCTAGTGGGGCAATGGTGTCAATGATTTCTTTAATGGTGGTGTCGTAGAGTGCTACTAGTTCTTAGGGGTCGTTGGAGGTGGGTGATGCTAGTGCTGAAACTTCTAAGAGTGGGCACATCCTTTCTTTGGAGAATAGCTTTTTAGATCTGGCTAGAGCAGCTGGCATAGGAAGGATTTGACTAATGGCTGTCTTCGTTGGGATGTAAAAATGGATAAGGTGGTGATCGGTCCATGGTTGTGGTGTGTTAGAACTGATGTCTACCCTGCAGTTATGGTCGACTAGCCAGTCTAGTATGCGGCCTTTGGTGTGAGTGGCCGAGTCGACTCTCTGGATGAATTGTAGGTCTAGAAGGGCTTTCGCAAGGGTTTTGCTGTGTTTGTCTTTTGTGTCATTAAAGCCGAGGTTCAGGTCTCCTAAGAGTAAGGCTTTAGTGTTGGGTTTGAGATTGTTCCCTAGTAGGTGTAGGATGTCGGCTTGGAAGTTCAGGAGTGGGCCTGGGGGTCGGTAGATAATGTGCATTGTAATGGTGTCATTAGGGGAGAGGGAGATTTTTACTGATAGGGCATCGAAGTCGTTCTCGGGTGAGATAGATTTGGTTTGTCTAGCCTTTAGTGTTTCTTTGATTATTAGTGCCACTCCTCTGCCTTTGTGTTTTGGTCTATCTTGCCGGAGGATGGTGTATCCAGGGGGGAGGGCCTGGCATATGGCGGGACCAGAGGCTTCATGTAACCAAGTTTCTGTAATGGCTAGGGCGTCTAGCTCGAGGTCAGAGATTACGTCGTGTATTTCTGTGGCGTGCGCTTGTAGGGATCTGGCGTTGATGAGGGCTAGCTGAATTGGGGGGGGTTGTCTGTGCTTGGCTTGGCAAGGTTGTGATTGTGTTTGGTGGTGTTGGTGTGGAGATTGTTGGAAGGGTGTTGGGGTGAGATGGGATAAGAGATAGAGGGTTTGGTGTGTGGTTGCGGTGTGAGTTTGTGGTGGTTATTAGTGTGAGCTGTGGTGGTGCGGGCTCCTAATCTGGCGTTTCTTGTGTGCACTGGTATCGTGTGGGCTGTGCTTCTAGCTGTGGGTATGGGGTTTGGGATAGTGTTAGTGGATGGGTACTGGTGGCTAAGACGCTCTAGTGTGCGTAGAGCAGGTAGGAACGGAGTAGGGCGGCTGGAGTCTGAGCATGGTAGCTTAGCAGGGTGGGTGGGGGCCATGTTGGGCATAGTGGGTGTAGCCTAGGGCAGAGTCGACTTTAGGCTAAGAATGTGGGATGCTGCAGATGTGACTCTAAACTCAGGACATAGAAATATGCAGATTCAACTTTGGGCTCAAGACATAAAAATATGCAGATTCAGCTTTGGGCTCAAGACATAAAAGTATGTAGATGCGACTTTAAGCTCAAGACATAAAAGTATGCAGATTCAACTTTGGGCTCAAGACATAAAAGTATGTAGATGCGACTTTAAGCTCAAGACATAAAAGTATGCAGATTCAACTTTGGGCTCAAGACATAAAAGTATGCAGATTCAGCTTTGGGCTCAAGACATAAAAGTATGTAGATGCGACTTTAAGCTCAAGACATAAAAGTATGCAGATTCAACTTTGGGCTCAAGACATAAAAGTATGTAGATGCGACTTTAAGCTCAAGACATGAAAGTATGCAGATTCAACTTTGGGCTCAGGACATAAGAATATGCACGTTAGACTTCACGCTAGGTGTACATGCACAGTCGTGAGGCATGGGAGGGCAATGCGCGTGGGTGGTGGGGAGTGTGCGCAAGAATGAGATGCCTGGCTAAAATATGGTAGGCTCTCAGTTTGATGAGCAGTTATAGATGTAGGGTGAGGGCATGGTGTAGAGTAGGAGGCACGACGGGGGGGAAGTAACAGAGGACAATGCAAGTGTTCAGTAGGCAACATTGTAATAGACATTGCATAGTATGCTTACTGATGGCCCAGAACGGCGGGCAAGTCTTTGCTTGGCATGGGTCTCATTCCATGTTTGGTTCGGATACGGCAGTGTGAGTGTCCTTGTGGTGCACCAGGTGTGTGCTGCTCAGCGTTCCGTGGGGTAGTGGGAGATCTCCCCGAGGGTAGTAGTGACAGGCAGGGGTTTGCGCCTTGCGGCTTGTGCGGCGAGACAGACAGAGACAGGCTCCAGCCTTGTCGTGGCGGGCCGGCTCTCGCCTTCCGGTGCTGCTGGCCGGGGGTAATGGGCAATCAGAGCCAATCCGAGGCGCTCCGCACACGGATCAGCTGGCGAGGTTGCTTAGCAACCGAAGACGCCAGATGGCGCGGCGGCCATTTTAGGAGGCGCTTGCACTCTTGCTGCTTCAATAAACAATACGGGGCTTTTTTATGAAAAATGGATGATGAGCTGCTTGGCCCTCAGAGGGGGAGACAGAGGCAGGGCAAGGCAGGGGGTGCAGTTGCACGGCCCTGGTACCTTCGTCGTCGTCGAGGCGATGTGCTCCTTAGCTCCAATGGGAGCGGATGATGAGGGGCAGGGCTCCAGCCCTCCCTGTGTCGTCGCTGAGAGTGGGGGGAGTGCAGGCAGAGACAGGCTCCAGCCTTGTCGTGGCGGGCCTTGAGGTGGGCAGGCCGGCTCTCGCCTTCCGGTGCTGCTGGCCGGGGGAAATGGGGAATCGGAGCCAATCCGAGGCGCTCCGCACACGGATCAGCTGGCGAGGTTGCTTAGCAACCGAAGACGCCAGATGGCGCGGCGGCCATTTTAGGAGGCGCTCGCACGCTTGCTGCTTCAATAAACAATACGGGGCTTTTTTTATGAAAAATGGATGATGAGCTGCTTGGCCCTCAGAGGGGGAGACAGAGGCAGGGCAAGGCAGGGGGTGCAGTTGCACGGCCCTGGTACCTTCGTCGTCGTCGAGGCGATGTGCTCCTTAGCTCCAATGGGAGCGGATGATGAGGGGCAGGGCTCCAGCCCTCCCTGTGTCGTCGCTGAGAGTGGGGGGAGTGCAAGCAGAGACAGGCTCCAGCCCTCTCCGTGTTCTTTTCTTCTTGTTGCTTTGTCTAGATAAGACAAAGTAACTGAAGAGAAAGTGAATGCAGGTTCTTTAGAGGTTCCTGGATTTTCATCATTATTTACCCAGTGTATGATGAAGGGGTTATGTTTTCTTAAATCTCCCTTAGCTCCCCTCATCTCTGAATCGGAACTGGCAAAATCAGAAAAACGATTACGTGATGATAAGTTAGATGTTACCTTATATTTATCCATCCAGGCATACACCTATTCATTGAGATAATCTTATGTGTCTTTTACATTTCTTAGGTTTCTTTTGTTGCAACTCTTGTTCATATTGTTCTAATATATATTATTTATATCTACTAGTGTCTGGTCAAGTTCTTTGCCAATCAAAGTTGTTAATTCAGTCTGTAAGTCAAGAATTTCTTTATGTAAAGAATTGTTTTGCACAGATAAATCCTGTGTTGTCAATAGTATAAAGTCTAAGGAACATTTGTTAAGAACCTATCTATCCCAGCAGTCTTTGCAAGGGATTTACAGTGATCAACATAAAATGGACTGAGCACCAGCCCTGCTGATATTTTTTGTTAACCCTGTGTTTTCCATGCTCACTGTACACGTCGGAACTACTTCAAAGAAATATTGGGGCTGCCGCTCAATCAAGGCCAATCGTGTCTAAGCACCAGCCCTGCGGGAGACAGGAGTGGGGTGAATCGAGAACCAGGGAGGAGCTAGGAGGGAAAGCCTACCCTCCTGGCCCCCACCTCTGTCCTCCCATGGGTGGGGAGAAGGTTGTCTCTAGGATAGAGGCGGGAACTTGCATTAAATGCATCCCCAAACAGGCACATCTTGGTTTACGAGCCTGGGCATGCAGATATTGGAGGATATGAAACCCAGACCCGCAACAGAAGCTGTTAAGTGAGAGCATGGTAATTGTGAAATCTGTGTCACTTATAAGTTAACTTATTTTTAAAACACTAAACTCCAACTCTAAACACTCTAAACTCTGAACACACCAAATTCTTAACATTGTAAATTCTAAACTTACTGTAAACTCTAAACTATACGATACTGCAACCTAAATATTATATAAAAAATAAAAAAAAAGTCCATATTATATAACACCTGTTTTTTGTGTTAGATGTAAATCAGGAGCCACAGTTGATAACAGAGCGGTGTAGAGATCTCACTGGGCCAAAAGAAGTTAACACAGGTACAGGAAGTTTAACTTAAGAAGGCAAAGCAGCCTGTGTTGACCCCGCACAACTGGCACTGGCATTAACCGCCACCCCCACAGTCTTCATGGACGACAATAAATAGGAAGTTCCAGAAAGTCCAAAACCGGCTGGACCATGCAAAGGCCATGTGGGGAGTTCTGAAGATAGGTTCAACAGCACTTCCATAGGGATGACCTTTTATACTTTCTATTTCCCCTGTACACTCATTTCCCTTTTTATTTATTTGTATGCTTATGTTTATTTGTGACTACACAGTGGGAAACTTTTTTCCCTTTTGCTTTAACTTTTGTGTTGCATTACTTTTCATTGAGTACATTATGTGAAATACTTACCCTGGGGTAAAGGGCACTGTGTAGTCAAAAAATTAATTACGTAAAATATATACAAATGATCCAAATTGGCTTGGTATATGCATGATTCCCTGTAGAAGGTAAGTGTCCTCTTAAAAGAAGACATACACTCAACCTCAAGTAGTTGGCCTTCAGTTGTTGTGCAGTGCGTGGTCAGCTGTAAAGTCTGCATTCCACTGCACGGATCAACCATTTCAAAATACGTGAATTGTCTATATGCAAGAACAATGATTTTAGGGAAAGGACTAACTCACAAATGTTGGGTTGAATCAGCATAGGAATTCATACAATATGTGCCTTACGTCAGTCTCCCCAGTGCAGAGTGCTGCAGCAGACTTGAGCAGTACTACTAGATGATGGTGCTGTCCTCTGCAACGTCATCACTGTGTCAGCAGCAGCAGGAACATGTCCCACATCTCCCAGATGTGTTAGCTCCAAATCCTCTTCTGACGGATCAATGTATGTGTAGGGTAGGAAGTGCTGGTTCATGTTCAGCATCTTCAGGATTCCTACATTTCAGAGGCGTCCTTGTTTCTCTGATTACATCACCCACATCAATAAAACCCCATACACAACAAGAAAAACACATCCAGAGTGGGCGTGAGCTCTGGGGCACACTAGATAATTGCCAGCCTGCTTTGCAATAGGCACTGTCCATTTTGCTGTACCAATAAAGCAGAAGCATGTCAGTTATGGTCAATGACTCATTATCTGTGGTATACTGCTCAAGCATTTCCTCTGCTGTCTATCTTGATAAAGACATGTTTTATTGGCTGTGTCCTGAATCCAAATTTGGCTAAGCCTTTAGGAATATGGTTCTCTCATGTGGCCCGAGTTTGGGAAGCTACTGTAGACACAGACAGATTTGAATTTCTGCTGCTGTGCTCAATGGTAACACACAGAAGAGACATTGTAGAGGCTGGTGATTTCCACTGTAATGTGAGTTTGGCGGCACTGGTGGTGCCACTGTGGAGGAAGACGGCCTTTCACCAGTTCCTTTAATGGATAGTTGCAAGTGAGCCATCTCCACTCATGTACCACAATTCAGTCCAGTATACATGTCTTGGATATTACCATGCTACCATCTGAAAAAAAAACAGGCAATCAAAATGTGTAGCATGTGTTTAAAATGGTGGCACATGTAAACTTATTGGAAGCTAAGTATGTCTATGCTGATCCTAGCATTTGTTTTTAACCACAGCTAGATGCCATTGGCTGGACCCAGAGCTTTAAAACCCTCTTCTTCCCTATTTTCTTGCCCTATGGTCTCAATCTGGTCTTTGAGCACTTGATCCATTGGGATCACTTCACTGATGGTTGTGTCTTCATTGATGAAAGTGCAGTATGGGAAATATATTATTCATATTGCTATTACACTTATTTATAAATGTTTTGCATAATATACCTGTGAATTTGAACAAGCTGATGGAATTGATTGAAGCAATGGTTGTGTGAAAGCCGAAATGGACCAATTACTGATTGTGCCAATTTAATGAAAGTGCGTGCACACTGTCCACTATTTTCATTTTTACAGATATTGCTATAGTCTCAGGATTTGTTTCTTTTTTCTCAATTTTGATAAAGCAATAATTGTGTAATTGTGTGCTGTTTTCCATTTTCCCATGCAAGTGCCATCTTACCTTGTAATTCTTTAGTGCGCCCACGTCAGTCCACAAAAGTAAAATTAAAACAATAAGTAATCCATGTAAAATACTGAAGTGACATCAAATGTATATCGATTAAAAATAATACTAATAATGAAGTCAAACAAAATAAGTGTGGTAATTCAAGTGGTAATTTATCAAAAATACCACAGTGACAAAAAAGCTTATACCGTCCAGAAACAATAACAATCAAGGTAAATACATCTTTTTATTATTTACAAAAAATACCACAGTGACGAAAGAATTAAAGTCGATCAGAAATAATAATAAATTGAATCAAAAGTTTCCTAATTTATGAAAGATACCACAGTGAAAAAAAGAAATAGTGATCAGAAAAAATAGTACTCAAGGTGAATAAAAGTGGTCATTAATGAAAACTACAACATTGACAAAAACATTAAAATTGATCGGAAATAAAAAATATTGAAGGTGAATACAAGTTCTGAAAAATAGCACAGCACTAAAAAAACATTCATATTGATCAGATGATCAGAAATAATAAAAAATATTTTAAAAGTGATTAAGAAAAACTCTATTTCTATATAGTGAAAGCAGAAAATCTGTTAGTTTGCTCCTTCTACAAATCCACACTGTTCCACCAATCGGCACCAAATTTTGCATAGTTACCTGTTACGACCGTCCAGACATTACTGGCTACATGACATTGGAACACCCCACCCCTTTCCCTTTCCAAACATGAGGCGGTTGCCTGAAATCGGTGAAACATCAATGTGGTCATAAAAGGACTAGACAAAGCTCATTATAAGCTTCTCTCAGCAAGGGACAACCCTTGCTGTGTTTCACATTCCTAGAATGAACCGTTTCTGAGATATTTTCACTGCAATGCACACCTGGAAGCCAGAAAAGCCAAGGCCCCTGTTGTCGATGAAGACCAGCTCCGAGCCGTGACTCAAGTGCGCTTGGCGGCGAGAAATCTAGCAGGAACCTTCATTGCTGCCCTTTGGTGCCCATTGTTCTCTGAACTGCCATCCGCTGTTCGACTCCATTAGTCGCACCATGCCAGCAAAAGTGCGTCACGGATCGTCTCGAACCATAAAGTATCTCTGCCTTGCATTGCTCAAGCCGCTGTCCGAAACACCAGTTTCTTCATCGCCACTCCTGTAAGTCAATCGGCATGACCCTGGTGTTCGCCGAACAGCAACCTCTGAGCCTGGGCATAGAATACACTCCCTTGCACATCCTGGTACCAACTCACCGCCGTCGAATTGCAACCACCGAATGAACCTGGGGCCTGCCCGATCCACGCAGCGCAAGCAGACAATTCCAGACCGCAGCCACCTTCCGTTCAACCCCGACTCGGCACTAGCTTGCCACTGAGCCATCACGACAGCTGCATCCTTAACCTTAGCTGACACTGTGATTTGCACTGAGAGGCCTGCTTTGCCAATGAATCACCAAGACATTTGCAAAGGTACACTTAACCGATACCTGCCCCTAGAGACTTGATAGGTCATTTTAATGCCTTTTGCAACCTTAATACACATATCCTTTGAACATTGCCTTTTCTCCCCTGTCTCATTACCCAGAGTGCTGCATCTAATTTATCTTTGCATATCCTGTGTTCTTTCTACAGATGTGAGTTTATGCAGTGTTTTCTAGTTAGTTATTATTGTACATGGTGTGTTTGATTAAAGTATATGTTTTTATAGAACCTGGATTGGGCATTTGTTTACTTTGAACTGTTATACTTAGCTGTTTGGGTTGCTACTGAACCACATTCACACCCCTCACTAGAGTATAGCCTTCCGCCGGCCCATGCTACCACAAAAGGTGAAGGAGGTATATCGCTTGACTGTGCCTGTTTTACCTTTATGTTTGTGTAGGCTCATGGTTTGTATAAGTGTGAGATCTGAGTGGGCGTTTAAGCCTCTACTCATCCTTGTACTCTTGCAGGGCAGAAGTACATTTGTCACAAGCACGGAAAAATTAGGTCTTGAAATTGTAACAATCGGTAGCAACCAGTCATAAATACTTTGCAAATGCACTCTTCAGTTCCGTGGCAATGTCTCTAGGATACTGATTCTCTGCACACATCACATTGTGGGCATCCTGTAAATTGAAAAATAGTTTAAGATTGATGGCAGTCTTGACCATATCAGCAATCAGCTGCTGTTTACAATGGATTAACTGTTTTCTCAAATAAAAGAGACTGGCCTGGCTAGTTTCCCATAGGTCAATAAATCCATTTTGTTTTATGAGTCCCCTTGAAGGAATTAATTCTCTCGCTGGCAAGCCTGCACTATGACTATTTATGATTTATTCAGTTGAAAACTTCTTTGTCCAGCAGATCCTTTTTATTGGAATGCCTGGGCAAGGTCAGTCACTGCCTGCTTCATTTTAGTTTTTAGTAGTAGATTTTCATCTGTCATTTTAGCTAATTTTTGGGGAGAGGTCGTATACAGGACCTCTCTATGGAGTGCCTAGGTTTTTGAGTCTATTGTTGGTTTTCTGTAGCTGAAGCCTCTTGCTCATTGGCTAGTTGAAATCTCTATTGTTTCTCAACATTCACATCATAATGTAATATGTCCACTTGGAAATCTACTTTCTTACCAAGCAGTTTGGTATGTTCGTCATTTTGTTCTTTGATTTGTTTGTGTAAGGATTACTATGCTATCTAGCAAACCCTCATTCTGCATAACTGGATTCTTTAATTTCCATTTTAATATATGTTTGGCCTGCAGACACTGATTATAAAGGTCCTGGAGACTGATATTGTGTTTCCCTTTTTTCTCCTTGTATTTGATTAATGATGGTTTGTTGCTGCTGAACAGAGGTCTAGTTTGCTTCTAGCACCACTTGCAGCACCTACATATATTCCATCCCTTGCTCATACTGATTTTGGCTGTTCACTAGTTCCCCAGAGGCTTCCGGGCAAACCCTTTGCACCTCTGTAGTACAGACTCTATCAGCCACCCTACCTTCCAACAACTGAACATTAAAGAACCCATACAAAGATAGCTCTGCCAGATTTCAAATGTCATCCTTTTTATGGTGGTAATAACTTCTGCAGGGACTGATTCAAAGGGCCCCATTTTTCCCAAACATCTGCAACAATACCTGCTGTTCTTTCTGCCATGTGATCTTTCCAGGTCACTTCATCTTGTACTGCCTATTCCCCACGTGCGTATATATATATATATATATATCGACAGTACTTCCGAGACTGGAGGCCCTGGCCACAACCACCGCAGCATGTCACACCCATGGATACACATGATATATATATCAGATTGTTTGGATGAGCCCGACATCTTGGATCCGCCGGCAGCGCAGCGGCGACCAGCGGGAACATGCTATTTCAAAAACTATTTTGCTGTGTCATAGTGCTTGGGGAGGTTCACAGACTAAGAGATAGGTGAAAAACTGTATTTGTTTAGGCGGTAGGTGTTAATGATGTATTTTCTATGCTCGCCTTGTTTGAAATGTTTGCACCTACAGAAAATGAGGGGTTTATTTAGGGTCGTATTTCACACAGTTCTGTGGAAAGGCACGTTGAAACTGTTCTAAGGACACGTGTGATGTTAGCAAACATTGAAATTGAGTACATATCGTTATTACATTATTTTTTCCTATGGGTGTGCTGTTGATTAGTACGCCGCCATGGGTGCAGTCAGTTCTGTGGAAAGGCACCTTGACACTGTTCTAAGGACACGGGTGGTGTTAGCGAACATTGAAATTGACTACATATCGCTATTACATTACTTTTCCCAATGGGTGTGCTGTTTATTAGTACGCCGCCTTGGGTGTAACATGCTGTGGTGGTTGTGGCCAGGGCCTAGAGTCTTGGATGCATGGCCGTAGGCCATAGGCCGAAGGCCATACTTCCAAGACTGTAGGCCCTGGCCACAACCACTGCAGCGTGTCACACCTAAGGGATACACCTGTTGTATAATATTTATTATCAATTAGATGGTTATGGGGAGTGTGTACAGTCTTGGGTGCATGGCCAAAAGGCCATGCAACCGAGAACAAACTTGTCAACTCTAAAGTTACAAGCCAACATGGATCGCACATAGTGCAGTGATTGTGGCCAGGACGTACAGTTTTGGGTGCATGGTTGCAGGCTGTAGGCCACACACCAAAGACTGTAGAACCTGTCCACAAGCAGTGCAGGATACTACATTCATACATCACACTCATACATTATATTACGTATCTGGTAGGTGTGGGCAGGGCCTTGAGTCCTGGGTACAAAAGGAGTACATGCTACAGCTATAATGTTTCATTGTATGGGTGTGGTACTCATGTAGAAAAGTTCCTGGGTGTAATATGCTGTGGTGGTTGTGGCCAGGGCCTAGAGTCTAGGGTGCATGGCTGTAGGCCGAAGGCCATACTTCCAAGACTGTAGGCCCTGGCCACAACCACTCAGCATGTCACACCCATGGATACACTTGTAGTATTGGTAATGGGTTAGATGGTTGTGGAGAGTGTGCACAGATTTGGGTGCATGGCGGAAGGGCATGCACCCAACAAAAAAGTTATAACCTCTTAACTTATCAGCCAACATGGGTTTTACATACTACGGTGGTTGTGGGCAATACGTATACTTTTTGATGTATGGCTGCAGGCTGTATGCCTTACACCCAAGTATGTACACTCTACCCACAACCACTGAAGCATAATATATTCATACATGACACCCATACAATCGACTATGTATGTGGTTGGTGTGGGCAGGCCGTAGACTCTTGGGTGCATGGCTGTAGGCTGTATTCCGTAGGCCATACTTCCAAAGCTTTAGGCCCTGTGCACAACCACTGCAGCATGTCACAGCAATGGGTACACCTGTAATATTCACTATCGCTCATATGGTTGTGGGGAGTGTGTAGAGTCTTGGCTGCATGGCCAAAGGCCATGCACCCAAGAACAAAGTTGTAAACACTGAAGCTATAAGCCACTTCATACCAACACAATGAAAAATGAATCGGTATACACCTAAGACTTTAGGCCCTGGCCACAACCACTGCAGCATATCACAGCTATAGATACACCCGTAGTATTGACCATCAGTCAGGTGGCTGTGGGGAGGGCCTGCAGTCATGGGTGCATGGCCGAAGGCCATGCACTCAACAGCACATTCATACGTAGTGTTGTTAAAAGCACAATGGGTGTGCTATGGTGTGGTAGTTGTGGACCAGATGTAGAGTCTTTGGTGCATGGCCGAAGGGCATGCAGCCAAGAACAAAGTTATAAGCACTGCAGATGTAACCCACTATGGATTTTATATGCTGCAAACCCATACATCGAGAAATCTATGGATTTAAAGCCAAGTCTGTAACCTGTGTGCACAACTACTGCAGGATATCACAGGTATAGGTACACTCGTACAATGAAACATTACTCAGGTGGTTGTGGGGAGGGCGTATCGTTTTGGAAGCATGGCCGAATGCCCTGCTCCCTAAACCAACTTTATACGTACTGAAATTATATGCCACAATGGTTGCGATATGCTTTGGTGGCTCTGGGCAGCACCCAGAGGCTTGGGTGCATGGCCAAAGGGCATGCACCCAACACTGAAGTCATAAGAGGTGAGGTTATAAGTGAAAATGGGCGTGGTGTGGTGCGGTGGTTGTGTGCACATTGTAGTGTCTTGGCTGCATGGATGCAGAGCATGCACCGAAAACTAAACTTAGAAGTAGTGAAAATAGAAGCAGCATGGCTTTAATATGGAGTGATGGTTGTGGGTAGGACCTATAGTCTTGCTTGCTTGGCTGTAGGGTGCAGGTGGAAGGTTGTTCATCAAAGATGCTAGGCCTGCGTGCAGGCACTGCACCATATTACTGTCATAGAATAGCTGTGTACATTCGCATGTGTAAAAAATGACTGTTATTATACTTACTCTTTAATTTGTTCAGAATCCATACATGTGTTACATGATTGCAGTACTTGTGGAAAGTAGCCTTTTTTAATTTCTATGATAAAAGAAAAAAGCATGTTAGTGTTTGCATTTTATAAATATTTTTTTACAAAGTATAATAGTTCAGTTTTTTTTTTACCCTCATATTTAGTTCACAAACCAGTGTACTGTACATTGGGCTCAGTTTCTGTGTTTGTTTTCTAATCCTTGGGTCTGGAAAAAAAAATCCTTGTCGGATTAAAAAAAACCTTCATTTGCTATGCTACAAACTATTTGTTTTCTTTGAGTGTTTCCTTGTTCTTTCTGCTTAATGTTATGTTTGTTGCCATGTTGCTGATTTTTAACAACAGCTACATACCTGTTGGTGTATTCTAACTGTGCATTTATTGTTACGGTTCTGCAGTATTCATTTATCTGTGTCCTTGTTATACAGTCTTGGGCAGTTAGATGCCTGATGGCGTATTCTAACTGTTTGTAGTTTTTCACTTCATTTTTTGGTAATGTAGAAGTACTCATTAGTTATTAAACTTTGGCTTCAAGAAGATTAAATACGCATTTGTAAGATTAGCTGGTAATCTCTGCTCTAGAGTAATGGTGGTATCATTACATTCCACCCATCCACATTTATTTTTAATGTATGCAGTGTAGTGACCTGCATTGGTTGTGTCTCCTGCATGGTAGATTATACCTACTGTTGTAAAGGTTTTCTTTCCAAGTGACACTTGACCGTGTGTGAATCCAGTCAGCTTGCCGTTGTTTTTTGTACCATCTGCTTTATAACTTAGCAGCATAAGTATTATGCACTTACCATGTGTTTGTATTACTAAGGTGGACCGATTGTCTAAATTACACATAGTACATAATCTGCCATGGTTTGCATTCTGTACAAGATGCTGGAATGGAATGGAATCACAATTAGGTATGGATACATACACAAATCGGTCATTTGGGATTTGTTCCTGTATCACATTGCTACAGAGAGTGGATGCATGTTTCCACATGTATGAAATCTGGAAGATTTCATTCATAGGTATGCTTTTGTTTTCCAGTACTTGTAGTAAGTACATTAGAAATTCTTGTGGATCTTCTTGTGAGTGTATAGTGAATTTCGCTATTCCAGCACAGTAGTCCAATTCTTGTCTTATTCTGTGAACACTGTACGTGTTGTCAGGATTGTTTGTTGCGGTTTGTTGCATTTCCATGAAGGACTAACATTTGTAAACACAATTGGTCTGTACTGTGTAAGTAAATATTGTTAACAATTGGTGGCAATTGCAATAGAATATTTATTGCTACATTTGCATAGCAATTTACACCAGTTTTATTTGTAAATTTGAATGGACCAGCTAGTTCTGTATCTGAGTGCTTTTTTCAGAGTTTGTCTTCCTTCTTTGAAGAAGTACCTGGTTTACTTTCCCTAATAGGTTCTTCTTTCCTTGTGGTACTTGAGGAACCTTTATCTTCCTTTGTTTTCTTTGAAGGATTTGCTGTGAGATTCTGTTGCATTTCTGTTTCAATTAGTTTTCTTTTACCACGTTTTACTTTTTCTGGAACAGGATATTGTTTGAGATGGGAGCTGTACAGTGAACGTAATCATCTATTGTATTCTAAAATGCAAGGAATATCAGTGTTCACTTTACTTGCATCAAGTTGATTAGAAATAGACCGTCAAGTGTACGTAAGCGTGATAGTGCTACGTAGCTCATGCCTTCTTTAAAGACTGTGTTTCCTATATCTATCAATGCTTTGTCTAGGGTAAGACCTTGGGATATATGAATGGTGACTACATATGCAAGAGTTCGAGAAAATTGTTCTCTACGTACATACATGTCTTTGAACAGCAGGAATCGAACAGTTGAGCGCCCTATCCTTTTCACTTCTGAAAGTTTGTCAAAGCGAATATTGACAAACTGAATGTTGGTGTCACGTGGGTATGATTGAAAGCCAACAACTGTACCCAGTGCTCCATTCACTAGCCCTTGTTCTACGTCAAGGTTACGTTTAAGCATTACTCTACAATTTAAGGATAATTTTAATATTTTTTCCAACCCAGCTGTGTTGGAGATTGAATTTTCTAAGCTATTTAGTCTTGTTGTGGCTTGCTCACACATGGGTAGTGTCATGCCATGTATGTCTACTTTGTCTGTGGCTCAAATTTCCATTATTGGTTGCATTTCTTTATTTAACATTGTTGCATTGAATTTGAAACAGCTTGAAAGAGTTGGCATTAAGGCCATACAATTGACATTTTTGTGCGCTAATTGTGACATAACATCAGTAGCACATGCATTATCGCCATAAAGTGCATGAATGTGCCGGTTTCTCAATATTGCTTGTGCTTCTTGAGATAGTACACCAACTCTAATATTTTTTAGGATGTTGGCATAAGTGAGATCTGCAGATTGCCGCATGTTTTCTGTTAATTCTCTGTATTGGAAATGTTGCCAAAGGTTGACATTTCTTATGCTGCCAACTGTTTTGCGGCAGAGTTTGTGTGCTAAGGTTTTAAAAATAGGTTCCCCTTTCACTGGTGTCAATTGTAGATCTCCGAAAATGATAATGTGTTTCCCTGCAAAGAGTTCTTCGTAGTTTGTTTTAAGTACTTCTTGCAATCTGAGGTGAATCAAAGCCAACATTAGGTTGGAGACCATGTTCACTTCATGTATTAGTAGCATTTTCATTTGCTTTAATACTCTGCATAGTTCCATTGCAGCTTCTGCAGAAAGTTTGTAATAGTCTAATTTGTTTTGGTGTTCTACTGGAAGAAGTAGTAATCGGTGTAAAGGGACACCGCCTATATTGTAGGCAGCTAAACCTGTGGGGGCAGTTACAACTGCTGACAATTTGTGGTTTGTCAATTGCTGATGGAACTTGCTGATGATTTTGATTAAGAATGTTTTTCCTGACCCAGCTTCACCACTGATGTACAGTAGTATTGGTTTGTAATTTTGGCAGGTACATTCTTTATGTTTGTGCTGTACACCATGTACTATTTGTTTTGTTACGTCTTCAAAAATGGTGCGCTGATCTTTGTTAAGATTTGCTTGTTGTACAGTTAAGTTTTCTATATTTTCCTGATAGTGACACATGGTGTTTCCCACTTCTGTCATAGCTAATTCTGCCTCATTTGTTATTAGTGGCTGTCCTTGTGGTTCTTGGCTTCCTGTTACAGAAGGTTGTCTACTGTCGGAAGAGTGCTTATCTACCTGGGCCTGAAGTTTTTCTTCTTGTTGCTGTTCATTGTGCAACATTGTTTTGAACTGCGTAATGTTCACATAGGTGATAGCACTTTCATTTGCTTTGAAAGCATCTTCATAGCAGTCATAGTTATCTCGTATCTCTTCCTCTTTTCTCCATGGTTTAAAAAGTTGTAGCAGAGACATGTAATATAGTTTTTTCTTTATGTAAGTCCACCAGTTGTTGCCAAATTGTTTTGTCTTTTGTTGGTACACCATTTACCAAGACAATTAAAGAATGCTCCACTGAACGTTCTACTCCTAGAGCGTGTGCATTTTCTGTTAGATCTAATGGCAAGTAAACTACTTTGCCACAAATGCCTTTCACCAATTCAGAGGGAGGTACTTTTGCTGTTTTTGGATGAAGGCGTATAATTGCTTGAAATGGGTGAACTGTTTGAATTATGATGCTCTCATACAAATTGAGTTGTTGCAGGGTTTTCGGTAGTGGGAACAATTCAAAATTATTTGTGATAGCACGTGAAGGAGTTTGGTTGTTGTCTAGTTTTGTAGTGCAGTAACTGCAACATATTCGTGGTTCACTTATTTGATATTTGTTTTTGGCTAAAAGGTAGAGAGCTAATTCTAACCATTTGGAATCTTCATTGTCTTCTATTTTGAATGCTACGTCTATATTTTTTGTGTTCCTTTTGTAAAACGTTCTGCGGCAACACACGCACGCATGGTTTGGTATTTCAGCTGAGGAACTTTTAAATTTTAGTATTTCTTTTTTGTATGTGTGTAATAGAAGGTTGCTATGTGCAAAATTGTTGGTACTCTGTTCTACAACTATTGCATTTTATAAGTGGGTTTCACTTCCAAAATATTTTCTCTGAATACGGTCCATTTCTTCTTGTAGATATTTGGATGTACCATGCAGAAGAGTGTTATTTAAATTGGCTAATTCTGAATCTGGACTTTTAGCATAGTATATTTTATACACTAGATTTCTTACATTTGCATGATGTATTGCTATCCTTTTGATATCATGGAAGGTGCTTTTGCACATAGGTCCAGAAATGCAGGCTAATGAATGTCCTTGTAGTCCTGTGTATTTGCGCACTGGACAGATATCTATATTTTGCAGCACTTTAATTTTAATTTTGTCTTTACCTTTCACATACTGATTGAGGAACTGACGTAAAGATTTTAATAATTTCTTAGGAATGGCACACATTGATGTGCATGGCCATTTGTACACTGGATGGTCTGGTTCAGTCGAAGCGAGAGGTCATTCTGAGTTTTCAAGGGAAACTTTTGTAAGCAGTGTTTCTTCTTCCAAGATGCTATGGTTGATTTCTTCATACCCTCGTCCACTGCTTTGGGTGGCAATTGTGTTTGTTTGATTTTGTTTGTATGCTTCTTCATTAAAATATGGTTCTGTGGTTGTTGTGTGACTCCATTCACCTCCACAAATATGTAAGAAGTTATTTTTGTTCACATTCCGTTTATTGATAATTTTCTTTTGGTGTTTGGTACTTAGTATTATTAGTGGTTTCATCCTATTTAATACTAATATAAACAGCTTCCTTTTCAGAAGCATTGCACTGTCTGCAAGAGCTTGTAAGATTAATTTTCTACTGTAGGTTTTAAGGGTTGAGGATGATTTCGGTCCTCTTCATATTAGATTCTGAAGGACTCTATGGTGAAACATTTTGGCTAAAATACTTTTTTTACTATAGTTTCTTGTCACTATATCAGTATTAATAGTAGCATTGTTAGGAGTACTGGTAGCCGATTTTTTGTGAAGAGTTTTGTCTTTCGGGCCACATTTTGTTGGCAGAGGTAAAGTTTTGGTAGTTGAAGCTTCCTTTGGTTTGCTAAATTACTGTGCTAGCTGTATTGTTCCAACGTTCTCTACAAACTCTGTTACAGATGGATGGTTAGGTTGGACACTTTTATTTTTATTGGCTCTACTTCTGCGTTCCTTTCTACGGACTTGCTTTTTGGTAGGCATTCTTTGGGGTCTGTAGAAAAAAAGAAGGCATGGTTTGGTGTGTTGTACAATGTATGTGTGCTGTGTTCATGCGTGCATGAGTTTAATGGGGAAGCTCTTTGTGGTGGTGTGTGAATGTGCATTGGTCTCTTACAATGATTTGGGGAGGATATTTTTCGGTTTGTATACTACTAAAATGTGCTTCAGATGAGAATACAAAGAGGCCTAGTGGTGATGAGATGCATTAATAGTAAACATAATGGCATTAAATTGAAACAGCTATTTCTTTTTCGTTTGTATGTTATTTGGGTTCCAAACAGACGAGGATTTGTGAGCCATTCTGCCTGTTAATCTGTGTTTAATAAATGGGAATTTGCGGGTAGAATGGTTCAGAAATCCCTGTTTGCTTTGGTGCGCAAATTAAATACATAACCCACACACTCTGTTTCAGGAATAGTTAGAATATAAAGGTCGTCCTGTACTTACTTTTTTTGGCAGAATGACCAGGTTTCTTCGGATATGTCATTTGCAATGTAGATGCTGTTGATTTTCAGGACAGTAGTCTTCACTGCGATTGTAAAAAGAAGTTAGTAACTTTGTGTGTTTAAAGCAGTGATGTTACTGTACACGTTAATTTTGCATCTGTCGTCGGAGTATTCTCCTTTGAAATTTAACACAGTGCATGTGTGCATTTCACTTCACTATGTGCTGCCTTTGTATGTTACTTACAGTATGTTAGTTGCTTTAGAAATGAGTACAATTTTAAGATTATGAAAATGCCTTGTTTCTTTTAAGGTGTGTTATGTATAGCAGAGAGGTTTGTAAGCGATAGCTCATTATGGTTGCTGGGAAGAATTTCGGTAGTTTCTTATTATAAGTACGATTTCGAAAAATTGGGAGACCCTCAGAGGGCCATGTCACTACAGCAATCGGGAGTGTTTCTTTTTCTCATACGATCGTATTGGAAGTAGCATTGATGTAGGCGGTATACAGTAAAAAAAAAAATGTGCCATTTTCTAATGGAAAATCGAGTTTCGCACTACATAGGGAAGGTTGTAACGAATGTATAGGTTATGCGGGAGACAGTAAGAAGTAGTGCGGTTTGTTAATGTACAATCGGATATCTTGCACTTAAAGGGGGAGCGTTGGTATGTATTGGCTATGCAGATTTAGTGGCATTAATTTGTTTAAATGAAATCACACGGGTTGCACATGTTCTCTGATTAAAATATGCATACCTGTACTTTATACGCAAGCATGTGCGCATCAATGGAGCTGTACGTAGAAATCTGCGACAATTGTACAGTACTTTTCGAAGTAGGTGCTTTGCAATGATATGCGACTTGTACTTAGAGTGATCAATAGTACATTTGAAGTGCGAAATTTTGATGACGGAGTTAGATGTACGGATGTTCAATCTGATTGGTGGATGGTTGTGTGACTGCTTAGCTGTGTCCAATGAGGGAATGGGTTCGTAAGTGATGTGGAAAGGGTAGAAGGACTAGTTAAGAGTTACGTGCTGAACGTACACAACGCTTGTGCGCAGGTAGGGCGTGTCACAGAAAATCTAGCATGGACAGGGAACTATAGCCATCAGCCAATCAGATGTTCCCATTGCTCTTTTGTGTCGAAAGACGGTGCGTATACTGAAGATGGCAGAGGTGCAGAGGGTGAAGGTTTTGGTCATTGGAGATATTTTTGTGCATGGTTTACAGCACTATGCCGAAAGTAGGAATGTAGTGCAGCATTTCGATGTGAGAGGAGTAGAGGTGGTGTGGAGCACTGAGACTGACCGCAATGTTTCAGCAATTCTACGAGTTTGCACCGAGATGCGTGCGATGACCACTCCTCATGTGGTGATTTTGCACTACGGTGCTTGTCATTTGGGCTACGTGAGTGCACGTACTGTGTTGGACGATTTGGAGCAGTTGGTGCAAGCAGTCATGAACATATTTCCAACTGCGAAATTATTTTTTTCTGGGTTACTCCTTAGAGGAAAATGGGCCAACAGTTCTGTTTTCTGTCCCGATCAAGGAATTGGGAGGTGTATCATCAATGGCGGCATGCGTGCCTTTATGTTACGCACTGGTATGTTTTTCTGCAGCCACGAGAACATTGTTCCCTGTAATGCGGCTTTATTTTGAAGCAGATGATGTTGCGTTATTTTCTTTGGGAAAGGCCATGTTCTTTTGGAATGTGCGTCTTGCTTTGGAGAAGGTTCTGTAATGGTTGTACGAGTATAGTAAGAAGAAAGAATATTAAAAAAATACAAAATAACAGATGTCTGTAAGGCATCTGCCCGAAAAATAAAAAAACGTCTCTTTTCAGAGCCCACCTTAAAGGGGAAAAGGGGAATAATATTTAAATGTACAGTCCTACGCTCTGATCCTGTACGTGTCCGTGAACATGGCGGTAATTTGCAGGCGGCGCCGATTGTGGGGTGGAGACGCATGCAAATGAGAATGTGCGAAGCTAGGGATTGGTCAGTAAAGTTCAGTGGGTGTGTTTTGTACAGAGACATTTAGTGAGAATGTGTTTTCCCTGACAGGAGACCTGACAACCATGGCTCTGTGTGCTCGAAAACAGATTATCTGGATTTTGGGAGACTCATGGATACATTGGTTGAAGGTGCATGCTGAAAGTTGCGGTCTATGTGCAGATCTTGGATTTCCTAATGTAGAAGTGCATTGGCATGGCATGTGTGGAATGAGGTGGCTGGACTTGGTACCTCTCTGTGCAACTTTACAGACAGAGCGTCATCCAGACATACTTATTATTCATTGCAGAGGAAACAGTTTAGGCCATGTGTCTGGAATTTCTTTGCAATTTGGGACTTGCGAAGGTCATGGACATGTTTCTAAATTGCCAAATTGTTTTTTCCCGTATAGCACAAAGACGGATATGGTCGCGTTCCTCTGCATTTGGTCCACAAAAGGAGAAAGCGAGGCGCAATCTGAATAAGGCTGTTTGTGCCTTTCTAAGAGATGTTGGCATGTCCTCATTCCACAATGAAAACATTTTGTTTCGTAGTTCTTTACTTTTTCGTAGAGATGGAGTCCATCTCACATATGCTGGCAATCAGATCTTTCTTCGCAATGTACAAAATGGTTTGCGATTTTTTTTGACATCATAGTCACCTATTTCACAATCCGTTTTTTATAATCTACATTTTTTGAGGGATATACACCACCAGCGAAAGGCCCTTTTCAGAGCCACCACTTACTCCTAGCAAAAAGTCCATTGGTTTTGCTATGCTTACCCTGTGTGTTCTACGACTGTCCGCGGACTTTTAAAAAAAGGGGCGGGGCCTACAACGTTCACCTGATAGTTCTATTCTTTAACTGAGAAAGGCGGCACTGAAAAGAGCCTTTTTATACATTTTTGTAATTTTCCAGTTTACTACTTTTGACGACACGAGACACTAGGAGAGGAAGGCAAAGGAAGGTAAGGAAGGGACACCAACCATGGGGATAAGAAGGGGCAGGTGGAGAAAGATATAGGGTGGCCTTTACTTAGGTAGGGAGCAGTTTTCCTCGTGCTCTGTGACCGTAGCCTCAAAAGCACTTCGAAGACTCTCCCCCTGCAGAGTACTGCGTCACAATACACACACAATATTGTGACCCTCGAAAGATAAGGGTCAACAGCATTGCGAATGGCTTGTGAGGCAGCTGGAGGGATGCGCTCCCCCACAGGAGTGTCTCTTGTGGTGAGAGGATCGGACACAGAGGATGCTTTGGAGGTGTGGAGGAACTCAATCTACTACGTTCTTCGCATGGCACCACCTTGCAAATGTCCGCACTGTGGAACGAAGTTAGATGGCGCTTCATGGTTGTCGTACCAAAGCTGTACGCACCAGGTCTCCCGCGACTGAGCACCAACTGGCACCGGTTACACTTGACAAAGTTCGCACGTGCTTTCGGTATGTTCCCTAAAACGGAAAACAACCACCACATCCACAACTCTCGCCGAGTGTTAGTAGTGTGGAGTTCCTCCACTTCATTCTCTTCTTCCTCTTCTTCCTCTTCTTCCTCCATCTCCACATCCTCACCCGTATATCCCTCTGCAGGCCCTTGGGGAGGTGGTGGCGGTGGAGGGTTTGGGGGTGGTGCTGAGGCTAATGTTGCAACAGTAGCCATGGATGCCATAAGGATTAGTTACCTAATGGTCCCTACAGCAGTAAAGGCAGCACACTTCTAACAGCTATAGCTAGAAGCACTATGAATATGAGCTGGGGGGTGTGGCCATTTGTAGGGGTGGAGGGATGCGCCTCGTGACCATATTGATCACTCAAAAGCGCAGCAAAAATTCTAAACGACACGTTCTCAGTTAGATCTAGTGCATGCGACATGTTAACTAGTGCTTTTCTACTGTCAAATATTTTCTTATGTATGTATAACTTCTTTTGCAATGTCGCGGAAATTAGTCCACACGCTCAGCGTGGGTGCGGTCACATGATGACATCCTGAACACATCCGCACAGGAAATGCCTACCCGCTGGACAGCAAATGCAGCGTAACAAACGTGCACATGCGCGCCAGTGTTCTATGGACAGTGTTTGGGTCCTGAAACTAATTATGTCATGTGATGTCATCTTTGATGTCCTGGGTGTTAGTGTTAACAGTGCACAGTGGTGCGGGCAGTTATGGTTGCCTAGGCTACCATAACTGGCGAATTTCAGGGTTTTTTTGGTTTTACTTGGAACCATAATGTGACGTTTATAAAGTTTTGTTGAGGGAATTTCACAGGTTTGTAGTAGCGCAACTTAACCATCACGTCCCCTTAACAAGGTTTTTATTTAGTGAATATATATATATATATATATATGTGTGTAGACGGTGCAGAGGATTTTGGATATATATATATATATATATATATATATATATATATATATATATATATATATATATATATATATATATATATATATATATATGTATATATATATATACATAACTTCAAAGTGTGTGAAGGACAGTTGCGGCAGGAACCTTTCATCTGCTCGCATTGTGTCTGTCTGGCCATGCTCTATTCAGACCTCCTTCACCTTCACAGCACCGGAGTGCTGCCTTGGCCTGGAGAACGCGATGCGACCACCCATCTGTCTACTGAATCTTATGGGCAATCCTGTATGCCAGGAATCCCTGCTGGGCTTCTATAATCTCAGGCCTTTTAAAAATGGCCACCTGTTTTTCCTCTGATGCCGATGCAGACCTTTCTTCCTGCTCCGATGCTTGCCTTCGACCACCTCCTATTGGCCGCATTGCTGTCTCAACTGGCCTACCAGAGGGAGCCGGCAGGCGAAGCCAGCTCCCTCATAAGGCCCATTTTCTCAAGGCCCACTTTCAAGCACTTTCTAGGCTCATGGTCTCTTGCCCTATCTGGCCCTGTCCGGACCTGGCCGCCGTGTCAGCCACACCTCTACCACGGCCTCCCAGCCCTACTGCAGGATTCTGAGACTAACCTGCATGTTCATCTGCCACCTCTCCCGCCGCATATGGTAGGATACTCAGTAAGGTTTGCCTTCAGTTGCCAGTTCTGCCCCTCTTCACTCTATATGACTATTACTTCACCTGCCTGTGCCATTCCTACTCCCTCGTAGCTCTTAGATTCCTGCCTACTTCCTCCTGGTACTGCTGTCCTTTGTTTCTCCTTGTTCCTGCTGCTTGACTTTGGTCGCTCGTTGGTGCAGAGGTACCCACTGCTCTGTACTTGCATCACCAAGATTCCAGCCCCCCCCCTTCATCACAAGATTCCCTCTTCTGTGCTTATGTTGTTGTTTTTCCACCCTGCCTACTTTGTACCTACTGCTACTTCAGATTTTGCATAATCCTTCTGCTCTCGACTTATTTTTTTACCCCTGTTCCGATGCTGTATCAGTCCTATGTTTCCTTTCCAACATTCTCTACTTTTACCTTAAGTCTCGGTTTGGTGTTCTTCCATTATCTCACTTCAGCCTGGGTTTTCCTGTTTACCTGTTTCGCCCCAATTGTAACTGGAGGGAGAAAAACCCCTATATTAAGACTTGGGGTTTGCAAATATTATATAACAAAACAGGGGTGTCCTAATAGACTAATTTGTTGTGAACCGGGTGTGCATGTGTTTACAGAATTGCCAATAAATGGCTGTTTATTTTCAACTCAGCAAGAAAAAGCATACTCACTTCAGCTTTTATCAAAACAAATGTTAAAGGGGGTTTGTTATTTGCCCGCCTTTACCATTCTCTTTATTCAATCTTTTTACATGTTGAAGGAGAAAATAAAAAGAGTCTCTTGTTTTTTTATATATACAATCATAAAAACAAATAGGATCAGGGTGGAACTCCTAAACTATACAGCACACATAGGACAGAATTTTAACAAATAGACATTCACTTACAGGTCTTTTCAATATGTGCAAAAAGCATGAATAGAGCAAATAAACCCATATATATATATATGTCATTAATATATATATATATATATATTTATGACCTTAAGTGTGTGTGGTCCATTTGTCCATGTGAACCTATATTCCTAGTTTGTTCAGTTTAGGACGGAGGATAGTGTAGATCAAAATGACCAATCTTTGCATTTCACTGTTGATGTGTGGGTCTACTGACCCAATCTTAGTCGATGCATTACCTAAAATCTATAAGGACCTGTACAACCCGCCAGGAAGACCAATATTGTCAGGATGTGGTACCATCCTGGAATCACTATGTAAATTCATTGACCATTTCCTTAAACCCCTAAAACAGGGTACTACGTCCTACCTGGAAGACACGATGAACACCATCAGTTACTATGAGGACACTCCTTTTGACTCCACCAATGAGCTCCTGGTAACGATGGACATCAAGGCTCTCCATATAAGTATCCCCCAGGAAGCTGCTTTAGAGTGTATAAGGGAATGCCTTGCCCACAAGATGGAACAGACACAGGTCCCAGTGAACTTCATTATGAAACTTCTCAAGATAGCCTTTTTTTCGAAGAATTTGTTCCTAGAAGATGGAATGTTTTTTCATCAAACCTGTGGAACTGCTATGGGGGCAGCATTTTCCCCCAGCCTCGCCATATTGCATATATCACTGTATGAAGAGACCCACGTGTTTGCAAACTTTAACCCATTTTTCAGTAAGATCAAGAAATGGAAACAATACATTGATGACATTATCTTCATATGGCAAGGGATTTGACAAGCCTTCAAGAGTTACACACCTGGCTTAACAACAGGACCACGAACATACAAATCACTATGTGCAGCAGCTCAACCTCGATTCATTTTCTGGACACAAGTTTGGCCTATAGTAAGGAGAAAATATATTGCTCTATATATAAAAAGAGCACCGACAGGAACATGCTCCTGCACTTTGAAATCTACCATCCCAAAAACCTGAAGGAAATTCTGCCGTATGGACAATACCTGCAGTTTTACAGTAACTGTACACAACTTGCAGACTCCCAAGAACATGCAGAAGACTTAGAGAAGAGACTGAGATCCAAAGGATACCCCAAAAAACTCCTTACCAACCCTGTAACACCGAAACCGGCACCTGACTTCCCGGTGCCACCGGGACATTACAAGTCCCGGTGGCGCGGGAAGTCAGGTGCCGGAATTTGTAAGTCCCCATTCCTGACTGCATGGTAGTGGGGAGACAGAAGCACTGGCACCATTGCTAATGGTGCCGGTTCTTCCGTGACGGATCTGCCTACCGGGGCCCCTGCACCTGCCAGAGTCAGACCTGTCGGGTGCAGCAGCCCCGGCAGGCAGACTCATAATGTGGCGGTCCAGAAACAAGGGTGACGGTGAGCTTACCAGCATCCTTGTTTCCGGACCGCCACACTTGTAATGAAGCCCAAAGCCTTCTAACACCAAGAAATAAGGAAACTGACAATAACATAGTTACCTGTGTCGCTATGTTTTGTCCAGACACCAGTAAAATAAGATCTATAATTACAAAATTCTGCTCAATTATACAGACCAACATGCCAGAAGAAGTGATGCCACGTATGGCATTGAAGGGATTGAAGAATCTGAAGTAACATCTAACTCACGCTAGGATGAAGAAAAGGGAAACAGGGAGCACACTATGGGACCTGCGAGAAATAACAGACCACCTTCAATGTGGTACATGTACGGCATGTAGATTCACCTCTCAGGTTAAAAGCTTTGAGGTAGGACAAAAGAACTGTATTCTAAAACACGTTATGAACTGCAGAACAATCAGGGTGATCTAGATAATCCAATGCCCCGTGGGTTTCGCTATGTGCGACAGACAGGCCGTCCGGTCCACAAGAGGATTGGCGAACATCATTCTAAAATCAGGTGCAAGGTACACAGTGCCCCTCTAATTGCTCACTATATAGAATTCGAGCACGGCCCAGATGATATCAAATGGTGGTTCATGGAAGTTATGAGCACCAGTACCAATGCAACCAATGCTTTACTATATAAAGGAGCATGGTGGATATAGAAACTACAAAGCTACACTACTGGCCTCAACGAGATTATACCTACATACACATCAACTATGCCACAGAATTGAACATTGAAACAAGGAGTGAACTCCTGATGTACAGATATATTTGCCTGCCACAGCGGCTCCAATTTGAACTCACCACGCTGAGCTCGCATTAGCTTTTGGACACTATTTTTACAAACCCCAAAGGGCTCAACACATCTATATTCCCCAAGTTGGCAGCATTGACCATGCATCTGGAGACAACTACACCACCTAGCTGACAAGAACCCTTTTAGGGACATATGCCAAATGAGACCTATATTCCCCAAGGGTTGGCAGCATTGACCATGCATCAGGAGACTACTACACCACCAAGCTGACAAGAACCCTTTTAGGGACATATACCAACTGAGACAGTGTTCTTATGCACCCTGTTTTGCAGCGTACACATCCGTACTGTGGCCACAGATCACCATGTTTATTCTGAAAGGGATAGACTGAAAATATGCTAATACCAACATGTGACTATTATTATTTTAACTTTTTCTGACAATGTGGTTTTAAGTCAGGATATACTCTGTAAACACACTATTATTGTGACCACACTAGATTGCATACTATTGATGCACCTGGAACTGACATTACACCTATAGAAAAAACAGAAGCACATGCAGCCCTTTTCCCTGCTGTTTTGACTTAATCCAATCGCCTTACCAGATGGCCATGAGCGCAGCAGTTCACGCATAGCTCCATCGCGCATGCGCTCGCAGTGTGTGTTGAATAGCTACCATGACAATGCTTCGGTGCCGAACAATCGCAGCCTTACACAGAAACTGACTGCTCCGGCCCGACCTTGCAAGCAACCTGAGCACCCACAGGTCACCCAATCCAGGCAAGGCATGACCCTGGAAACACTATTTAGCCTCCCCGTGGCTCTAATATATGCCCCAGGCTGTTAAATGTAGTTGCACTATTTTTTGCATGGAGCGAGCACCCGCTTCAGCCGTGTTCCAGACCGCCGTCTTCCTCGTGCCGTATACGCAGGAGAGCATTCATACCTACTGCATCCCTTGGACATGGGACAACTCATCTCCCCTACAGCAGAGGCCCCCATCGCCCGCACCCCACAGATGCTGCTTTGTGACTACTGTTAGTACCACCACACATGGTACCTCTCTTTTAATCCTGACCTAACAGTCCTGACTTACTTATACAATGGCTCCATTTTTCCACTGCATTGATCGTGTTTTTCAAACATGTTTTTTTACTTTCAGGTTCTACTGACACACTAATCCCTCCAGCAGCAGAGCCTCTATTCCAGGAAACTCCATCCTGCTGTCCCATGAACATGAAAGGTACACCCATTATTAATATACTTGTATGGTTTTCCTACCATGCCTGCACCGGACCTCACACACGCCCTGTGCTTTACATTACAGCCATCGCCAGCAGAGTCTCCCTCTTTGAGTGATGCCACAAATATTGTACACCTCCGGCCAACCAGTGGTCAAGGGCTCATAGTTTCTCCAGGTCAGTGCTCATTTGGACACACACACACACCCTCCCCTCTTTGTTTGTATAACTTTTATGTATACTTTTTCACTGTTATCTCAGCAGCCCCCTCTTCGTAAAAAGTAATCACACTGTTTGGTGTTCCCACTTCAGGGGTCCAACAGTTCAAAGGTCCAGAAGAAGGCAGACTTAATCAGGAATAGCTGAAACGTCCAAGACAAGGACAGTCACTTTTCTATGTCCTCATTATGTACTTATAATAAGTGACGTCAACCAAGATTCGGTCAGGTGACCCACACATCAACTGTGAAATGCAAAGATCTGGTCACTTTGACCTACAATAGACTGAACAAACTAGGAAAATAGGTTCACACAAACTCAAAATATGGGCAAATGGACCACACACACTTAGGGCCATTTATATATATATAAATATATATATATAAATGGCCACGGTAGTGGCTGTGTAGTTATGGTTAAGTTGCTGTTTCCATAGGAAGAGCACTTTTTGGGCGGCTTATAACTTCGCTCCCCCTGGACGAATCCTCCCACTCTGAATTGTTTTGCAAAGTTTGGTGAGGATTCGTCCAGGGGGGGGAAGTTATAGGGGGTGTCCCAAAACTTTTTTTTTTCCTATAGACTGAATGGGAAAAAAATGTGCGCACGGCTACAGCCCGAACCGCTGGACAGATTTACACCAAATTTGCAGCAGGAGCGGCAGCCTGGTCCCGAAAGCGTGCTTTTGCAAATTTGGTGTAAATCCATCCAGTAGTTTTTTTTAAAATGACCAAAATGTAAGGCAAAATAATTAGTGATATCTGTGTTCGCTTCGCGGACGGACTTCCCTGTTCGCTCCGCGGACAGCACCCCGATTGGCCCATGGCCTTGCGTCATGTCCGCGGACATGCAACGTGTTCGCTGATTGGACGGCGAGGGGCGTGGAGCGAGTCAGATTTTCTGTGGCGCCCGCCATCTTGTATTCGCCGTCGACCGCGTACAGCGCTGTGAAACGTGGATAAAAAATTGTATTTAGTGCCGTGTGTTGGTGTGTAAGAGTGTTTGGGGAGGGTGGGGGAGTATGAGATAGGTTCAATGTTTTGTTTTTTTATGTGCTAGACGTTTTTGTTGTGTTCGATTTGTCCGCGGAGAACACGGCTGTTCTGACATTTTGTAAATAAACTAAATGGTGGGGTGTTTAGAGGACGGAGTATGTGTCATTTTTGTTCGCAAGGAAGGTAAAAATGAGCTATGAACACTTGCGGTGTACTTAATTGTTCGTAAATACACAAACTGGGGGTGTGTCCTCAGGACGCTCCCCGTATTGTAATCTGTCTAGTTGAATGTGTTCTAAGAACACTCGCGGTGTCCCGAAATGGTTGCAATTACACAAAATGGGGGTGTTCTGAGAACGTTGTTTGTATTGTTCGTTGTCAGGGTGAAAGTGTTTTAAGACGGCACCTTTTGTCCGCTAATAGTACAATTTCCTATGGGCGTCAACCGACTTTTTGTCCACTAAAGAAACGATAAATCCGGCTGGTGTGCGCCGACATTATGTGATAATCCTATGACTGGCGCTATTGACCTGGCTGACTTGCTTTTGCAACACTAAATCATATCTCCCGCCCCTAAACCTGATATTATCAAAGCATTCATATTCCCTGCCTCTCTCCGTGACGTTACAGGGTGCATCATCAAACGCGCCCAGTTCTCTGCAGTCCTAAGTGACTTTACACAGAACCCGGAAGACAACACATATTATGTCACAACACAGCGCGCCACAATTCGGAATATGAAACAGTGATTTAAAAGCAAACAGCAAGATTGTAAATTTTGTAAAGTACATTTATTTGACATCAAATGTTTAGAGAATATTCAGCAATTTGCATTTGTCTTTGTTGTCGATCCGCAAAAGTTCATGTTGAGGCACGCAATGTTCCTTTGCGGTACAGAGGGTGTTAGATCAGCTTACAACTCAGTGCGCCACAATTCGGAATATGAAACTGTGGTTTAAAAGTAAACAGCAGGATTGTACATTTGGTAAAGTACATTTATTTCACATGAAATGTTTAGTGAATATTCAGCGATTTGCTATTGTCTCTGCTGTCGATCAGCAAAAGTTTATTTGGAGCCACGCGTTGTTCCTTTGCGGTAGATAGGCTGTTGGTTTATGATAAAAGCAGTAAATGGTCGCTCTGATAATCAGAAGGTTGCTCCAACAACGAGCCATTAGACCACCCTATTGGTTGGTATGTTGTTTGTAGCCGCTAGTACTGCTTAAGGGCATATTGGTCCTTGGCGATTGTCCCATAAAATGGTGAGGGTCATGAAGTTGCATATTTGGACCTGCACCTGGCAGTTGAAGACCCCATCCGCTGGAGTCTGTAAATCGTGACATAGGCAAAATGGGGCCACATACCTGTTTTAAAAAACATAAATTAGTCTCACCAGCCGATCTTCATTAAAAATCATCATTTTATTTATTAGGGCGTGAAACTATTTGCTATCGAAGATAGTGCAACGGAGTATGTTAATAATAAAATAATAATATTTTCCCATTCATATAGCGCTAAGAACCGTGAGGTATCTAAGGGGTGCTTATTATTAACCACGGTGTGTGGTGCTCATTTATCGACCACGGAAGGATGAAAGGCTGAGTTTGGCCTTGCTGGGATTCGAACTTGCGTTAGCAAGCTGTGCACGGATGTCAAAGCGAGCGTTGTACTCGCTGTGCCACTTGACAGGCTACAGTGAAGTGGCACAGCGAGTAGAGCGCTTGACCGCCTATAGACCGGTTAAATTATTTCTATTAGCCCACCCTGTGTCGTCTGCCTTTTTCAGAGCCCTCTAAACGACAGGGGATCAATTCGGCGGTGATAGTGCACGGTAGAAAACATTATGCTACTTTCAACGAACAAGTTCAACTTGATCGGTCTTTAATGCTACGCTATTGTAATTATATTTGGTATAAAATAATCTAAAGGGTTACTTACAGTACAATTGCAATTTCCATTGTCTATGAGTGGTGCAGTCCCAAAATACGACTCTGCGTGTGCGAACGATCTTGCGCATAGTGATATAATATATAAAAGTGGTTCTGTTTCAGAAATTTCATCTTTATCTTCTCTTACGTTTTAGCAACACTCCTTCAAGAGAAGTCTTTCATCACAATCTCTGTCTGTCAAGGTCAAAACACAATACAACCTTATAGTCCGCTTCGTGAGCCTCTCCGGGGCCCGAGAAAAAAATGGAAGCAGCTGACCTTCACTGTGAACGAGCATAAATTCTTACTTTGCAACATTCTGTGTAAAGCCATCTGTAGAAGTTGTTTTTTCTACGCCATGTTTGTATATTGTTTGCGTGATATTAAAAATAGTTTGTTTAAGGGATGTTATGGTTCTAAGTACAGCCGAAAGACCCCTGAAAATCGCAAGTTATGGTAAGCTATGAAAAATAACTCGCGCCACCACCGTCCACTGCTAAAACTAACATCTAGGACATCAAAGATGACATCGCAAATGTCATTGATGAAATCACTGATGACATCACATGTGTATGTACTTTTCATGGAATTTGTGTACTAGGGATTTTTATTATAATGTTGCGAAAAAAGTGTCAAGGATATTGCAATAAATATCATACCGTTATTAGTGCTTTGAACGATGCATTGATATAAATAGCATTGTATTATGGGATTCTATCTAGTATACCGAGCTACTAATGGAGAAACATAGCATTGTGTGCAGAGTACAAGATGAAAGTATAATATTTGTAATGTTAATATGTTGAATAATGAAATGATAATTGTCCTGAAATGTTCGAAAATTCACAAAATGGGGGTGTTCTGAGGACATTATTCGTATTGTGTGATTACTTAGCTGTATGCAATGAGGGAATGGCACAGAGAGTAAAGTGGACGCCGTCCGCGGACACCGCGGCTGTTCATGGACAGGGCGTGCTACATCCGGGTTTTTCCAGGAAATCCAACATGGAAAGAAGACTGTACGGATCAGCCAATCAGATGTTGAGGTTGTGGATTTGTGTTGAAAGAGACTGTGTGTGGTGAAGAAGGCAGAAGTAGAGAAAGTCAGGGTGTTGGTGCTTGGAGATATGTTTGTGTATGGTTTACAACAGTACGCTCAATGGAGGCATGTTGCAAAGAACTTTGATGTGAAAGGAGTGTAGGTGGTGTGGAGCACTGTGCCTGATTGCAATGTACAGGGAATTGTACAAGTTTGTGAGGATATGGCCACGATGAACAGTCCGCACGTGGTAGTTTTGCACTATTGTGCTTTCCATTTGGGCAATGTCAATGCCCCTACTTTGTTGGCTGATTTGGAACGCTTGGTTCAAGCCGTAATGAAGATCCTTCCAATTGCGAAAGTAATTTTTTCTGGATTACTACCTAGGGCAATATGGGACAATAGTTCAATTTTTTGTCCTCAGCAAAACATTGCTAGGTGTGTCATCAACCAAGGCATGTGTGCCTTCATGCTTAGAGCTGGTATGTTCTTTTGTAATAATGGGAATATTGATGCCAGTAATGCTGTTAATTTTAAAGAAGATGGCATTTCTTTATATTTTACGGGAAATGCCTTTCTATTTTGGAATGTAAGGGTTGCTTTGGAGAAGGTTATGTGAAGATTTTAGGAGTAAAGTAAGAAAAAAAACAAGAAAAAAAATACAAAATAACAGGTGTCTGTCAAGCATCTGTAAAAAAAAACAAAAAAAACGGCTCTTTTCAGAGCCAACTCCAAAGGGGAAATGGGGCACACTATTTAAATTTACATTCACCACGCTCAGATTTTCGATATGTCCGCGGACATGGCAGTAGTCCGCGGACATGAAAATCACTATGAGGGGGTTAGTATGTTCTATGTTACATGTATATGAAGTCAGGGATATTATGGTTAAGTTGTGCTACTAAAAACCTATGAAATTCAGTAAAAAAACTTTGTTAAAGGGACGTTATGGTTAAGTTGCGCCACTAAAAACCTATGATATTCAGTGAAAAAACTTTGTTAAAGGGACGTTATGGTTCAAAGTAAAACCGTAAAACCGAAAAACACTGAAATTCGGCAGTTATGGTAAGATAAGCAACCATAACTCGCGCCACCGTGCACTGCTAACACTAACACCCAGGACATCAAAGATGACATCACAAATGTCATTGATGACATCACTGATGACATCACATGTCTGGCTCTCCCTTTTTCCCCTTTACTGACATATCTAGGCCACATAGTTTTCTTCAGTAACGGTCAGGAAGTAAAAATTGAAAAGGTACTATATTTGTAGACTTAGGGTCAAGTCACATCATATGAAACATATACAAAGCGGAAGACACAGGCTTGAAAGAGAGCAATCCTTTCTGTGCATGAAGATAATCATTAGGGTTATCAGCACTTTCTCATAGTTTTATTTTTATTACTCTACATTCCCTGTATATGCTCATATTTTTTATACATTATACTCACTCTCCTTTCCTTTGGGTGCAGTCACATCATGTGATACACATACATATGGTAAGTAGCAGCTTTGAAACCGAGCAATAGTTTCTCTGCATAAAGACAATCAGTTAGGTTAAGAACTCTTTCTGCTACTACTTCTGCTTTTTTGTATACTTCACTGTCCCTGTATATAGTCCTATTTGTATGTGTTGTTGTCTCTTTGTGTTTTGTCTGTAATAATTATGCATTAAGTGGGTTTTATTATCTACTTATTACATGTTTCACAGTACGCACAACTCTAATAAGAAAGCAGTTATCATTTCACTATTCAACATGGCAAGATTATGAATATGGCACCTTCATCATGTATGCTGCACACACTGCCTATGTTTCTGCATGAGTAGCTTAGTATACTGGATAGAACTTCATAATAGAATGCTATTTATATCAATGCATTGCTTAGTGCACTAATTAGCTCATGATATTTATCCCAATGATCCTTGACAGTTTTTGGTCAGCATTATAAGAATCCCTCATAGAGAGTTTTTATGAAAAGTAAATGCACATGTGATGTCATCAGTGATTTCATCAATGACATTTGTGATGTCATCTTTGATGTCCTGGGTGTTAGTGTTAACAGTGCACGGTGGTGCGAGTTATGGTTGCTTATCTTACCATAACTGCCGAATTTCAGGGGTTTTTCGGTTTTACTTTGAACCATAACGTCCCTTTAACAACGTTTTTTCACTGAATTTCATAGGTTTTTAGTAGCGCAACTTAACCTTAACGTCCCTTTAACAAAGTTTTTTTTACTGAATATATATATATATATATATATATATATATATATATATATATATATATATGTTGTTTTGTTGTTTTATTGCTCTATTCATGTTTTTGCACACATTGAAAAGACCTAGAAGTGAATGTTTATTTGTTCAAATTCTGTAGTTTAGGAGTCCCACCCTGCTCCTATTTGTTTTTATGATTGTATATATAAAAAACACAAGAGACTCTTTTATATTCTCCTTCAATATGTTTGTTGATTATTGTTGTTTTCTGTCACTGTATATAAAGAAAAACGGAGGACACAAACTATGTCTCTCAGTAATAATAAAGAAAAAGGAATGAAAAAAGATTGAATAAACAGAATGGTAAAGGTGGGCAAATAATAAACCCCCTTAACATTTGTTTTGATAAAAGTTTAAGTGAGTATGCTTTGTATGCTTTTTATTGTTGAGTTGAAAATAAACAGGCATTTATTGGCAATTCTGTAAACGGATGCATGCCGGTGCACAAATTAGGACACCCACACCCGCTTTTGTTATATAGTGCCTGTTTCTCCCACTCTATCTCTTTTCCTCCTTGCTCTCTTCATGTTTAGCACTTGCATGACGTAAATTGTCTTGCCAAGTAGGGACGTTTATGTTTGTCCTCTCTCCCCCCTCCACTCCCCGCTTCCCTGTCTCTTGTCATAGCACTTGACATTCAGAATGCATCAAGACCTATTAATAATGTTTCTGTCTTGTTTTTGAACTTCCCCATCCCTCTCGCCTCCCCCCTGTCTTGATGCACTTTGAACCACAATTCTGATGTATAGAGTGTATTATAAATAACCAATAAATACATTAAATAAATATATTGTGGAAAATCATTTTATGTTGACAGGCTTCTGTGTGGCTGTAGCTGCTCAAGCAACACCGCAGCAAGAAAACAGCTTTGAGACTAAAGGACTACTGCAAGCTCCTTTTTGCTTCCTATCACTGCGCGGATACTGGTCAGGACGAGGCAGGGGAGCACCTTTATAAACCTGGTACCGGTGCAGAGCACAGTTCCGGCAGGAACCTTTCATCTGCTTGCATTGTGGAAAGTTTGTTGCAAGGCTTTTGTTTATTTATTTATTTTTCCATTTATAAAGCACACTAAACCCAAAGGCATCAAGGCACTATTACATAAACCAGTTACTCAACATGACATGTACATAGGGACAGCAGATCAGAAAGAAACCAAAAGACCATTTAGGCAAACAGCCAGGTTTTAAGTGCTCTCCGGAAGGTCCAGTAAGAGGTTCAGCTCGCAAGCCGGTGGGAGTAAGTTCCATTGTTTGGCTGCAATAGTCGGGAAGCTCGAGCCCCACGCTTTTGCCCGTTTGAATTTGGGTTGGGTGAGACACTGAATAGTCTAATAGGTCTGAACGACTTTGCTTTTGTTCTTTTTTGTGAAAGGTAGATGGGGCGCACATTGGAAAGACATCTGTGTGTGATCGACAAGGTTTTAAATAGGATCCATTCACGGATTTGAAACCAATGGGCCTTTCTTCTCGCAGAGGGGTTATGTTCAAGTTAGGGATGTTGAGAGCTGCTCGCTGGATCACCTGCATTTTCCTTATGTTGTGGTCATAGGTGCCTGCGAAGAGAGTGTTACAATATTCAAGCCTAGATCTGATGGTAGCTCAGGCAATTGTGAGGCAACTGTCAGGGGACAAGAACGGTCTGGAGGTGTTGATCAGTTTTGTGGTGTATGCGGCAGAGGAGACAATGGCGTTCACATGGCGGGTGAGGGAAAGGGTAATATCCAGGTAGACTCCCACTGTCTTCACTGAGGGAGAGAAAGGGATCAGAATGCCGTCAATATTGAAAGAAGAGTATTGGACGTCAAGCTTCTTGATCCCTGATGAGGGACATACCAGGAGGATCTCTGTCTTTTCATCATTAAGACAGAGGCGGTGAGTAGCCATCCAGGCTTGAATGGTTGCATAGGCAGTGTTTAGTGTTTAGGGTAGCAGCATCATCCTGGTAGTTGCGGGAGAGTGGGAGTAAGGTTTGGATATCATCGGCATAGTTGGTATAAGATATGCTGATGGAGTCTAATAAGTCAACAGTGGTTTCGTAAAGGTATTGTAGAGGGTTGGGGATACACATTAACCTTGAGGCACACCGCAAGGGATTGGTGCCGGAAGGGGTGGCCCTGGCGTTCTCTGCAAATACCAAAATGGTTCTATCCTCCAGGAAGGAGGCCATCCACGTGGTGGCCTCAGGTGAAATTTTTGCTTCTGCGGTTGGACGGTGGTAGAGGATTTTGTGGTCGACCAGATCGAACACAGCTGATAGATCAAGGAGTAGCAAAAGGCCCAGCCTACCCTGATCCCTTATAACATCAAGCTGGTTCTTGATATGATATGATATGGTATTTGTAACGCGCCTATACACAGGTGTTTCAAGGCGCGACGAGGCAGGGAGGGGAGGAACAAGGGGAGACAAAACAAACGATCCTACTAGGCCAGGTGTCATTCAGATCGCGCAAGTGCAGGGGTGGGGGAGGGGGGAAAAGTGCAAGGGGAAGGGAAAGTCGAGCAGAGCAGAATCTGTGCCGTGTCATGGCCAGAACCAACTGGCGCACTCAAGATGAGGTTGGTTACCTAGTAGAGCTGAATTTGCAGATAGGCTGCTCTGTCCAAGATTTTCAGCAAGAATGAGACCATTGTGATTGGGCAGTAGTTGGTAGGGATCGTGGGGTCTAGAGAAGGTTTTTTCATGAGTGGGAGAAATCAGACTTCCTTGAGGCTGGTGAAGACTACACTGGAACAGAAGGAGGCATTGATAAAGGTAGCTATGAAAGGTGCAAGTGTCTCAGAGCAGTCCTTGATAGTGTGAAGGATTCTGACCGGGCATCACACACCGGACCAGGACCTTCGTCCTCAGCCTTAGATGTAGAACGCGATTAGAATGCTTTTTCTTTAATTTCAACGAATTCGAATTGAGCAGATACCTGACCCGTCTCAGACCCCTTTTTACAAATACCCACCCAGGGTCACAATGGACCATGAACCAGGCTTGTGGGTGGGAAGACAATATTTATTTATTTTAATTTCAAAGAAAATCACACAATTTTTATATTGGGCAGCAATCAGCAATGGGGTGATAATTACAATGAAAACCACTGAAATACACTTGATTAACCTTCTACAAGAACATATCCACACCCTTTGCAATGACTTAAAATGACACTCGGATTTTAACAAATAATTAATTATATGTGTAATTAAATAATGATGTACATATGTTTTATCACAGTCTCAGGGATGTGATATTACTAGCAACAATAAGTTAAGGTATCATCAAAGGCATACAGTTCACAAAGCGGGTTGAAATTGAAACCACAGTGCAGTCAAATCACACATGGAAAAGTTGCATTTTTTCTAGTTTGCCGTTTTAAATGACAAAAACTTTTTTTCAGACAAACGGGTGAAATGCTCTGAATTGGAATGCAGTTCTTGGGCTGGGAAATAGAGGCACATCACAGGGACAATATAGAAGTGAAAGGACGGCTATAGCTGAAGAATTGAATGAGATTTTCAAGGTGGAATGAGGTTCGATTTTAGGAACATAAAGCAGTTCCTAACAAAAATCGGTTTGGAAGGAAAGGAAAGGTTTTACTCAAACGAGAATTAATGGCTAGGAAAGAGGAACGCCACCCGTGAATATAAAAGTTACGCTGCAGTTGTAACCCTTCAAGCAGTGTACCCCTTTTCTTTAGGGAACATTTATTTATTTTATCAAAATATTGCTAAGGAGTTAAAAGATGGGGTGAATGAAAGAATGGCTCTAACACTAGAAAAACAAGGACAGGGTGCACAGATAATTAGAACAATTTAGACAAGTTATCAGGGTACTACTTAGAAAATAGGGCAAAGACAAAGGGGTCAAGATTATGCTATGTGTTGTTATGGGATGGGGAAATACTCACAATCAGCTCTGAAGTTTGGAATTTGGGACAGGAAACCGAAGTCTGTATTCAAAGGTTCTGGTCACCGGATAGCAGTCTCTCCTGGCAAAAGACAGCTGCGCAAAGGTCTGGTCATGGCACAGCAACGTCTCAGCTGGATGGAGCGGGTAAGCAGGAAAAGCGGGCTCAGCCACCTTTCTCCTTTCTCCCTGAAGTTAGTGGGATTTTGTTATGGGGTTTTAGTGCTGAAGGGTGGTTCTGCCTGGATAGGAAGGCCTGGGTCAACCATCCCTTTTCTGGCAGTGGGGTCTGCAGCGTGACGGTGGAATATCTGGATACCCAGGCGCTGGAAAATTCAGAAGAGAGTCTGTCCAGAGTTCTGTCAGGCTCCCTTATTTCTAAGGCATGGTGACATTATAGGATTATATGGTGGGGCAGGCTTAAGCTAGGCACACCCCTAACAACTGAATTGGACAGGGGTGATCGTTACTGCCTCCCTGTCAGCTGGTTAGACCTTTAGAGACATGACATCAGCTTTATGATGTGGGTTTACTATGTCCAGAACTTTCCACAGTTAATTTTGCCCCGACCCAGTTTTGACACGAATGGCACATTTTTACAGTTGTAGCATCTTAACAAATTACATAGACAGATTACATAATTTACAGAGAGCATCGCAATCCAATTCTCATGTTTGTAGGACTTCGTTCCACCAGTCTAATAATTATTCACGAT
Source organism: Ambystoma mexicanum (assembly GCF_040938575.1). Lineage (NCBI taxonomy): Eukaryota > Metazoa > Chordata > Amphibia > Caudata > Ambystomatidae > Ambystoma > Ambystoma mexicanum. The sequence continues at coordinate 763,649,817 of NC_090921.1, read as the reverse complement.
TTTTTGTGAGAAATATTCAACCTAAAATTCTACAACTTTAGACATGTGTATAGATTATCATAAGGCATCGTTCCATTAATTTTTAACGTTCCATCATATGTCCTTTCCCCATGATTCACATTCTTCTGGTGTGTGTGTCCCATACATGCTATCAACAGCCACGATATCTTGTTTGAAAGCCACAGAAATCACATTTAAACTGTACAACTTTTATCTTTCTGAGCTGTCCGGTTATAGAATTAACAGTCTTAAAAGTTTGTTCATCAAATAGTATCTTGAGCCAAATGGGGCTGGCCTTTGTTCTTCAACGCGGCCCATTTTTTTTTCTCAGCTACCACGAACTGTCAATTTAGTCCAGGGTGGCTATGGGGGTTTCCCAGTTTGATTGAATGTTTATTGCCACTTCCCAACTTCACAGGTAGGTGTCCCAAAATCTATTGTCTCAGCCTGGAGCACAGACAAAATTCTAATGAGCCTGTGATATGCAGCCTTCTGGCCCATTCAAAGTTTTCCAAAGGTAGCAATTAACATGCGTATGTCCTGGAATCTATTGTGGCTCCTTCTTTTGGGGGTTAGACCACTCCTGTTGTCAGCCAAATGTCCCTTGAGCCATGGCAGAAAAACCTGTTTGGGCAGATTTCCCCAGTGTAGCCAATGCCATTATTTATTGATTTTATTTTAATTTGTTTTGCATCAGAAGCAGGCCTGTTGAATAAAACATCCCTTATGTGTTTCCCAGCACAAACCCCTTTACATTTCTAGGCCAGGACAGGGCCTTATCCAACATACACTTTTAAAATGGGTATTTTTTATTAGTTGCAAAAGTACATTTAAACACGTAACGACGCCTGCTGGCATGTTCCTTTCAAAAGGTTCCATCTGAATTTCCCACATTGTTCTGCAGCCCCAGTCAGTTTCTCTTTTGCAGCAATCTGTTTAAGACACAGATCCACTGAAATTGACATAGGCCCAGTGAGCCAGGGTCTCTTTTGCAGCATTGATTTTTGACATTTTTTAACTCAAAAGTCAAGTGTGTTCCCGTGCGGCTGAAAGTAAGATTCTTTTGATTTCTCAGATTTGGCCTGACATGGCCCGTCATTCAGGGATAAGGCTCTCTTCTGCTGAAGCACAATCTGGATATGGGTGGGCATGGCAGGGTCTCACTGATAAAAGTAGTGTGATGATGAACAGATGAAAATAGCATCAGGGCCGCATCCTTTTTCATGTAAAATATTCCCTTTTCAATGGGAAGCAAGCAGCAAAGCAGCGTGGCTTTTCAATTCACTTCTTTTGGTGCACACAAGAACACACACTGGCACCTTTCTTGGTGTGTTCCCTATTCCAATTCGCCCGATAGGTGTTTGGCAAGATGGCGCAGCCATCCTTTTGCAGCTGCCAAACGCAATTTTGATGCAATGGTGCTCCAGGGAGCCAGCACATCCATTTTGCTGTTGACAGCTGAAGTGCAGCTTCATCATGGATGGGAATTCTGCTGAGTTGTTCAATGTGCCCAACAAAACCCCCAGCCCCGACTCTTCTGGAATGTTTGTCGAGGGAGAGTAGGGCAAAGTGGGGTTCATCAGTAGGGCCAAGTGGGGTGCATCAGGTGGAGTCATTCCATCAGGGAGCGATACGCCACGATCCTCCCACTGTCTCTCGTTGGAGTGTGGAGTGACACCCAAAGCTTCCCCTTAGGTCTTTCTTTGTGGTGTGGAGCAACACCACAATATTTTTCCTTGATCTTTCCTTTCCAGGTCCCTGAGGAGGTCCTCCTTGGTATATGGATGGGTGGAACCAGTACAAATCTATTAAATAAAGAAGAACCGGTTACTACATGTTCCCACTGATTGCCTTCCAGAAGGTTGACAGCAGTGGGACACACATGCATTGCAATAATGACAGTACTTTGATGATAAAGACAAATGATCACTCATAAGACACAGATAACTACTGATCTGACTAGAATTTTTGAGAATCCCTTTTGTCCTGACAATGAAGAAAAATACTTCCTGTTAAATAATTATACCTATAAACCTACCACTTCCCTTCTGGTTCTTCTTTTTCTTGTTCTGATGCTTCAGATGTCTCCTATATTTGATTTTCTCTTGGCTCCTCAATTTGCTGAAAAGTGTGCCTAGGGTGACTTTTTAACTGATTAATATGGACCCATTTCTCTTCTGCCAACTCTCCTTTGGGGATGCGGATTCTATAGGCGACAGGTGAAATTTTATCTACAACTTCATAAGGACCGCGCCAGCTCAATAAAAATGTCTGTACTTTGGTCTGGTTCCTTTGGAAATTGTACAAGTAGACCCTGGGCCACATTACAAATGTGGCGGAAAGGCAACAACGGTGCCGTTGTTACCTCTCCGTCACATTACGAGTTCTGCTTGCCGGTGCTGGACTGCGCACATTGTCTGACCAGGCGTGCAAACTGTCACCCACGAGCAGAACTCATGATTGCACCAACACCGTTATTAATCGGGAGGCCGGCCATACCGGCACCCATCTTATAATGGGCCAGTAATGGCCCATTCGCGGGTGCCGAGGCCAGTAGCGAGTTTGCCAGTAGCCATGCCCTTAATAAGGGCACAGCTACCGCAAAACTTATAATGAGGCCACCTGTCTCCTACTTGCTATTCCTCTTTGGTTGTTTTTAAATCATATTGAGTCTTCATCCCCTCGGCAGATTTTTGCAGATTCCGCTGAGCGTATACAAAAGCATGTTGAAGGTGTTTTCTCAGATTCTCAACATACTCATGTGTTGTGGAGGCATTTATCAGGGTCTTCTCTTGTGTTCTGTAGAGCAGATGCTGAGGAAGCACCATCCTTCGCCCAGTCATTAGCTCAAATGGAGACATCTTGGTCGCAGAAGAAGGTGTAGATCTGATAGCCATCAGGACAAGCAGTAATCGGATGTCCCAACTTGGCCCAGAGTCTGCCACAAACTTTTTTAGAATGCTCACAATTGTTTTGTTGTGCCTCTCAATGCCCCCACTAGAGGACAGTGGTATGCAATGTGAAGTTTCCTTTTTACCCCGAATATCTCACACAACTTTGTCATCACTTCGCTGGTGAAGTGACTACCTCGGTCCGACTCCTTTGGGGTAGGCCAAAATGCGAGAAGATGTGGTTGATCATCAGGCCAGCTGCTATTTCTGCCTTGGAATTTGGGGCCGGGAGACATTCTACCCATTTGGTAAACAAGCATGTTACTGTTAACATGTACTTGATCCCCTAGAGGAGCGAATCACAGGCTTGATGAAATATACTTGTAAGTCTGACCAAGGCAGTGTCATCCACCTCTTCTGGAGGTGAGCTCGGTGTGTGAGTGAAGTTGGCTGAAATTGTGCACACATAAGACACCCCTTCAAATATTGGTCGAGGTCCTGCCCCATGTGTGGCCAGTATGTGACCTCCCGCAAGATTTCTAGAGTAGTGTGAAACCCCCGATGACCGGCTGTGGCTGTGTCATGGGCGTGACCTAGCATCAATTATGTAGGGACCACCCACTGTTCACCACCAGATATGGCTCTCCTTACCAACAAACCATCTTGGATTCGGAACATTTTGGGACACTTCATCAACACCCTGAGGTCCACTTTCCCAATGTAATCCGTATCCGTCAAAGGAAAGTTCTCAGGGTCCTCAATCTGTTGATAACATTTCCCAATGATTGGATCCCCTTTTTGTGCCATGATTAAATCAGCATCTGGGGTCTCCTTACTCGACTGGACAGTTGAGAGTTCATTGCGAGCATTTGTCTGGGACCTAGTGACAGCAGTGACCTGGATTTCCCCCAACAGGGACTCGATCTCAAGGAGATGCCCCTGGATGGCTCTGGTTTTGGCCAGCTGATCAGCTAAGTCATTTCCAGTTTTGTCTGGTCCCTCTACTTTGGAGCGACCCTTGATCTTTTTCCAGTAGATGGTCATCCCACTAGAGGTGACCAGATCATCAATATTTTGTATTAGCTTGCCATGTTTCAGTGGTTTGTTATTAGCACATAGCATGCCTTTGGTTTTCCAACTAACCAGGTGCTCCACTAACCCGTTCCGGACATGATCTGAGTCGGTGATTTATGAACAGTTTGTGGAGTTGGTGTTGGTTGGCAGTGAGGATGGCCTGATGAACTGCCATCAACTCCAACAACTGACTACTACAGGGACCGATTTTGTACCCAGCGGACGGTTCTGGGGCATCATTCATTCAGGCATACCCAATGCTGGCCATCAGTTCCTTTTCCTTGTTGTTGTCAACATGGTAGGAGCACCCATCCACATAAACTGTGGGCATTCCCTGGCACTTGTCTTCTTCATAGACTTTGTGCGGGTAATCCAGGTATGCCTACATGTGCTCCTGGGTTTTAAGACTTTCGTCCTCGAGACAGTTTTCTTTGGCACAATCATGCAAGTCAGCCAGGCCTTGCGCGAGGGGCCTCTTCTTGTTTTGGCCATATCTGACGTCCACAGGAAAGCCTTGCATTGACAGAATCCAAGAAGTAATTCTGGAATTACTCACATTTCCGGCCCGGATTCTGTCCCTTTGGAGGTGTTGCAGAGGCTGGGGTGGAGTCTCCACTATGATGTGTGCCCCTGGATGAACGGGCGGTAATTCTTCAATGCCCACACCGTTGCCAGGAGTGCCTTCTCACAATCGTTGAATTTTTCCTCCATAGAGGATAAAGTCTTACTTGCATAGGAGATTACTTTATTGACTTTGTCATGCTTTTGATATAATACTGCTGTCAAGCATGTATTCGAGAACCCTGTCTCCAAGAAGAACTCCTTGTTTTTGACAGGGGAAGCTAGACAAGGTGCTTGTGAGAGACTTCTTTTGAGTTGCTTTATTGCATCGGCTTGTTCTGGACCCCACTCGACCCACCCACCCCTTCTACAGATGGTTCAGGGGTCTTGTGATCTTTGCGTAATCCTCAATGAACTTCCTACTGTAATTAGTCAGTCCAAGGAGGCTTCTAAGCTCACACAGAGTTGTGGGGTCTTTTAGTTTTAGGAGTGCTTCCACTTACTTCTCCTGTGGATAGAGACCTTCAGGAGTTATTTCATGTCCAAAGAAGTTGACACGGGTGCTGCACCACTGTGCCTATTGGAAGGACACTTTTGCTCCGGCAACCATGAACTGGGTCAGAACATAATGGATTTCCACTATGTGTTCCTCCAAAGTTGAGCTTTTTATCAGGACATCATCCACATGGGCCAGGTTACCCCTTTCACCCAAGTCGGGCATGGCCTTATGTAGGAAGATGTTGAATTTGTTGCCGGAGTTGATGTATCCAAAGGGAGTCTGGGTCTGCGTGTACTGCTGCCCCCGAAGATAAAGGCCAGCTTGTATTGGTCCTCCCTACTGACGGCCACGGTCTAGTACCCATTGGTCAGATCAATGGCAGTGTATACCTTTGACCCCTGGATCTGGGCCAGTCATTGGTCGATGTAGGGGAGAGGCCATCGGGACATGTGGACCCGTTTATTTAGCTTCCTAAGGTCTGAGCAGAGTCTCCATTGGCCATTTCGTTTTAAAATCTCCAGCACCGGATTGTTAAAGGTGCTGTGGACTGGACGAATTATCCCACGGGACTCAAGGTTTTTGATTATTTCCGTCAGGAACTCCATGGATGCGAGAGGCAAGCGATATTGCTTCACAAACACTGGAGTCATTCCAGGGTCCATGGGAATTGTTGTAGTACAGATTTTGGTGTGACCACAAACGTACGAATCCACTGCAAAGAGATCTTGAAAATCTAAGAACACTTGTCTCAACTTTTGCTCCGGAGTCTCACAGGCATCAGCCAGGTTGACCCGCTCTTCAACCATTTGCCTGAAGCCTGGAGAGACTTTGGGTTTTGCTATCTCAGCGGCCTCCTCCAGCTGGGTGGAGAGGTCTCTCGTTAGGGTGTTGACTTGGACAGAGGGTTTCAGGTAGGAGAGGCAGTCATTGTGGACCTGGAATATCACCTAATCCTGCCTGATGTCATTAGTAACCTCTTCCTCCCCGTAAGGGCAGGAAGAGTACACCAGGAAATTCCTCCGTTGCCGGGTTAAGATCCTTTCTGGTGGTAAGTCATTATCATTGTCATTGTCAAAACAGTCATTGGGGATTGGTCCTATCAGTTAATTTCCTAGATCCATGGAAAAATGTCGGTCATCAACCACCATGTGCCCAGAGTGATACTCCTAGGGTCACTGTTATCCATCATTATTGGAATGGTATTGTGTTCTACATTGACTAATGGTGTAGGATTTAACCCCAACCCTTGCTGTTGGAGATGGGCATTGAGGTGTACATATGCGTCAGGATTTTGCAGTTTCTGTCCACTTTTAATTTTAAAATCAAGGGGGAATAGTCGGGTCCGTCCTGGGATGGTGACCTCCTCTCCAATTTGAACTTCAACTGCATATGGCAGCAATTGGGCTGACCGAAATGCTTTTTCAGAATCATCAAACCCCATGGGATTGCCCCCAAGTCAGGACCATGCTTTGTAATTTATCAGGTCCAAATTAATTGCAAACCGATTGAGAATGTCACTGCCTACATAGAATGCAGTACGGACATCTCGCACAACCCAACAATTATGTTCTATGCCTTTGTTACCTATAGAAATTTTGAGCATACACCTGCTAGGCAGGAGATGTTTGGAATTGGGAGTTTCCATGCCCATTTCCCACTTATCAATCAATTTAAATGTGGGAATGGCTGGATCTTTTGGGAGTTTTCTGAACATGGCTTCGCTGATTAAGCTCTTTCCGTTGTTCATGCACACTCGGGTGAGAAGAGACTCATTCCCCTCATTTAACTGAATAGGGAGGAAGAACTGTTTTCTAATTTTCTGAATGTCAGCTAAACTTTGAGCTGGTTTCTCATCACTTTTGACTATAGAATTGGGGTTTTCAGATTGTGAATCAGTATAAAATGTCAAAATATTTCCTTCCAGTGTGGAATGCCACTTAAAACTGGAAGTAAGGTTGATTTTCAGGAATGGAGAGGAGTTCCCATCACCAGTTTGTTGTCCTACAGCAATTTCTGTCACGTCAAGCATTTCATTATTCTGGAAATGAAACTGAATATGATCAGATTTTTGTTCAACCATGTGGCATGTGCCATTTAAACTAACATGGTTGACACTCTGGTTTAATTTTATTGGCCTGTTAGTCTGATTCCAGAGGACCTTGTTCACACAGTCTATTAGGGGGGGCAACCTGCGCAGGATGTCATTCCCCAGTAGGCAGGGTGTTCCCTCAGGAGTCACGACTATGACCGGGTGTTTCACCTTGTGTCACCCAATTTTTATTTCCAAATCCGCAGTCCCCTCGACAGAAATTTCATTCCCGTCGAAGTTCTGGAGTTGTCCAGGAAGAGGGTTGACTTAATTGCCCCTTAGGGCATGATTCCCTGTCCGCCCCCTCGACCCTAGGTAGGGCTATGTGGCGTGGGCACAGAATCAAATGTCGTAAGTTATGATGAGAGGCACCTCATGGGTTCTGGCCTACCGCTTTGACAGTTTCCCTGAGTGCTTGCACCTCTTGTCATAATTGACCAAAATTCAGCCAGAGAATATTGTGTAGTTCGTTTTGACTCAGAGAGACCTTATTTTGAAGCATTACTCACAAATATGAAGCTGACACTGGAAGGTAGCAAGTCAATATATTTAATATTATTTCTGATCTCTACCGAATTTGATCATCATTACACCTGCTATGATTAGAGCAGTAAAAATGTAGCATACTGTCAGATATAGGGACAGCATTCTTGCATAAGCTATAAACATGATTCGCATTTAATAAAGATAAAGTACAATTCATCATTTTGAAACATCAGCTTGAGCAATCATGGAGTTGTTGTTATGTGTGTCTAAGCTATACTATGGTATGATCAGGTGTGGAGTGACATAATAAAGCACGCCGTCAGTCTAACATATGCAAAAAAAGGTTCAACCAACACACTTGAAACGCACGGTTTCCTGCGCTTGCTGCTCTGACCTGCTATCGACTGCTCTTCCCAACCCCCCACAATCTTGTGGTCTGCTCGTAGCCGCCTGCTGCCGAATCCCTTCAGCCTTAGTCTGTTGTGCTTTTTATATTAACACGTGTGACTTAGCCTACATGTACCATGTGCGTCATTTCCCCAGTCTGGAGAGAAAGTCTAGAGTCTGAACCTGCTCTTGTTCTTCGGTTTGCATTGCACACATGATTTACCTATGTGAAAACTCAATCGACAGGTACGGTCTTCGCCTCTTGGATATTTACCTTACAATGAATGTGCTTCCTGCAGGGACAAGGGAAAAGCATGTCATTGTCATGACCGCAGCCTCCAAGGAGTCAGGTTTAGCCCAACTCCCTCGGAAGCTGGGTCACAACTTCATTTCCAGGCACCCATCGGCCCCCATAGGGGCCTTATGGACCTTGTCCTGGCGCCAGTGGCGCCAGGCTCATAAGGGGACCCAGTCCCGGCACAGGACGTGCCGGGCTCATGATGTAAGGAATGGTGCTTGGGTGGACCTACCTGCTGCAGACCATGCTGCTCACTCACCTGCAGGATGAAATCCTCATCCATCCATGGCTGGAACTACTTTACCTTCTGGGTGTGGCCAGCACCACTCCCTGGGACTGGATACTGGAACTATTCTGGAAGCTGGGACTTCTTACCTGGGCGAGGCTGCTGTGGAAGGAGACACCTAAGCACTCCAGTAAGCTATTTAAACCACGCCCGATCAGAGCAACGTGCTTCGCGTTATTCTGCAATAGCAGCAGGACACTCACCGTGTCAGCTCCAGAGAATCTTCAACTTCTGCATCTGGGGAAGAGAAATCCGCAATCTTACCTTCCGAAATACCATCTTCGTCTCCAGCAGCCTCTGAAAAGGGAAAAGAACACCAGGTTAGCACGAGATAAAAACCAGCGCAGCACTTACCCAGTCCATCGGTGCATCTCAAGCCACGGGCTGCAGCTTTCCATTGTTCCGGCACCCTGTGGAAGCAAAGACATTGGTTAGTAAACCTCCGTGAAACTTTCCTTACCTGCGCTGCATTCTTCTCGCCTCCGCCGACGCTGCTACTCGCATCTGCAAAACAAAAGGACATCATTAAGAAATACAAAACTCCATCTATACGCACGTGTTTTGGGCAGCGCTCATCTTTCTCACTCCTCGGTGCATTCCTCGACATCCATTTTTCTACCCAGCTGCTTCTGCGACCTGATAAAGGAAAAGAGACATTAAGAAGTGCTTTTAACTTCGAATTGACATTTTCTACTTACTTGCCTGCAATACCTTCGCCATTCCATCGCTCTCCGGATCTCCATATTCAAGCAACCGCCGTTCGTGCTGCTAACAACGGCCTAGCTCCAAATCTTCATCCTCTGCAACGAAGAGGCTGGACAATTAACCAGTGAAGTAACTGGCTTCGGCGCCCCTGCACAGACGCAGGATGGAGAGCTCCGCTTTCACCTACATAAGGTGAGCACATTGAGCCTACGAACTACTTGGGAGTACCAGGAAGGGGAGGCAGCTTACCCAGTCAGGCTTATATATCCATATTAACCCCTTGCTCTCATAATTGCAGACACCTCACCCTTCAGATCAAGATCTCAGTGAGGAAAGGGCCTTTCCAGGGTGGCATTCGAGGCCTGCGCGTGACCCTAGAAGACTCCGAGAACCCCCAGCCCAGACCTGCGCCTCCGAGGGATTCAGGTGAGCATTACAGAACGCGAAGCCTACCGCAATTTTCCCACCCAGGCGCAATGGAAACCTCGGACACAGATCAACTGGCTCAATTGCTTGGGGAACTAAGGGCAGAAGTACACGCATCTCGCCAAGAAACAAACGCTTTACGAAGGGAGTTGATCATTGCCAAGGAACGGACGGATGATCTGGCCAGACAGTTGCTACAGGCTCAAGCGGGACAGACGCCACTGCCTCCCTATGGAGGGGGCGGCACTCCTACAACCTCAAGTAATCCGGTGCAAATTAATCTGCCAGGGAATGTGCCTTTGGCCCCGTCCGAACGTTTTTCCGGTGATCCAAAGCGATATGCAGTATTCATCAATCAATGCCGCTTGCACTTTCTGTGTAGACCCGCTGCATTCCCAACGGACCAAGCCAAGGTAGCGTTGGTACTTTCCTATCTTCGCGGTAGTGCTGCAGATTGGTCCATTCCTCTCGTGACACAGGATGACCCGCTCCTCTATAACTTTCAAGACTTTCAGACCAGTATGGAAAAGTTGTTCGCAAGACATTCACAGGGGCAGGCCTTGGACAATGAACTCCTGTCACTCAGACAAGGTAATCAGGATCTCCTGGCTTACATAGCGTCCTTTAATAGACTGGTGGTTGAGGCCAGGTGGCCTGAAGATAAGAGAATCACGCTCTTCTACAGAGGTCTACGTGGGGAACTTAAAGACGTTTTAGCACAGGTGGTTAATCCGCCGCAAGACTGTTCAGATTATATCGACCTAGTAGTCCAATTAGATCATCGGCTACAGAACAGGAAGACCGATCGATCCAGATTTGAAACCCGGGTACTTTCAAGACCTCAGAGCTCCGCTAAAGGGAATGACTCAGTGGAACCAATGCAAATAGGAGTAGTAAAAGGACCATTAACTCAGAAAGAACGGGAAAGAAGAAGGCAAATACAGCTGTGCCTATACTGTGGGAATTCTGGACATTTCCTTTGTGATTGCTCAGTGAAACCGGTCAAGAAGACCGTAGGAGTTTCTGATAAAAAAGCTGAGAAACTGGAATCGGGAAACGACCTCGCCCGACAAGCGTAGAGGTCCGCTTGCTGAGCGTTAAAACCAGTTCCTTGACCTCGCATTTGGTAATGCCTATGGTCCTCATAAGTCCCAATAGACCAGATCGCATGCATGCTATCAAGGTATACATTGATAGCGGAGCAATTGGTAATTATGTGGACCAAGACTTGGCTATCAGGATGGATCTTCCCCTACGTCCAAAGATGGTAAAGGACGTAATCACTACATTGGATGGTACTGAAATAGCTTGCGGACCAGTTTCTCATACCACCATGGAGGTAACGTTGTTATGTCAAGACGGACATCGGGAGAAGATCGTGTTTGATGTAATCAAGGCCCCGCAGTTTCAGGTGATTCTGGGAATGCCTTGGTTGGAAAAGCACAATCCTCAGATAGACTGGCGAGCCAAGGTAATTTGGTTTCCAGAATGCGCTTCAACCTGTTATCCTCAGCCCGAAATCAAGCTAGCAGCCATCACTTCCGAGGACCACCGATTACCTCTGGAATTCCAAGAGTTCAGCGACGCCTTTCAGAAAGATCAAGCCAACTCCCTGCCTCCGCATCGGTCATACGACTGCCAGATAGACCTAATACCTGGGTCCACCCCTCCGTGCAGTAGAATATATGCCCTCAATGAACCAGAAAACCTCCATCTCAGGCAATACTTGGACCAGTACTTGGCTAACAGATTCATCCGCCCCTCGAAATCCCCGGCTTCCTCAGCTTTGTTCTTCGTCCCGAAAAAGGAAGGTGACCTAAGAACTTGTATCGATTATCGCGCCCTGAACCAGATTACAGTCAAAAGCCGATACCCGTTGCCCTTGATTCCTGAATTATTGGAGCAGGTAAAAGGCGCCTGCATATGCACAAAGTTAGACCTCAGAGGAGCTTACCATTTGGTACGCATTAAGGAGGGCGACGAATGGAAGACGGCCTTTCGCACTAAATATGGATTATTTGAGTATCAAGTAATGCCCTTCGGACTATGTAACGCACCGGCCGCTTTCCAGTTTTTCATGAATGATGTCCTCAGAGAACTTATTGATGTGTGCGTAGTCGTTTATATTGACGACATCCTGGTATACTCAGCCTCAGAAACTGATCATCGTAGACACGTCACAGCGGTTTTACAGAGACTTCGCCAACACCGCTTGTTTGCTAAACTGGAGAAGTGCACCTTTCACGCAAAGGAAGTGGAATTTTTAGGGTTCATCTTGTCACCCAACGGAGTTCACATGGACTCAAGAAAAGTGGATGCTATCACCAAATGGCCTTCCCCAACTTCCGTGAAAGGTGTACAGAGCATGCTGGGCTTCGCTAATTTTTACCGAAGGTTCATTCCTCAATTCTCTCGGGTAGTCCAACCTATCACGGCTGTTCTGAAAAAGAATAAAAAATTCGAGTGGACTCCAGAAGCCGAACAAGCCTTCCAAGAATTAAAAGCCAAATTTATCTCTGTTCCAGTCTTAAGGCATCCCCGTCCAGAACTTCCCTACATCGTCGAGACAGACGCTTCCAGTCTTGCAATGGGGGAGGTGCTGTCACAAAGAGACCCCGAAACGCACCAGTTACACCCTGAAGCCTTTTGGTCTCGCAAATTTTCGGCTCCTTAGATCAACTACACAATTACGGACAAAGAACTCATGGCAATTAAGTCCGCCTTTAAGGCCTGGCGGCATTATCTTTTGGGAGCCCGGCACACAGTAACTGTAATCACGGATCACCGTAACCTCCAGTACCTGAAGTCAGCTAAAGCTCAATCTTCGAGGCAACTACGCTGGGCTTTATTCTTCGCAGAATACGATTTTGTAATCACATATCGACCAGGCGTTAGGAACGGAAAAGCAGACGCCCTTTCCCGGATAGGGGTAGACGAACTTACAGCTAATCCGGAGCCGGTGCCAATAATTCCTGAACAAAAGATACTAGGAGCAATCAACACACTATCCCTCGAAGAGATTAAAGCAAGGGTCAATCAACTCATAACTCCCGAAGATTCATCGAATTGCCAATTGAAAGGAAAGGATTTTACAATAGATCAGAACTTATTGTATTTCCAAGGAAGACTATTCTTACCCTGCGTTGACTTACAAAAACAGGTCATCACCTGCTACCATGATTCTCTAATGGAAGGACATCCTGGAGTTGCCAAAACCTCAGAGAAAATTAAAAGGCATTTTTGGTGGCCATCTTGGAGGAAAGATGTTAAAAAGTTTGTGGCTTCTTGTGGTATCTGCGCACAAAACAAGAGTCAGAAGGAAAAACCAGCAGGATTTCTACGTCCAATAGACATTCCACCAGGCCCTTGGCACACGCTCTCGATGGATTTTATCACGGATTTACCCCCTTGCTCCGGATACAACACAATTCTAGTGATCGTGGACCTTTTTTCAAAAATGGCTCATTTTATCCCACTGAAGGGTTTACCTACAGCTTCCATTCTAGCCCGAGAATTTCTTGAAAACATTGTCCGGTTGCACGGTTTCCCTTCAGTACTAATCTCTGACCGAGGGAGCCAATTTATTTCCCATTTTTGGCGGAGTTGTTGTCGTTTAGCACAAATTGATGTACGACTTTCCACCAGCCATCACCCTCAAACCGACGGGCAGACTGAGAGAACTAACCAAACTTTAGAACAATATCTGCGCTGCATGTTGCATCAATCCGAGGGTACTTGGAAGGATGTCCTTTGGATTGCTGAATACGCTTACAATAATTCAATCCATTCTGGGACGGGAAAAACCCCTTTTTTCCTGCTGTATGGAAGTCATCCTCGAACCTCAAATCTGGACCCACCTCAAGCTCTCGGAACACCTGCTGTTGACCATCTGCATTCGACGATAACTCAATCATTTAAAGAAGCCACAGCTCATCTTCAACGAGCTAAAGAATCATACAAAAAAGGAGCAGACCAACATCGAAAAGAGGCTCCTCAATAACAAAAAGGAGATCAAGTCTGGCTGTCCACTAAACATTTATCTTTAAAAGGGCCACGCACCTTCAACCCAAGATATTTAGGACCCTACTCGATCACGGCCGTGATTAACCCAGTGGCTGTCAAACTAGAATTACCTACTCGAATGAAGATACATCCTGTCTTCCATGTTTCTCTCCTGAAACCTGTGCAACCCGGAACCCGTTTGACTAAACCTCCTGAGCCAATCCAAGTTGACAGAGAATCCGAATTTGAAATTCGAGACATCTTGGACTCCAAAATTTCCAAATCAAAACTATACTACTTGATTGATTGGAAGGGGTATGGACCCCAGGAGAGATCTTGGGAACCCTCAGAATATGTACATGCACCTCGTCTAGTCCGAAAATTTCATCGGGCTTTTCCCAACAAGCCAAAACCTCCAGAAAAGACAAGCTTGGGAGGGGCCTTGAGGGGGGGTGCTGTCATGACCGCAGCCTCCAAGGAGTCAGGTTTAGCCCAACTGCCTCGGAAGCTGGGTCACAACTTCATTTCCAGGCACCCATCGGCCCCCATAGGGGCCTTATGGACCTTGTCCTGGCGCCAGTGGCGCCAGGCTCATAAGGGGACCCAGTCCCGGCACAGGACGTGCCGGGCTCATGATGTAAAGAATGGTGCTTGGGTGGACCTACCTGCTGCAGACCATGCTGCTCACTCATCTGCAGGATGAAATCCTCATCCATCCATGGCTGGAACTACTTTACCTTCTGGGTGTGGCCAGCACCACTCCCTGGGACTGGATACTGGAACTATTCTGGAAGCTGGGACTTCTTACCTGGGCGAGGCTGCTGTGGAAGGAGACACCTAAGCACTCCAGTAAGCTATTTAAACCAGGCCCGATCAGAGCAACGTGCTTCGCGTTATTCTGCAATAGCAGCAGGACGCTCACCGTGTCAGCTCCAGAGAATCTTCAACTTCTGCATCTGGGGAAGAGAAATCCGCAATCTTACCTTCCGAAATACCATCTTCGTCTCCAGCAGCATCTGAAAAGGGAAAAGAACACCAGGTTAGCACGAGATAAAAACCAGCGCAGCACTTACCCAGTCCATCGGTGCATCTCAAGCCACGGGCTGCAGCTTTCCATTGTTCCGGCACCCTGTGGAAGCAAAGACATTGGTTAGTAAACCTCCGTGAAACTTTCCTTACCTGCGCTGCATTCTTCTCGCCTCCGCCGACGCTGCTACTCGCATCTGCAAAACAAAAGGACATCATTAAGAAATACAAAACTCCATCTATACGCACGTGTTTTGGGCAGCGCTCATCTTTCTCACTCCTCGGTGCATTCCTCGACATCCATTTTTCTACCCAGCTGCTTCTGCGACCTGAAAAAGGAAAAGAGACACTAAGAAGTGCTTTTAACTTCGAATTGACATTTTCTACTTACTTGCCTGCAATACCTTTGCCATTCCATCGCTCTTCGGATCTCCATATTCAAGCAACCGCCGTTCGTGCTGCTAACAACGGCCTAGCTCCAAATCTTCATCCTCTGCAACCAAGAGGCTGGACAATTAACCAGTGAAGTAACTGGCTTCGGCGCCCCTGCACAGACGCAGGATGGAGAGCTCCGCTTTCACCTACATAAGGTGAGCACATTTAGCCTACGAACTACTTGGGAGTACCAGGAAGGGGAGGCAGCTTACCCAGTCAGGCTTATATATCCATATTAACCCCTTGCTCTCATAATTGCAGACACCTCACCCTTCAGATCAAGATCTCAGTGAGGAAAGGGCCTTTCCAGGGTGGCATTCGAGGCCTGCGCGTGACCCTAGAAGATTCCGAGAACCCCCAGCCCAGACCTGCGCCTCCGAGGGATTCAGGTGAGCGTTACAGTCATTCGCTCATTGACCCCTTTAAAACCTCATTCTAGTGAATGACTTTCTTCAGAGGGAACCAGCTACACTTGTCTAACCGTGTATTCCTATTTTGGTATGTGTTTCCTGCCTTTGGCTTCTTATCAGCGCAGAAGCATCTCTTAACTCCTACGAGCTCATCTTAAAACAGGAAGCTGTCACTTGTGGTTGGCTTTCTTCTGTTTGAAAGGGAAAAAACAGTTCACCTTTAACTCACCCTAACGGCAAGTGCCTGTCAGTTTACAGCTATTATCTGATTCTGTCTTTTGAAAGGCACGCTCGCATTGTGTGTGAATGCGTGTTGTTTGCCCAAAGAACATCCATAGCTTATTACTATGATTGTGTATTTTCAAGGCATTAAGCGTTGAAGACAAGAGGCTGCTATTCTGTGGTTAATAAGAGGAATCTATCATGTCTTGTTAATCGCTTTTGCTAAAGCCACGGAACAAGCTATGTGCTTGCTTTTAGCTGAAACCACAGGTGTTATTCATCAATGGCAATATATCGTCTACAGCAGATGTCTTAACTTTGTCTTTTTACATTAGCCTTTGCCATATGTGCAACCGTGTACTTCGTATTCACCGCACGCACAGTGAGTGAAGTTGTCTAATCTGTGGCACACCTGCCTTAGCTCGTATGTAACATTTGTAAATCATGACATACCCCCCTCAAGGCAGTTTGCCATAGATCAAAGACCTGTAGCTCTGTGAAGTCATGAATACGCTTACTGGGAGCTATAGTTACATAAAGATTGCCTATATTAGTGGCACAAGGAAATATCATGTATACATCATATTTCAGCACAGAGCTGTTGCATGCAAGAATTAAACTAAGCCGATTGATATATTTGCAAAGGCCATATGAGAATGTAATATGTGCTATACACAAACAATAAAAATAAAACATCAACAGCTGCAACAAAGTTAGAAAGGTTTAGCACTACTTGCTAACATTAGCATGAATGAGTACATATATCCAGCATTGAGGTATTCAGCATGAGTCCATTATATTGTTACTGGAACTATGCCTGTATTCACAAGGAGGTATTTAGGTTGATTGGAAAATCATTACTGGAGATGGCTTCAAAATACGCTGCAGGATCCTTTGAGAATCCATTACTAATTAGCACCAAACATAGCTTGCGTCCTGGTTTTTTGACCCATTGAGCTGTCGTACTTGTGATCTTGAGCACATTGTCACATTCATAAACAGTTAATAGTCTAAATCAGTGTCCTTGGAAATAAACCAGTATGTGAGTGTCTTTGTCACTCACAGCGATCAGCACGTGGAAGTCATCCAGTTCATATGTTTGCTTTGCATTCATACTTGCATCTTGAGGTAGAATGTGATAAATCTTCAGTTCAGCGCTATCTGACTGAGCAGCTTGCTTAGATGACCTGTGTAGAATGTCATGTGTTCTGACCACTGAATTAAAAGCAAGTCTCTTTCTGAGGTAGGTTAAGAAGCATTGCGGAGAAGAGAACAGAATGCTCATGTCATCGCTGCACACTTTTCCAGGCATTTTTCCCTTCTGACATGTATTCTTGGAATCAGAGGAATCCGTCACTTGCATCGTTTGCTTCCCCAGCTGCCTTGTGGTCTGGGTTTGAGAGCATGCATCGATCATTCTGTGGCTTACTTGGGTCCGGCTGTGATGCAGAGGAAGTGCTGGATGCATTGGGCAATAATCGGTTTTGTCCTCTGCACAATTTCTCTTGCTCTGGCATGACCCCATTATCAGGCGCGGTGTCAGAGGGACTCTCAATGAACACACAATAGAATACTGTGGGAAGTGCCTCTGAATCCCACAAATGCCTCTGTGCACAGGCATTGTCCTGGAGATTCTATTGCACCACAGAGGTAGTCGAGACGGCGACGCTGCAATTCCCACGTTCTTTGCAAGTAATGACTCTTGGTGACAGACTCGGCACTTAGCGCTGGCTGATACAGTAGATTTCTTCCTGGTTAACGAAAAAATAAAATGCTTTTGAAACAGTGAACACTGCCCATATGCCATACGTCTGCACAACTCTGTTCTGTACCGGAGACGGGTTGTTTCCAGGGCGGTAATTCTGTGGCTTGTCATAATTTTCAGTGTCTACAGCAAAACGTGAGGAAAAGTCCAGGTATTATCACCACAAAACTGTACCAAGAACTCGACGAAGTCAATGTTCTAATGACTGTGTCTAAGGCAATAAGCCCTTTATGTAGGAGACTTGAAGCTACTTTAGTGATTGCAGAAAGGCCAGTGTTGGCCCCATTAACCTGTGAGCTGTCAATCAGAGAGTGCAAGGCTTCTTGTCTTGTATGCTCGGAGCCTAGCTGAGATGCAATCTGTTTGACCACAGTGGCGTGTGCATGCAGATACTTATCTTCAGTACTTCTCACCACCAACTGCATTTTTAACAGCTTTGCTATGTATAAACTCAATTTTGATTACTCAGGTTTTTGTAAATTGCCACCAGGCCAGACTAATGATTTCACCTGAAATGAGCTAGTAGGATCCAAAATGAACCCACAGCATTTAACTTGTGTGCCTACGGTGATCAGAGTTGGTATTCCTAATGGGACATGACAGCAAGATTGGTTGAAATGCACCAAATATGAACCATTTTGAAATATATGTGCTTTACAATAGAATGAGTCAATCGGTGCAATTTGCAGTGTGCATCTCGAGTTACTGTCACAGGAATTCACTGGCTCAGCATGTTCACACATTATTCTAGTAGAACCTTTGCAATCATGTAATGAGTAGTGTCAGTTCAGGCCTAGCTGATGACACACATGCATGTGAATATGGTACCACATAATCTTCTCTGATCCACATATCATTCACCTAATGTACATTACCCCAAGAGTGTAATTATTGGCATATGATAGAGGGTGCTGTTTGAATGGGAATGTCTAGTACCCCGTGCACTATCCAATTTGTGGAGCCTGATGCCCATGCAGATGCTGCCGCTAAACTTTTTGCTAATCCACTAAGCAATAAGAAAGTGGAGCCGGACAGTGCCTGGCGTGTTGCCACTTTGGACAAGTTAAATGCCTGTATTTGTTTAGGCCATGAAATCACATTCCAATCTGGGACTATCTGCTAAGAGTGTCCATAAAATCAGTTACTACAGAAAGACTCACTGAGGCCTCTTGGTCATTTTTAATGATAGATAAGTAATTTTGAATCAAACCCACAACATCTGGTATGACATCTCTTAGCACATAGAACCCTTGTTGTAGCGCTTGATCATTAGCATCTGAAACATGAAATCCTCGCTGTACTGCCTCACTTTCAGTTTGCAGGATTTGCATTAATGCTTGTGACCAAGTTTAAGTTTTTCCTGTTATGGATGCTTGTCCCACCTCACAAGGTACACCAGGGTCTGAGGGGGTGCAGGTAGCTGCTCGCCTGGCTCCGCTATTTTGGGTGCGCCTCAGACTAGCAGCTGACTGCATGATAGCTGTCCAATTCTCTTCTTTTATGAGGTTATATAGAGATTGTATCACCTCACTCAGGTGATAATGTGAAAGCATTCCTTGGTACAGTTTACCTATTGATATAGCTTGTGTCAGGGAGGTGGTATGGGAGTTCCAAGCCCTATATGGGCCCACACTGAGTCCTGCTTTTCTTTTATTGCATTCATTTGCTTGAACCGCCCATAACTCAGGTCGCCCGGATGCATAAGTAATATTCTTGGTGCCATTGCGTTCTTTTGCTTCTCTATAGGACACACTCCAGAACTCACCTTCTGTTTTCTCCCATTCAGAGTAGAAACTCGGGTTCCTATTGCTGCAAGTGGTTTGGAACTGCGTATAATTTAAGAAATACATTAAATGTGGGAATCTACAAGCCATATCTAATGTGTCAACCCCTTTAATTTGCCATATCTGTTGACCACAAGTAGACCATAGATAGTTTCCTGCCATGTTTGTTCAGTCATGTTTGCAAAGTATTCTCTGTCAAAGATGACTGAATCTGCAACATACATATGGTGTGCATCATGTGGCTCAGGAGGGAATTTGTACTGATTTTCGAACATGTAATCCCCTGCTTGATATGGCCTTAGTGAAACGTATGGGAACCGTGCTTTGAATTCAGGACTATCAGTTTGTAAAGGCACTGCACAGTGTTCCCAGAATGTGCATTTAGGCCACAGAATTGGTTCACGTTTGACAAGTAAAAAGGCATTGTAATATTGCACATAACACACGTGGGGCCCCATTTCATGGAGGTCCGCCACATCATCAAACACATCAAATAATGCATTTTGTGCAAATGTCTGAAGCCTAGTTCTAACAGTTCTCTGTATGTTCTAGACACTAGATTACTGGGTGCAAACAGCCTGGATTCATCAATGACAAAACAGGTGTGGACTTGTAGCTGTGTTGCTGGGCCATTATAGGTCTTGAATGATGGCATCCACAGGTGACCCATAGTTAGAGGAAACATGTGTATTGAGATGGGAATTCCTGGCTCTGGGAGCTCTCTTTTCTCTAACATGTGTGAAGAACTTTAAGGCTTTAGAACAACTTCTTTGCTTACAGGTGGAGTGGAAACCTTGCTCGGAAAATGACCAGAAGTCAGTGAGATGAAGAATAAAATGAGGCTGAACCACAGTAGGAGGAAATACACTGCCAGTAATTTATAACACCGTTTTAGGAAGTCTGTCCAAAATAATTCTTTCATAACTTTAGCAACTTGGAAGGCTTTCTGTTTCCAAATTGGCAGACTTGCAGTAATTTCCTGAATTGTGGACATGTAATCAAGAGTGGCATATTCTTCCCCATCTTGCACACCTATCATCATCATTTGCCGGATCTCCATTTCTTCATCTTCTGTGGGCTCCTCACTTGGAAGAGGGAGATTCCGTGGAAACATCGTGGAAACCATCTGGCACAGGTTTTAGTTGATCCACAGAAACTTGCCTAGTACCTCTCTTAGGTGGTATTACGGGTAGGATGGCAGTTCTGGAAACTTTCACTCTGATTACTTGCACTGCCGGTCTGTAAAACGGGCCAAATGGAGTCTTGTCATGGATCTTTTCCGGGACCCAATCTCCTGCTTTGAGAGTGTTCTCAGGACTGGCCTCAGCAGCTTCCACCTGGAGGGATTCCCTCAGCAGCGTTGTCGCCAGCAGTTGCTTGTTCCTGGGTATGGGGCTGAGAAGATCATGCAGGTCAGGCATACACATCTTTCTCCCAAACAAGAGTTCAAATGGGGTCTTACCATTGCATAGAGACTGGCGTGGTAAATTATTCACACTCCTGATCACTAATGGTACATGGTGTAGCCAGTTCCCTCCCAATGACAGAATGCTTTTAGTCAAGGTCATTTTTACAGACAGGTTTGCCCTATCCAAAATTCTGTTCGATTTCGGCGAGAATGGGTGTGAGAAATGAATCTGTGTTCCCCAAGCCTCTAATGCGTTCTTCAGGGCTCGCCCTGAAAAAGCTGAACCATTGTCAGCATGGAACGTTTGAGTTGCTGTCATGGCTACTACAGTCCTAAGTGCCTGTATGACTGATTTGCAGTCTGCTTTCTTTTGAGGAATCATCCAGGTAAACCTAGTGCAAGAATCTACTATTACTAGAATGTACTTATACATGTTAACTGCTGGTAGTGGGCCTATATGGTCCATACATTGGATCTCAAAGGGCGAGGCTGCCTTTCTCAAAGGAACCTCCTTAGGTTTTTTTGCTGTGGTCCACAGTTGTCTGGAAACATGTGTCACAGTTTGCAATATATATTTTCACCTGTTGTCAAAGCCCTGTCCACCAGAAGCGATCAAGGAGCAGCTGTGCAGTTGCACTCACCCCAAAATGGGCAGATGCAAGTCCAGCGTGTCTGGCTGCAATCAGCTTTTCCCTGTCTGTTCTATTTGGTATTGATCTTTGAATAGGATCCCCTTTTTTCATAGGAATTGTGACTATTGCTCTATTACCTTCAACGTCATACATATAATTATTGGGGAAACCTTTTGGCCTAGGTACATACCTAAACAAGCCTCTTTTATTTCCTCATCCATTGCAGTCGCTGAGCGAGTTATGGCTGCTATTGTTTTTCTCAGTGTGTGCTCTTTTGCATATTTATCTGCCAATGCATTTCCAGTGCTATGAATGTGCCCTTTGGTATGTGCTCTTGTGTGCATTACCCATAGTAAAGGGCACGTCTGTTTAAGATCCCAAACCTGCTGCCTGGAAACAATAGTTTTATTCCAAATGTCTTTGAGGTAATATATAATCCACCAATGCAAGTCAGTGTTATAAACCCTGACAATGTAATCTGAATCTGAGTCTACTAGAGTGGGCTTCCCTGAATCTGCTTGGCACAATGCAAGTAGTAACCCATGCAATTCAGCAATCTGGGCAGACATGTCTCCCAGATGCTTGGTTCCAATATCAGTATGTATAAATTCTTCTTCATGTGTGAAGCATCTTACGACTGCTGGGCATGAAGCAGCATACTTAGAGTGTGTGTCCCCTGCTGGGATAGCTGACCCATCTGAGTAAATCACCTGGAAAAAATCAAACAATGGTATGTTAGGCTGTGAGATGTCTGGCTCTGTGTCCATTGTCCAACTCAATCCACTCTGTCTTTGCAATTCTGCCTTATAATGGTTTTTATTCTGGAGCATGTTGAGATGCTGACCATTGAATTCATCTAGTGTGTAATGCTTTTTCATTTGGGACGCTAGCTTTTGTGGCAGCTTCTAGTTGAGCTAAAGGTGTGTTTATGTGTATGGTTCTATTTGCTGCCAGCGGCCGCTCTTTCTGAATAATCATCTGAACAGAACCCAGAATTTTCTCCTCAGGTGTAAATTTTAACTCAGGCATGGAATACGCATGTGACTTTTATGCAATTGGTTTAGTCTCCCTTAGATTGCACATTGTGTATGTGAAAGCATTGTCTCCCACCACAAGGTTTATGTCTACGTCTTTACTGTATTCCTGTCCTGCAAAGGACCAATGTGAGTCATTAATAAATATACCTTGGGAGAATACAAGTGTGTTCTGGCAGCCAGTGAGCTGACATGAAATTTGGTTGTATCAAAGCATACAATGGTTTTACTAGTTCAGCAAAATTAGAAACATACGATCTGCCAAAATTTAACAGCCCTAGAATGGCTTGTAACTGCCTAAGCATAGTTGGCGGTCTTATATTGGCACACTTCTCAAGGAAATCTGCTGATAACCCTCTGCCCTCATCTGAAAGAGTGAATCCCAGAAAGGTAACCTCACGATGAACTATTCTTGATTTTTTAAAATTAATCAGGTATCATTTTGCAGCCAAAGTGTGAATGACTCTGTCCACTTCTTGCAAGTGTTCACTGAGATTCTCATTGGTGATATAAATATCATCTACATACTGCCAATAATTAGGAATGTCTTCAAGTAATCTCTGTATTCTGCTTGAGAATGTGCTGGGTGAATTTTTATACCCCCGCATTATTCTAGTGAACTGGAAATTAGTTCCCTTAAACATGAATGCAGTGTATTTCTGGCTTTCTACACTTAAAGGTTATCTAATCAAGGTTTGTTTTATATTGGCATCTGTGTAAGTTGGCTAGCAATCCAGGACTATTTTGGTTCTGGACGGCCTCTGTCTTACAATGTGCATTCGAAATTCTAAAATCTACAATAAAACGGTAGGTACCATCAGGTTTTAAAACTGGGAGTACCGGACTGTTGTGTGCGCTAGCTTGCTTTATGATTACTCCCTGGTCCATTGGCTGGTCTACTATGGTTTGCATGTGGGCAACTGCCTGTGGTTTAACTGGATATTGCCTTTGTGGCGGGGTGGTTTCAGCACTGGAATCACATGTGCTCAACATTCTTTATCGTACCCTACATGAATTTTAAACAGTTGCACTGCTGCGAGCACTGACCATTTTCTTGCATATGTTGCCCTTTACATTGAATGTGTAGCTGTAGCCAAAATAGTGCTTCACTCTTTTTGGGGTGTTCGCCTTCTAGCTGAATTGTCACAAAATACACTTCATTATGTGCCAATGTCTGCCCAGTGGGAGTAGTGATCTGTGCATTCCTGTGTGCCCTTATGTGCTCCAATGGTGTCTTGTGGCTACATTCAAATATGGAAATGTCAGACCCAGAGTCTAATAGGAATTCAATCCAATGTGTGTGTCGCTTAGTCTTGGGAACGATGCGATGAGTGTGTGGACTCTGCATTCTGTGAAACCTGTATTGCTGCCGTGTGTTTCTTTTCGACCTTCACTTCCTTACCCTCAGGATTAGAACGATCTGGTGTTCGTGCCTGCTGGGAAGGAGATGTCTCATCAGTGCCATACTTCTGGGGACTTTTCATGTGTTTCCTGTCTCTACAATCATAGTCAGTAGGTCTAAAATGGGACTGGCCCCGGTCTTACACCAGGACAGTCTACCCCTGTGGTTACCTTGCCACTGCGGGCTCTGCCTATCTCCTACAGATTTCTAATGTTTATGCCCATGCTCTGGATATCTTTCTTCCTCTATAGGTGACAATTGCCGCCTCTGTGGTTTATTGCCCTTTTTTACCCTGGAATGAGCCCCATCCTTTTGAGGATCTCCCTTCATTGTGTGTGTCCTTATCTGGCTTAAGATCCTTGTTACCCTTTTTATGTGTCTCTGCTGGTCTTCTGCCCAGGTGATCCCTGCCCAATGATTGATAGGTGGATGTCACTATATCTCCAAATTGCTCCCTTTTTCTTGCTCATTTAATTGGGCCAATTTTCTATGTACTTCTAACCTTGCAGGCTCTCCTTTTAATAAAGGTAGGATTATGCTCTCAACCATTTGATAATTGTTAGATGCTATAGCCAGGCCTAGATTCATGGCTGCGTCTGCGGATTGTTTTACCATGATGTCAGCTAGTGTCAGTGCTAGTGATGTGATGGACGGCGTGCCTATCAGCTGTAAATAAAGCCAGCTATAGATTGAGATCCAGCTGTCACAGCTCACAGCGGTGTGCAGGTAGATGGAAGAAACATAGCTAGGGCCCTGTGTCTCTGCTGGGGAGTTACTTGTGGATACGCAGCTTGCAATTGTCCTACTTTTTTTAATCCACTTGGGAATGTATTCATTTTTGGATGGACAGGATCCCAATATTATTCTCAATGTCTGTAGTTGTACCCCACCTGCATCCATCTGTCCTTGAGGTTGCTGCACAGATGTTATACCCTGCTGAGCTGCATATTGCAGGCATGATGTTTCGGACTGTGTCACAGTGGGTGGCTAACAACTGGTAGTCAGCCTGCAAGAATGGACCTCCACGGTTTGGATGACACCGAGCTAAGAATTCAGGTACAGATTAGGTGTAACTAGTAGGCCATGCCTTGCGCATGTCTGTGGGTAAACTAGATTACTTCCAAACCAGTTGACATGATTTGTATGTGTAAGAGCCAATTCAGGATACTGGTATGGGCGATACTGAATGGTTTCTAAGTCTCCTCTCACCAGGAGAGTTGCATATGCATTATTTGTCCCGTTACCTAGGGTCTTTAATTAAGTAAAGAGTGATTCTGCTGGTTGTCCACCAAGTTGTGCCACTACTACTGTAAAATTTGTGTTTACTGCATGACACTGCGCAGCTCTCAGCCAATCATATACAGCCATTCTGCAATGGATGGGAATGTTGATTTCATTGTGCGCCATCTCCTGTGTGCACTCTAATTTTTAAAAAAAGCTTTTTAGAAAGAAAAAAAAATTCTGCCCTGTCCTTCTCCAGTGACTGGGACAGTAATACTCTGGTCATCTTTAAGACGTCGCATCTGGGGTGCCATCTGACTTAATTTCCCCTTAGGGCGTGATTCCCTGCCCGCCCCCCCTCGACCCTAGGTAGGGCTGTGTGGCGTGGGCACAGAATCAAAACTCTTAAGTTATGTTTAGAGGCGCCTCTTGGGTTCTGGCCTAGTGCTTTCACATGTCCTTGAGTTTTTTCACCTCTTGTCATAAATCACCAAAATTCAGCCAGAGAATATTGTGTAGTTCGTTTTGACTCAGAGAGACATTATTTTGAAGCATTACTTACAAATATGAAGCTGAAACTGGAAGGTAGTAAGTCAATATATGTAATATTATTTCTAATCTCTACCAGATTTGATCATCATTATACCTGCTATGATTATAGCAGTAACAATGTAGCATACTGTCAGATATAGGGACAGCATTATTGCATAAGCTATAAATATCATTTGCATTTAACAAAGATAAAGTACATTTTATCATTTTGAAACACCAACTTGAGCAATCATGGCGTTCATGTTATGTGTGTCTTAGCTATACTATGGTATGATCAGGAGTGGAGTGACATAATAAAGCACGCTGGCAGTCTAACATATGCAAAAAAGGTTCAACCAACATACTTGAAACTCACGGTTTCCTGGGCTTGCTGCTCTGACCTGCTATCGACTGCTCTTCCCAACCCCCCACGATCTCGTGGGCTGCTCGTAGCCGCCTGCTGCCGAATCCCTTCAGCCTCAGTCTGTTGTGCTTTTTATATTAACATGCGTGACTTAGCCTACATGTACTATGTGCATCACTTCCTCGGTCTAGAGAGAAAGTCTAGAGTCTGAAACTGCTCTTGTGCTACGGTTTGCATTGCACACATGATTTACCTATGTGAAAACTCAATCGACAGGTACCACCGTCTTCGCCTCTTGGATATTTACCTTCCAATGAATGTGCTTCCTGTAGGGACAAGGGAAAAGCATGTCATTGGCTCGTTGACCCCTTTAAAACCTCATTCTAGTGAATGCCTTTCTTCAGAGGGAACCAGCTACAATTGTCTTTAGCCACTCTAACTGTGTATTCCTATTTTGGTATTGTGTTTCCTGCCTTTGGCTTCTTATCAGCGTAGAAGCATCTCTTAACTCCTACGAGCTCATCTTAAAACAGGAAGCTGTCACTTGTGGTTGGCTTTCTTCTGTTTGAAAGGGGAAAAACTGTTCACCTTTAGCAGACCCTAACGGCAAGGACCTGTCAGTTTACAGCTACTGTCTGATTCTGTCTTTTGAAAGCCACGCTCGCATTGGGTGTGAATGCATGTTTTTTGCCCAAAGAACATTCATAGCTTATTTTCAAGGCATTAGTCCGTTGAAGACAAGAGGCTGCTATTCTGTGGTTAGGAAGAGGAATCTATAATTTCTTGTTGATCACTTTTGCTAAAGCCACAGAACAAACTATGCGCATGCTTTTAGCTGAACCACAGGCGTTATTCACCAATAGCAATATATCTTCTACAGCAGATGTCTTAACTTTGTCTTTTGACACTAGCCTTTGCCGTATGTGCAACCGTGTACTTCGTATTCACCGCACACACAGTGCAGTGAGTGAAGTTGTCTAATCTGTGGCACACCTGCCTTAGCTTGTACGGAACATTTGTAAATCATCTCAGGGTGAGAGGGATCTGATATCTCTCCCCCATTCCTGAATTTAGCTGCTCAAAGGCCCTTTTTGACAGAATAGTGGCTTGGGATCCAATGTCCATCTGTGTTGAAATTGCACATTGACCTTGCACTTGAACGGGGGCATAAATTCTCCCCTCCTTATCCAAACGTAATGAGCATTTCGGGCAAGCTGGGTGATCAATTTCTTTATTGTGGACTGTGACACAGTGGCATTTTGGACTATTTTCTGTGCCGGAGTCTGGGAATCTGTAAGGAAAATTTGGCATCCTGAAATAGTGGAGATTTGGGAATCCTCTGTTTTCCTTAGCTCTGTGCTGCCTCTGCTTACCGGGTGGCAGTCACTACAACCAATTTGTGGGGAGGATCCCTCCATTACAATTTTTTTCTCAGGATGACCATTCTGGGGTTCAGGGATGGGTGACCCTGAATCAGTCCCCACACCCTTCCAGTCTTCATGTAGATCTCTTGGAACACATTTTTCCTTGGGAGGAATTCCCCCATCCCTGAAGGAGAAGATTGTTTTCCCAGAATCCTCTAAGGATTCTTCCCCTTCAAACTGGAGGACACTAACTTCCTCCACAAAATGGGCCTTTTTACTGTCTTCATTTCTCCTAACCGCCCTCTGTTTCCTGGGTTGCAGATTTTTGGGGGCAAGAGATTTTTGTTCCGGTTCCTGGGTGTCCAGGGGCTTTTCACGGGTGAGGAAGGACACTTCCTCTATTGCTTTACACCCCCTTACACTGTGCCTCCTACTCTGGAACCGGTGAGTTGTCGGGGTTCTCACCCCGTCATTGTTCTGTGGTTCCAGACCCTTGGTTGGTGGGATTCTGAGCTGCCATGTTCATCTGAGGGTTCTCAACATGCAACCAGATCATGTATGAGGTTCTAGACCTGACACTCCAGTTGGGACACCAGTTCGGGCTGGTACAGGGGTCTATGTTCATGTCTAGGTGGTTCGCGGGAAGGGTAACTATCCCTTCTTCCAGAGTACCCTGGATATTGTGGATTTTGGTAACCCTCCACCCTTGACCTCCCCTCTTCTGGATTGGGTTGTCTGGGCTCCTGAAAGCGGGGAAAGAAAGGAGGGTTTCCTGCAGGTTGGGTTTTTGTGGATACCGGGGAAAGAAATTTAACCCAGCATTTGGGGATTACTGCCCTCCTGGGGGAAGCTTGGAGGGAAGTTTCCTGGCGCAGTACTTACCTGATTGGACCGCCCCCCCTTGGGCTGGGGGAGTCCATGCGTACCTCAGGATCGGTTGGTTGCCCTTTTGTCTGGGACTTATATAATCAGGAGAATTAGGGGTCCCATTGGTGGGATTGAGTCCCTGACCGCCACCTGTTTGTGATTGGCCTGAAGGCCTTCTTGGCCTCTGGTTTTGCTGGTTTGGGATTGGTGCATTTTTAGGCTCCCCCATTTCTAGGTTTAAAATGGGGGCAGCCTTCACCTCCACCACCTTAGCAGCAGCAGGGGTGTTTGCTGGTTTGGGTTTTTGGTCTGCTTTTTATTTTCTGCAGGTTTTTGGACTTCATCAATGCGGGTAGCCTGCTCTATTACCCAATCCAGAGATCTTGTATCATGGAAATCCCTCACCAGCTAGGTCATGATATATTTTGGGAATGCATGAAAGTAGGTAGTGACAACTTATCTAATATACGTGCAAACCCTCGTAGTGGTTTGTGCAAAGGCGCACTTTAGCTCCCGCACAAATTCTCCTGGGGCCTGATCTTCTCTACACTGTAGATTTTAGGCCGCTTTGCAAGCCTCTTGGGGGTTTCCACGGGTGGAAAAGTGCTTCAAGATGGCCGCCTTGTAGGTGGACCATCTTGAATGTTTTTGGTCTTCCAATCCAGCAAAGAAGCTGGAGTATTCTGGAGAGAATGTCCATTTGGCATAAACTATACAGTTCTGGCTATGTTTTATGTGAAATGTGTCCACCATTTGTTCATAGAGTTCCAAATGCTACCATACAGAACATTATGCGTTTTTATTGTACAGTGTCATGAAATTCCTGATGGCCTTGATCTGTCTAATAGGGTCCTTCACCAGAACTCTTTTTGGTTTATCTGTCTGCTTTCGTCGCGTCACCTGAGTCAATTTGCCCTCAGACTCAGAAGCACTGATGTTTTAGGTCCCCTCAGGATCATCTAGGTGCTCCCTGATTCTGTGAGCTTGAGGGGGTCTTGCAAAATGGTGGGGCCTAGTTTCTTCTCCCCTGTGGCGCACAGGTGAGTAGTCTTCTGACTCCTCCATGCTTCCAAGGTTGGCAGAGTATCCCCCCCACTGCCCTGATGGGGTGGAGGTCTTCAGGATGCTCTTTTTGGGCTTCTTTTCCTGTTGTTCTTGTGCAAATTGAACCAACTGCTCCCTTTGGAGGTAGTGATTATGCAGATCGAATTCCCTGACTTTGTCCTCAGAGGAGGTTTCCGGGTCAGAAACATCAGCCATTATATTTTTGTATCAATCCAGGGATGCCCTTCTATCAATTTCTGGGGGGTGCTGACCTGTCAGCTCCCTCATGCTAGACCTATTTAATTATGATGGCCTCATAGATTCTAGCTTATGTGAACCGGTAGCCATTAAGTCAGCAGTGCACAAAGTATTAAATGGGTTGGAGTCCCTTAGTACAGAGGTCATTATACTATGATCAGTGGTTGCCCTGTCCCTCTCTACCTGTTCGGGGTCCCTCCAGTTTGGATTAGATCTAGGATACTCTTTCTCCAATATCGCTAGTTTTTCCTTTTCAGCCCCTATCTCTTGATAACAGGCAAAGATCTGAGCCTTTTGCTCGGCTATCGGAGCTTTACTGGCCTCTATGACCCGCTCTTGAGCTGCCACTTGCTTGTGGAGCCCATTTTTCTCCTCACAGAGGGCCTCATTATCTCTTTGTGCTGCCTGTATAGTTTGGGAACACTGCGCCAGTTTTTGTTGAAGGAGACTCACCTCCTGAGTGTGTGAATTTTTAGTTTGGGTGTTCTCTTCCAGAGCACTTTCTACCCGTCGGGTGTCCTCCAATCCACTTTCCATATTCTGTTTTGAGTTCATCTAGTTTCTGGAGACTCAACTCACTTTCCTGTAAACCTGTTTTTGAATTGCTTACTTCCTGACCTAGGGCATCTTTCTCCTGATTTAAGGTGCCCCTCTGTTCAGCCAGGTCATCCCTTTGTTGCTTGATGGCATTTAGTTTTTGGCGTTCTTGATCAAAGTTTGTGTGGAGGTGAAGCTCTCCATTTATTAATTCCTTACTCTCCTCTTCTAATTTGTCAACCTGTTTTTGTAAAGCAATTACTTGCTCTGAAAAGGCTCTGTTATATTTTATTTGTTGTTTTAATTTCAGTTGACCCTCTTCTAATGAGTCAACCTTTTCTTGACACTCCATTCTTAAGGCATTTAATTGGGCCTCTTGATCTACATTATTTAGCTGTTGGAGAACCAAGTCCTCTTTCAGCTTTTTAATGTAATTTCCAGATTCTGCCTCAGAATCTTGGCTCTTTTGCAATTTTTGTTCTGCTAATTTTAGTTCAGTCTGGATTTGAGCTAAAAGTTTGGATTGATTTTGCGCAAGAGTTCTATTTTCCTCATGCTTTTCCAGCATCACCCCCATATGGAGATACGTGTAGGCCGTGATTCTGACAATTTTAATCTGCGCCTCTTTAATTTTTGGAGTCATATATATAACTCGCTCAAAGCTCGATGTAATAGGCCACTGTACTGCCACATGTCATGTCTATGGCGGTGACTTGTTGCATCATTTCTTCTAGCCAGACTTTTTCATCTTGTTCTGGCCATTCCCCCCTGAAAAATAATTTGTGCAGAAGGTGCTCCCTAGCTATATTGATCTATAATGTGGCCATTTTGGAAAGTGTTCTTTCTTTATTCATTTATTTATGCAAGGGTAAGCTGTATTATATGTGAATTAAATAATGATGTACATATGTTTTATCACAGTCTCAGGGATGTCATATCACTAGCAACTATAAGTTAAGCTATCACCAAAGGCATACAGTTCACAAAGCAGGTTGAAATTGAAAACACAGTACAGTCAAATCACACATGGAAAAGTTTAATTTTTTCTAGTTTTAAATGAGAAAACGTTTTTTCAGAAAAACGGGTGAAATACTCTGAATTGGAATGCGGTTTTTGGGCTGGGCTGGGGAATAGAGGCACATCACGGGACAATATAGAAGTGAAAGGATGACTGTAGCTGAAGAATTGAATGAGATTTTCAAGGTGGAATGGTGTTCGATTTTAGGAAAATAAAGCGGTTAAAAACGATAATCGGTTTGGAAGGAAAGGAAACGTTTTACTTACACAAGATTTAATGACTAGCGAAGAGGAACGCCACCCGTGAATATAAACGTTACGCTGCACTTGTAACCCTTCACGCAGTGTACCCCTTTTCCTTGGGAAAATGAATGCATTTAATCTAAATATTGCTAAGGAGTTACAAGATGGGGTGAATGAAAGAATGTGTTAACACTAGAAGAACAAGGACAGGGTGCACAGAGAATTAGAACAGTTTAGACAGTTATCAGGGTATAGATAGGATTACTTAGAAAATAGTGCAAAGACAAAGGGGTCAAGATGGGGTATGCTATTTGTTGTTATGGGATGGGGAAATACTCACAATCAGTGCTGGAGTTTGGAATTTGGGACAGCCAACCGAATTCTTTACTCAAAATGTTCTGGTCACCGGATAGCGGGCTCTCCTGGCAAAAAGACAGCTGGGCAAAGGTCTGGTCATGGCACAGCAATGCCTCAGCTGGGTGGAACGGGTCAGCAGGGCAAGCAGGCAGCACTGGAGAATCCCAAAGCAGGCTTAGCCACCTTTCCCCTTTCTCCCTGAATTTAGTGGGATTTTGTTATGGGGTTTTAGTACTCCCTTATTTATAAGGCATGGTGACATCATATAATTATATGGTGGGGAAGACTTACTCTAGGCACGCCTCTAACAACTGGATTGGACAGGGGTGATCGTTACCACCTTCCTCCCAGCTGGTTGGACTTTTAGAGACATGACATCAGCTTTATGATGTGGGTTTACTATGTCCAGAACCTCCCACAGTTAATTTTGCCCCACCCCAGTTTTGACATAAATGGCACATTTTTACAGTTGTGGCATCTTAACAAATTACATAGGCAGATTACATATTTTACGCAGAGCATGGCAGTCCATTTCTCACATTGGTAGGACTTTGTTTTGCCCGTCTAATAATTGTTCACGATTTTTAGTGAGAAATATTCAAACTAAAATTCTACAACTTTAGACATGTGTATAGATTATCATAAGGCATCTTTCCATTAATTTGTAATGTTCCATCATATGTCCTTTCCCCTTTATTCACATTCTTCTGGTGTTTGTGTCCCATACATGCTATGGACAGCCTCGATATCTTGTTTGAAAGCCACGGAAATCACATTTAAACTGTACGACTTTTACATTTTTGAGCTGTCCAGTTATAGAATTAACAATCTTAAAAGTGTATTCATCAAATAGTATCTTGAGCCAAAAGGGGCTGGCCTTTGTTCTTCAACTCGCCCCATTTTTCTTTCTCAGCTACCACCAACTGTCAATTCAGTCCAGGGTGGCAGTTTGATTGAATGTTTATTACCACTTCCCATCTTCACAGGTAAGTGTCCCAGAATCTATTGTCACAGCCTGGAGCACAGACAAAAGTCTGATGAGACTGTGATATGCAGCCATCTGGCCCATTCAAAGTTTTCCAAAGGTAGCAATTAACATGGGTATGTCCTAGAATCTATTTGGCTCCTTCTTTCGGGGGTTAGGCTACTCCTGTTGTCTGTCAAATGTCCCTTGAGCAATGGCAGAAAAACCTGTTTGGGCAGATTTCCCCAGTGTAGCCAATGCCATTATTTCTTGAATTTATTTTATTTTGTTTTGCACCATTAGCAAACCAGATGAATAAAACATCCCATATGTGTTTCCCAGCACAAACCCCTTTACGTTGCTAGGCCAGCACAGGGCCTTATCCAACATACACTTTTAAAACAGGTACTTTTTCTTATTTGCAAAAGTACATTTAAACGTGTAATGAAGCCTGCTGGCATGTTCCTTTCAAAAGGTTCCATCTGAATTTCCCACATTGTTCTGCAGCCCCAGTCAGTTTCTCTTTTGCAGCAATCTGTTTAAGACACAGATCCACTGAAATTGAGAAAGGACCAGAGAGCCAGGGTCTCTTTTCAGCATTGATTTTTGACATTTTGTAACTCAAAAGTCAAGCGTTTTCCCTTTGCGGCTGATTTCTCAGATTTGGCCTGACATGCCTGTCATTCAGGGATAAGGCTCTCTTCTGCTGAAGCACAATCTGGATATGGGTGGGCATGGCAGGGTCTCACTGATAAAAGTAGTGTGATGAACAGATGAAAATTGCATCAGGGCAGCATTCTTTTTCATGTAAAATATTCCCTTTTCAATTTCACTTCTGACCCCCACCTTCCCAAGCCCTGCAATTTCAATATTGCAAAGGTGCTTAAAAGCACCATAGCGCACTCGGCGCGTGGTCCCTCTCCCCGGCCCACCCGCTTCCTGGTTCCCCTGTGCCCGCCTCCCAACACGCCCACTCCATCCGGATTGGTCCCCATACCCCACTTCAAGGACATCCAAGGGCAGCCCTCTGCCCGGCAGCCCTGCGTCGAAGGACCCCGAGGCAAAGGATGGCCCCAAGATGTGTCTGCAGGTGTCCGCAGGGGACGCCAAGGAAGCCAGCAGCTAAAAGACACCAACAAAAACCATGAGTGTGGCATGGGTGGGGAGTAGAGCAATCACTCTACTCCAGAAAACCCCTGCCTCTCTCACCTCCCATATTAGCATGTCCACACTTAGATAGAATTGTGAATATTAGCTTGTCCACAACTAGATAGAATTGTGAATATTAGCACGTCCACACTTAGATGGAATTGTGAATGTTGGCATGCCCACACTTAGACAGAATTGTGAATATTAGCATGTCCACACTTAGATGGAATTGTGAATGTTGGCATGTCCACGCCTGGATAGAGTTGTGAATATTAGCATGTCCACACTTAGAGGGAATTGTGAATGTTGGCATGTCCACACTTAGACAGAATTGTGAATATTAGCATGTCCACACCTAGATAGAATTGTGAATATTAGCATGTCCACACTTAGATAGAATTGTGAATATTAGCATGTCCACACTTAGATGGAATTGTGAATGTTGGCATGTCCACACTTAGACAGAATTGTGAATATTAGCATGTCCACACTTAGATAGAATTGTGAATATTAGCATGTCCACACTTAGATAGAATTGTGAATATTAGCATGTCCACACTTGGATGGATTGTGAACATTGGCCTGCGTCGCATCTAGATAGGATTTTGACTGAAGGATAGCATACCCGCACCTAGATGAAACTTGAATGTTGGCATGTGCCACACTGAGAGCTGTGAACACCAGCCTGAGCCGCATCTAGATGGGGCTGTGAATGTTGGCATGCCCAGACCTAGATAGAACTCTGAATTGGCCTGCGCCGCATCTAGATAGGGTTGTGAAGACCAACGGGTGCCACACTTAAACAATACTGTGAATGTTAGCATGCTAAAGGTCAGGTAACTCACTAACCAATATAACCTCAAACTATGCATACTTATCTCACTTAAAAACTCACACAACCATCTCTCGCACCACAAGCCGCACGCACTTCACAACACTGCAACAACACATAAGCCGGAGCAACAGCACACGCAGACTGACACCGATCCAATACCTGCACCAAAGCTCAGCATCTGGTGTATACCGAGCTGAAGCTGCCAACAGAACACCACTCCTCTCACTATCCTACTCCCTCTTCACCTTACTAACCCCCCCCTTATCATTCACAGATCCGCCAGAGCGCGCCTGGGGACCAATTCCGTTGGTGACGGTGCGTGGTACAAATACCTTTAACATTTAACATTCTTTTGGTGCACACAAGAACACACACTGGCACCTTTCTCAGTGTGCTCCCTGTTCCAACTCGCCCAATAGGTGTTTGGCAAGATGGTGCAGCCATCCTTTTGTAGCTGCAAAACACAGTTTTGGTGAAGTGGAGCTCCATGGAGCCAGCACAGCCATTTTGCTGTTGACTTCTGAAGTGCAGCTTGATCGTGGATGGGAATTCTGCTGAGTAGGTCAATGTACCCCATAATGGGCAAATATCCACTTTGCATATCGATGGTTTAAGGCCCTTTAATATGGTATTGACCTCCTTCTCAGTGATATTGGTGAAGTGAAACCTAAGAAGAACTTTGTGGGCGGCAGTGTGGAGGGGGAGGTAGGTGACGGCTGCTGCTGGGATTTCAGAATGGATTGCTTGAGGTCAATTTTTTGTGAAGGGTGTCGATTTTGGCAAGCATAGCATTTTGAATGTTAACGCATAAAATCTCATCTTTCGTGACGGTGGTAGGGAGTTTAGAAGGGGCTGAGGATGGTGAATATCTTGCGGGTGTTGGACTTAGCATTGGCGATTCTAGCCTTGTATGTGATAGATATGGCCAGGATAATTGCTTGTTTATAACTTTTAGCCGCAGTATCGAACAGCAGCTTCTGGGCATCTGTGGGCGATTTTTTTCCATTTGACTTCAGCTAGCCGTTTATTGGTCAGGATCTCTTGGAGGTCAGGCGTAAACCAGAAATTTATGTGTGATGATGATTTAGATCTGCGCTGGGCAATGGACAATAGTTGATGGCTCTGTAGAGGTGGAGCCAAGTACCCCCACCCAAAGCTCCTCCCCCCTGCTGTCTATATGTTTGGAGCCAAAGTTTGAGACACGTGCAGTACCAGTGAGAATACCTATACCGAAAAGAATCTTGGAAGTAAGGTTCCCATTGAGAAATCCATATATACATTGACTACAATATGATGGTCCTTTGAATGAAATCCCGGAGGAAGTGGGAAAAGCAAGCGAGAAAGCAGATTGGTGATAACATACAGAGAGGACACACACATAAAAAGAGATTGAAGAGTATAGGAATTCTACAGAAGCAAAGGAGGAGTTGCTAAAGATGAGCAAAATTTCAGGCTTGAGATGAAGATTCTCATGCTACAGAAATAATGAAGATATCAAGTCATTTTACAACTGTACAAAAGCAGTAACGCTAAAATATTCTTAAAGGCTGGCTATGTAGTGAATAGATTGCGGTGATGCGCCAACGTATATGCATAGGAAACGTGTGAACAATGAATAATTCCACAACGCACTTTAGCAGAGCTGGATCCAGTAAAAAGAAAGGTGTTCAGTATGTCGCAGTTAGAAATCAAAAACTTAACCATAGAGGTGGACTGAAGAAAGGCTTGGTTGGCCCAACACCAAGAAGTCAAGACCACTGTGAGCCTGAATGTTACAGTAGTTACAGAAACGTGTGAAAAGAACACAACTCCTGTCTTAGGTGAGGAGCGAGAACATTGAAGATGTCAGAGGTTCATCATTTAATAGTATTTTAAATACAGAAAGACTCTAAAACATGGTCTGCAGTCACGTGGATGGGTGAAAATGGACACTAGGACGAGCTGTATCGAAAACAAGAAGACAGAGTATTCTTATACTCCCTCATATTCTCGAGTTCAGAGAACATTTCCAAGGCCAAGTTCAAAGCCTTAATTGACCGGCAGACTGCAAGAGTGATGATAGGTGACAGGCTAATTGATGGGAAGCTATGGTTAAGACCAGCCCACCAGCACCTAGATGTTAGCCTTTGTGCTGCTTGCGTATGCTGAATATTACAGAGGGGTGCAAGAGGGCCACGTAATAGGGAGCCCTATAGTTTGTATAACCAATTGGACGTCGTGTATTTGATGATGTTCGTAGTGACCTGCACTAAAGGAGGGCTTAGTGGCCCCACCTGATAGATACCCAATCACCTTCCCTGACCTGTATGGAACGTACACCTAGATGTTCCCTGTAAGCCTATCACCTTTCCAAGTAGGTTTTTGTAGTTTGCAGCATAGGTTAACGTCAGTGATGACGAGTTTTTAGTATATACGCTACTGTTTTTATGAAAAGCTTTGAGTGAGAAGATCGAGCGAGTTCGTTGATGTTCGTTGTAACTTCCTGTTTTAGATAACTGATATTGAAACAGACATACTTTGCCAACTTCCTGAGTCCGTTTTGATTATTGATGTTTGAGTATAGTCTGCATCTCCATCCATCTCAAAGTATTGCTACCTCATCTTAAAGGGCTTGTGTTGAGTACACAAGTTCAGCTGCCATCATGGTCTTAGAGTAAAGTTCAGCAAGCGCATTTGGGTCCATGGAATGGGGAGAATTAAAATTAGAATGGAGTGTGCCGAGTAAGGGCACAATATGATCCTTAGTGAGGTTTCTTGCGCTACGAGCCAGTATAGGAGGCAGCGCCGGGGAGACCAGTGAGGTGTGCCTGGTAGGGACGATTGTGAAGTGCACTATATGGTGGTCCATGGACAGCTATCTTGCAGTTTAGGTCAGTAATCCAGTCAAGGATGCAACCCTTGATATGGGTAGGGGCAGTGATACATGAAACCTAGTGTACAGAACAAGTTGGCTATGGAGGTGGCAATTAGGTCTGCAGGGTCGTTATATCCCAGGGTGAAATCCCCCAGAAGGATTATTACGGATGTCAGCTTAGTATGGCCGCCCAGGGTGTGTAAGAGGTTCTCTTCAAACGATAGTGCTGGACTTGGAGGGTGATAGATAACGTGGACAATGATGGTGTCTGTGTAAGAGATGGCCAGTTTCACTGAAAGGATATCACATTCACTGACGAGTAGGGAGTCCTTCGCTATCAGCGCCACTCCAGCACCCCCAGCATTCAGGCTGTCACATTCCAACTAAATGTGACAGGGGCGGAATGTGCCTGTAGGCGGTGTCCAGCGCAGAGTACATGTGTGGTTTAGCCCCACACGTTTTCCTGAGGTCGGTCTACCATCATTCCAGTTAATTAATGCAGATAGTTGAATTCCTCTTAGATATGTTCCTTTCGTGCTGACGTCACGTCCCATTTGTTGTGTATTGCCCATTTAACTGTGGGCATATTGCCCTTTAAGGAAACGTGACTCGTCTTAATAAAAAGGGCTCTGCTGGCATGTGAGCGGCACTGCAGCGGAGCCCCAGGAAGTGGCAACTCTGTCTCCATGTATTATTTTTCTTTGTCCTGCCGTGTGACCACGGCCATTGTCGCAGCCCTGGCCAGGGTGCCCCCAGAGCTGATGCTGCTGTCAGCTGGGTGCCCCCAGCTCCTATCTCCAAGTCCGGTGATCCGGCCACCACAGGAAGCCCCATGCAGTCCACTGGCTGCGTGATCGCATCGATATTGCCACACCGGGTGATCCTGGTATTCGGTGTGACCCGCCCTGTTGCCTGGGGTGGGTCGCCACACCATTGTGTATAGTACTGGTTTAGAGGCATTCACACCTACCCGCAGAGATGTATTAAATGGGCAGATCAAATGTCTGCATTCCGACATGGCCTTTCAACATACTTTGACGAGTACCAACCCAGGTCTAAAAGGATGACTTTAGAGATAATCCTGGAGTCATCCGATGATCATCGAACTACATTAGAAGTCATTCCCACATCATCAGAAGTCATCAGGCTGTTAAAGTCATCAGCAAATGTCTCCAAATGGTGGGTGATGATTTGGAGATGAGCTTAGGATGACTTGCTGATGATGCCAAGATCATCCGTATTTTAGAAAACTTTGTTCCTGATGATTTTAGGATGACTTGCCGATTACTTCAAAAGCATCACCTTGTTTGCCTCTGATGATTTGGGGATGATTCTGGGATGACTTGCCGATTACTTCAAGAGCATCACCTTGTTTGCCCCTGATGATTTGGGGATGATTCTGGGATGACCTGCCGATTACTTCAAGCGCAAAAACATGTTTGTCCCTGTTGATTTGGGGATGATCCTGGGATGGCCTACTGATTACTCCAAGAGCATCGCCATGAAACATGTTTGTTCTTGATGATTTGGGGATGGCTAACTGATTTCTTAAGAGCATCAGAGTTTGTAGGATGATTTGCGGACTAATACTGATTGTCAGTCAGCTTTTGCTTAGTTGCCCTTGTGCTGAATGATTTTCAAATGCTTTGCTAAGCACACCTATTTGACTATGTTGGGCGAAAATGGAAGCCACAGGCCTACACATAGCATGCACCCCCTGGGTGAGAGTCCTTTGCCATCCCAGTCAAAAGCAGGCCTCCAGCACCCTCAAAATCCCCAATGTGGCAAGGGTAAAGCTTGAGACTATGTTGGGCAAAAATGGAAGCCACAGGCCTTGACATACCATGCACCTCCTGGGTAAGAATCCTTTGCCATCCCAGTCAAAACCAGGCACCCAGCACCCTCAAAATCCCCAATGTGTCACAGATAAAGCTTGAGACTATGTTGGGCGAAAATGGAAGCCACAGGCCTTAACATAGCATGCCCCACTACCCCCCGGGTGAGAATCCTTTGCCATCCAAATTGTTTTAAAAAGGCACCCAGCACCCTCAAAATCCCCATTGTGGCAGGGGTAAAGCTTGTGACCAAGCCTCTCACCTGTCCCTGTCATATAATTCAATGGACTGTCACCCGTCCAAAACAAAATCATCTGCTTTCACCTGCCTTGGGGCTCTGAAAGGTTGAGAGGCATATGGCTTGGGTGGTGGAGTTGCTGTTGGCAAGGTGGGTGGTGTGGGTCGTTCAGAGCAATGCAAGGTGATGTTGGGAAGTACGGGTCGGTGAGTTACTGCAGACCTGCCTACATTTGAAACCTGCCTACATTTGAGACCTCAAGAAGTGCTTGAAAAACCAGAGGATGGGGGGGCAGGGGGCACCTGGAGATCCTGGAGGTTAGGCAAATCTGATTTTACTGGGGTAGCTACTTGGGGCAATGGGGTCAGCTGCTGTGGTGAGGTAGGGTGTTTGGGTTGCCTAAGTGAGCTGCTGTGGTGAGATTGGTGGTGGTGGCATAATATATGTATATAGAGCATTTTGCCTCTGAGCTATCCTCCCGGCCCATGAGGTTGTGTGGTGGGTCTGGGTGATCGATTTGCTCGTGTTAAATGCCAAGGGTGGTATATCAGGAGAGCCACTGGTGAAGCCCAGGAGGAGAGTAGTCTGAACCCAGAATTTTCACTTGTGTGGTTCCCTGCACTGGAAAGGGAGATATCAGGACCATATGGGAGGTAAGGAAACATTTGAGCAATACCATGATTGAGGCCTTTTTAGAATTGTGTTCCCTACAAAATAATTCACTCCCAGGTACCTCAAATTTTGTCAGCCTAGAAACAGCAAGATCTAAATGATTTTCCCATGATAAGACACTTTAGGCAAGTGGCGAAATCAGGACTGGAGTCCAGTCTTGCAATTGAAGTACTTAACCACATATCTACCCATCTGCAGTTTGTGGACATGTTTGGGTTTTGATGGAGATGACTTAAAAAGTATGCAAATCACATGATAAAACAAGCTGACAAATATAACCTTTGTGATATTTTTCCTCATATGTTGTCACTTGTGATTTGTGCGACTCCTGCACCAGATGTGATACATTAGACTCTTAGTTATTTAAATCATGAATGGTTTTATTTTTCATGTATTATTTTCATACATTCCAGTCATCTAAGTTTACATGAAAACACTTTTATTCTGCCAACACGTGTTTCACCACAGCTTTTAGCCGTGGTTCCTCAGGAGAGATTCCTTTCTTTTTTTCTGAAAAATAGTCGTTTTTTGATTTCAAAACTTGAAAAGTGGGTTTCTTTTATGCCAAATTGATAAATCTTAATCTTCTTGTTATTTGCCAGGTCCGATTGCCTTAAGCATGCTCGCCGGGATCACCTTTGTGATAATAAGGTCACCTACTTTTAGTCATTGTTTGATGGAGGCATGCAGCTGGTTAATAAAGAGGATTTCATTTAACTGTGCTGCTCATAACAAAGCGTGTTTTTTTCTTCTCCCCTTAATTGCACTGGTAAAACTGCAGAATCGCCGTCAGGCCTATTTGCTGTGTCTGAACTGTTAAATGTATATTACACACTTACTTGTCTCAGAATTTCAAGGGCACTGAGCAACTTTTGTTTTTTCACCATGTTCCCACCCTCCTTGAGCACTTTCCGGTGTATAGGCGCTATATAAATAAACAATACAATACAATAGATGGTCAGCCAGAGGGAGCTGAAACATTAAATCCCCAATGAAAAGCTACAATTCCTTCTTTTTATTGTAACATAGTGTGTGTGTGTGTGTTCTCTATGTTTATGATATTGTCTCTTTTGAGACGCACCCACACCGTTTATGTGTGCTTGCTTTTTTTGGATTATTTTGATGGGAGTCAGCTTGTTTAGGGCTTGTTTCAGAAAGAGATGCAGCTTGTTTTTTCCTTCTGACCGGAAACACTCGAGACTGGACACCACACCACACGAGCAGCAATGGCGGAGGTCAAGATTCCAGCGTGGGAATCGCAAAACAAACGCCAGAATAATTAGGTAAGCAGATGATGCGTGCATTTCTAGGTTTGTTTCTTTTAGAGTCCCTGCTTTCGCGCATCTTTTTGATCTCTGTGCCAGGACGCATATATGTTATCTTGATTGATGAGGCAGACCGGCCTCGATCTTCCACAGCGAGGAGAAGATGGCGCTGCACTGGCTGAGAGGATCGAAGCTCACAAACACAATGGAAATTAAAAAAAAAAAACGGAAGACCCGCAGGGATGTAATCTGTTAGCAGTCTTGATTGTTATATGATTCATGCTATGCCTGGTGCTGTGCCTCACGGTAAACCACAAATATACTGTGGCCCTTGGTCGCCTACAGACCACATCTCAGTTGTGTTGTGCCCCTTGGTCGCCTACAGACCAGTCTAGAATTGTATTGTGCCCTATTGTCGCCCACAGACCACATTTCAGCTGTGTTGTTCCCCTTGGTCGCCTACAGACCAGTCTAGAATTGTATTGTGCCCTATGGTCGCCCACAGACCACATTTCAGCTGTGTTTTGCCCCTTGGTCGCCTACAGACCAGTCTAGAATTGTATTGTGCCCTATTGTCGCCCACAGACCACATTTCAGCTGTGTTGTGCCCCTTGGTCGCCTACAGACCAGTCTAGAATTGTATTGTGCCCTATGGTCGCCCACAGACCACATTTCAGTTGTGTTGTGCCCCTTGGTCGCCTACAGAACAGTCTAGAATTGTACTGTGCCCTATGGTCGCCCACAGACCACATTTCAGCTGTGTTGTGCCCCTTGGTCGCCTACAGACCAGTCTAGAATTGTATTGTGCCCTATGGTCGCCCACAGACCACATTTCAGTTGTGTTGTGCCCTATGGTCGCTCACAGACCACATTTCAGCTGTGTTGTGCCCCTTGGTCGCCTATAGACCAGTCTAGAATTGTATTGTGCCCTATGGTCGCCCACAGACCACATTTCAGTTGTGTTGTGCCCCTTGGTCGCCTACAGACCACATTTCAGTTGTGTTGTGCCCCTTGGTCAAAATGCTCTTTTGTGATACAGACTGCCCCAAACTGTCCTGATTTACTCTGTGATCTGACCTTCTGCGTTTTTGCACACTTACATGTACATCCCTTGGGCCCCACTTTGTTAAAAAAAAGGATTTTTTTTTTGTTTTTACATTTTCTTTTTGAATACTAACAGTGAAATGCTTTAAGTTAGTAATTGCTGGGCCCTTGTTAACAGCGAAAACCAGGTGCCGTTTAACATCTGTGTCCTGTTCTGTCCGGCAGCTGCTCTGAAGGTCAGCCAAGTTGAGTCAACATAGCCCAAAATTCCAGGGGGGCTTGGGTAGTGCTGAAGCCCAGTCAACCCAATGGTGTTATGCCACTACTTGTGTTTAATGCCTTGATTACTTAATGGTAATTGGCATTACTCCTAGCCCTATTCCTCCTCGTCCCTGTAATTGTGTATGAGGCAGTACTTGTGTATGTGGCAGTGGTGATGGATCCTACCTCTGTGTGGCGGCAGGTCACTCAGTGGATTGCTACGGTGCTGGGCGGCGGGCCGGGGCAGCAAGATGTAGGAGGAAGGCGCTGCTCCTGATGGTCATAGCAGTGGTGATGGCCCTACCTCAGTGTGGCAGCGGGTCACTCAATGGATTGTTATGGTGCTGGGCTGGGCGGCGGGCCGGGGCAGCAAGATGTGGGAGGGGGGCGCAGCTCCAGATGGAAGTTGCAGGTGTGGTGATGGCAGGCGCAGCAGGTGCGATGGCAGGGGCGGCTGCTGCAGTGGGTCGCTCGGCTGTGTCTGATCCCAGGGGCGGTGGGCCGGGGCAGCAAGATGTAGGAAGGAGGCGCAGCTCCTGATGGTAGTTGTGGTGGTGATGGCAGGCGCAGCCGCGGCAGCGGGGCTCTCTGCCTAGGTTCCCAGGGCAGTGCTGTGCGCAACCCTCAGGACGGTAGCAGCAGTCAGGTGCTGAAGCGATGATGGTCAGCCAGTGGGACCTGAACCACTAAATCCCCTCTGAAAAGCTACAAATCTTTCTTTGTCAGCAAGTGGCTGATGTGGAGAAACCTGTGTTAAAGGGTGGTGAGGTATGAGAATATAGCCCAAGGACAGAATAGGGCTCCATTAAACGCAGCTTGTAAGGCAATGCTGAAAAACACACATTTAAAGCCCCAGAAATGGAAATACAAGAAATGAAAATAGTAATTACCAGAAAAATGAAATGCATTTTTAGGAAATGCTTTTAGTTCTAAAATATTATGTCTGGGTTACATGTGTGTTTGCGTTATTGTGTTTTTTTGGGGGGGGTGAGCTTGTTTTGGACTATGTCTGGGTTACATGTGTGTTTGCGTTATTGTGTTTTTTGGGGGGGGGGTGAACTTGTTTTGGACTTGTTTTGGAGGGAATTCGGCTTTTTTCCCCCCTCCTGATCTGGAAGCACACCAGCAGCAATGGCGGATGGAGCAAGCGCGGGATGCAAACAAGCCAAAGCAAGGTAATTACGGCGCGCACACTGTTTGGGGGTTATTTATTTATTTATTTGTGAGTGAGGCTCATCATGCAGGGACCATACTTGTCTGTTTTTTAAACTCGTGGGCTATTGGGGGAAGCTGGGCATCATGGGTCCTGCTCGCCTGTGTCTCGCACCACGGAATGTATCGTCCCCGCCGGCCACCCGAGCCCTTTCAAACGCGAGAGCTGCCACTTCAGAATAAGCCACTCGCATTAGGCAACATTTCCGTTCAGCTTATTTACACAGCTGCGACGGATTGATGGGTGTAGTTCCTCTGGCTTAATTGTCTTTTGGCCTCTTGACCCCTTAAAGCAAGCGACATGATGGTGGACAAGAAAGCGGGGAAAGGTCCAATCTGCCTGGGAGACCGGTAACTGCAGCACAAGCGGC
Organism: Ambystoma mexicanum; assembly: GCF_040938575.1. NCBI lineage: Eukaryota > Metazoa > Chordata > Amphibia > Caudata > Ambystomatidae > Ambystoma > Ambystoma mexicanum. Next base: position 763,605,492 of record NC_090921.1, on the reverse strand, counting down.
GGGGAAGAAAGAAAGCAGTGAAAGCACGTACTGCAGCACACTATGAATGCTATATTCCAATCTAAAGATTAACAACGTGATATTTAAACTTACAGCTGCACATTGAAAAGGCTGGTCCGAATACGCACGCAAATCTAACAATACAGTGAACGGCAGCCACAAAGACATGGGGGGGGAGGGGAGGGGAAAAAACTGAGTTTCGCAGATCCCCCGCTTAATTAATTTCATTACGTTTTCTTTCATTCAAAGTCTGAAAGGTGTCTAACAAATGTACAGCCACAGTATGCATTGTGGTTCACATGTGCCTTTGGAAATTTGAATCCTGTGTTTCTAACAACACTTGTCTTTGTGTGTCTCTTATTTGCTTCCATTAACCTAACCATAACCATTCTTTGTTTCTCTATCTTGCCGTTCCTCCACAGCAGTCTCTCACTCGCCTATTGGTGTCCCCCTTTCTTGCTCACTCTGCCCCATTGGCTATTGCGCGCACCTTTTATCCAGTTTCATAATCCCTCTTGCAGTGTATCCTGTCCTCAGACTTCCTCTAAACTTGTCACTCTGTCCCTGCTTCTGGAGCGCCTCGAGCCTCCCTCCTGCTAGCCTTGCCTGTGTATCCTGCGCTCCCTCTCGCCTGTCTCTTTGCTCTGTTTCTGTATATTGCCCCGCTGCCCATCCATCTTGCTCTGGGTGTCACTGTCAGCAGCTGGTTGAGTTACTGCTTCTTCAGACACACCGGCCTCTTGCTTTTTCTTCCAGTCGTGTATCACACACTCTCTCTTTTCTCCCATATTAGCTCTCTCTGCCTCCAGCTGGCTCTCTTTCTGGCAATTGTCGGTCTCTCTTTCTCCTTCTTGCTCTTTCTGCTGTCCTCCTTGTGTGGGGTGGGGTGTGGGGGGGCTTCCTGCTGGGAATTCGGACAGGGGCGAGCCTTGGGGCAGGGAGTTCTGCTGCGTGCAGTGCTCGGTTCTCTTTGTAGGTGACCCCTAAATGTTAGAAACAACCACTAACACCTCCCTCGTTGGGCTTATTCCACAAAAGCACAGTGATCCCTCTCCTTCAGTTCCTGGTGTAACTCGAAGAGAAAGTCACCAAGTAACCTTATTTCTACAAATCTGAAGAGTGTTCCACAGTGGATGCAAAGCTACCTCGCACAATATAAATGTGCTTTTCAAATGTATATAATGTATATCCGACAACCAACGCTAAAAGCAGGGCTCGGAAGTTGCCATTGGCCACGTGTAAGAAGGCATACCAATCCTGTTTTTCCCCTTGAATTCTGGTACTTGTAGTTTTTTTTTTCTAATTTAGGAAAACTTCCAAGTCCTAGAACTCTGAGCAAAATCGGGAATGGATGCCTTTCTCACGCATGGTCAGGGGAATCATTTCCAGGCTTTTTGCAAAAGGAAAATATGTGCAAGGCTGTTCTGTGTCTTATTGTTTGGGCCTTCTAGATTTTTAGTACCATCAGAACACTTTTTGGCTTCTCCTTGTAACGTGGGGATGTGGAAAGGCAGAGTGCCCCTTAAACACAGGAATCCTAAACCCTCTATTGGAGTCAGAAAACTCAATGGGGGTGAGATTCACATCATTTTTACCAGGGTTGTCACTCCAGAAAAAGTAATATTTTACATGTGTACATTACACCAGAGTCACAAACGCGGATCTCAAGTCCCCCCTGCCATACCTGAGGCCACCCAGTCCCAAAAAAATAGGAGTGAAGGACTGTTCTCACACATGGCACGGGAAACTAAAGTCCTGAGTAGGAGTGCTGAACGGCCATACATTCCCACCATGGGTCAGATTGCAGAAACCTTTCACCGGTACAAGTGCAATGTTGCACGGTATTAGCACTAGGATTAGAAGATTAGATTAGATTAAGGAATTAGTTAAATGGGCATGACTGTTCATTTAGTGGATAAGAGGGCAGGTCTGCAATGGCAGCCTGCAAGTGAGATTGGGATGTTACCAAGGATATAGAAGCCTAGAAGCACACGGTGTAATTTTTTAACATCTTAAAGCTACTGTCTCTTTATCAAGCATTCTCGCATGACGTAAGTGCCGTGCTTTATTGTAATGGGGGCATGTAGGTGGAGATGTGCCCACATATGGACAGTGTTGTAGGGTGGAGGCACAAGTGAAAATTATGGGCAGTTCTTTCACACCTTTGTCATTATTTATGGTCTTGAAAACAGAAGGATTCCAACACGACATATTGCTTTCCCGGGAAGCGTTTTATGCTATAGGTGGCATGGTATATAATCTTCAAGTTAGTTCTCCTGGCGGGGGAAAGTGTGTTTGAACATGTGTTCATGGAGAGCAACTAGTTAATAACGGAGCCAATGGTCCTGTAGTTGTGGGGGCAGCAGAGTTATAGTGCTCATGAAATGTGTGCCATATGCTGCAAGCATGGATGCGTACCATGCGTGTTGTGGGGTGAAGTAAGATAGCTCAGTGAGTTAGGCACTTTCTCAAACAGTTGTGCATGATCTGCAAACACAGGTTCGAGCTTAGAGCAAACCCGGACTTGTATCAGTCCAATGTTAATAAATTATGTACATGTACATCTGATGATAATAATAATCAGGTGTTATAGAGTAAAGGTAACTTAGGTGGGAAGTGAGCTGGGCGCTTATGTGTCATGTGTGTAGATAGAAATCCATTTCCTGACTGTTTTCTCACATGGAACACTAGAGATTGATCTTGCTGGTGTGCACATTGCTTCACAATTCATCTCTTGGGCCCCCCTCTTCTCTCCTCCCTCTCCCCTGTCACACCTGAGGAGGTCTATAGACCACTCCTGGTACCTGTTCACCGTGCCACCCACCCGGCCTCAGGGCAACCCCTTGCACTGGGGTCTATATCTGTACCCATACAGTCCCCCCCCGCCCTTTATCTTTATGCACTTATCAGACACACCCTGTCTGCTGCCTTATCCCAGCACTTGCCACTTGTTGGCTGCACTACCACTGTTTGTTGCCTTCCTTATTTATTTATTTTCTATTTATCCATTTCTCCTCTGCTCCGCACTTCCCACCCCCCCTTTCCATGCACTTTTCCCCTTCCCTCGGCCACTGCGTGATCTCAATGTCACCTGGCCTAGTAGTCTGTCTTCCCTCCGTTTCCCCTCCCTTGCCTCGTCGTGCCTTGAAACACTTGTGTATAGGTGCGTTATAAATGCCATATCATATCTATGTTTTAGCACTATCTGAAATGTCGTCAGGCCGAGTACGATAGTTAATTTCACATCCTTACTGTTCATGGTCTGTAAGAATGTCATTGGATTTTCCCTTGTTCCCTCCCTTGCCTTGCAGCGCTTTGAAACATATTGTGTATCAACGCTATATAAATAAACAATCATATCATGAACCGCTTTGCTCACATAGCCTGCATTACCAGTTGCTATTTTTCATAAAGTTTATATCGGCGACTAGTTGTACTTTGCTTGCTCTTTTCAAACTTTTTACACAATATCTTTTTTTGCATTTCAGAATGTATCCATGTAAAGCCAGGGAAATGGGCTTTCCAGTATTCTCTGTATCCGAGTACAGAAAAGCCCTTCAAAATAAAATTGGGGACTACCGGATGAAGAAGGAGCCAGACCTGGTCTTTTCTACACCAGTGTAGTTGGGCATTCCCTTGCTCCCTGGGCTGGACCCCACCGGACTTGCTTGCTCCCTGGGCTGGGCCTGAATACTTGTGTGACTCCCTCGATTGGTTCTGTGTCCCCTCTCAACCTTGCTCCCTGGGCTAGGCACTGATACTCATGTGACTCTTTGGAGTGGTTCTGGGTCCCCTCTCACCCTTGCTCCCTGGGCTGGACCCCACAGGTCTCGCTTGCTCCTTCGGCTGGGCCTGGATACTCGTGTGACTCCCTGGACTGGTTCTGGGTCCCCTCTCACCCTTGCTCGACCCCACCGGACTCGCTTGCTCCCTGGGCTGGGCCTGGATACTGGTGTGACTCCCTGGACTGGTTCTGGGTCCCCTCTCACCGTTGCTCTCTGGTCTGGACTCGCTTGCTCCTTTGGCTGGGCCTGGATACTAGTGTGACTCCCTGGACTGGTTCTGGGTCACCTCTCACCCTTGCTCGACCCCACCGGACTCGCTTGCTCACTGGGCTGGGCCTGGATACTGGTGACTCCCTGGACTGGTTCTTTGTCCCCTCTCAACCTTGATCCCTGGGCTGGACCCCACCGAACTTGCTTGCAAGCAGACCGAGTCTAGTCCTAGCTTCTGCACTTCAACTCGGTGTGATCCTTGTCAAATCACTTTCAGATCCTTTTTCTGCCAACATTGGAACTAGTGCCTTGTTTCGAAAAGACCGTTTCTGTGCGCTATGCATGTTTGCTCAGGTTTGCCTTGTGATGTACAAAACAGGTAAAGCCGATCAAAATAATGGCGTGAGGTTGAATTGGATTGGCAGAGGGGGCGAGGCTGGGTCTGCTGATATGTGCGCCCACTTGACCTGTTTTTCCTTCCCTCCCACACCCCCTCCTGTGTTACAGAAGGACTGGACCACCCACCGAGGAGGGAGAGGAGCCATGAAGCTGCTACTGGGTGGTGAGAGCGCTTTCTATTTTAATTCTCCACCAGGGCAAGCATACCTACTATGCGCCCCCTCCCCCAGGGGACAGGAATAACGCACCCAGGGGCAAGGGGTGGGAGTTTCAGAGATGGGGGACGTGGTTACTTCCCTTTTGAACAAACACACACATGTTCGTGTCATGCCAGTGTATACATTTGCAAACCAGAAACTAGCCTGCTTCTCGGCGCTTAAGTGATTGGTGTCGCTGAGGGCGTCTCTAAACTCAATAACATTCACACCATCAACCTCAGAATAAGGAAATCCTAAAACGGAGCTCAAGCCAGTTGTTTGAACGTAAATCTCTTTTCACAGGTGCTCAACCAACTGAGCTATTCACTGTGTCTGTCAAATCATGGAGTCTGCTGGCCAATAATACGCATTAGCCGAGTCAGGGCTTTGTTCCAGAGTGGAGCAAGCAACCTCATGCGGCGCCCGTGAACACATCAATTCTTGACATAGTGCTCGGCTTGACCTGAAGGGAACTTCAGGGGCGACGCAGCCCCCAAACTCATCCCATTAAAAGCCCTGCCACTGTATCAGCAGCTGTGATTCTGTATGAGATAAATGAGCCAAACAAGAAAAATGGCTCACAAACAGCTAGACGTCTTTTCCTTTCCGCAGTTTAGGGTTCCTTTCATGGTGTAGTGGGTTAATGCACCTGCTGCAGGTATCCGTCAAACAGGTTGAGAGTCACATCTGCCTGCCTCTACTCTCCGCCCTCTGCAATTTATCCAGAAGGACTGTGAGACTTGTCCTTGGCCTCAAGCCCAGGGATCGTATCTCTCCAGGACTGAAATCTCTGCACTGGCTCGAGGTGCAAGGATTAAGTTGAACACCCTCTGCATTGTCCACAAGGCCTTCTTGGGCCTGGGGCCGCAATACCTTCAACTTTCTCTTCCCAAAAATCTTCCTTCTCGAGCTCTTCGATCATCCGCCTCCAACTCCCTCAGGGTCTGTCGCTTCTCCAAGCAACGAGTTGGTGGTAGATCTCTCTCCTCGGCAGGGGCCTCCTTCTGAAACAGCCTTCCTGCTTCCCTGAAACTTGAGGAGAACCATCTCCAGTTCCGGAAGCACCTCAAAACCTCCCCCCCCCATCCCCTGCTGAATTCCTGGCTGAAACTGCACTGGCTACCTGGCCACCCTTTGTGACCTTGGGCCTAGGCCCTGCCATTTACACACCTGCACTGGCAACCCCCGCACCTGGGAACTGTATTCTGTATCCCTACAGTCCCCCACCAGCACTTATGTCTGCTCTTACCCTGCACTTGCCATCATCCCGCCTTTATTTTTCTTATTTATTCTATTATCCCATGTACTGCACTTTTTCCCCCTCTCCCATGTACTGCACTTTTCCCCTCTCCCTTCCCCTCGCACTTTTCCCCTTCCCATGCACTTGTGCGATCTGAATGACACCTGGCCTAGTAAGATCGTTGTCTGTCTTCCCTCTGTTCCCCCTCCCCTGCCTCGTCGCATTTCGAACACTTGTGTATAGACGCGTTATAAATGCCATATATCATTTGCAAAGAAAGTAGGATGGATAAAGAAAACAAGAGTGAACTCTTGGGAGGAAGTAGTCTGTTACTCCAATGCAAATATGCTACCTTTTTTAAGAAGAGTATCTCAAATTTGTATTTCTTTTAACATGTTTTTTTTTCTTGGTTTTTTTTAATACTTTTTGGCCCCTTCAACTGCATAGAGGAAGTTATCGAGTAGCCGGGTGGGTGGCAGAGGTTGTGCAGATGGGAGTGTGAGTGTGGGTACAAGATATGTGCGCGTTGTTGGTAGATATGTATCGGGGTGTAAGAATGGTATGGGCAAAAGGGGAGGTAGTTAATTAGCAAAGGGTTTGAAAGACTATTTCCCCATTTTCACTTATGCCTTCTATTTCTAACTGATATAAATCAATATAGCTACACTAAAGACCATAAAATTCTGAATGCAGCCACAGAAAACCATAATTCATTTTCAGTTCCATCCTTTGTGTACAAATGCATTTAAATGTAGTGATGCATTTGTAAATTGACATTTTAACATTAATCTGGTATGTATTCTGCAATAAGGAATTTAACAATGCCTATTCAGATGTCCATTTAGGTTCATATATCCTTTCTTTTTTTGTAGAATCTTTGAGATCTGTCTGCAAGGCTAACAGTTGGCCTACTATGGACGGCTGGGTGATAAGGAAGCTCGCCACCAAAATTTGCAATGCCAGAAGAGGCCTAAGGAAGACTCTGCATTTTGAAATGCAGGATCGATGATATTTGTTGGTATTTTTTCAAACCTTTTCATTCTTATGGAATACAGCTATGCTGTTAAACCGAATTTGTTGAATAAAAAAATGCTGAACACTTTCTGAGCCTATGTTTGATTGAAGATATCTTATAACAAGAGCAATACTATATTAAAATATCAACAATTTATAGCTGCTACAATCATAATATGAACTGGGTAATTGTTAGCTGCTCTTATTGATATTGGGTGAAGTGACTGGCGGCAGTCTGTCATGCGGGTAGACCTATAACAGATTCTGCGTAGGCTGCTGGAAGAGTGTATTTTAGTGCAGTGCTTTGCAATTGTGGGAGTTTATTGGGGGTGAGGCCATGCTGGCTAGAGGTGAGAATTGAAATGAGGGAGCTTACAGGTTGGTTTGTGACCTGGGAAGTGGGGGTGTTTGTAGTTGTGTGCACTAAATCGAGGGAACTTAGTTAACGGGTGCTCTAGCAAAGATGAAGTGACACCTGCAAAATTCCATATAATTTTTTTTTCCCTGTAAACTATCTAGAAGTCTAACTAGAGTCATTGTAAAGTAATGCCACCAACGTTACTCAAAAGGGATACATCCTGGGGTAATCCAACCACTTTTCCTAAATCTTTTGGAAGCATCTTGAAATCATTAAAACTCATCCTGGAGTAGTCTGCATTAATCATTTACAATTCAGAACCCATCCTAAAGTTATCATGGAACCATCCTGTAGTAATCCCCACCCATCCTAGAGTTGTCATGGAGCCATCCTAGCGTAATACGAAGTCATCCGGGAGTAATACAAACTCATCCTTAAATTGTCGTGGAGTCATCCTGAAGTTGTCATGAAGTCATCCTGGAGTTGTCTTGGAGTATTCCGAAGTCATCCTCGAGTAATCCCAACTCATCCTGAAGTCATCCTGGAGTTCTCCCAACTCATCCCGAAGTTGTCGTGGAGTCATCCTGAAGTTGTCAGAGTCATCCTAGAGTAATCCCCCACTCATCCTGAAGTTGTCATGGAGTCATCCTGAAGTTGTCAGAGTCATCCTAGAGTAATCCCCCACTCATCCTGAAGTTGTCATGGAGTCATCCTGGAGTAATCCCCCACTCATCCTGAAGTTGTCATGGAGTCATCCTGGAGTAATCCAAGATCATCACTGGAAGTAATCCGAACTCATCCTGGAGTAGTTTCTGTGATAACTCTAGAGTCATCATCTCATTAAATATTTTGGCTTGTACGCAGACTTGGGATGATCTTCCTAAACTCTCCATGGATGACTCTAGAATGGAGTCATCGGATGACTCCAGAATGATTCCAGGATGATCTTCCTTTTTGACTAGGGAATTGATAAAAGGTAATAATAAAAACGATATTAAAAAACATTTCATTTTATGGATCATGGAGTAACATTTTTGTTAAGTTATGAGAGACAAAGTAGCAAAATGTCACACAAATGACAATTTTGGGCTTTATCTAGAGACTAGAATGAGCCGTTTTGAGCGTACTGCATTGTGGAGAAACCCGAGCTGTGCTTCAGCACACCGCCATGTTTGAAGGCAGAGTCAGGAAGTCATTAGTGGGCCGTTCCGAGAAGTGAAGAATGTAAAAAAAAAAACTGTTTGGGGCGTTGGCTCTATAAAATCTGCTGCCTGCAGCTTCTTTTCCGCCTATTGCTCCAGACCCCTCTTCGACGCAAGCAGCGACCGTTTGGTTACCAGAACTGTCACCATGGTAAGTCTGCCATTGTTTTCCCCACTGCGACACACCGCGCAGCGGCCGAAAGCAGAGACTGAAAACTAACTTTACCCAGTGCTCACTTGCTGGGAGGCAACCGGTCGGAGTTTCCGCGAGCGCAGTGAGCGAGATTTGATGGACTTGAATCAAAAGCGATATGGAAATTTTGCTACATTTTCAGTGAACCATGTGACAATTTTCACACGAAATGCAAAGTATACCCGTTTGAATCTCGGCTCATTACATTGAAGTGCATCAAAATGTAATGTTTAAAAAGATTTTTTTTTCATTGGGTTTATTTTAGGGCGTGTCCTTCTATGGGTGGTATGCCTACGGTTTGAGTTAATGGGCTGTCAGCGGGAACGTATTGTGCAACGCAATTAATGATGTTGCATTCTACCCTAAGTCGATGAAACCCTACGCCTGCCCAAATTCAGCCTGTAAAAGGGGCTGGGGGCGGGTAGTTTTGTATGAACACTAAACCTGCGATGTTTCGGGCCGGAAGTGGAGAGAAAGTAAAGTGGGCAGTGGCGTTTGGCTGACCGCCACTATTGTCAACGCAGCATTGTTCATCTTTCTTAAAATATGTTTCAGGTGTCCGACTACAAATATCCGGATGGGTTGTGGTGTAGTGCCAACGTCTGACGCGTCAGTGCGCTTTGAGATGGGGAGACGTGGTTCCATCAAGTGGGCAATAATGTTGGTGTGGGTGGCTAGAAGGGGGCTGGCCGGAGAGAATACAACGTGTTTTGCTGGCTATACCTGTTTTGCCACCTCCCCCACTCCAAGGTTGTCATACTAAGAACTATCGTAGCACTGCATTACGGGTTTGTGCTTTTAATGCTACACTAAGCGTTGAGCCAGGTGTGTTGCAACCGCTCGGTGTTGATTCGCAGCGCTGTGCTGCTTTCCGGCGTTAGGAAGCAGCCGTTTGAGACGTGGCACTGCCAGTCGTGAACAGGGGAGGGACATGGGGAACTGGTATATGGATGGCGGACTCTCCTTCCCAACCCCCCATTTCCACTGCATCAAGGCCCACATCGCCCTGGGGGGGGGTCTCTTATTCAACCCCGCTCTGTGGAAAATGTACGGGTTGTTGCTTATTTACTTCCTGCCTGGCAACACAACAAGCTGGAAAAAGAGCTACAGAATTTGATGAATAAAGGTGTAACAGACAAGAGAATGTTGTAAGCGTCCAGCGTCATCCTAGGTAGGTTTTGTTTGTGAAGACCATACGATTTAGTGGGCGTGGCAGCGGTTAGGGTAACAGACCATGCAGGGAGGAGCCCCACGACTACATGCTCGGCCAACAGTACACTCCCCATTTTCGAAGCGAGTGGGGGGAGGGGGGGTGAATTATGGCCCGTATTAGAACGGAGACCGCTCACCATATAGGAAAAAAAAGCTAGTTTACTGTAACTCATGGTACCTCTTAATGGAATGAAGAAAATGATGGAACCGTATATATTGTTAATATTGAAGAAAGTGATTCAGGTGCTATGGCTATGTGTTCCTTACTGTCTTTTGATTCTAGTATAGCGTAAACTTTGTTTCAGAGTAGCGTAGCGCTTTACAGACTGTGGAAGCCAGAGTTGGGAATGGCGTTTTTTAATAGTAGCGCGGTACTGTTGACGTATGGGCAGGTGTTTATTTTGTTGTGCTCGGGTATACCCCCCCCCCAATTGGTGTACACTGGTGTAGAGGGAGGGGCACGACCCACTCCCATTCCCCAACCTGCCATTTTGGCTACAGCTTCATGTGTGTTCAGATTTCCTGACTGCTGAGGAGGGTGCCTTCAACGCATATTTAACGCGCCTTTTGAGTGTATGCGCGTGGTTTTGAGTGTTTTCAGCAGTGAGGTCAAGGAAAAAGATTAAAAAGCAAGTAGCAACTCATTCACAAGCTGCATGCCTGTCAAACTATTACCATAAGCGGGTGGCCTATAGGAACGGTTTCTGGGATTCGGCTACGGTTTTAAGTAGTCCAACCAATAGGGCATGATCTGAAGTTGTCCATTTTGGGACTAAATCCTACCAGTCCTTTATACTGCATTGTGGTACTTGTAGTTCTATTAGAATAGGTAACGGAAAGCAAAATGACAAACAATACCATGGCTCCTTTTCAGCCTATTTTTACTTAAGGTCGTCAAATCGAGCTTCAGAAGATTAAAAATGTTCTATATAGATCAGTTAAATTATTTACCCAGTACAGTGATTTTATCACCCAGAAAAAAAATGGTATTTTGCGGATTTTTTTGTGAACCTCCCGTCTTTCATCCTTTACGCGGTCTATTAAATGTTCCATTTAGTTCTTCACAATGTAAAAGAGAAAGAAATTAACAAATTATAACATGGGCATGGAGCAAGCCATAACATATGCGCCTAATTGTATGGGGACTTGTGGGCCCATGTGTAAACGGCAAGGTCCATCTTGTCAAAGCTGCTATTCACCCGTGCCCACCCCATGGGCAACGGATAACCAATTTTGACCGCAAAACTGAGAACCGTGTACCCGATAACGCATCTGCTTTGAAAGTAGCCGGCATGTGACCGGTTTGGCACTGCACGTAGACTTCGTAAACCACCACAAAAGAGAATCTGCATCGTGGAACCTTCTGGAAGAGCCGGCCGGGGAGCGGCATTTCAGTGACTCAGATTTGGCAGGTCTCGAAAAGGGCGTGGCGGCTGTGCACTCAAAGGCAAGTTAAGACATGGAAGCGGGCACGGGCCCAGGCGCTGCAGGATGGGAGCTGCCACCTGGTGGAAGCTAAAACTCACACTCCTGCTTACCCACTTAACCTGCAATTTATTAAAGAGTTTCTTTTTAGTACTTACCTGGGTCCTGCGTTGTTCCTGCTTCCTGTCTGGCTTAACCGATCCCAGGGTAGTACAGCCTGCCATCGGAAGACCTTAACATTTCCCGAGAGAACATTTTTAAACCCCCTACAAAGACCAGGAGGAAACCCATTGTATTGCGCCGCTTGCCTATAATGTGCCTATGGATATCCCATCTGACGGACATAGTGCGAGTTTTACGGTTTTCCACTCCTGGCTGCATACATGCCAACCCTCCCGATTTTATGGTGAAAAATATAGCTGTTTCACGGTCTCTCGCCTAAAATAACTGTAGCTCCAATGTATCCCTATGGTGATTTGCATGTCTCCCGATTTCCCTGTGGCCAGGTGCGTCTGAATGTTGGCATCTATGTGGCTGTGCAGTTACTAGTACCGTGCATGCTGGGATGTGTAGTTCCACTTTACTGCGCGTGTTGGGCAGCATGTACAAGAATGGCTTGATTACATCCTCCCCCGACTTGTCATTGGGCAGCTGGCCTCTATGCCACTGTCGCCCGTTAATACGGGTTGTCCAAGATCCTTTCAGAGTGGTCTATCTTTGGCAGAATTTGCGATGGAGGTAGTGGCACTATCTGGAGTTGTGCCAAGCTTCTGCTTAGAATCGCTAAGGCTAGAAACTGGGCAGTCATGGCACACCCTTCCCCTGCAACCTGCTGCAGACAAGGGTAGGGTTCCTAACGTTCAAGCAGAAGGGGCTCTTTGCTTTATGGACTGTGAGGGCAGTGACTTTACCAGTGCACATTACACTGGCTGCCACATTTGCTTGCTGGGTAGATCATCGTGAAACTAGTTTTATTCGTTCGGTCAATCCTACTGTGTATTCGAGAACTTGTCATTCTTTATTAGTTTGTGTCTGCAATTCCCAGCATGCAATGTTGGCTAAAATACACAAGAATGGTTGAAGGCATGGGGCAAGTCTTTGTTGTAAATTTTGGAGTGAGAACTGGGATAGCCTATTAACTTGTATGGCCCTAGTTGCCAGTTGGGTGGAGCAGAGATCTTGAGACCTCTTCCGAATGGTAGTGCGCGAAACCCCTTTTGAAACTTCCTATTTGCTGGAGATCCACCCCAGTGTGGAATTCTGTTATCAAGCCTCTTCATGCCTGGCTAGCCTTCAAAAGTCTACTTTGCTTTGAACAGCATTCCAACTTTTTTTTTTTTTTCTTCGTTTCTTTTTTTTTTCTCGACTAGTAAAACGGAATGTGGGTTTTGCTTGGACGCCAGCAGTATGGCTGGACTTGCAATGCTTTTTTAATCGTTTGATGGGACTTTTCTTTCTGTCTAAGACCAACTTCAAAGTTGAAAAACTTTAGCTCTGAAATGAAAGGTTCAGCCATTTACAATAACTTGTGTCCCGTTAAACCCCAACCAAGTACAATGTGAACAGGACTTGCTAATGGAAGAACTGGGTGCCTAGAAGAAATTTAACACAACTATACCTTTTTGGCAATAACCAATTCTCTTCTCGACAATAGGGTCACAAAATTGGTTTAAGATGATCCTGTGATGTGATGCCCGCCCACCCTCCCTGCAGAGAACAGGCGACCGTTGGGATGAGAAGAGGTTCCAGGGTAGTTTTATTTTCAAGAAAGAAGCTCCCTGCAAGGGTGCTGCACCATCTGCTGCTCCTGTCCCTGGACAACTGCTGGATGCCATCTTGCACGCAGCGTGTCACACAAGCATTCAAAGGATGCTCCTAATCCCTCACGGCATGGAGGACAGCAACCAAGAGACGTCTCTACATGTGCAGCCTCCCTTAACCAAATATCCGTAGCACAAAGTCCTTGAATTTGTTCGTCAAACGTAACAACCTCATTCACACGCAAATCACTGCTGACATTTCCTTGTGGTACCCCTACCAGGCCACGTGCTCCTTCACCGCTGCACTACCACATGTTTCCGTCCTCGCACACCCCAGATTCTTTGTCCCACTCCAAGCGCAAACTGGAACACAATCAAAAGGCCATTCTTGGAGCATCGCCCCACTTCTTTCTCTTTTCTTCCCTTGTACCCTACATCATGACCCTTGCCAGTTGTTTCATGCTTCCTTTGGCGCCATCGTCCAACAACACAACAGTGCCCATGACTTTCAGCACCTTCTTTGGAGGAGAGCAACATGCATCACCTCCACCCCTCACTCTCGGTTTTTTTATCCTGAATGTGTCCACACATCGATTCCTATCTACACACTCGAGGCATTGCTAGGTGGGGGCTTAGGGGACTATAGCCCCGGGTCTTTTGGTTGTAGCCCCGGCTAGAATATCAGGGCCTACAACCAAAAGGCTAGCTAGCCCGGAGTCCCAACATTAGTGTAGCCCCAGATCTTTCCTAGACCTAGCAACACCCCTGTACACACTTCATACTGTCAACCACTTCTTGGATTTCTCTTGGCACTTCTCTGCCTGGCTCTCTATCCACTTTAACTGGATCAAGTTTCCAAGCCCTTCTGGAGTTAGCTCCTCAACTGTCTTCCACTCTTGAGTGCCACAAAAGGGATTCCTTCCATAGTCGGGTGGGGGTGGTCCTAAATGCCCAAAGCATGTCCCTAATCATCCCTTCAATGTTCAGGTTGGACATTTTTGCCAGTTGCAGCATTCCCTTCACCACTGTTAAACCTTTCCACCTTGCCATTTTGGCGAGGACAATACAAAGCTGTCGTCTCATGCTGCACAGCTGCTCCCTTGAACTTCGACCACCAAGTTAGACCCGAACAATACTCCTTTGTCAGTGAACAGTGGGAAATCTTCCACCCTAAAGATTCTGTCAGAAAATCTATTACAGACCTGGCGGTCGTCTCCTCCGGCCATCCAATAGACGGCCATTTGGAGTAGTAGTCCATCATGACAAACACCTACCTTCTTCCTTGGTAACATTTTGATAATGGGCCAATAATGTCCAAAGCAACCTTCTCCCAAGCTCTTGTGGGAAACTTTACTCGAGATGGGAGGGCTGGGAGGGAGGCTTGGTCGACACATGAGACTTATCACTGGAAACACACGGTAAGCAATTTCTCACCAAGTGCTCCCCCTAATTATCTATACCTGGCCACCAATTCTCTTCCCTCATTTTGCTGGCGTTCCTCCCTACCTGCCCCTATGAGCACTTTCCAAAATGCTAGCCCTCACCCCCTTCAGGGGTAAAATGCTCTCCCCTGCACAGGATATCCCCATCCATCCACAATTCTTCCTTGATCATATTGGGCCCTGACACTCCTCTGGGCCAGCCATGCTCCAATAGCTGACGAACCCTAGCCAACTCAGCCTCTGCCACACATTCTTCAGACCATCTTGCCATGTCCAAAATTCCCTCGTGGCCCACTTGTGCAATCATAACTCTGCCTCCTCTCCTGGACACTCAACCAGGGTATAATTGGCAGGGCTAGAACCCATTTATTGACCCTGGAAGAACCTCCCATACTTTTCCCACTCAAAAGCATGGACCAGTGGTTTGTGGTCCGTCCTGACAGTGAAAGGCACACCCAACATTTTTGATGGCCCAGAAACAAGTTAACACTTCTCTTGACGGTATCGGCACACATTGCTTGCCCTCCTGTAGCCAAATCAAGGCAGCCCCAACCCTACAATGCTAGCACCAGTCATGAGAAATGGCTTGCAACATGGGTTAAACATGCAACGTATGGGAGCGCCCACAATACTCTCCTTTTTTTGAGGTGAATGCCCTCTGACACTCCTCACCCCAGGCACATTGGACACCTTTTTTTTTTTTTTTTTTTTTTTTTTTTTTTTTAAGCAACAGCCTTAAAGGAGCACACACCGAAGTGAATCCTTGGACTTGCAGCAGTACTCCGCCAGCCCCAGGCATGCCAGCAACTCATCCTTCCTCTGGGGCCCACAACACAGCACCCACTACGCTCATTTTGAGGCTGATCCCTCTTGTCCACGACATGCCCTAAATAAGACATCTCTGTTAATCCAAATTTGCACCTTTTCTTTTCTTTTTTTTTTTTTGCAGGTAATCCAACCCAATGTAAAATGCTCAGCACTTCACAAACCTTATATGACGCCCAGAATCGGGTGCAAACACAAGGATATCGAAAGCATTTTAACAAATTATAATCCATTAAAGAGCTTCTCCATTACAAGCTGAAACACAGCGGCCGCTGAGGCAAGCCCCAAAGGGCATCTTCTCGGTACGTGCCAAAAGGTGTGACAAAAGAAGCTAGAGCCCTCGCATCCGGGTGCGAACAATTTGATGGTGAGCACTGGAAAGATCAATTGACAATTATTTGGCACCATGAAACATTGAGATAATTTCTTGCACCTTGGGAAGGCGGCGTCTGTCAACCCATCTAAACACATTCTTATGTTGCTGTCCCTCTTTCGTGCCATGCCGCTTCTATGGGCTCAATCACATCATTCTTGCAGAGCTTGTCAAGTTCAACTTTGACCTTCTTTCTTAGCAGCGAGAGTATAGCCCAAGCCTTATGCACTACAGGTTTAGCTCCCCTCTTCAAAATAATTATGTGGCAAATACATTTTAAGCACCCTGAACACATTTGGAAACTGTTGGCACACATCCTGCCTTAAGAATATCGCTGATTCTGGATCATTTGGGTTAAAAATGATCTGGATATCTTTCAGGTGCCTCCAGCTAAGCAATGACACTCCCTTATCTGTCACGTACAACACACCTGATTGCCCTCTTTTTGAATGCCATGTTTTGAACCAACAATTTTGGATCAGGGCACCTCCATATCCCCTGGCGCATATGTCGTGGGCATCTAAATCCTCCACTGCCTGAGTTTTCTAGGGTGTCCACACCTACAACAGTGTATTTGGGGCCAGAATCTGCCATCATCCTCAGTACATGAACATCGACTTGCACTTCACATAATGGGGTATCTGCGTCACCCCATTAATGCTAGCAGTAAGTCACTCCATCACCGCCGCCCTGCATACTTTGGCCACGTGCCCTTTCTTCTTGCAATTCCTGCACACATTATTTCTAGCAGGACAGCGTGGGCTGGTAGAGAAGTGGTCGTCTTCTCCGCGCGCATGGCATACAGTTTTTACCCTCGCCCCTGCATGCGAGGTCCTTGTGGTGAACCAGACGCGTTCTGAGCCCTCGTTGCAGGGAGGGAAGGCTGTACCTTGATGGCCTGTTGCTGAGAGTTCACGTCACCCTTGGAAGTGTTCAGGACTGCTGAGTAGGTTGAGGACTGCTCTGCTAGCTTGGCCATGGTGATGGCCGTGTATAGGTATGCCAGAAAGGACTGGGGTTCACACTACATATTCACCATTCTGATCACCATGGCATACAAATGGAGGACTCAGCCAAGGCAAAGTTAGAACTGTCCTTTATTTTCAATAACAGACCGGGATCATACAGAAAATAATTCTCCAGCAATCGCAGCTCCTGAGCCTGTGTTGAAGGCTTGTGTTATGTTACATCACAAACTAGGTCCCTTCCTCAAATGATTGGGTGGTTGAGGTGGTATCCCTTATAGCTGGCTCTAATGTCGGGTGGGTTCGCCTGAGAGAAACTATATATTACATTGTTGCAGGGTCGCAGGATTACCATTGGCCCTTGCCCTCTGCCATCCACCCCTGGATTTGTGTTCCCTGATTAGCTGGAGCTGACCACCCAGCTCTGTTGGCGCTCCGTGCACCTCCTCAAGGTGATGAGATTATGTTCCCAATGTGTCCTTCAGTATTATCACTGCCATTGAGTGTGCCTGCAGGGTCGCAATGTTGTGGAAGAGTATATGTATCTTTGTCTGTTTTGCTGGGAACTGCTCTTAACACTAGTAAATAGCCATTGTTCAGCTTGGCTGCACCACGTGGGTGAAGACCGCAACATTTACCCTTCTGCTGTTTTACAGGTGGCCCCTTGTCTCTGAGGTTAGGAATGTGTTGCTCATCTCTTTGGCTGCAAGCCCTGGCCTGGTGCTTTGTGCAGCCTAATTCTGCTTCTGTTCGCCTCTTGTCCTGAGGCCTGTGGCTTCATGTAATTCTACTATGGTTATGCTATAATTTCTATATTTATACTGTGCTATTCTTATAGCTTAGTTGCATGTAGTCTCTTCCAGGTTCCTTATGATCCTGTAACTCCATATGGCTGGTTGTGATAAGCTGCTGCAAGCTGGCTCTGTATCTCTTGTTGCCTTGCGGTTTCTGCGTTTGGCTAGTAATAAAAAAAGGTGCGACAGTCTTTATATGTATCTGTTCTCTATGCGCAGAACTGTGTAAGCATGTTCTTCGTGTGTGTCCATGTAACTTTGAGCATGGATGCAAGTGTGCTACATGGGTAATGTTACTATGTCGCGGTGTCTCTAAAGATCATATTTGTCATCAGTCGACCATGTCCATTGAGGTGTCTGGATCCATGATCAGTGACTGTGCCCCTGTATCCATGATAATGATAGCTGGATAAGGTTTGAACCATTGTCTGAGAGAATATCTGTTTGCATATGTATTTGTCACTTGCCCTCCTTGGGGCTGTCCAAACAGTGACTGGCATCTTGCATTGCAGGCTCTTCAGGCTGTCATGTTGATTGGGGTCAAGAGGGGCATCCCAGGGACCCTCTCTTCAGCCTGGTCGAGGGAGAGGTACTATCGCCTTTCCTGTGCCAATTTGGTCACACAGAAGACTGTCAGCGAGGGTACCAAATTCGCCATTTTATTATCAACCCGCAAAGAGCTGCAACAAACACTCCTACTTTCTCACCAGGTTGTTGCGGGCAGGAAAAAACAGGTCTCTCATAATATTGATACAGGGACCAAATTGGGCAGTAGCGCCTGGTAAATATCTGTGGCATCTCCTTGCCCATCACCAACAGGAACTACAGTCAAGGTCTCAAATCCTGCATCCTTCCGCTCCAGACAGTTAAGCAGAATGGCCGTTGTAGTGGCCTCAATGAGTACAGGACACTTGCATGAGAGAGGTTTATTATGGCACCTAAATCCTTCTCTCGTGCGTGATGTTGGTGGTGTCCACGCAATCCTGATGTTGGGCGAGTTGCTGCACAGGCAGGATTGGAGAGGGTGCAGTATATGAAATGTGCCACATTATATGGATGGGTGTAGAAGTGATTTGAAGGCATAGGCCAGTCCTTGGTGCTGTGCTCTGGCTTTGTGGATGTTAGGTGGGCACAGGGCCTCTTGTGAGCCCGGCCAGTTGCCTATGGCCCTGTCTCGTAAAGGGGCATAAGGCTCCCAAGATGTACTGGTTCGTGTTTAAAAGCGTTCCCTCGAGACGTGGAAGGGTGTTCTGTGGGATCTCCCAACACACCGTGTGATGCAAACCGTGGAGGGCATCTTTTATGGCTTATACAATGCATAATGAAGTTGTCCGGTTTCTGTTCTGATGCTGGCTCTGCTCTAATGTGCAACCAAGCAGCATCATGTACCTGCACCTGTTAGTGCCTGGTGGTTAGTAAAATGGGCCGGTGGTAAATAGATTAGCTCCTCTAGCTGGGCGTACTTGTTTTGTAATCTAGGACTCTGAACTAATCCCCCGCCCCTCTGGCACCCTACACAGTATGGATTTCGAATCAGTACCCCCCCGCCCCCCTTACCCCTCCCTGTCACATTAAAGCACTCTGCTTTGTAGGGTTGTTCCGGATTGAAGGACTTGTTTTCTGATAGAAGAAATAAAAGAACTTGCCAGTATTGTGAGGATGTTACATGGTTCGCCCGTGTGTGCATTTGGAGCAGTGTTGGCGCTTGTACTGCTTTGGAAGCCTTGACGGTGTATTCCTATATTGTCTTCTGCCGCCTTGGTCGTTCTAAGGTTTTGTTTGAGTGCTTTTGTGGGAGGAGCCGGTGGGAAGAATGGTAGCTGGCAAGGTTAGGGAGGGTCGATGTGTTCCAAGTCCCCTCGCAAGCTACCTGTAGTGGCAGAGAAAGGGCCTCAGCCTCTAACTCGAGAGCTCTGGCTCCATGACTACTAGGAGAGAATGTGTCCTCTTTAGAGCGATTACTTGGTTTCAGATGAGCTGAGGAGTAAACCCTTTTAAAACACTTTCCCCGTGTGTTCAATGACTAGTAAATCTTCAACATTGTTTGCCTGCCTGCATAATCGCCACCAAGCCTTGCTTTAGGTTTCCACCCTGCATTCTCCCAATAACCCTCCACCATCCAGCAAGCAAGTGCATTGTCCCACTAACCCTCCACCATCCAGCATGCAAGCGCATTCTCCCAATAACCCTCCACCATCCAGCAAGCAAGTGCATTGTCCCACTAACCCTCCGCCATCCAGCATGCAAGCGAATTCTCCCACTAACCCTCCGCCATCCAGCATGCAAGTGCATTCTCCCACTAACCCTCACCCAACACAAGAAATCTGATAACCTCCCAAGAGCCAGGGCATATGGGGAAGTTTAGCCCCTTCACGCCATATTCCCTCTGAAGACAGACGATGGTTCACACCAAGTATCTGTCTTCTCGCCACACCTCCTTGTAAAGATTTTTGAGTGCAATATCTGGAATTGGACAACATTTTCAGATGCATCCCAGTTTGCTACGCCCGTTTACTGTTGGCCAATAGCGTAATTTGATAATTGGACCATACTTCCTGGAAGTCGGGTTGTCTTCTGGTGACCCAGAGGTCTGCCAGGTTGCTCTGAGTGTTACCGCTTGTACCATCTGAAGCCCTGCTGAGGCGTTGGCTGCATTTCTGTGGTGTTTACTCAAGGTGAACATCAATCCTTGCCCCACCTGCCAGCTGGAGAACCACTGCTGCACTCACATTTGAATTTTGGATTGGTGGTGAATCTTGGACCCCCATTTCATTTGGCCATGGGTGGTCCAGCATTTATCTTGCATACCTTTAGGACCTCTCGGGTCTGAGCATATGTTTTCGATTCACCATTCTAGAGTATTGTTGATAATTCTATAGGGAATTCAAGTCTACAAACCTCACTGGCCATTAAGTGTACTGTGTAATTGTACTTCTGTTTCATACCTGATTCTGCCCCCTGCAATGTGCACGTTTTCCCAATGGACCCAGCTGAGCACAGGAAGCTTTTCCGTCACCCCCGAGTGATGCACACACCAGAGGGATGGAATAGAAGTGAGGTCCACTAGGACTATCTTTCCCCAGTCTCACTGCTTGTTGGCGAAAGATCAACTGTATGCAATATTAATTTTCCTTATTCATGTTTGTTTTTGCCTAGGCCCAGAAAATCCAAGACCCGCCCACTGACATGGAGCGCTGCATGGAATCCTTGATCACCATTTTCCAGCGCTATGCGGGCAAAGAAGGGGACAACAGCAAAATGTCATTCAAGGAGTTTGAAAGTTTCATGAATGTCGAACTTAAAAGCTTCACCAAGGTTTGTATGCCCGGTTAAGGTCAATCTGCATTTCCTGCATTTCTCGAGCTGCCCAAGTCCCCCACATTCATACTTGGTAACTTGCGGGCTGTGGCATAGCAAGTGTGTGACGCTTCTCTGCACTGGTGTCCAAAAAGAACACTCGGGTGACAGATCGCCTCTACTTGGATTGCTCAGAGCACCCCCCAGGCTGCAAGTTCCTGTGTAACGTGATGGGTGGAAGGCAACACCTCTGAACCACTAACACTGCTCTGGGACCTTCCACTCCACCGTTTTAGCCCGTCTGTGCCATTGCCAAAGGGTAACAGCCATATCCTGCCACCAACGGGAGCAGCCAAGCCCAAACTGCTAGGCCAGGTCCCCTCGGAAACAAAGCAACCCCAGGCATGTTTCGACCTTGTTGGGCCTCATCAGTGAGGTGAAGCTTGGTTCCCTATAGTGAGCAAGGGACCCACGTCTGGTTTATAGTTTGGGCAGACATGGGTACCTTGCTTGCTGTGCCATAGGGAGAACCAAGCTGCAGATCACTGATGAGGCCCAACAAGGTCTTGCTTGAGTTTCTGTGCAGAGCGGGCTTCGCTGCTCCCATTGGTGGCAGTACCTGACTGATATGACTGGGACCCCCCCCCCTTTTGCAATGATGCAGACTGGCAAAAAAATTGTGGTGTCCAAGGTTGCCCAGAGTAGTGCCAGTGGTTCAGATCAATTTAAAACCTCATCACTTTTTTGGTTAATGCAAGTTCCAGGACGAACGTGACCTAAACGTCAAATTAACAATGACCAATTGTCATAAAGTGCAAGCAAAACATTTTCATAGATCTTTTCCATTCTACCCATTAGCTGGTAGCTTGATGCAGGTGTGTAGACTAGCTCTGATGCAAGCACGCCACAGCACAGCCCGGCTACACACTTGTTTCTACCAGTAACTCTCATGGCTATTCCATTCCATGTATTTAAGAAGTTGTCAAACTAATTGGGAACCTTCTTTAGCTCTGCTGGTGTGACAAATGTCCTCCGCTGCGCAGAGCTGTAGCGTTGTAGCAGATTGCCTGGAAGCCAGCCTATATGCTAGAATGCCGTCCTTTACCCCCGAGCTCCGGCCCTTCCTTGCCTATATGCTAAATGCTGTCCTCCCGTCCTTTATACCCCGAGCGACGTCCCGTCCTTTATACCCCGAGCAACGTCCCGTTCTTTACCCCGAGCCTGGAAGCTAGTCTATATGCTAGAATGCCTTCCTTTACCCCGAGCTGCGGCCGAGCCTGGAAGCTAGCCTACATGCTAGAATGCCTTCCTTTACCCTGAGCCTGGAAGCTAGCCTACATGTTAGAATGCCTTCCTTTACTCTGAGCCTGGAAGCTAGCCTACATGCTAGAATGCCTTACTTTACCCTGAGCCTGGAAGCTAGCCTACATGCTAGAATGCCTTACTTTACCCTGAGCCTGGAAGCTAGCCTACATGCTAGAATGCCTTCCTTTACCCCGAGCCTGGAAGCTAGCCTATATGCCAGAATGCCTTCCTTTACCCCGAGCCTGAAAGCTAGCCTATATGCCAGAATGCCTTCCTTTACCCCGAGCCTGGAAGCTAGCCTATATGCCAGAATGCCTTCCTTTACCCCGA
Organism: Ambystoma mexicanum; assembly: GCF_040938575.1. NCBI lineage: Eukaryota > Metazoa > Chordata > Amphibia > Caudata > Ambystomatidae > Ambystoma > Ambystoma mexicanum. The sequence goes on along the minus strand of NC_090921.1, from coordinate 763,583,166 downwards.
GCCTGGAAGCTAGCCTATATGCCAGAATGCCTTCCTTTACCCCGAGCCTGAAAGCTAGCCTATATGCCAGAATGCCTTCCTTTACCCCGAGCCTGGAAGCTAGCCTATATGCCAGAATGCCTTCCTTTACCCCGAGCCTGGAAGCTAGCCTATATGCCAGAATGCCTTCCTTTACCCCGAGGCTGAAAGCTAGCCTATATGCCAGAATGCCTTCCTTTACCCCGAGCCTGGAAGCTAGCCTATATGCCAGAATGCCTTCCTTTACCCCGAGCCTGGAAGCTAGCCTATATGCCAGAGTGCCTTCCTTTACCCCGAGCTACAAGTACATTGTAAAGATAAAATTAAATAAGTTATAGGCATGAACATTATTTTCACTACCAAATGACAAAAGTAACTCCCATTTCTCTGCTAAACTTTCTTCTCTAGGCATTTTAAAATAACTGACTGCATATTTTGATCTAATGCTTAACCCCAGGGCTCAGGGGCATGGTCTCCCAATTTAAGATGCAGAGAATACTCTGTCACCCCAATGTTTAGATGGTGGACACCTGTATATTTCAAAATAACCAGCCACATTTATGAGGCGATGCTTGTAAGAAGTGAACAACTAGCTTTGAGTGTGTGCAGTGTCGCTGGTTCCGTTTTGAGAAGAACAATTCGTGATATGCATTAGTTTACTCTGAAAAGCCCCCACAGCCACCTGAAATCATCAAATATTTATTTCTGTTGGTGACTGAATGTATTGGAGGTTTCTGAAGGCTGGCATTAACCATTGGTTGTGGCCCGCATTCTGAACTCTAATCCGAGCAACGGACGGACCATCCCATCTCTTACCTCTCTGCCCCCACCATGAAGGCTGGTGGAAATCTAGAGATGGGATTCCTTCCCTGTATTTCCATGGTGGTGTTGCTTATTTCGCACCCTAGACATTATATATTTCAAAGCCGTGCGGCAACGCCTGCTTCATAGTGATGTCTGACCTAAACAACGACGGTTCACCTGTGTGCATGTTTGAGTATTGGCTTTCACCGCTCTGGAAGCCTTTACTGCGTAGGCCTCTTCGGAGGTCTTGCCCACTGTAATTTCTGTGGGAGGAGGCTGTGGCAAGAAGGTGAGACTAGGATGGGTCGAGGGGGTTGTTGTGGGTATCTGCTGGAGGTTGTGAGGAGGCTAAGGGGGTGAATGACTTTGTGGTTGGTGGGGGTGTTAGACCATCTAGTGGTATGGGGGGGGGGGTGGGACCACCTGGAAATGATGTGATGTACACATTTTTGCAGTAGAATAAGCCATTTTCCCTAGCCCCCTAAATACGTAACAGGAGCTGCACAGAACATCTACAGTCGGAGTGAAATAAGAAAAACCTTGGAGCTTTGGAAAATGGCTACTAGTGGGCCAGCACGGTGATGGTGAAACTACTGAAATATGATCCTGTTAACATTTGAGGCATATTAATTACTTTATTCCTGATTCACAGAGCCAGAAAAATCCACAAGAAACACTGAAGAAAATGATGGCTTCCCTGGACGGTGGTATCGATGGAAAAAAAGATGGCCAGATTGACTTCCAGGAGTTTCTTAGCCTGATTGGGGGTATGATGATTGCCTGCCATGAGGCGATGTCAAAGAGCAGACCGGCCTGCCGCTAGACTTTTGCCAGAGTAGCAGAACCACATTCCAGTGTTTCCACTTCTATGCTTTTCCTGAACCATGTTATCAGCTTGTGCACACACTTCTCTGAACAGGTCCATTTGTTGCCAACTTTGTAAAAAATAAAGTTTATAGTAAAGTGTGTGGGTTTATTATTTTTTTTTCTTCTTTCTGCTGTCCCCCTCCCCCTTTGTCAAACACACACATCCGTGGTGTGGTTTAGGAAGCACTTGAGTCCATGTGTTTGCCACATGTACGCTGGTCATAAAGTGGCATGACTGTTTTGAAGGAACTATACATAATGTCGAACCTGAGTAAGATGATTCTTTGCTTTTTGACTTGTCATTGGGCCTTTTGGTAATTTTATTTATAAATAAAGCACAAGATTGGCAGGTGATGGGGTACAAAAAAAACACCTTATTAATCTGACATCCTACATCTGCTTTGGGACAACATGAGCGTGTAGGTGAAGGTTTAAAGATGAAAACACTAAATGTGGTTGATGGCAAGTTTGGAATTAATCAAACCCACTTAACATTTATGTTGCCCACAGTGCCCTTTCATAAAGTGGACAACCATCTGAAAGTAGATCTTGAGTTTGCCAGCACTTCCTTTGCAAACCTGCAGTATTTGAGATGTTTTGGTCTTTCCTGAATTCAGCAGTCTCCGTTGCTGCTTAAGACTTCAGTTTCCACGCTGCCAACACCATGAACCAGCATGCAAAGGTTCCCACAATGCAACCTTTCATTGTATTCAGGTTCCTTGGTTGGTTACTTACTTGCATGCCATGAGCATGCAAGTATGTTGTCTGCGTCGCCTCGTCTTTGACCAGACGGAGTAGGTGGGCACGCACCTATCGCAGTCCTTCTCCCTTCGGTTGCTTCCACACTGTGAGGGTCTCGTGCTCAAACATATCTAAATTGCCTGAGGGCTGTTAATTGGGCTGTCCCGCGAGCCCTCTGCAGCCATGCTGCACCACAGGATGGTGCTCTCGTCTCCAGTTGGCTTGCTGCCTTTGCCAACTGCTGTGCTTGAGCAAACATGGAGCCAGAAGGTTCTTTTGGTGAAGGTGGGTTCCCTGTCGAGGTTGAGGAAGATGGGTTGCTCGCACCTTTTTGTAGCCCTCCCTTACCAGGAGGGAGGCCTGATTTGCATTTCCCTCCTGTATGAATGGGCTCATCGCAAGTGATTGCAATGAACATCACATTAGCTGTATTCAATGTGTGGACAGGTTTAAATGTGAGCTGACCCTAACCAGGATTTGAAAGACGTTTGGTCTCACATTAGCCTTAGTAGCAATGGACATACTGGCTACTAAACTTTCTACAATCGCAATCTTCCATCAAAAAAAAAAAACTAGCTGGCACTGTAACAAGTAGTTACATTCGAAAACGGTACAGGTCCATAATGGCCATATTAGAGGGCAAGGTCTGAAGTTATTCGAGATTAAGATGTTTTTAAGAATGCATCAACATTTTGAAGAGTGCATAGCCCCATATAATCTGGAACATACAATTGCAGTGCCTTTTGTGCTGTAGTCCCCCCTAAAACGCACATTTTATGTACATCTACTGGATTATAATTCCATATTTCCATCCACAACTTCAAAATCAACCTCCCGGTTCAAAAATGCTTTTAATGCCTCAATATAGCCTTGAGATGAGCCTTGCATGTATGAAGTTGTGGCTGAACTGGCATCAATAAAACTTGATGGGGTACAGGCCAAAAATTCTCCCAAAAACTGGAAAACCTAAGGTGAGAAGTACAGGAATCTACCATCGTATCATTCTACTGATGAAGAATTTGCAATTTGTATCTGCGGTCTAGTCGGTTGATGAGTGCAAGACCAGGCTGCAGTGTTTGAGCTTTACCTTTTGTTAGGAGGCGTTTCAGAGCCAGTAATGCTTTTCACAGCCAAGCCAATGCACCTGCGCACGAAAGGTCACCTTAGTAGCTCATTTGGTAACTGGGCTGAGCGGTCAGGCCTGGTTTTAGGAGATGGGGTGGGATTTGGCATGTACCGAGAATGGCAAGCATTTGAAATTTCCCCCACAATCGTAAGACATATACTATTTAGAGCACAGTTGCATTACCACTAGAATCTAATCAAAACCTACATCTATGCCAACAGTTTGGTAATGCAAAATAAATTGCACACCACTTCAGTCTGTTAAATGAACACTGTTACAGTAACTAAACGTGGGGCAAAGAGTTTTACACACTAACTAAAAGTCTGCTAACTTTAAAGGCCCGTGCAGCAATATTGTACTCTATCCCGTGGCCAGGTCTTGCAGGTAAGTAGTCCTAGTTGGATGGGTATGAAGTGCAGTTCAAACCTATACCAATAGTCGGCTCGTAGTCTGTCTGCCACGGTCCCGCACAATTTAGGTTCTAATGTAAGAATTCAAAAGCAATGTAAAGGAAAATTGATGTCTACGGTTAGTGTCTCTGGGAACCCCAGACAGGACCCCTAAAATCGGGTACCTCTATAGTAGGCAAGTAAAGCTACATGTAGATTTGGGGCCTAATGCTTTTTCTTTGGGGCTGGGGCCTTAAACACATTTGAACTCGGGGACCATGTAGTCTGCAGCAGAACCAACATCCTGGAAGGGTCAAGCTGATGGAAACCGTGCATTAGTGACCACCTGGTTGTGGGTTTGAGGTTCCTTCCAATGGTCAGCTCAGTGAGCAGCAGGTACCCGTGAATGGGGACAAAACTATGCAACTTCAAATCCTGCAAAGCAGTAGACTAGAGCAACAGCAGGCTTGCCTCAGGTGAACTGGAGCAGGGCAGCAAGGCGGTTGGATTTCTGTCCCAGGCAGGTCCTTATCCATGATGGTGAATGATGGCAGCAAGGAGAGGTGGCCTTGCATTGCGAAGAAAATGCCCACAAAGTTTCCAATCGCATGTCTAGATGGCACACATGCAACGAGACTGGTCCTCCAAGAGGTTGTGGGTGAAAAACATACCAAACCTGACTGACAAACATGAGTAACAAAGCCGTGACACCCTTGGGCGTTGTAATACATGTTAAAAAATAATAAATGCACAAATGCAGCACTGTGACTCTTCGGAGCTGTGGGACAGAAAGGACCACGAGCAGGATTTCAGACTGTAGGCGCCCACCAGTCTAGGGGAAAGAATGCACTTGGTTCAGGTCTCATTGCGGGTAGGACTTCAAAGTTCCTTCAGTGTTGAGTTCTCATGGTTGATCTGAGAGATGGCAGAAGAACATCGCTTCCCCCTTAAATTCAATAGTAAGGACCTGCACCATTCAAACAGGTAGGGGCGGTCTGTGAGCACAGTAATAGCCTTCATGTCCAACAACCTCCTCCATGATGACCTCTGTAGTCACTGCCTGCGTGAATTTGACCTTGGCCCTGAGGTCAACTATTGATGCCACAATTTCTGTACTACATTTGCCTGAATACACAGAGCCTAGCGCCTTCACCGCTTCGGACGATCTCATTTGGATGTGCTCATAACAATTATTTCTGAATTTACATGTGAGGGCCAAATGTTGTAATACTGACATAGTTGTACAGACTGTCTGCATTCTCCTGGGTATTCATTGCAAAATGATATCTTTTAAGAATTGTGCTGGTTTTTGTATTGAAATGAATGCCTAGCTTTTGTAGTGCTACTACCAGATCCGTTGTGCTTTCCACCAATGGATGGTCATTAGGAATATTCTGTAATGTTTCGTCATGCCTTTTAGCCTTCGGATCCTGGAACGTGCATCAGGAGTTACACTGCCCTGTCCATGGTATAACCATTTCCACATGAGACACGCATATACTGAAGAAAGCCTTTTGGGCTTAATGCACAAAATTACTTGACGGGCCACAGCTCACATAAATTGCTAACCTGGCTCCTTGGCCTTACAGACTAACATATCCATTTTAACAATTCCCCAACAAATGATTAAACAATTTAAATTCCTCCCTTCTTGTCCTTTGCTCCATTCCCCCTCCCATTAAATTCCTCTCAACCTTCATCCTGCGTTCTCCCATCTTCTCCCTGAGGCCACGCCCCTCCTTCACTACCTCTTCCCCTGCTTTGTACCCCTGGGGTAGCAGGTTTTTGCAAACGGCACCCCCACTGCCCCTCCTTTACCGTGCTAGTACCGCACTGTGCTGAAACCCCCCCCCCCCTACCCCTCCTCCAATTGGCCATGTCCCCCGCACTACTGTAAAGCCTATTTTCCGCCACAAAACTCCCCTCCACACTATCACCTCACCTATTCTATGTCCTGCACTCAGGCTGACCTGTCACCTCAGCAACAATGAACACCGTGCATAATATCACCCCTTTTACTGCCCCAGCTTGTCACACAACCACCATCACCCTCTAAAACCAAAAATTGGGGGAACATAAAGAAATAACCCAAGCCCTTATGATCAACAAAAAGGGGTGGAAGGGTAGGGACGCTCCCGAACCTTCCCTGCCCCCCCCCCTTATATACCACTGTAGGGCGCTCTTTGCGCAGGCCAGTGTCCAAAACACCCCTTTGGGCTTACTTCACAAAATTACCCAGACTCGCTTTTAAGTGGAAAAGGTTGCTTTAATATGACCTGTCAAAGCTCACAAAAACCAATAACCTGGCTCCCTGACCTTACAGACGAACATCCTTTTAACAACTGCCAAACAAATAATTTAAATTCCTCCCTTGCTCCCTCCCCTCAGATTCCTCTTGAGCTTCATCCTGCTTGCTCCCATCTTCTCACCGAGGCCACGCCCCTCCTTCAATACCTCTTTCCCTCTCTTTGTACCCCTGGGGTAGTCTGTTTGTGCAAACAGCACCACCCCCTCCTTTACCGTGCTAGTATCCCATTGTGCGTCCCCCCCACCCTTCCTCCAAAGGGCCATGTCCCCGGCACCAGAAAAACCCTCCCCTGAGCTGTTCTTTCTGCCCCAGCCCCTCCTTACCCAACTTCTCTACCTCCAACTCCTTACGATCTCCTCCACCGCCGATCTAACATCCTCCAGGTAATGCATGTTCCCCAATAACGACAAATGCACCCATTCTCTCAAAACCATGACAAATACTTGTAAATTATTTCCTGGTGTGCCAGCATTTGCACCCCTAGGATACACAAAACTTCACCATCTCCCTGTTAATCTTTGTCCTTGTTCTTTCTACTGCACCTTCGTACACTGCCCTCCGCCATACTCTTCTGGACAATAACCTGGTCCAGACCTGCCCCACCCTGGGCCATATCTCTCTCTCTCTCCAACCATCCCTTTTCATTTTTGTTTTTAGCAATTACACCCCTGTATCCTTAGCTAGATAGTTCTCCCCTGCATGCAGAAGTATTGCTGCTGGAACACCATGATGCTCCCTCAAACCCGCTAGCATAGGCAGCAGGTGGTCCCGCACCCCCACTAAAGCAATGTTATAGCTACAACCCAATTGGGTCCTGAAAATTCTTTTTGCTGTCTCTGACCCTGGCTGTGGGCCTTGGATTCGTGCAGCCTCATTCTGCTTTCCCTCATTTCTCCTTGAGGCCCGTGGCTTCACTACAGGTAGTCTATGGTTTCCTTAAATATCTATATTGTGCTATGGTTCTTATAGGTTAGTAATATGTGGCCTTTCCAGGTTCCGTACATGATTCTGTAGTCCCATATGGTTAGTTGTAATAAGCGTCTGCATCTCTTTGTTGCCTTGCATTCAGCATTTCTGCACTTGGGTAATGAGTAAAGTAATTAAAGCTTTTGACAGTATGTATATATATCTGTCCTCCATCTACAGAACTGTGTAAGCATGTTCTTCATGTGTGTGTACATGCCTGTCTGTGTAACCTTGTGCATGACTGCAAGTTTACTTTGTGACTAACGTGGCTATGTTGTGGTGTTACTAATGACGTCGGCACAATAGTTTCCCGGCAGTCATCCATCTAGGCATTTGGGTCCATGACCAGTGTTGAGGCACTCCCTCTACAGCAGTGCTAACAAAACCATTATCCAAAAACTCCAAATACTACGAAACAATGCCATTGGAGCTGCATTAGGCATTAACAAAAGAGTGCACATCTCTGCTATCAGACGTCATCACAAATGGTTATCTACCCATAACAAAATACAACTAAAAATTGCCTCCTTGACACATAAAGCACTACACAATGGGGCACCGAGCTACATAATTGACAGAATATCTAGGAGAACTTCCAACAGACCCTCTAGAACCATTAACACTAACTATCTGGTAGTACCCAGATTCAAATCCTCCAAGATTGGTGGCAACAGCTTCCCTGTGAAGGCCGCCAAACTTTGGAATTCCCTGCCACACCAGTTGAGAACCGACCTCCCCTACTCTTTCTTCAGAAAGAACCTCATCACTCACCTCAACTTGACTGAGAATTAGCTCTGCTCCGAAACTGTGGTACGTTAGTTCGACCTGTTGTTAGATTGTAAATTGTGTACATCCTTAGCCACCAAGATGTAAATAACTTTGCCCGTCTGCGTAACTGTATATTGTACTATTTCTTGTGTAATTTATTTATTTTACATTTATAAAGCGCTCACACAGCCTGCAGGCATCGAGGCGATGTTACAGGAATTGTTTGTTTTTCTTAGTTAGGTATTTATAACGCGCTTAAACACCCAGAGGTTTCTAAGCGCGTACCCGGGGATCGAACCTGTTGTTGCTTCGTGTCGTCTTGCTTCCAAGACGCGCACGCTGCCGCTGACCTATCCTCCCGGGACATGTGACTTTTCATTTATTGTAACATTTGTAAGCCTCGCATATACTTCTGCGCCCTGCTACTTTTGGGTCTGGTGCACCTTATAAATGTAATAAACAAACAAACCCGTGTCCACAAACGCATTCACTGGATAAGGATTGAATGGTTGCCTAAGTGGGTATCTGTCCACATATGTGGATGTCACTGGACCTCCTGGGGGGCTGTCCAAATAGTGAGTTGCTTTGTACGTTCTTAACTTTTCTGGTTGTCATGTTCATGGGGGTGAAGAAGGGCATTCCAGGGACCCTCTCTTCAGTCCCCCCTCTGCTCAACTTGTTGACCAAACCACCATACCTCATCACTGTTGCTTTTGGTAGCCATATCTTTGTTACTCTTCCAAGATTTCCATAGTAATTTGCATGGTCATCAAAACTCCATGTCATATAACTGCAGTCCCCTTACGCGTTGCACCATACCCATTTCGCCCAGTATCCGTTTTTGTCAAAGGGATTGTCGAATGTTATCATCTCAGGAAACACTTTGGAAGGAAACACAGAGGATTCTGACAATTTAAGTATTTATGGGATTTCTTATAGGGTTTTGTATAGGGTTTGACAAATGGCAAGGTAGCAGAGCAAGGGATGCATCTTTTGGTTACTGGGAAGGGAAATACTTACAAAGAGCCTTGAATGGGGTAGTTAGGGCAACAAACTGGGTTTCTGGACAGGGAGGCAAGATCTGGTCCTGCAGAGCAGCGGGATCTCCTGGAGGGGACAGCTGAGCCTAGTCTGGTCACTGTAGACAGCGAAGTGCACAGTTGGGTAAAACATTGTAGTGGGGCAAAAGCCAGTCTGGTCACTGGATAATCCCAAAAGGGTGCCACCGCCTTTCCCCCCCTTTCTCCCTGAATTATTGGGATTTTTGTAGGGGTTAATCCTGGATTAGAGGTTCTGCCTGGGTAAGAGGTTCTGCCTGGAGCTGCTCTCCCCTGGCCTGGCACTGGAATCTGGCAGGGTGAATGTGGAATGTCTGGATCACTGAATGTTGATTTATGAATGCTGGATTTTCTTGAATCTTGGATTTGTGAATGTCCTGACTCCCCCTAAACTTCCTCCTTATAAAGGCCAGATGACATCAGAGGATTTTTACGATGTGGGCAGAACTAAGCTAGACCTACCTCTAAGAATCGGATGGGTCCACCTGTGGATGGTGCCACCGCCCTGTCGGCAGATTGGACCGAAGGGAGTGACCCAATTTTAGTGTGTTTTTTACAATGTGCTTTGTTCTACCAAAGTTACTTTTGCCAAAACCAGTTATGGCACAAAGTACTTATATTTACAAATAATCATCATCAGAAAATTAGATGGGCAGATTCCATATTTCACAAGGGACATTTCTGTCCAAACGCCAAGTTTGTGCGATATTGTTTAGTCATTCTGGAAATCTTTCGTCATTTCCATGGAAAACATTTCACCTAAAATTCTACAATGGTCTACAGATATACATATTATAATTAATTTTCAAAACCGTACCATGTACGCTCTCCCCAGAAATGACATTCTACTGGCGTTTGCGTCCACAACATGTCAGAAGAAACTACAATGTCTTATTTTAATGGTGCAAAAATGGCATTTAAACTGTCATAATTTCACATTACTGTTTCTTTAGGTTATTAACATTTCCCCAGTCAGCCTACCCCCACTGTGACGGGTCTGGGCAGTAGGGCTAACATAGCAACCTTTCATTGTGGCAGATGCAGCTGAAGTTTCTGTGCAAGCACAGGGCATCATTTTAACAGTTCACTTTAAAATGACATTTTCGTGCTTGGCAACAGCACCATTTTACACGTGGGTTAATTTTTCTTGGATGTCCCTTTACAAATGCAGTTCTTCCTCATATTTTTATTCTGAACATTTCCATAGCCCTAGTCAATTTCTAATACACAGGAATCTGTTCAACACAAGGGTTCTTTGAAACTGACATAAGCAGAGAGAGAAAGCTTCTTGTGAAAAGTTTGCCTGTGTTATTTTGTTGCAAAAAGGAAAACGCTTGCCCTACTGCCTGGAGTGAATTCCTCTATTTCCCAGATTTAACTTGGCACATAATGCCTTTCACGGAGGACTGCCCTCCTTTGCTGGTGTACAACCTGAATATGGATGAACATAGATGTGTCTTACTGGAACCAAACTGTGTAATGTTGAAAGAAATGGAAATGGCATCAGTGCATAGTCATTTTAAACACAGAATATTTTCTTTTTCAGTGGGAAGTTTTGAGCTGGCAGCATAGCAGCGCTGCCTTTGAATAATTTTCTTTGGTGCACATGAAGAAAATACTGGCAGCGACTGGGTGTTCCAGGTTCCATCTCGCCCCATATGTGCTCAACATAGCCCACGCAGCCATTATTTTTATAACTGCAAAGCACAGTTTTGATGCAAGGGAATAGTGCTCCACAGAGCCACCGCAGCCATTCTTCTTGTAACTGCTGAAAATGCAGTCTGGTGATGTATGGGAATTTTTGCTGGTCTAGTAAATGTACCCCACAGATAACCCCCCCCCCCCCGCTTTCCCAAGACTTCTTGTTGTTGAGGGAGAGTAGGGCAAAGCAGGGTTCACCCAGTGGAGTTCCCATTTCATCTGGGAGAGGCACGCCAAGATCTTCCTTCAGTCTTTCGTTGGAGAGTGTGGAGCGACACCCCCTTTCCTTCTTTCCCTTTTGAGGTCCCCAGGAAGGCCCTCATCAGTCTAAGAGGGAATGGAATTAGTACTCTAATAGGAGATGCATAAAAATCTTTCACTGACTCTCTTCCCGGAAGGTTGACCTCAGTGGAACAAAACATATATTTACATTTCTTAAAGTACTTGAACAATATCAGCAAACAATTACTCAATGCACAGACATGATTGAACTTTTACACCATAGTTTCGTTATCAATAACCATAATGAAAAGTACTCCCTGTTACATAGATATACCTATGGACCGACCTATTCTCTTCTGTTTTTTCTTTTTCTTGCTTCTTATTCTCGAGATGTCTCCTCTATTTGACTTTCCTTGGGATCCTCAATCAGCTGCAAAGTTTGACAGGGGTGAGAACTTTTTAACTGGTTAATGTGGACCCATTTCTCTTCTGACAGCTCTTCTTTGGGGATGCAGATTCTGTAGGCGACAGGTGATATTTTGTCTACAATTTCAAAGGGACTGTGCCATGAGAGAATACATTTTCTCTCCTTATTCTGGATTCCCCCCTATAATACTTCTGTTCCTGCATCTCTCACCTCTTCCTTTGCCCATGTCCCCCGCGACACGGGCCGTGGAGGTAGCATCGGTCTTCTTTTCCACCCCAAGTGCCTCTCAACCCCCTGTCCCACTCCTCTTCCAGTCCTCCCTTCCTTTGAGTTTATGTATAAAACGTTCACTTCCCCCACATGCCATATCCTTTTTCATTATTTACCGTCCTCCTGGCCTGCTCGAATCCTTCTATGATGATATTGACCACCTCCTTGGCCTCATCTATCCCCGTCACACACCTCTAATCGTTCTTGGTGACTTAAGCCTCCATCTCTCCACTAATTCCCCCAACTTCTCTTCTATCTATACTTGACTCCTACCTTCTCACCCCTCTCATGTCCCCACCCACACACCTCTCCGGCTCCACTCTTGACCTTATCTTTATCTCTTCCTTTACTGCCTCATCTGTATCCATCCTTCCTAACTATCTATCTGACCACTCATTACTCTCTGTCTCTCTTACTCCCCCCCCCCTCCTCGTCCTGCCCCTCACCCTCCATCTCTTTCTCTCGGCACCACATGCGTAACTTTAATCCCTCTCTTTTCTACGCCTCCTGTTCCTCTCCCCCCCCCCCTCACTTCTCTCTCTCGGCCAATGTGGCCTCTTACACTCTATCCTCTTCCCTTGCCTCCAGTCTCAACCAAGTACACCTTCTCACCTCCTTCCGCCCCTTCTTGCAAACCTGCCCAACCCTGGCTTTCTCCACATAGTTCCTCCATGCGTCGCCACCTTCGATGCCTCGAATGACGCTGGCTTAAAGACCACTCCCCAACCAACTAATCCACATACTTCTCCTACCACACCCTCTGACAACTGCCTCAACTCGGCCAAACGAACATACTTCTAAGACCTTCTCCACTCTCAAACCTCTCACCCTTGCTGAATTTTTCAAACCCTTACTCGCCTCCTCTTCCCTCATACCCCTGGTCATTACATTGCTTATGTATTGCTTGTAATGTATTCTCTGTTGTTTCATGTAAAGCACTTTGGCTTAAGGTGCTATAAAAAATGTAATAAATACAAACACAAACACCCTGAGGTCCTCTTTCCCAATGTAATATGTTTCCGTCAGAGGAAAGTTCTCAGGGTCCTCAATGTGTTGGTAAAATTTCCCAATAATTGGATCCCCTTTTTGTGCCCTGATTAAATCAGCATCTGTGGTCTCCTTACTTCACTGGGCAGTTGAGAGTTTATTGTGAGCATTTGTCTGGGACCTAGTGACATCAGTGACCTGGATTTCTCCCAACAGGGACTCGATCTGAAGGCGATCCCCCTGGATGGCTCTGGTTTTTGCCAACTGATCAGCCTGGTTGTTTCCAGTTATGTTTGGCCCCTCTATTCTGGAATGACCCTTAATTTTTTTCCAATAGATGGTCATCCTATTAGAGGTGACCAGATCATCAATATTTTGTACGAGTTTGCCATGTTTAAGAGGTTTGTTATTTGCACACAGCATGCCTCTGGTTCTCCCAAATGATCAGGTGCTCCACGAACTCGTTTCGGACATAATCTGAATCTGTGATTATGTCCAGTTCGTGGAGACGATGTTGCACGGCAGTGAGGATGGCCTGGTGAACTGCCATCAACTCTGCCACCTGACTACTGCAGGGAAGGACTGATTTTGTACCCAACAGAGGTTTCCGGGGCATCATTCACCCAGGCATTCCCAACGCCGGCCACCAGTTTTTTCCCCGTTGTTGTCAATGTGGTAGGAGCACCCATCTACATAAACTGTAGGCATCCCCTCAACTTGTCTTCTTCATAGACTTTGTCCGTGGACTTCAGGTACGCCTCCATGTTGTCCCTGGTTTTGAGACTTTCGTCCTTGATACAGTTTTCTCTGGCACAATCATGCAAGTCAGCCAGACATTGCGCAAGGGGACTCTTCTTGTTTTGGCCATATCTGACCTCCACAGGAAAGCCTTGCATGGACAGATCCAGGAGGTCATTCTGGAATTCCTGCCTAGATTCTGTCACTTTGGAGATATTTCAAAGGCTGGTATGGAGTCTCCACTATGATGTGCTCCCCCTGGATGAACGGGCGGTAATTTTTCAATGCCCATGCTGTTGCCAGGAGTGCCTTCTCACAATTGTTGAAATTTTCCTCCACAGACGATAAAGTCTTACTTGCATAGGAGATTACTTTATTGACCTTGTCATGCTTTCGAGCATGTATTCGAGAACCCCGTCTCCAAGAAGAACTCCTTGTTTTTGACAGGGTAAACTAGACAAGGCGCTTGTGAGAGACTTATTTTGAGTTGTTTTACTGCCTCAGCTTGTTCTGGACCCGACTCCCACATGACCACCCACCCACCTTCAAGAGGTGGACCAGGGGTCTTGTGACCTCTGCATAATCCTCAATGAACTTTCTACTGTAGTTAGTCAGTCCAAGGAGGCTTCTTAGCTCACACAGAGTTGTGGGGTCTTTCAGTTTTAGTAGTGCTTCCACTTTCTTCGCCTGGGGACAGAGACCCTCAGGGGTTATTTCATGTCCCAAGAATTTGACTTGGGTCCTGTACCACTGTGCCTTCTGGAAGGACAGTTTTGCTCTGGCAACCCTCAACTGGGTCAGAACATAGCAGATTTCCGCTATGTGTTCCTCCACAATTGGGCTTTTAATCAGGACATCATCCACATAGGCCAGATTACCCCTTTCACACAAGTCGGGCATGGCCTTGTGTAGGAAGATGTTGAATTTGTTCCCAGAATTTGTTTCCGAAGGGAGTCCAGGTCCATGTTTACTGCTGTCCCTGAAGGTAAAGGTCAGCATGTACTGGTCCTCCCTACTCACGGCACGGTGCAGTATCCATTGGTCAGGTCAATGGTGGTGTACACCTTTGACCCCTGGATCTGGGCCAGCTCCTGGTCAATGTAGGGAAGAGGCCATTGGGACATGTGGACCCGTTTGTTCAGCTCCCTAAGGTCTGCGCAAAGTCTTCATTGGCCATTTGGTTTTAAAATTGCCAGCACCAGATTATTAAAGGTGCTGTGGACTGGACAAATTATCCCACGGGACTCTGTTTTTGATTATTTCCGTCAGGGACTCCATAGATGCGAGAGGCAAGCGATATTGCTTCACAAACACAGGAGTCATTCCAGGGTCTGTGGGAATTGAGGTAGTATGTATCCCGGTGCGACCACAGTCATACGAGTCCTCAGCAAAGATATTGTAGTGATTTGTGATTTTAACATCTAAAGCATTACTGTCATTTATATATCTTAATTGTTATTATCTGCAGTGTTTTCCTTGGTATTATTCATTTGCCCTCGTTTCATCTTCATGAGCCATCTCAAGGTTCTGGATAGCTCGTGAAGATGGAATGCGGAGGAACGGTTGTTTGTTTACAAAGAGACGGTGGGCCCATTGAATAAAACTCACCTAAAATTTCCGGCTGTCTTTGATTCTACATTGGCGACGAGGATTTTGTGTGTCTAACAGGCCCACCGCCTGCCAGTGTGACTCCCTTCGAGGAGGAGGGAACTGGGGAGAACCCTCAGTTGGAGCTGCTGTACCAGCCAAAACAAGGTGGACCTGCGGCGTCACCGACCACAGATCGATGAGGTGGAAGCTGGCCTCTCCCCCTCCGGTGTTGCAGCGGCTGCAAGGATCTAGCCGCTCCACCTTTTCAGGGTCGCAGCAGCCACGGGAGAGCAACGCCCCGCTGTGCACAGTCTCATCCATGAGACTGGCCGCTCCACCCCTTCAGTTCACCTGGGTGTAGAAGCGGCAGGGACGCGCAGAAGAGGCTTGTCTTGTTTCTGAAGGCACCGTAATTGTTGTAAACGAAGAGCACCTCTAGCCTTATAGCAAGCTGCAGAAGAGGCGTGTTTTGTTTATGAAAGCACCATATTTGTTGTAAGTAAAGAGCCCTTCTAGTGTTAAGATGGGTTACCAGACATTTGGTCGAAAAAAAAGGTCGACAGGACAAATGGTCGACACCATTTGGTCGAAAGCCAAATGGTCAAATTTTTTTTTTTTGTATTTTCACTTTATTTTCTTTTTTTTGGGGGGGGGTCTCCCCCCAACCCCATTTTTTTTCTAAAAAAACCCTTTTTTCCCTAAACGAAAACCTAAAAATATATATATATATATATAAATAAATAAAATAATTTGACCATTTGTCCTGTCGACCTTTTTCTTTCGACCAAATGACTGGACAGCGTTACGATGAGCTGCTACCTATCTTCCAAGTACTACATTAAGTGTTATAATTTGCATGGGGGAAATATTCAAGCCCAGAATTCCACATAGTTAATTCAGTGGAAAGGACACAATAGTCAGAACTGTTTTTGAAATCGTATTACACGCTTTGAGACAACTGTCTACCATATACCATAAAATTTGGTCAGCACTGCCACAGACAGTTACAATGGCAGCATCAAGTATGCCTCCCCACCACCCTTCCTGTCAGAGCCTGGCCCCCTTATGATTAGGTGGGACAGGTGGAAAAGACTCTTTGACACCTACCTACCTGACACCTACCTAGTAGCTATTGGGGGAGATAAGTTTGCCCCTGCAAGGAAGGAAGCAGTTTTGTTACACAATTTAGGGACAGAGGGATGCAGTGTCTTCGATGGGCTATCTGATCCCACAGACATAGGACAAGGAGAAGAAGATCAATTCACAGTGGCCATCAGGAAATTGCAAGCACATATTGAACCCAGAAAAAATATCACTTTTGAGAGACACAAATTCTTCTCAAGGAGTCAAGATCTTCTGGAACCAGTGGAAACTTTCATTGCAGCATTACGCACGTTGAGTCGTTCATGTGACTTTGGGCCCTTAACTGACTCTCTCATTCATGATCAACTAGTGTGTTGTACCAACAACAACAGGATATAGGAGAAATTATGATCGAAGGACTTGTCCTGGAGCAAGCAGTTGAAGTGGCTAGGGGCATGGAAGAAACGTCAAAGTACATGGCCAGCATGAAGTCAGATAAAAACAACTGTAAGATAGCAGCTATTAAAAGTGGAAAGAGGTTCACTACAGGAAAACGCATAAAGTGCTTCAAGTGCGGCAGCAACCGCCACGTCTCTTCAAATCCTTTCTGCCCCGCACGGTACACCAATTGCTCAAGTGCAAAAGAAAAAGACATTTTGCTAGAGTCTGCAGAGAAAATTCTGTAGTAGAGAGCATAGAAACGGGCATCAAGTGCCCTGAACGGGAGGAAAACACGGCAGAGCTGCAAAACATACAAGTTAAAAATGTCTTGGAGATTGAAGACGTCTCTGGAGGAGAAAAAGGACCGATAGATGTTTTCATGGTTAATAATGGAGTGGTCACAATGAAGGTAGACAGTTGCTCACCGTGGACAATAATGTTCAAAGAGACATTCCTGAATTGTGTAAGAGGCAACATAGAAGATTTGCATACACCTACAATTGAACCGTATGCCTACAGCAATGTTAAAATTGAGCTATTATGAAAATACACGGCTGTCATCAAATTTAAAGGAAGAAGCTGTGAGGCTGAAATATATGTAACTAAAGAAGGATCATCCTTGTTGGGCTGGAGCAAGCAGAAAAAACTAGGACTAAAAATACAAGCCAATGCAGAATGCCCAGTTATGATTGCTGAAATTATGGACCAATGGGACAAGGAATTTCCTAAAGTATTCACGGATGATCTTGGAAGGCTGAAGGGATACGAACACCAGATCAAACTAAAGAGAAATGCTGTACCAAGAATACATAGAGTTGGATTGGTGCCACAGAATCTCAAGAGCAAAGTGAAAGCAGAGATTGATTCTCTACTCCAAGGAGGCCTCATAGAGAGAGTGGAAGGTGCTGAATGGCTGTCACCCGTGGTAATAGCAACTAAACCAAATGGTGATATAAGACTACTTGTGGATTTGTGAGAACTTAATAAGAGCATATTAGTTGACCACCATCCCCTGCCGAACATCAGCGAGAAACTAGCAACATTGAATAAAGCGTGTGTCTTTTCTGTCATTGACTTATCACAAGCATACCATCAAGTTCCACTTTCCGAAGATTGTCAACATCTCACCTCTTTCATTACCTCTGAGGGAACATTTAAGTAATGTAGGATGCCTTTTGTTTTAGCTTCGGCAGCTGCGGTATTTCAGAGAGTAATGGAAATGATCATGGAAGGAGTTTGCAATGTGGTGATATTTCAAGATGACGCTCTGGTATATGCTGATTCCAAAGAAGAGCATGATCAATTACTGAGAATAGTACTGTCAAAATTGGGGGAGGCAGGCCTTACTGTCAAAAGAAACAAGTGTAAGATATCCGTAGACAGTGTGGAGTACCTTGGTCATGTAGTGTCTAGCCAAGGGGTAAATCTAAAAATGAGTCTGGTTGATACAATTGAGAATGCACCATGTCCATCAGATAAGTACTAAGTTAGATCTTTTCTTGGTCTAGCAGAATAGTATCATACATTTGTGAAACATTTTGCCATCATATCTATACCTACCTAAAAGGGCTTTATTAAAGAAAGGGGCGAAATTTCAATGGTCCACACAATGTGAAATGGCGTTTAAGGAAATTAAAGATGGAATTGTACGTGCACCTTCTATTGGAAGGTTTAGTGATGACGATCACACAGTGTTGGTGGTTGATGCTAGCATTTTGGGTTTGGGGGCTACTTTGTTGCAATATGATTCTAATAAGATGGAGAGAGTCATAGCATTTGCCTCCAGGACTCTCAAAGGAGCGGAAGTGAACTACCCAGTCATAGAGCGAGAAGCAATGGCTATGTTTTGGGCCATTAACCATTTCAAATACTTTTTGTGGGGTAGGAAGTTCAGTGTGCGATCGGATCACAAACCTTTGGTAAAACTATTCAATAGTGGCAGGTGGGCAGCAGGATCTCCTACAATAAGTAGATGGGGTCTTGGACTTCAGGTGTACAATTTTATAGTGGATTACTTACCTGTAAAAAACAATGTTGTAGCTGATTTTTTTTTATCTAGGATACAGATAGAGAATAATCTAACAATGAGTGCTATGAATGAGGATCAGTATGTAGTTGCCGAACTAGTGAGTGTGGACAAGGAGGAGTGGTCCAAGGCAGAAGCAAATGACCAGGATTTGGAATTTATTAAACAGTGGACCATAGATAGATGGCCGGATAAGGAAGTTCTTGATAGGAAGTTTGAAGCATGGTGGGAAATAAGAGGTGAGCTGAGTATTGTAGGAGGCAGATTAAGAAGGGGCAATTGTATAGTTCCCCCAGAGGGTGTGCGAAGGAGTCTTCTAGAGTTGGCTCACCAAGGTCACTTAGGAGAAGGGGAGACTAAGAGAAGGGTACGACATAGCTACTGGTGGCCCAAGATGGATAAAATGGTGGCAAATGTTGTAAAAAATTGCAATGCTTGCCAACAGAGTGACAAATCGAAGGTTGTGCGTGAAGTACCACTGAAATCTAATAGTGTGCCAACTCAACCATGGCAGAAGTTAGCTGTTGACATTTTAGGGCCTATAGCAGGTCTGGGAGATGGATTCAAATATATCTTTGTGTTAGTTGATTTCCATTCTAAATGGGTAGGATGGGAGGTGTCTAGGGAAGTAACAGCCAGAGATTTAGTTTCTTTTTTAGAGAAAGTATTTCTCAGAGAAGGGTGTCCCTCTGAGTTGGTCTCTGACAATGGGGTACAATTTGTATCTCAATTCATGAGGTCAGTTTTAGAAGGCTATGGGATTAAACATATCAGGACTGCACTTTACCACCCAAGAGCAAACGGACTGGTGGAGAGGGTAAATAGACTTATCAAGGGAGGAATCCAATTAGCTAAATGCTCAGGTCAAGATTGGAAGGAAATATTGAACCACATGTTATGGAACTACTTAACTACACCCCATTCTGTAACCAAAGTGTCCCCTTTTGTTTCTCTTAAGGGTAGAGAACCTGTAACTAAGCTCTGTCCGGGATGGTTAGGTTTGGCGAGTACTGTAGTGGTGGATAGACGTGCCATCATGAATCTCATTAAGCAAGCACAGATTATCAATAAGGAACCTTTTGACAGAAGAGAAAGTGTAAAAGACAAAGAGTGGAAAATTGGGCATTGGGTGTTAGTGAGAAATCCCAGGTATTCCCAAAAGTGTGTGGAAAGCAAATACATTGGTCCCAAGAAAATTGTTGAAGTTAGAGGGAATGTAGTAGTTGTGGAAGGTGGGGAGGTGTGGTCTCAGGGTAAGTTGGCAAGTGTAAAAACAAGGAAAGTGAATAATGATAATGAGGAAAGTGATGAACATGATAAAGAGCTAAAAAAAATATGAGGTTTCAAAGGAAGATTCTATTGTTGATTAAAAAAATGATAGAATCAGTGGTAATCTAAATTTTAAGAGGTCTATTCACAAACCAGGTTGGTTAAAAGATTTTGTAGAATGAAAAGTATTTGTAATGTTTTCTTTTTATCTTGTAGATAATTAAGGTTTTAGGGTGGGGGATATGTAGTGACCTGTGATTTTGACATCTAAAGGATTACTGTAATTTATATATCTTAATTGTTATTACCTGCAATGTTTTCCTTGTTATTATTCATTTGTCCTCGTTTCATCTTCACAAGCCATCTCAAGGTTCTGGAAAGCTTGTGAAGATGGAATGCGGAGGAACGGTTGTTTCTTTACAAAGAGACGGTGGGCCCGTTGAATAAAGCTCAGCTAAAATATCCAGTTGTCTTGTCATTGATTCTACAGATATCTTGGAAATCTAAGAACACCTGTTTCAACTTTTGCTCCTCAGTCTCACAGGCATCAACGAGGTTGACCTGCTCTTTAACCATCTGCCTGAAGCCTGGAAAGACTTTGGGTTTCACGATCTCAGCGGCCTCTTGCAGTTGTGTGGAGAGGTCTCTGGTTAAAGTGTTGACCTGGCCAGAGGGTTTCAGGTAGGAGAGGCAGTCATTGGGGACCTGGAATATTACCTCATCCTTCCTGATGTCACAGGCCACCTTCCTCCCCGTAAGGGCAAGAAGAGTACACCAAGAAATTCTTCCCTTGCCGGGTGAAGATCCTTTCTGGTGGTATGTCATCGTCATTGTCATGGTCATAGCAGTCATTGGAGATTGGTCCTATCAGTTCATTTCCTAGATGCATGCAAAAATGTTGGTCATCAACCGCCATTCCAATAATGGTCCCTGCGCCCAGAGTGATATTCCTGAGGTCACTGTTATCCACCACTATTGGAATGGTGTTGTGTTCTACATTAACTAATGGTGTTGGGTTTAACCCCAACCCCTGCTGTTGAAGATGGGCTTTGAGGTGTACATATACGTCTGGATTTTGAGGTTTCTGTCCTCTTTTAATATTTTAAATCAAGTGGGAATTGTCAGGTACCTCCTGGGATGTGACCTCCTCTCCAATTTGAACTTCAACCGCATACGGCAGCAATTGAGCTGACCGAAATGCTTTTTCAGAATCATCAAAGCCCATTGGATTGCCCACCAGTCGGGACCAGGCCTTGTAATTTATAAGGTCCAAATTAATTGCAAACCGATTGAGAATGTCACTGCCTAAATAGAATGCAGCAGGGACAGTTCACACGACCCAACAATTATGCTCTATGCTTTTGTCGCCTAAGGACATTTCGAGCATACACCTGCTAGGCAGGAGATGTTTGGAATTGGGAGTTTCCAGGCCCATTTCCCAATCATCAACCAATTTAAATGTGGGAATGGTTGGAGTTCCCTGAACATGGCTTCCCTGATGAAGTTCTTTCTGTTGTTCAAGCACACTCTGGCGAGAACCGACTCCTTCCCCTCATTTAACTGAATAGGGAGGAACAGCTGTTCTCTTATTTTCTGAATGTCAGCTAAGCTCTGAGCTGGTTTTTCATCACTTTTGACTATAGGAGTTGGATTTTCAGATTGGGAATTGGTATAAAATTAAGTATTTCCTTCCAGTGTGGAATGCCACTTGAAACTGGAAGGAAGGTTGATTGTCAGGAATAGAGAGGAGTTCCCATCACCAGTTTGTTGCCCTACAGCAATTACTGTAATGTCAGGTATTTGATAATTTTGGAAATGAAACTCAATTTCATCAGATTTTTGTTCAATCATGTGGCATGTGCCATTCAAACTAACATGGTTGACACTTTGTTTTAATTTTATTGGCCGGTTAGTCTGCTTCCAGAGGACCTTATTTCCACAGTCTATCAGTGAAGACAACCTCCAGAGGAGCTAATTACGTAATAGACATGGGGTCCCCTCTGGAGTCACGACTATGACCGGGTGCTTCACCTTATGTTGGCCAATTTTAATTTCCAGATCTGCAGTCCCCTCGACGGAAATCCCATTCCAGTCAAAGTTCTGGAGTTGTCCAGAAAGATGGGTGAGGGGTCTGGTGTCTCTCCCCCACCCCATTCCTGAAGTTAGCTGCTCAAAGGCCCTTTTTGACAGAAGAGTGGCTTGGGATCCAGTATCCACCAGTGCTGAAAATACACATTGCCCTTGCACTCGGACGGGGGCGTAGAATCTACCTTCTTTCTCCTCCAAGGGGCAAAGGTAATGGGCATTTTGGGCAAGCTGGGCGGTCAGTTTCTTTATTTTGGACTCCGGCACAGTGGAGTTTTGGATGCTTTTCTGTGCTGGAGTCTGGGAATCTGTATCAAAAATTTGGCATCCTGAAATATGTGGGATTTCGCAATCCCCTTTTTCCCTTAACCTGGTGGCAGTTGCTAAAACCAGTTTGTGGGGTGGATCCCTCCATCAATATTTTGTTTTCTAGATGACAATTCTGGGGTTCAGGGATGGTGATTCTGAATCAGTCCCCACACCAATCTAAATTCTGGTCTCTTGGGATCCATTTTACTTTGGGAGGCATTCCCCCGTACCTGAAGGAGAAGATCTTCTTCCCAGAATCCTCCAAGGATTCTTCCCCTTCAAACTGGAGGACACTGACTTCCTCCACAAAATGGGTCTTTTTGATTTCTTGGTTTCTCCTACCCACCCTCTGTTCCCTGGGTTGCAGATTTTCGGGGGTAAGAGATTTTAGTGCTGGTTCTGGGGTGTCCAGGGACTTGTCATGGGTGAGGAAGGAAGCTTCATCTAGGGCTTTACACCACCCTTCCTCCCGTGCCTCCTCCTCTGGAACTAGTGGGTTGTCGGGGATCTCTCCCCATCATTGTTCCGGGGTGCCAGACCCTTGGTTTGAGAGGTTCTGAGCTGCCATGTTCATCTGAGTGTTCTGCTGAGCCCTCAACATGCAACTCAGATCCTGCGCTCCAGTTGGGACACCCGCTCTGGCTGGTACGGGGGTCTTTGCTCATATCTAGGTTGTTCTCGTGAAGGGTAACTATCCCTTCTCCTGGAGTACCCTGGGTACTGGGGATTCTCTTGGTAACCCTCCACCCTTGGCATCCCCTCTACCGGATTGGATGGTCTGGACTCCTGAAAGCGGGGAGAGAAAGCGATGTTGTCCTGCATGTTGGGGCTTGGAAGGTACCGGAGGAAAAATCTTAACCCAGGATTTGAGGGATTACTGCCCTCCTGGAGAAAGTTAGGAGGGAAGTTTCCTGGGGCAGTACTTACCTGGTTGCATCCCCCCTTGTGCCGGGGGAATCCACATGTACCCCGAGATTGGCCTGTTGCCCTTGTATCTAGGACTGATATAATTTGCAGTTAGAGGTCACATTGGTGGGGTTACCTACCTGACTACCACCTGCTGCTGATTGATCAGAGAGCCTTCTTTGCCTCAGATGTGATGGGTTTTAGGAGGATGTGTTTTTAGGCACCCCCATCTCTAGGTCCAAAATGCGGGCAACCTTCACCTCCAACACCTTAGCAGCAGTGGGAGTGTTGGTTGGTTTGGGGTTTTTCGTTTGATTTTTACTTTCTGCAGGTTTTTGGACTCATAGATCCGGGTAGCCTGCTCTACTACACAGTCCAGGGTCCTGTTGTCGTGAAAATCCCTCACCAGCTGGGTCATTATATATTTTGCGAGTGCATGAAAATAGGTGGTTTAAATTCTCTACTATTTTTGTGCCCCCGCCTGATAGTTTGCGCAAAGGTGCATTTTAGTTCCTGCACAAATTCTCTTGGGGCCTGATCTTCTCCACACTAACAGACAAAATCGGAATGCGGTTTTAATACTAAGGGACAAAGGCACATAGCAGGTATTATATGAAAGTGAAAGGGTGATTCTGGATGTATGACATTATGGAATTCTTAAAGGGAAAGGAGACTCGGTTTTTAAAACGGGAACAATTTCACGGGACAACTCGTTTTCTTTTAGTAAACTGATTTCTTTTACTGAAACTATATTTTAGTGACTAGATAAAGAAAGACACAGTATGTGAGGAGGTTACTTGTAATGGCAACCTATCCACGCCGCGTTCAGCTCTATATGGGAATTAATTAAATTATTCAAAATAGTACTAGGGACTTATACAACAGACTGAAATGATTAGCAAAGAATGGTGCTAACACATGGAGATCAACACAGATTGTCCTAAGGACTGGATACACAGATGTTTCTGACCATTTAAGAATTTACTAGGGTATTTATGGGATTTCTTATAGGGTTTGACAAATGGCAAGGTAACAGAGCAAGGGATGCAGTGTTTTGGTTACTGGGGAAGGGAAATACTTACAAAGAGCCTTGAATGGGGTAGTTGGGACAGCAAACCGGGTTTCTGGACAGCGAGGCAAGATCTGGTCCTGCGCAGCAGCGGGCTCTCCTGGAGGGGACAGCCGGGCCTAGTCTAGTCACTGTAGACAGTGAGGTGCATCATCTGGGCAAAACAGGTAGCGGGGCAAAAGCCGGTCTGATCACTGGATAATCCCAAAAAGCTTCCACCGCCATTCCCCCTTTCTCCCTGAATTATTGGGATTTTTGTAGGGTTTAATTCTGGATTAGAGGTTCAGCCTGGGTAAGAGGTTCTGCCTGGATCTGCTCTCAGCTAGCCCTGGCCTGGCACTGGAATCCTGCAAGGTGATGTGGAATGTCTGGATCCCTGGATGTTGATTTATGAATGCTGGATTTTCTTGAATCTTGGATTTTTGAATGTCCTGTCTTCCCCTAAGCTTCCTCCTTATAAAGGCCGGATGACATCAGAGGATTTTTATGATGTGGGAACAACTAATCTAGACCTACCTCTAAGAATCGGATAGGTCAGCCTGTGGATGTCACCGCCTCCCTGTCAGCAGATTGGACAGAAGGGAGTGACTCCATTTTAGTGTGTTTTTTACAATGTGCTTTGTTCCACCAGTTACATTTGCCAAAATCAGTTATGGAGCAAAACACTTATATTTACAAATGTCATCATCGGGAAAATTTGATAGGCAGATTCCATATTTCACAAGGGACATTTCAGTCCAAATGCCAAGTTTGTGCGATATTGTTTAGTCATTTTGGCAATCTTTCCCCATTTCCATGAAAGCATTTCACCTGAAATTCTACAATGGTTTACATGCATACAGGTTATCACTGGGCATGTTATCATTCACTGTACCATGTACGCTCTCCCCAGAAATGACATTCTACTGGCGTTTGCATCCACAACATGTCAGAAGAACCTACAATATTTTATTTTAATGGCGCAAAAATGGCATTTAAACGGTCATAATTTCACATTACTGTTTCTTTAGGTTATTGAAATAAATACTTTGGTATCAAAAAGTCCTTTAAATCAAATGGATGACATCTGTCACTGGAGGGCGGTCCTTAACATTTCCCTAGTCATCCTACCCCCACCATGTAAGCTCTGGGCAGCAGGGCTACCATAGCAACCTTTCATTCTGGCAGATGCAGCTGAAGAGAGGTGTCACCAGGAATTCACACTTGCCTGTGACAAGGCCAGTTCCCCATATCCATTGTTTTCGGCTGGAGAAATGCCAGGAAGTCTGACAAAGTTACCACATCCCACACCTTGGCCCCTTCCATGTGCCCAGGGGCTGGTCCACTTGGGGAAGGTAATTCTCTGCCCAGGGGAGGAGGGCCCTTTGAAACCTGTGCCTGCCAAACCTGTTTTGCTGCTGTCAAAGTAATTTCTTTTCTTTTTTTTCCTTTCTTTAAATAGAAAACAAGGGCCTCATTACGAGTCCGGCGGTAACCGTGCTGGAAATTCCGGCAGGTTACCGCTGGACTCGTATTACCATTTTGCCGCCATGATTGCCGGAATCACCGGGGCATTACAACTCCAGTGACCCGGTAATTCTGGAGGAGGAATTCTGTTAATCCCCATTCCCATGGCGTCCCATACCGGCACCATTCTGTAATGGTTCCGGTGTTAAACCCGCCAGGTCAGACCTGGTGGGAGTGACACCTCCCGCCTGCAGGACTCTTAATCAGCTGGTCCGGAAACAACGGTGGTGGCGGATTTACCACCACCGTTCTTTCTGGACCGGCTGACTCGTAATGAGACCCCAAGTCTTTTTGGGAGTACATATCATGTATATTTTAGAGCAAAGCCCCATCTTCAATCACTTTTCTGTGCAAGCACAGGGCATCATTTTAACAGTTCACTTTAAAATGACATTTTCCTGCTTGGCAACAGCACCATTTTACACGTGGGTTAATTTTTCTTGGATGTCCCTTTACAAATGCAGTTCTTCCTCATATTGTTATTCTGAACATTTCCATAGCCCTAGTCAATTTCTAATACACAGGAATCTGTTCAACACAAGGGTTCTTTGAAACTGACATAAGCAGAGAGAGAAAGCTTCTTGTGAAAAGTTTGCCTGTGTTATTTTGTTGCAAAAAGGAAAACGCTTGCCCTACGGCCTGGAGTGAATTCCTCTATTTCCCAGATTTAACTTGGCACATAATGCCTGTCACGGAGGACTGCCCTCCTTTGCTGGTGTGCAACCTGAATATGGATGAACATAAATGTGTCTTACTGGAACCAAACTGTGTAATGTTGAAAGAAATGGAAATGGCATCAGTGCATAGTCATTTTAAACACAGAATATTTTCTTTTTCAGTGGGAAGTTTTGAGCTGGCAGCATAGCAGCGCTGCCTTTGAATAATTTTCTTTGGTGCACATGAAGAAAATACTGGCAGCGACGGGGTGTTCCAGGTTCCATCTCGCCCCATATATGCTCAACATAGCCCACGCAGCCATTATTTTTATAACTGCAAAGCACAGTTTTGATGCAAGGGAATAGTGCTCCACAGAGCCACCGCAGCCATTCTTCTTGTAACTGCTGAAAATGCAGTCTGGTGATGTATGGGAATTTTTGCTGGTCTAGTAAATGTACCCCACAGATAAACCCTCCGACCCCCGCTTTCCCAAGACTTCTTGTTGAGCGAGAGTAGGGCAAAGCAGGGTTCACCCAGTGGAGTTCCCATTTCATCTGGGAGAGGCACGCCAAGATCTTCCTTCAGTCTTTCGTTGGAGAGTGTGGAGCGACACCCCCTTTCCTTCATTCCCTTTTGAGGTCCCCAGGGAGGCCCTCATCAGTCTAAGAGGGAATGGAATTAGTACTCTAATAGGAGATGCATAAAACAGGTTTTAGAATCTTTCACTGACTCTCTTCCCGAAAGGTTGACCTCAGTGGAACAAAACATATATTTACATTTCTTAAAGTACTTGAACAATATCAGCAAACAATTACTTAACAATGCACAGACATGATTGAACTTTTACACCATAGTTTCGTTATCAATAACCATAATGAAAAGTACTCCCTGTTACATAGATATACCTATGGACCGACCTATTCTCTTCTGTTTTCTCTTTTTCTTGCTTCTTATTCTTGAGATGTCTCCTCTATTTGACTTTCCTTGGGATCCTCAATCAGCTGCAAAGTTTGTCAGGGGTGAGAACCTTTTAACTGGTTAATGTTGACCCATTTCTCTTCTGACAGCTCTCCGTTGGGGATGCAGATTCTGTAGGCGACAGGTGATATTTTGTCTACAATTTTAAAGGGACTGTGCCATGAGAGAATACATTTTCTCTCCTTATTCTGGATTCCCCCCTATAATACTTCTGTTCCTGCATCTCTCACCTCTTCCTTTGCCCATGTCCCCCGCGACACGGGCCGTGGAGGTAGCATCGGTGTTCTTTTCCACCCCAAGTGCCTCTGAACCACCTGTCCCACTCCTCTTCCAGTCCTCCCTTCCTTTGAGTTTATGTATAAAACGTTCACTTCCCCCACATGCCATATCCTTTGTCATTATTTACCGTCCTCCTGGCCTGCTTGAATCCTTCTATGATGATATTGACCACCTCCTTGGCCTCATCTATCCCCGTCACACACCTCTAATCGTTCTTGGTGACTTAAGCCTCCATCTCTCCACTAATTCCCCCAACTTCTCTTCTATCTATACTTGACTCCTACCTTCTCACCCTCTCACGTCCCCACCCACACACCTCTCCGGCTCCACTCTTGACCTTATCTTTATCTCTTCCTTCACTGCCTCATCTGTATCCATCCTTCCTAACTATCTATCTGACCACTCATTACTCTCTGTCTCTCTTACTCCCCCCCCCTCCTCTCGTCCTGCCCCTCACCCTCCATCTCTTTCTCTCGGCACCACATGCGTAACTTTAATCCCTCTCTTTTCTACGCCTCCTGTTCCTCTCCCCCCCCTCTCTCACTTCTCTCTCTCGGCCAATGTGGCCTCTTACACTCTATCCTCTTCCCTTGTCTCCAGTCTCAACCAAGTACACCTTCTCACCTCCTTCCGCCCCTTCTTGCAAACCTGCCCAACCCTGGCTTTCTCCACATAGTTCCTCCATGCGTCGCCGCCTTCGATGCCTTGAATGACGCTGGCTTAAAGACCACTCCCCAACCAACTAATCCACATACTTCTGCTACCACACCCTCTATGACAACTGCCTCAACTCGGCCAAACGAACATACTTCTCAGACCTTCTCCACTCTCAAACCTCTCACCCTTGCTGAATTTTTCAAACCCTTACTCGCCTCCTCTTCCCTCATACCCCTGGTCATTACATTGCTTATGTATTGCTTGTAATGTATTCTCTGTTGTTTCATGTAAAGCACTTTGGCTTAAGGTGCTATATAAAATGTAATAAATACAAAAACAAACACCCTGAGGTCCTCTTTCCCAATGTAATATGTTTCCGTCAGAGGAAAGTTCTCAGGGTCCTCAATGTGTTGGTAAAATTTCCCAATAATTGGATCCCCTTTTTGTGCCCTGATTAAATCAGCATCTGGGGTCTCCTTACTTCACTGGGCAGTTGAGAGTTTATTGTGAGCATTTGTTTGGGACCTATTGACATATGACCTGGATTTCTCCCAACAGGGACTCGATCTGAAGGCGATCCCCCTGGATGGCTCTGGTTTTTGCCAACTGATCAGCCTGGTTGTTTCCAGTTATGTTTGGCCCCTCTATTCTGGAATGACCCTTAATCTTTTTCCAATAGATGGTCATCCTATTAGAGGTGACCAGATCATCAATATTTTGTACGAGTTTGCCATGAGGTTTGTTATTTGCACACAGCATGCCTCTGGTTCTCCCAAATGATCAGGTGCTCCACGAACTCGTTTCGGACATAATCTGAATCTGTGATTATGTCCAGTTCGTGGAGACGATGTTGCACGGCAGTGAGGATGGCCTGGTGAACTGCCATCAACTCTGCCACCTGACTACTGCAGGGAAGGACTGATTTTGTACCCAACAGAGGTTTCCGGGGCATCATTCACCCAGGCATTCCCAACGCCGGCCACCAGTTTTTTCCCCGTTGTTGTCAATGTGGTAGGAGCACCCATCTACATAAACTGTAGGCATCCCCTCACACTTGTCTTCTTCATAGACTTTGTCCGGGGACTTCAGGTACGCCTCCATGTTGTCCCTGGTTTTGAGACTTTCGTCCTTGATACAGTTTTCTCTGGCACAATCATGCAAGTCAGCCAGACATTGCGCAAGGGGACTCTTCTTGTTTTGGCCATATCTGACCTCCACAGGAAAGCCTTGCATGGACAGATCCAGGAGGTCATTCTGGAATTCCTGCCTAGATTCTGTCACTTTGGAGGTATTTCAAAGGCTGGTATGGAGTCTCCACTATGATGTGCTCCCCCTGGATGAACGGGCGGTAATTTTTCAATGCCCATACTGTTGCCAGGAGTGCCTTCTCACAATCGTTGAAATTTTCCTCCACAGACGATAAAGTCTTACTTGCATAGGAGATTACTTTATTGACCTTGTCATGCTTTCGAGCATGTATTCGAGAACCCCGTCTCCAAGAAGAACTCCTTGTTTTTGACACAGTAAGCTAGACAAGGCGCTTGTGAGAGACTTATTTTGAGTTGTTTTACTGCCTCAGCTTGTTCTGGACCCGACTCCCACATGACCACCCACCCACCTTCAAGAGGTGGACCAGGGGTCTTGTGACCTCTGCATAATCCTCAATGAACTTTCTACTGTAGTTAGTCAGTCCAAGGAGGCTTCTTAGCTCACACAGAGTTGTGGGGTCTTTCAGTTTTAGTAGTGCTTCCACTTTCTTCGCCTGGGGACAGAGACCCTCAGGGGTTATTTCATGTCCCAAGAATTTGACATGGGTCCTGTGCCACTGTGCCTTCTAGAAGGACAGTTTTGCTCTGGCAACCCTCAACTGGGTCAGAACATAGCAGATTTCCGCTATGTGTTCCTCCACAATTGAGCTTTTAATCAGGACATCATCCACATAGGCCAGATTACCCCTTTCACACAAGTCGGGCATGGCCTTGTGTAGGAAGATGTTGAATTTGTTCCCAGAATTTGTTTCCGAGGGGAGTCCAGGTCCATGTTTACTGCTGTCCCTGAAGGTAAAGGTCAGCTTGTACTGGTCCTCCCTACTCACGGCGCGGTGCAGTATCCATTGGTCAGGTCAATGGTGGTGTACACCTTTGACCCCTGGATCTGGGCCAGCTCCTGGTCAATGTAGGGAAGAGGCTATTGGGACATGTGGACCCGTTTGTTCAGCTCCCTAAGGTCTGCGCAAAGTCTTCATTGGCCATTTGGTTTTAAAAGTGCCAGCACCAGATTATTAAAGGTGCTGTGGACTGGACAAATTATCCCACGGGACTCTATGTTTTTGATTATTTCCGTCAGGGACTCCATAGATGCGAGAGGCAAGCGATATTGCTTCACAAACACAGGAGTCATTCCAGGGTACGTGGGAATTGAGGTAGTATGTATCCCGGTGCGACCACAGTCATACGAGTCCTCAGCAAAGATATTGTAGTGATTTGTGATTTTAACATCTAAAGCATTACTGTCATTTATATATCTTAATTGTTATTATCTGCAGTGTTTTCCTTGGTATTATTCATTTGCCCTCGTTTCATCTTCATGAGCCATCTCAAGGTTCTGGATAGCTCGTGAAGATGAAATGCGGAGGAACGGTTGTTTGTTTACAAAGAGACGGTGGGCCCGTTGAATAAAACTCACCTAAAATTTCCGGCTGTCTTTGAATCTACATTGGCGACGAGGATTTTGTGTGTCTAACAGGCCCACCGCCTGCCAGTGTGACTCCCTTCGAGGAGGAGGGAACTGGGGAGAACCCTCAGTTGGAGCTGCTGTACCAGCCAAAACAAGGTGGACCTGCATGGGGCTGCGGCGTCACCGACCACAGATCGATGAGGTGGAAGCTGGCCTCTCCCCCTCCGTTGTTGCAGCGGCTAGATCTGGGTCGCAGCACGGGAGAGCAACGCCCCGCTGTGCACAGTCTCATCCATGAGACTGGCCGCTCCACCCCTTCAGTTCACCTGGGTGTAGAAGCGGCAGGGACGCGCAGAAGAGGCTTGTCTTGTTTCTGAAGGCATTGTAATTGTTGTAAAAGAAGAGCACCTCTAGCCTTATAGCAAGCTGCAGAAGAGGCGTGTTTTGTTTATGAAAGCACCATATTTGTTGTAAGTAAAGAGCCCTTCTAGTGTTAAGATGGGTTACCAGACATTTGGTCGAAAAAAAAAGGTCGACAGGACAAATGGTCGACACCATTTGGTCGAAAGCCAAATGGTCGAATTATTTTTTTTTGTATTTTCACTTTATTTTCTTTTTTTTGGGGGGGTGGGGGTCTCCCCCCCAACCCTATTTTTTTCTAAAAAAACCCTTTTTTTCCCTAAACGAAAACCTAAATATATATATATATATATATAAATAAATAAAATAATTCGACCATTTGGCTTTCGACCAAATGGTGTCGACCATTTGTCCTGTCGACCTTTTTCTTTCGACCAAATGACTAGACAGCGTTACGATGAGCTGCTACCTATCTTCCAAGTACTACATTAAGTGTTATAATTTGCATGGGGGAAATATTCAAGCCCAGAATTCCACATAGTTAATTCAGTGGAAAGGACACAATAGTCAGAACTGTTTTTGAAATCGTATTACACGCTTTGAGACAACTGTCTACCATATACCATAAAATTTGGTCGGCACTGCCACAGACAGTTACAATGGCAGCATCAAGTATGCCTCCCCCACCACCCTTCCGGTCAGAGCCTGGCCCCCTTATGATTAGGTGGGACAGGTGGAAAAGACTCTTTGACACCTACCTACCTGACACCTACCTAGTAGCTATTGGGGGAGATAAGTTTGCCCCTGCAAGGAAGGAAGCAGTTTTGTTACACAATTTAGGGACAGAGGGACGCAGTGTCTTCGATGGGCTATCTGATCCCAGAGACATAGGACAAGGAGAAGAAGATCAATTCACAGTGGCCATCAGGAAATTGCAAGCACATATTGAACCCAGAAAAAATATCACTTTTGAGAGACACAAATTCTTCTCAAGGAGTCAAGATCTTCTGGAACCAGTGGAAACTTTCATTGCAGCATTACGCACGTTGAGTCATTCATGTGACTTTGGGCCCTTAACTGACTCTCTCATTCATGATCAACTAGTGTGTTGTACCAACAACAACAGGATATAGGAGAAATTATTATCAAAGGACTTGTCCCTGGAGCAAGCAGTTGAAGTGGCTAGGGGCATGGAAGAAACGTCAAAGTACATGGCCAGCATGAAGTCAGATAAAAACAACTGTAAGATAGCAGCTATTAAAAGTGGAAAGAGGTTCACTACAGGAAAACGCATAAAGTGCTTCAAGTGCGGCAGCAACCGCCACGTCTCTTCAAATCCTTTCTGCCCCGCACGGTACACCAATTGCTCAAGTGCAAAAGAAAGAGACATTTTGCTAGAGTCTGCAGAGAAAATTCTGTAGTAGAGAGCATAGAAACGGGCATCAAGTGCCCTGAACGGGAGGAAAACACGGCGGAGCTGCAAAACATACAAGTTAAAAATGTCTTGGAGATTGAAGACGTCTCTGGAGGAGAAAAAGGACCGATAGATGTTTTCATGGTTAATAACGGAGTGGTCACAATGAACGTAGACAGTTGCTCACCGTGGACAATAATGTTCAAAGAGACATTCCTGAATTGTGTAAGAGGCAACATAGAAGATTTGCGTACACCTACAATTGAACCTTATGTCTACAGCAATTTTAAAATTGAGCTATTAGGAAAATACACCGCTGTCATCAAATTTAAAGGAAGAAACTGTGAGGCTGAAATATATGTAACTAAAGAAGGATCATCCTTGTTGGGCTGGAGCAAGCAGAAAAAACTAGGACTAAAAATACAAGCCAATGCGGAATGCCCAGTTATGATTGCTGAAATTATGGACCAATGGGACAAGGAATTTCCTAAAGTATTTACGGATGATCTTGGAAGGCTGAAGGGATACGAACACCAGATCAAACTAAAGAGAAATGCTGTACCAAGAATACATAGAGTTGGATTGGTGCCACAGAATCTCAAGAGCAAAGTGAAAGCAGAGATTGATTCTCTACTCCAAGGAGGCCTCATAGAGAGAGTGGAAGGTGCTGAATGGCTGTCACCCGTGGTAATAGCAACTAAACCAAATGGTGATATAAGACTACTTGTGGATTTGTGAGAACTTAATAAGAACATATTAGTTGACCACCATCCCCTGCCGAACATCAGCGAGAAACTAGCAACATTGAATAAAGCGTGTGTCTTTTCTATCATTGACTTATCACAAGCATACCATCAAGTTCCACTTTCCGAAGATTGTCAACATCTC
Source organism: Ambystoma mexicanum (assembly GCF_040938575.1). Lineage (NCBI taxonomy): Eukaryota > Metazoa > Chordata > Amphibia > Caudata > Ambystomatidae > Ambystoma > Ambystoma mexicanum. The sequence goes on along the minus strand of NC_090921.1, from coordinate 763,549,583 downwards.
ACCTCTTTCATTACCTCTGAGGGAACATTTAAGTAATGTAGGATGCCTTTTGTTTTAGCTTCGGCAGCTGCGGTATTTCAGAGAGTAATGGAAATGATCATGGAAGGAGTTTGCAATGTGGTGATATTTCAAGATGACGCTCTGGTATATGCTGATTCCAATGAAGAGCATGATCAATTACTGAGAATAGTACTGTCAAAATTGGGGGAGGCAGGCCTTACTGTCAAAAGAAACAAGTGTAAGATATCCGTAGACAGTGTGGAGTACCTTGGTCATGTAGTGTCTAGCCAAGGGGTAAATCTAAAAATGAGTCTGGTTGATACAATTGAGAATGCATCATGTCCATCAGATAAGTACTAAGTTAGATCTTTTCTTGGTCTAGCAGAATAGTATCATACATTTGTGAAACATTTTGCCATTATATCTATACCTACCTATAAGGGCTTTATTAAAGAAAGGGGCGAAATTTCAATGGTCCACACAATGTGAAATGGCGTTTAAGGAAATTAAAGATGGAATTGTACGTGCACCTTCTATTGGAAGGTTTAGTGATGACGATCACAGTGTTGGTGGTTGATGCTAGCATTTTGGGTTTGGGGGCTACTTTGTTGCAATATGATTCTAATAAGATGGAGAGAGTCATAGCATTTGCCTCCAGGACTCTCAAAGGAGCGGAAGTGAACTACCCAGTCATAGAGCGAGAAGCAATGGCTATGTTTTGGGCCATTAACCATTTCAAATACTTTTTGTGGGGTAGGAAGTTCAGTGTGCGATCGGATCACAAACCTTTGGTACAACTATTCAATAGTGGCAGGTGGGCAGCAGGATCTCCTACAATAAGTAGATGGGGTCTTGGACTTCAGGTGTACAATTTTATAGTGGATTACTTGCGTGTAAAAAACAATGTTGTAGCTGATTTTCTTTTATCTAGGATACAGATAGAGAATAATCTAACAATGAGTGCTATGAATGAGGATCAGTATGTAGTTGCCGAACTAGTGAGTGTGGACAAGGAGGAGTGGTCCAAGGCAGAAGCAAATGACCAGGATTTGGAATTTATTAAACAGTGGACCATAGATAGATGGCTGGATAAGGAAGTTCTTGATAGGAAGTTTGAAGCATGGTGGGAAATAAGAGGTGAGCTGAGTATTGTAGGAGGCAGATTAAGAAGGGGCAATTGTATAGTTCCCCCAGAGGGTGTGCGAAGGAGTCTTCTAGAGTTGGCTCACCAAGGTCACTTAGGAGAAGGGGAGACTAAGGGAAGGGTACGACATAGCTACTGGTGGCCCAAGATGGGTAAAATGGTGGCAAATGTTGTAAAAAATTGCAATGCTTGCCAACAGAGTGACAAATCGAAGGTTGTGCGTGAAGTACCACTGAAATCTAATAGTGTGCCAACTCAACCATGGCAGAAGTTAGCTGTTGACATTTTAGGGCCTATAGCAGGTCTGGGAGATGGATTCAAATATATCTTTGTGTTAGTTGATTTCCATTCTAAATGGGTAGAATGGGAGGTGTCTAGGGAAGTAACAGCCAGAGATTTAGTTTCTTTTTTAGAGAAAGTATTTCTCAGAGAAGGGTGTCCCTCTGAGTTGGTCTCTGACAATGGGGTACAATTTGTATCTCAATTCATGAGGTCATTTTTAGAAGGCTATGGGATTAAACATATCAGGACTGCACTTTACCACCCAAGAGCAAACGGACTGGTGGAGAGGGTAAATAGACTTATCAAGGGAGGAATCCAATTAGCTAAATGCTCAGGTCAAGATTGGAAGGAAATATTGAACCACATGTTATGGAACTACTTAACTACACCCCATTCTGTAACCAAAGTGTCCCCTTTTGTTTCTCTTAAGGGTAGAGAACCTGTAACTAAGCTCTGTCCGGGATGGTTCGGTTTGGCGAGTACTGTAGTGGTGGATAGACGTGCCATCATGAATCTCATTAAGCAAGCACAGATTATCAATAAGGAACATTTTGACAGAAGAGAAAGTGTAAAAGACAAAGAGTGGAAAATTGGGCATTGGGTGTTAGTGAGAAATCCCAGGTATTCCCAAAAGTGTGTGGAAAGCAAATACATTGGTCCCAAGAAAATTGTTGAAGTTAGAGGGAATGTAGTAGTTGTGGAAGGTGGGGAGGTGTGGTCTCAGGGTAAGTTGGCAAGTGTAAAAACAAGGAAAGTGAATGATGATAATGAGGAAAGTGATGAACATGATAAAGAGCTAAAAAATATGAGGTTTCAAAGGAAGATTCTATTGTTAATAAAAAAAATGATAGAATCAGTGGTAATCTAAATTTTAAGAGGTCTATTCACAAACCAGGTTGGTTAAAAGATTTTGTAGAATGAAAAGTATTTGTAATGTTTTCTTTTTATCTTGTAGATAATTAAGGTTTTAGGGTGGGGGATATGTAGTGACCTGTGATTTTGACATCTAAAGGATTACTGTAATTTATATATCTTAATTGTTATTACCTGCAATGTTTTCCTTGTTATTATTCATTTGTCCTCGTTTCATCTTCACAAGCCATCTCAAGGTTCTGGAAAGCTTGTGAAGATGGAATGCGGAGGAACGGTTGTTTCTTTACAAAGAGACGGTGGGCCCGTTGAATAAAGCTCAGCTAAAATATCCAGTTGTCTTGTCATTGATTCTACAGATATCTTGGAAATCTAAGAACACCTGTTTCAACTTTTGCTCCTCAGTCTCACAGGCATCAACGAGGTTGACCTGCTCTTTAACCATCTGCCTGAAGCCTGGAAAGACTTGAGGTTCCACGATCTCAGCGGCCTCTTGCAGTTGTGTGGAGAGGTCTCTGGTTAAAGTGTTGACCTGGCCAGAGGGTTTCAGGTAGGAGAGGCAGTCATTGGGGACCTGAAATATTACCTCATCCTTCCTGATGTCAAGGGCCACCTTCCTCCCCGTAAGGGCAAGAAGAGTACACCAAGAAATTCTTCCCTTGCCGGGTGAAGATCCTTTCTGGTGGTATGTCATCGTCATTGTCATGGTCATAGTAGTCATTGGGGATTGGTCCTATCAGTTCATTTCCTAGATGCATGGAAAAATGTTGGTCATCAACCGCCATTCCAATAATGGTCCCTGCGCCCAGAGTGATATTCCTGAGGTCATTGTTATCCACCACTATTGGAATGGTGTTGTGTTCTACATTAACTAATGGTGTTGGGTTTAACCCCAACCCCTGCTGTTGTAGATGGGCTTTGAGGTGTACATATACGTCTGGATTTTGAAGTTTCTGTCCTCTTTTAATATTTTAAATCAAGTGGGAATTGTCAGGTCCCTTCTGGGATGTGACCTCCTCTCCAATTTGAACTTCAACCGCATACGGCAGCAATTGAGCTGACCGAAATGCTTTTTCAGAATCATCCAAGCCCATTGGATTGCCCACCAGTCGGGACCAGGCCTTGTAATTTATAAGGTCCAAATTAATTGCAAACCGATTGAGAATGTCACTGCCTAAATAGAATGCAGCAGGGACATCTCACACGACCCAACAATTATGCTCTATGCTTTTGTCGCCTAAGGACATTTCGAGCATACACCTGCTAGGCAGGATATGTTTGGAATTGGGAGTTTCCAGGCCCATTTCCCAATTATCAACCAATTTAAATGTGGGAATGGTTGGAGTTCCCTGAACATGGCTTCCCTGATGAAGTTCTTTCTGTTGTTCAAGCACACTCTGGCGAGAACCGACTCCTTCTCCTCATTTAACTGAATAGGGAGGAACAGCTGTTCTCTTATTTTCTGAATGTCAGCTAAGCTCTGAGCTGGTTTTCCATCACTTTTGACTATAGGAGTTGGATTTTCAGATTGGGAATTGGTATAAAATTAAGTATTTCCTTCCAGTGTGGAATGCCACTTGAAACTGGAAGGAAGGTTGATTGTCAGGAATAGAGATGAGTTCCCATCACCAGTTTGTTGCCCTACAGCAATTACTGTAATGTCAGGTATTTGATAATTTTGGAAATGAAACTCAATTTCATCAGATTTCTGTTCAATCATGTGGCATATGCCATTCAAACTAACATGGTTGACACTTTGTTTTAATTTTATTGGCCGGTTAGTCTGCTTCCAGAGGACCTTATTTACACAGTCTATCAGTGAAGACAACCTCCGGAGGAGCTAATTACGTAATAGACATGGGGTCCCCTCTGGAGTCACGACTATGATCGGGTGCTTCACCTTATATTGGCCAATTTTAATTTCCAGATCTGCAGTCCCCTCGACGGAAATCCCATTCCAGTCAAAGTTCTGGAGTTGTCCAGAAAGATGGGTGAGGGGTCTGGTGTCTCTCCCCCACCCCATTCCTGAAGTTAGCTGCTCAAAGGCCCTTTTTGACAGAAGAGTGGCTTGGGATCCAGTATCCACCAGTGCTGAAAATACACATTGCCCTTGCACTCGGACGGGGGCGTAGAATCTACCTTCTTTCTCCTCCAAGGGGCAAAGGTAATGGGCATTTTGGGCAAGCTGGGTGGTCAGTTTCTTTATTTTGGACTCCGGCACAGTGGAGTTTTGGATGCTTTTCTGTGCTGGAGTCTGGGAATCTGTATCAAAAATTTGGCATCCTGAAATATGTGGGATTTCGGAATCCCCTTTTTCCCTTAACCTGGTGGCAGTTGCTAAAACCAGTTTGTGGGGAGGATCCCTCCATCAATATTTTGTTTTCTAGATGACAATTCTGGGGTTCAGGGATGGTGATTCTGAATCAGTCCCCACACCAATCTAAATTCTGGTCTCTTGGGATCCATTTTTCTTTGGGAGGCATTCCCCCGTACCTGAAGGAGAAGATCTTCTTCCCAGAATCCTCCAAGGATTCTTCCCCTTCAAACTGGAGGACACTGACTTCCTCCACAAAATGGGTCTTTTTGATTTCTTGGTTTCTCCTACCCACCCTCTGTTCCCTGGGTTGCAGATTTTCGGGGGTAAGAGATTTTAGTGCTGGTTCTGGGGTGTCCAGGGACTTGTCATGTGTGAGGAAGGAAGCTTCATCTAGGGCTTTACACCACCCTTCCTCCCGTGCCTCCTCCTCTGGAACTAGTGGGTTGTCGGGGATCTCTCCCCATCATTGTTCCGGGGTGCCAGACCCTTGGTTTGAGAGGTTCTGAGCTGCCATGTTCATCTGAGTGTTCTGCTGAGCCCTCAACATGCAACTCAGATCCTGCGCTCCAGTTGGGACACCCGCTCTGGCTGGTACGGGGGTCTTTGCTCATATCTAGGTTGTTCTCGTGAAGGGTAACTATCCCTTCTCCTGGAGTACCCTGGGTACTGGGGATTCTCTTGGTAACCCTCCACCCTTGGCATCCCCTCTACCGGATTGGATGGTCTGGACTCCTGAAAGCGGGGAGAGAAAGCGATGTTGTCCTGCATGACTGGGCTTGGAAGGTACCGGAGGAAAAATCTTAACCCAGGATTTGAGGGATTACTGCCCTCCTGGAGAAAGTTAGGAGGGAAGTTTCCTGGGGCAGTACTTACCTGGTTGCACCCCCCCTTGTGCCGGGGGAATCCACATGTACCCCGAGATTGGGCTGTTGCCCTTGTATCTAGGACTGATATAATTTGCAGTTAGAGGTCACATTGGTGGGGTTACCTACCTGACTACCACCTGCTGCTGATTGATCAGAGAGCCTTCTTTGCCTCAGATGTGATGGGTTTTAGGAGGATGTGTTTTTAGGCACCCCCATCTCTAGGTCCAAAATGGGGGCAACCTTCACCTCCAACACCTTAGCAGCAGTGGGAGTGTTGGTTGGTTTGGGGTTTTTCGTTTGATTTTTACTTTCTGCAGGTTTTTGGACTCATAGATCCGGGTAGCCTGCTCTACTACACAGTCCAGGGTCCTGTTGTCGTGAAAATCCCTCACCAGCTGGGTCATTATATATTTTGCGAGTGCATGAAAATAGGTGGTTTAAATTCTCTACTATTTTTGTGCCCCCGCCTGATAGTTTGCGCAAAGGTGCATTTTAGTTCCTGCACAAATTCTCTTGGGGCCTGATCTTCTCCACACCAACAGACAAAATCGGAATGCGGTTTTAATACTAAGGGACAAAGGCACATAGCAGGTATTATATGAAAGTGAAAGGGTGATTCTGGATGTATGACATTATGGAATTCTTAAAGGGAAAGGAGACTCGGTTTTTAAAACGGGAACAATTTCACGGGACAACTTTTAGTAAACTGATTTATTTTACTGAAACTATATTTTAGTGACTAGATAAAGAAAGACACAGTATGTGAGGAGGCTACTTGTAATGGCAACCTATCCACGCCGTGTTCAGCTCTATATGGGAATTAATTAAATTATTCAAAATAGTACTAGGGACTTATACAACGGACTGAAATGATTAGCAAAGAATGGTGCTAACACATGGAGATCAACACAGATTGTCCTAAGGACTGGATACACAGAGGATTCTGACCATTTAAGAATTTACTAGGGTATTTATGGGATTTCTTATAGGGTTTGACAAATGGCAAGGTAACAGAGCAAGGGATGCAGTGTTTTGGTTACTGGGGAAGGGAAATACTTAAAAAGAGCCTTGAATGGGGTAGTTGGGACAGCAAACTGGGTTTCTGGACAGCAAGGCAAGATCTGGACCTGCGCAGCGGCGGGCTCTCCTGGAGGGGACAGCCGGGCCTAGTCTAGTCACTGTAGGCAGTGAGGTGCATCATCTGGGCAAAACAGGTAGCGGGGCAAAAGCCGGTCTGATCACTGGATAATCCCAAAAAGCTTCCACCGCCTTTCCCCCTTTCTCCCTGAATTATTGGGATTTTTGTAGGGTTTAATTCTGGATTAGAGGTTCAGCCTGGATCTGCTCTCAGCTAGCCCTGGCCTGGCACTGGAATCCTGCAAGGTGATGTGGAATTTCTGGATCCCTGGATGTTGATTTATGAATGCTGGATTTTCTTGAATCTTGGATTTTTGAATGTCCTGTCTTCCCCTAAGCTTCCTCCTTATAAAGGCCAGATGACATCAGAGGATTTTTATGATGTGGGAAGAACTAATCTAGACCTACCTCTAAGAATCGGATAGGTCAGCCTGTGGATGTCACCGCCTCCCTGTCAGCAGATTGGACAGAAGGGAGTGACTCCATTTTAGTGTGTTTTTTACAATGTGCTTTGTTCCACCAGTTACATTTGCCAAAATCAGTTATGGAGCAAAACACTTATATTTACAAATGTCATCATCGTGAAAATTTGATAGGCAGATTCCATATTTCACAAGGGACATTTCAGTCCAAATGCCAAGTTTGTGCGATATTGTTTAGTCATTTTGGCAATCTTTCCCCATTTCCATGAAAGCATTTCACCTAAAATTCTGCAATGGTTTACATGCATACAGGCTATCACTGGGCATGTTATCATTCATTGTACCATGCACGCTCTCCCCAGAAATGGCATTCTACTGGCGTTTGCATCCACAACATGTCAGAAGAACCTACAATATTTTATTTTAATGGCGCAAAAATGGCATTTAAACGGTCATAATTTCACATTACTGTTTCTTTAGGTTATTGAAATAAATAATTTGGTATCAAAAAGTCCTTTAAATCAAATGGATGACATCTGTCACTGGAGGGCGGTCCTTAACATTTCCCTAGTCATCCTACCCCCACCATGTAAGCTCTGGGCAGCAGGGCTACCATAGCAACCTTTCATTCTGGCAGATGCAGCTGAAGAGAGGTGTCACCAGGAATTCACACTTGCCTGTGACAAGGCCAGTTCCCCATATCCATTGTTTTCGGCTGGAGAAATGCCAGGAAGTCTGACAAAGTTACCACATCCCACACCTTGGCCCCTTCCATGTGCCCAGGGGCTGGTCCACTTGGGGAAGGTAATTCTCTGCCCAGGGGAGGCAGGGCCCTTTGAAGCCTGTGCCTGCCAAACCTGTTTTGCTGCTGTCAAAGTAATTTCTTTTCTTTTTTTTTTCTTTCCTTAAATAGAAAACAAGGGCCTCATTACGAGTCCGGCGGTAACCGTGCTGGAAATTCCGGCAGGTTACCGCTGGACTCATATTACCATTTTGCCGCCATGATTGCCGGAATCACCGGGGCATTACAACTCCGGTGACCCGGTAATTCTGGAGGCGGAATTCTGTTAATCCCCATTCCCATGGCGTCCCATACCGGCACCATGCTGTAATGGTTCCGGTGTTAAACCCGCCAGGTCAGACCTGGTGGGAGTGACACCTCCAGCCTGCAGGACTCTTAATCAGCTGGTCCGGAAACAACGGTGGTGGCGGATTTACCATCACCGTTCTTTCTGGACCGGCTGACTCGTAATGAGACCCCAAGTCTTTTTGGGAGTACATATCATGTATATTTTAGAGCAAAGCCCCATCTTCAATCACTTTTCTGTGCAAGCACAGGGCAATATTTTAACATTTCACTTTCAAAAGGCATTTTCCTGCTTGGCAACAGCACCATTTTACATGTGGGTTCATTTTTCTTGGATGTCACTTTACAAATGCAGGTCTTCCTTGCATCTTTATTCTGAACATTTCCCTAGCCCTAGCCAATTTCTAATACACAGGAATCTGTTCAACACAAGGGTTCTTTGAAACTGACATAAGCAAAGAGAGAAAGTGAGAGTTTCTTGTGAAGAGTATGCCCATGTTATTTTGTTGCAAAAAGGAAAACGCTTGCCGTACGGCCTGGAGTGTATTCCTCTGCTATTTCCCAGATTTTACTTGACACATAATGCCTTTCAGGGAGGACTGCCCTCCTTTGCTGGTGTACAACCTGAATATGGATGAAAATAGATGTGTCTTACTGGAACCAAACTGTGTAATGTTGAAAAAAATGGAAATGGCATCAGTGCAAAGTCATTTTAAACACAGAATATTTTCTTTTTCAGTGGGAGGTTTTGAGCTGGCTGCATAGCAGCACTGCCTTTGAATTCTTTTCTTTGGTGCACATGAAAAAAATACTGGCAGCCATTCTCGGTGTCTTCCAGGTTCCATCTCCCCCATATGTGCTCGACAGAGCCAGCGCAGCCATTATTTTCTTAACTGCAAAGAGCAGTTTTGATGCATGGGAATAGTGCTGCACAGAGCCAGTGCAGCCATTCTTCTTGTAACTGCTGAAAATGCAGTTTGGTGATGTAGGTGAAATTCTGCGGGACTGGTAAATGTACCCCACAGTGTGGAATAGTGTTGCGGCAGATGTGTGCTTGTCACTACCCCGCTTGTCCTGTCCTCTCCCAATCTCACGACTGCTGTCCCAGTATGTCTTTCCCCAGGCGTTTGGTCAATTGTTGATGACCCGTTAATGTAAAGTGCATCTCCCCCCTCAAGTGTGTCCTCCTGTAACTTGCCAGTATCACTGAATTCTTCTATGTTTGCTGTGCAGTCGTGTGCATAGTCCCCCTTCTGTAACATGTCAGCGATAAAAGTCGCCGGGTTGACAAGTCTGCATCTCACTATCCTGAATGCTCCGTTTGACAGTAACACCTCGTACCCTGAAGCTCTTTGTGTAGCCAATGTATTTTTCGGTCTTTCCAGTATTGCAAAGAGAGCATGCTCCATGAAAAGAGTGGTACCGCATTTATTTTTGCTGCTCCTATCCCTTTCAGAAGCCCTACATCATAGGGACTTGTGGTCCAAAGGATGCAGGGCACCTTTGCCAAATACTCTTTGTGAAAGTTCGGCACTGCTTTTCGGCGGCGCCATCCCCATTCTCTGTGGTACCTCTCTGTAATGTATTCTCACCCATTATGTAATGCTCATTTCGAACACCATCTCGTGATCTGATCTGTTGTCTTTGAATAGTTCTTCGTCTGTTACTTTGGTCATCCTGTATCCTTCTGCCATGGCGATCACTGCTCGCCATGCTCACCATGTGTCATCTGTCCCATGCACTGCTATCCAGTCGTCCCCCACTATGACTGCCTCTAATTCTAGGGGCACTATTGTCCCTTCCTTCTCATCTAATGATATCTGACCTGAACAAGTACTAATTTCAAAGGCGCCACATTTCCCCCTGAATCCCTGGGAGCCATGCTATTGCTGTTTCAGTCCCATACTCAAACAGTTCCTCATTTACTGGCAACCCCCTCTGTACTTTCTGCCCACAATATGCTTTAATGATCTCCCCCATGTTTAGAAGGTGTATCCCCGGTGTGGAACATACTATCCCATTGTCACTGAATAAAATGGTCATGTAAGTTTGCTCCTGATGTCTCTCTAGTATATTCACAGGTGTCTGTCGAGAATATATATAGTATAGCAGGGGCAAAGCTAGGTCGTGCTCCCCTATGGAGAGTGTAGTATCTTCTGTGAAAGGTACCACTTCCATCGCCCCAGAGAACCCTTTAGCATTCATGGCATCGCCTGACGTACTATAATTCCCCTCCCAGTGCAGGAGTTAGTCGCCCCTGTGTCTACAAGAAAGGAAAAAGTGTTGTCACCTATTGCCACCCCTATACACGGTTCCTCTGCTGGTTTGGGTGTAATTGATAGGATGAAACACATCAAGTCCATCTCTGGGCTGTCCTATTGAGGGTATAATGACATTCTGTTCCCCATGAATGGGCTGCCCCCCCCTACAGTGGCCCCCTAATTTCTTTATGGCAGTCATTGTTATGGAGTCTGTGTACACCACTGTCCCGTCGTTGCGTGCTGTTCTGCATCTGCAGTATTTGCTCTACAGTGTATGCATGTTGTGTGTTACCTTGCATCTGTGGTGCCTGCAAATACTGCTGCATAGGTGCTGACATTTGTGGTGCCTGTGTCATGGGCTGGTGTGTCTTTAGGAGTGTGTTTGGTGTCTGTCCTTGTTGCTGTGTCTGGTTCTGGGCATAGAACTCATTCAGTTTTATTTGATAAGCTTGCTGGTATTGCCTTCCCCATTTTGTTACGTCCCTCCCCTGTTTCTGCATACCCGAGATATGCCCTATCTGTCTACACACCCAGCAGTGGGGTGGTTCTCTCATTTGCCTCCGATACCCCCATAACACCCATAAAACCCTTCTAGTCCCTGCTGCATTTGCTGTCCATATCCTCGCAAATCCCCCCTGGTTCTCCTGCATCTGATGCCCGTACCGGTGTCCCCCTGGTGGCTCGCCTCTTTCTCGGAACCCATGTTGCACATCCCCCTGCCCCATGTACCCACCTCCCACCGGCAGTGGTGCGTACTGTGTCTGTGATGCCCCTTGTCCTTCCATGCTTGTTAAAGCCACCCCCTCCATGGTGTTTTTAGATGGCTTCTTCTAACTTTGCCTCATCCTGCTCTCTTTTCTCACGCTTTTTCCTCCTTGTGTTCTCTTGCATCAACCTACAATAATGTACTATCATGAGTTCTATTTCTGACCAAGGCTTTGCTTCAATGCCCACCAACTTCTTTAGTTGCTTTTGCAACCCTCGACATAGTATATGATAGAATAATGCCACTGTCTTATACCACGGTTCTTGCATTTCAAGGCCCCAAAGCTCTTGAATAGTCTGAATATAGTGTAAGGGGTCTTCGCCTGCCCCCCATTCTGCATGCCATAATAGCACAAATCTCTGTTGTGTCTGGGTACTGTGTCCGTAGAGCTTGCCATATTGCCGCTAAGCAGCTAGCAAATGGTGCGCGATTGTGCGCAGTGTCCTGGGTAGTTACTCCTGGGTACCCCGCCCTTTTCCATACGTCATCAGAAGATTCTCTGAGGATCACCACCAATAGTCCCGTTACGGGTCCCACTGCTCATTTCTGTCCAGCTGTCACCCTTTCCATTTCGTATATCCTTTTTGACGCACCTACCATTAACAAGGGTAGCCTACACCTCAAGTTTTCCTTATCTATATGCTTCCACGGTATGTAATGAGGTTGCTCCCCTACCTTTTCCATTAAGGGCAACTGTGTAAACCCGATCTCCCCATCCACTCCTCATGTCAGCCTGATCTGCCTATCCAATCTCTGTGTCTTTTGTGTCGGTAAATGCCCCTGCTAGTTCTCCCTTCCTTAGTCCGGGAAGGTCTCTAATCCTCTGCACGCATGGGGTGAGGTCATCCATACTGCGTGATGCGTCCCTGGACTGTCATGATCTCTCGTGTTTGTCTTCCCTAGACCTCCCTGTGTCTCTTTCTGTTTCCCGTGTCACGCTTCCATCTGTGCTTCTCCCCGTCAATTGACACCTGGGTCGCCCCTTTTGCACGTCCTCACTTACCCCTACGTCCTCGTCGGATTCGGTACACCCTACGTCACTGTCAATGTTGTCCACAAAGCTTATCCTCCTTGAGGTTTTGTCTTTGCTTAGCTTCCCCTCAAAGTCAATCAAGTTCCTGCTGTCCCCCCTCCCGGAGGACCCGCGTCTGTCCTGTCCGATGGTGGAGTAATTCTGCCATGTGTAGCTCTGCGGTCTTGATCGGTTCGCCTATCCCCTCCCACCTTGTCCTCTACCTTGTCCATTCCCCACTTTATCCTTATGTCTCTTATTGCGCGCTCATCCTCCTTGTGTATGCACTCTCTTGCGAGTTGCTCTACTTACCACTTTCTCTTTTCCCTTCGTACTAGAACTTGCTTTTCTGTCTTGTCTTCCTCTCCTCGTCTCTCTAACTCTCCGAACGCTCTCTTTCTCCTCATCTTTGTGCTTCCACTTTCTGCTTCCCTTTGCATGTCTCTCTGCAAACTCTCACACTCCTCCTTTTCTTCCCGCTCTTTCCCTTCTTTTTCCTACATCCTCTCTGCCCATTCGCATGCTTTGCTGTTCCCATTATGACCCACTACCTCTTAACCCGCCCCTGCTGGTTGTCCCGTTGTCTTCCAATCCAACTTCAGAAGTACCTGCCCTCCTAACCACTTGTTCGATGCTATGCCCTCTAGCCTCTCATTGGTGCTCATCTGGGTCTCGCTGTGTGCTCCTTTCCAACCATCTGCCTGTCCAACCCCTTTCTGCCCCTCCTCCTTGGTATATGGTGGAGGCTGAAATATTGGATTTGTGTACCCCTAGGCTGCCTTTAGCTCTCGTATAGGGTATAATCCCTGTGCTCCTGCTGCAGCCCTTCTTTCTCATGCTCAGGCGGAGGTGGGGAGCAGGGGCGGAAGGCGCTGCACCCAGTGTCTCCTGCTGGCTCAGCATCCATTGACGCTTTGCAACTTCCCCCTTATCCTCCTGGAACATCTTCCAGAGTTCAAATATCGTCATGCGATTGGTCAAATTCTTCCCCTTATATGTGTCTTGTATGTGTGTCTGTAATGGTTGCTGCACATTTTGGAGAAACTTCTGCATTGTGGCCATGGTTTAGTCAATTTACCTTCTGTGCTATTTGTCTATTACGTGCGATTTTTACAAATCTTGTCCTTATATCACAGAAGGGCCTTACATAGGTGCTGTAGGGGTGTATCCCCCCCAACACTTTTATTTTATTGCTTACATTTATAAAGCACACAAAGCGGCCCTGGGGCATCGAGGCGATGTTACAACGAAGCTTACGTAGTTACATGAAAGACAGAGAGGCTTACCTAGTTACATGAAAAAGCAAGACTGCCTGTCTGTGGTTCGTGGTTACAGTGAACCTAATACCAGACAGTTGATAGTTAGTCGTGACATTGTTACAGTGAAAACGGGTGTCTCTACGGTTCCATGGTTACAGGGGAGCCAGAGATAACTTCAATACCTTCCTAGAACATATGTCTGGGGCCTAGTGGGGTAGAGTGGGCTAGCTAAAGAGCTTAGTTTTGAGTGCCTTACGGAAGGATAAGTGGGAAGTCTCATTCATTAGGGTTGTAGGGAGGGCATTCCAATGTTTAGGAGCTAGGACGGGGAAGCTGGAGCCTCCAGCTTTAGCCCTTTTGAAGGTGGGGATGTTCAGCTGATTGGAGTAGTCTGATCGTTTTGGTCTGGAGAAAATGGCTCAGACTACTTTTTCTGAGAGATAAGAAGGGTCTGTGAGTGAGAGGCACTTGTGGGTTATGGCTAAGGTCTTGAATAGGATGCATTCTTTGACCGGGAGCCAGTGAGCATCACACCTGGCATGGGAGATGTGCACCCTTTTGGGAATGTTCAGAGCTGCTCTGAGTGCATTATTTTCAATGATTTGTAGTTTGTTGAGATATTTTGCCAAAGTGCCCACAAAAAGGAAGTTACAGTAGTCAAGTTTTGCCCCAATGGTGGCTTCTGCTATGGAGAGACAATTCTGAGTGGACAGGTAGGGCTTAACTGCATTGATCAGTTTGGTTGTGAATGCAGCCAAGGAGGCAATGGCGCTTACTTGTCGTGTCATGGAGAGAGTGGTCAAAGTATACCCCCAAAGCTTTAACTGCAGGTGAGACAGTGATTTGAATGTTGTCTATGTTGAAGGCGCTATATTGTTTGCCAAGTTTATTGAGCATTTCCTTGGGGCCTACCGGGAGGATTTTGGTTTTGCCCCCATTGAGGCAAAGTCCATTGGCTGCCATCCATATTTGGATGGTGGCATAGGTTTTGTGCAGTGTTTCTGCGTCTTTTTCGTATGAGCCAGAGAGTGGGATGAGGACCTGCGTGTCATCGGCATAGTTTGTGTATGCTGTGCCGAGATTGTCCCCTGGTACATTGCTTTATATTCCCAGAATCACTGCTCCCGAGCCTGTGTCGGACCATTTGGTTTCATTTTGACATCACAACATGGGCCCTTCCCCAAAAAACCTAAGAGTCTGCCTGGTTGAGTCATTGGGGTGGTATCACTTATGGATGGCACCTATAGATATTATTTTATTGGCCCTCACATGTCAGATGGCTTGCCTGCCCCCTCCCCAAGAAACTATCTATAACATTGTTGCAGGGTCACAGGATTACCATTGGCCCTTGTCCTCTGCCATCCCCCCTGGATTTCTGTTCCCCGATTGGCTGGAGCTGGCCTCCCCAGACCTGGGACCCAGCTCTGTTTTGGGGACTCAGTACACCTTCTCAAGTTGATAAGAAAATACTATATAGGGCCTCATTACAAGTAAGACCAGGGGTTATCCTGGATACCTCGCAATTAGTTTATTTCAAAACGTGGATTTTCCACATTGTTTGCAATTAGGTTTAAGTGCAATTTTTAATAGTCATCAATTTGTTTGTGTGGGCTCATGGTTCCATTTATGGTCAGCCGACACGTTTTTCGGCTGAGTGGGTCTTTATCAAGGCTGATACATATTTAAAAGGTTACACACATGTGAACACAGTTTGTGGTGGGGTGACATTTGTGACATAACGCATGTGTGTCTGTGCCAGGTGCGTGGTGTAGTGAAAATGTACAGTTGTTCAGTCAAGCGGGAAATTATTAACATTGTACATGGAGCATTTGCATATTCATACATATAGTTATGTGTGGACAGTTTCATAATTGGAAAATGGTGGAGGAAGAGGGAGAAAGCGGAAGAAAAGCAAGGGGGTTGGTTGTAGAAGTTAGGGGGGTAATTATCAATGAGTGGGGGTGGATCCTCTTACCTAATGGCATGATATGGATGCCCAAGGTGGGGTCCTGTGGAGAATAGCGCGGTCCGTCCAGTGGATGACAGCTGGGCTCCTCTATAGGCCCTGCAATTTAAAGAGGGTGCAAGTGAGTCTATCTAAGGTATCCATTATGTTGCATTGAATAGGCAAAATTCCAATTGCAATTGTATCTATGGAGAGTAGTCAACTCCATTTCGGGGTCCCTATTGAGGTGAGTAATGGCTCTGCATGGAGCGTAGAGGTTACATCCGTGTGTTCAGGTGTTGAGTATTACAGCGACTATTCTAGTGCTGACTAATTATCCCGCTACTACTGCTGCCGATGTGCGTCTAGCCTTGGGATTGTGCAGTTATCTTCTAAGGGGAGCAGTGTGCTCATCTAATCCTTGACATGTCAAAGTGAGCCTGTGTAGTTATCCGTTGTTAGTGCCACTAACATTTATGGGGACCAGGGAGCCCCGGCTAGGTATGGACCTCAGTGGCCAGTGATGCTATTGGCATGGGCATTGCCAGAGTGTGTGTCCGTAAGCCTACTCATTATAAGTATGCTGGTCCAGAAAGGGCAGTGCTGGTAGCACTGTACCGGCACTGCCTTCTGGACCGGCACTGCCTTCTGGACCGGCACATTCAGAGTTGCATATGTGGAAACACTGTTACCGCAAAGTGACACCCACAGTGCCACCGCATCCGGCAGCACTGTGACCGTAAACTGCGGAATGAGTCACCAGACGTGCCTTAATTACCGGCACAGCTTTAGTACGAGCACATTCAGAAACCGCCTACAAGGAAACACTGCCATAAAAATGCTGGTGCCACTGTGAATACCGCGTCTGTAATACCGACCCCATGGGCCAGGCGTTAAACAGTGCCAGGTGAGCAGCAACAGGCCGGAGGTGTCCAAAATCAGCCCAGTTGCACACCATTGACCACTGGGAATGTAAAAAAGGACCACACCCACACTCAACCCACCTCCCAACACAACCATGCTGGCAGTTACCGTAACAGCAATTGGGCTGGGGAACCTGCAAGAAGGGATTGAGGATGAAGCAGTAGAGCGGCAGAGGAGGTGGCTGAGGTGCATGCGGCGAATGAGGAATGCATTACATCAATGGCCAGCAGGTAGCACCCCGCAGGCAGTCACCAATACCCAGCATCAGGGCCATGCCCTGGAACCTGACCCCAAGCCAAATTCACACCTTGTACCAGCTTGACAGGGAGACCGTAACATCAATTGCCACCCTCATTCATGACATCAGCAGCCTGATAAATATAGAAACTGCAATCCCCCCCCTGGCTGAAGATAGTGTCGGTACTGCACGTCCTGGCAACCCGCACATACCAACACACCGTGGTTGAGCTGCACGGGCTGTCACAACCCTGTTTTTCAAGGGTTTTGTTCCAGGTCCTGGATGCACTGCTATGCCATGTGGCAGACCACATCTCCCTACACCAAACTCCTGCCCAGGGTAATGCCACCAAAGTGGCCGGCCATGCCCTGGCAGGCATGCCCAATTGCATCGGTGCGTTAGATTGTACCCATGTAGAGTTGGTGGCCAGACATGCCATTGAGGCAGTGTATTGAAACCGCTCCCTCAATGTGCAGATGGTCTGTGATGCAGAACACCTCATCACCCATTGTTGCACATGGTTTATTGGATCCACCCCAACTCAATGGTCTTGCGGAACTCCACGTTGCCAGGGTACATGGCACGGCACAGCAGAGAGTGCACCTGGCTGTTGGGTGAGTAGAATGACCAATGTATGACCTCTGTGTAGTGGGGGTGAGGGGTAGATGCACAGTCAGCAGAGCATGTGACAAACACAACCTAACACAAATACATTGCATCCCTGGTTTCAAAGGCATGGAACGCATGTACCAAATGGGCATACGGATCACACCCAATCCCTATCAATTAGAAGTCATTGAGGCAACACAAAAGTACCACATGTACCAGAATGCATCACACAACCTACAAAAGCACTTGCTAAAAGGCTCTGCACATCCCCCACCATCTGCATCACAGACAAGTCAAATGAATGCAATCCCACACACCATCAGCAGTGAACCCCACAGCATGCAGCCAGTGGACATGCCTGTCACAGGAGGACATACCCATATGCATGTGACATGTATGTGGACCTGAATGTGGCACACATGAATGAATGGCAGTTATGAGCAAATTATAACATATCAAGGGACATAATATGGACTGACGCAATGGGCATAGAAGGACGCCATGGAGGCATAGGCCAACATGTGAAGGTGTGTGAGAATCAGTGAGGGAAAACTTACTACAAAACACCCAGTCAACAGCCCTGCATAGGGAGCAAGGCAATTGTCGCCATGCCTAAAGGCAACCCGCCATCCCCTACACAACTGTTCACCAAGCACCAAGTACAAATTACAGGATATACACCCAGCGCAAACAGTTCCCAATTCTGACAATGAATGACAACCACACCCATGCTTCATCATGTGTGATGAACGATAAACGTATCACTGCACACATGTACAGATATCCCAAATCGATGCACATCTGTGTGCCATCATGAGAGCAATTGTACCTGTGATCGCAGACCTGCAAATTGACATATAAGCACTCGGAAGATGTGGAATGGCATGGTGAAGCAAGCAGAACACACAACATGAAGGAACAATGCAGTGGGATGTCCACAGTACGGAATCAGGATATGGACATGGGAGCTGCGGGAGCGGTAGCCAGATTGTTAGCACCGTACCAGATACAAGGCTCTTAGTAGGCAACACGCACCCTTGTTTCCTAACCCGCAAATGTACACGTAGAAGCATTCAAGGTCATTTCAATGCATGACTGCAGACAGTGAGCATGCTGAACTGTCTCAGATAAAATGAGTGACCAACCATTTGAATGTGGTTATGGCATTACATGTGACATTGTAGCAATCACTAGAGTCATCTGTACCATGTGCTATGTCTTGTGCAAAGTAAATGCGGGAAATGGGTACATGCACACTTCACTGACCTGAAATTTCCACCACAATGATTCCATCCTCCTTCTGTCACTCCCATGCAGTTGATTCCGGATACCCCCTCACGCCATGGCTGATGACACCCGTTAGTCGGCCACGGGGCATGCATGAAGTGGCCTACAACCGTGCACATATCCGTACACGGGGCTCTATAGAACGGACATTTGGACTACTCAAGGCAAGGTTCTGCTGCCTCGGCAGATCCAGCGGTGCCTTCATGCATAGCCCCATAAAGGTGGTCAAGATCGCTCTGGCCTATGCAATGTTGCACAATATGTGTATTAGACGCAACATTTCACGGCCCACGGACATGGACCCTGCTGAGGAGGATGGGGATGACGACGGTGACGGGATGCCATTGCGACCCTACCGGGAGGCCATGGGTGGACAACATGCACAACTTCTTTTGGACACTACTCACAACCACATGGTGCACAACTGGTGGCACATATTTTTGAGCACATTCAATGCAACACTTTATACTCACGCAGAAACTGAATGTCCAGTCGTGATTCATATGAAGAACCAAGTGTATTGTAAATTAAGTATTTTAACAGCAGGTGGACCATTAATACCCTCCACAACTTTACCTTCCCAACTTTCCCTCCCCCTCCCCAACTATCGCTCCCAAATATCAATCCCCCAACCCCCTCCCCAACTTGCCCTCCCCTCTCTGCCTCCGGAACTATCACTCCCATCTATCACTCCCAAATATCAATCCCCCTGCCCAACTTACCTGCCCCCATCCCCAACTATCTCTCACAACTATCAATCCCCCGTCCCCTGGTTCCTCCCCCCCCCCAACTGGTCACATGTGGTGCAAGTGTTCTATGCCCATGTGTGATCGTTGCCATGTCCATGGTAACACCCTACTTGCGCCCACACTTGGCGGCATTTGTGGACTTGTGTGCCATTTCAGACAGGCGCATGGATCGCCTTCTACGGCTCCCTGGCTGGGAGCTGGCAGGTGTGGAGCTGGTGGAGGCCAACAGTTTGTGGTCGCTGGTGATTCACCCCATGCATGCCTGGAGGGCCAGTGCCATTGTCTCAGCTATAGAGGACTGGACGATATTACCCTCACCGACCCGCCTGGCCAAATGTACAGTGGCCACAGTTGACCGGCCAAGTGCATGGGCAACTCGCCGTCCAATGACCTGGTTGCTTTCGCTCATGAGGCAGGACATCTCCAGGTGCTGCTGCACCAGAGCAGTGAGGGTGTCCTGACGCTCCTCCATGCGTCTGAGACAAGCATTCATTTCCCTGACCAAGGGGTGGGGTGATCGCTGTGGGCTTGATAGGCACATGGGGCTGAATGTCTCACCCACCTCCGGAGTGTGATCACTGTCATCCCCCGTGTGAAGTCCATCGTCTTCAGCTGCATCTCCAACACAGGTGTCAGTGCCATGGTAGTTGGGCTGCTGGGGTGTGGGTGGTGCCAGTCCCCATGCCGTTCCCCTTGTGTGTGCTTGTACCACAGCAGAGACTGCCAGGCCCCTGCCCCTTTACTATCTCTGCTCTTCCAATTATTGGGATTATGAGTACCTTAGTGGAGACACATGGGCTCGGTTATTGGCTTTAACACAGGATTCAGTGGTGGGCGTAGGTTCCGCCTATATACCTTTTGTGGCTAATGCTGCCTGTATTGCTTGTTGCTGGGCTGCAGCTCTGCAGGCCCAGTCTTTATAAGGAGAGGCAACCATCTTCGAATCAGGTTGTGCTATCATGATAACGGCTGAGTGGTCCTAGTTACGAGGTTGGTCATGGAGAACATTTCATGAGGAGTCTCCATATTCCTCCTGTGGGGTCAGCATCACAGGGCGGATGCCTTCGCTCGTTTCTCTGGATCCCTGTCAGACCAATTCCTGTCCTTACTATTAGGACTTTGTCACAAAATCCATCCAAAATATTATCCTGGATGCCAGCATAAAGTTAAGAGATTTATTGATTTTAGTGGAATGAAACGAGAACACGTCACAGACTGCTGTGACAGTCAAAAACAGTACAAAGCCTGAATTGTGGCAACTCTAAAAACATCACTAAAGGAAATATAATGGTCTACCTGAGTATTTGTAAAAGGATTTGGATGAAAGACTATGCAACGTGCAACTCGAAGAATGTAATTTATTTCTCATGATGCCACGGCAATATTTACTAAGTGGGACAAACATCAAGCCAGTGAAAAAGTAGATTGAATGAGCATGAGACCAATGTATGAATGATGAATCTGAAATCATCAGTGGTTCGAATTTTCAGATGCACCAATATCGGGTCAATAAAATGAAATTCCAAATATCAGAAACAGTCAAGTTATCAAATAGGGGAGATGGAACAAAGATAAGCATTTTGGACGAGTAGATTTGATGTGGCCATCCCTGGAAGAATGAATAAGGAGTGTAACTTGAATTCTTTATTGTGAACAGTATTTTTTTCGTGGGTTCATCCATATCTATGCATGTGGTTCCTGTTTATCTAAAGATGCAATTAGCCTTTGAACCAACTCCATTTTAAATCATGTCCGGTTCCATCACCACTATGAGTATGCATATTCTCATGTGGTTTGCTGGCAGTCATATACTCATATATTAATGTAGAATTTGCTCATATAAACGCATCCTTTATCTTTGTGTAATAAATAGAATTATATTTTTGTTGGCAATTCATGAATATTGTTCAGATTACATTTAAACGCATATCCATGTTGTGTATAAGTGGAATATCGGTTATCACAATATACATTTTTCTTACAAAACAGCACCGCTCTTTGGGACAATCTGAAGCATAATGCAGCATAGACATTAAAGAAAGACTTAAACTTTGTACCTCAAATTTTGATGCGCTTATGAGTTTTCACACAGCACATTATAAATTGAGAAGATGTTAAAACCATGTCTGATCTGGTTAAGGGTTGTAACAATGATTCACTAATTATAACGCAACTTATTAAGTAGAACAGGGATTGTATATAACAGATTTTTTTATTTTGTTAGTAGTTTCAAATCGTATTGTACTTTTTAAGTAAATGAAGACCATGAACGTAGTGGTAGGACTTGCAGTGTTGATCCTAACTCATGCAAAAATGACGCATAAATAAGCTTGTAATACCCCTTGAATATGGAAACCAATCATCCTAGTTTGTTTCTCAACAGAGATAAGGCATTGGAGCTTTATGAGAGGAGGGGCATGTTGGTACTAAGGTTCAATAACCAAGGCTAGTTGTATGCCTACGCAATTTCAAGAAGCTAAACTATGTTCTTTGTATATTTGTTATTTTTGTTGTTTCATAGATCCATTTGCTCCTGGGTTTCTTGTAATAAAAAATGCTTAGAGCTGGGATTGTTTACCCTTCCAAGAATGTATAATTGGACATCCGTGAAATTGATGTAAAACTGATTCAAGAATAAAATACAATAAAAAGAACACACTACATTTTTGGTAGGAGGTTCACAGTCTACTAGTGCACATATACCAGCCCCTTCATATGATCTCTATATTATTATTGCACCTCATTGGACCGTACCCAATTCTACAAGCTGTGTGTGTTGTAAGAAACTCATTGTGGCAACAGTAAAGACAGACACAAGTGATCATAGTTCAAGGGTGTTTATGAAACTGTATAAATGGCTAACGCCTAATCTATACTAAAAAAAAATATTGCCAATCCTTACCGCTAAATTACAAAATAGTGTGGGATAAAGTTCACTAGAAAAGAAAGAAGTGTTCTCAAAATGATAAGTCAGGATGGTATAACTGGGGTCTCACTTCGCATGTTTTTAACACAGGACAAGGTGGGACTCTCGAGCACAGCACACTCCTGGGCTTTTCCAGCACAAGCTTACAGTTTGTTTCCAAAAAATCAGGTTCCTAAGGCCTATCAGGGATTTGTTGATGTGTTCTCAACTGCCATAGTCCAGGCCTTACCCCCTCATAGGCCTGAAGACTGCGTCATAGACACGGATCCCTCAGCAGTGATTCCTTTTGGCAGGATGTTCATCCTTTCCAAACCTGAGAAAAAGGCCCTCCGAGAATACTTGGATACCAAACTTGAGAATGGCACCATAAGACCTTCAAAATCTCCAGCCGGAGCTTCATTGTTCTTTGTTCCTAAGAAGGGCACTAAGGAACTCAGACCCTGCCTCGATTATCGTGGATTAAATCAATGCACCCTAAAGGACCGGTACCCTTTACCCTTAATCTCGGATATCCTGGAAGCGGTCAGAGGCGCTGTGATTTTCACGAAACTGGACCTCCGGGGTGCCTATCATTTGATTCGTATCCGGGAAGGAAACAAATGGAAAATAGTATTCAGAACACCCTTTGGTCACTTTCGAATATCTGGTCATGCCCTTTGGATTAGCTAATGCCCCAGCAGTCTTTCAACGTTTTATGGACAGGGTGTTCTCAGACATGCTATTCCTCTTCGTCATTGTCTACCTGGACGACATTTTGATCTACTCCAAGGACCTTCTAAAGCATGAAGTGCATGTAAAGGCAGTACTAGAACGACTCCGTGAACATAAACTCTTAGCCAAACCCGAGAAATGTCTGTTTCACGTTGCTTCTGTTCATAACCTAGGATTTATCCTTACTCCAGAGGGAATTGGCATGGACCCTTCAAAGATAAAGGCTATATTATCCTGGCCTGCTCCCACGTCCGTGAAACAAGTTCAATCCTTCCTGGGACTTGCCAATTTCTACCAGAAGTTTATACCCCCCTTCTCTGAGATTGTTCAACCGATTCTTTCTCTCCTGAAGAAAGACACCCCTTTTGTCTGGTCTATTCTGCAAGATAAGGCATTCCAACTCTTGAAGGCAAGATTTACTTAAGCTCCCATTCTGGCCCAACCCAACATTGATCGACCATTCCTTGTGGAAACGGATGCCTCTAACTACGCCATTGGAGCGGTGTTGAAGCAAGAATTTGAGGATAAACTAGAACACCCCATTGCTTACCTTTCACGAACCCTGACTCCCAGTGAGACACACTACCCCGTCCTGGAAAAAGAACTTTTAGCCATCCGTCAAGCCTTCACTGAGTGGCGACATCTACTCCTGGGAGCAAGATATCCAGTCCAGGTCCGAACGGACCACCGAAATCTTCAAATTCTATAGTCATTAGAGTGCCGGAACAGTCGTCGGGCTTGTTGGGCCTTCTTCTTTGCCCAGTACCAGTTCCACATCACTCATGTTCCTGGATCACAAAACTTGATTGCTGACGCCTCATCTTGACGGCCTGACTACGAAACTACCGAAGATAAGGCCTATCCTAAGATGTTTCCCCACACGATTTTTGTAGCCCAAGCAGTCAACCTCCTGGAAGAAATCCCAGTACAAACCCAATTCTCTGAACTCTGGAAAAATATTTTAATAAAGAATCAATGGAACCTGAGAGTCAAGGAAGGATATTTGTTCAAGGTCAACGCTCTGCTCATTCCTACACAAAAATTAAAACAAAGAATAATAAACCTCTGTCATGATACCCTTCACTCCAGACATCGTGGCATCACCAACACCCACCACCTCATACAAAGACAATTTTGGTGGCTTAAAATGAAGACTGACGTACAACTATACGTCCGAGCCTGTGCAATCTGTAGTCAGAATAAACATGACAAGAGGCCGGCGGGTCTTCTGCTACGACCCGCACTGCCAACAAGGCCATGGGAATTTATCGCTACAGACTTCATTGTGGAATTACCGCCTTCCAGAGGGTATACCACCATCATGGTCACCATTGACTTGTTCACTCATATGGCTCATTTCACACCCCTCAATAAGCTACCATCCTCATCTGAACTGGCTGGAATCTTCCTGGCGCACATATTCTGCCTACATGGACTTCCTTCCAAGATAATTTCCGATCGAGGACCTCAATACGTCTCACAATTCTGGAAACGCCTCTGTCAAATATTAGGAATCCAACACGCTCTTTCATCAGGTTATCACCCTCAAACCAACGGGGCCACAGAATGTGCTAATCAGACTCTGGAACAATATCTTCAATGTTTTGCTACTAAGGTTCAGGATGACTGGTCGCTCCTGATACCCGTGGCTGAATTCGCCTATAACAATTCTGATCATTCAGCAGTTAAGAGCAGTCCCTTTTATTGCAGCCAAGGATTCCATCCATCAGTTCTGCCCTCTGTTCTTCCACAACCCACACCAGTACCTACTGTCGACTCCTGGATTGAAACACTCAACATACATAAGGAGACCAAAGAGCACTTAGAGAAGGCCAGAACACAGACCGAGAGATATGCGGATTCCAAAAGAGGACCCGGGCCTTCTTATTCAGTTGGAGATCAAGTCTGGTTGTCCTCGAAATTACTACCCGACATCTACGGCCAAACAAATTGGCCCCCCGATATTATGGTCTGTTTTCCATCAAGGAAATTATAAACCCAGTCTCATACCGGCTCAAGTTACCAGAATCCTGGAAAAAGATTCACCCAGTTTTTCAAATATCCTTATTAAAACCTTACATTCAATCCTCCCGGAAATCCTGCAGACCCACTCCTGTGGTGGTGGACAATCAACTAGAATATGAAATGTCCCGGATATGCGATTCCAAGTATAAACGGGGTTAGCTTCGATATCTGGTTGAATGGAAAGGATATGCCCCCAGTGAAAGAACTTGGGAACCACTTTCTAATCTGAATACCCCTCGACTGCTCAGAAGATACCACCTCATACACCCAGGCAAACCTGGTGGAACAGGTTTTCGGAGGAGGCATGCTGTCATGACCCACAGGACGCCCCCCTTTTGGTCTTCCTGGTACTTATCGCAACGGGCCTTGCATTCCCTGACACTCCCAACATGGCCGTCCAGCGTGACATGCCTTCCGCGGTCTATACGTTGGACGTAACGTATTCTACTAATAGACCGCACCCCCGCAGCTTTGCGCGTCTCAATGCTATTGCCAAGTAGCGATCAGACGTGTGTTCCATAGTTCGCAGTATTGCTTTCCTGTTTCCTAGCTTTTCTACTTCCATTCCTTGCCCCTTTCCCTTTTCCTCTTGCTTCCTGGACTCGTGCTCCATTAGCACATCTTCTTCGTTTCCCGGATCCCCAGATTGCTGCATCCCGGAATCTTAAACGCATGCTGGAGTCGGAAGAGACTCACTCAGCCTATTTCAAGTCCAGGTCTGTCCGCAAGAAGACACCACCCACGGAGTCCAGCAAGGATCGGTCTCAGGTGAGAAGGGGGGAACTCCGTGACAGACTCCTTCAGTGTTTTTCCATTCCACCTCAAACAGAAGTTTACTGGATGGACAAACAGGCTCACAGTGGCCTTAACCTCTTGGTGCTGGGCCAGCCAAGCCTTTCTTGAATTTCTCCTTCGACATTAGCTGTTTTCCAACTGTACCACACTGAAAACCCTTTCCAATCATGGGATTTCAATCCTTGCTAAAGTGCATTGTGGAACATCCAGGTTTACATTCCTATGCATATACGTTGGCCCATTGCCGCAAACTATTCACTACGTAGCCAGACTTAAGATCACTTTGTCTACTTGTGTTACTGCATCTATATAAGTGTAAACTGATTTTGCATTTTCTTCCACGTTTCTATAGCATGAGCTTCTTCATCTCAAGCCTGAAATGTTGCTCATCTTTGGAACCTCCTCTTCAGATCTTATACAATGTTTATGTTTTTTTGCCTCGTGCATCTTTTCTGAGTGTGTCAGTTCTTCTTCGCATGACGCCACCAGTCTCTCTTTCACTCATTCTCACACTTCTTCCAGGACTTTATCCAGAAGGCCATCATATCTACATGAATGCATATAGGGTTTTCTAAGTGGATACCTTGTTTCAAGAATTCTTTGCAGTAGAGACATTCTTACTGGTTCTGCACGTGTTGCAATTTCCAGTTCCCAACATACAGGCAACATGGTGGCAGAGACTTTGGTGTGGGTACTTAACTCCTCCTCTACAAAGCCATTCCTCATGCCCCAGAGGGAAAAGACCCAACCAGAATGAGTCAGACATTGGGAAACAAAGACAAGAGGAGGAAGTGGTTATAAAAAAGCAGCTTAGGGGACAATTAGAGTAAGCTGCCTAGAAGGAGAATGGAGGAAGCCAGTCACAGAAGGCCAGACTACAGGTGGAAATGCTGCCTCCCATGATCCAGCGACTAAACAGGGAAAGCCCGCCAAATAATAGAGGATGGAGTAGAGAGTGGAGACTGGACCACAGACCCACTGGAAAGGAAATCTCTGAGGTTTGGTGTCATCTGGTGAGACAGATGTGCAAACAGCTATGCAAAGACTGAGGAGGAGCCCTTGAGATGGACCCACTTTGTTACCTGAAGGGAGAACACTGTTTGCCAGTTAGTAGGGCACCAGATCCCCTTACATATGTTGGGACGGGCTCCATAGTCCTTAGTCAGGAAGTGAGAAGGACAATATATATTGCTTACCAGTGAAATGGATCATGATAACCCTGTACTGGGAAAACATGGGAAAGGCACTATCCTCTAGATACAAATAGCGGTCTGGGTGCTACAGCCATGTGAATGTAATCCTACCAAAAAAGCTGGTGGGTTACATTTGCTGGAAGATATAACCTGCACAAAGAAGAAGCGGCTGGACACTATATCCATGATGAGACTGTGAGCTTCAGCCAAGAGGTGGCTGAGCATTGTGTCCCTGAAACCATCTTTAGTTTAGGGAACCTCGTGGAGATCAGTATTACCGTTAGAGGTAGACCCCTGACCCTTTAGAGTTTAGCCAATCCTGACAACTTTTGACTTAAAGCAGTCCCAGAGTGAGAGACTTTGTGCAGTTGAAGAACAGAAACCGTCCTACTCCCCACAGGCTTTTCTCCAAGCCCCCTTTCTGTCCCACAGGGAAGAGGAAACAGGATTCCTGGAGAAAGAATCCACAATAGAGCTGGAAACATTACTTCATCTTATCATGGACCTGTAGAAACAGTTTTTTGTCGAGAAACAGGACATTGTTTTATTTGACCCATCCTAACACTTTAAGTGTAGTTCAGCTCTAGAGAGAAATTGCCAACAATGCTTAAGGCAAACACCAAAATCTCAAAGGCGTTTATACCAACCGTGAATTAGAATAAAACATTTTTGAACCTTCAATTTATAGGCCACATGGTTTGCCAATCTGCCACACACATTAAGGTGTCATTTTGCCTGCTGCAACCAGATGATTTCTACATGCTGGGAATACAACTTTAGGGTTGCATATACTTTGAAAAGGCAATGCCCAAGGGATGATCCATTGTTATATGCATTGTTGGAGGCATTCAGTGCATTTCTGAAATTGACTTTTTCAAACAGTATGCACTACACGGATGATTTTCTAGTGTGGATGCAGGAGTGAGGCGAGTGCGGCAGATTAGTGGAGGACATCTAGGCTATGTATGATATGATATGATAGGTTATTAATACCTAGAAGTTTACTAAGCGCTGACCCGGGGATCTAACCTGTGTTGCTCCATGTCGTCTTTCTTCCAAGGTGAACACGTTGCTGCTGAGCTATCCTCCCAAGACAGGATTTTTGTCTGTGCAATGATTTCTGGAGACCACTTGGCACCAGAACAGATTGACTTGCTGGGCCATGTTTGGCTTTCTAGGGGGAAAGATCTGAGTTCAATAAAGTTGGTGTTCATGCTCCCCGCTGGACACATTAGGAAGTTTGAAATTGATGAGCATGAAGCAGGATGAATGAATACAACAGATATTGGGCTATTTGAACCACACTGATAAAGAGACATTCACCATGAGAGGGGCCTGCAAACCCCATTAAAGGACCCTGATTACGCATAGAATCAAGGAAGGAAGACTGGGCAGGTGAAGATGCTTCTGGTGGACCTCAACAGAGAGGCAGTGCAAGTGCACTCAGAGTAGACTTACTCTGGGGTTCATATTTACTCGGATTTTGCTTGAAGAATAGATTGTGCACAGAGACATGACTGAGACGTTGACAGGCAGCATAACAGAGCATTTATTTTCTGGGTTTGTCTAATTTGGTGGCGATGGTGCTGTATGGAAAGGTGTTACATTACTGAATGGTGAAAATTAACCTGGACCACGAGGCTGTTGTGCATATTGACTGCAACCAGTAGATGAGGGATGGCTGGGTATTGCATCTACTGAGGGTCTTCGTATTGCATTGTTTGAAGTACAACATTCTTTTCTGGCCACAATATATTCCTGGCATTGACAACTGCATTGCTGGTTCACTATCTTGGTTGCAGCAGTCGAGATGACCTTGTTTGCTTCCTAAACAGCGGGAGCGATTGTCTCAACAACAGTGGATGTTGGGCATGAGCCGGCACTACCTCCTGAAGAAAGCTCTAAGGACATTCGAACAAAGATAATGCATAAAAAAGCCTGGATTTAAGTTTTTTAATTAAAAATTCATTATCGTCCAGGAAAGTGAGTTTATATGTAAATGTAGAAACAAATTGAAACATATTTAAAAAATGGTAGAGTAAAGTAAATAATATTACATTTTATCGGAATCTAAATGAAAATGCCATTATTTTGACAATCTGCATTTAATGCTTTAGCCTGACTGTGGCCAGAGTTTTTGCATGAATGGAGCATGGTCATAACTCATGGGCGATTGCATAGTGAAATGACAAACCTAGTTCTTCGTTAGATTACTATTTTGTTTAATCTCCTGTGTATACAGACAAATGGTGACCTATCGCAGGACACACCCGTCCCCTGCACACCTTTATGCTTTAGATACAGCTAGAATTACAATCTAAAAAAAACCACACACAAAACATTTTTCATGAATTTAACAAAAAACAATTATCAGAAGAACTTTGTGTAAAAATATGAAACTTCTTAATTTTGCAAAGTAGACTGCTCAATGCGTTTCAGGGACCATACCCCCTTCTTCAGGAGCTCACCTGAAAACATAATCATATTGACAAACTTAAGCTCTCATTTTATACTTTACAATCTTATAGATTTATAAACAACGAATCAGAACACGCCACCCTAGTCAACTATGCATATGAAAATTAAAATGAATGGTGAAGTGGTAGTGAATTAATTCTGGCCCAATTTGAAAAAAGAAAATGTGATTCAGTAGATAGCCACCAACCACAGGGGTGTACACCTACACTCTACGCAGGCCCCAAATTTAAGAAGAGTGATTGCAGACCCACACCCCAGGAAAACCAATGTTCAACAAAAAATATACATCCACCATGCAGAAAAATATTACTAACGAATGTCACCTAAACACCAAATATTCAAGGCAAAAGCCTGTAGATAAACCTACCTAGCCCACATCTCAGACATCAGGCCAGGAAATGTAAAGAAGCAGAAAGCAAACGCTCACAATTTCCTGAAAGAGATATATATATAAAGGCAGAGCGCCGCCATAATTAATATGGGAATTTCAAAACGCTGGGGGAGCCAGTATTTTGTTGGTGTGAAAATAGACATGAACGAATAATCTGGGTGTTGATGCCAGTCCTTATTTTATTTTATTTATTGGTCATTTGTAATGCCACTATACAACAAAAAATGTGTTTTGGGGCGCATCAAGACAAGTGGGGAAGGGAAGGGTACAGGGACAGGGAGGGGATATAAAAAAACAAAACACATTCTTCAGAGGTCTTGAAATTTTTGGAACGTGCAAGTGCTAAAGCAAGAGAACAGGGGCGAGGGGGAGGAGGGGAAGTGCAGTGGAGCGGAAAGGGGAGTAGCAGACAAAAACATTCTGACTAGGATGTGAGACGATTTGGAATGTGCAAGTGCTGGAACATAGAGAGGGGAGGAAGGTCTGGTGCCCATTTAACTGTGGGCCTGTTGCCCCTTTAAGAAAGAGCGCCATGACAAAGTCATGACGCTTCTCAATAAAAGGGGCTCTGCTGCACGTGGAAGGCAGTACAGCCGAGCCCCATGAAGCAGCAACTCGTGTCTGTGTGGTTCTTGTGTGCTACTTGCCGTGTGACCATGGCCTGGTTCTGCAGCCGCCGGCCTGGGTGCCCCCAGAGCCAAGGCTGCCATACCTTGGGTGCCCCCAGCCACGGTGTTACGTCCGGTGATCCGGACGCTGTGCAGGGTGTCCCCTGCCCTTGGGTCCGCTGCGTGTTCGCAGCACAGCTTTTGAGCTGGGTGTTCCCACCTTGTGGTGTGGGCCGCCCTGGTGACATGTGGCAGCCACCACAGAAGGGGAGTGCATGAGGGAAGAGGAGAGAGCTACAAAAAACAAGTTAAGTGCATGAAAATAGGTAGACTACATTAAGGAAACCCAGAAATGAAGTTTAGACAAGCAGGTAGGTGAGTGCAGACTGGAAAAGCCTTGCCTCATGGAATGCGGGGCTACATCAGACATTCAGACAGCAATTTAGAGTGTTGGCCCGACTTTGCTTGGCTGTGCTGCTCTGTGTTGGAGGACTGATGAAGAAGGAAAGTCTGCTTTGCATTTCCCCACCTGAAGGAGGAGAAACTTCCATAAACACTTCATTCGCTACGCGTAGTGTCGCAGAGTGTTGGCAGAGTGTTTGCAGAGGGTTCAAAGAGGCCATGGAGGTGGTGTTGCTGTGGGAGACCGGTGGACTGCAGAGGACACGCAGTCAAGCAAGGTCACTGATGAACGGAGGTAACAGGGGGAGTGGTGCAATCTGTATGCCTCTTGTCAGAACTGTGAAACCCCCAGTAACCATCGCAGCAGAGGGATCTGTGGTCACACACCCATTAACACCAAAACCCCCATTAACACAACATCTCACCCGGGGGCAGGACTCTACTCGAGGGGATGCCTTTGAGAATCCAACACTGCGAGTAACTCCAGAAGCCCCCGCCTGCCTCCTGACCCCAACTGATGAGTAATGAGAAAACCCGACCGTATTCACAAAAACAAAACTTACCTGAAAAACCGTCCTGCTGTCTTTCTGACATCGATCTGACGGGGGCCTCAGGCGAACTTCAGACTCAGGACTTAGCCTCTTAGCCACAGCGAATGAGTTATGAGAAAACCCAACCACAATTACAAATCTTGCCTGAAAAAATCGCTCCCCCACAGTCTTCCTGACATCGATCAGATGGGGGCTACACGCAAACCCCAGACTAAGGATTTAATAACTCCGTAGAGAGGGTGCCCATCCGAGTTATGGGAGGGAGAGGTCACACCCCCCCACAGATCCTTGCCTCACTCAAGGGAACCCCTGAAGTGCGAAAATCGAGAAGTACATGCAGGCTCGGCACCCATATTGAAAGAAAGCAAAGTGGGGGCTTCTCCTTCCACAGTGAATGATGCCTTGGGGAAACATGGAGAGTGCCTTTCGCTAAAATCAAGGGGAATATCCCTCTCCGAGTACAAGAACATAATTGGCATTTCAGATCAAGGGATGCCCAGCCATTGGCGCCAACTGCTAGCCAGCACAGAGGTCGGTTGGACATAAACATAGCCAACTTTATTGCAAAACCATTTTACGAGGAAGAGTGTCACATTCTATCAGACGCTGATCTGTTGGTGAGCATTGATCCTCCTGTTTTACCTCTTAATGAGACCCAGCAAACTGTAATAAGTGAACCAAAGGACACAAAGATGGGGATCTGCCCTCCATGGGGACCCCATTAGGAGAACTGGTAGACCGCCTGGACCACGCAGGCCCCCAAACTGAAGACTCAGCTATTGACAACAGATGTAATCAAGATTTAACTGAGAGTCATATGACCATCCCAGTGGAAACTACAAACTTAAACAATGAATCAAAATCCGTTTCGGTGGGGCCAACCTTGGAGGAGAATAATGCACTGGCAGCTCAACTTGCAAAGGATATCGCAAGCTTGACTCTGCAATTGAGTACGGCCACAACCTCCAGGTAGGGAAGAGGCCAGTCGCTGAAGTAGGAGTAGACAGTCTAGTTTGTCCTTTCCCCCCCAAATTTAAATATGCCAGAGAAATCGACGTTGTGCTGAATTCTAAAGCTCAATCGCCCAGGCCAGAAGGAATGACTTTCAGTGAGGCTAACGGTGGGCTGCTCCCTTAGGGGCAACAGGTGCAATGCCCGCGTCTTCCAAGCTCGAGCGAGGACTCGATTGAAGAGTCTGACATGGAAACAACTTGGATCCCATCAAGCCATCAATAACTAAGAGATACGTGGGCACTGACAACAAGCACAGGTGAGCGAGACCATACAGAAATAGCCCTTGGGAAAGGCAGATGGGACGCTGAGTCTGCCCAACTCCATGCTGATATTGGATCAATGGTCTAGATCACACTGTCCCCCTTTTTAAAACTGTACGAAAACTTAAACAATCTTTAAGGATCAGTCGACGCTCCTAGCCCTAATGCATTCCAAACTCATCTTCATTGAATACCACATTGAAGCGACTAGAGATAAAAGATCAAAGGAAAAGTAGACAGAGGGGATGATCTTCATAACGCTAATTGATGTTATTGAAGAAGCAAGAGAAGATAAAAAGGATTTCCTAGAGTGCTTCCGGGACACCATAAGATTAATGAAGGATGAAGGTAACATTGGGAGCAGAAAATGTGAGACCAAAAAAGTGGATGTGGATTTGACGTCAAGCCCACCACAATCGGCTCTCACACCAATCCCAATGTCAACTGAGGCTGGAATTGGAGCTCGTTCATCCATGGAGAGCACAGAGGGCCTACAAGCCCAATTCTGTCGTGACCCTGGACCCGCCGCAGAAACCGGGAGGAGTCAGAAGCAGGCCCACATCCAACCCACTCCTAGCCTTCCTATGGCCCAACTAAGCTGCAGTACCAAGAGAACGACCTCGGTAGAGATGGGTAGGTCAGACGAACCAGTTGAAAGCACATCAATGAATATGGACCATTTTCCTATTTTCAGCAGCGATTTGCAAAAACAGACAAAAATCCTAACAAAAGGAAAGAAATTCTATGACTCAATGAAAAAAAACTAAAAATAAACCAACGCTAAAAACATCGAGGGGTGGCGGCTTGAGGAACTTCATTAGAAACCTAAGAACTGTTTCAGTAGAACCAGCTCATACAGCAACCCTAAAGGAAAGCCACTATACAGGATACCCTAAAGTAACCACTCCAAATCAGGAACCAAGTGGAAAAGCACTCCGGTCATTGCCTATGCAGGAAGAGAGGATAGAAGTGGAAATCGCTGAAGATCCCTTGTCCACATATGAGGATTACGAGACAGATGACTCTGGGGAGGAATCCCCGTCAGATCTAAATCTGAGTCATGGAGGCCCAAACAAAATATCCAGCTCATCGAAACACAACATTCGAAAAACACTAGAGGATAAGCGGGCAAAAGTATCGAAGAAGAGAGACCCTACAGAGAAACAGTCTTTATTGTGGGACAGAATGATCAAATATTCCCGCAAGGACAGACAGTCTTGCGACCAGTGCGGAGACCACAGAAATAACAATCGGGCACAGGGAGTAACGACGACTCATCCTATCAAGCCCAGACAGTCAAAGAACCAAGACCTTACACAAGAAAGCTGTGAGGTGATGCTGGAGAGGGTTCTGAAGGATGACGATGATCTAATCCTAAATTGTACCAATATAACGGGCCTATTACATCATGTACCACAACTACGAGTAATAGAATCCAAAGACATAAGGATAGTGGATTTTCCAAGTGAGCTAGAAAATGATCGAGTGTGCCCACACATGGCTTCCTCCGCCCTGTCAGCTCTCATGGTGAACGCAAACGACTATCTGCAGGCCTTGGTCTTCGATCTGAAAGACTGAAAGTCACCAATTAATCAGTGCCCTGACACACCCTCGGGTTGACGAAGGGAGAGGGCTTGAGATGTGAAAAGAAGTCGCTACACAGAAGCTGAGGAGGTTAGCAAACCAGGGAAAGACAATCCAGTGGTCCTTCATGGCCCGACTCGCTGAGGATCACCATAAAGGGAAGAACCACAATATCGCATATGAGAGCCGGCCCCGGAGCACGGACTACGCAGCAGTGACACAAAAGGAGCAGTCATGGGATTGGCTGGCTAGAGCCATAGCTCCAGCCTCCCAGAACTACAGTGAGATTGGGGAAGGACCAGGAAGGCTTCAGAATGGATCCTGGAACACCAGAGGATTCGCCCACCTGTTCTGATCTCTTGATCCAAGATTGGCTAAATTAGACATTATCTGTCTGCAATAATCATGGCTCAGAGAGACCCCTCTACTTAATGGTTTCACAGGATATTTAAACAAAACGACAAAAGGGGCACGGGGAAGACCTAGTTCAGGTCTATTGACATTGATAAACAATAATTCTATGGGGAAGGTCTTGCGAGTCATGCACCCAAACCCCTTCATCCAGATAATAACAATAAAGCTATTGGAGTGCCCCTCCGACACACAGGGAAATCTAGTTTTACTCATTCTGTATTGGAACCCTAATGCCAAGGACGTCAAAACTTGTATCCACTGTGTAATGGCTTGGATAGATTTGCTACACACTCAACTAGATGATCCGTGGTTTATCATCTGTGGTGACCTAAACATTGACTGCCTAAGCACTGCTCTGAGAAGAGACAGGGGGTCTGGGAGGACCCAACAGAAAAAGACCATTTGTTGTCAGGATTGGCTCGAGGAAATAGACCTGAGGGGCGTATACATGGTAAATGGTCAAGTGAAGGGGGATCTGGCAGGAGCTACAACTTGGCACTCGGGGTGAACAAATGCGACGTTGGATCACTTCTTTGTTACAGGCTCCATTTTCACATGAATAACATCTTTGAAGGTCATACCTAGAAAACAAAGTGACCATGACCTGTTGGTGCTATCCTGTGTGAGACCGTGCCAGACTGGAAGAAAAAAAGGAGACTGAAACATTGGAATTTAGTTTATGGCAGAAGCGGGCAAAAACAGACTTTGTAAAAGCCCAGAGACAGTGCCCAAGCTCACGGAGAGATTGATAGCCTGGCAACAGAAGGTAGTAGAGGGGGTTGAATATGAACCCAGTTTGGCTGTCTTCAGGGAAGAATCTAACGGAGGAACTAAAACCCGCTTTAAGCCAAAGCATGTATCTGACGCAAAAAAATGCAGACCAAAAACGTCTGCTGCAATGCAACCATAGGAGACTAAAATCCCTCCCGATGGTAGTCGGGGGCCAGGCAGTGAAAAAGAGGAAACAACAATACAGGAATTGGGATTCTACCAGAATGTCACTGAATGCATGATGCAGGCCATGGACATGAAGAACTCGAGAATCTTATGGCAACTGCTAAATGGCAGGGAATTAGATAACGGCTTGCTACAACTAAACCCAATCCATGAAAATGAGTGGGTCAAACACTTGGAAAATCTCTTTGGTCTTAAGGCAGAGGAGAATAACGAACCTGCACTGAACCCGCAAAGTCCTGGTCACTTCACCCTGAAAGAGAAGAAATCCGAAGCATAATAGAAAAAGACTGGATGAGATGACGAATATCATGCTAAAAGGGGCTCCAGAGGCCTGGATGGATTTTTGTATGGTCCTATTAAAAAAGGATTGCCCAATGTGGAAGAGTCTTGGTCGGTTCTGGTCCCTATCTATAAGAAAGGCGATAGGGCAAACCTGAAAAATTACTGGCCGATCGGGGGAGTTCTGCTGAAGCGCCTGAAAGATTGGGTGAAGAAGTCGGAGTCCTATGCCCCCAGGCAAACTGGCTTTGTTAACAACATAGGCTGTGGCCTGAACCTGTTACTTATCAGACTCCTTAAGATGAAAATGTTGAAAGGGGAAGACAGTCTCTACATAGCATGCATAGACATGCAGTGCACCTGTGATTGCATCGACCGGGAATGATTATGGGCAAAATTACATTGATGGAATGCCC
This sequence comes from Ambystoma mexicanum, assembly GCF_040938575.1. Classification (NCBI taxonomy): domain Eukaryota; kingdom Metazoa; phylum Chordata; class Amphibia; order Caudata; family Ambystomatidae; genus Ambystoma; species Ambystoma mexicanum. Next base: position 763,513,404 of record NC_090921.1, on the reverse strand, counting down.
TAAGGATCTATGGTGGCAATTAAAGGTCTGTGTACCGGGACAACTCTGCATGTCAGACTCGACCAGTAAGGGAATCTGACAAAGGGGAGTCGAACATGTCGGGGTTTGAAGCAGGGCTGCCCTTTGGTCCCCATACTCTACAACATATTCATCACAGACATGAAAGAGGTTTTACAGCCACCCAGATCCTGTCCACCAAGGATCAATGGAGTATCGGCTGGATGGCTCTTGTATGCCGATGATTTGGTCCTCTTGGACAGAACCCCCATCGGTCTCCAGAGAAAGCTCGATATAATACAGACGTACTTTTATCACAATGGTCTGAATATTAACTTTGCAAAAACCGAAATTCTGGAGATAGAAAAATCAAAAGGGAAGAGAAAGAGAACACCATGCTGGAGGTTGGGTAAAAACCGAATAAGACCAATTGTATTAATAAAATACTTAGGTATCATGATCAGCGTGAGTGAATGTGAGAAGCCATGGATAGCCATTTTGAATATGAAAACAAAGCTGCTAACAGCGCATGGTATGGTGATCGGGAGGAACTATGGTACATTTTCACTCCTCGCTGTCATCAACTTTTAGAACCAGAAGGTCGTCCCAACCTTCACCTCTGCGGCAGAGGCTGGCCTGGGGCTGCCACGGGAAACCTGGGAGAGATTGGAGAGTAGATTTTGGAAAAGAATTCTAAGACTATCGAATGCGATCCCCATGGCAATCATCAGACATAAACTGTGCCTCCTTTCATTAAACATTAGAATTGTTTGGAAAGCCTTGACGACCTTCCTTTGGCAAATTGAACACTTTGGGGTGCCCGCCATAATTCCACATCATTAGGATGAAAGAAGTTGGCATGAGTGACTAGCCTTTGGACCAATGGAGACAAAAATGTCTTGAAACACTCTAAAACCTTGGTTTGTCAGTCGCCGGCCTATGCCGTAAGCCCTTACAGGTCAAGAGGGCCCTGTCGGCAGCTGTCTAGAATGAAAGTGAAACCAAAATATCATCTTCTAGGATTCATACCTTATCAAGATCACTCATTGGCTCACCCAACATAACACCTCAGTAGTTGAAATAATTCCCGAATTCCAGATACAGGGACAGTTTTTCTGAGATTCTATCGGAATATCCTCCATACAAAAGTAACATTACATTGATACGGTGGTATGGTAGAAGAGAAACAGATGCTGCCTATATAATGCCCAAGTGGAATCATTAAAACACCTGGTCCTTTTTTGTCCGTAACTGAGAACTCAGAGAACACTTTTCTTGTATGAACGCATGAAGCACAATCTCGGGACCGACGCAGATGCCTGGTGGTAGCCCTTTATGAGGGGGACTAACATGGGTCTTATGCGGTCGCTGGTAAAGTTCCTGGAGCTGATATTTTGGAAGAAATTCAAAGAAACTGTCCATCCCTAAGAACTGGGCTGCCTATCCATTCTGAACCAACTTGAGTGCAGCATTACCTCCTCCCCGCATTGGCTGTTACCATTTTTGTTACCATTTTGTTGGACTTGATATAATACCTTTGGGAGGGAATGTACCGATTGACGAATTGATTGATGAAGTGAATTTTTAATATGTAAGTGTTCTCTTTGTAAATGGAGTGTAACGTTTGAAATAAACAAAATGTTTAAATAAAACAAAATATATATATATATATATTAGAACAAGCAGGTGAGTGAGTGCAGACTGGAAAAGCCTCGCCTCATGAAATGTGTGGCTACATTAGACATAGGTTGAAGGAGAAGAGCAACAGTTATCGCGCCAAACTGCAAGTTGTCACTTGGTCCATGTATTTGTCTTTGTGAAGAGAAAAGATTGAATTGGATCACTTATTTTTTTTGTTTTAAAAATCCATTTATTAGAACATTTTCGCAGTAAAAAGAGTCATGAAGAGGGTTTTAAGTAAATAGTCCTTGATATCTAGGTCCTCTACACGTGTTTCACCAGCAACAATAACGCTGGTTCATCAGGAGCATTTGAAAGGACAGATTGGGTGTTTAGCTACAAGATTAGTCAAACTTAGTTTCAATTTTAATTGTGACTTTGAGAATTTTTTATAATGAATCTGAAAATAAATGAAAAGAACAAAAAACAACTGAAAGTGGATTGAAGGAAAAACATTTGTTTCAAAAGAACATGGAATTGTGATAAATAGTAAATAAAACAGTTTTTATTGTTAGTCGTGTGTATGTAAAACGTAGTTATTGGACAAGAAAAAGCTCAACTTACCCTTAGTAGGAGTAAGTCTGTGGTTTTAGCAAGGGGGGGTCCCATATATGGGTTTGGTTTCCAATAATGACAACTAAACCTTCCTGTAGATTAGGAAGCCCTACATCAGACATGAAGACAGCCATATAGAACAAGCAGGTGAGTGGGTGCAGACTGGAAAAGCCTTGCCTCGTGGAATGAGGCGCTACATCAGACATTCAGACAGCAATTTGGGCAAGCAGGTAATTAGCTGACACTTGGGCAACCTCTTCACAGTCAGCATGGGATACATCAGGCATACAGATAAAAATGAAAAACAAAAACATAAGGGAGAAGATAAATAAAGTAGAAGAGAGGGTAGACAGTAAAGCGGGGAGAGGAAAGCTGCAGGCCAGGTAAGTAGTGCGGCAAAGGTAGGAACGTAAGAGTCAGGAAGTTGCAGAAGGTCAGATACAGGAACAACAAAGCACAGTATGAAGGGAGTATAAGGGAGGGCCTCATCAGAAAATACATGGGCAACAAGAGGTATACAAGGTAACAGAGAGAGATCAGGTACAATGCAGGAGAAAACAGGCAGGTAAACATATTATGAGGAGCAAGAGGTCAGGAAAGCACAATATTTTTGGATAAGTCACAAAAGAGCAGGATGCCAATTAGTGTCTGGGAGCAGAATGGCAGGAGGAACTATAGATGCCAGGATTAGATATAATGTCAATGTTGTTTCAGTTCATACCTCAGGTGGTAGAGCGCTCAGGAGTAGAAATGCTGTAACAAAAATAACCTGGAAGCGAGGAACACCAGTAGCAGTTAGGAAAGGGGGTGACAGTCGGTGGGAGAGAACAAGTAAACTCTGAAAATCACCAGGCAACGACGGTACCACTGACAAGGCATCCTTCAGCTCATTCTTGAGGCCCCGATAGAACAAGGCTGCCCTCTTATCTTTGGGCTAGGAAGTCTCAGCAAATAGTTGGTAAAAACGAGCCACATACATACAACATTAGAGCACTATTTGCCTGTACTAGTTCCAACAGCTCCTCAATCTGTAAGGATCTGCATAGGATGTCGTCACCACTCAAACTATATAGTCTGCGGTAGTGCGGGTGGAGGGTGAAGGAGCAAAGTTAGGTCACTGATGAAGGATCACCCAGGGTGAAAGATAGAAAGACTCGGATCAGTACAGGAATGCTTCTACTTCCACCACCAACACCATACGTGTAATACCCACCTAGGGAATAGATGTTGGCAGGTGCTAAACCTAGGCATCTTACCCAATCGGCCCCTTGGTTTCAGTCCATAGTACAAGAGACCTGCCCAATGGCACTCGTTGTGACAAATCTGCACGTCGAAATGCATTCGATCTAATAACAGGGTGGACAGGAGGTGAATATGTGATGGAGTCCAGAGCCACAGGAAGTGTAGACAGAGAACAGCAATCCAAGGAAAAATTTGGAAAATATAACAATACCAGCAGGTCCACAAGGAAAAATACAGAGAGTCACCAAGGTAAGTAGCACCAGTCACAGGAAGGTCAAACGCTTCATAGTCAGGAATCCAGGAAAGGGACAGAAAGGAGGAAATAAGGGAAGGAGTACAACTTGAATGGAGGAGGAAAACAATGTAGCCCAATTAAAATCAGGACACGAGAACTCCAGAGAATACTGGGGAGACCAACGGAGCAACAGCCACTACAAGTAATACATGAACACAGAGAAGCAGGCACAACAAAATCTGCATACAAGGGAAGGAGGACTGTGCTACGAATGTTGAGGAGAACCCTTTGTTGCAGCCAGTATTTATGGACCGAGCACCCACGATGCGAGCGCCGGGTCCCTTCCCTGTCACATGATGCTCGGCATCGATTTCTGACATTACAGCTTCCTGCCGTGCGTTGTCTGTATGCCAGGACCTGCTGGAAACTCTAGTTCACCAGGGCAAGCGCCAAGCACCCAACGCTGTCCATTGCTTTGTGTGTGTGACAGCAGTCATAAAGTAATGTTGATAAAATTACATCTTGCATATCTAGTCATTCAGAAATATACTCTGGTGGGGCACGATCTGCCCTTTTGATCACTAACCAGACTTATTCAGATACAGTCAGAAAATGTATCAAATTAATTATGATAAGCAGTTCTAGTCGTAATTGTTCTCGTCCTAAACCTACAATAAACAACTGTGTATTAAAGCAATTCGATATTAATATTGAGAACAGGATAAATGCTTGTAATAAAGAATTACAATTACTTTCAAGAAATGAAGACCTAACATGTCAACATTTGGAACTAAAGTGTAAAAAAATAAAGCAATGCTATAGAAATAGCACAGATGAAGACCCAATCTATTTGGTATGGAGGGATTTGCTAAGAGTAGTTAGCTTACAAGGCACTGGGACATTTTGGACATTGCTGAATAGAGGAGATTTACTGCAAGATATAAAAGTGGAGCAAGCTAGGGAGCAACATTATAAGAATGTTTATTTACAACCTATTAATACCTCAACTTCAATTAATATAAAAAAAAGGCGTACCAAGCGGGGAAGGGTCCTTTACCAAATAAATCAGACATTACTGGAATTATGAAAAGATTAAATGGCTCAAGGCACCTAGTAGAGAGTGACTAGCCAATGCTGTAATAAAAGTTGACCCTTGCATGTGGACAGATATTTTTTTAGTTCTGTTTAAGAAGTTAATTGATACCATGATAATTGCTCCATCTTGGATCTCCTCTGAACTAGTTCCTGTTTATAAAATGGGAGCTAGAAACGCGCCAAGAAATGACAGGCCAATTGCATTTTTCACAATCTTCCCATCTTTCACATCTTTGCATCGCTCTTTTTTGCAAGAGCTGAATATCTAGGCAAATAAAAAGAAAATCTTATCCCAAATGCAAATGGGGCACCGCAGCTAGTACCCACAAGTACTGCTTGACTGCTCAGCCTTGTCTCTGTGGAATTCAAGTGGACTGCTTTTCTGCTGCCGTGTTTAAGGACTTACATACACATTGGACTGCAATTACCAACAGGTGATTATTAGTTCACCTAAACTAAAGAGACTCATAGTTAATTTGGACTATAACCTTGTTTTCTTGTTTACTTAGGCTTTGTGTTTTACTGCAGACACGCCTTTGAAGGCGTGTATAAAATCAAGAGGGCGCGCGCACTGCAGCAAGTACCCACAAGTACCGCTTGGCCGCTTAGCCACACAGCAGTGGGGTTGCGAGCCACGGTACATGACTTGGGGAGGTCAAATAGTGAGTATCCTAGTTTACACTTCCTATATACTGTCATATATTTTTGTAGGTATGTATGCACGTTATTGCAGGAAAAAGTTAAACGTTGTAATGTGTAGCATCTGTGCTCCTATGAAAGATGCACAGCAGTCCATCTGTACTGTCAACATTCCATGCCTGGAGCTTGGCATGGACTGCAGTGACATCACGAGGAATGCAGAATGCGTATTGAACATCAACAGCTGTGAGTCTCTGCAGCTTGAAGCACACTGACTCCCTCCTTCTTGTATACATATATATCATACTTAAGATATGTAATAATTAAAGTTACTTTGGCCCCATATGCCCCGAGTCATTATTATTTCTCCCCGGTCACTTCAATTGGCGACGAGGACTGTGCTGCCATCATGCACGACGGAGTTTTTACAGTTTGCTTGTGAGGCCGCTCCGCTTACGCCCATGCGTTGCACCGGCCCAGTCAGTGTCATCCTACGGTAACGTACCTTTTGTTACTGTGCCCAAGCTCCACGCAATCCATACACAGCAGCGACCGCAGGAAGCTTTCCATCCCATATTACGCTGTGCGATGGCATTGTACTTTCACGGCTTACATATCATTTCATTTCCGTGTTTGGATCGCACGCATGCGTGCGTTAGGGGTCATATGCGAATGCCAAGTTTATCAAGTTGTGAATGGATTTAAAGCTGTACACACATCTTAATCCGCTTTTACTTGCACAGCTCAAGGATTGCATGTAAATATCAACTCACCGGATTAACAGTTGCTTCTGAAAGTTGCATGCATATATAAATAAGTTGTGCTAGCAACGGGTATGGGAACTCATTAAGTAAAACTAATGTACAACAGCGGACACACCAATGCTGGATATGTATTGAGTAAACAAATGTGTTATCATAATTGTATGCAGTTATAACAGACATAATTTATATTGATGTTGGAGCACGACAGCAAACAAATAATTGTTATAACAATTTGGAAATAATTGCAGTAATTGGGTGACATCACCTGCTCTATTTAGCAATGGCATTCAGCAGTGTTCCTCCTCCCACGTTTTTTATGCCTGATACAGATGAGCCTACCATTCCTTGGAAAAGATGGATCCGTTCTTTTGAACATTATGAGGGGGTGGTTTGTGGCCCAAACTGTAGTGCAGAAAAGAGGAAGTCATTGTTATTGCACTGTTTGGGGCCAGCTGGCCAAGAAATGTATGAATCTCTACCAGAACTTCCAGTTGATGAAAATGTTGATATCAACGAATATGAACGTACAGTCAAAAAGATAAATAAACATTATGAGAAGAAAGTGAGTATCATTTTACAGGGATATTAGTTTGGCACGAGGACACAAGAGGAGGGAGAAAGTGTTGAGAAATTTGTTACTGCTTTATGGAAACTTGCCAAAACATGCAATTTTAATGATCATCTGGATGAAAGATTAAGAGACCAGTTTATGTTGGATTGCAGAAGTACGAAAGTAAGAGAAAACCTTTGGTCAGAGAATGATCCCTCATTAGATTTGGTGCTCAGAGTAGCAAAGGAGGTGGGACACACTGAAGAATGTGTAAAAGAACTTGAGAACAAGATGACATCTGTCCAATTAGAAACCAACGGCGTGAGAGCTGCTAAGATAGCATGTAACAATACTGAAGAAAAAGAATCAATTGCAATGATGAACAATACTACTGTTAGAAGAAAAACATCTGGTAGATCATATCAACCGCCGCCGAATGACAGAGGAAAGTACAAAATCAATCCAAAAGGTAATCTCAATAATTCTGCTAGGAGAGAAAATCCTAATGATGAACCCATGAACTCGAGAAAGAAACGTCAGGGAAGATGCTACAGGTGTGACAGCATCAATCATTGGGCTGACGATCCAGAATGTCCAGCGATAAAAATCATATGCAGTAAATGTAAAGGGAAGGGTCATTATTCCAAGTGCTGCAGATTTCGTGATACATCCACTAATTGGATAGGGGGAAATTCAGGCAGCGATCACAGCGATTATATGAAGGTGAAGAATGTGTTTTCGTTGTGATGGATGATGATGATGAAAAAGTCCTAGAGAGCCCCAAAGCCAAAATTTCAGTTGACGCAGTGGAAATAAACATGATGATTGACACTGGTGCGAAATATACATTGCTACCGCAGCAACTATGGGATAGGAAGAAGCATGAGTATTTACACGAGACAGACATCAAGCCCAGAGCCTACGGTGGTGTGAAGATGGACATTATAGGTTGGTTCTGGGGTAGTTTGAAATTCAAGGGGAGAAAGGCTAATGGCAGAGTTTACATCACTAATTCAGGTAAAACACCCCTTTTAAGCTGGACTCACCAGAGCAAACTGCAAGTAAAAATAGACTCTGTTGCAGAAGAGTCTGTTTTAGCTGTTGATTGAACTTGGTCATGAGGGTCACCAAGGAATAGTAAAAACTAAACAGAGGATAAGAAATGGTTCTGGTGGCCTGGATGCGATTTGCAAATAAAACGTTACATCAGAGACTGTATCCTTTGCAATAATGCTGAAAAGAGCTGTGTGGGTGTTAGACAACCTATGGTGGTGACCGAAATTCCGAGCAAAGCATGGAAAGATCTTGGTATGGATGTATTGGGCCCAGTGTACAGTCATGGTGTACAAAAATTCGGTTTAGTAGTAATTGATCTCCTCACCATATTGGTTGAAGTGTTCATTGCACCAAGTATTACAGGGAAAACTGTGGTTGATTTTCTGTCTGGAATTTGTGAGAGAGAGGGTTATCCTGGTAGTATCATGACAGACAATGGAACCCAATTCAGATCGAAGGAAATGGTGGATTTTTGCAATGAGTACTCCATCATACACAAAAAAGTGCCATTTACCACCCACAAACTAATGGAACTGTGGAACGCTTTAACAAAGTGTTGAAGCAGACCATTAGGTTGGCGTGGTCCAATGGCATAAATTGGGAAACTGCTGTTAAGGAGAGAATAGTGGCGCATCGTTTTACACCACATTCCACCACTGGTCTTTCTCCTTTTGAGTTAAGTAGAGGGAGGAAGGCGTGCACCAAACTGGCACCGCTGTAGTTAGACAACAAAAATAATGGTGTGGATAAGGATTTCGGGGTTGTGTGTAGTAAGATCAGAGACAAGCAGCTGAGGAACAAAGCTGTGTATGATGAGAAGAGACCCATGAGTAAGTTTGACAAGGATACAGTAGTGGGAAAGATGGTTAGAATCAATCTTCCCCCTGCCCTCAGGAAAGGCCCTTGTAAATGGTCAAAACCCATTAGAGTTGTGGAGGCATTTAAACATTCTGTTAGAACGGAGGATGGAAGGATTTGGAACGTTGAGAGAGTTTGGGTATGTGGTGACAGTAGATATTTCATTGTCCGAAGAGGTGAAGATGTTGCGAGACAGTTGAGTGAGATAAATGAGAGGGAAGTGTATCAAAGGAAAGTGCCAAAGGGAAAGGATATGCAAAGAGATGTTTCTAACAAATCTGAAGTAATTTCCTTGCCAACTCCCATCAGAGAGACAACTTGCAGGTCCAGGTGAGGAAGAGTATACCGTAGACCAAGACGTATGGAGGACTTTGTGTGAATTTTAAATTCTGTTGCATTTTAGTATTGTTATATTGTGTTTGTGTTATATGACAAAGGAAGGGAGATGTGTAGCATCTGGGCTCCTATGAAAGATGCACAGCAGTCCATCTGTACTGTCAAAATTCCATGCCTGGAGCATGTCATGGACTGCAGCAAAATCACGAGGAATGTGGAATGCTTATTGAACATCAACAGCTGTGAGTCTCTGCAGCTTGACGTACACTGACTCCTTCTTGTATACATATAAATCATACTTAAGATATGTAATAACTAAAGTTACTTTGGCCCCATATGCCCTGAGTCATTATTATTTCTTCCCGGTCACTTCATAATCATTGAAACTTCATGACATTTGTTAGCCTGTAATTTACTTTTACTTTTCACCTTTAATCGTCCTTTTTAGTATTGTTTGCAGTTGTTACATTAAAATCAAATATGCCGAACATACAGCCAAATTCATTAACGCCAGTGCCTAAATTAGACACTTTGCCGGCGAAAACAAAACAGACGGCAACTCGTAAATCGATAACGCTCACGCCCATTTCACGAACACCGACTTCTTCAAAGGATATCAGAGCGTTTTGTGCTAAGCCAAAATTTACCGATAACTTGGTTGAATACGGGCAAAACCAAGTTGAATCTGATTCAGCCATAGTTAAGCCCGATGCTGAACCAAGCACACGTACAATAGAGCCTCCTAAAATTGTAACAGAAATCGCACTAGAGGAAGAGACATGTGACGGTGATTTACAACCCACAGCGCAAAATGCGGAAGAAATAGGACCTCAACATGCTCATCAAAACATGTCGGATAATACTATATTGCTTTCAATACAATCACCAACAAATAACCAAATGCCAAAGCCAATGTTAGCATGTTTAGAAGAAATAAGAGAAAGTGATGAAGTCTTCTCAAATGTGTCAATTCATGCTAGCACCAGAAATATAATGACTTCGTCCATCACTATTTCGCCTGATTACAATGCTCAATGCTCCATGGATTGTAGTGTTTCTGCTGCCGCTTCCTATTTACAACCGACCCCAAGGCGACGCCAAGTCTCCAAGGAACATACGATAGATGAACCACGTGTGGGATTAATTGAAATTACACTCACGGCGCTAAATACAACAATTAAAAGCTTATATAAGCTTTTTGAATCGTTGGAGGCAAAACCTAACTCTCAAGCAATTCAAATTCAAACAATTGCAGATTGGATGGAAAATAATCCTTGTTTACCCAAACCAGGTAATCCATCCCCGCGCTGCATTCAATCTAGAAATGTTGACTCTCATCTGGTACAAAACAACGTAGCAGGTGCAATAAATTCTGCCCTGCCGTCATTTACACAGATAATCTGCCCAGTCGAATCTGGAGAAGCTGTATCCGCTGCCTTCGATTCATCATGGATCAGCTTAGAAAATCAACCAATTGATTTACGATCACCATCCAACAAAAACACTTATGACGTCTTTCAGCAGCGCCTGCATATTAAAGGCCGCCCAAGACATCAAATTCCAAAACCATATCAAACTATCTCTAAATCAAAGAGTAATCTGAAGGCTAAAACTCAACCACTATCAACTGATCCTACGCACCTATTTCCATCAAGTAATCATGCTGCTCCTATTTCTAACATAGTTTCATTAGAGAATGTGCTCGTGGAAGGACACCAAAATACACCAGTACAACGTGGCAAATTGTTGACAAATGCTATACCACCAGCACATTCACCCTTAGACCAACTTGTTGCACTTTCAAAGAGAGCAGTAGCTGTGCAATTTAACGCTTCAGAGAGCACTGTGGTGCTGCCTAAGACACTGATTCCCCAGCGGCCAGTTCTGTCCGCAAAACCTTCATCACATTTACAAGAACCATCAAGCCTAGATGATCGGATGGACCTGATCAAAGCTACGGTGGACGCCTATTTACGCCAGCCATTAAATGATACCACTGTGATTACTACCTTGCCTCCGACACTGGCAAATGCATCAGAGTCAAATTGCAGGACGAATAAAGTTAAGTATAAATCAAATACAATGCAAGATCAGCACACATCTTCTTACTCTACAAATGCTTTTAATGGACAACAACAGCCCACCATCTCGGATATTTGCATTTCCGAGCATACTAACAAAATGGGTGATCACAATATAATGACTGCAGTTGGTAAACGAATGAATCATAATGCAAGCGCAGAGGGTAAACCAGTTAAGAATGATCACAAAAATAAACAATTTTGCACATTATCACATACTAATACTTAAATGCCGGGATGCTCCACATGAAAAGTATGATCTGTGCATAAGCAGCATTCTGAATATTTTTAATGAAAAACATCAATTAGAAGACATATCATCACCTGATATTGAACAAGTCGAATTCCTATATGACAATAACTTAAAAATTGTCCGTTTATGGATTAAATCAGGACTTGTCCTGAATACTCTGTGGAGGGCAAAAATGATACTGTTCGAAATGGGCTTTTTATTGGCTCAAGATCCGGAACGATTAGCCCAGCAGCTTAAGAATACAACTTCTTCGGGCAATCAGCCCCAGCTCAAGCAGAAGATCCAGCAAAACTGTCAGTGTGCTTTTTGTGAATGTCAACAAGACACATAACCATTACCAGAAGCACACAATAAAACCATCTCTCTACTTCGTTGGAATTCCAGAGGGAGTCAACATCTGCAATTATCAGCAAACAAACATCCTAATGAATTTGAAATAGTCGCTCTTCAGGAAACATGGATGACCACGCCACCGATTTGGGATGACCATGAGATCTCCCTGCTACCTGCAATACCATCACTTAAGAGGCGAGCAATGGCGGGCCTTTTGGTTGCAGTTAAATGTAGTGCTGGTTTTACACTGCAGCCTTGGATGTCACCAAACAACTTTCTCCAATTGGTTAAAATTTCAAATGGAAATTATGAGATGGCATTAATCAATTCTTACAGAAATCCAGTGGCCATCTCTGACAATGTCTTCTACAAGGATTTGTCTACCATATTTGAAACCATCGCTAAGACGACTAATATTCTGGCGACCATAGGAGTAGGCAATTTCAATCTGAATAGTATGCACCCTGCTAAAAAAAATGACCCTCAAGTAATTGCAAAACTATTAAATATTATGGAAGAAGGATGTCTGCGAATGGCCAATGGATCACTCCCAGGTGATATTCCGGTACAGCCCACATGGGAAAGAGGAAATTCTCAAAGTATCATCGACTATATTTTCCTCTCGGAACTGCTATTCATCAGGTCTAAAAAATTTGAAATTGTCAAACAGACAACTAGTGACCACCACATGCTCACCTTAACTTGGCTGTGGGGTGAAGATTCTGTCACACAGCACCAAAAATGGATGACAACTAAACTAAACGCCTGACAAATTGGAAAGGTTAAATATCGCTATACAAAGTCATCAGTCAGAATTCAATCATGAGTCTTATATAAGTACTTTGGAGCCTTTCAAAAGTAAAAGTGTAATTCATTTACAAGATCCCCATACAAGGACCCATTGACATACTTATGACGCACATGTTCAACAAATAAAAAAACAGAAAGTCATTGAGATTGGTCTGTAAATTGCCTTACGATCAAAGAAAGCAAGCCACCCAATGTATTAAATGCAAATATATAAATTGGACTCGTGCTCACAAAGCAATCCTGTTTCAAAGGGATAGCGAGACGTTCATGTCCACAATTGCTGGAAAAAATGGGTCACAAATTTGGATGCTATTAAATGAAAGAACATTGCATAATCAGGTGGACACACAGTTGAATGGAGTCACCGAATCTGATTGGGTAACACACTTTTCAGCTCTATATTAAGATGAAAAATTTGAAAATTACAACTACGCTATGCAATCTACAGCCGCTTGGAAGCTAGCTTGTTCTGAAGAAATTATTCAGGATCTCATAATCAAATCCTCAAGCTTGCGTGCAGCAGGCCCTGATGGCCTCACAAACTTCATGCTAAAGCAGCATCCGAAGAGATGGGCCATGATTCTGAATCATATCTATCATCATATCGTCCAGACCCAAAAGATCCCACAATCTTGGCGCACATCTCATATCATCCCTATATTACAAAAAAGGCGATCGAGGAATGCCATTTAATTATCGTCCTATAGCACTCCTCGACCCGACGCGCAAAATCTTTTCACGACTAGTCTTACGCGATTTCAATTCATGGTTGGATGAGGCAAAGCAACGGGATCCTAACCAAATAGGTTTTGTTGCTGGAATGGGGACGACAATTAACCTATTCACATTAAATGCATTGAAAAAGCAAGCACATCACTCCAAATCTCCAATTTACTTTGCATTCGTTGACATGAAATCTGCTTTTGATTCCGTATCAAGAGTCATTTTAATGGACAAACTTATTGGAGCAGAGTGCCCAGTAAGCATGGTTGACATCATTTATCAATTGCACTCCTCCACTTCAGTCCAGATCAGACTATCAATGGCTGGCCTATTGTCACCAGTGATATGCACTGCAAGAGGGCTGAAGCAAGGTTGTGTACTTGCTTCAGCCCTCTTTAACTTTTTCATCCATAATGTAAGATTCTCTTTCATGAATATCGACACTGATTCCCCTAAATTGGACAAAGTAATAATACAAGCTCTCTGGTACGCTGATGATCTTGTGCTAGTATATAAGACCCCGATGGGCCTTCAGAAATTAATGACTGCTCTTACGCAATACTTCAACGACAATGAGCTTTTTATGAACCTAAAAAAATCTCAAATTGTGATGTATGCACTCAAATATTCATCGCTTAACAGAATGGAATGGAAAGTTAACAAAACGAATTTGGAAATTTTCCCAATGTACATCTACCTAGGCTTCGCCATTGATGGTGGTCCTTCCGTTCATTCTCAGATGGCTATTATGGAAAATAAGTTGACACATGCCATATCTCAGGCCAAATTGATCTTACATAAATTTGGAAAATTCTCCATTCGGCCAGCACTTGTCTACTGGCAGCAGACAATTATTCCCACACTGCTATATGATTTGGAATCCACAGCCATTATTAGAAGTGATCTTCTTAACAAACCTGAAGCTAAATATTGGCGTCAAATTCTAAATGTCCCTCAATCCGTCCCGGGACCATGGCTAAGATATGAGTTAAGTCTTACATCATTACAAGCTAAATACCAGTGTGCATTATTTCGTAAATGTGTGACATATTCTAAGACTGACTCACTATTAACAATTCTCGCTGGCTATACGTTCACAACTAACCATCACTTTGTTAAAGAGTGGATTAAAAATGTTACTGAAATAATGGCAATCACTGATGTAACTCTAGAAGTTTTGATTAATGACCTGAACAGAGCAAAAAAAAAAAAAATGTTTCTACTACAAGATTGGATTAAAACACACTCCATATGTTTAACATATAAACATTTCCATCAACATCTTTTTGGGGAAAAGAAATTGGGTACTGTGGAACCATACCTGTGTAAGGTCTCGAACCCGCAGATACGATCTGCAATCTTAAGAGTTCGATTGAATTTATGGCCTACCCGTGACCTTATGGCTCAGCAAGAAAAATTGACCCAGATGAAAACTACTGTAGATTCTGTGCCAATTCTGCACTTAAAGAAACCCTTGAACATCTGGTCAGAGACTGTATAGTGTTGTCTGATGTAAGGAGAAAATACTTTGCTAAACAGATGACCAAAATTGCAAGTGTTCCACCTGAATATAGATGGGCCATGTTAGTGGCAACTCCTGACATGAGCGTACACATTGCAACAATCAATTTTCTTAATGCTTTGCATTTATATGTTGAGAACAATACTGTTAACCTCTGAAGATTGTGTTGAGCAACTTGCGTGCGTTCACTTTTAAATACTGTTGTTGCTTTACTTATGTAATCATATGGTTTGTTCATACAACTGTTTGATTTCAAGATCACAAGTTTTCAATTTCTCTTCTTGTTTTTATCCTTGTTATTTGTCTGATTTAAGTTATCATGTTATTAATGCACAAATATAAATTGTAAATTTGAGTAATCAGCTAAATCAATCAATAACATTTTTTTTTTTTTTTTAAATGCAAATGGTTTTCCGGAAGGCTTCATCTTAAATTTACTGAAACTACAAGACACTAAACGGCCTAACCCACCAATTTACACTGCATTTTTACCCTTTTAAGCAGCCTTGAAATTGACGTTTGATGGTAGCCCATTTAAGCGCTGGGATAGATATCACCTATTTTGGCCTTTGTATGACCACCTTAAAATCTGAACATCACCTCAAATTAAGTAGTAACAACAAGGTGAAGGCCTGAGATCAATCGGCTCTACTAAATGACACCATGATCACATGTATTAATCAATTTTAAAAGGCGCAATGTTTATGTTTATGACACACCGTTTGTACAAACCTTAGGGCACACTCCCATTTGTGCAATGGCAGAATAGGCTTTCCTGATGTATTAGAACATAATTTGCACAGAACTTCATAGGTCACATTTTAAATAATCCCAGTTTATATTTTAAGCATCAATAAAGTGGGGGAAAATATTCCTGGCTGATCTGTTTGCGTGGATATTTATTTTCTTTGCAAGTACGTACTTGCTACTTCCTACGTGCCCTATGTCTTTGGGAGCTACTTATCCAGTCCTGCTTTTATCTTGCATTATGGGACTTGTAGTCCTTGATTTATAATGGGAAAATACAAATGACAAGTCTCAAATTGCAAACAAAATGGCAATAAATTACCATTTCCCAAAGTTCACATTTTTGAGTCCGTCTGTAAACTACTATGGCAAATCTACAATAGCACGTCACACCTTTAACTCGGTGTAAAGGGAGTGCAGTACAATACTAGAATAGTTGCATGCAAAGGACAGCTTTCAAAGCACTTTATTGTAGCCTTCTAACAGACAGAAGTATATGCATGCTTGAATGTTGTACTTGAAGTTAATGACAAGTACTTTGAAATTGCACTGTTGGTTACCTCAATACTGCAAGAGGTGCAAAAATGCCTGCCTTTGCTAGGTGTTTTTCCTGGCAGCATGGGGAGGATACTTAAGAGGCGTTTTGAGGAGAGAGGGGTTAGCAGGGGAACAGAGGTCATGATTGTGGCCATTCCTTACCCATGATGATTAGACACTTGAGGCTGCGCTTAGCAATTATTAGAAGCACCTACATATGTGAGGCTTTCCCTTAAATATAATGACTACACCCGGCATATACGGCATTAACTGGTCATCACCTGGGCATATGAAGCTGTCCCTTGTGTACTATGACTATATGTGGCATGTGACGCTATAACTGGAAGACATTGACAGCACTCGCATTTAAGAGACTACGCTTTAAGTAATATGAACTTACCACAGAAAGGGGAGCTCCATTTAGCATATGATGATTACAGATGGTGTGAGGTTATACCTGACATAAGAAGGCAGTAACAGGCCATACAAGGCTGTACTGTCAGATAAAGGCAGTGACGCTGGCCTAAGCTGCTTCTTTTGCATGTACCTCTGGCCTATCAAGTCTTACCCTAGTTGTAAAATGGTTTGTACTTGGCTGTTTGTTCATGTATTACTCTCCGAGTCATTATTATTTTGAATCTGCAGTGCTACTTCCTGTGATGCCTTCGAGTGAGTGATGTCACATCTGCTACTTGGTGAATTGACATCCCTGTTGAGGGAGAGAGCTGGTTGTTCTTATAAAAAGAGGGTGGTGTATGCAACTGTGTGTTAGAACATTGGTTAGGCATTCTAGTTTTTAAGTTGATGGGGACGAAAATGTGTACATATAAGTGTCAACTGGCCTTCATTAAATACAACTTTTTTTTACAAACAAACTATCCTGTGAGGGGACTTTCTCGCACTGCTTTTCATAGAAACTTACGAACAACAAACAACCTACTATATTTAAGTATGTTTTGTGCAAATGCAAAGTAAACGCACTGGAGTAAAGGAGGAAGTGGCAGCTGTTTCACAGCAATATCAACTTCCTGGCTGTGAAAAAAACGTGCAGTATCTTGTTGGCGGTTATGGTGCAAGAATATTTGTTGATCTTCACAAGCCCGAGGTAGAGTGACATTTTGCCATATCCTTCCCCTGGCAATGTGCCCACATTTGCTGCTTGTTGGAGCAACATATTTCTGTGCTCAGATAACAAACCTGCTTCTTGGTCTGGTTTGTGGCCATTTATGGTGCATCTGGGGGCTGGTCTGACCTTTGAACTGAAGGCTGCCATGTTTGCCAGGATAGACCCATATTTCGTCCATAAAATTTAGGGATTTTGGTCCAATCTCAGGATTACGTGGCTGTTTTCATAAATGACTGAGCAAAAAAATTCTTCTTACAGTGAAAAGTCCTAGTGTGGGTACGTGCCATTTGTGTTGGTAGTTATTTTTCACAGAATTCCAAAGGTTTTTTCAAGGGAAACCTAATCATAATGTCCATTTAACCAAAGTTTTTAACTGACTTTTAATGATTTTATAGTGATATCCCTCCCTCTTCGGAAGATAGCTGAGCAGCAACGTGCGCACCTTGAAAGCAAGACGACACGGAGCAACACAGGTTCGATCCCTGGGTCTGCGCTTAGAAACCTCTGGGTATAAAGCGCGATATAAATAACCAATCATATCATATGATATACACTCATACCGATTGCACACACTGGGCTTGGTTTGCAGCCATGCTGAGTAGGCATTTGGTACATGGCATGGACCTAAGCAATGCCCCAGGCCAAAGCCACCTTCAGTGGGCACTGACCATGGTGTGCACCCATTGCTAGTGCTCACATTGCCTGGAGCATTGCACTCAGCCATGCCTAAGGACCCCTAAACCACCCCTATTGGGTACTTCCAATGGCCTTGGGTCATGCTGCCTGCTGCATGGTCTTCAGCAATGCCTCATGTCCCCTAAACCAAACCGTACTTGGGACCGGCCATAGCTGGCCCCTTTGCCCAGGGCACCATAATGTGGGGATGGGCCTTTAATCACCTTAACCCAAAATAGGCCCACCACTTAAGAATCAAGTACATAGTTGTACATAAAGCAAGTTTATTGTACAAAGCTCCTGGGAGCAGTTAGATGGTGTTGATAGGACCAAACTAACCCAGTTGGCATCTTATATGCTTTTTGCAACAATTTAAAATGCTCCCAGAAACTTTATTACAATCCACGTCCCAAATATGATTGGACAAAACCTCTTCAAAGAAGTCCCATCTTTTCGCAATTCTTCCATTTTCATTGGCCAGTCTTATCTTGGTTATCATCTTCAGATCATATTCAAAACACACCTCTTCTTGGGATTCGTCCGTAATAGGTCACGAGATCAGTGCATGGTTAAACATTGGTATTGAAAAAAGATAATTAATTGCTAGCAATAACTGGCCTAAGGCCTTTAATTTTAAGTGTGATTGCAAATGGTCGGCTTATGTATTTTAGCAAATAGAGGAAGGTCTGCATAAACAGGATTCTCTTCGAACTACTGATTGCGATCTCAGGTCACCAGACTCCTGGCACCTCTAAAAGATCTTCTAATTCATGCTGCCACAGACAGCCTCTGATGACCTGGAAAAATACTTAACCGCTGGACCCTGGCCTCAGTCCTCATGTTTATTACCACCAAACAAATAACTAACCTGCTCTAAAGATTTTAATACAAAAGGTGAGATAACATCTGTCCCCTTGCTGGACTATAAAACTTGTCCTGTTCATACGTTGACCTTCTTACTAGGTAACTGTGAGAAACCAAAGGGTATCTCACCGACCAGTCCCTTGGGATCTAGCATCAAGGTGGCTGGGACACGACCATTGTTATTGGATCCAGACCCCGGGGGTGGACCAGTGCGGGAGGATCACCTAGATGAGGAGTTCCTGGGGAGTGGAAGTGGGGCACCGGGAGGAGAGACGTGGTATCCCTGTTCCCATGTTCCGGTAGAACACCCTCATTCCATTTTCTATCTTGCAACTTTACCCCACTTTGCTTACACACACTCTGGTGCACGGACAAAGCACTTCAGGGAAAGACAGACTCACACAGTCAGTCCATTTGACATGTCCCAACATCAGTGTCAGGCAGAGACAGGCACTTAACCTTAATGACTCGCACCTGAATCATGTTATCTTTCCCCACTGGGATAAAAGGCGGAGCATGAGAGACCAGGAGAGCAATGCGAGAAGGGCAAACGAAGCGAGCAAGACCAGCAGAACGGAAGGGCAGGAAATCCAGGGAAGGCAACGCAACCATGGAAGCAGAGCCCACGTGACGAGGAGGAGAATGAAAGGTTGTGGTCCTACCAGCTGTGGGGTGAAGATCGCTGCAGAATCCAAAAGGCGCAACTCCCTGCTACTGCAGAAGGTCACAGTGGTACCTCCTTGATGTGCGGTGTGAGGACTTGAAAGGAGGCAAGCTTTGCTGAGCCAAAAGATTTGACTAGACGGAAGGTCTTGATAAACTGTATCAGATACCAGAAGGCCTTGGGAGAGGAGGCCGGCATAGACCTTTGACCTGTATCCAGTATTGTGGATTGCCCATAGGACAGCAGTCGTGAGAAAGAGAAGCCTGATTGTTGAAAGTAAATTCCCTTGCTACAATATAACAGAGTGACCTGGCGAGATGCGATCGCCTATCAGAAGTCTCTGTATTGAACTGGCAAATATTTTGAAGTGAAAGCGTGAAAGATTGCAAAGTAACAAGTGTGAAGCTAGCGGTTTGAAGGCTTGCAGCCGCTCGAGGGAAGCCAGAACTGCAGAGGAAGGTCTGAGTCCAGAGGAGGGGGGGGGCTGAGTGAATCATGGAAAGTACACCAAATACTTGTTTAAAAAGACATTAAGAGCTCCTGAATGTTATAAGCTAGTAGAACTGGTAAAGTTAACTGAACAGTGGTGTAAAGACGAAGGTGAACCCAACAAAGGGGTATCACGAGAAAGCCCGGTAAGCGGGGAATCCCGCATGATGAGAGCTTGGGAAAAGTCTTGTGATGCCAAGCAAAAGACATTGATTTGAGGGATCCTGCCTTTTCTGAAGAAACTGCTTCCTGATTCCTATAGATTCAAGGGGTGGTCACAGTCATGCCACTGTCCCGCCTTGTCCCGTGATGTAACGTGGGGAAGGGAGTCCACTAGTTCAGCAGTCCTTGTCCCGTGATGTAACGTGGGGAAGGGAGTGCACTAGTTCAGCAGTCCTGAACTACCGAAACCCGTTTGGGGGACATTTCAGTTTGCACTACACTCTTTTGTTATACATTTCATTGTCCCACACCTCTTTGTTAGATAGAGTAGGGATTTGGCAATAGGTTTAGTAGTATAGGCCATTTTGTTTTGACATGTCACCACTAGCACAGTGTTATCTTTACTTTGATGGTCATGCTTCCATCTTAGATTTAGGTTTAGAGTAGCCGTTTTTCTCACCCATATGCTGTTCAATAAACACCCTTGGATAGTACTTCTTGTGTCTGTCGTATTCATGATAACCATGCCTTTCTTACATAACTCATTCTTCTTTCCATCAAGAATGTCCCTGCTACTTCGAATTCATGTACAGCAGCTAACCGTGGAGCAAAGCACCCCATTGTGTGGATAGTGTTAATGTTGCATTTGCAGCTTTAGTATTGTATCATTCGCCTCTGGAGTCTTCCCATCCCCTCTCAAGCACTCCCTTGTGCACCCCCTTCTTAAGATACCCTCTTCCGACCCTTCCTGCCCAGCTAACTATCGCCCAATCTCTATCACTCCCTTCCTGGGCAAGCTCCTGGAGAAACTGGCCATCTCCCAGCTTAATCTCCATGCTGAATGTGTTGGTAGTCTTCATGACCATCAGTCTGGCTTCAGAGCTGCCAGAAGCACGGAAACTGCTCTCCTGAACATCCGTGAGGACCTGCTCTCGAACCTTGACTCTAACATTCCATGTGTTCTCATTTTGCTTGATCTCTCTTCTGCCTTTGATACTGTCAACCTTACCATCCTGCTCAACCGTCTCCGTGATAACCTCGGTATCACTGGTCAGGCTCTGACGTGGCTGACCTCTTTCCTCTCAAATCGACCCTCCCAGGTCCAACTGGGGTCTTTCCTCTCTGACATCTTCTTCTCTACCTGTGGTGTCCCCCAGGGATCTAACCTCTCTCCCTGGCTGTTCAACCAGTATCTGGCACTTCTCGCCCACCAAATCGCCGCTCTCTGCCCCTACTTTCAGTGCTATGCGGATGATACCCAGCTCATTTTCAGGCTACCCTCGGCTCCTCTTCTCCTTCCCTCATCTCTGACTGTCTTTCTGCTATCCAGGAATGGTGTGCCGCCAACGACTCTGCCTTAATACCAGTAAGACTGAGATTCTACTCATCGGCACTCCCACTCCCTCCTTCCCTGCTGCTCTCTGGCCGGCCTCTCTGGGCCCTCTTCCTGCTCCGACTTGCAAGGCAAAAAAACCTTGGGGTCATCTTCGACTCCACACTCTCCTTCTCTCCTCACATATCCGACGTATCTAAGAAGTCACACTACCAGCTACACCTCTTCAGAGGTATCCTTCCTTTCCTCTCCTTCCCCCAGAAGCTCACTGTCTCTAGAGCCCTGGTTCTCTCTATGCTGGACTACTGTAACAGCCTCTATCTTAATCTGCCCGCCTCTACTCTCCGCCCTTTGCAACTCATCCAGAACAGGACTGCAAGACTTGTCCTTGGCCTCAAGCCCAGGGACTGTATCTCTCCAGGACTGAAATCACTACACTGGCTCCCAGTGACTGCGAGGATCAAGTTCAAAACCCTCTGCATTGTCCACAAGGCCGTCTGGGGCCTTGGGCCAAAATACCTTCAACTCTCTCTTCCTAAATATCTTCCTTCTCGAGCTCTTCGCTCATCCGCCTCCAACTGCCTCAGGGTCAGCCGCTTCTCCAAACAACGAGTTGGGGGCAGATCTCTTTCCACTGCAGGGGCCTCCCTCTGGAACAGCCTTCCTACCTCCCTGAAACTTGAGGAGAACCACCTCCGGTTCCGGAAGCAACTCAAAACTTTCCTCTTTGCCTCCGCTTTCTCTCCCCCTCTCCCCTGCTAATACTACTGAAACTGCACTGAATCTGCAACTGGGCCATTTACCGTTCTCGGCTCAGCCACTCTCCCCTGCACTGCCTCCACGGCAACCCCTGCACTACGGGACTGTGTCTGTATCCATACAGCCCCCCTCCCAGCACTTGTCTGCACTTACCTCGCACTTGCCACCAGCTGGCCCTTGTTATTTATCCTGTATGCTGTATGCTAATAACCCTGTACTGCACTTTCCCCTCTCCCTTTCCCCCATGCACTTTTCCCTTCCCCTCTACCCTTGCACTTGTGCGATCTGAATGACACCTGGCCTAGTAAGATCGTTGTCTGTCTCCCCTTGTTCCCCCCCTGCCTCGTCGCGCCTTGAAACACTTGTGTATAGGCGCGTTACAAATGCCTTATCATATCATATCATATCATTCTACGTGCGTGAAGATCGAATATTTATACATTCGAAACAATTGCAACACTAAAAGTAACATATCCCATCCATAATTAACTACATTTGATTCATATGGATTAGCAACACTGCCCCAGTGTGCTGCCATCCCACTCATCAATATGATGTGTGCAACATGAATACCTCATAATAATGGGGGCCCTCCTTGAACAACCCGACAATATCCCAGGCCCCCGAATCCACCTGTCCTGGACGGAGGCCATTACCATTGCTCACCCTGACTGTGGCATGGATTTGGGAAGCAGGCTCTGGAAAGCCCCTAGGCATAGGACATGTTAGAAGTAATTTCATGTAACACACCAAACTGTTGCCTCTAGGCTCCAGTCACCTTATTCCCAAGAACTTGTCAGTAATTCCCAACTATCAAATGGTGTCTCTATCTTTGTCATTCATTGGTCCTGTCATGTGACATTCACTGTCTCCTAGAAACGGGCCTCCCCTTGTGCAAAAGCACTGGACACCACACTGCCCCATATGGCACAGGGTCCCTCACTGAATTCCAGGCAGGCTGTCCAATGAAATGGAAATCAGGTCCTGGAAGTAAGTAAAATATAACCTCCTGTTGACCAGTCCGCAGCTATCCCAGGGAAAAACAAGAAACGGTCGGTACAATAGGAAACACGCTATGGCTGGTCCCAAAATGACATGTGGTTTAGACCCTCCTGTTCCTGAGTACCTGATTAAGGTGCACAAAAGGATTCAACCCATACCAGTTACATTTATATGGAACCACGTCCCACCGTGGGACCAGGCCCGAATAGCAAGGCCCTCTCAATCCTGTGTCCTTATGTGCATTGCTAATTGCCCTAATAGCAGAAGGGGCTATTACAACACCCCATCATTGAGGACATTACAGCACATTACATGTACCTATGAAATGACTAGCATAGTATAACTTGTCATTGCACCAATACATATTGTGATTTATTATATGCTCCCCCAGTTTGCACATTTCTTCTCCATATTCCGTTCCTCTTTTATGTACTTTTATGGCAACTGTTGGAATAAGACCTACATGCTTTAGAAAGGATGAGCAAATCACAGCCAGAGAGGCCCTTTCTGCACTGACTAGACTCCCACCCCACTCTGCAATCCACTTTTCTTGGTCTAATTTCTTACTGTTAAAACTCCTGGTATTTTGCTCAGGCTAAGAGACTGGCCAGCCCACGGAGAGGGTGCTAGAGGGACAGCCTGCAGAGTGGGCTGCCCCTCTGGCAACCCCCGGCAGGGGTATCTGACGGGTGTCCCTGTGATCCGGCTGCATCTGGCCGGGCACCTGGAGAAGCGCCCTTAAGATGGGGTCTCCCGTACCCTCTCACGTTTCTTCAGCACCCGCCTGAAGTCGCTTTGTTGCACCACCTAACTGGCGTCGCCTTGTTGGAGGTTCTGTCGTGTCGTTAGAGTTTCGCCCGCAGTAGTATTCAGCTGGTTGATTATAGCTGAGGTAAATATGGGCTATGGGAGTTTTCCCTGTGTCCTCTTGGGGTGCTCCAGTGGCATGCTGCAGTCTGCATTCGGTCTGGCCCAGGATCGGACGGGTGGCGAGAGCCCCAATCTTGCATGTGGGAAGGGTGCTGTTTGTTCCCGGGCCGGTCACCGTACCGCCAGATTCGATTTAGAAAATAATACTGGATGTTCTAGTTGGGCTCTGGGCGGTTGCCGTGCCGCTAGGGCAGTTTCATTTTTTGGTAGTTTCATATCTTACAGCCTTTTTGATGTTTTCGTTGTGCTCCAATGTTTTGAATTATGTTTTGTTGTGCCCGTGGCGGTCAACGTACCGCCAGGGGGGTTTTTAACACATATAATGTACTGAGTTATACTTTGTTGTGCCCTTTGCGGTCGCTGTGCCGCCAGGGTATTCTTTTTATTAATGGGTTGGTATGCTTTGTTAGACTCCAGGTGGTCGCCATGTCGCCAGGGTCATTTTTACATATGCAGTGTTTTGTTTTATTCACAAAGGTTTAATTTGCTGTGTCTCGTTTTTAACCAATGATTTTGCCAGAACATCAAGATGGCATTTTTCACACCAACTAAAACCCTTCTAGAGATCCCAGGGACTTTTTGTTAGTGCAGCAGCCAGGTTACCCCTGGTAACTGAATCGTTTAGAACTTCGGAACCGGACTGCACTGCTAGAAATAGGATACTGTAGAAATTTGTTATACTATCAATTTAATTAGAGAAACAGTTAAATCAAACAATTAATTCAGCTGGTATGTGAACACCATTATATATAAAGTTATGACAATTCGAAAAATGCTACACATTACAGCCTGAAAGCAAGACTAAAATCTTGAGTGCGATAATGTTAAAGGTGCAAAATCCTAATACATCCTCATTCGTATCTATAACTCAATTTCATACAAAATTCACAAAAACTTCCTATTAACCCACACAATGGATCTGCTCAATCAACAAAGCCCAATATGTTTCGTTTTTTCATATCATGTAAACATCCATAGAACTTCATCAGGGGCTACTGCTCCTTTTATACCCTTATATACAATCTGTGTTCCCTGACCTCAGCAAGCCACTGTTTCCTATGCTGCTTAGAGCCTTACAATCTCTCCATTTGTGAAGTATTTCCAGACAAATATCCGTCTTGTCCTATTATCAGTAGGGCTCACTGTTCCCTCCTTTAATTGAATTTCAAACAAAAACAGACTGTCTCAAGTGCTACAGTAATTGACTGCTTTTTCAAGGGCTCAATAACTCAGCCCTACAACTTGACGTCTTGGTTTTGGCTAACCATCTCCCTTCACTTGTTGCGGAAGTAAGTTACAAAAACAAACATTAGGTACCTTATAAACATGTAAACTATGTATCTCCGCATATACTTATAATAGATATCTGTTATTTTACCCGTAAAAGCCTTATAACAGCTCTTAAACCAACTCCTGTCTGTTTACATGACTCGACTCCTGTTAGTTCTGTTAGTTCGTCACTATGGCACTCTTTCAAGATAAAATGCGCAAGAAGGGAAAATATTGGGCAAAAAAGATGCTGAGGAGCACAAGGTGCCGATACACCAGCAGGTAGTGCCAGCTCAGATCTGCCCACCCACATCGATGGATACCCCCTGCCCACTGAGAGAGATTCCTGTCCGATACCAACCTAATAGAAAAAGGGCGGTACGCCAACCAAGAGTTAAGGCAGCTGCAACTAGGGTAAATGATCAAGTGTGTTTACAGGTGGCAGCTGATCCTGCATGGACCCCCGATGTAGGGCAGCGGGCAGAGCTGCCGGAAGTTCACAAGTTAGGGCAAGTGGCATTAGGTGGTGCAGTGATGCCATCTACAGTTAACCAGTTCGGCGATGGGGTAGTAAGTGTGGCACTGGAGCTGCCGACAGGTAATGAGGGCGAAAAGAGGCAGATTGGTAAAGCATTGGAAGAAATCCTGAGGTTACTGTGGAGAGTAGTACAGCCACCTAGGGAAGGGGCCATTACCGCAAGGAGGGTTTGGGAAGGCACAGACCTCTCTTGCCACGGTAGGAGTAGCAGCCACACATGAGGTTGTGGCACCAGGACAGTAACGAGGGCCAGCCTCATCATTGTCCACAGGGTTACCCACACCACAGGGTTCCATGTAATAATGTTCCCTCAAAAATATTGCCATGCAAACAAATCACTGAAAAATTACTGTTTTTTGTGGGGACATTATTACATGGAACATGCGAGGGACACCCCCGCAACCCCCAAACCCTTTTTTATTTTTCATGAGGAGCGGGGGACACCCCCGCAACCTCTGCTGCCCCTGTCCCTATATATATGGTCACCTATATAATGTCACCACAACCTTTTCCCGGCGACATTATATACGGCGACCATAGATATAGGGATATTATTACCTGATACCCACCACAGCTATTAAATGCATTGGTGGAGCTTCAAGGACACACTGTGACTAGGAGGGAGGGAGGAGGGACCTGATGTGGGGGGCACCCCTTCAGTGACCATCGCGCCCCTACTGTCTGGCAGGTCCACCTTAGCATGACATTTGGGCCAGGGAGTATTTCAACATGTTTTAATTATTGTCGGTAGAGACGGCTTTACCGTTAGCAAAGAGGAAGATAAGAAGAGGCAGAAAAGGAATAAGGCAGAAGAGAACATAACTCATTGGAACAAGGCATTCTCTTTGTTAGCTGCAGTATTGATGGAAAAATACCCAGAGCAAGGGACAGCGTTATGGAAGTGAGGGACACTATTGTTAATGAACAAAAGAGGTATGGCTCCACTGTGTGGATAGATTATGACCGAATTTTAGATTCAAGATGGCAATTGTTCCGGATATAGCATGGGATCAGAAGGACTTGGAGGGTTGAGTGTCCTACATGGGAGATAATGACAGAGCCAGTCAGTCAACTGGTGAGGTGATAAGGGGCACACCGAAGCTGTGGTGCAGTAAGTATGAGTTCAACCATAAAACAAACTGGCGGCCCTTTCAGCAAGGCTCCTCAGCACCGAGGTAAAATGAGCAGCCACACAAGATTAACGGTCCAGGGAAGTGCAGAAGGTGTTAGATAAGATTGTGGGTATTGAAGCAAAGGGATGGCCGGAGATACAGGGCCTCATTACACGGACGGTGGTAAGGGTTTACCGGTACCGGTAAGGGCACCGGTACCGGTAAACCCTTACCGCCTTACTACGAGGTCCCTTTGCGGGTAGGTACTTTAACGCCTGCTGTTTAGCAGGTGTTAAAAACCAACCCGCAAAGGGACGAGGGTGCTAATTACGGTACCGCAATTCGCAGCACCATAATTAGCGCCTTCCCCATTCCCATTATGCCCTATGGGACAAAAATGGGAATGGGAAGGGCAATGGGGGAAGGGGGAATTACCGCCCGCCAACCTTGGAATAGGGCGGTAATTCCCCTTTCCACCAAGGCGGTGCTGGTATTTTACCGGCATGGACCAAGGTGCTAATTGCACCTTGGTCCTCCGCCTACCGTGTAATGAGGCCCACAGAGTGTAATAGTGAATCATTGCAAAAGGATAAAGGAGCGGGAGAGAGAAACAGCTCAAAGGCATCAGGCGGAGGAAGTGAAATTGGTAGAAAATAAATTGGGAAAGCTTACTGTTCGGATACCTGTGTCGAAGCCTGTACAGGTGAAGGGGACAGAGAGTACCCAACAAGTTGTGAGCGCCACCATCGCTGCGCTCTGGGCAGAAGGGGAACAAGGACAGTGGGGTCGGGGGCAACAGTACCCCAGCCCACAGTGGCAGCAGGGAGGGCTGCAGTGATGAAGAGAGGGCTTCCGAGGAGCAAGAGGAGGAGGATATGGACCCAGAGGAGGGTTTGGACCATCACAATGTTGGAATTAAGGTGGGGCCAATTCGCAAAGGAAGTGCAGGAGTAGGGCTACAATATGGGTACAATTACAGGTCAGAGCAGCAGGGTCCGGGACCTCAAGGGCCCCAAGGGCTGGGGTGTCCACAACAGGGTCAACGGTATCAGAACCAAGGGTATTCACAGGGGCAACACCAAACATATAATCAACAGCCTCAAACATCTGCTATACAGGTGTGGCACCCACCACAGCTGCAGGAGGCCGGTGCTACCTCGGTCAGTACGGTACCGAGTGGGACCACCGCTCCCTCCACAGGAGAAGTAGTAATGGGGGGCAATCCCTTCTCGTTCCATGGAACGAACATATACCATGATTAGGAGAGCCCACCGATAGCACTTGCGTGTCCGGTCTTGTCAACGACCATCCATCCTGAAGAGGAACCCTTGGTGGGGGCGGAGATAGGAAACAAGCACTTTATATTTATGGTGGACTGGTAAAGTTAACTGAACAGTGGTGTAAAGACGAAAGTGAACCCAACAAAGGGGTATCACGAGAAAGCCCGGTAAGAGGGGAATCCCGCATGATGAGAGCTTGGGAAAAGTCTTGTGATGCCAAGCAAAAGACATTGATTCGAGGGATCCTGCCTTTTCTGAAGAAACTGCTTCCTGATTCCTATAGATTCAAGGGGTGGTCACAGTCATGCCACTGTCCCGCCTTGTCCCGTGATGTAACGTGGGGAAGGGAGTCCACTAGTTCAGCAGTCCTTGTCCCGTGATGTAACGTGGGGAAGGGAGTGCACTAGTTCAGCAGTCCTGAACTACCGAAACCCGTTTGGGGGACATTTCAGTTTGCACTACACTCTTTTGTTATACATTTCATTGTCCCACACCTCTTTGTTATATAGAGTAGGGATTTGGCAATAGGTTTAGTAGTACAGGCCATTTTGTTTTGACATGACACCACTAGCACAGCGTTATCTTTACTTTGATGGTCATGCTTCCATCTTAGATTTAGGTTTAGAGTAGCTGTTTTTCTCACCCATATGCTGTTCAATAAACACCCTTGGATTGTACTTCTTGTGTCTGTCGTATTCATGATAACCATGCCTTTCTTACATAACTCATTCTTCTTTCCATCAAGAATGTCCCTGCTACTTCGAATTCATGTACAGCAGCTAACCGTGGAGCAAAGCACCCCATTGTGTGGATAGTGTTAATGTTGCATTTGCAGCTTTAGTATTGTATCATTCTACGTGCGTGAAGATCGAATATTTATACATTCGAAACAATTGCAACACTAAAAGTAACATATCCCATCCATAATTAACTACATTTGATTCATATGGATTAGCAACACTGCCCCAGTGTGCTGCCATCCCACTCATCAATATGATGTGTGCAACATGAATACCTCATAATAATGGGGGCCCTCCTTGAACAACCGGACAATATCCCAGGCCCCCAAATCCACCTGTCCTGGACGGAGGCCATTACCATTGCTCACCCTGACTGTGGCATGGATTTGGGAAGCAGGCTCTGGAAAGCCCCTAGGCATAGGACATGTTAGAAGTAATTTCATGTAACACACCAAACTGTTGCCTCTAGGCTCCAGTCACCTTATTCCCAAGAACTTGTCAGTAATTCCCAACTATCAAATGGTGTCTCTATCTTTGTCATTCATTGGTCCTGTCATGTGACATTCACTGTCTCCTAGCAACGGGCCTCCCCTTGTGCAAAAGCACTGGACACCACACTGCCCCATATGGCACAGGGTCCCTCACTGAATTCCAGGCAGGCTGTCCAATGAAATGGAAATCAGGTCCTGGAAGTAAGTAAAATATAACCTCCTGTTGACCAGTCCGCAGCTATCCCAGGGAAAAACAAGAAACGGTCGGTACAATAGGAAACACGCTATGGCTGGTCCCAAAATGACATGTGGTTTAGACCCTCCTGTTCCTGAGTACCTGATTAAGGTGCACAAAAGGATTCAACCCATACCAGTTACATTTATATGGAACCACGTCCCACCGTGGGACCAGGCCCGAATAGCAAGGCCCTCTCAATCCTGTGTCCTTATGTGCATTGCTAATTGCCCTAATAGCAGAAGGGGCTATTACAACACCCCATCATTGAGGACATTACAGCACATTACATGTACCTATGAAATGACTAGCATAGTATAACGTGTCATTGCACCAATACATATTGTGATTTATTATATGCTCCCCCAGTTTGCACATTTCTTCTCCATATTCAGTTCCTCTTTTATGTACTTTTATGGCAACTGTTGGAATAAGACCTACATGCTTTAGAAAGGATGAGCAAATCACAGCCAGAGAGGCCCCTTCTGCACTGACTAGACTCCCCACCCCCACTCTGCAATCCACTTTTCTTGGTCTAATTTCTTACTGTTAAAACTCCTGGTATTTTGCTCAGGCTAAGAGACTGGCCAGCCCACGGAGAGGGTGCTAGAGGGACAGCCTGCAGAGCGGACCGCCCCTCTGGCAACCGCCGGCAGGGGTATCTGACGGGTGTCCCTGTGATCCGGCTGCATCCGGCCGGGCACCTGGGGAAGCACCCTTAAGATGGGGTCTTCCGTACAATCTCACGTTTCATCAGCACCCGCCTGAAGTCGCTTTGTTGCACCACCTAACTGGCGTCGCCTTGTTGGAGGTTCTGTCGTGTCGTTGGAGTTTTGCACGCAGTAGTATTCAGCTGGTTGATTATAGCTGAGGTAAATATGGGCTATGGGAGTTTTCCCTGTGTCCTCTTGGGGTGCTCCAGTGGCATGCTGCAGTCTGCATTCGGTCTGGCCCAGGATCGGACGGGTGGCGAGAGCCCCAATCTTACACGTGGGAAGGGTGCTGTTTGTTCCCGGGCCGGTCGCCGTTCCGCCAGGTTCGATTTAGAAAATAATACTGGATGTTCTAGTTGGGCTCTGGGCGGTTGCCGTGCCGCTAGGGCAGTTTCATTTTTTGGTAGTTTCATATCTTACAGCCTTTTTGATGTTTTCGTTGTGCTCAAATGTTTTGAATTATGTTTTGTTGTGCCCGTGGCGGCCAACGTACCGCCAGGGGGGGTTTCAACACATATAATGTACTGAGTTATACTTTGTTGTGACCTTTGGGGTCGCTGTGCCGCCAGGGTATTCTTTTTATTAATGGGTTGGTATGCTTTGTTAGACCCCAGGTGGTCGCCATGTCGCCAGGGTCATATTTACATATGCAGCGTTTTGTTTTATTCACAAAGTTTTAATTTGTTGTGTCTCGTTTTTAACCAATGATTTTGCCAGTACATCAAGATGGCATTTTTCACACCAACTAAAACCCTTCTAGAGATCCCAGGGACTTTTTGTTAGTGCAGCAGCCAGGTTACCCCTGGTAACTGAATCGTTTAGAACTTCGGAACCGGACTGCACTGCTAGAAATAGGATACTGTAGAAATTTGTTATACTATCAATTTAATTAGAGAAACAGTTAAATCAAACAATTAATTCAGCTGGTATGTGAACACCATTATATATAAAGTTATGACAATTCGAAAAATGCTACACATTACAGCCTGAAAGCAAGACTAAAATCTTGAGTGCGATAATGTTAAAGGTGCAAAATCCTAATACATCCTCATTCGTATCTATAACTCAATTTCATACAAAATTCACAAAAACGTCCTATTAACCCACACAATGGATCTGCTCAATCAACAAAGCCCAACATGTTTCGTTTTTTCATATCATGTAAACATCCATAGAACTTCATCAGGGGCTACTGCTCCTTTTATACCCTTATATACAATCTGTGTTCCCTGACCTCAGCAAGCCACTGTTTCCTATGCTGCTTAGAGCCTTACAATCTCTCCATTTGTGAAGTATTTCCAAACAATTATCCGTCTTGTCCTATTATCAGTAGGGCTCACTGTTCCCTCTTTTCATTGAATTTCAAACAAAAACAGACTGTCTCAAGTGCTACAGTAATTGACTGCTTTTTCAAGGGCTCAATAACTCAGCCCTACAACTTGACGTCTTGCTTTTGGCTAACCATCTCTCTTCACTTGTTGCGGAAGAAAGTTACAAAAACAAACATTAGGTACCTTATAAACATGTAAGCTATGTATCTCTGCATATACTTATAATAGGTATCTGTTATTATACCCGTAAAAGCCTTATAACAGCTCTTAAACCAACTCCTGTCTGTTTACATGACTCGACTCCTGTTAGTTCTGTTAGTTCGTCACTATGGCACTCTTTCAAGATAAAATGCGCAAGAAGGGAAAATATTGGGCAAAAAAGATGCTGAGGAGCACGAGGTACCGATACACCAGCAGGTAGTGCCAGCTCAGATCTGCCCACCCACATCGATGGACACCCCCTACCCACTGACAGAGATTCCTGTCCGATACCAACCTAATAGAAAAAGGGTGGTACGCCAACCAAGAGGTAAGGCAGCTGAAACTAGGGTAAATGATCAAGTGTGTTTACAGGTGGCAGCTGATCCTGCATGGACCCCCGATGTAGGGCAGTGGGCAGAGCTGCCGGCAGTAGGTGCTGTGATGCCATCTACAGGTAACCAGTTCGGCGATGGGGTAGTAAGTGTGGCACTGGAGCGGCCGACAGGTAATGAGGGAGAAAAGAGGCAGATTGGTAAGGCATTGGAAGAAATACTGAGGTTACTGTGGAGAGTAGTACAGCCACCTAGGGAAGGGGCCATTATTGAGACCGCAAGGAGGGTTTGGGAAGGCACAGACTTCTCTTGCCACGGTGGGGGTAGCAGCCACACATGAGGTTGTAGCACCAGGAAAGCAAAGAGGGCCAACATCATCATTGTCCACAGGGTTACCCACACCACAGGGTTCCATGTAATAATGTCCCCTCAAAAATATTGCCATGCAAAAAAATCGCTGAAAAATTGCTGTTTTTTGTGGGGACATTATTACATGGAACATGCGAGGGACACCCCCGCAACCCCCAAACCCTTTTTTATTTTTCATGAGGAGCGGGGGACACCCCCGCAACCTCTGCTGCCCCTGTCCCTATATATATGGTCACCTATATAATGTCACCACAACCTTTTCCCGGCGACATTATATACGGCGACCATAGATATAGGGATATTATTACCTGATACCCACCACAGCTATTAAATGCATTGGTGGAGCTGCAAGGACACACTGTGACTAGGAGGGAGGGAGGAGCGACCTGATGTGGGGGGCACCCCTTCAGTGACCATCGCGCCCCTACTGTCTGGCAGGTCCACCTTAGCATGACATTTGAGCCAGGGAGTATTTCAACATGTTTTAATTATTGTCGGTAGAGACGGCTTTACCGTTAGCAAAGAGGAAGATAAGAAGAGGCAGAAAAGGAATAAGGCAGAAGAGAACATAACTCATTGGAACAAGGCATTATCTTTGTTAGCTGCAGTATTGATGGAAAAATACCCAGAGCAAGGGACAGCGTTATGGAAGTGAGGGACACTATTGTTAATGAACAAAAGAGGTATGGCTCCACTGGGTGGATATATTATGACCAAATTTAAGATTCAAGATGGCAATTGTTCCGGATATAACATGGGATCAGAAGGACTTGGAGGGTTGGGTGTCCTACATGGGAGATAATGACAGAGCCAGTCAGTGAACTGGTGAGGTGGTAAAGGGTACACGGAAGCCGTGGTGCAGTATGAGCCCAACCATAAAACAAACTGGCGGCACTTTCAGCAAGGCTCCTCACCACCAAGGTAAAATGAGCAGACACACAAGATTAATGGTCCAGGGAAGTGCAGAAGGTGTTAGATAAGATTGTGGGTATTGAAGCAAAGGGATGGCCGGAGATACAGAGTGTAATAGTGAATCATTGCAAAAGGATAAAGGAGCGGGAGAGGGAAACAGCTCAAAGGCATCAGGCGGAGGAAGTGAAATTGGTAGAAAATAAATTGAGAAAGGTACCTGTGTCGAAGCCGGTACAGGTGAAGGGGACAGAGAGTACCCAACAAGTTGTGAGCGCCACCATCGCTGCACTCTGGGCAGAAGGGGGACAAGGACAGTGGGGTGGGGGGGCAACAGTACCCCAGCCCACAGTGGCAGCAGGGAGGGCTGCAGCGATGAAGAGGGGGCTTCCGAGGAGCAAGAGGAGGAGAGTTTGGACCCAGAGGAGGAGGGTTTGGACCATCACAAAGTTGGAATTAAGGTGGGGCCAATTCGCAAGGGAGTGCAGGAGTAGGTCTACAATGGGGTACAATTACATGTCAAAGCAGCAGGGTCCGGGACCTCAAGGGCCCCAAGGGCTGGGGTGTCCACAACAGGGTCAAGGGTATCAGAACCAAGGGTATCCACAGGTGCAACACCAAACATATAATCAGCAGCCTCAAACATCTGCTATACAGGTGCAGCACCCACCACAGCTGCAGCAGGCCAGTGCTACCTCGGTCAGTAGGGTACCGAGTGGGACCACTGCTCTCTCCAAAGGAGAAGTAGTAATGGGGGGCAATCCCTTCTCGTTCCATGGAACGAACATATACCCTGATTCGGACAGCCCACAGATAGCACTTGCGTGTCCGGCCTTGTCAACGACCGTCCACCCTGAAGAGGAACCCTTGGTGGGGGCGGAGATAGGAAACAAGCAGTTTATATTTATGGTGGACTCCGGTGAAACGAAATCATGCATTATGGAGGGGAATTTTCCATTACAAGGCAAATATGTTGACACAGAGGGATTCTCTGGGGCTATTTCCAAGGTTCGATACACTGAAGAGCTGTATGTAAAAGTGGGAGGGAAGGTGGTGCGGGCTTCCTTGCTATATTCTGAAAATGTTCCCCTGCCAATTTGCTAGGCAGGGACCTGCACAGCAAATTAAACATGACAATATTGTTAACAGATCGCGGTATAGTTTGCGCCACAGTTGGGATGTGCACAATAAGGGCAATGTTGATAATACACACAATGACAAGGGAGGTGGTGGTTCGCGGGATTCCCATGGACCTGTTGGATTATGGTATTACTGTGCTTGTGGAGGCAGTGCCTCAGATTTCCAAGCAGTGTTGGCGAGTACCCACATATCTAATCTTTCTTCCAGTTGTGTCACCTGAGGTGGTGGCGGGAACAGTATTGTCGCTGGATCTACATGGATTGTTGGTCTCTGAGGGTTGTGCTATTAGGAATTGACAGAGACGAGTGTGAGTGGCGCACAGTGTTCTGTATAGATCCAACAGTTCAATTAAAGGAAGTGACGGATGATGAGCTGTTTGAGAACAATGACAAAGATGGGGAAATAATATTAGAAATGTGTATCCCCTGCGACATAATGGTACAATACCGAAGGGTGAAGTGCCCTCTGACGGCAGTACTAACCCCACCTCTATTTCTTGACGAAGACTTACAACACATGCATCTGAATTTGTGGATTACAAATCCATACGATGTGGGACTACTGAAAGACGTGCCCCCTTTGCGTATAACATTGAAGCCAGGTGCAGTGTTACCCAGGTTAAAAACAATATTCATTAACAAGGGAGGCAGAAGAGATCATTGTACCATCGACATCTCCATGTAACACAGCGATATATCCTGTTAATAAATCAACTGGGGGCAATTGGAGAATGACCCAGGACTTGCACTCCCTAAATGACGTGGTGCAAAAAGAATTTCCAGTTGTTCCTAACCCTGCGACAATTTTATGCAGTATCCCTAAAGAAGCTACATACTTCACTGTAGAGGACTTGAAAAATGCATTCTACTCGATTCCACTCCATCCAGAATCAAGGTACCTCACAGCATTTACATAGGGCCAGATGCGGTTCGAATATACTAGGCTACCTCAGGGGTACTGCGAGTGCCTGAGCATCTTTAACAGGATACGGCATGCTGATTTAGAGAATATTCAGGTGTCCAGTACGATTATCCAGTACATGGACAATCTGTTAATTTGTAGTGACAGTGGGCAACACTTCCAAAAGGATTCCATTACGCTCCTACAATTGCTGGCCTATAAGGGGTATAAGGTTGATAAGGCTAAATTGCAGTACTGCCAACAGGAGGTGCTCTATCTAGGGCAGTTTATATCAGTGAATGGTAAAAGGATACCACCAGATAGGGAAGCGTCAGAACGCAACACCCCCAGACCCGCCTCAGTTAAAGAAATTCAGACGTTTTTGGGACTATGGAATTACAGTAGGGCATGGATCTTAGATTGCGTGATACACATGAGACCACTTTTGCAAGCCCTTAGGGAATGTGAGAAACCAGACAGTGTCTCACCAGCAAGTCCCCAGGGCTCTGTCATCCAGGTGGCCAGGACACAGCCATCACTTTTGGATCCAGTTCCTGGGGGTGGACCAGTGAGGGAGGATCACCTGGATGAGGGGTCTTCGGGGAGTGGGACACCATACAGTGAGATGCGGTATACACTTCCCTGTAACACGTTTTCCCCATCCTACCAGGTAGGATACTTAGGAACTCAACCCTCCTCCTTTCTCAACACAAGAACTTTCTCATGGACAGCTCACTGTGTACAAAGAGTATGTGATGAACGAAACAAATAAAATAGAAAATCTGAGGAATTACTTAACATTTTGAAGCCAAGATAGATGCCATATACAGAGTGGTCCGGCACCACATGGGTGCTCATTTGAAGGTCTCTGTTAGGAGAAGAGGCAAATGTGAATTGTGAAATGGAAGTGGTCCTGCAATGGGTCGAGCATAACACTGTGCACATTCGAAAGTCTTCGATAGCTAATATGAAATGCAATTGGTCCGAGCCCAGCTGAGGCAGACTAATTGTGTCAGAGAAAGGATCTAAGTCCGGCTAAACGGGATCCAGAGTGAACCGTGAGTTACCCGAGAAAGGATATTCTCTGAACATTGGAGAAAGCGATCTGAGTGCGGCTGAGTGGGATCCAGGGTGAAGAGTGAATCACTTGCCTTGAGTACTTGTAAGAGGAAAATAACTTTGCGTTTCTTTTGGTACATCATGCCCTCTGTATCAAGAGACTTTGATAACTTGAGAGACTTGGGCACAGAAGGCCCTGATGCTGGTAAAAGCACTGTGTCCTCGTGCCGAAGAAGCCGAGAGTGTGCTATGCTCAAGTGAACCGCCTTGTCCCGTGCTGAAAACGTGGGAAAGAGAGGCCCACGGCTTGAACATCCTGACATATCATTGTTGTGAACACTTCTTTCTTTTTCATGAACAATATCCCACACTATTTGTATTTAGAAGATAATGATTGGAAATAGTTTTTTTTAATATAGGCCCTTTTATTTTGATGAAACTCCACTAGGACTGCATTATTATTATATGATGGTCGTAGATTGCTCCCATCTATAGATTTAGGATTAGATAGGCATTCATCACATCCTTGTTAAAGTTCAATAAACACCCTTAAACTGTGGTGACTTGTGTCTGTCTTGCTATTGATATCATGCCTTCCTTACATATGTTATCAGAAGTGGGATGTGATTCAATTGATTAAAATTGAGCATCCATGCTGATAATTGTTGTACAACCAGAAGGGGAAAATAGAATCGTTGAACTCCTTAACTCTGATCGTGTATCCACTCTTTAAGAGTTTTTGGTCTCTCAACTAAATATCCCAACTAGTCAACAAGACCTGTTTTTTAAAACTCAAGTACTATTAGGTAACCTCCCACTCTCTCACTATCATATCCAACAGTGGGATTGAATACTCTTGAAAATCCGACCAGCCTTTACCTTCATTAGACCTAGTGCCCTAAACCCCCCCCCCCGCTCCCAAATCTTTTTTGTTGTTGTTACCCAATTACCATCAGTTGCAGGGCCATCAGGGTTAGAGACCAATCTACCTAAACACCTCCCTTCGGCGGAATCAGCCAACTTTGAAACTTTATCCGAAGGAGTCAAAACCTGTTTTTTCCAATTCAGAAAAAACCACAGATGGAACCCTTACCCCACCGGAATGAATTGCCGACCCAGCAGATGGCATAGCCCAGTTTGCAGCCCATTAAATGCAGGCTGAAGCTAGGCTTCAAGAAAACTTGACAAAATTGGTTGAGTTGCAAGCCAGACCCCTGCTACCAAAGAGGATACTTCAACCATACCTAGAAGGCGAAGATCTAGGGAGCTTCTTTCTGAATTTCGAACGATTGACCAAACATTTAGGGTGGGAAGATAACCTAAAAAAGTGTTATTCTGGTCCCCTGTTGAAAGTGAACTACAGACCGCCTACCAACTACTCAATCTTTCCCAGGGAGCCATCTTTCTATCCATAAAAGAAGATTTATTGAAGAGAGTGTACCAAAGTTGTAACTTCTATCGGCAAAAATTGAGGGCCGATAGATTAAATCCTGGAGAAACCCCCTTGAAATGGGAGAATGTATCAAAAATACTGTTGCCCTCTGGATCAATAACAAATCCCTGGAAGAATTGATAGAGATGATTACGTTAGAACAGTTCACCAATTGCTTGCCTACTTTTCTGCAAAAGGCCGTATTACAATTAAATCGACCAACCCTAGCCATGGCCATTGAAACCGCACAAAACCTCTTGTATGCAGCCAATCACTTCCACTCGGTACATCGAGGTGAGGAACAAAAAGATTACAAACCTACCAACCAACCCCAACCTCAGGGAGTAGACAAACAAGGAGGGTCATGTAAAATCAAGGAATGGATATCGAAGGAAAGAATAGAAGCCAAAAAATCCAACCCTAGAAGTAGAGAAGTAAAAGGGAGGAACCTAAAGGAAGCAGACCACCTCCCCTTATCTGCTTTTCATGTAGAGAAACAGGGCATTTGGCCAGGCATTGTCTGAACATTTTTAAAGAAGAACCAATGGAAATAGGCTGTTTAAAGGGAAAAGAGTTGGAAGAACCAAAAGAAGATCTAGAGACCTTCAGCATATGTTTATGTCAGTGTTCTGCTGACTTCACATATGAAAAAGCTTGGGGGAATGGGGAGCAAGTGAAAGCGTTAATTGCCAAAAGAGCTGACCTGGTCACAACAACAGACCTCGAGAATGCTACCCTAGTTAGAGTTACCCGTGTACACAGGGACAGTGAGATATTCCCCAAAATACCTGTGTACATTAATATCAGGGGTGAGTCATGTTTAATATCTTCAGCCATCATTCCTGGGCTCCCCGAGGAGGTCATTGTGGGTCAGGATTTCCCTACTATGTCCACTCTTTTGCAGGATCCCCCTCCTCCCTATAGAGAGTTTTCACCCCAGGACTGCTGGCACTTTAATTATTATTCCCAAAACTCTCCAATATGAGATTGGGAAAAGACAGAAACCCATGAACCTCCTACTAGGTATAAAGAACCAATAAAACCAGAGTCAACTACTAGAGACCAGTTTGTTGATTGTTTTCGAGAGACCAATAAAACCACCTTGCCTCTACCTACACATGCAAAAACAATCCAGTGGAATATTCGAGAGTCTCTAGATAGATCTCATCCCTGTTCTTTCCCAGGTCTTAACCATAACGATGAAGAACCTGGACAAAGACCAGTCATATCCACCTTGCATAGGTGAAGGGTATGTGAGAAACCAGATGGTGTCTCACCCGCTAGTCCCCAGGGATCTGTCATCCAGGTGGCCAGGACACAGCCATCGCTTTTGGATCCATTTCCTGGGGGTGTACCAGTGCGGGAGGATCACCTGGATGAGGGGTCTTCGGGGAGTGGGACACCGGAAGGTGATACACGGTATCCACTTCCCTGTAACACCTTTTCCCCATCCTACCAGGTAACATTCTTAGGAACTCAAGCCCTCCCTCCCTTCCCAACACAAACACCTTATCACAGACAGCTCACTGTGAGAATAACACCCGAGCCGTATACCTCACATGTCCCAACACAAGGGTCAGGCAGAGTCGGGCAATTACTGATCATTACACACAACTGACTTCCAACACACTTAACCCACACAGATAAAAAGCGCAGCACGAAAACACACTCTGAGCAAGGCAAAACACATGAGGACAGAGGAAGTAGCAGTTCCAAGATGGCAGTTTAATGCAAGGAGAAAGACGGCAAGACCAGCGAGGGTTGCAACGAGGGAAGTACCCTTGACCTTTTCGAGAAAAAAAAACACGACTTTCACTACCCTTGGATTGGAGGTATTAGAATTCTCTTTACCATTTTTCTTTTGCTGCTTCCCTTCATCCTTTTTCGGAGTTGCCCCAGAATCCTTGTGAGTAGCCCTGTTGGCAACCCACAAGTCAGCAGCTTTTGCTAGCTTCTTGGGATCAATCAGCTCAGGAAAGTAGGCATCAAAAATAGATTCCAACATAAACAGATATCTCATTCCTTCAAAGGTGTTATCTCTGTAAACCTTAACCCATCCATTTAAGTTTCTCAAACATGCACACACCCAGGTAGCCCAAGAGGTACCATCAGACGTTTTGAGGGTCCTAAACCTCTTAAGGTACTGAGAAGGAGTTTTCCCAAATCTAGCTATCAAAGCTAGCTTCACATTTTCATACTCCAATCTTTCAAGTTCCCCCACCTCCATTACAGCATCAGTTGCAACCTGGGGGAGCCTAGACAAAAGCCAAGGAATCAACTGATTCCCTGTGAAACCCTGAATCCCATAGTTATATTCGAAAGCACCCAACCAATCCAAAATATCAAGCTTCACCTTATACATACTCACAGCTTCCTTAGGCATGCAAGGTCTCTTAGGACTGGAAGATTTAGAAGACTCTGGGATAGAAACATTTTCAAGAGACAATTTCTTCATTCCAAGAGCATGTTGCATTTCCATTTCCCTTAGTTTGAGTTCTTGATGTTTGCTTTCAGTTTGCATTTGTAGCCTTTTGAACTCTAACTCGAGTCTCGTCTTTTTAAGAGAGACACATTCTCGACTCAGTATTGGACCTGGTAGAGCCCCTTTGGCTAAAGGTTGAGGCCTAAGAGCTTGTTGAGGTGCAGAGGGGCTCACATCCTGAGATTCCTCTAACTCTTCTGACTCTTCAATAACATTACAGTTAGACTCTGAATCATTATCATCCTCATCAACATTTTCCGCATTTTCTGAAATAGCAGGTGTGGAAGGCCTACTATTCAGGTGTTGATGATTCAACAATCTTTCAATCAATTCATTTTTCTTTCCTTCAACAGGGAGATTCCTGATCTTGCACATTTCTTTCAGTTGCTCCACTCTTAGAATGAATAGGGCTTCCTGTCTGAAGTTATCCATATCTGGCATGTTACAATGTCTTTTCTAGTGGTGCCTAGCCTTGTGAAGCTTACTACTTGAACAAAAGTAAAGCAGAACTCTCAATTTAACAACTCTACAATTTATACTCACCGCCTGCCACCAGTGTTAGGCAAAGTTTGTATGCAGTACCATTTGGGACCACTACACACAACTAGGACTACATGTGTAAGCAAAACCAACCTTTGATATAAGTCTGTACTAAACAGTTTTGGTAGCAGAGATGAGGAGCCATGATTATCTCAAGAGGAGAATGTGAGCAGTAATGATGTTATACAGAGGTCTACAATCACAAGTGTTCAAGTAAACTCTTACCTTAAAGGTTTGTTTGAAAAATACTTATTTATTTATCTGTCAGTTATAAAACATTCATAAGAAGGAGGCAATATAATCACACACAAATATACTTCAATACTATTTCAGAAAACTTGTCAAGAGGAGTAAAAGGCAAAGATTATTAGAACATGAAAGGTTACAATTATTCTTAGACAGTGCAAATACTTTGAGTTTACCAAAAGAGTCAATTCAATTCAATAGGCTAGGCCAAGGTCAATGGACTAAAGTCTTGGATAGGATAAAGCGGTTCTGGTAAGTAAACGGTAAAGCCCCTACAAAAGTTCTCAGAAGTAGTTTGTAAAAAGAAGAATCATATGTTGGGTTACAAGCTGATTAGGCCTGCAAGTTGCAAAAGTTTCAAGCACTTTCACCGCGAGAGGTAAGTACTCTCAGTCTTATTTCCACAGTAACTTGCAATGAAGAAAATGATGCAGCTGGTGACTTCTGTTCCTGGCAGTTCCTGCAGATCTCGCTGTTCCTGGGCCTCAGTAGTGGGGACAAGAGGGAGGACGTCGGGAGAGTCCTGCACTGCACTGGGACTGATCAAAAAGCTGGCACTTGGCAAATCTTCAATTCCGGTGGCTGTGAGTAAAGCACACAAACTGGTGTCCCTCTCCCTGGTTATACGGATTCCTGCAGCACTCTGAGGAAAATGCAACCAGCTCTGAGATTGGCATCCAGGTGGCTTACAGTTGAGTTGATCGGTCCCACCAACCCAAAGGGAAATGTCGTCCTTGCTGGGGCTTCTCTGACAAGGTGAACTTGCCGATTCGGACCTGCAGCACGGCTTCACCGGGCAAACCAACGGTCCAGGACCGGGCACACCAACGGTCCAGAGGTTGCAGCAGCCGTCCTCTTCAAGCTCGTCTTAGGTTATTTTGTTCCAGTGGTCGACTCTGCCTTCCAAGCCAAGAGACTCGCCTTTTATTCTGTTCTCTCCCATTCTTTCCTGCCTGCCTGTCACTCACCAAGCAGAGTGGTTGTCCTTGCTGGACAGTCAGCCAGCCAATCACCACAGAGTGCATTTGGGTCTCCTAGGAGACTAAGCACAGGGAGTTTCGGGCACCTCCCTCACTTCCTGCCCACCCCAGACACTCGGGCACCAGAGGCAGTCTTCACTCCTGAAGCCCGCCAACGGCGAATGAACAAAGAGACCAAACCTGGTTTGGCGCGCAGAGCCAAACTCTAGAAGGATCTTTCCACAAATAAATGGCGAAAAAAGAAGACCGGGACCTGTTTTTACAGAGGGGGCTAAGACGCCATCTTGAAAAACATGGCTCCCACGATTTAACACTACCGGTGTTCGCGGTCGGGAAAAATCATGGTAGTTTGTTGTAAAACCACTGCCACCAGCCATTCTGAGAGGAAAGGGTAGCATTTGACTGCTACATGAGTATCTAGACACAGGGGATACTAAGTAACCCCTCCAACACTCTATTGTAAGATAGGGTGTGCTGGGTGTAGGAATTTAAAAAAACTAGTAAAGTCAATTTCTCTTTACTTACTCTAGGAAACAGCAGTTTATCCCAGAGAAGGTATTTAAACCTTGGGAAAGCCTGAAAAGGTTTCCCTGTGCCACTGCACTGAGGGTGCTGTGTGACATAAATGAAAAGATGAAGCCTATGGAGTTGGTTAGACTCCATAACCAAAAGAAACACAAGAGTAAAACACATTTCAAAACACATGAGAGAGTGGGAAAAAAGGGTCACACTCTCTCCAGGTAAAAAAATCAAGTCCTCAAAATCTAGCAAAGTTGCTGGGGGTATCTAAAGTGAAGGGAAGTAGCACATTTATGAGAATTCTCCCTAACATTAGCGCTCAGGTACTTGCCTTCAGAACTAAAGCTCACTAGGATGGCAGGCCCC
This sequence comes from Ambystoma mexicanum, assembly GCF_040938575.1. NCBI lineage: Eukaryota > Metazoa > Chordata > Amphibia > Caudata > Ambystomatidae > Ambystoma > Ambystoma mexicanum. The sequence goes on along the minus strand of NC_090921.1, from coordinate 763,470,203 downwards.
TTTGCCTACCCACCATGCCCAATTGCATAGTATCCCGTTGGGTATTGGGTCCAAGAAGGAACAGGACAAGTTCTGGTTGATCCACCATTTGTCATAGCCGAGAGGAGAATAGGCAAATGACTGGTTCGACCCAGAGCACTGCTTAGTAAACTTTGCCTCCTTTGACGAGGCCATGGTCTTGGTGGCCAGCATGAGCAGGAGGACACTCCTGGCCATAGTAGACATAGAATCTGCATTTCAGCTACTGCCAGTACACTCCAAAAGCTTTTACCTGTTAGGTTTTCAGTGGGAGGGCAAATTTTACATTGACATATGTACGCCCATGGGCTGCTGGTGTCTTGTGCACTATTTGAAGTTTTTAGCACTTCCTTAGAGTGGGATGTGCACAGGGCAGCACAGCGTGGAAGCATCATTCGCTACCTAGATGATTTCCTTTTCATAGGAAGGGAAGGGTATGATGACTGCGCTCACACGCTGGCTTCCTTTCAGACCTTGATGGCCAGGATGGGCATTCCGCTAGCACCCGAAAAAACGCACAGCCCCACAGAGCGGTTGTATGAGCATAGATTAGTGTGTGAACTATACCAAGTTGTGCATAACACTACTGAAGTGGGCTCCCCAAAAGAAAACTGCGCAACATACCACTGCCGACGGATTCGTAAAACCACAGCATGATCCCAGAGCAAGCTGTGCATCATACCTCTCGGTGCTCCAAAAGATAGGACTGTTCAGAACGTTCCCAAAACAGTGTTGGGCATCAAGCCACTACGGTGCAACAAAAGCAGAGCACAACCTTATGCTAAAGCAGAATCAACCCCCAAAACATGCCATTATAGTGCTTCACAAAACAGAGCTATGCACCACACAACTGACATGTGTTTAACAGAGATCTTCTTCATAGAAGTGGACTGTTCCAAAAACACTGCAACAGCTGGTCCTCCAAAGCAGATCTTGGCATCAGATCACATGGACTGTGGGCAGTGAGAACAAGTCCACTTCCTCCAGTAATTATTTCAGGAGTGGCATGTTCACTCATGCTTTGCATATGATGATATACTAGAACGGGGGGTGAGTCCTGTCCTCATCACAATTTCTAATGCAAGGAATTCTTGCAATTCTCATTCAAAACCTTTATAGACCTCCTGAACCTTAAAAAGAGGTGCTTCAGAATAGAGGTCCATGGTCATTTTCTTCGTGAATACCTTAGAGTGATCATAGTACCCCTAGAACTACTTATACGCAATGAACCTGCTTTTTTCCTGGAGGACAAGGAGTATATGGTAGACTTTAGCAAGATTGCAACTAAATGTAGCAGAGACTTAATGGCACTAACGATCACAACAGCACAAAGAATACACACCAAAATGCTGATTGAGTTGAAAAACGAAGAAACTAAATTTCTCAATGATGATACTCTATACAACGCAAGGGACAAACTTAAGGAAATTGATAAAACATTTGAAACTTTTATAGCGACTACACTGGAGAAAAAACATAAGAAGCTAGCTAAAGATATCAAAAACTTAAAGCTGGAACATGTCTACCCTTACCTATCTGCTGATTACAAAGATAACAAAGAGAAGGAGAGGGCAGAAAGACAAGGGGGTACCAATAGGAATAGACACAAGGGTGTCTCTTTCTCAGACACCTCAAGCTCAGATTCCTCAACAGGTGACCAACCACAAACCAGAGGCAGCAACTCAAATAGGGGTCACTTTCAACCACCATCCATGATGCATTTTTTAGGCCAAGGGGGGCCCAGAGAAGGGTACTGCCCCCCCCCAACAACAATTCCAAATGCCTTTCTTCAACTACCCTCAATTGAACCAACCAAGCTGGAGACGGAGAGGCAACTGGAGGTGCTAGATAAAATTCCCATCTTCAACCTATCAGGCTTCCCATTTTCTAATGAAGAAACCTCTTCACTAGCCAAAGGCCTATCGTTTGTCCCCATCAACCGGACTGGTTGGTTTAAACCGGATGGTGAACTTTCTAACGTCTTTCGTACCATAAGTAGAAAAATGTACTTTAAAGACAAAGAATGCCCATCTACACCTGATGACACAGGACTAAGACCCAAATCGGATTTTAATCCAAGAGATAGCAAGGATCCAGCATCGATCCTCACGTTTGAGAAATGTATCAGGCAGGAAATCAAGAAATTACAAGCTACCCAAGAAAACCATAGACAGAACTTGACAATAGGGGAACGGAAAGCTTTGAAAGCCCTCACAGGCAATACAAACCTTGTGATCAAATCCGCCGACAAAGGCGGAGGGATTGTTGTTCGGAATACTGACCAGTACAACACAATGGTGCTTACTCTACTGAACGAAGAGAACAACTATAAGAAACTGAAAAAAGATCCCAACGCAGCTATTAAGTCCAAAATACAGGAAATTACCAGATATGCACTTGATCGAGATTGGATTTCGAAAAAGAAGAGGCATTTCTCAACACCACCGAGGAAAGAATCCCTGCATTCTATGCATTTCGCAAAATGCAGAAAAACAGTAACTTACCACCAGGGAGACCCATAGTGTCAGGCTGTGGGTCTATCCTGGAACCTATAGGCACATTTATTGACTATTTTCTCAAACCGTTACGCCAAAACACGCCATCATACCTCAAAGACACCATGCAAACTATTTCCATTTTCGAACATCAGCCCTTTGACACTGCCAACAGTCAACTAGTCATGATGGACATTAAAACCTTGTATACCAGCATTCCTCAGGACAAGGCAGTAGAGTGTATCAGACACCACCTCGCTGAACATATGACCCAGAGGAGGGTGCTGGTCAACTTCTTAGTTGAACTGATTGAGCTAGCCCTCACAAATAACTATTTCTCCTTTAATGACACAGTTTACCTTCAGACCTTTGGCAACTCCATGGGTGCAGCCTTTGCCCCAAGCATGGCAATAATCTATATGGCCGAGTATGAAAAAAGCTTTGTACTCAACACAGAGAACCCATTCCAGGAGAACATCAGACTCTGGTACAGGTACATTGATGTTATTATTTTCATTTGGACAGGCCCACAACAAGAACTACAAAGTTTCTTTAACTGGATCAATGGCAGGACACAGGAAATCCAATGTACCATCAACAACAGCAACACCAACATCAATTTCCTGGACCTTAACATCAGTGCCATTAACAACCAGCTAGAATGCTCTATCTTTAAAAACGAAACTGATAGAAACACTATCTTGCACTACAGGAGCCATCACCCTAAAAATCTACGAGACAACCTTCCCTACGGGCAGTTCCTCTGAATCCGGAGAAACTGCACGGAAACCAGACAATTCAAAATTCATGCCACTGAGCTACAGCAAAAATTAACTAACAGGGGTTACCCGAAGAAACTATTGAAACACACTCAGAAAAGAGCCCTGTACACCCCAAGGGAAACATTACTCACTCCAAAACAATGTGACCCCACCACTGACAACATCATGGCTTGTGTATCCACCTTCGGTACCAATACCTCACAACTCAAGGGGGTGATTAAGAAATTTTGCCCCATCGTACGACTCAGCCTACCTGAAGAACCCTTACCGAGGATGGCACTAAAGAGAGCCAAAAACCTCAAAGACCTCCTCATCCACGCCAGATCTAGGCGGAAAACAGACAGATCTACCCTTTGGAACATGCGGGACATCCGGGGCCACCACCCCTGTGGTAGCTGCACAGCCTGTAATCAAACACGGAAATTTAAATCATTCCCCATAGAGGGTAAAGAGTGGGAACTGAGACAATTTACAAACTGTAAAACAGCCAACGTTATTTACCTTATTGAATGCCCCTGTGGGCTTAGATATGTCGGCAAACCTCCAGACCCGTTCACAAAAGAATCAGAGAACATAGGTCCAGGATCAGGTGCAAAGCCCATACAGCACCACTGGTCTCACACTTCATGGAATTCCAACATGGCCCGGATGCCTTTAGTTGGTGGGTGGTTGACAAAATATTAGAAACCGCCAATAGCATCACCAACGCACTCAATTTCAAAGAGGCATGGTGGATTTTCAAATTACAAACTACTGCGAAAGGCCTGAATGAAGCTGCACAACAAGAATATTACTGATACCTCCAATTTATCTTTCACAGGGATTCTGACCCCTCTCACTCCGATGTGTTGCCTCAGTGTTTTGAACATTTTTTACACTGCCACCGAGGGCCCGAATGCCCATTTGCATGTATTTTTAGGATCCTCCCTCAGCGTTTGCCAGGCATTGCCCAGTACCCCTCCCTTGCTTGCCTTAGAGATCACTTCTTATTTTCCTAGTAATTCCTCTGCCGATTCGCCCGGCGTACTGACACATACCTCAGTGATACACAAGTGATACACAAGTTTGCTACTTTACAATGCGACTTCACTGAAATAATGTGCCGTGCCCTCTCTCTCTGCCTGCTAGCGGGGCTCTCCCCTGCTTTTCGGCACTTTCCGCTCCAATTTCGCAGGTCCCGCACGTCCGCAGCTGCATTGCAACTCCACCAGCATTGCCATGACATTTCCTGACAACTATCTTGCTGCGCATGCGCACTACACAGGGTCACTTATTCCCTGCGCATGCGCACTATCAGCATATACACAGCTCGGTTCTTCCTCACTACCGAGCAGCCCCCGATTGAATCACAGGCACGGCCCAGCGCTCCACACGCAGGTAAAAGACATTTCCTCACATAGCACTCCACACGCACGCATGAAGGGAACCTTGGTAGCTTTTTCTGATCTTGATTTTCCCGGGTCCTTTCTTTTTTTCTCTGACCTTTGCAGCTCCTGAGCAGCATTTACAGCCCAATGCAGCAAAGTGATACTTCATATTAGGACCTACCCATGCTGGGATACTCAAGCTCCCTAGACACCTTGCCTTTGAGCACAAGGTAACGAATACTGGCTGTGGTACACAATATTATTATTTTGTCCACCTACATTTCGGCATCAGCTCTCTATCTACTCTGATCCACTTGTCTCTTCATACAAAGATTTTCCTTGACGCCCATCTTACCATCTTTAAGAAATTGAACCGGTCTGCAGGCCCAGATTTCTACACATGGCTGGCATTCTGTTCCGCTAATCCTTGAGATTCTTCTCTAACTTGTACTTAAGGTCAGTCCTCAGCATATAGGGCCCTTGGCCGCTCGCTGTTTTTACCCTATCTACAAGGGTGTTTTTAACCTTTTGATTCCCATGTCTAGGTAGTCCCATCTTTATTATTAACACTTAGTACCACTTTGCTTTTAACTGTAGATAGACCCATCCACACTTGGTCCATGAGGGGCCATACCTTATCAAGCTGAAACATCAGTAGTCTCCTGCAGTTCTCCCGATCCCCTCAGGGGCCTACTTGAACTCAGACCACCTGAACCTGCTTCAGTGATATCTAGACGTTGACCAGTTCCTTGGTCATTCCTCCAGACGTCGGGTCTTGATATATTCCATCCTGAGGTCTCTGTTCCACATCCAGTGGACCAATAAACACTTGGATTTCTTTAACACACGATACCTAATCTAAAATGTATTTGTACCAAGCTCTCTTGGTAACCAGGACTTTTTGGAGTACTCCCATGGTAAATGTATCAGGTGTCCGAGAAATGTTTATGTATGCTCCGTGCACAGCTCCAGGCGCAGAGTGTTTTACTGATTTTGTATAACAGGTTGCATTTGAAATACAATTGGAATGGTTATGCTTTGTTAATAATACCCAATGAATTTTCAATCATGTTGTTCTGACTAGTATTAAGAAATATCTGTCAGGCTGTATCTGTGTAGATACCAGATCACACATTGTACCTACAAATAATTATGTGTTTGTTGTTAACTGTATGCACTACTCATAATGATATTTCACTGACTCTTTGAGCACATCTCTAAAATGACTTTTTTTGTTTTACTTTAAAACACATGTATTCCACACTTCTCAGCCAAATAAAAAAAGGCAGGTGTGGTGAACCCGCAGTGGCTGGATGGTTCTTTTTCTAGCAAAACAAATGTGTCAAGTGTCAGGCTAGGTTGTCTATAAAAGTTTTGAATGAGAATTGCAAGAATTCATTGCATTAGAAAGTGTGATGAGGACAGGACTCACCCCCCTACTTAGTATTTCTTCAGCCCATTTAGGGCTGTCCCTCCTGTTACTATTGCATATGATGATGGCTTAATTTTCCTATTCTGGCCTCATGATTTTAATTCTAAGTCATATGCAAATGCCGGGCATGTTCCTCTTTTGCATTTTGCACCTGGACAATTTATTTTCCGCAAGTTTGGCTAAGCAGTCGGAAATGTTTATTTTTCAACCTACCTTTCACTGGCGGGTCCCACTGCCTCCTGATTTGTATCGCGTTTCACAAGATCATGGATTAAAGCCACAAGCGTTACTTATTGTGCAAGTTTTGGCTCCCACTGAGACCCAGTGTGATCCTGGTCAAGAAATTAACCCCTGTAATTTCAGAGAGCTACAGGGTTTGTGATACACACATTGATCACATGTACCGTCAATGCTAAAGTGCCTTTGTTTCACATTTTCACATAAAGCGTGGAGCTGAAGTTGGTTCATATCAGGGGTAGGCAGCTCTCGCCCAGCCTTCTGTTACTTTTTGAAATCTGGTAATTGTTTTCCTGCGTTTTAAGACTGCATCTAAAAAAAACATGCCTGGAGGCGCTACCCTCGCCCAAGACAGCACATCAGATTTTCATTTCGTTGCATTACACCGTTTTCCTGATGGACTCGAATTTTCAACATCCCAAACGGGATGAGGCAGGTTTCTCCGCGCTGCTTTAAGACGCGTTATGCCATTATTCAAGGCACTGCATTTGGCGGGTAAGACTGTAAAGATCAAATATGCAACAGATATAAAAAGAAATGAAAAAAAAAGGAGCAGCCTTCTCATGTTAACCACAGTAAATTGTGTCATCGTCTTCAGGTAGACTCTTCATGGTGGTCTGGACATGTGCCACATGGCTTTCAGCTGCTATTGGACAAGAATGAAGGAATCATTGTGCCTTTTTACTCCGGCACTGCCGAGAAGGTGGTCGGGCGGTCGGGGGGGAGGGGGAGGGGGATGGGGGTGCTTGGGAAAATCCCCCTCAGGTGAACAATGAGTCTTCTCACACCTTATTGGAAAGGTAATTGGTGAGCCCTGATCACTTTACTGTATAGTAAAAGCCATCACATTATAACAATACATGACCATCACAGAAACGTAGACGGACAATGTAATGAGTAGATTACAAAGCAAAACAAAAGAGGTGATGGCTGGAAGCTTTAGAATTAATCTTAACCTCTGTCTGGCACTGGTCTGGGCAACCCTCCAGACCTTCGTTCTTCACCTGCCAAGCCGTTAGAAAAGGGGAACGACCATGTGCAAATCAGGGTTGGTTCCACCTATAGCTTGTTTTGCTATAGTCATCCGAGGTGGGACGGATATGCCCAGATGTGGGTCCGGCACCTGCTGGGCCCAGAGACAAGCTACGTCTCACTGATGAGGCCCAACGAGTCCGAAACATGTTGGGGGATGCTTGTGGTCTCGTGCAGAAGGGATGTGACCAAGCAGTTCGGACTGGACTGCCCCTTTTGGGTTGGGACCAAGGCTGGTTTGAATATGGTCTTTCCCCTTTTGTAATGGCTTGGCATGCAAAGAACAATGGTCTGGAGGGTTGCCCAGAGCAAAGCCAGAGGTTAGGATTAATTCTAACAAACGAGTACTTAAAAATATAGATTACATAAAACAATCTAAACTGCATAAATATTTTCCTGGCCCCTTTTTCTATACTCAAGGCCTCTAGGCAACATAAGCCTCCATTGCCTATGTATCCCTATGTTTGCAATATCAGAAGGGTTTGAGGCATTTTTACCCAACATTGCCTTCCTTCTCGCAATACTTGCCTCACTTCCTTAGGGGAATCCCTAGTGGAAGACTCCCATAGGGTTACAAAGCCCACGTTTTCTTCACCCAGGTCATCTTTCAGTGTGTCTTGATATACTCAGGCCTCGGGGTTACCCCATTTACTAATCCAATATTCAATTGGCAAGAGGGTAATGTGGTCAGTGAAAAGACACACCCTGTTCTCTAGACACAGGGTCCTGATTTCCCTTCAACAATGAAAAGAGGCTCATATTAACCCGCACTTCTCGCTCACACAGAGAACCCTGTGTTCTTAGATGTTTGGTATCTGAGGTCCTCCGCAATGCTGGTTGTGCCTTCTCATATGGTGAGGCAGTGAGGTTAGGACGCGGTTACCCGGTTTCCCACCACTGGAATTGTAACACTGTAGTGGCGTGGGAATGGCTCCCCACACCACTTGATCGCACCCCACTGTCGGTGTGTTGCAGGGACCATGCAAAGAACTGGGGTGCCGTATCCTGCAGCTGGAGTCGCAGGATACGGAAGGTGAGAGGTAGATGAAAATTAAAGGGAGAGAGAGATCAAGGCAGCACAGGTAGGCTGGCCAGGGTGGAGGCAGAGAGCCAAATCCTCTAAAAGGCAGAGTGAGAGAACTGGCAGAAAATAGCAACACAGTAACCTGGCTAGGCCCAGCATGATTGCAGAACAGCCTTTGCCCACATATGTGCTACACAAGCAAACTGTCAGGTCTTCACTGGTCAAGATCCATTGAAGCTGATGAACCCCACAGACTCCTACCTGGCCAGGGTCGGATTGGCCCATCGGCCGTTCGGCACAGGGCTGAAATCCACTTGAAGGCGGGCGAGGGGCCGGTTCGAAGCCCACGCCTGGGCCGGTTTGTTACTGCGCCATGGTGTCTCGCGCCGGCTCAGGGATGCCTGCAGGCCCTGCCTACTCTGATCTGCTCTGCATGATCAGAACCTGCAGGTACCGAATCGGCACGAGACACCATGGCGCCAGCCGCCAAGTGAACTTTGCAAGTGAATGAACATTAGTGTTACTTTTAGACAAAGCTCTAGGAGCAGGCCGGGCTGGCCTTCTGCATGACTGCTTTCCCTCCCTTCAAGGGTGGGCGAGCAGTTGCAGGATGTTACTTTTTTACAAAACACTGGGAGTGGGCCGGGCTGGCCTCGAATCCCAGCAAGGCCTCAGCCCGACCCGCTCCCAGTGCACCGTTGAGGTCAGGACAGTAGCCCACATCGTTGTGTGGGCGGGCCGCCGTTGCGGCCAGGACATTGATGTCCCGGACGTGACGTCAAGGGAAGGGGAGGGGCGGGAGCGGGGTTGCAGCAGTTGCCGCCACAAATTCAATAAAGTTAGTTCACTGCACCTCCGGCTCCTGCGTATTATTCCACGCGCTGGTAGGCGCGGGTTAATCATGCACGCAGCGGGCCAACAATGGCGACGAGCGGGCACGGGCCCTAGCTAGTCGTGCCGAGGCTTGCAGTCGAGCAGTGCAGCGTGTCGGCGCGCCTCGGGCACGTCCCCCGGCAGCGGATTTCAGCAACCCGGCTCCCGTGTGACAACACGCCCTCGCAAAGGACAGTGGCCCTCATTACGACCCTGGCGGAAAGTGACTGACCTGACCGCCATAGCGTAAATAGCGTTTCCGCCATTGCACGACGGAGCAAAGTGCGGCTAATTCCGACCCATCGGGCACGAGCACTACGCCATGGCGGAAGTGCAAAGTCCGCGATGGCGGAAATGTCCCCAAAACGCCCCTCACCGCCGCCGTACGGCGCCCTAGGTGCAATTCCGCCACCCATCTTAGCGGTCACCGTAATGAGCGGCAATTGGAAAGTACGGTGACCGTAAATATACGGAAACGGAAGTAAAAACATGGTCCCGGAACGGGAAACAGCACGCCGTACACCTATAAAATCAGAATTCCCACACAACCATAAAAAATACTACCCTGAGACACATCCCAACCCGTCATCCACCCTAGTGAGAGCAATAAAAATGGGAAAAGTAGCGAAAAAAGCGTGCGACCGCAAGCGGCAGGTGCACTTCTCCCGTGAGGAACTCACCGTGCTCACAGAGACCCTCCAGGAGAATGCTGCCGTCGTCTTCTCGACGCAAATGACCAGGACAGCACTTGCGAACAAGAAGGCCATATGGGCCCTGGTGGCACAGCGGGTAAGTGCGGTGGGGACCGCACCCCGCAACCCACAGCAATGCAGAAAACGATGGGACGACTTGCGGATACGCGTACGGAGCATACTATCCGCCAACCGTAACATTGCCACAGCTACCGGGGGAGGATCGGAATCACCCATCAAGTTGACCCCCTGGGAAGAAATCTGTGCCTCCACCATTGGAATGGAGAGTATAGAGGGAGTCGGAGGGATGGAGAAAGGAGTGCAGACATCCGAAGAATCAGGTAGGTGGGCCAAATAAAACAATGCTAAATCCACAATGTCCAATCATGTGAAGTACCATGTGTCCACATAGTGCAACAGTAACACATGTCCAGGAGTACGTCCACATACATTGGCCTGATAGCGCACTTTAAAACTCACATCAAAGACATAAATAATTAAAAATACTAAAAACACCCTCTACACGTGCAGCAGGCACACCCTAACTGCAGGCTGCAAAACAACTGCATCCTCAATCCACACAAAAATGAAACCACCTCCAAGGCCCCGACCCAAATCACCCTCAGGTACCACCCCAATGCATGTGATACAATGCCATTCCAATTCGCACAGACCCATTAATAACGCTCGCCCTCCTTTACTCCACCACAGGGTCCGATTCAAACGACGAGCTCCAGGGCACCCCTACCAGCACACCTGCAAAGAGGGCCAAGACCAACGGGCAAAGACCCTCCACCTCAGCTGCACGGATCAAGACACGGCAGCAGCACAAATCAAGTGGCAGCACACAGGAGGGAACTTCAACAGGCACCCCAGCAGCCAGCATGCCCACAACAGCACCACCACAGGTCCCCCCAATGGATGCCACAGAAGGCACTGCTTATGGTGGCAGCAGCACCATAGGTGACACTGCATTAATGGCAGCATGCTCCGACACAGAAAACGGGGATGTCGAAGTAAGATCCATCCATGACCTGTCTCAATCCCCCTGTTTGTTTCATCCCGTACACCATGAGGATACCACGCAGGGGCACCCACAAGACGACGACTGGCCATCCCCCACAAGCCCTGTGGCAAGGCAACATGAGGTGACCAGCCCCTCTGCTACACCACCGCAAAAGGCCATGGCACAGCAGAGGCAACAGTCCCTCGACCAGGTGATCGTGCAAGAGCAGCAACTGGCCACGCTCCTCAAGGACCATGCTGATGAATGTGGGGGTACTAAGGCAGCCTTAGAAACATCAACTGAGACACTTAGGGCAGAAATGGAGAGAAGTACAGAGACACTAAGGGCACAAATGGAGAGAAGCACCGAGAGCCTGAGAGTACAAATGGAGAGAAGCACCGAGAGCCTGAGGGGGGAACTGCATGCAACGTCCAAAGACGTATGTGCTGAACTTGCCGCAGTGCGCCGTGTGCTCACTGAGCTCTCACAAACCCTTAGGGACATGCATGGACGTGAGCAGGCAGAGACATCATCCGTTGCAAGTTCCGTCCAGGGCAGCCCCCAACGTAGATCTGGGAGGAACCTGCGCTCCACAGGCAGGGGTGCCCCTGATACCCAGAGAGGGGGCTTGCAATAGCGTCTGCTCACTGACAATGAGCATCTTCGGACACTGGTGTTCGGGGGGGAGGTAGGAGGGTGGAGGGGGTGTGTTGGGCTGACTTGGGTGGCGGGTCGATGGGGTGTGTAACATAATTTCACATATGCTATAAACATTTCACAATCATCCAATGAGATGTGTGGACATTGATCTTTGTGTACGAGGCCTTTATAGGCGTACAGTCCATATTGTGCATGTTCCGGACACACACAGTGCCACAAGTCCCGTGTCCATGTATCAGCCACCAGGCGTGAGTGCTAGAAGCATGAATCTATGAGAAGCTGACGAATGTCACGGCCCTCCTGTGCCTCGCGGACTCCTTGAGGTGCTGCCACATCCCCACCCTCATCATGACCATCTTCAGGTGCTTGCAGTTCTGCGTCAGGGGGCATGGGCACATTTCTACGTACGCACATGTTGTGTAGCATGACACATGCCATGACCATCTTTGCAACCTTATCATGGCGGTACAGGAGTGCCCCCCCAGACCTGCTGAGGCAGCGGAAACGAGTCTTCAGTAGGCCGAATGCCTGTTCTATGACTACACGGGTACGTGAGTGGGCATGGTTGTAGTCCTCCTCATGCTGGTTCTGTGGGTTCCGGAGTGGTGTAAGGAGCCATCTCTTCAGTGGATACCCGGCATCACCTGTATGTGGACAATAAAGGATGTTTGTGGAATGACATTGCTACGTACGCACCCCCCCCTTCCTGCCAGGTCATTGCCGCATCACATACCCCACATTATCATGCATGTAATGAGACTCACCGAGTAGCCAGGATCTGTTCCCTGCGTGTCGCTCCATGTAGCGTGGTATTGTAGAGTTCCTCAAGACCATAGAATCATGCGTTGATCCAGGAAATCGGCACAACAATGTGTAATGATCCTGTTGGAGTCACACACCATTTGTACATTAAGAGAATGAAATTGTTTTCGGTTGCGGTACTGGGCCTCCATGGCATGTGGGACGACCAATTCCACATGGGTGCAGTCGATGGCACCAATGCAACCCGGTATGCCGCCAAGTGCATGGAATCCCACTTTTGTGTTCGTAATTTCCTGCTCCAAGCGTGGTAGACAGATGTAGTCGTCTGCGTGCTTCAGGAGGGCATCGAGCACTTGCAATAGTGTCCGTGAGAACACTGGCTGTGAAATGCCATGCAACTGTCCGACTGTGTGCTGGTAGGTGCCTGTGGCCAGGAAGTGGAGTACAGACACCACCTTCAGTAGGGGTGGGATGGCGGTTGGGCTATCTATCATGCTGACAAGGTCAGCCTGTGTCATGTCCACAATGGCGGTTATGGTGTCCCGGTCCAAACGGTAGAGGGTGTGGATCTGCTCATCCGTGAGGTTGAACGGATGTGCTCGGAGGCGTGGGATTGCGGGCTGCCTGCGTGGTGGTAGTGGCTGTGCTGGCGGGCCTTGCTGGCCCTGCCTTGCCCAACTCCTCCTCCTGCGTCTCCTCTGTGCGTCCGGTTGTTGTAGTAGTTGGTGTTCGTCTTCTTCTTGAAGTTGGAGTACTTGCAGTGCTATCAGGTCCCCCATGGCCAACATCGCTAGTCCTGCCAGTAGCATTTTGGAGTGGGTGTGGTTGTGGGAGGGGGTTGGGTGTGCAATTTATGTGTTTTCAGGCTGTATAGCCTCCACCTGTGGTGATTCATTCCACCTGTGCAAGCTGCAATCCCCTTTGGGCGAGCACGTCCCGCACACAACGCTGCAATTCGACGCATGGCATCTTGCTATTACAATCATGTATTTAATCCCGATGGCAGTGAAATATTGGTTCATTTGTTCATTCTGCTATGGTCCCATTGTTTCACATACTATCTTTGCAGTCGCGAACAAACTTGTGAAGGGTCAGTGGAATGTAGTACTCGATTAACGGTGGACCCTCATGCAGCACTGTACCGAGGTTCACCGACGGGCGGGGCGTCCCATTTGTGAGTGAAGCCAGTTGGCATTTCGACACACTGCCGCACTACATGGATGGATTTGTGATTTCAAGCGGGCACAGATGCCTTTTCGACGTGATGTTGCAAATGAGGAATTCGAAGGACAGCGCTTTCGGTTTTCAGCTAGCGGCGAGGAGACGCCCACAGGTCTGAGTGCAGATATAAAGTTCTATTGTTTAATGTCCTTCGGACAGGGGCCATGGCGAGAATGCAATGATTGATATGAATAGTATGGGATGCGCAATAGCGTAGTGGACGATAAGGCCGGACGTTCCCAAATACATGTTACTTCACAACACTGGAATTCCGGGCTGGAGCACAGTGGATTTTGCAGACTGCATTACGCACAGACTCAATGGAAATTTCACATGTTATGTGAGTAAATAATCAGGCGTTTTCATACCGGGATGAGGGAATGATGTATGGATGCATGGACAGATGATTTAATAGAGAGTTTGCCATGTACATGGCTTTTTGGAATCTATCCACTTCCCCTGCGCTATGTGATGCAGGGCTGCCATAGTGGGACCATCGTCTATGTGCCCTTGTTGAACCCTCCCTGTCTCGACGCGCCTTCAAACACTTGTGTCTATGCACGTTACTAATCCCATCTAATGAGATCTGTTTTAACAGACGCATGCACACAAACACTCGTTTGTAATAGTGTTTTCACCTCGATTTTAATAGTTATGATTCGCAAGTGATTTTTGGGTGTGAATAATCCTTTGGAGTGGGCTAGCATGCATTTGGCTGTAGATTTAGTGTGATCATTGAAGTGAGTAATACAAATCAAGTTCTGATGGCCATACTATTCTTTTTCATTTCATTTGGGTGACAGGTATCTCCTCCCCTTTTGCCGCTGCCATCTGTATGCCACTCCTGCAGATGGATTTTACTCCCGACACCTGCTGCTTCGTGTTAATCAGTGGAGCACCATTACGATCTTATGGGACGATCGCCAATGGGCCACATGCCCTTACGCAGTACTAGTGGCTAGGAGCAACATATCGACCTTTCAGCTGGACTAGTGGCTACCTAATGGGACGGCCCTGCGGTTGTAGGCGCTTCCATGTTGCCTTTTTGAACGTGAATGTAGCCCCTGTGTACCATGAAGGAACGGGGCGTCACACAAGAAGAAGCTGGTCATTTATTGCGGATGCAGCCTACAATGATGAAATATATTTTGGAGTTCATGACCTAATGGCTGTATGGGCTTGGTGATTTTGTTGTGCATTAAATTTCTATTCTGATATTAACCGTGTAGCGTTCTTCTTTGCAAGTAATGTAGCATATTCCTATTTGTGGAGCGATGTATTGTGAGAAGATCTGCATTGGGTTCCGGCTTCTGAGTATAGTTGCGTGGTACTGTACTGGGCGCGTTTGCCTACGAAGCCCAGTGAGGTCAGGGATAGGGGCTGCCATTATGACTGTTTAAATGATGTCATGCTCAGGGGCGGGGGATTAGCTTTTGTGTAACAGATGCCGGTCAGCCAGGTGGATTGGTGGAATGATGTGATTATCAGAATATGGCTGGTCACAGGTGCCTGTGTTTGCGTGCGTTTCTTGGAGGGAGACTGAGGTCATGTCCATTCGAATAGCTTCTGTATTCGTGCCATCTGTGCCCTGCAGCTCCCATTGGCCCCTCTTGAGATGAGCCTGGCTGCTCAGTCACTCTGCCAACTTGTGTGGTACATGCTTATGCTGATGGTTGGTTTGTTTACTGGCAGGAGTACAGGGCTGGTGCAGTCTCACTCAGGATACTGCTTTGAATGTTGCCTTACACTGGTGTCAGTCGATGGGGGGGCCTGTTTTTGTTTGTCTCATTTTTCTGTTCATGTTGCTGGACTTGTACCTTCACATGCCTGTGCTGCATCAGTGCGGCAATGGTGCCATGAAAAATATGGATGGCCACTCACAAGGCACTTGGAGCCCCTAGATTCATTTGTTCGTTGGCATGCATGGGTGACTTGTACATTTCACTGGTTGCATTGTGTGTCTTCATTGCACCTACGAGGAGTTGTGCAATGTGGCCAGGGAGTGGTGTACAGGCACTCAGTAGGGCCGTTTACGGTTGGTTCGCGATGCCGTACTTCTCACCATGGCGGAATGGTACTTTCCGCCATGCTTGATGGCGTTAGGTACATGTCCGCTAGGGTCAGAATTCGCGTACCGTTGCGCCATGGTGGTAATTACGGTTTGGCCTGGCGCGCGTGCGCGTACTTGGTGCAGTTAGCGTTGGCGTTCACTACGGTGTCGCTAATGGCATCGTACTTTACGGTGACGGGTCATAATCGCACCGAGCGCTATTCGATGGCGGTATTGCATTTCCGCCATCGTTTTTCGATTTCCGCCAGGGTCGTAATGAGAGCCAGTGTCTTGAGGAGGCAGGGAACCACAAAGCCCACAGAAGGGACTCCATAGCTCCCTGCACACGACCCGTTGGCAAGAGCAGAACGCTCACCCCTGGGCGAACAGTGCACACACAGGCAAGTCGCCCCACGTGCGCAGAGCGCCAGAAGCCAGCGTTACACGTCCCACGTGCAGGCACAGAGGCAAGTCGCCCCACGTGTTGAGGGGAACACAACCCTCGGGCACCAGGCACAGAAGCCACACCCCGCACGTGCCGGCCCACTAGTGACCACCTTCGCCCAGCAGTCATGTCGGACACGGCAAGCACCCCAGCCTCATCCTCGGGTGGGGCGGGCATGGCAGCACCTGCATCATCAGGCATAGATGCGGCACAAGGGAACAATCAACACACACCAAGTGAAGGAGGTGCATCCCAGGTCATGCAAATGCCAAACCCGTTTGAAGTTCGGGATACGTCGAATCTAGGACCCCGATGGACCATATGGCTCCGGGACTTTAAGTTCTACACCGGCGCCATAGGGCTAACCGACGACACAAGGCTGAAAAACACATTATTCATGGCTGTAGGGTCAGCAGTAAGAGACATTGCAGGGGAACTGCTAAACGTGGACACGGTCACATATGGTGAACTGCATGCCAAGCTAGCTGAATACTTTGCCCCACACACCAACGTCGACTATGAACGACATGTGTTTCACACGACCAGACAAGAAAAGGGTGAGTCGATAGACAATTTCGTAATGCGCCTGCGCATTAAATTAAAACATTGCGAGTTCCATAGATACTCGAACGAGGAGGCCCTCAGGTCTCAAGTAATTGCGGGATGCCTCTCGCAACCATTTAGCAAGCAACTATTACAGAAACAAAGATCCCTAGAGGAAATACTAGCACTGGCGCACATGGAAGCGGCCGTCGACTCCCAACTGGACAGTCTTGGAAAAGTATCCATACAACAGCCTAGCGAAAACACTGATTCAGTCAACAAACTGTATGCACACCCCAGCCAAGGAAACAAACGCCCCGAAGCCACATGCTTTAAATGCGGATATGAGTACCCGCACATAGGAGAATGTCCGGCCATTGGACAAAAGTGCGCCGCATGCGGAGGCCTGGATCATTATAGAGCCATGTGCAAAAACGCGCCGACATACACGCCCACCAAGCACCGAAATCAAGACAGGCGCCGACACAGTCGCCAGAGCTCACCCAGGTCCCTAGGGGACAGTGAAAGGAGACCCTCCAGAAAAGAGGAAGGCGATCGCAAGAGCCGATACATGCGTGAGGACAGACGCTCCTCGGAAGACAAGAGACGCTCACACAGAAGACGTTTTGTGAGGTATGTTGAAACTCGCTCTCCCACCAGCAGCGACACCCCGTCCTCAGAAGAAGACCAAAGAAGGAAAGGGTACATGTGGGCCGTGAAAAACAACACAGCAGCTACCCAACACAGTCCCATACTAACGTTGCTGGTAAATGACACACCATTAAAGTTCCTGATAGACACCGGCGCGACGGTCAACATCATCAGTGAACAAGCGTACGAGTCCCTGGGCCGACAACCCAAAATCAAGAAAGCCACGGTGGACATATATCCATATGGCTCCACGACCCCTCTGCCGTGCCGAGGCATGATCACAGCATGGTGCACTCATAAGGAACACACAGCAAAGGTTCCTCTACACATTATAAAAATGGAGGCTAACAGCGGATGCATATTAAGCTTCCGTACCGCGGTAGACATGGGACTGGTGCACATCCTATACCAGCTGATGGCGCACAAATATTTCGCCAAACCGGACGCAATCGAACAATCATTTCCAAAACTCTTCACCGGGCTAGGAAAACTGAGAAACAGGAAGGTCCATCTCCACATAAACCCTCATATCAAACCGGCTGCCCAGCACTATCAAGGGATCCCTTTCAACATTCAGAGGCAGGTGGAAGAAGAACTTGATAAACTCATCAAAATGAACGTCATTGAACCCGTGGCGGGTCCCACGCCATGGGTTTCCCCCATCGTCCCCGTCCCCAAGAAGTCACCGGACGGTTCCATATGCCTATGCGTAGACATGCGGAGGGCTAACACAGCCATCGAAAGAGAGAGGCACCAGGCCCCCAGGATCACCGATATGATTCATCTCCTGCACGGTGCAAGGATCTTCTCCAAATTGGACCTCACGGAAGGCTACCATCAGATCGAGATAGCGCCGGAGTCCCGCTACATCACCACATTTGTCACCCATCTGGGTTTGTTCCAATACAAAAGACTCAGTTTCGGCATTTCCTCCGCCGCCGAAATCTTTCAGGAGGAAATACACAAGGTCATCAGACACGTCCCGAACTGTCTGAACTATTCGGACGACGTCCTAGTCTATGGCAAGTCGCAGGAAGAACACGACATAGCCCTCCACAGGGTGTGCCAAGCTCTGGACGAAGCAGGGTTGACACTAAACAAATAAAAATGTGAGTTCTCAAAGGGCTCTCTGAGATTCTTCAGACACATTTTCTCGGACAAAGGTATGAGACCCGATCCGGAGAAAGTCGAGGCGCTCAACTCAGCCCCGCCACCCGTCAACACCACGGACCTGAGGTCATTTCTGGGCCTAGCGAGCTACTGCTCCAGATACCTAAAAGACTATGCCACAGTCAGCAACCCGCTGCGTCTACTCACACGCAAGGACGCTCAATTCATATGGTCGAAAGATTGTCAAGAGGCGTTCGAAGCCATACGGAAAGCCATATCGCAAGCCGAAGACATGGCGTACTTTGATGCCAGCCGCAACACCGAACTCATCGTGGACGCCAGTCCCGTGGGACTCGGCGCCATATTAACACAGAAGGACCCCAAGGAACCACACAGTACACACATAGTGGCATATGCCAGCGGAACAGGCGTACTCCCAGGCGGAAAAGGAAAGCCTGGCAGTCGTCTGGGCTTGCGAATATTTCCATCTCTTTCTTTTCGGCAAGGAATTCACCATCATCACCGACCACCAAGCACTACTCACCATATACGGTAGCCCGAAAGCCAGGATGCCACCGAGAATAGCCCGATGGGGTCTGCGTCTGCAGGATTACAGATTCGTAATACAACACCGACCCGGAAAGGAGGAAAACCCCGCAGATTACCTCTCCCGCAACCCTAAGAACACAACGGCGTCCCAGCCATCAATAGCAGACGCGTACATAAACTATATCTTACACCACCTACAACCGATGCCAGTAGGGTGGGAAGAGCTGTCAGCACAGTCAGAGGCGGACCCCGCACTCAAAATCGTGAGACACTGCCTGCAAGAAGACAAGATGGCCACACGAGAGGAGGTCAAGTGGCTTGACCAAGTCCGGGAGAAACTGACGATAGTAGAGAACAACGTACTGCTAAAGGGCTGCAAAGTCGTCATCCCGAGAACCCTCCGGGAGAGGATAGTGCATGTGGCCCATGAAGGACATCGAGGTGTAGTCGCCACGAAACGTCTCCTCCGGCAGAAAGCCTGGTTTCCGCAGCTCGACCGGCTGGTAGAGAACATCGTTGGAAACTGCCACGTCTGTGCCCAAGAGGCACCGCCACCTCACCCGAACCCCCTACAGACATCACCATTGCCGAGCAAAGTGTGGGAAGAGCTAGCGGTAGACCTGTTTGGACCTCTAAGCAACGGGACTCGTGTCGTCGTACTCATGGATGAACACTCTAGATACCCGGATGCCCAGATAGTGGACAGCAGTGCGACTTCGAGCGTCATCCCGGCACTTGACAGAATGCTCTTTGCATACGGCATCCCAAAGGTCATAAAGTCGGACAATGGCCCCACATTCATAAGCCATGACTTCCAGAAATTTGCAAAATACATGGGATTCCAACACAGACGAATAACCTCCCGGTGGCCCCAGGCCAATGGCATGGTCGAAAGATTCATGGCCAGGATCAAGAGAACCCTACAAATCGCACACGTGCAAAACAAGCCCTTCGAGCAGGCCCTCAACCTCAGGGAATATCGGCACACGCCGCACAGTACGACAGGAGTATGCCCAGCAGACCTGCTATTCCGGAGGCCGATCACCACGAGGCTACCGGAACATCCAAGGCCGCAAGAACTGACACGCTGGAGCAAGTGGCGAAAGACAATGACACCGCGAGGAAGGGAACGTCCAAAGAAGTCACAGACAGGAAAAGGAGAGCCCGCGAAAACATAATGCAGCCAGGTGACGAAGTGTGGTTCAGACAACCAAAAAGCCGAAAGGAAGAAGCCACGTTCGCATCCACCCCTCTCCTCATAACCCATAAGAAAGGCACGATGGTCACCGCACAAAGACACGACAGCTCAGTGGTGACGAGGAACAGTTCGCATTTCAAACGCGTCACACCTGGCCCCGAAGGTGAATGGACGATGGACCGAGACAGCAAGGATGATCGTCCCCGAGACGAAGCCTATAAAGGAGATGGGGAAGAATCAGGAGGCGAAACAGACACACCGCCGCCTGCCAAGGAACGACCAACCCCGGGCAGGTCGAGACGTCCCCAGAGGAGCCGTATGAAGCCCACTCGACTCATCGAGGAGATGGGGTAAGGACAGCGGTGGGACTTACATGCTAAAAAGGGGGGAGATGTCGGATAGCCCACATTGTTGTGTGGGCGGGCCGCCGTTGCGGTCAGGACAGTAGCCCACATCGTTGTGTGGGCGGGCCGCTGTTGTGGCCAGGACATTGACGTCCCGAACGTGACGTCAAGGGAAGGGGAGGGGCGGGAGCGGGGTTGCGGCAGTTGCCGCCACGAATTCAATAAAGTTAGTTCACTGCACCTCCGGCTCCTGCGTATTATTCCACGCGCTGGTAGGCGCGGGTTAATATTGCACGCAGCGGGCCAACACCGGGCACTGCTTTTATGAAGGCTGCCAGAGTGCAGCTCTAGGCAGGCCACTGGGGTCTTCCCCAAGATAAAGGGTCGCCTTGCTGCGTACAGTGCATTTCCTATAGAGCATGCGCTCAGCGAGGACGTCAATAGAAGTAACCAGCCCCCAGGCTAGGACCCAGAGACCTCCAGGTCACATGCTGCCATCTTTCTTCACAAGCTCAGCCTTTCATCCCTCAAGGTCGATAACACACTGTGGGTCATTATTATCCGCAACAGACCAGTTGCAAAATGGACGAGCCTTCTTAGGGCGGATAAAAGTGCACTGAAATGTTAGATTCACTCCCTGTGCGGGTCCCCCAGCACTGTTGCTGGCTTGAGTATGCGTCCCCCATGTGCCTCCTGCCTCAGCTGTCTGGGCCCTGATAGCAGCAGGCCAGCAAAACACTACACAGCAGCACCGTTAGTTTGACTGCAAAAGACTGGCACTGCCCCTGGCCCTGGCGTTAAGTCCCAGTACTCTGCGCTCTACTCACACAGCTTAGGTTACTCTGTGATTTTAACATATTGGGGAATGTCTGGATATGAATATTAAATTAAGGCGCCCACCTGCTGTTACACCGGGGAAGCCGCGGGAAGCTGCGCTAATGGGGCTGCGCTTCTGCGCCGCAATAATTAACTGCAGAGCCAGGGTTGGGTTCGTCTCGGGCCCCAATAAAAAAGTGGCCGACAGTTTTACATGGCAATTTGTTCCTTTTGTGATTGTTTGGGTAGTACCCAAGGAGGAGGTTTCTGATCAAATGTGACGCAATTCACGCAAATTATGCAGTTTAAAAAATAGTTATTCAGTAACATGGTCAAAACTACTAGCTGCATGAAGTAACTTATCAAACTGGCCCCAAAAAGGTGGGCCACTTAGACCAAAACAACAAGCCCACACTCGCATTTTGTGTTTTTGTTTCGGGCATTGCACTGCTGCCATAAGCCAAAGCCAGTCCGAGCCTCGGGCATGAGTCTTTGGGCGGGCACACGGAGATAGGGTGAGAAAACTCACCCACTGTTAGGTTACAGCACCCGTCTTCAAAATGAGCAAGGTTTTATGTCTAACATTGCTCAGCAGAAACTAAATAAACACTGAAGCGGATTGCCATAGATGTCATTTTAAGCTCAACATAATGAAGCCCACTTCATAGAGCTCAGAAGTATGCAATCTTGTCTTGTTGACCCTATGGTATGGGCCTAATTCACAGAGCGTTTTCCAATAGGGGTTTGCCATTAAAACACGCTTCTGTGAATTAGGCCCGCCCCAGTATCAGGATTTTGAACTGTGATCCCCAGATTGCACAAAGATCTCTGAGGCCTGTGCTGTGCAATACCCCTTCCCCCCTCTTTCGCGTCCCATAACTGGCGTTCCAATTTTAGAGTAGAATAAGCAGCCATACCATTTCAGACTATGGGCCTCATTACACGGTAGGCGGTACCATACCGGTACCACCATGGAGGAAAGGGGAATTACCACCCCATTCCGAGGTTGGCGGGGCGGTAATTCCCCCTTCCTCCATGGCCCTTCCCCATTCCCATTTTTGCCCCATAGGGCTCAATGGGAATGGGGAAGGAGCTACTTACGGTACCGCAAACCGCGGTACCGTAATTAGCACCAAGGTCCCTTTGCGGGTCCCAACTTTAACGGCTGGTCTACACCAGCCGTTAAGGTCGGGTCCCGCAAAGGGACCTCGTAGTAAGGTGGTAAAGGTTTACCGGTACCGGTGCCCTTACTGGTACCGGTAAACCCTTACCATCTACCGTGCAATGAGGCCCTATGTATTTTGCTTTTCACAAGTTGCAGTAATAGCATGTCTCTTTTCTGCCGTTGTCTCTGTTACACCGTTGAATGTCACAAGACACTCCATCTTGGTGTCCTCGGTCACTTGACAAAAACCTTGGGCCTAAAAGCTTGTGTACAGTGTAGACATATTTGACCATAGCACATCAAGTGGCGTGGCCACTTGATGTGCTATGGTTAAACATTGACTTAATTGTGCCACAATTAATGATTTGTTGTAATGTGTCTATCTTTCCCATCTCCCTGGCATGCTATTCAAGATGTTTGTTTACATGTATGAGGTAATGAGTGCTCAGAGTATGGGATGTCCTGTGAGTGCGCTGCTTCCCCTATTTTGCCAACCTTTGATTCTGAAGCCTGAAAAGTAGATGCACGCAGGATTGACATGCGGCTACATTTGCACCAGACCCGCAGATGAACTTAACTGGTCTGTTGTTAAATCTCAGATACCAGTTTAATGGTATCCACTACAGAATAATTGCTCATTTTACTATAGCCGATATGATAGCTCAGTAGGTTGAGCGCTGCTGCAGGTTCAAATCCCAGCAAGGCTGTCTCAGCCTTTCATTCTTCTTAGGTCGATAAATGAATACCAACACAGGATGGGTTATATTGTATGCATATTTGTTCTATAAAAAAAGAGCTGCGCTTTGCTGGGCACAGATTCCTCAGTCAGTGTTCACTCTGTATCAAGACTCACTCATACACACACATTGTTTTTTACAGGCCTCCTTCCCTGCTGGGGTTCCGGAGCCCTGTATAGAAATGTATGCAAAGTTATGTTATTTTATGAGTTGTGTTGTAATGTAACAGACACATGAATCCTCCAGAATTAGTATTTTCTGTAAAGTCGTGAATTGACGCGATTCACAGATCATGGTTCGAGGGCCACTTTTTCTGAGGCGCGGGGTGGCCCACTTTTTTTGAGGCAATGTGGGGGCAACTTCTTTTTGGGTGTCCGGGCCTATTTCTTGTCCCAGTCCGACCCTGTCCCTGGCAGTTCTCTTTCCAGCTCTGCTTAGCCTAAAGCTGAACCCCTGGGGAAGGGATGTGGACAAACTAACAAACAACAGATTCCCTTTCTTCGCTTGTATGGAGATCTGCAGATGGGAGGACAAAAACAAGAGAAAAACAAGCATTGGCAATGCCAACAGTTTGGGCTTTTGTGTAGGCATTGGAAAGGCACTTGCCAGCCACTGCAGTAGTGGTATTAACTGGCCATTGATGGTAGCAGGTGCAAAATGGTACGAGGACCTGGGCACCTAATAGCAGTGCCTGGCAAATGCCTAATACATATACACAAGCCAAAACTGATGGCTCTGCAAAAGCTTGTTTTTAACAGGAATTGCCAAGGAACGAAGGCACAGTACACCAACACGACTCTTTCAGTGTTATTAAACTACTACTACATTTTCACATTCAAATTCTGAGTCAGGATAGGCCAGGGCGAAGAAGCTCTGAGAAACAGGACCTGCCGCCTGAACGACTTGGATGAAAGGCAATGAAAGAACATAAATACATTCCAAGCTGGCAGCATTCCCTCTGAGTAAATCAACACCCATATGTTCTCTGTCCATCTTGGCTAGGGACAGGAGACATTTCCTGGGCATAATGGTTAAATGCAATTTGATTAACTTAATAGTAGTTCCGGATCACAAACCCTGCCAGAGCCAAACTCCCAGCACCCAATCCAAAAATGAGCTCTGAATTAATGTCATTCTCGTGTAAAGCATCTCGCAACCGAATCATTACCACAGGACATCTGCCTTTCTTGACAGTCTTTCATAGGAAATACATATTTAAACCAGAACTGATGCCTCTGCAAGGCAGGGAGAAGACTAGGAGAACATGGCAACACAGTGACGGTCGTGGTACAGAGCATGCTCATAGAACATGCAACGTTCGCCCACACATGCGCTACACAAACACACATGGTGGCGCCTGTGGAAGAACTGTGCGTCACACCAAAAGCCTCCAGATTGCTAGGTTACAGTTGCCAGATTTCCAGTGGCCACTGCTCGCAGAGATGCACGACAGCTTCTGAGGAATGAATTTTCATCCACAATCACTGTGGCACATGATGCGTAGCTCCATGCTTCAGTACCACATATAGCCCCATGGGCTGACTTCTGCTGATAGACATCAAGTGACTGTGCAGGGGAACTCCCTTCACATTTCTTATTGAACTTGAAATGCCCAATTGGCTCACTCCTTTCCACCTGCAGTCCCTGTGCCAGTATGCCACCTGAGTGGGCGGAATAGCCTGAGCTTTTGATTTTGTAGTACTAAAATGAAGTGGGCAGCTCTATCTCTGAAAGTGAGGTCTGCTAATCAGACACCTGTTTCATGATGCACCATGCTAGAAAATCATAGTGCACACATGTGACTTTGCTGAGCTGTCTACTGACACCTTTCAATCGTTGACTAGTGATTTGGCAGCATGGCAGTCACGAAGGGCCATGTGCCTTCCTGACAGCAACTGCTGGAACCAAATGGCCAGCATGTCAGTATCAACCTTTAACTGTGGGCAATCATGAGCCTACATTAAATTATGTAATTGTGGGCCTCAGGATCTGGTGGCAGCTGATAAATCTAAATTTAAGCCATGTTTGGTTATGGCATGGTGGTCTCTGGGACTCCACAATAATATTGGCCATGGCCTATTAATGTCATTTTATTATCATCCTGTCTCTAGTGACTCTCCTGGTCAGGGCCTTCTGTGTATTTCCTATCAGGGACTGGGTTTCACCGAAAACAAACCATTTGGGCTTGGTCCTAGCAAAAGCATTTGTCTTCCCTGGAAAAACATTGTCACCTCCCAGGAAGGTAGCAACTGTGCCTAACAGGCAGGAAAATATCAGTGCTTCAAAGGACAGACACTGCAGACCTAGGGATGTCACACCAGGGTGTTAATTAACAGAGACCCTTTGAAGGGGCGCAGTATAGTAGACCATGAGAGAACTTTACATTTAGAGAAGTACTCCACATCTTGGATTATACTAAGGCTCCCAGACATCCAGTCTCTCTCCCCATTTCCTGCAGACAAGGCACTGTGGTTATACCATCACTAGGTATGAAGAGTCTCAAACACCAGTCAGTATTGAACCCCATACAGAAGGCTAGAAAATAACCACTCCTATCTGGCCTTTTCCCTATACAAAGGGGGGATCCTCCCCATAGTTGATTCATCGTTGGGCACTGGAAGAAGAATTAATCAGGAAGCTGGCTAGGAGTAGAGACTACTCAAATGACCTCTGCCAATGAGGTAAAGAGCAGAATCTTCAAGGAGGCGGCAAGCATTTCCCAATAACCATTGCTATGGAATATTTGTGAAAGCCAGCTGTCTGGATAAGGCCTACTGATGCTAAGACTACTGATGCCCAGGACCTGCTCCCTGGAGGTGCCAGAACCCTGCAAGGGCTGTACAGAGCTTCTTGTTGGGAAATGCAGAAGAAAGGACATACCGTGCCTCTGGAGACCATGAACAGGGTCTCTCCAGCACCCAGAATTCAAGCACCAGCCCGGTATTCTGTTTTCCAGCTTTAATCTATCTGTTTTTACAAGCCAGCTTAACCACTTCAAGACCCTTTGGTGCCGCTGCATGCAACCAGAGCTGCCTTTGACAATCACTGCAGTTTTGGTCCGCTATCAAGCATTCACGCCACTGACTCAACCCATCGCCTGACTGAGCTGATGTGATGTGATAGGTTATTTATAACGCGCTTAATACCCAGAGGTTTCTAAGCGTGGACCCGGGGATCGAACTTGTGTTACTCCGTGATGCATTGCTTCCAAGGCGATCACGTTGACACTGAGCTATCCTCCCGAGCTCCAGCATTCTTGAGCTGTTCACTCTGTAAGAACCACATCTCACTGTTAGACCTGTTTGAGCTGACTCGACCCATCACTACTTGGTTTCTGCAACTGATTCCAGCTGATCACTGCTATGTCTGCAGCACATCAATCGACCACCTCAAGATGACTTGACTGTCTCAACCGAGTGAGCACCACGGACTGAAAATATCTCAATACCGAAACTACCCATTTAAAGCACCTGAAAGCTTGGTTGAACACAGCTGAGCCCCAAAGACAAGCATTCAAAGAAGATTTTAATGGTTCTGTCCCCCGGTTCACCTTATAAGGCCTTGGTGTCTTGTAAGGTGTTGTAACTTGGTGGGGAAGTTTTTGTCCAAACACAGACCAGCTTTGAGCCACTTCAGTGTGAAGACCAGGTAAACTGTGTATTGCACATATAAAACAGTTCCAGTAGTTCCAGTTACTCTTCAGATATATACATATGAGAGACCACCCACTGGCCATCCTCACCAGCTCAGGCCCCCAACTGACACTCACAGAACTCGCACCAGCACACACTCATCAACATTCTCCTGAGCTGTCAATCACTCCATGCACTAGCATTCATAGATGGCCAACAGGACAGGCCAACACATGTACATCACAACATAAGGACCCACCCTTTACTTTTAAAAGGCATCTTCAGTAACTTTGACCATTACTGCTGAAATCAGTTCCCATGCGACCCTGTCTTCAAAAGTCTGTGTTTGCTGGGTTTTCCTTTACCGGCGTGGAATATAGTCTTTTTAATTGCTTTTTTTTATTACTAATTTAAATAAAGTATTTTATGCTTACAGAACTTTGGTTTTGTTTTGATACTAGAGTACTGTTGTTGCATGGTCTGCTCTTGTAGCAACTCACCTCCTTCCTGAAGACCATAGCCTGCCCTTGGCCTGAGTTACCTTAGGAGGCAAATGAGGTATGCCTGCAGCCTTCTGCTTGGTTCACCTTTAGTGCTTGGGATCATTGCTAGTTTAGTAGTAGTGTGGAGTTGGGTAGGAGTTTTATTCATTACTCATCCCTGCACAGCTGCAGAGCAGTAGTCATTTCGTCCCAGTCCCCAACCATTTTTGTTATCAAAGAGGATGCCGAGGTAATCAAAGGTGTGAGTTACCATTGCTAAACATCTACCATGTGCACGTAAAATGCTCCTGTGAGATTTAGCTGGGCCCATCATCATTACCTTCATTTTGCTCTTGTTAATTAACAGCTTCTTGTGAGTGCAGTAATTACCAAAGTCTACCAGTAGTTTATATATTGCTATTTCCATGCGAGTGAATTGCATAGTATTGTCCTCATATATAGCAGGTGTGGCACATCACAGCCTCCCGTCCTGGGCTCACCTAATTTATGGCCAAGTACTGTAGGTCATTCAAGGAGGCTAACTGGGGTTGGAGCCAGCACACACCCCTGTCTGACATGCATCCCTACAGAATATTGCCCCTTCAATTCTCAATTCAGACCGAACCTGGCTCTCGTTCATCTCACACAGGAGCGCGGTGCTGATTGGAATGGAAATAGTGCAATGGAAGACTATGAAAGAATTAAAGGCTGGCCGGAGAGTTTGTAAGAGGGCTGAAGGCTGAAAGCATAAAATGTGATATAATGAATGAGAAGTTTGCTCTGTGACGCTAAAAATGCCACCCCAAACACACAGGCCAACCCTGCATATGTATCTGTATGTGGTATTTCTACATTTAGTAAACTGGGGGGCTCTCTTGGCTAGAGTGT
Source organism: Ambystoma mexicanum (assembly GCF_040938575.1). NCBI lineage: Eukaryota > Metazoa > Chordata > Amphibia > Caudata > Ambystomatidae > Ambystoma > Ambystoma mexicanum. The sequence goes on along the minus strand of NC_090921.1, from coordinate 763,441,992 downwards.
TTGAGGTATGCATGGAACCTAGGCTCTATTGTTAAGCATGACATTCAAAGGCAAATACTGATTAGAGCAGCACCTTCATTTGTCCCAGAGATCTATGTTAAGGCATGAAGGCTGCTCAATTGTTTCTAAGCTGGAACAGGGCATATAACTATAACCTTCATGCTTTCAGATTTTCCTTACATCGATTATAGCTACCAAGTTTACATGTTAATGCCCTCTTCACATGAGCATGAATAGTAAACTGATGCTATGTCATGTTGCTGCAAACAATAGTTTACAAACAGTACATCATGCCTTCCTACACATGGGCTCTTATGTCATATATGTCTGTTTTCTATTTTGGAGTGGCCCAGTTCTACCTTTTGACCCTGTAGTAAACAGATTGTTAGAGAATACACATTATGTTGCACACCACTTATACCCTGGCTTATAGGGACTCAAGGGTGTGTTATAACGTTGATGATGCCATGCTGGATGGAATAGCGATCAAACTCATTTCATTGGCCTCCGCAGCAGGTTCTTTAAGCTACAGGCATTGTGCCTTATCTGCCGATGCAGAGTGTTAGATGTATTTGATCAGCCAGCAGAGACTGACATATTTTTTTTAGTTTAATACATTTTTAGTGAACATTAAAGAATGAATCACAAAACATTGGTAAGATTGAAATTGATAAAAAAGACCTCTGTGTTATACATTGAGGCAAGACTTAGGACAGTACATTAAAATCTTTATAGATAGAGATTAGAAAATGGATAAAAACAGGTGAATTGAATAATCCAGGTCAAGCATGGAGAGAATAAAATAATTGATTGCTGTCAAGTCATTCGCATAAGAGTGGATAAACAATTGAGTTTTGGACAGACGGGGACGAACAAGAGACAGACATGGTACACGAGAAAAAGGTGTACGGGGAAAGGATTCAGTTTATATGTTTGTTCATGTATAGTTATGAATCTTGCAGTACATATATTTAATGATCAAAAAACATCCATGTGTTACAGGCATCAGAGAAACTTCATGAACCATGTGCAGACATATTATGATGGTCCAAGTAATTAATAAAAGGAGCCCATTTCAAAATGTGTTTGGGGACAGAATCAAGATACAAAGCCATACAGTGTTCAATTCTATGTGTGTGGCTGATATTGTTCCACCAGCCCTTAGTTGAGATGTTTCCTAAGTTTTTCCAATTGGCAGTAATGAGCTTGATGGCAATAGCAATAAAGAGGTCAAATAGGATGTGGGAGGAGAGAGATTTGTCCAAGGGAAAGAGAAACATCTATATCTAGGATTGCTGCTAGGTATTTCCAGATTTATTGTCATAACCTGAATACAAATGGGCAATCATAAAACATATGCTTGTAAGAGCCCAGGGTTTTTCTGCATGACCAACAGTTACCATTTGATTGAGTTTGAGCTTTTGTCAGTTTTAAAAGGTTGAGGAAGGCTCTGTGCATGAAGGAAAATAGGTTTTGAGTGATGTCGGCAGAAGTGAAAACATATCCGATCTTAGACCATAGCTGAGACCATGTATGCTCATCGAAGACCCAACCACAATCAGTCTCCCATTGGGATTGTACGAGCAACTTGATTGTAGGATAGTCGGCTGTGGTCAACAGTTTGTTAAGATTGGCAGCTCGGATCTCAGGGGTCGTGGTCATTAGATGTAGTTTTGCGGTGTCAGGAGAAAGAACGTTGATGTCATGAGCTTGAAGGCTGTCTAGACAGGCGTTGACCAGCTTATTTTAAAAGGTAAAGTCTGATAGGTGTAGAGAAAATTCATTATTGAGGTCCTGGAATGACGTTATGGTGTGATCTTGCACAATGGATGGATACACTTAATACCCTTGGAGATCCATGACTTGCTATGTAGTACTCTGTTATTAATTGTGATTGACTTGTTATGCCAGAGATAAGGGGATAGTTCCTGGGATGGGGATTTGATGGATAAGAAGAGGAGTGCTCTTAGGGCATATATGTAAGCTTTGATCGGGTCTGAGGGAGTAATGGAAGAGCGATTTGAGAGATAAAATGTGTCAGCAATATTATGAGGGGAAACTGTTTTTCAATTACGTACCAGGAGTGGGGGTTATTTAATTCAGAAGTGGAATACCAACAGTAGGTTTGTTTAAGTATGACAGCGTGGTGATATAGTTTGAAATCCGGAAATCTGACACCACCTCTTTCATAAGAGTTCTTGAGCCTGTTGAGTAAGGTGTCTACATTTATTTCAATAGTGCTGTTAACTGAGGAAGAATAACGTAAGCCTAAATATGTGAAGGAGTTATGGCACCATTTGAAGCCAAAGACGTCCAATTCATGTTTAAGGCAGAAGGAACTGAGAGTTAATAGCTCTGATTTGTCTCTGTTGAGTTTATACCCACATACAGATGAAAAATCCAGTAACCTAGCCAACAGAAAGGGGAGGTGTTGTTTAGGATTTTTCACAAGAATGAGAATATCACCTGCATAGGTGGCTATCTTGGTTTCATGCATGCCGAAGGCAATCCCAGGGATCTTCTTATCTGATCGGATGAGTTTTAAAAGTGTTTTGAGGGATAATATGTATAGAATGGGTTATAGAGGGTAACCCTGCCTCGTTCCTCTTTGTAAGGAGAAAAAGGATGAGGACTGACCATTAATACATATCGAGGATTTGGGATCAGAGAACAAAAGTTTAACGAGGGATATGAAGCCATCAACACAGCCATGCTATCGCAGAGCTTGGAACATATAGTCCCAGTTAACCCGATCAAAGGCTTTTTCGGTGTCTAAGGCGATGGTGGCATAAGTAGGTTTAGTAGTAGTGTGGAGTTGGGTAGGAGTCTAGCATAAGTAGGAGTCTAGCATTGGCCGAAATATTCCTGCCTTTGACATAACCTAGATGGTCGGATTTATTGAGATTGGGAAGGTAGGATTCAATCCTATTGGCGATTATTTTGGCAAAGATCTTACTTTCTACATTTATAAGGGTTATGGGGCTATAATTTTTAGGAAGATCTAGATCTTTTTTGGCTTTAGGAAATAGGGCAAGGAGGCCCTCATAGAAAGTTCCAGACGAAGAGCCTTTAGAAATAAAAGAGTAAAGGGTTTTGAGTCTGGGGGTTAAGGTGCTGCAAAACCGATTAAGAGATTCAGCGGATAGACCGTCAGGTCCTGCAGTCTTTCCTTTACCCAACCCCTTGATGGCCTGTATGATTTCCCACGTAGTAAGGTCACCATCCAGGTCACCCAGATCATTTGATGGGCAGGATTGTCTGTTAATGTTATCAAAGAAAGATTTGAGATTGTCCTCTGGGACTGAAAACTCCAGAGAATATAGGTCAGTGTAGAATTCTTTGAAGACCTCTATAATATTGGAGGGATTTGTGACGAGGGAATCGGTGGGGTTTTTAATATGGGAGATTAGTGTTTTCTCTTTCCTTGCTTTGGGATAGGAGGCCAGAGCTTTACCAGCTTTATTAGAAGTTTCATAAATTTTGGATTTGTATTTTAAGATGGCACCAGTGGCTTGTTCAATTAGTATTTTGTTAATTTGAAAGTGTAGGGACAGGACGGTACGAAGGTCTGCATTCGAGGAGGAGCAGTAATGTTGCTTTTCTGCACTAGTGCAGTGAAGGTATAGAAGATTCATTTCTTTTTTATATTGCTTCTTTTTCTTCATAGAGAAGGCGATTATAGGACAGCTTAGGGCAGCTTTAAGGTCGTCCCAGTTAGTGGTGACGGAGGTATATTCATCTAGATTTTCTGAAAAAAAGTTCTATTGGAAGGACATGAATAACTGAATGAAGAAGTTATTGAATTTCTATCTAGAGGATGGTTTTTTAATGTCCGAGAGATCAAAGGTAGTTATGACTGGTACATGATCAGATATAATAATGTTAGAGATGAGGAAGTCAGTATTGGTATTTGTAAGGGATTTAGTAGTGAAAATGTAATCAAGGCGCGATAGGGTATCATGGGGACGTGAGTGAAATGTGTATTCTAGGTTCTAGTTCAACCAGATGGGCTGTTTGGCAGAATTATATGCAGTACCCTTTGGGAACACCACACACAATTAAGACTACAAGTGACAGTACAAATTTACCTGGTACAAGCCTGTACTACACAGTAAAGTGGTAGCGATGGCTGAGCAGCCAGACTTATCTTGAGAGTAAGTGAGCAGTATCAATAGTTACACAAAGGACAGATTACTATGATTCAAACAAACACTAACTAAAGGTTTCTGATGAAAAGAATATACATTTATTTACACATCAGTTGTAAGACATTACACTAAAGTAAAGCAGTTGAAAAATCACACTCTTAACACTCCACACCACTCCCAATAGATTCTGGACAAGTTAAACTCAAAATGAAATGTGAGCAAAATTGCACTCCAGCAATTTAAAAAGGGAGGGAAAAACAATGTTAGACTAAAATTGAGCAGCACCAACAGGTAAGTAAGCAGGGCAATCTAGAAAGAGGAACTACAGTGATGGAATCAAATCAAAAAGGCTTAGAGCCAAAGTCAATCACACAGTTCAGGGTAGTTTGCGGTTAAGTCTTTGCCAAGAGTTCCGAACGAAGTTGGTCGATAGAAAAGTTAGTTTCAAGAGTAGAGAAGGACGAGTCCTCGGATTGGCAAAGGGTTTCACACACCTTCACCGCGGCTGGACGAAACGAACAACCGGATTAGCACAGTACCTTTAAATGGAGAAGAAGCTGTAGCTGAGGCGGACGTTCCTGGGAGGTCCAGCAGGCTCACGGTTCCTGAAGCGACTGTTGGCCTGACATGAAGTAGGAAGACTGGAGGGTCCTGCACTGCCCAGGGAAGAAACCAGCAGCAGAGCAAAGCAACAAATAAAAGGTGCGCTCCTTAAAACCCAAGCAGGGTCCGACCTTCCTGGCTATCCGGTTCACTGTAGCTCTGTACAGCAAATTCGAAAAGAGGAGGGAGTCCTGACTTGCAGTTTGGGCGAAATGGTTGATCCCACCATCTCAGGGGAAGAAACTTCCTGGTAGATCTTCTCTGTTGTTAGAGTCTGGAGATTTGGACCTGCAGCAGGGCTTCACTGGGCGGTTCAGTCATTGTAGGGGTCCTCTTATGTCAGCTCCTCGTCGGTTCTTTCGTTCCTGTGGCTTCTCTGCCTTTCCAATCCCAGAGACCTGATTTTTATGCAGTTTTCCCCCATTTACACAGCCTGGCTGTCAATCACACCGTAGGGTAGCTGTCCTGGCGGGACAGTCACCTAGCCAATCAAATAGGACTGCGATTTGGGTTACCAAGGGAACCCATGGCAGGGGTCCTAAAACCCCTCTCCCACATCCTGCCACCCAGACTTTCAGGCGCCTAAGGAGGGCTTCTGTGTAGAAGCCCGCGAAAAGACGGTGAACAAAGAAACCACACCTGGTTTGGCACGCGGAGTAAAACACGAGAAAGACATTTTCAAAAAGAAATGGCGAATAAACCCAGCCGGAACCGTATAAAAAAGTATAGGGTCTAGCGGGTTTAAGTTTGAGGCTACCAAGATAGCCTAAAACAATACCAAGGTTATTTAAGATAATCGCGGTACGAAAAATAGGGTAGTTACCACTGCCACCAGCCAAGTCTTGATGAAAAGGGAGCAAAACTGTTCTCCAAGAGAAACAGACAAAAAGGGATAAGTATTAACCCTTACAGTATTCTATGGAAGATAGTTTGTACTGGGTCTGTGGATTAAAGACACTAATAAAGTCAATGGCAACTTTACATGTTCTGGGAGACAGTAGTCAGTCCCAGAAAATTGAGTCTGAGTTGGGAAGTTTAAAAGACAACTCTGTGTTACTGCACTGAAGGTGCTTTGTAACACACAGTAAAAAGATGGTGCCTGTGGAGAAGGTGATGCTCCACAGCCTATGAACAGAAAAAATGTTACGTACACACACAGCAAAACACATGTGGGGAAAAAAAGGCTCACACTCTTACCAGGTGAAAAAAATGTGTCCTAGAAATCCAGCAAAACTGCTGAGGGACTCAGTAGGTAAGGGAAATTAGCCATTCTGGAGAATTCTCCCTAACACTCCCCCACCCCCCCAGACTAAGGGACAGGAGGTTTTAATCCACTCCTGGATGAATCTCTACCTCTAGTCGGTTAAAAACATCCTAGAGAGACCATCAGCATTTTTGTGGTGACATCCTTCTCTGTGCTCAATGGTGAAATCAAACCCTTGCAGGCAGATTGACCATCTCAGATGTTTTGGGTTTCCCCTTTCATTTGCATTAACCATCTCAAGGGTTGGTGGTCTGTCTGAATCACAAAAATAGATCCATACAAGTATAGTCTAAACTTCTTCAGAGACCACACAATGGCAAAACATTCATGCTCTATGGTTGCCCACCTTGTTTCTGGTTCCTTCAGTTTCCTACTGATGAAGCAAATGGGATGCTCGCTACCTTTCTCATCCAGTTGACTAAGGACTGCACCTATACCTCTATTGGATGCATTTGTCTGCACAATGAAGGGTTGGTGATAATCAGGAGCTATTAGGACTGGAGCTTGACAAAGGGCTTTCTTCAGGTTTTCAAAGGCTTGAGTTGACTCCTCATTCCATCTAACCTTTTTGGGGAATTTTGAAGAGGAGATCACATTCAAGGGAGAAGCTATGGACCCATGGTTCTTCATGAAATTCCAGTAGTACCCAGTGAGACCTAGGAAATCTCTCACTTAGGTTTGAGTAGTAGGGGTGGCCCAGTTTTGTACAGCTTGTACTTTGCTAGGCAATTGCCTTATTTCACCTCCTCCTACCTCATGACCAAGGTAGACCACTTTGCTCTGACCAATTCGACATTTTCTTGCGTTTATGGTCAGATGGGCCTGCTCAAGAGCCTGCAAAACATATCCTAAGTGGTAAATATGTTCTTTACATGTAGGGCTGAACACTGCAATGTCATCCAAGTATGCCATGCAGAAGTCCTCCATCACATTCAGAACTTGATTGATCATCCTATGGAATATAGCAGGTGCATTCTTTAATCCAAAAGGCATAACCTTGAACTGGTAGAGGCCTGCTGGAGTTGAGAATGCAGTTTTCTCCTTGGCATGGTCTGTCAGGGCTATTTGCCAATAGCCTGATGTTAGGTCAAATGTACTGAGGTACTTGGCTGAACCAAGTCTGTCCACTAGTTCATCTGTCCTTGGCAAAGGATGGGCATCAGTCTTAGTGACTGCATTTAGAGCTCTATAGTCCACTCATAATCTCAACTCCTTGGATCCTGCCTTTGGTACTAGGACAACTGGACTAGACCATGGACTGGTAGAGGGCTCTATAACCCCGAGATCAAGCATCTTGTTGACCTCTCCTTTGATGTGGGATATCACATGTTCTGACATTCTGTAACCTCTGCTTTTCACGGGTAGAAAGTCACCAGTGAGAATATCATGCTGGCCCCAAGGGGTCAAGCCTGATGGTAGTGAAAACAGGGAGGCAAACAGATTTAACAGAACTTTGCACTCTTCCTGTTGCTCAGAAGTCAGCTGAGAAGAGATTTATTCATTTATTTATTTGCATTTGTATAGCGCACTTGCAGCCCAAGGGCATTGAGGCGCTGTTACAAGTAAATGTTGGATTCTTGATTCAGCGATGACCAGAGGTCTCTTGGTTACACAGATACAGGCATAGTTACAAGTGATGCATGATATGCAATGTACAGTTACAGAGTGCAGTCAGGTACATTTCATACAAAGAGCTTGGTTTTAATGGCTTTGCGGAAGGCTAGGTGGGACTCAATCATTCTTACCTGAGGTGGCAGTGCGTTCCAGTGAGTGGCGGCCTGGGTGGGAAAGCTGGCGCCACCTGCGCGCACCTTGCGCGTTTTGTGCGTGACAATCGTGTTGGAGTAGCACATTCTTAATGGTCTGGTGGCAGTATGCTTGGTGATTCTTTGGGTCAGGTAGGGTGGAGCCAGTTCATGGAGACATTTGTGAGTGAGGGCGAGTGTTTTGAAAACAATCCTCTCTTTGACCGGGAGCCAATGGGCCTATCTTCTGACTTTGGAGATGTGGTCTTTTCTCGCGGTACCTGTGGCCGCCCTCAGTGCGTTATTTTGAACTAGCTGAAGTTTGGCCAGGTTTTTATTGGAGGTCCCAACGAGCAGGGCACTGCAGTAGTCTAACCTTGATCCAATTATTGCCCTGGCAATGGTGAGGCAATTCTGGCGTGACAGGAAAGGTCTGGCAGCGTTGAGGACTTTAGAGTAGTAGGCTGAGGAGGAGGCGATGGCATTGACCTGTCTATCCATGGACAGATCGGAGTCTAGGTAGACTCCGAGTGTCTTCACGTGATTGGAGACCTTGATGGGAATGTTGTCAAGAGTGAAGGAAGCGTACCGTCCACTGAGGTTCCCCAGGGTGGAGGGAGCCCCTATGAGGAGGAGTTCTGTTTTTTCACTGTTGAGGCATAACCAGTTATCTGCCATCCATGATTGGATAGTGGAGTAGATAGTGGTGAGTGTTTTTGTATCCGCTAGGTAGTCACCTGTGAGTGGGATGAGTACCTGTGTGTCATCCGCATAGTTCGTATACGAGATGCCCAGGGAGTCAAGGATGCCGAACATGGGCCTCGTGAAGAGGTTCTATAGCGTGGGTGCGATACACGAGCCCTGTGGAACACCACAAGTAATGTGGCTAGGGGTGGCACAGGCTGAGTCAGAAAAGACTTTCATGGCCCTTTCTTGGAGGAAGGAGGTAATCCATTCACAGGCTTTGGGGGAGAAATTGGCTTGGGTGGCTAGATGGTGGCACAAGGTGTTGTAGAGATTGACTCCTATTTTCTCATCCAAAGGTTGGCCTCTGAGGAGGTCAGGTAGAGGTTCACTCTCCTCTGCTTCTTGAGCAGAAGCTTAAAGCTAAGCTCCCACTTCTGGTCTCGAGACATATGCCTTCAAACGGTTGGTGTAAAAGACTATGGGAGCCTCCTTAGGTCTGCCTAAAACCACCAAATAGTTCACCTCTCCAAGTTGGCCCACAACCTTGAAGGGTCCTATCCCTTTGTCCTGCAACGCCATCTGCCTTGTTGGCACTATAACTAATACAAGCAGGTCTTGAGCGAACTCAACCATGCTGGCCTTCTGGTCATGCCAATGTTTGACCAGGGCCTGAACTGCTTTTAGGTTATCACTAGTGAAGAGGTTCTATAGCGTGGGTGCGATACACGAGCCCTGTGGAACACCACAAGTAATGTGGCTAGGGGTGGCACAGGCTGAGTCAGAAAAGACTTTCATGGCCCTTTCTTGGAGGAAGGAGGTAATCCATTCACAGGCTTTGGGGGAGAAATTGGCTTGGGTGGCTAGATGGTGGCTCAAGGTGTTGTAGAGATTGACTCCTATTTTCTCATCCAAAGGTTGGCCTCTGAGGAGGTCAGGTAGAGGTTCACTCTCCTCTGCTTCTTGAGCAGAAGCTTAAAGCAAAGCTCCCACTTCTGGTCTCGAGACATATGCCTTCAAACGGTTGGTGTAAAAGACTATGGGAGCCTCCTTAGGTCTGCCTAAAACCACCAAATAGTTCACCTCTCCAAGTTGGCCCACAACCTTGAAGGGTCCTATCCCTTTGTCCTGCAAGGCCATCGGCCTTGTTGGCACTATAACTAATACAAGCAGGTCTTGAGCGAACTCAACCATGCTGGCCTTCTGGTCATGCCAATGTTTGACCAGGGCCTGAACTGCTTTTAGGTTATCACTAGCTTCTGCCATCATGTGTGACATTCTCCTCCGGAGACCTATCACGTAGTCAGTCACTCTGACTGGCTTGGGCGAAGGAGCACTCTCCAACCCCTCCTTAATCAGGACCAATGGACCTCTGACTGGATGGCCATAGAGAAGTTCAATGGGACTGTATCCAACTCCCTCCTGAGGGACTCCAGGAAAGAGAAGGCATGGCAGTAGAAGTTCCCACTTTCTTTTAAGGGGTTCTTCTAAAGCACGTATCATGCTCTTCATAGTACGATTAAACCTCCCTACCAGTCCATTTCTCTGTGGATGGTAGGCTGTAGAGAACTTGTAAGTGACACCAGTTTTTCCACATGGCTTGCATGTAGTGGGACATAAAATTGGATCCACTGTCGGATATCACTTCCTTAGGAAATCTTACTCTGGTAAAAATACCAAGTAGAGCCTTAGCCACAGCCTGCGCCGTAACAGTTCTCATATGTATGGCTTCTGGGTATATTGTAGCATGGTCTACTACAACCAGGATAAACCTGTTCTCTGAAGATGTGGGAGGGTCAAGGGGACCAACAGTATCGTTGCCCACCCTCTCAAACGGAAGTCCCACCACTGGGAGAGGCACCAGGGGTGCCACATTCTTGGCTCCACTCTTGCCAGAGGTTTGGCAAGTGTGACAGCTCCTACAGAATTTGTCAACTTCTCTTCTGAGCCCATTTAGGCCAGTAGAAGTATAAGGAGAGCCTTTCCTTGGTCTTTCTGAAACTCAAATGACCAGCCAAAGGTATCTCATGGGCCAACTGTAGGAGCTGGAGTCTGTTGGTAAGGAGCACTACAATTCTCTTGCAGTCCCCAGGGATAGACTCAGTCGGTTACTGTAGAAGAGACCATCTTCCCAGCTCAACCTATGCTTTCCAACTTCTTGCCCATCAAGTTGAGAAGCAGTCTGTTGTCGAAGACCCTCGAGAGTAGGACACACAGGGAAGCATTTGCACAGGTCCTCCATCTAACTTGGTGAGGCGTTTGGGTGCCTTAGCAACATCCTCCACCTTGAAAAATGATTTGTCCACCACAGTTATGCTGGCTCCAGAGTCTTGGATGGCAGGGGCCTTCTGTCCATTTACAAGAACACTATCTTTATAATACTCTTTAGTAATATCTGGGATGGAATTATAGACCTCTAAGTTTGTTTGTTCCCACACGCCCAGGGACTCTAAAGAAACAGTAGCTGAGACTCTCATGGGTTCATCAGCCAGTAGGTGAAAGTTTCCACTTGCCATAGGTACTTCTTCCTCTGGGGAGAAGGCTAAGGAGACAGTGTGGACCCCTGAAGGTTTACCCTTACATCTGGGAAACCCTTTCACGTGGTCAGTTGACCCACAAACATAACATTTCCCAAATGTCTTGATGACTGGGGGTTTGTTCTGACCTCCATCTGGTGTGGGTCCAGATGGTGCACTAGCCTGATTGGGTTTTCCTTGTGGTTTACCCTTGTGTTGCTGTTTGTGGCCCTCTTTTGGACTGGAGGTATTAGAATTCTCCTTGTTATCTTTGTTTGTCTGCTTTCCCTCATCCTTCTTCTGAGTTGCCCCAGAATCCTTGTAAGTAGCCCTGTTTGCAACCCACAAGTCAGCAGCCTTAGCTAACTTCTTTGGATCTATCTCCTTAGAATCTGCCAAGTGCTGTCTGAGCTCAGGAGAGCAGGCATCATAGATTGACTGCAACATAACAAGATTCCTCATACCTTCATAAATGTTTACTCTGTAACCCTTAATCCAACCATCTCAGTTTTTCAAACAGTCACACACCCAGGTAGCGCAAGGGGTACCATCATGCTTTTTGAGGATCCTAAACCTCTTAAGGTACTGGGAAGGGGTCTTCCCAAATCTAGCAATTAAAGCTAGCTTCATACACTCATAATCCATCCTATCCACCTCCCCCAACTCCATCGCAACATCAGATGCAACAGTGGGTAGCCTAGAGAAGAGCCAGGGAGGCAACTGATTCCCTGTAAGACCTTGAATCCCATGGTTATATTCAAACATTGCCAACCAATCCAAAATATCAAGCTTAACCGCATACATACCCACAATTTCTTTAGGGATGCGGGGTCTCTTAGGACTGGAAGACCTAGAAGACTCTGGGAGAGAAGCATTTTCAAGAGATAACCTTTTCATTTCTAGTTAATAATTCAACTCCATTTCTCTGAGTTTAAGTTCTTGGTGTTTTTGTTCAGTTTGAGCATTTAAACGTTTGAATTCCAATTCAAGCCTCATCTTTTCTAGAGCAATGGATTCAGGACTGAGTGTAGGACCTGGTGGGGTCCCATTGGACAAAGGTTGAGGTTGTTGAGCAGATAAGGGAGCAGTGAGACCTACATTATGAGACACATCTACTTCCTCTAACTCATCAATAATAGACACATTATCATCCTCATTATTTTCCACATTTGCTGAGGGGTCAGGTATTCCAGACCCGCCCTCCAGACTTTGTTTCTCTGACAACCTTTCAATCAATTCAGACTTTTTCCCTTTAACAGAGAGATTCCTTTCTCTACACAGATTTTTTAGATAATCCACAGTGTAACTAAGGAGGGTCTCCTGACTGTAGCTTTCCATATCAGACATGATTAATATTGCTTTAAAGTGATGTTTAGCCTTGTGGTTTGTTGATCCAAGGTAATAGCAGCACTTTAAGTGTAATTAGATCCTCACCGCTGTACACAGTGTTAGGCAGAATTATATGCAGTACCCTTTGGGAACACCACACACAATTAAGACTACAAGTGACAGTACAAATTCACCTTTGGTACAAGCCTGTACTACACAGTAAAGTGGTAGCGATGGCTAAGCAGCCAGACTTATTATCTCAAGAGTAAGTGAGCAGTATCAAAAGTTACACAAAGGACAGCAATTACTATGATTCAAACAAACACTGACTCAAGGTTTCTGAGTAAAAGAATATACATGTATTTACACATCAGTTGTAAAACATTTCACTAAAGTAAAGCAGATGAAAAATCCCACATTTAATACACCACACCACTCCCCATAGATTCTGGACAAGTAAAACTCAAAATGAATTGTGAGCAAAATGGCACTCCAGCAATTTAAAAAGGGAGGGAAAAACAAAGTTAGACTAAAATTGAGCAGCACCAACAGGTACATAAGCAGGGCAATATAGAAAGAGGAACTACAGTGATGGAATCAAATCAAAAGGGCCTAGGGCCAAAGTCAATAGGACAAAAGTATTTTGCTCAAGATCACACAGTTCAAGGTAGTTTGAGGTTAAGTCTTTGCCAAGAGTTCCGATATTTAAGAGATATCATTGTGTACCTCTTAATTGGGTTATTACATCCCTTAATGTTCCAGGTAACACATCTAAAAACCATCAAACAGAAGCGGCATGGTTGGAACAGGAACACAAAAATACCTAAGGATGAAAGTTTCATTAAATACAGTACGCAAAACAGTAGTAAGAGTAGCATCTGTAAATGAATACCTGAATGAGCGGTGCATCCAAAATTTTGAGGGTGAACATAGAAGGATGACACAAAAAGGAAGAAGGGGAATCTTGATCGAGTAAGGTAAGACAAAACAAATCAGCATAACTCTGAATGAGATGACAAATTGAGATATAAAGTATATAGAGGGAGCAGACAGGATCAAGTACATCAAGGAGAATAAAAAAGGGAGAATAAAGAAAGGAGCAGGTGACACCAAAAGGGCAGAAAAAAAAGCCCGGGAAGAAGAGGGGTACCAAGTGGTGGCCGGTCCACCATTATTGGGGCCAAATTAGAGACAGAAACTCTTCAGTAACATAAAAAAAGTCAAGACTCAGAAGAAGATGGGTTGGTAGGAAGCGACATATTGATGCTGTCAGTCTCAAAGGAACGGATGAAAGTCTTGAGATCAGCCGGTTAATAAAATATTGAAGTACGACCATCGTACGTAACTTTGAAAGAGCAGGGGTGGTAGAGGCCATATCTGACGTTGAGTTGTTTTAGCGCAGATCAATATGAGAGGAATTCTTTCCTGCGTTGGGCAGGTTTTTTTGCCACATGTTGAGAGATACAGATCCCTTTCCCATGCCAGATGAAGGTATTGAATTATTTGGCCTTTGATTTTTTTATCTACTTGAATACACCTAATTGCTCCTCATTCTTTCAAAGTGCGCACTGGGAGGTGTGCTGATTGTGAGCTTCGTGATGGGTCAATGCGATGTGCGCGTTCTATATTGAAGGATATTTCTTTTGGGATGTGAAGCAGGGCTGGTAGCAGATTCTGAAGAAATAGTAATGCGCTGTTACCCTCACATCCCTCAGGGAGGCCCGTAATGCACAGGTTGTAGCACCTGTTTCTGTTTTCCAATTCTTTGTTATGTTTTTGAAGGTCCTTCACCGCTTTTTCTAGCTGGGACATCCTGGGTGAAATGTCTTCCACAACACCTATTCTATTTTCCATTTCACACATACTATTCTCGAATACGTTCCACCTATCATCAAGCTGCTGCAATTTTTGGTTGGTGGTTTCAATAAATGGTTAAGCAACCTTATTTCTTGTAGCATGGCTTCAATGGCGGGTCTTGAGAAAGTGATGCAGGCGGCAAATCACTTTTGAGCCTTTTATGTGTAGCAGAGAAGGTTTGCACATCTTTAGAAGCATTTGGTAATTTCTGATTATTTTTGCTAGAGGCCATATTGACTAATTAGGCCTTGAATAATATAGTATTGGAACTATGAGCACAGAAGTATCCCACCGGCACAGACAAAGGAAGGAGGCGCTCAGACTACCCCAATTGAAGTAAATTAAGGGACAGAAAATGATAATTTACTAATCAGACAGAAAAGTTTGTGGAGTGAAGTAGCTTTAATATCACCTTGTGTTCTTCTTTTGTTCTATCCTTTTAGTGCAAATAATCCTTGTTGTAGGCGCTATTATTTATTGGCCATGAGGTGGCACTGTGTAGCATATGAAAGGCCAGACCGGGCCTTATCGGGGAAGTTGCTTCACCACCACAGCCAGGAATCTCCTCACGGATGACGGATGGCGTCTGTGCTCACCGCCGTGGGGCTTGCAGCTCGGAGGAAAAGTTTATAAAAGAGCCGGAATGCACGGGAACCAGAGAGCGAGTAGCCCACAGCCGTTGCTGCATTAAGTTGAGGAGAAGGGGGAGGGTTTGAAGAGAGAAAATAAGTTGCAGGATGTTATATGGTGTGGTGGGCCGGAGCTGTGAACCTAAGCAGCCAACGTCACCGGCATCAAGCCACGCCCCCAGAGATTTACATCTTAACTAATAATAGTCATGTGATAACCAAGCTTTGATTTTGCATGTCCTTTGAGCTGGTTCCAACAAAAATTCATGCCTACAATTTTAAAATGCATTGAACAACTGCAAAATGTAAAGAGTAATGTTTCACGGCTTTGCAGAATGCTAAAACATTACATTTTGTTACCTTTGGGTTGTCTTTGTACTTTAATATTGAAATTTTCAAAATGTGTAAACCACACCTTTTTATAGGTAATTACCTTACCATTTCTTTTTTAAACCGTTTATCGTACATATATTTAGGAGAGAGTCGGTTGGCTGGTTGGTTTATCATGTGATTTGTTTACTTGGCAAGTCAGCACCATAAAACAAATGTTTATGTATTTCTTATCATCAAAACTATCACAAATGATTGTAACTTGTTGTAGAACAAAGGCAAGGTAAAAGTGATGCCAAGTGCCTGAATTACAGCTCGTTTAATCTCACTGTGCCTTACCTTTAAAACATGACAGCCGTCAGATGTGTTTTAATTTACCATGTATGCTATTGAAAATAAGATTCACTCATTGTAAGATGGACCCGAGTGCTCCATAAATAATGATAGGAGCCAATCATATATTGCACAATTATAAATGTAGTCATGTCACTTGTTAAATACTTTTGCAGCATACAGAACCATGGTGTTTAATGAGAGTGCACTTTGAAGAATATGGGTTTTAATCATATGTCACCTGCGCACCTAAAGGTGGGTGCACCTAATAGCGCATCTTGAAGTTTCTTTCTCATATTAATATTCTTGCATTTAGCCTACTTATAGCACCCGCAATTTTGGCAGATCAGAGAACTCTGGTGAATGGATGCACGTGTATTTTCCCAACATTACGCAAGGTGGTCAAGTGAAGGAGTCCAGACTGGATGCCGGGTCACCCCAAACTGCAGTCACCAGTTTAAGTCACTAGATGCCAAGAGGGAAAGTCTTCCCGTGTCTATGGGAACAGCACATTTCCCAGATAATAAATACAGGTGACTGGCCAGAAGGGCGTTAGCAGTGCCCCTTTGCGTGCATCTGAAAGGCTGGTAGAGTGGTAGCTGTTCGCTGTACACCTGGGACACCATGGCCATGCCCCGTTACCACTACATGCATCCTTCCATGCCAGGCTACCTTTGTGGGGAGGCATGAGTAGAGTACAGTACTGCACTCCCCATGTATCGGAATGACAAAGGATGTGAATGTCTGGCATTGCATGGGAACACCTGGGTTTTGTTGTAATACCTTGTATGTGATTTGAGAAACTGGCATCTGGTGGGATTACTTGGCATACTGTACAAGTACCACGCATTTGATGGAGTGCATGGTATATGATGTATAGTACCTGGCCATTTTATGGCACTGTGAATGTCTGTGAATATCTGGCAAATGATGTGAGAACCTGCTGTCTCATAGTAGTAGCTGGCATGTGATGTAATTAACTGGGCATTTGATAGGAATCTGAGTACCTGCGTTTGCATGCAGTGCTTGCAATACAATGTGAGATTCTGGACATGTTATGGCAACATCTGGCATATCATATGATAGCAGTATCTGGCACATCATGACAATGCTGTGCATCTGTTTTGAATGCACAGCATTTGATGGAAATATCTGACATGTGATGTGTTTGCCATTTGATGGGAATAGTTGACATGCGATCTGAGTGCCTTCAATTTCATGGGGAGACCTGTTAAGAAGTCTTAGTGTGCATAATAAATACTTTGTGATATCTTGTAGATATATTATTAAGTAGTTTATTGGGAGAAGCCCCCGGGAGGCCAACTTTCATCAATCCGACATCTTTGTGTATGATTCCATATCACATTCTGGAATCATACACAAAGGTGAAGTCATGGTTACAGAACATGTGTACATCACGATAGAGTAACTATGTACAGAATAGATGGTGTATTTAATATCACATCTTCCCCTCCATAATTAATTAAACAAAATTCATGTATACGAGTTGGTTGCTATAAACAAAATTTAAAGCAACTATAACAATTTTAAACACTATAACATGTCTAACTTTTTTTTTTAAATGAAAATCATAAAAGGATACATGTATGCGTTGATGAATGTGGACATCCATTATATTAGTTTCATGTGTCCATAGATTATGTTTCACAAAAGCTTTCAATAATATACATATTCTTGTTTATAGTTCCACACTCTTTTCCTGGATCTTGAAGATGGATGGATATCCACCCTTGTTTTCTCATGTGATTCTCTACTTGTCAATTTCTCCTGCATATTTCCCTTGTTCATAATTCTTGAGTCATTATACTGGTCTTTAAACATTTCTCCGTTTGTATTTTGTTCTCTCTCATTTCTTAATACCTCCTCCTCCTTTGCTAAGATTACATCCTCACAGGACCATTTCTTTCCATCTTCAAGAATTACAGATTTTCTAAAACACTCCATTACCCTCTGAGGAGAACGAAATCTTGACTCTCCTTTCATCACACGTTTGGGTTTTTTCACTCTAACCCAGTCACCCTTCTCAATTCTACTCTCTTGAACATGCTTTTGTCTGTCCTAATAATTTGTGTACTCTTCTTGTTTTCTTTTAACTTTGTTAACAATGTTTTCCAATTTTACTTCCTTGCTCCTCCTCTTTGTTATCCAGGCAGGTCTAAGTCTGTTTGTAGCAATTCTTCCTCTCATCAAAGTAAATGGTTCCTCCTCAGTTACAGAATGTGGGGTAACCTTATACGTGTTGAGTGCTTCCTTTAGTGTTTCTTTCCACGGTAAATTGTTGATGATAGCTAACTGAATAATGCCTTTTATGAAACGATTCATTCTTTCTACTAATCCATTACCCATGGGATGGTATAAGGCTGTAGTATTGTCCTTAATGGCTCGGTCCTTCAAAAACTTTTGAATTTCTTGTGATATAAATTGAGCTCCATTGTCAGATATTAATTCTTGTGGCTCACCTTCCCTATTAAAGATTTCCTCTAGAAACTTCATTACTTTCATAGCTGATACGGATTCTTCAATAATTCCACATTCCACCCATTTGGATGTATAGTCAACCAATACAATAAAGTAAACCTTTTGCGGTCCCAAGGTTTCATACGGTCCAGCTATATCAATTGCCAGTTTCGTCCACACTGTACTGGGAATTTCTATTGGCTGCAGCGGTGTGATACGTGTTGATTTGCCTTTATCACTTACTGCACATGCAGTACAATTTCTGACTAGAGCTTCCAATTCACCCCACATGTTAGGCCACCAGTAAGCTTCTCTTACTCTTCTTTTCGTCAGATTTCTACCCACATGACCTTCATGTGCAATGTTCATAATTCTCTCCCTCATACTTGCTGGAGGTATTATCCGATCTCCTCTATAAATACACGCGTTGTCACTTGTCAATTCATCTTTCATTTTTTCCCAGGATTTAATATCCTTCTCAATGGGCCTCATTACGACCCAGGCGGTAAGGGGTTTACGGCGCCGTAAACAGCGCCGACCCTTACCGCCTGAGTACGAGGTCCCTTAGCGCCATGGCGGATTTAACACCTGCTTTTAGCAGGTGTTAAAATCCATGGCGCTAAGGGACCATGGAGTTAATTACACCACCGTAATTTACGGTGGCGTAATTAACGCCTTCCCCACTCCCATTATGCCCTATGGGGCAAAAATGGGAATGGGGAAGGGTAAATGGGGATTGGGGACTTACCGCCCCGCCAACCTCGGAATGGGGCGGTAAGTCCGCCAACCACCATGGCGTAAACGTAGTTTACACCATGGTGGTAAAGTCACGGCCCAGGCGGTAACTTACCGCCTGGGTCGTAATGAGGCCCAATGTCTTTCCAGCTATTCTCTATAGCCTTTTTTAACAGCCTTTGTTCAGGGTCTTGTTCTCTAGCTTCTATCCATTCTTCTTTCGAAAAACTTGCACATGTGCAATTATACATTCCATGTTTTGATCTTCTGTTAGTTCTTCCTTGTCTTCACTATCATTTGTGTTACTGTTACATGGTAGACGAGAAAAACAATCTGCCACTACGTTTAATCTTCCAGGAGTATATTTTATTTTGACAATGTATTGCTTGATAATCAATGTCCACCTCCTTATGCGTGGAGATATCATGTGAGGATTCTTAGAGTTCAAAACATGTACAAGTGGTTTGTGATCCGTCTTGATATCAACAGGTATGCCCCAAATGAGTCCTTTGAAGTGTTCTAAGATCCATTTGACCCCCAGAGCCTCCTTCTCAATGGTCGAATAATTTTTCTCAGCCCCTCTCAATGTTCTGGAGGCAAAGGTGATAGGAACTACTTCATCTCCCTGAACTTGCTCTAAGATACCTCCCAAGTCTATATTACTGGCATCCACCGATATCATGGTTTTTGCACTTGAGTCAAACATTTTGAGTGCTGGTGCTTTGTTGATCAATGACTTGATCATTCCTGTTACGCTCACCTGATTCCCACGGGGGCGTCGATCTGGACTGGCCCGCAGTTGCTTCCACCAGAGTAACATGTAGAGCCGAGATGACAGACTGGACAGACCCACTTAGCTTCGTTTGTTGGACTCGTACGAATATCTTTCTGCAATGGAGAAAGGGAATTAACCTCCCGTAATCTGAGCGTTAACCCGCCTTCCCACTCCCCTTGTCTGCCCACAGAACACTCCTGAAGTTCCCTCTTAATCTCACCTGAAGATTTGGAAAGATGAGCTCTCCATCCTGCGTCGAGCGCAGGGGCGCGTAGACGACCAGTTACTTCACTGGCGTGGAGGAATTGGTGAGTTCCAGTATTGACTCTAAGTCCAATTGTTCGTAAGAGTTCAAAAGTCTGATCTTCACTCTGCCAGATTCCTTGCAGGTTGCGGATTTAAACCACCAGAAGAGTTCCAAGTGGCAATTGGTAAGATCCTGGTAAGTCTATTGTGGTTCTCCCCTTTGGGGCCGGGGTGCGGCGGTGCTGCGGAATTGACCGCGCCGACCCGAGATGAGGTGAGTAGCCCCCTGTGGTAATCAGGTAAGTCTTTGGGGGTGATTTGTATTGTCCTTGTTTTCCCCTTAGGGGCCAGGGTGCGGCAGTGATGCAGAATTGACTACGCCGACCCGAGATGAGGTGAGTACCCCCCTGTGGTAAATCAGGTAAGTCTTTGGGAGTGGTTTGTATTGCCCTTGCTCACCTATCTGTTCTTGTCTCCCCCAGGTGTTGAAGAATGGCCTGGAGATGCTGGATTCGCGATGAAGCAAAGGAATGCAGCCCCGGTTGGTGAGTTCAGCGCGGCTCTGCGAGGTGCGTGGCAATGCACCTGAGAAGGCTTCTCTCTTCCAGATCGACGATGTGCTGGATCAAGGATTCAGGTAAGGGTTTTGTTCTGACCTCTTCTCCTTCTCCTTTTCTTGTTCCAGGTGTTCCAGGGCTGAAGCGGGCGTGGCTGAAGACTGGAGCTGCTGAAGACACGGTGAGCGTTACGCTGCAGCAAGCAGAATAACGCGAAGCATGTGTGGCTGTCCGGGTGTGGCTTAAATAGCGTTGGAAGAAGTCCCAGGTAAGTATTCTTCCACAGCCCCACCCGAGAGGAAAGGAGTCCCTGAGGTAAAGTAGTCCCTTTAAGCCTCATTTGGCTTGTGGCTTCGTGCAGCATGGTCTGCATCAGGTAGGTATGCAGCATGGTCTGCAACAGGTAAGATTTCTGTAATGAGTTTGGCGCCCATGGCGCCAGGACTGACTTTATTCTTATGAGCCAGGACTGTAGCCAAAGAGCCCCTAACTGGGGTTTTTGGGCATGCTTCAAGTGGCATGATGCCTGCTTCCGGGGTTGCTGGGCCTGGTCTGGCTTTCCGGGGGCAGGCATCGTGACAATTCCAAACTCCTCCTTGCACCCTTCAGACCAATTAAACTTTATACCTTTGCACATCGGGTTTCTCATCTGTTCAGTTCTATCAGAGTAATGATCCACACATTTAGAATAATATTCTGTTAACCCCAAAAAACTTCGAAGTTGATCTTTGTTGACAGGATCAGGAATCTTAAGAATGGTGTCAACCAATGATTCTTTAGGCTTTATACCATCTGCATTTATGCGGTGACCCAAGTAAGTCACTTCATCTCTTTTTATCCTACACTTTTCAATCTTAAGTGTCATGCCTTTTTGCTGTATAACTTGTAGCACACCTAACAACTTTGCATCATGCTCCTCTTCGGACATTACAGGTATCAAGATGTCATCTTGGATATAATGCACTCCTTGAAGACCGCCAAACAAATGATGCATTAATCTTTGAAATACGGCAGCTGCTGAAGCCAATCCAAAAGGCATTCTTTTATATCTGAATGCTCCCAATGGCATTATGAACAATGTCAAATGCCTAGATTCTTCATCTAATACAACTTGGTGATATGCTGATGATAGATCTAGCGCTGTGAATTATTTTGCCGGTTTCATCGTGGTCAACATTTCTCCTATGTTTGGCAGGGGATGGCGGTCCACCCATATGTTGGCATTCAGATCTCTCAGGTCGACACACATTCTGATCGATCCATCAGGCCTTTTAACAATCACAATCGGGGATAACCACTCAGAGCTTTCAATAGGTTCAATGACGACTTGTATACACAATTTCTCTAGTTCGCTTTTCAATGCTTCTCTGGTGCCAATTGGTATGTTTCTTACTTTGTGTACCACTGGATTTGCTCCCCTCTTGAGTATGATGCGATGTTTGAAACCCTTGAGAACTCCAATATTTTCATTGAAGACTTTGGGAAAACTTTTGGCTAGATTTTCTGATGTGCTGCAACTGTTTTCATTGATACAAAGAATGGGCACATTTTCACCTGGATGTATCCTGATCTTCAATTACGCTTGTTCCCACCATCCAACTATAGAAAATCCATTTTCAGAAACATACAATCTGCAGTATGTCTTCCTTCCCTCAAAATTCAAGTGTACCCATGTATATCCAACAATGTTGATAGGTGTCTTTCCATAACCAGTTGCCTTTATTTTGGTTAACTGCAAATCCTCAATTTTTTTTTAGAACATTCACAAATGTTTCTACATCCACCATAGTATATGGAGAACCTGTATCCACCATAACTTGTAATGTTATTCCATTTATTTCCATTGGCACCCAAGGACCCAGGCTGCCTTCACTAGGTGTGAAAGCCAATATTTGTACTTCATCTTCAAATCTATCTGAAATTGCCAGTAGACTACTTGGACCACCAATTTCTTCCAAAGCTTTTATACTTGTCATGGCAGCACTTCTTCCTCTACCATAACGACCAGCATTCCTCACATATCGAGAATTAAATCTTCCTCTTCCCCTGTTGTTGCGACACACTTTGCCAAAATGACCTACTAGTCCGCATTTATAGCATTCAGCTGACAGGGCCGGACAGTCTTTCTCTGCATAATGTCTATACCAACCACATTTAAGGCACTTGTTAGGTGTTCTATATGCATTCTCTTTTTCTTGTCTAGATCCTTTATCAATATCGGACTTGACTATCCTCTTGACTATGGCAATTAAATCTTCTTCTCCTTTGTCATATTGTCCATCATTCATTTCTTGAACTGACTTTATTTCTGCATTCTCCATTTTATTCTGAACCTCTTTCATGCACTTTTCACCAAGTTCAATGGACCTGGCTATCTCCATTGCTTGTTCCAACGTAGGGTTCTTTGCCTGCCACAATCGCTGTTGGATGCGTGGATCTGCTACATGTAGAACTAGTTGATCCCTCAAGTATTCATCCGCCACTCCTGTGAAGGTACACGTAGCCAACAAACCTCTTAGTGCAGCCATATAGGCATCAATGCTTTCGCTTTTGTTTTGTTTCCTCGAAAAGAATCTGTAGCATTCCAAGACAATATTGGTGTTATTCCCAAAGTGTTTATTCAGTTTAGCAATTGCTGTATCATATTTTCTGGCTCCACTTGAAGAGTCTCCCGAGCCTTCCTCTGAACTATCTAAATCAGGCAATGTCCTGAAAATTCTGAGTGCCTCAGCACCAACACAGTTGAGGAGAGTGGCTTCCTTTAAGTCATCATTACATTTGGATCCTTCAATTTCTCTCAAATATACTTGGAATTTGTCTTGCCATTGCTCCCAAGGGCATACATGATTTCCTGGTAATGCTAGAAATGTAACTGGAGCCACAATATTTTGTATATTCATTCTGCTGATGACATGTGTACTACAATCCAACTCGTTGTCAAATTTCACTTTATAGTCTTATGTCTCAAGTTTGCTCTTCCACAATGGTGCTGCTAAATGCACTGCATTTCCAACTGTGAACACTCACTGCCTGTTAGCACACTCGTGCACATTTGCCATGAAGTATGTGTCTGTGTAGGACTTGAAATTGTTTATGTACTTTCCAAATAGTTCCTTTCTTCCATGTTTCAAAAAATATATATATATATATATATTTTATTTTTTTATTTTTTATTAGTAGCACAATGCACATGAGATGTATAGGCCCATGTCACTTCGAGCGTTCTATTATAAGGATTTATGTACGCTCCAGCCTTTCAAATCCATCTGAAATGCAGCCGAGTCGCTTCGTTTCACAACGCTGCACGTTACATCAATATCTTTATCTTCGTTTACCTAACATGAGGTCCCATAGTAACCGTGCATTTCATATGAAGGCACGTACACGGCGTCGGAGGGTGCCTTTCTCTGATGTACGCAGCACTTCCTGATCACAGTCTCTAAGCGGCACACGTCATCACGCTAATGCGCATTCTTTACACAGACATCCGTTGGCCTTTCTCTCTCGCGCACCATCCGAATGACGCGATGCACCCAATTATATATAAAGTTAGTGTTTGTACTTCACTAACCTTTCTCTGCTTTGTCGGGTTGCGTTTACACACTTCTTCTATCCTTGTGCGCAGGTTCGCCACCATCTGTTATTTCCTCAATTACACTGTTTACGTTATAGCAGCAACGCCGACATGCGTTTGGGGGCTTCCCTCTGCGGTGATCCTCGTCGCCAATTGTTAAGAAGTCTTAGTGTGCATAATAAATACTTTGTGATATCTTGTAGATATATTATTAAGTAGTTTATTGGGAGAAGCCCCCGGGAGGCCAACTTTCATCAATCCGACATCTTCGTGTATGATTCCATATCACATTCTGGAATCATACACGAACATGTGTACATGTGTACATCAGGATAGAGTAACTATATACAGAATAGATGGTGTATTTAATATCACAACAAGACCTGCAATGTAATGTGAGAATGCAGACATTTACATATATGATTTCAGTATCTGGCATTTCATGGCTTTAACTTGCACCTGTGTTGAGTGCACGGCAATATATGACATATGATGTGTTTGCCATTTGATGGCAATAGTTGGCATGGTGGGAGTATCTAGGTATTTGGTGGGAATGCCCAGCATATGCTAGAAGTGATTGATGGCGTTAAATGCATTCTGAAGGATTTTCTGTTAGGTTTCCGTTTACTTGGAGTTCCTGGCATTTAGAAGGAGTACCTATCATGAGCACTTGGCAGCTTATGTTAATGCTTGACTTGCAACGTGAGTACCTGGGCAGTCGAAGGAAATAACGTACAACACAAAACATGTTTATCATATAAAAATCCATACTTTTGGCTTTGCCCATGCTTGTATATAATTGGAGACCACATATTGGCATACAGAAATGCAATAAAACGGTAGTGTTTTACAGGATTTGCTCCTTTGATCACAAAGAACATGTTTGTGAATTTACTCTAAATAGTCAATTCATGGTAGAGACAATTTAAGAGGCTGGAGATCCCCCTTGTGCCCCTCTCTTTAGTACTTATAGACCACAGGCATGACCATTTGTCTACACTCCCTCGCCAGAAGGTTCCAAAATGCATCAAATCCAGACATTCCCTGGCAGCTGAGCCGCGCACACTGGCCTCACTGCTTCCTTCCCGCCACCTGGTTGTGAAAGTGAGCAACATGTACATGGCAGGAGGCTACAGAGATCTACACACTACAGGCAACCTTTGACATGCTTTCAAGAAACCAAAAACTCTGAACCGATACCCTTTCACAGGGGTTAATTCTCTCCTTCACATCCAAAACTACACACTTAATAGCTGCTGTAAAAAGGACCTTTCTCCTGCCCCCCACCGCCAATTTGAAAAATTCACTCCTCAAAGCGAGCACCAGAAACAATTTGGAAAGGATACCTCAGACACCAACACAGCCCACTTCACTGCACTATCCAAAACTTACAAACAAGCAATACACCAAGTAAAAAAGGTCTCGTACAACGAAAGGATTGATATTGCACAGTCTAGCTCTAGAGAGCTTTTTGCTATTCTGCGCGAACTAGAGTCCCCAGTTACCCGTCTGACTACCTGCTTCAAAGACATTATTTGGTGCAACAATATCCAAAACCCACTTATGGACAAGATCTCCTCTCTTCAAACCAAAATCTCAGCAAAAGAAAAATGTAAGACCAAGTTAATTCAATCATCAAAGGCCTAAAACCTTCCAGATGTCAAGGCACCACTTGCCTGGCTCCCTGTCATGAAAGACTGTGCCACCGAGATAGCCCCGTTCATTGCCCTGGTCATCAACACTTAATTTAACACTAGCATGGTGCCCGCTAATTTAAAAGACGCCTGGGTCCTCCATCGCCTCAAAAAGCCAACACTCTACCCTAGCATCCCTACAAACCCTCGTCCTATCCCTGTACCCTTCCTTTTATAAATATTGGACAGAGAAGCGTACTTACAGATCCAAAATGACCTAAAAAAGAATAATCTTCTAGAATTGCACCAATCTGGCTTCCGTCCTGGACATGGAATAGAATCTGATCTCCTCAATCTAAAAATACAAATGGACAAATTCAAAGATAACGGTAAAGTACCTCTCCTCCTCTTGCTTAACCTCTCAGCTGCCTTCGATCTAGTAGATCACCAAACCCTCTGCCCTCACCTTGCCTCAGCGGCCCATTTCTCCCCTAAGGAAATAGATTGGATTGAATCATTCCTGTCCAACAGGACCATGAGAGTCTTCCTGCCATCAGCATCGGCACTGCCTGCCCCAATCCCATGTGGTGTCCCCCAAGGTTCCTGTGTCTCACCTACGCTATACAACATATTCTTGAAGCCACTCTTCAACCTCCTCAACTCAATGGGTATACTGTACACTAACTATGCGTTGATATCCAAATCCTTATTCACATATCTGGTGACTACATCACTGACACTAACTCACTCAACACAATCTACCAAAGTATCCAGGCCTGGATGGCTATGCTCTTGTTGTGCCTCAATGACGAAAAAACGGGACTAATGCTTGTTGGATCACAAAAACGTCTCATCAAACTGGACAAGGCCTACACATCTTTTACTATAGATCGCAATTCCATCCCATCCCAGTCTCCAAAAAGGTAAAAACCTTGGGAGTATACCTGGATGCATCCCTCACTCTAACAAGACAGGTGAATGCAATATCCTCATCCTCAGCCTATACAACTAATGTCCATACTCGACTACTGCATGCCCTATTCACTGGAATGTCTATGAGCAATGTAAACAAATTACACTTAAGCTCTATTTATAGAACAAATATACATGCAATATCATCCAACCTGTGTTGGTACTCATCTATAGACCTCAGAAGGATGAAAGGCTGAGTTGGCCTTTCCGGGATTCAAACCTGCAACCTGCAGATCACACACACATAGGCCCTCATTACGACCCTGGCGGAAAGGGGAAAACGATGGCGGAAATGCAATACCGCCATCGAATAGCGCTCGGTGCGACTATGACCCGTCACCGCAAAGTACGAAGCCATTAGCGACACCGTAGTGAACGCCAACGCTAACTGCACTAAGCACGCGCGCGCGCGCCATGCCAAACCGCAAACACCACCATGGTGCAACGGTACGCCAATTCCGACCCTAGCGGACATGTACCTAACGCCATCAGGCATGGCGGAATGGACCATTCCGCCATGGCGAGAAGTACGGCATCGCGAATCAACCGTAAACGGCCCCACTGAGTGCCTGTACACCGCTCCCTGCCCACAAAGTACAACTCCCTGTAGGTGCAATGAAGTCACAATGCAACCATTGAAATGTACAAAGCACCCATGCATGCCAACGAACAAAAGAAACACAAGAGGGGCCAATGGGAGCTGCAGGGCACAGATGGCACGAATACAGAAGCCATCCCAATGGACATGACCACAGTCCCCCCCCCCCGAAACGCACGCAAACACAGGCACCTGTGACCAGCAACATTCCGAAAATCACATCATTCCACCAGTCCACCTGGCTGACCGCCATCTGTCACACAAAACCCAATCCCCCGCCCCTGAGCATGACAACATCCAAACTGTCATATAGGCAGCCCCCATCCCTGACCTCACGGGCTCAGTAGGCAAACGCGCCCAGCACAGTACCACGCAACTAAACCCCGAAGCAGGAACCCAATGCAGATCTCCTCACAATACATCGCCCCACATATAGGCACATGCCACATCACTTGCAAAGAAAAACGCTACACGGCCCAAATCAGAATAGAAATTTAATGCACAACAAAATCACCAAGCCCATACAGCCATCAGGCCATGAACTCCAAAACACATTTCACCATTGTGGGCTGCATCCGCAAGAAATGACCAGCCACTACTTGTGTGACGCCCTGTCCCATCATGGTACACAGAGCCACAATCACGTACGAAAAGGCAAAAAGGAAGCGCACACAACCGCAGGGCCGTCCCAATGGGGAGGCACTAGTCCAGCTGAAAGGCCGAAATGTTGCTCCGAGCCACCAGTACTGCGTAAGGGCATGTGGGCCACTGGCGATCGTCCCATAAGATCGTAATGCTGCTCCACCGATTAACACGAAGCAGCAGGTGTCGGGAGTAAAATCCATCTGCAGGAGTGGCATACAGATGGCAGTGGCAAAAGGGGAGGAGATACCTGTCAACCAAAAGAAAAGAACAAGAACAGAATGGCCATCAGAACTACATTCGAACAACTCACTTCAATGAGCACACGAAATCCACAGCCATATGCATGCCAGCCCACTCCAAAGGATCATCAACACCCCAAAGCCACTTGCGACTCATAACCATCTATACCTAGGTGTAAACACCATCACGAACGAGTGTACCTGTGCATGCGTCTGCCAAAACAGAATCCATCAGATGGGAATGTTAACGTGCATGGACACAAGTGTCTGAGGGCGCGTCGAGACAGGGAGGGCTCAACAAGGCCAGATAGACGATGGTCCCACTATGGCAGCCCTGCATCACATAGCGTAGGGGAGGCGGATAGATCCCAAGAAGCCCTGTACATGCCAAACTCTGCACCAAATCACCTGCCCATGCATCCATTCATCATTCCCTCATCCCGGGATCAAAACGCCTGAATAATTACTCACATGACATTAGAAACGTCCATTGAGTCTGTGCGTAATGCAGCCTGCTACATCCACAGTGCCCCAGCCCGTAAATCCAGTGTTGTGAAGTAACATGTATTTGGGAATGGCCGGCCTCATCGCCCACGTAGCTATTGCGCATCCCAAACTATTCATATCAATCATTGCTCCCTCGCCATGGGCCCTGTCTCAAGGACATAGAACAATAGAACGTTATATTTGCAGTCAGACCTGTGGGCATCTCCTCGCCGCTAGCTGGAAACCGAAAGCGCCGCCCTTCGAATTCCTCATTTGCAACATCACGTCGAAAAGGCATCTCTGGCCGTTTGAAATCACTAATTATTCCATCGAGTGCGGCTGTGTGTGAAAATGGCAACTGCCTTCACCCACAAATGGGACGCCCCGCCCGTCGTTGCAACTCGGTACAGTGATGCATGAGGGCCCACCGTTACTCGAGTACTACGTTCCACTGACCCTTCACAAGTCCGTTCGCGACTGCACAGATAGTATGGGAAACAATGGGACCACAGCAGAATGAACATATCAACCAATCTTACACGCCCATCGGGTACAAATACATGATTGCAATAGCAAGATACCATTACCCGAATTGCAGCGTAGTGCGCGGGACGTGCTCGGCCAAAGGGGAGAGCCGTTTGCACAGGTGGAATCAATCACCACAGGTGGAGGCCATACAGCCTGAAAACACATAAATTGCACAGCCAGTCTCCTCCCACAACCACAGCGAAATGCTACCGGCAGGACTCGCGATGTTGGCCCTGGGGGACCTGATAGCACTGCAAGTGCTCCGACTCCAAGAAGAAGACGAACAACAACTACAACCAGCCGCACGGAGGAGACGCAGGAGGAGGAGGAGGCCAAGGCAGGGCCAGCAAGGCCCAGCAGCACAGCCACTACCACCACGCAGGCAGCCCGCAATCCCACGCCTCCGAGCACATCCGTTCAACCTCACTGATGAGCAGATCCACACCCTCTACCGTCTGGACCGGGACACCATAGCCGCCATTGTGGACATGACACAGGCTGACCTAGTCAGCATGATAGATAGCCCAACCGCAATCCCACCCCTACTGAAGGTGGTGTCTGTACTCCACTTCCTGGCCACAGGCACCTACCAGCACACAGTCGGACAGTTGCATGGCATATCACAGCCACTGTTTTTACGGACACTATTCCAAGTGCTCGATGCCCTCCTGCAGCACGCAGACGACTACATCTCCCTACCACGCTCGGAGCAGGAAATTACGAACACAAAAGTGGGATTCCATGCACTTGCCGGCATACCGGGTTGCATTGGTGCCATCGACTGCACCCATGTTGAATTGGTCGTCCCACATGCCATGGAGGCCCAGTACCGCAACCGAAAACAATTTCATTCCCTGAATGTACAAATGGTGTGTGACTCCAACAGGATCATTACGCATTGTTGTGCCCGATTCCCTGGATCAACCCATGATTCCATGGTCTTGAGGAACTCTACCATACCACGCTACATGGAGCGACACGCAGGGAACAGATCCTGGCTACTCGGTGAGTCTCATTGCATGCATGATGATGTGGGGTATGTGATTTGGCAATGTACTGGCAGGAAGGGGGGGGGGTGTGCGTACGTATCAATGGCATTCCACATCCTACGTTTATCGTCCACATACAGGTGATGCTGGATATCCACTGAAGAGATGGCTCCTCACACCAGTCCGGAACCCACGGGACCAGCATGAGGAGGACTACAACCATGCCCACTCACGTACCCGTGTAGTCATAGAACAGGCATTCGGCCTACTGAAGACTCGTTTCCGCTGCCTCAGCAGGTCTGGCGGGGCACTCCTGTACCGCCATGAGAAGGTTGCAAAGATGGTCATGGCATGTGTCATGCTCCACAACATGTGCGTACGTAGAAATGTGCCCATGCCCCCTGACGCTGAACTGCAAGCACCGGATGATGGTCATGATGAGGGTGGGGATGTGGCAGCACCTCAAGGAGTCTGCGAGGCACCGGAGGGCCGTGACATCCGTCAGCATCTCATTGATGTATGCTTCTAGCACTCACGCCTGGGGGCTGATACATGGACACGGGACTCGTGGCACTGCGTGTGTCTGGGACATGCACAATATGGACTGTACGCCTATGATGGCCTAGTACACAAAGATCAATGTCCACACATCTCATTGGGTGATCGTGCACTTTTTATGGCATATGTGATATCATGTTGAACACCCTATCGACCCGCCACCCAAGTGAGCCCAACACACCCCCTCCACCCTCCTACCTCCCACCCGAACACCAGTGTCCAAAGATGCTCATTGTCAGTGGCCTGTCGCTATTGCAAGCCCCCTCTGCGGGTATCAGGGGCACCCCTGCCTGTGGAGCGCAGGTTCCTCCCTGATCTACGTTGGGGGCTGCCCTGGACGGAACTTGCAACGGATGATGTGTCTGCCTGCTCACGTCCATGCATGTCCCTAAGGGTTTGCGAGAGCTCAGTGAGCACACGGCGCACTGCGGCAAGTTCGGCACATACGTCTTTGGACGTCGCATGCAGTTCCCCCCTCAGGCTCTCGGTGCTTCTCTCCATTTGGACTCTCAGGCTCTCGGTGCTACTCTCCATTTGGACTCTCAGGCTCTCGGTGCTACTCTCAATTTGTGCCCTTAGCGTCTCTGTACATCTCTCCATTTCTGCCCTAAGTGTCTCTGTTGATGTTTCTATGTCTGCCTTGGTGCCCCCACATTCATCGGCATGGTCCTTGAGGAGTGTGGCCATTTGCTGCTGTTGGACGATTAACTTGTCGAGGGACTGTTGCCTCTGCTGGGCCATGCCCATTTGCGGGGGTGTCACAGAGGGGCTGTTGTCCTCATGTTGCCTTGCCACAGGGCTTGGGGGGGATGGCCAGTCGTCGTCTTGTGGCTGCACCTGCGTGGTATCCTCATGTTGTACGGGATGGGACAGACAGGGGGATTGGGACAGGTCATGGATGGATCTGACCTCGACATCCCCGTCTTCTGTGTCCGAGCATGCTGCCATCAATGGGGTGTCACCTATGGTGCTGCTGCCACCAGAGGCAGTGCCTTCTGTGGCATCCATTGGGGGGACCTGTGGTGGTGGTGTTGTGGCCATGCTGGCTGCTGGGGTGCCTGTTGATGTTCCCTCCTCTGTGCTACCACCTGATTTGTGCTGCTGCCGTGTCTTGATGCGTGCAGCTGAGGTGGAGGGTCTCTGGCCGTTGGTCTTGGCCCTCTTTGCAGGTGTGCTGGTAGGGGTGTCCTGTGGCTCGTCGTTTGGATCGGACCCTGTGGTGGAGTAAAGGAGGGCGAGGGTTATTGATGGGTCTGTGGGAATTGGAATGGCATTGTATCACATGCTTTGGGGTGGTACCTGAGGGTGATTTGGGTCGGGGCCTTGGAGGTGCTTTGATTTGTGTGTGGAGTGAGGGTGCAGTTGTTTGGCAGCCTGCAGTTTGGGTGTGCCTGCTGCACGTGTAGTGCGTGTATTAGGGGTTTTTAATTATTTATGTATTTATTGTGGGTTTTAACGTGCGCTATCAGGCCGATGTGTGTGGACGTTATCCTGGACATGTGTTTCTGTTGCACTATGTGGACGCATGGTGCTTCACATGGATGGACTGTGTGGCTTGTTATATCTGGCCCACCTACCTGAATCTTCGGATGTCTGCACTCCTTTCTCCATCCCTCCGACTCCCTCAATGCTCTCCATTCCGATGGTGGAGGCACAGATTTCTTCCCAGGGGGTCAACTTGATGGGTGATTCAGGACCTCCCCCGGTGGCTGTGGCAATGTTGCGGTTGGCAGAGAGTATGCTGCGGACGCGTATCCGCAGGTCGTCCCATCGCTTGCGGCATTGCTGTGGGGTGCGGGGTGCGGTCCCCACCGCACTTACCCGCTGTGCCACCAGAGCCCATATGGCCTTCTTGTTTGCAAGTGCCGTCCTGGTCATTTGCGTGGAGAAGACCACGGCAGCATTCTCCTGGAGGGTCTCTGTTAGCACGGTGAGTTCCTCACGGGAGAAGTGGACCTGCCGCTTGCGGTCGCACGCTTTCTTCGCTGCTTTTCCCATTTTTCTTGGTTTCGCTAGGGTGGTTGACGGGGTGGGGTGTGTCTCAGGGTAGTGTTTTTAGTGGTTGTGTGGTTTTAGTGTATTTATAGGTGTACGCCGGGATGTTTCCCGTTCCGGGCCCGTGTTTTAACTTCCGTTTCCGTATATTTCCGGCCACCGTACTTTCCGGTAGGCGCACACTGCGGTGACCGCTAAGAGGGGTGGCGGTATTGCACCTGGGGCCCCGTACGGCGGCGGTGTGGGCCGTTTTGGGGTCTTTTCCGCCATCGCGGACTTTGCACTTCCGCCATGCCGTGGTGCTCGTGCCCGATGGGTCGGAATGGGCCGCACTTTGCTCCTTCGTGCAATGGCGGAAACGCTATTTACGCTGTGGCGCTCCGGTCAGTCGATTTCCGCAAGGGTCGTAATGAGGGCCATAGAGTACTCGACCCACTGAGCTATCTTACTAGCTATAGCTATCTGACTGGCTATAGTAAAATGAGCAATTACATGTCTGAATGTTCTCAAAGTCAGAAAGCAAATCACACTCTATAGTGCATACCAATAAACTGGGAACTAAGATTTAACAGCAGGCCAGTTCATCTGCAGGTCTGGGGAAAAGTTGGCCACATGTCAAGCCTGCATGGATCTACTTTTCAGGCTTCAGAGGTTAGCGAAATACATACCATTGGGAGGGTTAATAACTGTATAGTAAAGAATTTAGAGTAGAGCATGAAAAGCAGCAAACTCACATGGCATCCCGTACTCTGGGCACTCGTTACCTCATACATGCAAACAAGCATCCTGAACAGCATGTCAGGGAGATAGGAAAAAGATAGACACATTACAACAAAGCATTAATTGTGGCACAATGAAAACAAGGGCCACTTGATGTGCTAAGGTCAAACATTTCTACACTGTACACAAGCTTTTAGGCACGATTTTATCAAGCCACTGAGGACACCAAGATGGAATGTCTTGTGATGATCGTAACAGAGACAACGGCAGGAAAAAACATGCTATAACTACAACTAGCGAAAAGCAAAACACATATAATTTTTGTCTGCATTGTGAATTTGAGGTGTCTTAGAACAGACAAAATCAGACTTAATCAGTGACCAGAAGAGTGCCTAAAATAAGCCTTTAATGAGTCTAGCAAGTATTCTATAGAATTCCAGAAAGACTATTTGTTATTCCTATTATTTCTTGTTGAGGGTCACTGCTCAAAGTGTTACACTTGTGGAGCTCCGTTTTTTTTTTAAGAAAGCCAGCCCCTCTAGAAACAAAGAGCCACATGGCGCTGGCCACAGCCCAGGAGCTTCCATTTATAAAAAAAAGTTTTACATTTTTTTTAAAAGAAAATATTTTTTTGGGTTGTTCTTTTTTTTTATGGGTATCGAGGGAGACCTCGGGGGTATGCAAGGCCACACGCGGAGTGCTGAACTGGGCTGCCTGTGGCTTTTTAATGGCTGCTTTCACTTATCCAGCAGACAGTTTATTTGACAGTGATGGGCTCATTACCTTATCAAGAAGGTGTTCACTAAAAATAAAGCTTACCTTTTAAAGGTTTGCCATGA
This sequence comes from Ambystoma mexicanum, assembly GCF_040938575.1. NCBI lineage: Eukaryota > Metazoa > Chordata > Amphibia > Caudata > Ambystomatidae > Ambystoma > Ambystoma mexicanum. The sequence continues at coordinate 763,407,986 of NC_090921.1, read as the reverse complement.
TGTCTGACATGTAAAAAAGGGTTGCTTTATATGAATAGGCAAATGCTCTTAACATCTTGATGGAAGTTTGTGACAAAAGTAACCTTTATCCAAGTACTGCTCTAAAAAAGATTATATTTTTTTCAGGCTTGTAATATTTTGCGTTGTGTGCCTTCTAGTTTTCCATTCAGGATGTGGAATAAGCAACAGCAGTATTATTTTGCTTTAACATGTGTCTCTAAGGTTTCTTTTTTGTAATGTTGCTATCAGAGATGTGTATTTTTAAGTAAACTATCCAAGCTCTTAAGTTTGTCAGGGCCACTGGTGAGACGGCCATAAAATTCCAGTTTTTCCATTTGGATTCTGAGACATGTCCTTTTTTTCTGTACCGTTGGAAATGTAGGCAAACTTAAAGTTCCAGATTGCCAGAAAATAATCAGGACTACAAATCATTTTAATGCATAGTCATGGGAAACTGGAGAGCTCTGCTCTATGAGACATTATTGTAGGCATTGAAATCCAAACTTATTAAAATATTTGTGTCAAGTGGAGCTTGGAAGGTATGTGTTCAAGTGGTAAAACTGTGTGTATGGATTACAATCCCAGCTTCACTGTTTAACCACATTGTGTAATCCTTGGCAAATAAGGTAATCCCGTGTAGTATAGCGGACTGGCCTCAGAAAAGCCATCGTTATTTGTATTTATTTTTATTTATTTTACATGTTTATAGCGCCCAGACTCCGAGGTATCACGGGTTAACTTTGTTCTCATGGTGCTGCCAGTCACCAAAGCGATATGGGTCAACCAGTGTCCTGCTCAACAGAGACTGAGTGAAACCTTGTGCTATGCCCTGTTATGTTATTGAATCTTATATAGCACAAAGTGTACTATAATAAAGCAAGTGTATATGTGTGTTGGGGTAAAGGGACAGGTAGAAGCCAAGAAGGTACCTGTATACTCAGTGTGCCATACATCAATATGCATGCAGCAAAGATAGCCATTGGGTTAATGTGCCTACTGCTGAGATCTTTGTTTAGACTGCTGGCCACGGGTTCCAATCCCCTCAAGTTTCATCCTATCGAGTTCAGGTTGGAGTGATGTCACATACAAATTAAGGGGCCCCGCAATTAAATGTCTGCACCTGTCCCCACAATTCCTAGGGCCGGCCCTGCTAACAACCATAACCACAAAGGCGAACTGGTAGCAGGCACTGAAAGGCACCCAGAGATTGGGTGTGCGAAATGGGGAGAAGGGCAGCGGAACAGTAGCTGGATAGAGGCCTCGAGCATAGAACTAAGTGCACAAGCAGGAGCCAATTAGGAGAGAGGAGTCTCGGTGACATGAGAAAGGAGGGCAATCAGGCCGATTCTTGGTGTTGAAAGCGGCAGAAGTGGAATGGGAGGGAAGGTAGGAGAGTGGGGAATCTGAGACTGTAGGCAGGGAAGAGAAAGCTGGGGGGCGTGGGGGAAAAAATGGCAGGGCAGGGGGAATGAGTGTCTGACTAGACTGGCACAGTTCGGTGCTCAGGGCTGTGTACCTTCTAGAATTATCGTGCAATGAGAGCCATCATAGGTTGTGTCTTGACAAACCAACCTCCCACCGCTGAGGCCCAAAACACCTGCCCTCATCTTGACCCCACTGCTCACCTCTGACCCCCAGCAGTCGCTTGTGACACAAGTGGCCGCGTCACCCCACTTTCTCTTGTGACGTCACCAGCTGCTGGCCTATATATCCTGGGAAGAGAGACTGTGGCTTGAACACGGAGGAGAGGCACAGCTGACTCCACAAAACGAGGTCCTGTGCATGGGGCCGATGGGGGAGGAGGACAGAGGTGGAGCCGTTAGCCCCCTTACCTCACTCATTATACACAGACTTCTTTTGAGATAGGCTGTGTATAGAGGGACAGGGTGGACCATCGACCTATCTCCCTGCGCTGCTCCTGGGTTCCCAGCTCCACCCTCTGGAACCCTCCCCCTGACGCTGCACTGTGGATGGCGTCACCATGTCACTAGGGCCTGTGTGTGCGCCACCCACTGGCCTGCACAAGATCCTCACAACATCGTAGGCGTCGTCTGCAATGTGTGTGAATGCTGGATGTAGGGCCTCATACAGCCGCGGGTAGTAATGCCAAAACAGCCTCATTCCACGTTTCACTCAAAACACGCACTCGTCACCCATTCACTGACCAGTACTTCACTCACAGGTACGATAATTCTAACATGACCAGCAGGGCACCTGCAGCAGACAACACGGCACTCACAAACTCAAGGGACAACAACACAAGCACGACTGTCCTTAATTCGGGTGTAAACGGATAGAAGGAAATACGTATTCCAAGTGGATTTTCTGAAACACAACCGGCATTTGGTACTGTAATTGGGTAGATTTTCTCAGATTACCACCAGTGGTAGTGGTAATAACCCACCAAGCTGTTATGAGGCCCTTTGGTGTGGGCCATGAATGGTGTGAATGAGTGCCTGCTTCTGGATTTACATAGGATCCAGGCAGGATGTGTGCCTGAGGCAACTCTTTTCTTTGCCTGACATCAGTGGTCTTGAGCTTCTAGTTCTTGTGGGTCGGGTTAGATCATACCCAAGACCTCTGCATCGCGGTCAGTGCTTGAGAACTGAGCTGGACCCTGGCTTTCAGTGCACGGAAAGCCCGGCGTCATCCCTGATGAGTGAGGTGTGAATGGTGTGAATGTCCAGTAGCAGATGGTCAAACCTTGTCGTGGTGCTACTGCTCACAAGGGATATCTTTGTGCCAATTGACCAGTGTGCATTGCAAGAAAGAATGTGTTATTTCCTTACACTGATTTCAAACCCAGGGATTTCGAACCCATGGTCATCCTGAGCAGGGGCCACCTTAGTGTCAGCTGAACCTCCATTTTCCCAAAGAATACCCCCACATTTAACCTTTGAATGTCCTTGACTTGGCCAAAAATATCCTATGCTTGTCCCTGGAAGAGCCCTCAATTTCTCCTGAAACTGCCAAACTTTGTCCTTGAACTCTGAACTTGCCCATGAAATTCCCCCTATTTCCATGAAATTATTTTTTGTCTAAACTGTTCGACACTTAGAAATAAAATGGCTTTCACTGCAATGATATATGCAAATTGCCCAGGCTGACTTCCTAACTGATGGTCCATCTCAGGTTATTCTGGGCACCTTCACCTTGGCTACCTCCTCCCCCAGGGCTCCAACCTCTCCTCCTAGCTCTTTAACACTTATCTTGCTCCTCTGGTTTGCATCTTTTTCATCCTTCTCAAACTTCCAGTGGTACGCAGACAACACTCAACTTCTTCAAACTTCCTGCTGACCCCCTTGTTTCTTCCATCATCCCGGACTGCCTATCTGCTATCCAGTCCGGTGCCCTTCCAACGATCTGCCTCAATGCCAGCAAGACCGAGAGCCTTCCTATTGGGAGCCCTGCTCCCTTTCTTCCCCTCACTCTGGCCATCCTCTATGGGCTCTCCCCCCGTCTCCTTCATCCGAAGCCAAAAACCTTGGAGTCAGCTTCGACTCCTCTCCTTCCTCCCTCACAGTCAGGACATTGCCAAGAAGTCCAACTTTCAACTCTTCCTTCAAAGGAATTCTCCCTTTCCACACTTTCCCCGAGAAGCTCAGTGTTACCAGAGCTCCGGTTCTCTAGGCTCGACTACTGCAATAGCCTGCTCTTGAATCTTCTCTCTTCCTCTCTACAACCCCTCCAGCTAATCCGGAAAAGGGCAGCAAGACTTATCCTTGGCCTCAAGCCCAGGGACCGCATCTCTCCTGCACTAAAAACTATTCACTGGCTCCCGGTTGCTAAACGGATTAAAGACAAATCCCTCTGCATCATCCACAAGGCTGTCTTGGGCTCGGAACCACGCTATCTACAACTTGTTATCACTAAATATTCTCCCTCTAGACCTCTTTGTGTGTGTGAAGCGTTTTGCTAAACAGGGCCGCAGGCCGATCTCTTTCTTCAGCTCCCTCTTGTGGAATATGCTCCCCCCACCTCTTCGTCTGGAGCCGGACCTCCTCAAATTCCAGAAGCTCCTTTTCACCCTCAGTCGCTACGATTGGTGACCAGGGCCCTTATGGGTCCTCAGGGCCTTGGCCTCCCAAACCCAATCACCTCAGCTTCTGCCTACACACAGCACTTGCCTCGGCAACCACTGGCCTACCCTCACTGTAGGCCTGCACCTACCCACTTATTGCAGCTCAATGCTCCATAGCACTTCCTATCTTTGCAACTTACATCTGCTGCTCACCCATGAGCAGACATTCCAGCACTTACCACCACTCCCCCCTCTTCTCTCTTTGCACTTGCACGTTCTGAATACTCACAAGGCGTAGTAGGTTCATCTTTATTCCCCCGTGTATATATTATTGTCCATCCCATGTTCCCTCCCTGTTGCCATGTGGGCGCTTTGAAATACAATTGCTGTAGAACCGGCTAACCTGCACAATAAATAAACAAAAAAATGCTATCACTTGTCCGCATATGCCCCTCACATGTACTTAAGACCCTCACTTGTCCTCGAGAATTCTCCTGACATTCACAGCATATCAACCTTATCTTACTTACTTTTCATTTGTATATTTTGTGAACAAGGCATAGTGCATCAGTGTTCACCACAACAGACTGAATTTACCTACTTAAAATAAAGCCATGCAAAAAATACAAGTAAAGACATCCCAGAAACAGGAAGTTGTGTTAAAAAATGGACACATGTTTCTGCCCTAGGATTCAGTTTATTAGGGTAAAACAGACCTCCAACCAGTCTTGAGTGGATCTCTAAATGAAAGGTAGTGAGGAAGAGTTCTGAGTGAGTGGTAACATCTTTCAGAGATTGAGAGAAGAAAATTGAAGCATGGTTCTGTTCATACATGTTCTACCCTGATGCACGACAGGAGCAGAGCCAATGATGCCCAGAGCCAAGGGGCCAGAGAGACTAGGAGGGTCAGTGACAGATAATTCTAATGCTCTACCTGCCAAAAAAGGTCTCATGTTCCATTAAATTTCCTTCACTTGTCGAAGAAATGCTATTGTCTGTTCATAGCATGCCCTCATCTGTCCCCTGAGTGCACTCCCTTGCAAAGGAAATGCCCCGCACTTGCCAAGGAAATGTCCCTCCTTTGACCATGGGATGCCCTGCATGTCTATGAAATGTTCGCACTTGCCCATGAAATGCCCTTTCAATTGTGGATGAAACATTGTTACATATTTCTCCCAATGGGAAAGATGTGCTAGAACGACACACAGATATTGTCGGAGTTAGCTTAATGTAATTTCAAAGTCTGAACACACAGTCCCTTCCGGCCACACCATTCGATGCCTCTCTGCTGAGTAGCTGCCCAATCAAAAGATAGCTTCCAGACCCATTGTTCAAAGGGCTCTGTCACGTGGTCACACAATGATCCCATGTAGCAGGGCCGCCCTAAACCAGCAGGAGTCAGCCCTGGAAGCTTTGCTGCTGCAGGACAACCTGCTCGGTTTCACGTAGTCCATCTGTTCCTACTGAACCTGTCCCAACACTCATCCTCACTGCGTCCCTTCCACCCTTTCCCACTAACTAGTGCCCAAAAAGCCTCAGGTTATGGCCAGAGTGCACAAAACAGCACAATCTGCCAACCCTTATCACTTAGTATAGTTGTTCACTTTTTTCCGATTATGAGGTTGAGAGGAGGGAGGGACCAGAGGTGTGACAGGATATTTATCCATTGGGGGTGTGCTTGATGCTGGTATCTAGGGATCAGACACAACCCTGATTGGATGAATGCTCTACAGCATGGGTCCCCAACCTTTTGTGTGCAATGTGCAAAATGTGCATATCAATTAAAATGATGAGCAACAGCCATTCTTCGGCAAAACATTGGCATTCAGTGGCCGGAAAAAGTATTGCAACACAAATTGGAAATGTAATAAACTCTAAGACTGCTAATGGAACATTTTAATTTGCAGTACTTAACCGTTATCTAGACAATGAGCAATTCTAGTAAAGAAAATGTGCAAGGCCTTTAACTTCATTTAACGTTAAGTGGCTGTTTACAGGAAATGTTGATGAAATTGAGTGGTCAGTAGGACATTTTTAGACAGATAGGTCCAGTCATGTTGTTAAAAAATATAGGACTAAATAAACATTACAAGTGGCTTCAGGTTCTCGGGCAAAACATTTATACCAATGGCCAGGGGTAGGCACCACAAAGATGATGTCCGACAGCCAGAGGGGCTGTTGGCGATGCTTAAGTTTGACAATGAGGCATTGGAAAGAATTACTAATTCACAATAAAATAATATATTCTCTTAGAACTGTTGAAACATTCTATTAGAACTATTGAACCGCTCAGTGGCCACAGTGGCCACACAGGAAAGTGTCAGTTTGTTTGAATCTGTGGTTGAAACGATCTGGGACAGAGTTATTGGCACATGGCGTCCCTCAGTTCAAAAGATCTAGGTTATGCAAAGAGATGCCTCATGGTTCAATGCAGAATGTCAAATCTAAAAATAAAATTGAACCAAGATTGAGTCGTGTCCAAAAGGGATTTTACAGATTAATTAGTGGCAAACATTGGTTAAAATCTTGAGCATTTGACGACCACTTCATAGAGGAATGCGGTGGTGTTAACTAGGTATTTCGATTGATTATTGGCTTGTTAATTTAAACCTATTAACAGTAACTTAATCGGATTTGACTATGGGGCAAATTCCTTTGGAAAAATCTGGCATGCATTTGCCTTATCTGCCCATTAGCCAAGTGCCCGATGGGCAGAGTATTAAATTGTAATTGTAAATTATGACAATTTTTCCATTAGGACACTCTGGGCCTCATTACATGTTTGGTGGTATCCCACTGGTAATTCCAGGCCGGCAAACTTGGAATGAACCCAATGTAATAATAAATATAGGCGACACTAAACATAATATTTCTGATAAATATAATGCATGGAATGCATGGTGCCATCAAACAAAAACCTCAAAAAGCAGTGCCTGCAAATTATTTAATAAAGCAAAGTTGTGTATGCATTCTGCTCATTTGTCCATTATGCTTCTGCTAGCTGTACAAAGGAACAGAACATCACCATTTTCTTCAGGACACAAACATGGGAACATGGTTCAATTATTTTCCTTATGAATACATTGTCAGCTGGGCAACAGATCTGAATATGATAGGGTTTTAACAATGACACTCTTATGATAAATAAGGACATTTACAGAAAAAGAGTGTCCATAATGGCAAAAAACGTCAAACTTGTATCTACAAAAATAAGCCAACTGGAACTACAGCAGGCTCATTGGTCAACATTCTCGCACAGTCCAGGACTCTGTCCTGGCTATACTGCTACTGAGGTCTTATCCTTTCGGCAGTTCCTTCTAGGCCTCCACACCATGGCCCAGAGCAACTGGCGAGCAACTGTTTAGGGTGCCGCGTGCAACATGTTGCTCCCAAGCTACACGTTAGGGATCACATCTCTACACTAACTATGCAGATGATACCCAAATCTGTATTCCCAGATCTGGCAACTACATTACCGACACTAACTCACTGAATACAATCTACCAAAGTACCCAGGCCTGGATGGCTATGCACTCGTTGTGCCTCAACAACGAAAAAACAGAGCTGATGCTCGTTGGATCACAAAAGCATCTTAGCAAACTGGACAAGGCCTACACATCTTTTACTATAGATCATAATTCAATCCCATCCCAGTCTCCAAAGAGGTAAAACCTTGGGAGTATACCTGGATGCATCCCTCACTCTAACCAGACAGGTGAATGCAATATCCTCATCCTCAGCCTATACAACTAAACTTATCAATGCATGCAGACGCTTCCTAAAAAAGACCACAGATCTGCGGCCAGAAGACGGGTCAGCTGGCTCCCACTTCACGATCGAATACAATTCTAAATCCTCACACTAACTCACAAATGCTTGGCAAACACTGCACCTAACTACCTTGCCAACAAATTCAAGAAAAGACAATCGATTAGACCGACTGGAGCCGTCTATTCCCATCTACGCCCAACGCCAAAATTCAAACTACAGAAAGCAGGGGGCTGCAGCTTCCCTGTAGTAGCAGCAAAATATTGGGATAACTTACCTCTTCACCTAAGGGCCGAAACATCCCTCTGGTCCTTCTGCAAAAGCCTCAAAACTTGTCTCTTCACACAAGATGCATAACCACTACTACACATTGGAGCTGTCCCCCTGGCTCTGCCACTGCTGGTGCCCATAACCAAAACAATATACAAAAAAAAAACAAGATTATGCTTGTAACAAATACAGCGCAGACAGCATAAACCTCTTCTATATGCCGAATTCAGGAACCAACCGCACTTGGAATACCCTAATAACAACATACTTGTTCACTCACTATTGGTCATTTCTCCCCTTTCCCCCAGCCCCTCTTGATGCCCTAACCAGCACCCATCTCACTACTTGCCCTGGATACATGTGAATCAGTTATGGTTTATTGGACAAACAACCAGAGCAAGTGCTAGGCAAGAGCAGCATGTGCAGCTCCACTTGGCCTCGCGCTCATGGAGACCGCGCAGAGGCTGACCCTCTCTTTCCCTGGGAGAAAGACGGTCAGCCTCTGACAATCTCCAGCGCTGTAGTCAGTAGAGGCTCCCGCCATCATGCGGCTCTTTGACCCTTCTCGGCCAGGCCTGTCTTCTTTCACAATGTAAACACACATCAAAAGAGGGCGATACTTTTGTTCTCATTGTGAAAGAATCCAGGACAGGCCGAGAAGGGTCCCAATCCCAGTCTCTGAAGTTTCAAAGCTCAGGCTGATTGCCCAGGGACGTCATTTCAGCAAAATGCCTGGGTTAGCAGAAGTGACATCACACAACCCTTGACTTCTGATGACATCACAGGAAGTGATGCCATTTGACCCCACCCCGAGGTGACATCAGGGGAAGCAATGGAACACAATATTTCACCCCTTGACAAACCAGGAAGTGGCATCACATAGCATTGTTCCTAAGTACATTACGATGAATATGGTTACGATAGCACTGTAATGTGATATACATTTCATACAAGAATGAATCACCATATGTATCGTTATTATCAGTGTGTATAGGCCATATTACCAAATTAGAATGCAAGCAGACGTCCAAGGCCAAATGATAATGATGTGTTATTATATAGCACTTACGCTTAAGCCCTATATATAGAACAAACATACAATATCACCCAACCTGTGTTGGTACTCATTTATAGACCTCAGAAGGATGAAAGGCTGAGTTGGCCTTGCCGGAATTTGAACCTGCAACCTGCAGATCACACACACATCGCAGCAGCAAGCGCTTGACCCACTGAGCTATCTTACCAGCTATAGCTATCTGACCGGCTATAGTAAAATGAGCAATTACATGTCTGAATGTTCTCAAAGTCAGAAAGTAAGTTACTCTCTATAGTGGATACCAATAAACTGGTAACAGATTTAACAGCAGCCCAGATCATCTGCAGGTCTGGTGCAAAGTTGGCCACATGTCAAGCCTGCGTGGATCTACTTTTCAGGCTTCAGAGGTTGCCAAAATACATACCATTGGGAGGGTTCATAACTGTGTATTATAGAATTTAGAGTAGAGCTGGAAAAGCAGCGCACTTGCATGTGATCCCGTACTCTGGGCACTCCTTACCTCATACATGAAAAGAAAAATCCTGAACAGCATACCAGGGAGATAGGCAAGACTCCAGATAAGGTGCATACCAGGCCTTTTTACGCATGAAAATCTTGTAAATACGACAGCGTTATTGTTTTCCTTTGTACATTTACACACAAGTTTAGAGCAGAGGGCAATGCAAAAATCAGGTTACTTGACAGAAACCAGAAGGCTTCTTTTGATTTTTATCTACACAGTTGTAATTGCAAGCTGTGCATAAAAGCCTCTGAAACAATGGGCCTCATCACGAGTTGGGTGGTAACGGTGGCGGTATTACCGCCGGTGGTATTAGCCCTACTGCCAAACCCCCGGCGCTATTAGCGCCCGATCACGGGTTTGTCGGTAATGGAATTCCCCACTCCCCACTGAGCCCATTCGGGAATGCCCCATTCCCCATTGGGCTCAATGGTGAATTTTCGCGCTCTTACCGCCGGCGGATTTCCCGCCGGCGGTAATAGCGCGAATTTTCGGCGGATTTCCCAGCAGCTCAGAGTTGGGGAGAAATCCGCTGAAGCCCTGATTTGGCAGACCCTTAAATCCGGCGGTAATAGCGCGACCGCCGGACTTAAGGGTTACCGCCAAACTCGTGATGAGGCCCAATGTATTTCTCTGAAGCCTTTCAAAAAAAGAAACTGCACACTGTGATGAAAGGGACTGCTTCATTCCATTCAGCTTCCGCTGTGTTGCTGCTCATGGAGCAAACTGTGCATATTGATTTTCCTAGCTTTTTAGGATTGGAAAATTAATAAAATGGAAAACTAAGTTGCAATTGAGAATTAATATTTTGTAACAAATTATGCATTTTTTCCAGTGAAAGCAAACCAGTATTGCACAATTGTATTTTGAAGAGTTCCCGTGCTGTGTGCATAATCATGCCGAGGCAAATCATTTTTACACTTATATTTTAATTTACTCTCTAATTATAAAAACAGTGTGTAAAATGAGGACTATGTACGGTCTAGTTTACATCCATTCAACCTTGCAGTCAATGGGGTTAATTACTATAAAAGGTCAGCGATAGCAGAGTCTTTATTCAAGGATTAGTGATTGTCATTACACCAATCACAGGTGTTCCAGCCTCTCAAATCTTCAAGGCTACATTTAAAACACCCAAAACCTGACTCTCCAGGAAGTGCAAGCACTGTTCAAAAACAAACAAATGAAAGTTACATTTCTAATTGAAATAGAAACTCAGCAAAACCTGTCCCTGTGATAATTCAGATAGGAATTTAACTTAATGTAGCCCTTCATACATAGTTTGTCCAAAATCTAGGCACTGTGATTATTATACCTCAGTAGATACTCAGTTTACTGACCTCTGAAAGATCTTAGCCAATAAGATAGCTCAGCTGGTTGAGCACTCATTACTGTGATCTGTGCGTGAGCTGTAGATTGCCGGTTTGATTCCCGGAAAGGCCAACTCAGTCTTGCATCCTTTCAAGGTTGCTAAAGGAGTACCGACTTCGGTTTGGTGATAATTGTGATAAATATGTTCTATGTACAGTGATTTGTCAAAAGCGTTATATAAATAACCATTTGACCATGAGATTAGATATAGAATTTAGCACAGAGTCCTTGCCTCTCTGCACTGTTGTGTCATAACATTGGCATGCCATTAGGTAGTAATAGCTCCAGGATATGAGGAGATTCATTAAACATCAAAAGACAATTCTGCTATCAAACCTCAAAACACAGAATCCAATTCATGCTTGCTTTACCAAGTAATTGGCTAGACTTTCTAAAAAAAATGATTATTTGAATACGTCGTTTTTACAAAAAAAAGTACATCCATATCAATAATTTTCACCTAAAATCAAATAATCATACACTTCTCACATCTGAAGCACCTCCTTTAAAAATTGCAACAAAGCAAAAATGAATCCATAATCTTCCCCCACTAATTGCAACCAAAAAATCTCTGCCACTTGGCAGTGTTTTGCGGCTAAGCAATCACCCAGAAATTGTGTTTGACACTCTGTCAACCCCTTACATTCCACCAAAAGATACCACAGCGATTCAACTTCGTCAACATGATTACGAAACCGACACATTTTGGTTTTAGACATTCCATAATTCAGCAGAATCTCATTTGTGGGGAGCAAGTTGAACCACAGCCTCATGAACTGAGATCTGTACCACAGCGATGGAAACAGCCTTAGCTATTTAAGTCTCTTGCCATAAGCCTTTGATTCATTCCATAGGCCCCGTTGCCATATATAGGAAGTTCTCCCCGCCAGCGTGGCAAGCCAATCATGCTCCCAAATTTTAAGCTTGACTTTTCAGGGATTAGCCAACAAGCACTCACTGCTTAAACCCAATGAGGTCAGTAAGACTCAACATTTCATCTCTCATTGACTCAGTACAAGGATTGCCAATGGAGGAGCCGCTGGCACCAAAAGGCATTTCCAAAAGAGTGAAAGCACCTTCCAAGTGGTTCGGGCATAGAGAGAAATAAGGCCTCACTCGTACCTAATGATAGACGTGGGCACGAGATCTGGCAACCTTAAGACTTTTCTCCAAAATAACCCCTCAAAGGAGGCCCAGATCTTGAAGGATGTAGATACAAAGGCTTCCGCACCATAAATCCTTCCTGACATAAAAGGCAACCAATGGGTCTAATGAGAATTTACTACATTTTCTGTGCAACACTATAGCTTGGGACGTAAGCATGGCCCACTTTTTTTTTAAGGAAAGACATCTTGGGCCATCACCAAGTCTACTGTTAATCAGTGCGCCCAAATAAATCACAGATGAAACCTCTAGCAAGGGGACAGTTTCCAAAAACCACTTAACCCTGACATGCCCCGTCCTTGTTTCTACATCCAAAAGTCAAGATCATAGTTTTTTTTAGAATTGACTTCTAACCCATTTTCCTTCATGTAGACATTCAGTGCTTTTAAGGATCGCTGCAATGCGATGTGAGTCTGGTCCTCAAGGACCAAATCATCGGCAAAGAGCAATCTACCTAGCTTTCCCAAGGCTCATTTGGGGGGGGGCAGCATTAACCCCATTCAATGCAATGGCAAGATCTGATGGGGACAAAATGAATAGGGTCGGGGCAAGGGGACATCCTTGCTTCAGGCCCCTTTCCATCAGTCTTGGGTCTGTTAGCAAGCATTCATCGTTCAGCCTAATTTTGACACTGGTATCCTAATATAATTCTCGGATAGCCACTAGCAGGTTAGCTGGACAACACCAGTCCTCCATTCTGTTCCACAGCAGTTCCCTGTCTATATTGTCAAAAGCCTTCTTTATATCAATAAAGGCCATATATATCTTCGTTCCCTTTTCCCAAGCCATTCCCTTAAGGATATTCAAAAGGAATAGATTTAGGTCTGTACCTACCCCCTTAGTAAAACCAGTTTGTCTGGGGTCAGCTCTACCCGTAGAGACTATCCAGTACTGCAAGTGTGTTAACAACATTCCCCCAAAGATCTTATCCATTGCATCCAATAAGGCAATGGGGCGGTAGTTGCCAGGGTCCAACCTACCTCCCCCCCTTATGAATAGGAACTGCTACTGTGGTTTTCCAGGAGTCAGGGATAGTGTCAGACCTCCAGAATTTATTAAATAGGGAGTGCATAATTAATGCCCATTCTTCCGGGCCTCTTTTAACATCATATTAGTGAGGCCATCCGGTTCTGGGGCCCTAAACCTGCTAGCCTTCTTAATAAGCACGATCAAATCTTCCACTTCAAAGGTCAGACACCACCCATCCCCCTTAGACTCTGGCCTGGGCGTGCTAACTCCCTCCCCATTACCAAATGTGGCCCCATAATGTTGTTTCCAAATATCTAGAGTTATCATGTTAGCCATCAGCAATTTAGGACAACTTCCCTGTTGGTTTAACAAATCCCATGTTGCTCTCCAATCCTTTCTCAGTATTGCTTGAAGGATAGCCTCTGAGTCCCTCTGGAGTAGCAAGGGTTTATGTGCCACCACCCAGTTTCTATATTTTTGTTTTCTACTAGCAATTTGCCTACTGAGTGTTGGCCCACCCTTTTTTTGAGTGATCTAAAATCATTCCTCACACTATTCTTTTCTCTAGCTACTGCTCCATCGTAAATATGAGGATGGGGATTGCTTCTATTTTTAGCAGGATTGGTAGAAACTCTGAAAGCATGTAGAAGGTGAACATAGTTGACCCCCTCCCTTTCTCCGCCCAATTTATCAAATTCTTGCTGCAAACCATTAACATTTTTTCTTCCTAATCTCAGCCTATTTACTCCATTGGAAATCTCAACTAAAAATGTCCAAAACTCGTTCTGTCCTCACCTAGCCGAGAAATGTAAGGACAGCTTCAAGATCGCGTGATCACTGCACTTTATCTGACATACCTTCTTAGACGAAACTCGCTTACCAAGGGCAGGGCAGATGGATTATAATCCAAGGTCGAGGAAAGGATACCGTTAGACCAAGTGTAGAGCGCATTTCGTTAACGCCCTCAACCATTGAGAGGCCACATGACTCCATCAGGCCCATCCACTCCCCCGCCCTCTTACTGTAAGCCCCGAGATAACTCGTCCTTACATTGCCAGCTGGGCCTCCCTGAATAAGACTCGGCAAATTCAGGTCACCCCCAACAGAGATGCCATCAATTGAGATTTTACTATGCGTTTCATCAATGATAGCTTTGATGAAACCCAAAAATCTAGAAGAGGTTATACCTCTTGGATTCCAGTAGATGTTTAAAATAAGTAGGCATGACGAGGAGCCCACATCAGAGTATCCTATTTGCATACATGTTGCCTGGACAAACCTATTAGGACATTTTGAGTAGAGAATACACCAGTCCTTACTATTTTTAACCAAGAGGATTGATATAAATGCTGCAGCTGCCATAAACCAGGGCCACTGAGAGCCAGGTCTCCTGGAGGCAGAGAATATCAAATTTACCAGAAGCAATGTCTGAGTCTTTGGCCAAGTGAGAAAATCCTCTGGTGTTCCAAAAGCCAATGCATATACCCTGTGCTTTCGCAAGCCGCCATCATGGAGGGGGCCTACCTGTCAAGATACTGGACTAGAAGGCTCCTCCTGTAGACGGTTCTCTCTAGTCGCCCTTGAAGTCAACTCCTGGACGTTATTAGGTGATCGAGGAGCTAACTGCTCTCCAGACGATAATCTGGTTCTCGGTGGAAGCTCCGCCAACTCAAACCCCCAGGGAAGAAGATAATGGGCCGATTTAAGTAGAGATGTTGCAATAACACTAGATTTCAAATGCAAGATCACTGAGTCAGTTTGTTCCACACTGACAAAAACAACAATCCTTATAACTTCTGAACGAATAAAGTCTAAAGCTGGAATATGATGAAAGAGCTTCATTTACGTTTGTCCGATTCAGGATTAGCCCATCGTTTTGAGTGAACAATCTGTCCAATCACAGTTTTAGCAGCATTCTTGTTCCTTCTTGTGAGCCATTTGCTCTTTTCCTCCATTTACCTCCTCGAAGAAACTTAATAGGGTGAGGCTCCCAGGAGGGTACAATCCTGGAGCCTAAGCCCTTGAGTACTGGCTCAGCTTTCTCCCTAGACCTTGCTCTAGACTGGCACTTCAGTCCAGCCCTGTCTTTATTAATATTGAAGCAGCTGAAGGAATCGCTATCACATTGGTTGCTTAACATATCCTGCGATATGTCTCTCTCCTCCTGATCAATGTCCTCATCATAAATCATCCAGACGGACAAGTTGGCATTAACCTCTTCACGAGAGCCATCGTGCTTGTTCCTTGAGAACCACCCTGATGCTTCATTCGCTGGAGACACAGGAATCCTCCTCATACCACTCTTCTCAACACGCTGTTCTCTCCTCCCAACTGGTGACAGTGGAGGAGGAGTGGTGAGGTTCCTCCACTCTCCCCAGTTGGGAGGAGAGAACAGCGTGTTGAGAAGAGTGAGCCTAAGATCCATTTGTCTTCCGAGCCGTCTTTTGTTTCAGGCTATCCACATTAACTTACACTGGTGGCGATCACTCCAGACATTTACGCTTCTTACTCTGTTGGAAGATTGGAAATTATATATAATTTCCCAATTGAACATTTGGTATCTCCTTTGTAAGTTGGAAGGTCTTTTTACCCTTACTTGGCTCAAACCCCAAAGTCCCTCTAACTGATGGTTGAGCCACAGGCAAAAGAACGGATACCCGATCCTCCACATTGGGGATAATTGTATCCTTAGTGACCATCATAACAGCCGGGATCCTAATTTCTGGGTGATCCATCGAGCATCCCACTAGGTTTGCTCCTACTGGTCGCTGTTCTAGCGTATGTGGCTTAGTAATTGTATCCTTGATGACCATCATAACGGCCGGGACCCCCTTTACCGGGTGATCCATTGAACATCCTGCTAGGTTTGCTCCTACTGGTCGATGGTCTTGCGTAGGGGGCTTAGTATACACAGTTGGAAGCATAGACAGGAGATCCTCCGGACACATGCATGCCCTTCCTGATTTTTGTACTTGTATATTGCGGCCTTGACTTGAAGGAGATCCATCAAGGAGTCCATAATACGCCTCTTCTCCTCTTACTCCACCTTAAGCGCTTTCAAGAGGGTTTGTACTATCTGATTGGAGCACTCTGCTTCCTGGTCCACTCTTGATTGTAAGAAAGAGATACATTCTCTATAAAAATCAGCCTGGAATTTATAAGGGGCAGGAGAGTCGAGTGATCCTTCAAATTCCTGTTCACCACCTTGTATTGCCCCAGAAAGGGTGCCAGACAAGCTGTGACCGAGTTCAACATAGAAGCTTGCGTGTTGAAGGCAGTTGAATTTAATATAGGTATGAGTCCCCTCAAGGTTCTTGGAGAAAAGGCTGCGTCCTCCAAGGACGAGCCTGAGGATGAAATGATAGTGGCCTCCCTTTGTTCTTCTTGAACTCGGGAGACTGCAGGTCATTACTCGTTAGATTCAAAGCCTTGTCTTCATCATATTGACCCAGGGTCTTGGAGGCCACCTCCCTGACTCTATCTTCCACACCGCAGCCCATCTTATTTGGTTGCTCTCCATGATGGATAAAATCCAAGTTGGGGCACCGGGACTCTTCTGATAGTGAGCCTTTGATGCCACTTGATGGCATTACCCCATTAATGACCTGAAAAGAGTTAGATACTTCAGCTAACTCCCCGGTTCCATGTGGGTTGGAGGTGGAAGCTGTAGGCCCTTCCCCAGCCTGACCCTTGATGGAAAGACATTGAGGGTTCAAATTCGATGCAGTTAATGTAGTCCCCATCATAATAGGCAGAACCTCCTGCCAGTGGTCTAGAGGACTAACCAATTCTGCATTTACTTTGATACTTTCCCTTGAGACCTGATAATCCGGTGCTCCCAAAATCTCTGCATCGGTCAACTCCAAAATATTAGAAATTGGGCGGGCCATGACTGGGCATGCTAAGGCCTCGTCCTGTATGGCTTGAGTTGTCAAACAGAGCCCAGTTGAATCTTCTTTATTGATGTTGACTGAAAATTTTTCTCTTTCTTTTTAGGGCAGAAGTAAGCCCATTACCTTCAGTTCCCTTGCTGGAGTCATTGAGCCGCCCACATGTAAACGCCAAAGGGGAGAGTAAGGGGGAAGTAAGTAGATATTCCTTCTGGGCCGCCATATTAGATCCTATGATCTTAGTAGGAGCCATGGGTGCCTTTGATCCCTTTGCACCGGCTTTAACTTTAGTTTGCAAACGTGTCCCGGGAGAAAAAAATTGCAAACTGCAGGTCTTCCATTTCAAGGTTTGTAAGAAAGCAGCCACTCCCCACTCACGCACCAGGGACAGAGGAGATCTCAGACTCCCCTAACTGTATATTATTACAGGACTTTTGATCTATTTATAGAGCACACCGCAACTCTCTTAGTATGTTTGAGTATAGAGTCATGGCAAATATAGTATCAAAAGCGTGGGGTTCAGTACTCACAAAGAACCAGTAACCACAAGTCAGGGCTTTGACCACAGTGGGTGCTGTATGTAACGTAATAAGTTGAGTGCAGAGCTGGTTCAAGTAGTACAGATTAACATCCGCTAATAATAGCCAAACTGGTAAGCGGGAGGAAGTTCAAGAGATAACAAAGTTACCTTTGCCAGCAATTTAGGAGCACAAGTTCTGCAGTACATCGAGGTCTCAGCCACACCATCCGGTCTCAGCCACACCATCCGGGTGGGGAGCTCATGAAAGTAAAACCTGAGTGTGCAGGAGAAGTTTGACAGGGGTGCACAGCCCAGAGGCCCCCTCCTCGCACTCCAAACACTTGTCACTCTGCATGCCTCCGCTCTTGTGAGATTATAACACAGATGATAATGAAAATTGAAAGGAGACTTCCACTCCACTGCAACATTATCAGCAGGCTTGTGGATTCAGCAAGCACATGTGGGGATTAGCCTTTCCTCCCAGATTATAATGTGGATGATAATGGAAAGTGAAACGAGACTTCGACTGCACTGCAACACTATCATAACACTCTGCTATATGTCACTATACTGGAGTGATCAAATGGCCAGACCTTAGAGAAATAATGAAAGGTGTATTCTGTCACAACGCAGAAAGCTGCTGCATAGTAATGATATCCATAGAGTTTTTTCACACGTTGGCTGGATGTCAGAGGCGTAACACAAAATGTGGGGGCCCCCCTGCGAGCCAGGCTGAGGGGCCCCCCCAACTCAGCAACAAATCAAGGATCGCGCCACATTCTGGGCCGGCCTAGATTATCACACTTGCGCAATACGCACAAAGTGCTGCTGAAGGGATATGCTGCACACTGCACTAGGAGAAAGATATACATATGTGTTTTAATATAATATACAGCACACTTTCTGAGAAAAATTGGCTAAAAAGCCAGAGTGTTTGTAATTGTTTTGTAGGGTAACACCATTCCAATAGATGCAAGTCACCAAGAGTGCACAGGAACATTAATAGTTTGCTATTAAAAATGCCATGCCACAATGAAAAATGTCCAACTGGCTGCAAAATGCAGACCAGTGTCGATACGTAATAACAATATAGTTAAGCTTGCCAGGTCACATTTAGACATATCTAAACTGGTTGCACCAAAATGCCAGTCGAAGCAATAACACTCATCAAGAAGAGAACACACATTCAAGCCCGTGTCTCTGTGGCCTCTAACAACACGACCAAACTCTTTAAAATCTGAAAGGAACTGGTCAATCCTGTTGCGGTCTTTACCTCTCCTGTTCCCTCCCAGGCCCTCTGTATGGCTCTGTCCTCACACTTCTCCTCTAAAACTCAGGACATACTGTCCTCCATCTCCTCTTCCTCTCTCGGCCCCCCTTTGGCCATCTCTACCTCTCGTCCTCCTTTCTCCTCTTTCTCTCTGACAACACCTGACAAGGTTTCTAGACAAGTCCGATCTATGAAAGTGTCATCCAAACAGGTGCTCTCCTGCTCCACCAGAACCATCAAGAACCATATTGACACCCTCGTTCTAGCCTTGACCGATTTCTGTAATCACTCTTTCGCCACTGGAACGTTCCCCTCTCCCATTAAGCACTCCCTTATGCACCCACTCCTCAAGAAGCCGTCTGCCGATCCAGCCTGCCCGGCAAACTATAGGCCAATCTCCATCACTCCTTTCCTGGGCAAACTCTTGAAAAAGATGGCCATCTACCAGCTTACTCTCCACACGGAATCTGTTGGTTGCCTCCATGACCATCAATCTGGCTTCAGAGCTGCCAGAGGCACGGAAACTGCCGTCCTGAACACCTGTGAAGATCTGCTCTCTATCCTTGATTCCAGCATTTCTTCTGTCCTCATCCTCCTTGATCTTTCCTCTGCTTTCGACACGGTCAACCATGCCATCCTGATCAATCCTGATCAATCAACTCCATGAGAACCTGGGCATCACAGATCAGGCCTTTGAGTGGCTGACCTGCTTCCTCTTGGACTGCCCCTCCAAGGTCCAACCTGGTCCTTTTCTCTCCGCTCCATCCTCTCACTCTGGTTTTTCAACCTCTACGTGGCCCCTTTGGCCCACCTGATCTCTACATTCTCCTCTAACTTTCAGTGTTATGCGGATGACACTCCGCTTTCCTTCAGGCTCCCCTAAGATTCCTCTTCTCTCTCGCTCATTCCCAACTGTCTATCCGCGCTTCAGGATTGGTGTGCCTCCAACGATCTCTGCCTTCATGTCAGTAAGATGGAGATCCTTCTCATTTGGTCTCCTGCCCCTGCTTTCCCTCTCTCACTCTGGCTGCCCGCCTTGGGCCCTCTTCCTTCGCCTTCCTGTGAGGCAAACAACCCTGGTGTCATCTTTGACTCCACTCTCTCTTTCCTCACAGCCAAGAAGTCCCACTACCAGCTGCTCCTCGTCAAAGGGACTCTTCCCTTTCTCCGTTTCCCCCGGAAGCTCACTGTCTCCAGAGCCCAGGTTCTCTCTAGGCTGGACTACTGCAACAGCCTCTTTCTCAATCTGCCTTCCTCTACTCTCCAGCCTCTGCAACTAACCCAGAACAGGACTGTGAGGCTTGTTCTTGGCCTCAAGCCCTGGGATCATATCTCTCCAGCCCTGAAATCTCTCCACTGGCTCCCAGTTGCTGCAAGTATCAAGTTCAAGACCCTTTGCATTGTCCACAAGGCTTTCTGGGCCCGGGGCCCACACTACATCCAACACTCTCTTCCAAAATATCTTCCTTCTCGAGCCCTTCGCTCAGCTACATACAACTCTCTTAGAGTTAGACGCTTCTCCAGGCAGAGAGTGGGGGGTAGATCTCTCTCCTCTGCAGGTGCCTCCCTCTGGAATATCCTCCCTGCCCCTCTCAAACTTGAGCCGGACCACCTGAAGAACCGGAAGCAGCTCAAAACGTTCCTCTTCTCCTCTGCTTTCTCTCTCTTCCTGCCCTGCTGGCCTACCTGACCTACCTGTCTGATGTACCGACTAATTGTTTGGCTACCCTCAGAGTGTCACTGAGTCCAGACTCTTTCTTGATCAGTCACCCTTGCACTGCCTCTGGGCCTACCACACACTTAGGGGCTGTAACTGTAACCCTACAGTCCCTTGTTCCCCTTGCACTACCTAGAGCCGCGCTGCCCTGGCTGCACTTACTCAGGGCATTGCTGCCCTGTTTTTCCCTCCCCTCTCCTTTGCACTTCCCCCTCCCTTTCCCCTTGCACTTCTTGTTCTCACACTTGCACGATCTGAATGACACAAGGCCTAGTAAGATCGTTTGTCTTGTCCGCCGTCTATCTTCCCTCCCTTGTCTTGTCGTGCCTATAAACACTTGTGTGCAAGAGTGTTATAAATGACTTATATCATATCATTTGATCACAGATGCCCAGAAAAATATACAATGCCGCAGTAAGAAACGGCTAGACTGGCAGCACCCAAATGGCAGTCTAGCCAGGTAATTTACTTAGCAGTACTGCTTTATCAGAAATGCCCAGTTAAAAAAAAAGTCATACCAAACTGAGGAATGACTAGACTGGCTGAACCAAAATGCCTCTCTAGCCACTAATACCACATATCATGCCTGCTTAACTTGGACATGGACAGCCATTATGATTTTTTGTACAATCCTGCCCCTCCCACACATCCCCTCCCCCCACCCCAACCTCCAAAATCAGCTCCTTGGCCCAGAATTACCTCCACGTCCCTCTTCCTTGCCCCAGAGCTTACGATTGACGCGCATTGCCTCATAGGTAAGAACTGGGATGAGGAAGAGTGCGACTAGGAGTAATGAAGATTACAGGTAGCTAAGTCAGGCATTACCTCCATGTACCTCTACCTCATCCCAGTACTTGTGTGTGAGGCAGAGTGCCTTATACACAAGTACTGTCTCATACACACTGGGACGAGGAAGAATAGGGCTAGGAGTAATGAAGATTACCAATAAGTAATCCAGGCATTAACCACAAGTATTGGTGCAACACGATTGAGTTGACTGGGATTCAGCACTGCCCCCCAACCCCCCAACCCCCAAAATGTTGGGCTATGTTGACTCGACCTGGCTGACCTTCAGAGCAATTGCCAGACAGAACAGGACACAGATGTTAAACGGCACCTGGGTTTCGCTGTTAACAAGAACCCAGCAATTACTAACATAAATCATTTCACTGTTAGTACCTGCATTCAAATGCCACATTTTTTAGGTAATTGAAATCGTGATGTGGGTTTAATACTTGCATGCCAGGGGAGTGATTGGAAGGGTAGAGAGGGAACAGGAGACCACTCATTCGCACAGCAGTCCATAAGTGGATGCTTTCAACCTTAAAGGAGAGAGTTAACTGCTTGTAACATTGAAGCTGCACTAGAATAGTCTAATTAAAATGTGTAACGAAATTAGATGCCCCAAACAAATAAGTTTTCCCCTCCCCCACCTCCCATGAAATTAGCGCCTCTCCCTACATTTGAAGGGTTAGCCCCCGAAATGTAGGTTTTGTTGCACCCCTGAACGCAAGCACACACACCATTCACCATATACACACACGCACACCCAGCCATCCATACATTTAAGTGTGCATTCTTTCACCATACTGGCACACCCAGGCAGCCACCCGTACATTTATGTGTGTACCCTTTCACCATACAGGCACACACACCCAGGCACCCACCCATGCATTTAAGTGTGCACCCTTTCGCCATACACTCACACAGGCAGCCACCTATACATTTAAGTGTGCACCCTTTCAACATACACTCACAAACGCACGCGTCATGAGGTTGAGGGGAGCCCTAACACTTCAAAAAGAATTATTATTAAAATATTACAGCTCTGCGGGCGGTTGCTGTCCTGCCCGACAGGTCAGACCTGCTGGGCAGAACGGCGCCCACCCGCATAGTTTTCATGGAAGCACTGGCACCATTATTAATGGTGCCGGTGCTTCTGTGGTCCCCATTCCCATAGAGTCTGATAGGACTTTATGAAAATGGGGACTTACCATTTGCTGGCGCCTGACTTCCCAAACCGCCGGGGTTGTAATCCCCCAGTGTTACTGGGAAGTCGGGCGCCGGTAAATCATTATGGGTCCAGCAGCAACCTGCTGGTACAGTTACCGCCAAACCTGTAATGAGGCCCATTGTTTCTTTTTGAAGTCGTTCTGACTTCATGAAGAAATTATTTCCGTTAAGGACCGAACCATAACAGAAATAATTTCTTTGTGAAGGCAGAGTGACTTCAAAAATAAACTATGGGCCTCATTACGAGATTGGTGGTAGTCATGGAACTATTTGCGCCATGACTGAGACCAATAACGTGTCCGGCACCGGTCTCGTTCAATGGGGACTTACCAGTGTAGTCCGACCTTTGCGGGACCGGTAAGACCCCATTGAAAAAGCCATTCCCCATTCCCACTGAGCCCCCATAGGGCTCAATGGGAATGGGGAAGGTGCTAATAACGGTACCGCAAATTGCGATACCGTTATTGGCTCTGTTTTCCCTTAACGGGTCCCGTCCATAACGCCTGGTCAGACCAGGCGTTAAAGGAGGGACTGTTACACTCACCTGGCTCCCACAGGGGCGTCGGTCGGACCCGGGCAGCTGAGGTCTCCACCCACGTGATGCGTAGTGCAGCGATGACTGACTGGATCTGCCCTCCTAATCTTGTCTGCTTAACCCGTAGAAATATTCTCCTGCAAGTGGAGAGATGGATTTAGCCACTTGTGGATTCAAGTGATGGCACCCCCACAGTCCTCCCCAACTAATCACCTCCGAAATGCCCTCACAGCAATCTCACCTTATATTCTTGAAAAATGAGCTCTCCATCCTGCGTGGATTTGCAGGGGCGCGTCGATTCCAGTTACTTCACTGGTTTGAAGGCTTGGGAGAGTTCCAGAGAGTATTGACTCTGAGGTTCCTGGTGAGGACCAGTAAGTATTAAGTTCATAGAGTTCAATATGTCCGATGTTCACTCTTGTTCCCCCCTTTCTTTCTTGTCTTGCAGCTGGCTCGTGAAAAGATGCTCTTGTGGCAGCTGGTGGCGCTCAGGTAAGAGTCTGTATTACCCGGCGCTGTCTGGTAAATGTTGCACGTGGACAATGTGTTGTTTTGTCTCGCTTTACAGATGCGGCACGTGAAAATATGGAGAGTCACAAAAGGATGCCTCCGGTGGTAAATCAGGTAAGTCTATGGTGGTAAGAATTATATTTGTTGGTTCCCTCGGCTCACCTTGTGGTTTTCTTTTGTCTCCTAGGTGCCGAAGTTCAGCGAAGAAATGATGGAGGCAGCGCCGACCCAAAGGATGCTGTGAAGACTGGTGAGTATGGCACGGCGCTGCAGCTGGAGGTGCGGCGTGTGCAGTAATGATGTTCTTTACAGGTCCGGAGACGAGATGGATCCAGAATCAGGTGTGGAATAGAAATAAGTTTGTTTTGTAACCTTATCCCTTTCTTTCCTCTTTGTTTTAGGAGCTCTGGATTCGAGGCGGGCGTGGCAGAAGACTGGATGCAGGCTGCAGGCATGGTGAGCGTTACGCTGCTGGATGCAGAATAACGCGAAGCCAGTGTTGCTGGTCGGGCGTGGTTTAAATAGCCTCAAAAGTAGTCCCAGGTAAGAAGTCCCTAGAACCACACCTGAGTAAAAAATAGTCCCTGTAGAAAAATAGTCCCTTTCAGGCTTCATGTTGGATTGGAGTCATTTGCAGCATGGTCTGCCTGAGGTAAGTAATGACTATGAGCCTGGCGCCTTAAGCGCCAGGACTGATTTCTACTATGAACCCAAATAGCCCCTAGCTGGGGCTGCTGAGGTTTTACTAAATGTCTAGATGCCTGCTCCTGGGGGTGATGGGCTTGGTCCGGATGGGCGGTAAGGGATTACCGGCACCGGTCTCCTTACCGGTGCCCGGTATCCCTTAGCGCCCTACTCGTAATGAGGCCCTATATCTTTTTGAAGTCATAGAGCTCCCCACACCCCATGACATGGAGGCTTCCAGCCTAGGGTCTTCCATGCCATGCGGAGGGCGCAGCCATCAGACTTCAAAAAGAAAGTTTCTTTTTGTAGTCACTCTGCCTTCATTAAGAAATTATTTCTGTTACAGAAATTATTTCTTTATAAATGCTGATTGAATTCTAAAAGGAAAAAAAGTTTTTTGTGAAAACAAATATTTTTCTTTTTTTTCTACAAGTGGAGCACCCTCCCAGGACATGTGCTGGTGGGGCCCCCCGCATCGCGTGGGCTGGCAGGGGCCCTGTTACGCCATTGCTGGATGTACGTTGGCATACACTTTACTCTCTTGCAAAGGAGAGAGGTAATTTTTACTCTCTTAAAATCACATTTACTCTCCAAGTTTAAAAATAGGGAGTAAAATACTCCCACCTCAAATCTTTGTTTTGTTGAAAATTTTATTTTAGTTTACAGTATTTACAATTAAAACCTAAACATTATATGTTAAACACAAACTTCGCAGGAACATTCATATTTTCATTAATAAATTCCCCAAACCACCCACCCCAGGATTCACATCATAAGTCATTAATCAGTACAATGTAAGGAATTTCACCCAGAGTTTTTCAAATAAAGCAAGTTTTTTTATCTTTCCGAAATATAACTCTTTCCATCTCTGCCAAATCATTAATTTCATCAATCCATATATCTATGGTAACTGGATTCACCGTCTTCCAACCTCTAAGTATTATTTTTTTTCCCACCATTGCTCCTCTAAAGATCATTTTTTTTTTACACGTAGACATGTCCTCCAGCAATATATCGCTCCCTAGTATTAATGTTTTAAAATCAAAGGCAATCTTTCATCAAGAACATTTTTGCAAATTCTGCCATACTCAAACCAAAATCCCCTCACTCTAGTGCAGTTCCATAGCATATGTTCCAATGTGCCAGTCTCATGGACACAAGCCCAGCCCAACAATCGGAACTGTCTGCCATTCCTCTTTTTTCTAGCCTTTCCGGAGTTCAATAGACCCTGTTCATGATCTTAATTTGGCGTAACCTCTCAGTCAAACTCAAAGAACAAAGTCTGATGTTCGTACACATACGTGACCAACGATCCTCATCAATGTTGCTCCCAATCCGACTCCATTCCTCTCTCAACAAATCATTGCTTTAATATTCTCCTACAATCAAGCCATATACACGACTTACCAATCCACACGTTCCCACTTTTGGTTTTTGCCACAACAATTCCATGTTAAGTCTCATTTCCAAGTGAACCTCAAAATCTTATCTGGAGCAATCAAGAAGGTGTTCAGTAAAAATAAAGCTCGTCTTTCAAAGATTTGCCATGAAATCTGACATGTAAAAAATGGGTTGGTTTATATGAATAGGCCAATTATCTTAACATCTTGCTGGAAGGTTTTGACAAAAGTAACCTTTATCCAAGTAGTGGTCTAAAAAAAGGATTTTCTTTTCAGGCTTGTAATATTTTGCATTGTGGGCCTTCTAGTTTTCAGGATGTGGAAAATAAGCAACAAAAATATGCTTTTGCTTTATCATGTAAGGATTCTTTTTTGTAATGATGTTTGTCAGGGCCACGGGTGAGAAGGACATGAAGTTCCTGTTTTTTCATTTTGGATTCTGGGACATGTAGTTTTTTTCTCTACCATTAGAAATGTAGGCAAATTTCAAGTCCCAGATTGCCAGGGTAATCAGGACTAGATGGCATTTTAAAGCATAGTCATGGGAAACTGGAGAGCTCTGCTCTACGAGACATTATTGTAGGCATTGAAATACAAATTTAAATATTTGTGCCAAGTGGAGCTTGGAAGTTATGTGTTCAAGTGGTAAAACTGTGTGCATGGCTTACAATCCCAGCTTCACTGTTTAACCACAGTTGTGATCCTTGGCAAATAAGGTAATCCCGTGTAGTCTAGAGGACTGGCCTCAGAAGAGCCATCATTATTTTTATTTATTCTTATTTATTTAAAATGTGTATAGCGCCCAGACTCAGAGGTATCACGGGTTAACTTTGTTCTCATTTCGCTACCAGTCACCAACGCGACATGGGTCACCCGGTGTCCTGCCCAAGAGCGACTGAGTGATACTTTGTGCTATGCCCTGTTATGCTATGTTATTGAATCTTATATAGCACATAGTATACCATAAAAAAGCAAGTGTCTACGTGTGTGTGTTTGTTGGGGTAAAGGGACAGGTAGAAGCCAAGAAGGTACCTTTATACTCAGCGTGCCATAAATCAATATGCATGCAGCAATGATAGCCATTGGGTTAATGTGCCTACTGCTGAGATCTTTGTTTAGACTGCTGGCCACAGGTCCAATTCCCTCAAGTATCATCCTTTCGAGTTCAGGTTGGAGTGATGTCACATACAAATTAAGGGACCCTGCAATTAATTTGCTACACTTGTCTCCAGAATTCCTAGGGCCGGCCCTGCCATCAACCATAACCACAAAGGCGAACTGGTAGCAGGCACTGAAAGGCACCTAGAGATTGGGTGTGTGAAATGGGGAGAAGGGCAGCGGGACATAGCTCCTAGATAGAGGCCTCGAGCACAGATCTAAGTGCACAAGCAAGAGCCAATTAGGAGAGAGGAGTCTCGATGACATGAGAAAAGTGGGGACAATCGGAACGATTCTTGGTATTGAAAGCGGCAGGAGTGGAATGGGAGGGAGGGTAGGAGAGTGGGGAATCTGAGTTTGTAGGAAGGGCAGAGAAAGCTGGGGGGCGTGGGGGAAAAAATGGCAGGGCAGGGGGAATGAGTGTCTGACTAGACTGGCACAGTTCGGTGCTCAGGGCTGTGTACCTTCTAGAATTATCGTGCAATGAGAGCCATCATAGGTTGTGTCTTGACAAACCAACCTCCCACCGCTGAGGCCCAAAACACCTGCCCTCATCTTGACCCCACTGCTCACCTCTGACCCCCAGCAGTCGCTTGTGACACAAGTGGCCGCGTCACCCCACTTTCTCTTGTGACGTCACCAGCTGCTGGCCTATATATCCTGGGAAGAGAGACTGTGGCTTGAACACGGAGGAGAGGCACAGCTGACTCCACAAAACGAGGTCCTGTGCATGGGGCCGATGGGGGAGGAGGACAGAGGTGGAGCCGTTAGCCCCCTTACCTCACTCACCTCACTCATTATACACAGACTTCTTTTGAGATAGGCTGTGTATAGAGGGACAGGGTGGACCATCGACCTAGCTCCCTGCGCTGCTCCTGGGTTCCCAGCTCCACCCTCTGGAACCCTCCCCCTGACGCTGCACTGTGGATGGCGTCACCATGTCACTAGGGCCTGTGTGTGCGCCACCCACTGGCCTGCACAAGATCCTCACAACATCGTAGGCGTCGTCTGCAATGTGTGTGAATGCTGGATGTAGGGCCTCATACAGCCGCGGGTAGTAATGCCAAAACAGCCTCATTCCACGTTTCACTCAAAACACGCACTCGTCACCCATTCACTGACCAGTACTTCACTCACAGGTACGATAATTCTAACATGACCAGCAGGGCACCTGCAGCAGACAACACGGCACTCACAAACTCAAGGGACAACAACACAAGCACGACTGTCCTTAATTCGGGTGTAAACGGATAGAAGGAAATACGTATTCCAAGTGGATTTTCTGAAACACAACCGGTTTTTGGTACTGTAATTGGGTAGATTTTCTCAGATTACCACCAGTGGTAGTGGTAATAACCCACCAAGCTGTTATGAGGCCCTTTGGTGTGGGCCATGAATGGTGTGAATGAGTGCCTGCTTCTGGATTTACATAGGATCCAGGCAGGATGTGTGCCTGAGGCAACTCTTTTCTTTGCCTGACATCAGTGGTCTTGAGCTTCTAGTTCTTGTGGGTCGGGTTAGATCATACCCAAGACCTCTGCATCGCGGTCAGTGCTTGAGAACTGAGCTGGACCCTGGCTTTCAGTGCACGGAAAGCCCGCCGTCATCCCTGATGAGTGAGGTGTGAATGGTGTGAATGTCCAGTAGCAGATGGTCAAACCTTGTCGTGGTGCTACTGCTCACAAGGGATATCTTTGTGCCAATTGACCAGTGTGCATTGCAAGAAAGAATGTGTTATTTCCTTACACTGATTTCAAACCCAGGGATTTCGAACCCATGGTCATCCTGAGCAGGGGCCACCTTAGTGTCAGCTGAACCTCCATTTTCCCAAAGAATACCCCCACATTTAACCTTTGAATGTCCTTGACTTGGCCAAAAATATCCTATGCTTGTCCCTGGAAGAGCCCTCAATTTCTCCTGAAACTGCCAAACTTTGTCCTTGAACTCTGAACTTGCCCATGAAATTCCCCCTATTTCCATGAAATTATTTTTTGTCTAAACTGTTCGACACTTAGAAATAAAATGGCTTTCACTGCAATGATATATGCAAATTGCCCAGGCTGACTTCCTAACTGATGGTCCATCTCAGGTTATTCTGGGCACATTCACCTTGGCTACCTCCTCCCCCAGGGCTCCAACCTCTCCTCCTAGCTCTTTAACACTTATCTTGCTCCTCTGGTATGCAACTTTTTCATCCTTCTCAAACTTCCAGTGGTACGCAGACAACACTCAACTTCTTCAAACTTCCTGCTGACCCCCTTGTTTCTTCCATCATCCCGGACTGCCTATCTGCTATCCAGTCCGGTGCCCTTCCAACGATCTGCCTCAATGCCAGCAAGACCGAGAGCCTTCCTATTGGGAGCCCTGCTCCCTTTCTTCCCCTCACTCTGGCCATCCTCTATGGGCTCTCCCCCGTCTCCTTCATCCGAAGCCAAAAACCTTGGAGTCAGCTTCGACTCCTCTCCTTCCTCCCTCACAGTCAGGACATTGCCAAGAAGTCCAACTTTCAACTCTTCCTTCAAAGGAATTCTCCCTTTCCACACTTTCCCCGAGAAGCTCAGTGTTACCAGAGCTCCGGTTCTCTAGGCTCGACTACTGCAATAGCCTGCTCTTGAATCTTCTCTCTTCCTCTCTACAACCCCTCCAGCTAATCCGGAAAAGGGCAGCAAGACTTATCCTTGGCCTCAAGCCCAGGGACCGCATCTCTCCTGCACTAAAAACTCTTCACTGGCTCCCGGTTGCTAAACGGATTAAAGACAAATCCCTCTGCATCATCCACAAGGCTGTCTTGGGCTCGGAGCCACGCTATCTACAACTTGTTATCACTAAATATTCTCCCTCTAGACCTCTTTGTGTGTGTGAAGCGTTTTGCTAAACAGGGCCGCAGGCCGATCTCTTTCTTCAGCTCCCTCTTGTGGAATATGCTCCCCCCACCTCTTCGTCTGGAGCCGGACCTCCTCAAATTCCAGAAGCTCCTTTTCACCCTCAGTCGCTACGATTGGTGACCAGGGCCCTTATGGGTCCTCAGGGCCTTGGCCTCCCAAACCCAATCACCTCAGCTTCTGCCTACACACAGCACTTGCCTCGGCAACCACTGGCCTACCCTCACTGTAGGCCTGCACCTACCCACTTATTGCAGCTCAATGCTCCATAGCACTTCCTATCTTTGCAACTTACATCTGCTGCTCACCCACGAGCAGACATTCCAGCACTTACCACCACTCCCCCCTCTTCTCTCTTTGCACTTGCACGTTCTGAATACTCACAAGGCGTAGTAGGTTCATCTTTATTCCCCCGTGTATATATTATTTTCCATCCCATGTTCCCTCCCTGTTGCCATGTGGGCGCTTTGAAATACAATTGCTGTAGAACCGGCTAACCTGCACAATAAATAAACAAAAAAATGCTATCACTTGTCCGCATATGCCCCTCACATGTACTTAAGACCCTCACTTGTCCTCGAGAATTCTCCTGACATTCACAGCATATCAACCTTATCTTACTTACTTTTCATTTGTATATTTTGTGAACAAGGCATAGTGCATCAGTGTTCACCACAACAGACTGAATTTACCTACTTAAAATAAAGCCATGCAAAAAATACAAGTAAAGACATCCCAGAAACAGGAAGTTGTGTTAAAAAATGGACACATGTTTCTGCCCTAGGATTCAGTTTATTAGGGTAAAACAGACCTCCAACCAGTCTTGAGTGGATCTCTAAATGAAAGGTAGTGAGGAAGAGTTCTGAGTGAGTGGTAACATCTTTCAGAGATTGAGAGAAGAAAATTGAAGCATGGTTCTGTTCATACATGTTCTACCCTGATGCACGACAGGAGCAGAGCCAATGATGCCCAGAGCCAAGGGGCCAGAGAGACTAGGAGGGTCAGTGACAGATAATTCTAATGCTCTACCTGCCAAAAAAGGTCTCATGTTCCATTAAATTTCCTTCACTTGTCGAAGAAATGCTATTGTCTGTTCATAGCATGCCCTCATCTGTCCCCTGAGTGCACTCCCTTGCCAAGGAAATGCCCCGCACTTGCCAAGGAAATGTCCCTCCTTTGACCATGGGATGCCCTGCATGTCTATGAAATGTTCGCACTTGCCCATGAAATGCCCTTTCAATTGTCGATGAAACATTGTTACATATTTCTCCCAATGGGAAAGATGTGCTAGAACGACACACAGATATTGTCGGAGTTAGCTTAATGTAATTTCAAAGTCTGAACACACAGTCCCTTCCGCCACACCATTCAATGCCTCTCTGCTGAGAGTAGCTGCCCAATCAAAAGATAGCTTCCAGACCCATTGTTCAAAGGGCTCTGTCACGTGGTCACACAATGATCTCATGCAGCAGGGCCGCCCTAAACCAGCAGGAGTCAGCCCTGGAAGCTTTGCTGCTGCAGGACAACCTGCTCGGTTTCACATAGTCCATCTGTTCCTACTGAACCTGTCCCAACACTCATCCTCACTGCGTCCCTTCCACCCTTTCCCACTAACTAGTGCCCAAAAAGCCTCAGGTTATGGCCAGAGTGCACAAAACAGCACAATCTGCCAACCCTTATCACTTAGTATAGTTGTTCACTTTTTTCCGATTATGAGGTTGAGAGGAGGGAGGGACCAGAGGTGTGACAGGATATTTATCCATTGGGGGTGTGCTTGATGCTGGTATCTAGGGATCAGACACAACCCTGATTGGATGAATGCTCTACAGCATGGGTCCCCAACCTTTTGTGTGCAATGTGCAAAATGTGCATATCATTTGAAATGATGAGCAACAGCCATTCTTCGGCAAAACATTGGCATTCAGTGGGCGGAAAAATTATTGCAAAACAAATTGGAAATGTAATAAACTCTAAGACTGCTAATGGAACATTTTAATTTGCAGTACTTAACCGTTATCTAGACAATGAGCAATTCTAGTAAAGAAAATGTGCAAGGCCTTTAACTTCATTTAACG
Source organism: Ambystoma mexicanum (assembly GCF_040938575.1). Classification (NCBI taxonomy): domain Eukaryota; kingdom Metazoa; phylum Chordata; class Amphibia; order Caudata; family Ambystomatidae; genus Ambystoma; species Ambystoma mexicanum. The sequence goes on along the minus strand of NC_090921.1, from coordinate 763,376,213 downwards.
TTAAGTGGCTGTTTACAGGAAATGTTGAGGAAATTGAGTGGTCAGTAGGACATTTTTAGACAGATAGGTCCAGTCATGTTGTTAAAAAATATAGGACTAAATAAACATTACCAGTGGCTTCAGGTTCTTGGGCAAAATATTTATACCAATGGCCAGGGGTAGGCACCACAAAGATGATGTCCGACAGCCAGAGGGGCTGTTGGCGATGCTTAAGTTTGACAATGAGGCATTGGAAAGAATTACTAATTCACAATAAATTAATATATTCTCTTAGAACTGTTGAAACATTCGATTAGAACTATTGAACCGCTCAGTGGCCACAGTGGCCACACAGGAAAGTGTCAGTTTGTTTGAATCTGTGGTTGAAACGATCTGGTACAGAGTTATTGGCAAATGGCGTCCCTCAGTTCAAAAGATCTAGGTTATGCAAATAGATGCCTCATGGTTCAATGCAGAATGTCAAATCTAAAAATAAAATTGAACCAAGATTGAGTCGTGTCCAAAAGGGATTTTACAGATTAATTAGTGGCAAACATTGGTTAAAATCTTGAGCATTTGACGACCACTTCATAGAGGAATGCGGTGGTGTTAACTAGGTATTTCGATTGATTATTGGCTTGTTAATTTAAACCTATTAACAGTAACTTAATCGGATTTGACTATGGGGCAAATTCCTTTGGAAAAATCTGGCATGCATTTGCCTTATCTGCCCATTAGCCAAGTGCCCGATGGGCAGAGTATTAAATTGTAATTGTAAATTATGACAATTTTTCCATTAGGACACTCTGGGCCTCATTACATGTTTGGTGGTATCCCACTGGTAATTCCAGGCCGGCGAACTTGGAATGAACCCAATGTAATAATAAATATAGGCGACACTAAACATAATATTTCTGATAAATATAATGCATGGAATGCATGGTGCCATCAAACAAAAACCTCAAAAAGCAGTGCCTGCAAATTATTTAATAAAGCAAAGTTGTGTATGCATTCTGCTCATGTGTCCATTATGCTTCTGCTAGCTGTACAAAGGAACAGAACATCACCATTTTCTTCAGGACACAAACATGGGAACATGGTTCAATTATTTTCCTTATGAATACATTGTCAGCTGGGCAACAGATCTGAATATGATAGGGTTTTAACAATGACACTCATGATAAATAAGGACATTTACAGAAAAAGAGTGTCCATAATGGCAAAAAACGTCAAACTTGTATCTACAAAAATAAGCCAACTGGAACTACAGCAGGCTCATTGGTCAACATTTTCGCACAGTCCAGGACTCTGTCCTGGCTATACTGCTACTGAGGTCTTATCCTTTCGGCAGTTCCTTCTAGGCCTCCACACCATGGCCCAAAGCAACTGGCGAGCAACTGTTTAGGGTGCCGCGTGCAACATGTTGCTCCCAAGCTACACGTTAGGGATCACATCTCTACACTAACTATGCAGATGATACCCAAATCTGTATTCCCAGATCTGGCAACTACATTACCGACACTAACTCACTGAATACAATCTACCAAAGTATACAGGCCTGGATGGCTATGCACTCGTTGTGCCTCAACAACGAAAAAACAGAGCTGATGCTCGTTGGATCACAAAAGCATCTTAGCAAACTGGACAAGGCCTACACATCTTTTACTATAGATCATAATTCAATCCCACCCCAGTCTCCAAAGAGGTAAAACCTTGGGAGTATACCTGGATGCATCCTTCACTCTAACCAGACAGGTGAATGCAATATCCTCATCCTCAGCCTAGACAACTAAACTTATCAATGCGTGCAGACCCTTCCTGTCTTCCGACAGCTGCATTACCTTAGCTAGAGCCCTCATTATGTCCAGACTCCACTACTGAATGCCCTATTCACTGGAACATGTATGGGCAATGTAAACAAATTACAAGTGAAATACAAAACAATGCCTTAAGAGCAGCGTTGAATATTCCTAAAAAAGACCACAGATCTGCGGCCAGAAGACGGGTCAGCTGGCTCCCACTTCACGATCGAATACAATTCTAAATCCTCACACTAACTCACAAATGCTTGGCAAACACTGCACCTAACTACCTTGCCAACAAATTCAAGAAAAGACAATCGATTAGACCGACTGGAGCCGTCTACTCCCATCTACGCCCAACGCCAAAATTCAAACTACAGAAAGCAGGGGGCTGCAGCTTCCCTGTAGTAGCAGCAAAATATTCGGATAACTTACCTCTTCACCTAAGGGCCGAAACATCCCTCTGGTCCTTCTGCAAAAGCCTCAAAACTTGTCTCTTCACACAAGATGCATAACCACTACTACACATTGGAGCTGTCCCCCTGGCTCTGCCACTACTGGTGCCCATAACCAAAACAATTTACAAAAAAAAACAAGATTATGCTTGTAACAAATACAGCGCAGACAGCATAAACCTCTTCTATATGCCGAATTCAGGAACCAACCGCACTTGGAATACCCTAATAACAACATACTTGTTCACTCACTATTGGTCATTTCTCCCCTTTCCCCCAGCCCCTCTTGATGCCCTAACCAGCACCCATCTCACTACTTGCCCTGGATACATGTGAATCAGTTATGGTTTATTGGACAAACAACCAGAGCAAGTGCTAGGCAAGAGCAGCATGTGCAGCTCCACTTGGCCTCGCGCTCATGGATACCACGCAGAGGCTGACCCTCTCGTTCCCTGGGAGAAAGACGGTCAGCCTCTGACAATCTCCAGCGCTGTAGTCAGTAGAGGCTCCCGCCATCATGCGGCTCTTTGACCCTTCTCGGCCAGGCCTATCTTCTTTCACAATGTAAACACACATCAAAAGAGGGCGATACTTTTGTTCTCATTGTGAAAGAATCCAGGACAGGCCGAGAAGGGTCCCAATCCCAGTCTCTGAAGTTTCAAAGCTCAGGCTGATTGCCCAGGGACGTCATTTCAGCACAATGCCTGGGTTAGCAGAAGTGACATCACACAACCCTTGACTTCTGATGACATCACAGGAAGTGATGCCATTTGACCCCACCCCGAGGTGACATCAGGGGAAGCAATGGAACACAATATTTCACCCCTTGACAAACCAGGAAGTGGCATCACATAGCATTGTTCCTAAGTACATTACGATGAATATGGTTACGATATCACTGTAATGTGATATACATTTCATACAAGAATGAATCACCATATGTATCGTTATTATCAGTGTGTATAGGCCATATTACCAAATTAGAATGCAAGCAGACGTCCAAGGCCAAATGATAATGATGTGTTATTATATAGCACTTACGCTTAACGCCCTATATATACAATATCACCCAACCTGTGTTGGTACTCATTTATAGACCTCAGAAGGATGAAAGGCTGAGTTGGCCTTGCCGGAATTTGAACCTGCAACCTGCAGATCACACACACATCGCAGCAGCAAGCGCTTGACCCACTGAGCTATATTACCAGCTATAGCTATCTGACCGGCTATAGTAAAATGAGCAATTACATGTCTGAATGTTCTCAAAGTCAGAAAGTAAGTTACTCTCTATAGTGGATACCAATAAACTGGTAACAGATTTAACAGCAGCCCAGTTCATCTGCAGGTCTGGTGCAAAGTTGGCCACATGTCAAGCCTGCGTGGATCTACTTTTCAGGCTTCAGAGGTTGCCAAAATACATACCATTGGGAGGGTTCATAACTGTGTATTATAGAATTTAGAGTAGAGCAGGAAAAGCAGCGCACTTGGATGTGATCCCGTACTCTGGGCACTCCTTACCTCATACATGAAAAGGAAAATCCTGAACAGCATACCAGTGAGATAGGCAGGACTCCAGATAAGGTGCATACCAGGCCTTTTTACGCATGAAAATCTTGTAAATACGACAGCGTTTTTGTTTTCCTTTGTACATTTACACACAAGTTTAGAGCAGAGGGCAATGCAAAAATCAGGTTACTTGACAGAAACCAGAAGGCTTCTTTTGATTTTTATCTACACAGTTGTAATTGCAAGCTGTGCATAAAAGCCTCTGAAACAATGGGCCTCATCACGAGTTGGGTGGTAACGGTGGCGGTATTACCTCCGGTGGTATTAGCCCTACTGCCAAACCCCCAGCGCTATTAGCGCCGGATCACGGGTTTGGCGGTAATGGAATTCCCCACTCCCCACTGAGCCCATTCGGGAATGCCCCATTCCCCATTGGGCTCAATAGGGAATTTTCGCGCTCTTACCGCCGGCGGATTTCCCGCCGGCGGTAATAGCGCGAATTTTCGGCGGATTTCCCAGCAGCTCAGAGTTGGGGAGAAATCCGCTGAAGCCCTGATTTGGCGGACCCTTAAATCCGGCGGTAATAGCGCGACCGCCGGACTTAAGGGTTACCGCCAAACTCGTGATGAGGCCCAATGTATTTCTCTGAAGCCTTTCAAAAAAAGAAACTGCACACTGTGATGAAAGGGACTGCTTCATTCCATTCAGCTTTCGCTGTGTTGCTGCTCATGGAGCAAACTGTGCATATTGATTTTCCTAGCTTTTTAGGATTGGAAAATTAATAAAATGGAAAACTAAGTTGCAATTGAGAATTAATATTTTGTAACAAATTATGCATTTTTTCCAGTGAAAGCAAACCAGTATTGCACAATTGCATTTTGAAGAGTTCCCATGCTGTGTGCATAATCATGCAGAGGCACATCATTTTTACACTTATATTTTAATTTACTCTCTAATTATAAAAACAGTGTGTAAAATGAGGACTATGTACGGTCTAGTTTACATCCACTCAACCTTGCAGTCAATGGGGTTAATTACTATAAAAGGTCAGCGAGAGCAGAGTCTTTATTCAAGGATTAGTGATTGTCATTCCAGCCTCTCAAATCTTCAAGGCTACATTTAAAACACCCAAAACCTGACTCTCCAGGAAGTGCAAGCGCTGTTCAAAAACAAACAAATGAAAGTTACATTTCTAATTGAAATAGAAACTCAGCAAAACCTGTCCCTGTGATAATTCAGATAGGAATTTAACTTTATGTAGCCCTTCATACATAGTTTGTCCAAAATCTAGGCACTGTGATTATTATACCTCAGTAGATACTCAGTTTACTGACCTCTGAAAGATGTTAGCCAATAGGATAGCTCAGCTGGTTGAGCACTCATTACTGTGATCTGTGCGTGAGCTGTACGTTGCCGGTTTGATTCCCGGAAAGGCCAACTCAGTCTTTCATCCTTTCAAGGTTGCTAAAGGAGTACCGACTTCGGTTTGGTGATAATTGTGATAAATATGTTCTATGTACAGTGATTTGTCAAAAGCGTTATATAAATAACCATTTGACCATGAGATTAGATATAGAATTTAGCACAGAGTCCTTGCCTCTCTGCACTGTTGTGTCATAACATTGGCATACCATTAGGTAGTAATAGCTCCAGGATATGAGGAGATTCATTAAACATCAAAAGACAATTCTGCTATCAAACCTCAAAACACAGAATCCAATTCATGCTTGCTTTACCAAGTAATTGGCTAGACTTTCTAAAAAAAATGATTATTTGAATACGTCGTTTTTACAAAAAAAAGGTACATCCATATCAATAATTTTCACCTAAAATCAAATAATCATACACTTCTCACATCTGAAGCACCTCCTTTAAAAATTGTAACAAAGCAAAAATGAATCCATAATCTTCCCCCACTAATTGCAACCAAAAAATCTCTGCCACTTGGCAGTGTTTTGCGGCTAAGCAATCACCCAGAAATTTTGTTTGACACTCTGTCAACCCCTTACATTCCACCAAAAGATTCCACAGCGATTCAACTTCGTCAACATGATTACAAAACCGACACATTTTGGTTTTAGACATTCCATAATTCAGCAGAATCTCATTTGTGGGGAGCAAGTTGAACCACAGCCTCATGAACTGAGATCTGTACCACAGCGATGGAAACAGCCTTAGCTATTTAAGTCTCTTGCCATAGGCCTTTGATTCATTCCATAGGCCCCGTTGCCATATATAGGAAGTTCTCCCCGCCAGCGTGGCAAGCCAATCATGCTCCCAAATTTTAAGCTTGACTTTTCAGGGATTAGCCAACAAGCACTCACTGCTTAAACCCAATGAGGTCAGTAAGACTCAACATTTCATCTCTCATTGACTCAGTACAAGGATTGCCAATGGAGGAGCCGCTGGCACCAAAAGGCATTTCCAAAAGAGTGAAAGCACCTTCCAAGTGGTTCGGGCATAGAGAGAAATAAGGCCTCACTCGTACCTAAAGATAGACGTGGGCACGAGATCTGGCAACCTTAAGACTTTTCTCCAAAATAACCCCTCAAAGGAGGCCCAGATCTTGAAGGATGTAGATACAAAGGCTTCCGCACCATAAATCCTTCCCGACATAAAAGGCAACCAATGGGTCTAATGAGAATTTACTACATTTTCTGTGCAACACTATAGCTTGGGACGTAAGCATGGCCCACTTTTTTTTTAAGGAAAGACATCTTGGGCCATCACCAAGTCTACTGTTAATCAGTGCGCCCAAATAAATCACGGATGAAACCTCTAGCAAGGGGACAGTTTCCAAAAACCACTTAACCCTGACATGCCCCGTCCTTGTTTCTACATCCAAAAGTCAAGATCATAGTTTTTTTTAGAATTGACTTCTAACCCATTTTCCTTCATGTAGACATTCAGTGCTTTTAAGGATCGCTGCAATGCGATGTGAGTCTGGTCCTCAAGGACCAAATCATCGGCAAAGAGCAATCTACCTAGCTTTCCCAAGGCTCATTTGGGGGGGGGGCAGCATTAACCCCATTCAATGCAATGGCAAGATCTGATGGGGACAAAATGAATAGGGTCGGGGCAAGGGGACATCCTTGCTTCAGGCCCCTTTCCATCAGTCTTGGGTCTGTTAGCAAGCATTCAACGTTCAGCCTAATTTTGACACTGGTATCCTAATATAATTCTCGGATAGCCACTAGCAGGTTAGCTGGACAACACCAGTCCTCCATTCTGTTCCACAGCAGTTCCCTGTCTATATTGTCAAAAGCCTTCTTTATATCAATAAAGGTCATATATATCTTTGTTCCCTTTTCCCAAGCCATTCCCTTAAGGATATTCAAAAGGAATAGATTTAGGTCTGTACCTACCCCCTTAGTAAAACCAGTTTGTCTGGGGTCAGCTCTACCCGTAGAGACTATCCAGTACTGCAAGTGTGTTAACAACATTCCCCCAAAGGTCTTATCCATTGCATCCAATAAGGCAATGGGGCGGTAGTTGCCAGGGTCCAACCTACCTCCCCCCCTTATGAATAGGAACTGCTACTGTGGTTTTCCAGGAGTCAGGGATAGTGTCAGACCTCCAGATTTTATTAAATAGGGAGTGCATAATTAATGCCCATTCTTCCGGGCCTCTTTTAACATCATATTAGTGAGGCCATCCGGTTCTGGGGCCCTAAACCTGCTAGCCTTCTTAATAAGCACGATCAAATCTTCCACTTCAAAGGTCAGACACCACCCATCCCCCTTAGACTCTGGCCTGGGCGTGCTAACTCCCTCCCCATTACCAAATGTGGCCCCATAATGTTGTTTCCAAATATCTAGAGTTATCATGTTAGCCATCAGCAACCTAGGACAACTTCCCTGTTGGTTTAACAAATCCCATGTTGCTCTCCAATCCTTTCTCAGTATTGCTTGAAGGATAGCCTCTGAGTCCCTCTGGAGTAGCAAGGGTTTATGTGCCACCACCCAGTTTCTATATTTTTGTTTTCTACTAGCAATTTGCCTACTGAGTGTTGGCCCACCCTTTTTTTGAGTGATCTAAAATCATTCCTCACACTATTCTTTTCTATAGCTACTGCTCCATCGTAAATATGAGGATGGGGATTGCTTCTATTTTTAGCGGGATTGGTAGAAACTCTGAAAGCATGTAGAAGGTGAACATAGTTGACCCCCTCCCTTTCTCCGCCCAATTTATCAAATTCTTGCTGCAAACCATTAGCATTTTTTCTTCCTAATCTCAGCCTATTTACTCCATTGGAAATCTCAACTAAAAATGTCCAAAACTCGTTCTGTCCTCACCTAGCCGAGAAATGTAAGGACAGCTTCAAGATCGCGTGATCACTGCACTTTATCTGACATACCTTCTTAGACGAAACTCGCTTACCAAGGGCAGGGCAGATGGATTATAATCCAAGGTCGAGGAAAGGATACCGTTAGACCAAGTGTAGAGCGCATTTCGTTAACGCCCTCAACCATTGAGAGGCCACATGACTCCATCAGGCCCATCCACTCCCCCACCCTCTTACTGTAAGCCCCGAGATAACTCGTCCTTACATTGCCAGCTGGGCCTCCCTGAATAAGACTCGGCAAATTCAGGTCACCCCCAACAGAGATGCCATCAATTGAGATTTTACTATGCGTTTCATCAATGATAGCTTTGATGAAACCCAATAATCTAGAAGAGGTTATACCTCTTGGATTCCAGTAGATGTTTAAAATAAGTAGGCATGACGAGGAGCCCACATCAGAGTATCCTATTTGCATACATGTTGCCTGGACAAACCTATTAGGACATTTTGAGTAGAGAATACACCAGTCCTTACTATTTTTAACCAAGAGGATTGATATAAATGCTGCAGCTGCCATAAACCAGGGCCACTGAGAGCCAGGTCTCCTGGAGGCAGAGAATATCAAATTTGCCAGAAGCAATGTCTGAGTCTTTGGCCAAGTGAGAAAATCCTCTGGTGTTCCAAAAGCCAATGCATATACCCTGTGCTTTCGCAAGCCGCCATCATGGAGGGGGCCTACCTGTCAAGATACTGGACTAGAAGGCTCCTCCTGTAGACGGTTCTCTCTAGTCGCCCTTGAAGTCAACTCCTGGTCGTTATTAGGTGATCGAGGAGCTAACTGCTCTCCAGACGATAATCTGGTTCTCGGTGGAAGCTCCGCCAAATCAAACCCCCAGGGAAGAAGATAATGGGCCGATTTAAGTAGAGATGTTGCAATAACACTAGATTTCAAATGCAAGATCACCGAGTCAGTTTGTTCCACACTGACAAAAACAACAATCCTTATAACTTCTGAACGAATAAAGTCTAAAGCTGGAATATGATGAAAGAGCTTCATTTACGTTTGTCCGATTCAGGATTAGCCCATCGTTTTGAGTGAACAATCTGTCCAATCACAGTTTTAGCAGCATTCTTGTTCCTTCTTGTGAGCCATTTGCTCTTTTCCTCCATTTACCTCCTTGAAGAAACTTAATAGGGTGAGGCTCCCAGGAGGGTACAATCCTGGAGCCTAAGCCCTTGAGTACTGGCTAGCTTTCTCCCTAGACCTTGCTCTAGTAGGCAAGTTTAGAAGGTTGATCTGATGTCGCTGCTCCTCCAAAGTCTGGCACTTCAGTCCAGCTCTGTCTTTATTAATATTGAAGCAGCTGAAGGAATCGCTATCACATTGGTTGCTTAACATATCCTGTGATATGTCTCTCTGCTCCTGATCAATGTCCTCATCATAAATCATCCAGACGGACAAGTTGGCATTAACCTCTTCACGAGAGCCATCGTGCTTGTTCCTTGAGAACCACCTTGATGCTTCATTCGCTGGAGACACAGGAATCCTCCTCATACCACTCTTCTCAACACGCTGTTCTCTCCTCCCAACTGGTGACAGTGGAGGAGGAGTGGTGAGGTTCCTCCACTCTCCCCAGTTGGAAGGAGAGAACAGCGTGTTGAGAAGAGTGAGCCTAAGATCCATTTGTCTTCCGAGCCGTCTTTTGTTTCAGGCTATCCACATTAACTTACACTGGTGGTGATCACTCCAGACATTTACGCTTCTTACTCTGTTGGAAGATTGGAAATTATATATAATTTCCCAATTGAACATTTGGTATCTCCTTTGTAAGTTGGAAGGTCTTTTTACCCTTACTTGGCTCAAACAACAAAGTCCCTCTAACTGATGGTTGAGCCACAGGCAAAAGAACGGATACCCGATCCTCCACATTGGGGATAATTGTATCCTTAGTGACCATCATAACAGCCGGGATCCTAATTTCTGGGTGATCCATCGAGCATCCCACTAGGTTTGCTCCTACTGGTCGCTGTTCTAGCGTATGTGGCTTAGTAATTTTATCCTTGATGACCATCATAACGGCCGGGACCCCCTTTACCTGGTGATCCATTGAACATCCTGCTAGGTTTGCTCCTACTGGTCGATGGTCTTGCGTAGGGGGCTTAGTATACACAGTTGGAAGCATAGACAGGAGATCCTCCGGACACATGCATGCCCTTCCTGATTTTTGTACTTGTATATTGCGGCCTTGACTTGAAGGAGATCCATCAAGGAGTCCATAATACGCCTCTTCTCCTCTTACTCCACCTTAAGCGCTTTCAAGAGGGTTTGTTCTATCCGATTGGAGCACTCTGCTTCCTGGTCCACTCTTGATTGTAAGGAAGAGAAACATTCTCTGTAAAAATCAACCTGGAATTTATAAGGGGCAGGAGAGTCGAGTGATCCTTCAAATTCCTGTTCACCACCTTGTATTGCCCCAGAAAGGGTGCCAGACAAGCTGTGACCGAGTTCAACATAGAAGCTTGCGTGTTGAAGGCGGTTGAATTTAATATAGGTATGAGTCCCCTCAAGGTTCTTGGAGAAAAGGCTGCATCCTCCAAGGACGAGCCTGAGGATGAAATGATAATGGCCTCCCTTTGTTCTTCTTGAACTCGGGAGACTGCAGGTCATTACTCGTTAGATTCAAAGCCTTGTCTTCATCATATTGACCCAGGGTCTTGGAGGCCACCTCCCTGACTCTATCTTCCACACCGCAGCCCATCTTATTTGGTTGCTCTCCATGATGGATAAAATCCAAGTTGGGGCCCCGGGACTCTTCTGATAGTGAGCCTTTGATGCCACTTGACGGCATTACCCCATTAATGACCTGAAAAGAGTTAGATACTTCAGCTAACTCCCCGGTTCCATGTGGGTTGGAGGTGGAAGCTGTAGGCCCTTCCCCAGCCTGACCCTTGATGGAAAGACATTGAGGGTTCAAATTCGATGCAGTTAATGTAGTCCCCATCATAATAGGCAGAACCTCCTGCCAGTGGTCTAGAGGACTAACCAATTCTGCATTTACTTTGATACTTTCCCTTGAGACCTGATAATCCGGTGCTCCCAAAACTCTGCATCGGTCAACTCCAAAATATTAGAAATTGGGCGGGCCATGACTGGGCATGCTAAGGCCTCGTCCTGTATGGCTTGAGTTGTCAAACAGAGCCCAGTTGAATCTTCTTTATTGATGTTGACTGAAAATTGTTCTCTTTCTTTTTAGGGCAGAAGTAAGCCCATTACCTTCAGTTCCCTTGCTGGAGTCATTGAGCCGCCCACATGTAAACGCCAAAGGGGAGAGTAAGGGGGAAGTAAGTAGATATTCCTTCTGGGCCGCCATATTAGATCCTATGATCTTAGTAGGAGCCATGGGTCTTTGATCCCTTTGCACCGGCTTTAACTTTAAATTGCAAACTGCAGGTCTTCCATTTCAAGGTTTGTAAGAAAGCAGCCACTCCCCACTCACGCACCAAGGACAGAGGAGATCTCAGACTCCCCTAACTGTATATTATTACAGGACTTTTGATCTATTTATAGAGCACACCGCAACTCTCTTAGTATGTTTGCGTAAAGAGTCATGGCAAATATAGTATCAAAAGCGTGGGGGTCAGTACTCACAAAGAACCAGTAACCACGAGTCAGGGCTTTGACCACAGTGGGTGCTGCATGTAACGTAATAAGTTGAGTGCAGAGCTGGTTCAAGTAGTACAGATTAACATCCGCTAATAATAGCCAAACTGGTAAACGGGAGGAAGTTCAAGAGATAACAAAGTTACCTTTGCCAGCAATTTAGGAGGACAAGTTCTGCAGTACATCGAGGTCTCAGCCACACCATCCGGTCTCAGCCACACCATCCGGGTGGGGAGCTCATGAAAGTAAAACCTGAGTTTGCAGGAGAAGTTTAACAGGGGTGCACAGCCCAGAGGCCCCCTCCTCGCACTCCAAACACTTGTCACTCTGCGTGCCTCCGCTCTTGTGAGATTATAACACAGATGATAATGAAAATTGAAAGGAGACTTCCACTCCACTGCAACATTATCAGCAGGCTTGTGGATTCAGCAAGCACATGTGGGGATTAGCCTTTCCTCCCAGATTATAATGTGGATGATAATGGAAAGTGAAACGAGACTTCGACTGCACTGCAACAATATCATAACACTCTGCTATATGTCACTATACTGGAGTGATCAAATGGCCAGACCTTAGAGAAATAATGAAAGGTGTATTCTGTCACAACGCAGAAAGCTGCTGCATAGTAATGATATCCATAGAGTTTTTTCACACGTTGGCTGGATGTCAGTGGCGTAACACAAAATGTGGGGGCCCCCCTGTGAGCCAGGCTGAGGGGCCCCCCCAACTCAGCAACAAATCAAGGATCGCGCCGCATTCTGGGCCGGCCTAGATTATCACACTTGCGCAATACGCACAAACGTGCTGCTGAAGGGATATGCTGCACACTGCACTAGGAGAAAGATATACATATGTGTTTTAATATAATATACAGCACACTTTCTGAGAAAAATTGGCTAAAAAGCCAGAGTGTTTGTAATTGTTTTGTAGGGTAACACCATTCCAATAGATGCAAGTCACCAAGAGTGCACAGGAACATTAATAGTTTGCTATTAAAAATGCCATGCCACAATGAAAAATGTCCAACTGGCTGCAAAATGCAGACCAGTGTCGATACTGTTGGGTATTTTGTGGAGATTTGGGGCCTGACGGTATTTTATTACCGCCGAAAAATAACTTAGCAATAATCACTCTTTGTATTCATAATTGGCCATGTGCAACAATAATACAATGGACATGCATTATTTCAGCACCCAGACCTGCTTATTTGGTATACGTGGTTGGTGGTATTTTGGTGAGCATAATTCCCTTGTTTTATTTGTGGCCCCAATGTCCAGAATCCCTTATCTTCGCTTAGATTTTTCGTGTGATCACTAGAGAGACCTCAGACCTGCATTCTAGAGATACCACATTTTCCAGTGATAGTGTTGGTGCGCCACCATGGGCAAACTCACTGACTTATTTACGACAGAGAGCTATATGTGGTAGTCTTGTGGTAATTTCCACTACCTTATATACGGTAGGGAGCTATGTTCAGAGAGTCTCTCTTCCCGTTGGCTCATGTACCTCCAACAAGTTATACTACAGTCACTCACAATTATTCATACTGATTCTGACATACACACATCTGTCTTAAAATGACCATTGCACTGTTTAAAATCTCCCCACATCATTGGCATTGTAATGGTAAATAGAAAATAAACCACCCGTCTGTTTTCAAATATTTTCTGTATTATAAAAGTTGCACTTAGACATGATCTCATTCTTTACAGCAATAAAATGGAACAAACAAAGCATTTTCTATGACACACTGCAATTATAGTGGCGGAGAACAGAACTTAAATTGCAACATTAGCACTTGATTAAGACACGCACGGGACTTTCATTTTTCTACACTGACTGCATATTTCCGTGCACACACACACAGCTCCCCCAGTTAGGTAATTACCTTATCTGTTCAGAGGCTTCTCTCTGTGAATGTGGCTCTCTTGGATTAACTCCAGCAAAAAGGAACGCTTGCCTTCTCAAGCCGGGGTCATTGCCTGGAATTCTCAGCTTTTTCAGATAGGACTGCCTCAGCCAGTGGAAAGGTTTTTCTTTCAGCTCTCCCCAATGTCGACTGCAGCATGACACAGGAATCTGCATTCAGTCAGGACCCCACAGCCAGGTCTTCTCCCCAGTAGTGCAGAAAGATGTCTGCCTGTCTTTTTCCCTGATACTGCCCACTAAAACTTTCCTCTCAGCCCTCTTTATGACGTGTCCCAATGAAATTCATCATCTCTCATCCTCCTACTCTTCAACAATAGCTTCGCTTATACATTTGCAATTGTTGCAAATCTGACTTCCTCCTTCCTGCAGTTACTGTGCACAACAACACGGATAATCAGGCAGAGAAGAGAAGAAAAAAAAATCTGCACACTCATTTAAATGGTTTTCAGAGTATGCCTAATTCTGCAGTAGAGAACACATTTTATTAGTGGGTTATATTAAAATAAGGTTTTATTAGTCAGGTTAATGGTTAATAGGTTAGCTGTTAATTTTCAAATGTGTCTCTAGCAATATAGGCATTTCAGGTGAAAAATAGTGTGCATTTTTAAATGAACACGTGTGCTTTTAACTGTAAAAATAGATTTGCATCTTATATGTTAAAATCGTTTTTTACTGAATAGTCTGTCTTTCCTTGTTAATCTGCTAACCCATATAGCAATGCACCGCACCCTTGTGGTGGTGGTGCTGCAAAAAAATTGTGCTACTTGTGCAGTATTGCTGTACTGTGTACTGTAACACGCCAAATATCCTTACATATACCCTCCTTTTGTTTTTAGAACTTGGCTATAATCCAAGCCAATTCCTAAAAACAACTTGTTCTATTTTTTTTTACAATATAGCAATCCAACAAAATGAATATTCATGTGCATCAATGAAAATTTGCAATTAACATTTCATCTGAGTCCATCAGTTCATAAAATGTTCCACATTTGCCTTCTCAGTGGAAGTGGCATTACTTTAAGTTTAAATTTTCCAAGTCAATTAAAAACAATGAAATAAAACAACTAACTAAAACAAATAAGTAATATAACAAGTTAAAATAAATAATTAAAATAATAAATACGTGGAACTTCATATGCCGGAACTTTTGCTTTGTCTCTTTTGGTATGTCCCGACCAGCGATGTTATTCGGTTCATTCGAGTACTCTTTCATCTTGGCAATCTTGAATCCACAGTAGTCATCTCTTTTGGCATTCCGGTTATTTTGTCTTCACCTCCACCTGGAGGCAGGCATCTTTTGGTCTTCATCCAGGGGACTCCAGGACTCCATCGTCTCCCGTGGCCTCTGATCCCGGAACCTCCGACCAAATAATGTTAATTGTCTGAATCAAAATAGAAAATAAACAGATTAAGTACATAGCACAATACTAATTTCCACCTTTTGCCAAAAATAAAACATGCTTGGTAAAAATACTTTGTTTTTTTTTTCTTTTTTCTGAAATTAAACACAAGTTAAAAGAAAACAAACACATATAAAACAGCATTCAATATTTAATACACTTTCTCTCTGCACACCAACCACGAGCTTCCGTTATATGTGCATTTATTTATTTATTTATTTATTTATTTATTTATATTATATATTTTTACATATATTACAGTGTTTATGTGCCATCATAACAATCAACTTTTTTTAACTTCTTTGTCACTGCTTGCTTTTGGATAACTGAGTATCAAAGTCTCTGCATTTTAATTGCATGTCTTTTTGGCATACATCCAATTCTGCTCTCAACATTTCCTGATTTTTACTTGCCCCGTCTAATTCAGTCTTTAACCTGTTAATTAGCTGAGTATCATTCTCTTGCATTCGCAGGGACTTGTTTAAAATAAACCATATTTTGCCGCATAGCCGTATTAAACAGTCTTTCTCTGCACTTTTATCGGCTGCATTCAATAATCTTGTAAGGCAGACCTGAATTATGCTGCCTTCTGCAAAAATATTGTCTAGTTTTTCTTTCTGCACCTCACCTTGAATGCGGTTACTCCATTCTAACGTGGTATTCGAAGACCAATTCCCATGTGCAAATAACTTTGCCTCTAAATATTGCACTAGATCTGAGAATGTGGTTTCCCTTTGTGACATTCTGAAATTCGTTTTTAGTGGCACACTGCTATTATAAAATGGGTTCCCTTTAATGTGCAAATGGCAGTGTGAGACACGCTTGCCACGCCCAGTAGGTACTCTGTGATCACTTTCCCGGCCTGCAACGCACCATAAATATGTTGGGTATTTTGTGGAGATTTGGGGCCTGACGGTATTTTATTACCGCCGAAAAATAACTTAGCAATAATCACTCTTTGTATTCATAATTGGCCATGTGCAACAATAATACAATGGACATGCATTATTTCAGCACCCAGACCTGCTTATTTGGTATACGTGGTTGGTGGTATTTTGGTGAGCATAATTCCCTTGTTTTATTTGTGGCCCCAATGTCCAGAATCCCTTATCTTCGCTTAGATTTTTCGTGTGATCACTAGAGAGACCTCAGACCTGCATTCTAGAGATACCACATTTTCCAGTGATAGTGTTGGTGCGCCACCATGGGCAAACTCACTGACTTATTTACGACAGAGAGCTATATGTGGTAGTCTTGTGGTAATTTCCACTACCTTATATACGGTAGGGAGCTATGTTCAGAGAGTCTCTCTTCCCGTTGGCTCATGTACCTCCAACAAGTTATACTACAGTCACTCACAATTATTCATACTGATTCTGACATACACACATCTGTCTTAAAATGACCATTGCACTGTTTAAAATCTCCCCACATCATTGGCATTGTAATGGTAAATAGAAAATAAACCACCCGTCTGTTTTCAAATATTTTCTGTATTATAACAGTTGCACTTAGACATGATCTCATTCTTTACAGCAATAAAATGGAACAATCAAAGCATTTTCTATGACACACTGCAATTATAGTGGCGGAGAACAGAACTTAAATTGCAACATTAGCACTTGATTAAGACACGCACGGGACTTTCATTTTTCTACACTGACTGCATATTTCCGTGCACACACACACAGCTCCCCCAGTTAGGTAATTACCTTATCTGTTCAGAGGCTTCTCTCTGTGAATGTGGCTCTCTTGGATTAACTCCAGCAAAAAGGAACGCTTGCCTTCTCAAGCCGGGGTCATTGCCTGGAATTCTCAGCTTTTTCAGATAGGACTGCCTCAGCCAGTGGAAAGGTTTTTCTTTCAGCTCTCCCCAATGTCGACTGCAGCATGACACAGGAATCTGCATTCAGTCAGGACCCCACAGCCAGGTCTTCTCCCCAGTAGTGCAGAAAGATGTCTGCCTGTCTTTTTCCCTGATACTGCCCACTAAAACTTTCCTCTCAGCCCTCTTTATGACGTGTCCCAATGAAATTCATCATCTCTCATCCTCCTACTCTTCAACAATAGCTTCGCTTATACATTTGCAATTGTTGCAAATCTGACTTCCTCCTTCCTGCAGTTACTGTGCACAACAACACGGATAATCAGGCAGAGAAGAGAAGAAAAAAAAATCTGCACACTCATTTAAATGGTTTTCAGAGTATGCCTAATTCTGCAGTAGAGAACACATTTTATTAGTGGGTTATATTAAAATAAGGTTTTATTAGTCAGGTTAATGGTTAATAGGTTAGCTGTTAATTTTCAAATGTGTCTCTAGCAATATAGGTATTTCAGGTGAAAAATAGTGTGCATTTTTAAATGAACACGTGTGCTTTTAACTGTAAAAATAGATTTGCATCTTATGTGTTAAAATCGTTTTTTACTGAATAGTCTGTCTTTCCTTGTTAATCTGCTAACCCATATAGCAATGCACCGCACCCTTGTGGTGGTGGTGCTGCAAAAAAATTGTGCTACTTGTGCAGTATTGCTGTACTGTGCACTGTAACACGCCAAATATCCTTACAATACGTAATAACAATATAGTTAAGCTTGCCAGGTCCCATTTAGACATATCTAAACTGGTTGCACCAAAATGCCAGTCGAAGCAATAACACTCATCAAGAAGAGAACACACATTCAAGCCCGTGTCTCTGTGGCCTCTAACAACACGACCAAACTCTTTAAAATCTGAAAGGAACTGGTCAATCCTGTTGCGGTCTTTACCTCTCCTGTTCCCTCCCAGGCCCTCTGTATGGCTCTGTCCTCACACTTCTCCGCTAAAACTCAGGACATACTGTCCTCCATCTCCTCTTCCTCTCTCGGCCCCCCTTTGGCCATCTCTACCTCTCTTCCTCCTTTCTCCTCTTTCTCTCTGACAACACCTGACAAGGTTTCTAGACAAGTCCGATCTATGAAAGTGTCATCCAAACAGGTGCTCTCCTGCTCCACCAGAACCATCAAGAACCATATTGACACCCTCGTTCTAGCCTTGACCGATTTCTGTAATCACTCTTTCGCCACTGGAACGTTCCCCTCTCCCGTTAAGCACTCCCTTATGCACCCACTCCTCAAGAAGCCGTCTGCCGATCCAGCCTGCCCGGCAAACTATAGGCCAATCTCCATCACTCCTTTCCTGGGCAAACTCTTGAAAAAGATGGCCATCTACCAGCTTACTCTCCACACGGAATCTGTTGGTTACCTCCATGACCATCAATCTGGCTTCAGAGCTGCCAGAGGCACGGAAACTGCCGTCCTGAACACCTGTGAAGATCTGCTCTCTATCCTTGATTCCAGCATTTCTTCTGTCCTCATCCTCCTTGATCTTTCCTCTGCTTTCGACACGGTCAACCATGCCATCCTGATCAATCCTGATCAATCAACTCTATGAGAACCTGGGCATCACAGATCAGGCCCTTGAGTGGCTGACCTGCTTCCTCTTGGACTGCCCCTCCAAGGTCCAACCTGGTCCTTTTCTCTCCGCTCCATCCTCTCACTCTGGTTTTTCAACCTCTACGTGGCCCCTTTGGCCCACCTGATCTCTACATTCTCCTCTAACTTTCAGTGTTATGCGGATGACACTCCGCTTTCCTTCAGGCTCCCCTAAGATTCCTCTTCTCTCTCGCTCATTCCCAACTGTCTATCCGCGCTTCAGGATTGGTGTGCCTCCAACGATCTCTGCCTTCATGTCAGTAAGATGGAGATCCTTCTCATTTGGTCTCCTGCCCCTGCTTTCCCTCTCTCACTCTGGCTGCCCGCCCTGGGCCCTCTTCCTTCGCCTTCCTGTGAGGCAAACAACCCTGGTGTCATCTTTGACTCCACTCTCTCTTTCCTCACAGCCAAGAAGTCCCACTACCAGCTGCTCCTCCTCGAAGGGACTCTTTCCTTTCTCCCTTTCCCCCGGAAGCTCACTGTCTCCAGAGCCCAGGTTCTCTCTAGGCTGGACTACTGCAACAGCCTCTTTCTCAATCTGCCTTCCTCTACTCTCCAGCCTCTGCAACTAACCCAGAACAGGACTGTGAGGCTTGTTCTTGGCCTCAAGCCCTGGGATCATATCTCTCCAGCCCTGAAATCTCTCCACTGGCTCCCAGTTGCTGCAAGTATCAAGTTCAAGACCCTTTGCATTGTCCACAAGGCTTTCTGGGCCCGGGGCCCACACTACATCCAACACTCTCTTCCAAAATATCTTCCTTCTCGAGCCCTTCGCTCAGCTACATACAACTCTCTTAGAGTTAGACGCTTCTCCAGGCAGAGAGTGGGGGGTAGATCTCTCTCCTCTGCAGGTGCCTCCCTCTGGAATAGCCTCCCTGCCCCTCTCAAACTTGAGCCGGACCACCTGAAGAACCGGAAGCAGCTCAAAACGTTCCTCTTCTCCTCTGCTTTCTCTCTCTTCCTGCCCTGCTGGCCTACCTGACCTACCTGTCTGATGTACCGACTAATTGTTTGGCTACCCTCAGAGTGTCACTGAGTCCAGACTCTTTCTTGATCAGTCACCCTTGCACTGCCTCTGGGCCTACCACACACTTAGGGGCTGTAACTGTAACCCTACAGTCCCTTGTTCCCCTTGCACTACCTAGAGCCGCGCTGCCCTGGCTGCACTTACTCAGGGCATTGCTGCCCTGTTTTTCCCTCCCCTCTCCTTTGCACTTCCCCCTCCCTTTTCCCTTGCACTTCTTGTTCTCACACTTGCACGATCTGAATGACACAAGGCCTAGTAAGATCGTTTGTCTTGTCCTCCGTCTATCTTCCCTCCCTTGTCTTGTCGTGCCTATAAACACTTGTGTGCAAGAGTGTTATAAATGACTTATATCATATCATTTGATCACAGATGCCCAGAAAAATATACAATGCCGCAGTAAGAAACGGCTAGACTGGCAGCACCCAAATGGCAGTCTAGCCAGGTAATTTACTTAGCAGTACTGCTTTATCAGAAATGCCCAGTTAAAAAAAAAGTCATACCAAACTGAGGAATGACGAGACTGGCTGAACCAAAATGCCTCTCTAGCCACTAATACCACATATCATGCCTGCTTAACTTGGACATGGACAGCCATTATGATTTTTCGTACAATCCTGCCCCTCCCACACATCCCCTCCCCCCACCCCAACCTCCAAAATCAGCTCCTTGGCCCAGAATTACCTCCACGTCCCTCTTCCTTGCCCCAGAGCTTACGATTGACGCGCATTGCCTCATAGGTAAGAACTGGGATGAGGAAGA
Organism: Ambystoma mexicanum; assembly: GCF_040938575.1. Lineage (NCBI taxonomy): Eukaryota > Metazoa > Chordata > Amphibia > Caudata > Ambystomatidae > Ambystoma > Ambystoma mexicanum. The sequence goes on along the minus strand of NC_090921.1, from coordinate 763,355,939 downwards.
GTGCGACTAGGAGTAATGAAGATTACAGGTAGCTAAGTCAGGCATTACCTCCATGTACCTCTACCTCATCCCAGTACTTGTGTGTGAGGCAGAGTGCCTTATACACAAGTACTGTCTCATACACACTGGGACGAGGAAGAATAGGGCTAGGAGTAATGAAGATTACCAATAAGTAATCCAGGCATTAACCACAAGTATTGGTGCAACACGATTGAGTTGACTGGGATTCAGCACTGTCCCCCAACCCCCCAACCCCCAAAATGTTGGGCTATGTTGACTCGACCTGGCTGACCTTCAGAGCAATTGCCAGACAGAACAGGACACAGATGTTAAACGGCACCTGGGTTTCGCTGTTAACAAGAACCCAGCAATTACTAACATAAATCATTTCACTGTTAGTACCTGCATTCAAATGCCACATTTTTTAGGTAATTGAAATCGTGATGTGGGTTTAATACTTGCATGCCAGGGGAGTGATTGGAAGGGTAGAGAGGGAACAGGAGACCACTCATTCTCACAGCAGTCCATAAGTGGATGCTTTCAACCTTAAAGGAGAGAGTTAACTGCTTGTAACATTGAAGCTGCACTAGAATAGTCTAATTAAAATGTGTAACGAAATTAGATGCCCCAAACAAATAAGTTTTCCCCTCCCCCACCGCCCATGAAATTAGCGCCTCTCCCTACATTTGAAGGGTTAGCCCCCGAAATGTAGGTGTTGTTGCACCCCTGAACGCAAGCACACACACCATTCACCATATACACACACGCACACCCAGCCATCCATACATTTAAGTGTGCATTCTTTCACCATACTGGCACACCCAGGCAGCCACCCGTACATTTATGTGTGTACCCTTTCACCATACAGGCACACACACCCAGGCACCCACCCATGCATTTAAGTGTGCACCCTTTCGCCATACACTCACACAGTCAGCCACCTATACATTTAAGTGTGCACCCTTTCAACATACACGCGTCATGGGGTTGAGGAGAGCCCTAACACTTCAAAAAGAATTATTATTAAAATATTACAGCTCTGCGGGCGGTTGCTGTCCTGCCCGACAGGTCAGACCTGCTGGGCAGAACGGCGCCCACCCGCATAGTTTTCATGGAAGCACTGGCACCATTATTAATGGTGCCGGTGCTTCTGTGGTCCCCATTCCCATAGAGTCTGATAGGACTTTATGGAAATGGGGACTTACCATTTGCTGGCGCCTGACTTCCCAAACCGCCGGGGTTGTAATCCGCCAGTGTTACTGGGAAGTCGGGCGCCGGTAAATCATTATGGGTCCAGCAGCAACCTGCTGGTACAGTTACCGCCAAACCTGTAATGAGGCCCATTGTTTCTTTTTGAAGTCGCTCTGACTTCATGAAGAAATTATTTCCGTTAAGGACCGAACCATAACAGAAATAATTTCTTTGTGAAGGCAGAGTGACTTCAAAAATAAACTATGGGCCTCATTACGAGATTGGTGGTAGTCATGGAACTATTTGCGCCATGACTGAGACCAATAACGTGTCCGGCACCGGTCTCGTTCAATGGGGACTTACCAGTGTAGTCCGACCTTTGCGGGACCGGTAAGACCCCATTGAAAAAGCCATTCCCCATTCCGATTGAGCCCCCATAGGGCTCAATGGGAATGGGGAAGGTGCTAATAACGGTACCGCAAATTGCGATACCGTTATTGGCTCTGTTTTCCCTTAACGGGTCCCGTCCATAACGCCTGGTCAGACCAGGCGTTAAAGGAGGGACTGTTACACTCACCTGGCTCCCACAGGGGCGTCGGTCGGACCCGGGCAGCTGAGGTCTCCACCCACGTGATGCGTAGTGCAGCGATGACTGACTGGATCTGCCCTCCTAATCTTGTCTGCTTAACCCGTAGAAATATTCTCCTGCAAGTGGAGAGATGGATTTAGCCACTTGTGGATTCAAGTGATGGCACCCCCACAGTCCTCCCCAACTAATCACCTCCGAAATGCCCTCACAGCAATCTCACCTTATATTCTTGAAAAATGAGCTCTCCATCCTGCGTGGATTTGCAGGGGCGCGTCGATTCCAGTTACTTCACTGGTTTGAAGGCTCGGGAGAGTTCCGGAGAGTATTGACTCTGAGGTTCCTGGTGAGGACCAGTAAGTATTAAGTTCATAGAGTTCAATATGTCCGATGTTCACTCTTGTTCCCCCCTTTCTTTCTTGTCTTGCAGCTGGCTCGTGAAAAGATGCTCTTGTGGCAGCTGGTGGCGCTCAGGTAAGAGTCTGTATTACCCGGCGCTGTCTGGTAAATGTTGCACGTGGACAATGTGTTGTTTTGTCTCGCTTTACAGATGCGGCACGTGAAAATATGGAGAGTCACAAAAGGATGCCTCCGGTGGTAAATCAGGTAAGTCTATGGTGGTAAGAATTATATTTGTTGGTTCCCTCGGCTCACCTTGTGGTTTTCTTTTGTCTCCTAGGTGCCGAAGTTCGGCGAAGAAATGATGGAGGCAGCGCCGACCCAAAGGATGCTGTGAAGACTGGTGAGTATGGCACGGCGCTGCAGCTGGAGGTGCGGCGTGTGCAGAAATGATGTTCTTTACAGGTCCGGAGACAAGATGGATCCAGAATCAGGTGTGGAATAGAAATAAGTTTGTTTTCTAACCTTATCCCTTTCTTTCCTCTTTGTTTTAGGAGCTCTGGATTCAAGGCGGGCGTGGCAGAAGACTGGATGCAGGCTGCAGGCACGGTGAGCGTTACGCTGCTGGATGCAGAATAACGCGAAGCGTGTATTGCTGGTCGGGCGTGGTTTAAATAGCCTCAAAAGTAGACCCAGGTAAGAAGTCCCTAGAACCACACCCGAGTAAAAAATAGTTCCTGTAGAAAAATAGTCCCTTTCAGGCTTCATGTTGGATTGGAGTCATTTGCAGCATGGTCTGCCTGAGGTAAGTAATGACTATGAGCCTGGCGCCTTAAGCGCCAGGACTGATTTCTACTATGAACCTGGCGCCTAAGGCGCCAGGACTGAACCCAAATAGCCCCTAGCTGGGGCTGCTGAGGTTTTACTAAATGTCTAGATGCCTGCTCCTGGGGCTGATGGGCTTGGTCCGGATGCCTGGGGGTAGGCACCATGACAGCACTCCCCCCCAAGGCCCCTCCTAAAGTTGTTCTTCCCCTGGGTCCTGGTTTGTCTGGATAGTTCCGATGGAATCTTTTCACCAAATGAGGTGCATGGACGTGGTCACTAGGTTCCCATGACCTTTCTTGTGGTCCGTAGCCCTTCCAATCGATTAAATAAAAAAGTTTTGATTTAACCATTTTGGAGTACAGGATATTTTTTACCTCAAATTCAGGTTCTCCATCTATCAAGATGTGGTCGGGTGGTTTGGTTAATCTTGTTCCTGGTTAAACTGATTTTAAAAGTGAAACATGAAAGACAGGATGAATGCGCATATTAGAGGGTAATTCCAATTTGACAGCTACAGGGTTGATAATGGCCTTAATAGTGTAAGGTTCCATATATCTAGGGTTAAAAGTCTGAGTTCCGTTCAGAGGTATGTGTTTTGTAGCCAACCAAACTTGATCCCCAATCTGGTATTGTGGAGTTTCACTTCTATGTTGATCAGCATTTTTCTTTTATTTATCTTATGCTTGTTTCAAATGTTCTGTTGCCTCTTTAAAGGCTTGTGTAATAGTAGAATGCAAATGACTAACTCCAGGCATTTCTAAATGCTGAGGCGAATCTAGTTCTGAGGTTCGAGGGTGATGTCCATATATGGTATAAAAGGGGCTTTGTCGGTTCCTGAATGTACAGAGTTATTGTATGCATACTCAGAAATCCATAAAATATCTTTCCAATTACTTTCGGTCTGGTGTAGCATGCAACGTAGGTACTGTTCAAGGGTCTGGTTGGTCCTCTCCGTCTGACCATCGGTCTGGGGATGGTGACTGGTTGATAACCTCACGTCGATTTGCGCCAGTTGACAACATTTCTTCCAAAAATGTGAAATGAATTGACTACCTCGGTCAGAGACCAATACGGAAGGAAATCTGTGTATTCGAACAATGTTTTCGAGGAACTCCTTGGCCAGAATTGAAGCAGAAGGTAACCCCTTTAGAGGAATAAAGTGGGCCATCTTGGAAAAAAGATCCACAATAACTAGAATGGTGTTAAATCCATTACATGGAGGTAGATCTGTAATAAAGTCTAACGATAAGGTGTGCATGGTGTAGGTGGAATATCCAAAGGTTGTAAGACGCCAGCTGGTTTTTTCTTCTGACTTTTGTTTTGGGCGCAAATGCCACAAGACATTACAAATGACTTTATGTCTTTTCGCCAGGTGGGCCACCAGAATTGTCTCTTAATTTTAGCTTCAGTTTTTGCGATACCTGGGTGTCCTTCCATCAGGGTGTCATGATCATTGGAGATGACTAGTTCTTGTAGTTCCTTGTGTGGTAGAAATAGTCGCCCTTGATAATAAGGTAGGTCATTGATGACTGAGTAGTCCCAGCCTTTCTTCACCCAGTCCTGCAGAGCATTTGGATCGAAGAGTTGTTGGATCTTTACTTGAATATCCTTTAGTGTCTGTAGAGTGGTTATGCCAAGAATTCTTTGTTCTGAAATTATAGGCACCGGTTCCGGGTTTGCATATGCTTCTCCCATCCCTATTCGGGATAAGTCATCTGCCTTGCCATTTTTACAACCTGGTCGATAAGTGATCACGAAATCGAACTCGGCAAAGAACAATGCCCATCGAAGTTGACGCGACGATTGGGCCTTGGCTATTTTTAAATACTGCAAGTTCCGGTGATCAGTGATTACTGTAATGGTATGCCTGGCACCGAGAAGATAATGCCGCCAAGCCTTGAAGGCGGATTTGATGGCTAATAATTCTTTATCGGTAACCGCATAGTTTAACTCGGGTGCCAAGAACTTTCTGGATCAAAATGCTACTGGGTGAAGTTGACCGGTTTCAGGATCCTTCTGGGATAGGACAGCTCCCACGGCTAAACTCGATGCATCAGTTTCAACTATGTATGGAAGTTCGGGGCGTGGATGCTTTAAGACAGGTGCAGACGTGAATTTTGCTTTCAGCTCTTGGAAGGCCTTTTCAGCTTCTTCGATCCACAAGAAGCATTTGTTTTTTTGCAAAAGTGCTGTGATAGGGTGAACAACATGTGAGAAATCCGGAATTAATCTGCGGTAGAAATTAGCAAATCCGAGCATGCTTTGTACCCCTTTAACTGAACTGGTTGATGGCCACTTGAGGATTGCATCCACCTTTCGAGAGTCCATTCGGGCTCCTTTTGGAGTCAGGATAAATCCAAGGAATTCAACTTCCGTAGCATGAAAAACACATTTTTCCGATTTTGCATATAACTTGTGCTGGCGTAGTCTCTCAAGGACTGCACGAACGTGCTTCACATGGTTTGATTTTGAAGAGGAGTACACTAGAATATCGTCTATGTATACAACAACACAGACGTCAATGAGTTCACACAGGACATCGTTCATAGAATACTGGAAGGCTGCTGGTGCATTGCACAACCCGAAGGGCATCACCTGGTATTCGAATAACCCGTACTTAGTGCGAAAAGCAGTCTTCCATTCGTCGCCTTTCTTTACACGTACCAGATGATATGCCCCTCGGAGATCTAATTTAGTGTAGATGCAAGCGTCCTTTACTTGGTCTAGTAATTCGGGGATCAGAGGCAATGGGTATCGGTTCTTAACCGTGATCTGATTTAATGCGCGGTAGTGTATGCACGTTCTGAGGTCACCTTCCTTTTTATGCACGAAGAACAAAGCTGAAGATGCAGGGGACTTGGATGGACGAATGAAGCCATTAGCAAGGTATTGGTCTAAGTATTGTCATAGGTGATGGTTTTCGGGTTCCGTAAGGGCATAGATCCTACTACATGGAGGTTGTGCACCGGGTATGAGATCGATTTGACAATCGTATGATCTGTGACGTGGTAGGGTGTTTGCCTGTTCCTTTTGGAAAACATCCTGGAATTCTTGATATTCCTGAGGTAACTGCACGACTGGAGTAGCGACTGTGGCCAGGCCTTGGTTCAAGGGTTTTTGTCGGGTAACACGTATGTGCACAATCCGTGAAGGTTATTCTCTTCTCTCGCCAATCAATACAAGGATTATGTGTTTCTAACCAAGGTATTCCCAGTATTATTTGGAACTGCGGGGCTTTGATTAAATCAAACACAATAGTTTCTCGATGCCCATCCTGACCCAATAGAGTCATCTCTGCGGTGGAATGAGTTACAGGCCCAGAGGCAATTTCAGTTCCATCGACTGTGGTGATGACATCCGAAGTGGTCTTTTTGCAGAGAGATAGATTCATCCTAGAAGCCAACTCGTGGTCCACATAGTTTCCTATGGCCCCGCTATCAATGTATGCCCTCACTGCATGCATACGTGATGGCTGCCTTGGATCTATAAGGACCATTGGTATGATGAAGTGCGAGGTCTGAGTATCCTTCTTCAAGCTCAGCAAGCGGACCTCTACGCTTGTCGGGCGTGGTCGTTTCCCGAATCAGGCTGTTTGATTTTTATCAGCAACTCCGACTACTCTTTTAGATGTTTTTATAGGGCAATCCCGTAGAAAATGTCCTGAGGCCCCACAGTACAGACACAATTGCATCTACCGTCTTCTTTCTCTTTCCTTTTGAGTTAAGGGTCCCTTGACCCCCCCGATCTGCATCGGTTCTGATACATCTGTTCCTTTGAGGGTAACATTGGGTTTAACCATTACCTGATTCTCGAACTTAGCTCGATCAGCCTTTCTATTCTGAAGTCGGTGGTCTAACTGGACTACTAAGTCTATATATTCTGCACAATCCTGAGGTGGGTTCACAACTTGGGCCAAAACGTCTTTGAGTTCACCCCGAAGTCCACAATGAAATAATGTAATTCGTTTTACCTCTGGCCATCCGGTTTCCACCACTAACCTATTGAAAGTGGCGATATAGGTTAGTCGATCCTGGTTACCTTGTCGTAATGATAAAAGTTTGTTATCCAGGGCCTGTCCTTGTGAATGTCTGGCAAATAGTATTTCCATGCTCAATTGAAAACCTTGAAAATCCCGAAGAAGAGGGTCATCCTGGTTAACTAATGGAATTGACCAATCTGCTGAGCTGCCATTAAGATATGATAGTACAAAGGCTACTTTGGTTTGGTCATTCGGAAAAGCTCCAGGTCTGCATAAAAAGTGCAAGCGGCATTGGTTCATAAACACAGCGACCTTTTTTGGGTCCCCAGCAAAACGTTCAGGAGGAGCTAAAGGAATGCTCCCTGGTAGAACCACTTGCACAGGATTGCTCAATGAAACAGGAGTTGGATTCCCCCCGAATCCAGGTAATGTTGTTTGCCCAGCTTGGTTTTTCAGTAATTGTCTAGCAAGATCATCAGTGCGCTCCTTTGACACAATCAGTTCTCTCCTGAGGGCATTAGTCTCTTGGCGCGCGGAGTGCACTTCTACCCTAAGTTCCCCTAACAATAGGGCTAGTTGGTCGGTTTCTGAGGTTTCCATAACGCCCGGGTGGGGATTTGTAGATAGGCTTTGTGTTCGGTTACGCTCACCTGGCTCCCACAGGGGCGTCGGTCGGACCCGAACAGCTGCGGTCTCCACCCACGTGATGCGTAGTGCAGCGATGACTGACTGGATCTGCCCTCCTAATCTTGTCTGCTTAACCCGTAGAAATATTCTCCTGCAAGTGGAGAGATGGATTTAGCCACTTGTGGATTCAAGTGATGGCACCCCCACAGTCCTCCCCAACTAATCACCTCCGAAATGTCCTCACAGCAATCTCACCTTATATTCTTGAAAGATAAGCTCTCCATCCTGCGTGGATTTGCAGGGGCGCGTCGATTCCAGTTACTTCACTGGTTTGAAGGCTCGGGAGGGTTCCGGAGAGTATTGACTCTCAGGTTCCTGGTGAGGACCAGTAAGTATTAAGTTCATAGAGTTCAATATGTCCGATGTTCACTCTTGTTCCCCCCCCTTCCTTTCTTGTCTTGCAGCTGGCTCGTGAAAAAATGCTCTTGTGGCAGCTGGTGGCGCTCAGGTAAGAATCTGTATTACCCGGCGCTGTCCGGTAAATGCTGCACGTGGAAAACGTGTTGTTTTGTCTCTCTTTATAGATGCGGCACGTGAAAATATGGAGAGTCACAAAAGGATGCCTCCGGTGGTAAATCAGATAAGTCTATGGTGGTAAGAATTATATTTGTTGGTTCCCTCGGCTCACCTTGCGGTTTTCTTTTGTCTCCCAGGTGCCACAGTTTGCCGAAGAAATGATGGAGGCAGCGCCGACCCGAAGGATGCTGTGAAGACTGGTGAGTATGGCGCGGCGCTGCAGCTGGAGGTGCGGCGCGTGCAGAAATTATGTTCTTTACAGGTCCGGAGACGAGATGAATCCAGAATCAGGTGTGGAATAGAAATAAGTTTGTTTTCTAACCTTGTCCCTTTCTTTCCTCTTTGTTTTAGGAGCTCTGGATTCGAGGCGGGCGTGGCAGAAGACTGGATGCAGGTTGCAGGCATGGTGAGCGTTACGCTGCTGGATGCAGAATAACGCGAAGCCAGTGTTGCTGGTCGGGCGTGGTTTAAATAGCCTCAAAAGTAGTCCCAGGTAAGAAGTCCCTAGAACCACACCTGAGTAAAAAATAGTCCCTGTAGAAAAATAGTCCCTTTCAGGCTTCATGTTGGATTGGAGTCATTTGCAGCATGGTCTGCCTGAGGTAAGTAATGACTATGAGCCTGGCGCCTTAGGCGCCAGGACTGATTTCTACTATGAGCCTGGCGCCTAAGGCGGCAGGACTGAACCCAGATAGCTCCTAGCCGGGGCTGCTGAGGTTTTACTAAATGTCTAGATGCCTGCTCCCGGGGGTGATGGGCTTGGTCCGGATGCCTGGGGGTAGGCATCATGACAGGGACCCGGTAAGGGAACTCTTAGTAGGGCGGTAAGGGATTACCGGCACCGGTCTCCTTACCGGTGCCCGGTATCCCTTAGCGCCCTACTCGTAATGAGGCCCTATATCTTTTTGAAGTCATAGAGCTCCCCACACCCCATGACATGGAGGCTTCCAGCCTAGGGTCTTCCATGCCATGCGGAGGGCGCAGCCATCAGACTTCAAAAAGAAAGTTTCTTTTTGTAGTCACTCTGCCTTCATAAAGAAATTATTTCTGTTACAGAAATTATTTCTTTATAAATGCTGATTGAATTCTAAAAGGAAAAAAAGTTTTTTGTGAAAACAAATATTTTTCTTTTTTTTCTACAAGTGGAGCCCCCTCCCAGGACATGTGCTGGTGGGGCCCCCCGCATCGCGTGGGCTGGCAGGGGCCCTGTTACGCCATTGCTGGATGTACGTTGGCATACACTTTACTCTCTTGCAAAGGAGAAAGGTAATTTTTACTCTCTTAAAATCACATTTACTCTCAAAGTTTAAAAATAGGGAGTAAAATACTCCCACCTTAAATCTTTGTTTTGTTGAAAATTTTATTTTAGTTTACAGTATTTACAATTAAAACCTAAACATTATATGTTAAACACAAACTTCGCAGGAACATTCATATTCTCATTAATAAATTCCCCAAACCACCCACCCCAGGATTCACATCATAAGTCATTAATCAGTACAATGTAAGGAATTTCACCCAGATTTTTTCAAATAAAGCAAGTTTTTTTATCTTTCCGAAATATAACTCTTTCCATCTCTGCCAAATCATTAATTTCATCAATCCATATATCTATGGTAACTGGATTCACCGTCTTCCAACCTCTAAGTATTATTTTCTTTCCCACCATTGCTCCTCTAAAGATCATTTTTTTTTTTACACGTAGACATGTCCTCCAGCAATATATCGCTCCCTAGTATTAATGTTTTAAAATCAAAGGCAATCTTTCATCAAGAACATTTTTGCAAATTCTGCCATACTCAAACCAAAATCCCCTCACTCTAGTGCAGTTCCATAGCATATGTTCCAAGGTGCCAGTCTCATGGACACAAGCCCAGCCCAACAATCGGAACTGTCTGCCATTCCTCTTTTTTCTAGCCTTTCCGGAGTTCAATAGACCCTGTTCATGATCTTAATTTGGCGTAACCTCTCAGTCAAACTCAAAGAACAAAGTCTGATGTTCGTACACATACGTGACCAACGATCCTCATCAATGTTGCTCCCAATACGACTCCATTCCTCTCTCAACAAATCATTGCTTTAATATTCTCCTACAATCAAGCCATATACACGACTTACCAATCCACACGTTCCCACTTTTGGTTTTTGCCACAACAATTCCATGTTAAGTCTCATTTCCAAGTGAAGCTCAAAATCTTATCTGGAGCAATCAAGAAGGTGTTCAGTAAAAATAAAGCTCGTCTTTCAAAGATTTGCCATGAAATCTGACATGTAAAAAATGGGTTGGTTTATATGAATAGGCCAATTATCTTAACATCTTGCTGGAAGGTTTTGACAAAAGTAACCTTTATCCAAGTAGTGGTCTAAAAAAAGGATTTTCTTTTCAGGCGTGTAATATTTTGCATTGTGGGCCTTCTAGTTTTCAGGATGTGGAAAATAAGCAACAAAAATATGCTTTTGCTTTATCATGTAAGGATTCTTTTTTGTAATGATGTTTGTCAGGGCCACGGGTGTAAAGGATATGAAGTTCCTGTTTTTTCATTTTGGATTCTGGGACATGTAGTTTTTTTCTCTACCATTAGAAATGTAGGCAAATTTCAAGTCCCAGATTGCCAGGGTAATCAGGACTAGATGGCATTTTAAAGCATAGTCATGGGAAACCGGAGAGCTCTGCTCTACGAGACATTATTGTAGGCATTGAAATACAAACTTTAAATATTTGTGCCAAGTGGAGCTTGGAAGTTATGTGTTCAAGTGGTAAAACTGTTTGCGTGGCTTACAATCCCAGCTTCACTGTTTAACCACAGTTGTGATCCTTGGCAAATAAGGTAATCCCGTGTAGTCTAGAGGACTGGCCTCAGAAAAGCCATCATTATTTTTATTTATTCTTATTCATTTAAAATGTGTATAGCGCCCAGACTCAGAGGTATCACGGGTTAACTTTGTTCTCATTTCGCTACCAGTCACCAACGCGACATGGGTCACCCGGTGTCCTGCCCAAGAGCGACTGAGTGATACTTTGTGCTATGCCCTGTTATGCTATGTTATTGAATCTTATATAGCACATAGTATACCATAAAAAAGCAAGTGTCTACGTGTGTGTGTTTGTTGGGGTAAAGGGACAGGTAGAAGCCAAGAAGGTACCTTTATACTCAGTGTGCCATACATCAATATGCATGCAGCAATGATAGCCATTGGGTTAATGTGCCTACTGCTGAGATCTTTGTTTAGACTGCTGGCCACGGGTCCAATCCCCTCAAGTATCATCCTTTCGAGTTCAGGTTGGAGTGATGTCACATACAAATTAAGGGATCCTGCAATTAATTTGCTACACTTGTCTCCAGAATTCCTAGGGCCGGCCCTGCCATCAACCATAACCACAAAGGCGAACTGGTAGCTGGCACTGAAAGGCACCCAGAGATTGGGTGTGTGAAATGGGGAGAAGGGCAGCGGGACAGTAGCTCCTAGATAGAGGCCTCGAGCACAGATCTAAGTGCACAAGCAAGAGCCAATTAGGAGAGAGGAGTCTCGATGACAATGAGAAAGGAGGGCAATCAGGCCGATTCTTGGTGTTGAAAGCAGCAGGATTGGAATGGGAGGGAAGGTAGGAGAGTGGGGAATCTGAGATTGTAGGCACGGAAGAGAAAGCTGGGGGGCGTGGGGGAAAATGGCAGGGCAGGGGGAATGAGTGTCTGACTAGACTGGCACAGTTCGGTGCTCAGGGCTCTGTACCTTCTAGAATTATCGTGCAATGAGAGCCATCATAGGTTGTGTCTTGACAAACCAACCTCCCACCGCTGAGGCCCAAAACACCTGCCCTCATCTTGACCCCACTGCTCACCTCTGACCCCCAGCAGTCGCTTGTGACACAAGTGGCCGCGTCACCCCACTTTCTCTTGTGCCGTCACCAGCTGCTGGCCTATATATCCTGGGAAGAGAGACTGTGGCTTGAACACGGAGGAGAGGCACAGCTGACTCCACAAAACGAGGTCCTGTGCATGGGGCCGATGGGGGAGGAGGACAGAGGTGGAGCCGTTAGCCCCCTTACCTCACTCATTATACACAGACTTCTTTTGAGATAGGCTGTGTATAGAGGGACAGGGTGGACCATCGACCTAGCTCCCTGCGCTGCTCCTGGGTTCCCAGCTCCACCCTCTGGAACCCTCCCCCTGACGCTGCACTGTGGATGGCGTCACCATGTCACTAGGGCCTGTGTGTGCGCCACCCACTGGCCTGCACAAGATCCTCACAACATCTTAGGCGTCGTCTGCGCTGTGTGTGAATGCTGGATGTAGGGCCTCATACAGCCGCGGGTAGTAATGCCAAAACAGCCTCATTCCACGTTTCACTCAAAACACGCACTCGTCACCCATTCACTGACCAGTACTTCACTCACAGGTACGATAATTCTAACATGACCAGCAGGGCACCTGCAGCAGACAACACGGCACTCACAAACTCAAGGGACAACAACACAAGCACGACTGTCCATAATTCGGGTGTAAACGGATAGAAGGAAATGCGTATTCCAAGTGGATTTTCTGAAACACAACCGGCATTTGGTACTGTAATTGGGTAGATTTTCTCAGATTACCACCAGTGGTAGTGGTAATAACCACCAAGCTGTTATGAGGCCCTTTGGTGTGGGCCATGAATGGTGTGAATGAGTGCCTGCTTCTGGATTTACATAGGATCCAGGCAGGATGTGTGCCTGAGGCAACTCTTTTCTTTGCCTGACATCAGTGGTCTTGAGCTTCTAGTTCTTGTGGGTCGGGTTAGATCATACCCAAGACCTCTGCATCGCGGTCAGTGCTTGAGAACTGAGCTGGACCCTGGCTTTCAGTGCACGGAAAGCCCGGCGTCATCCCTGATGAGTGAGGTGTGAATGGTGTGAATGTCCAGTAGCAGATGGTCAAACCTTGTCGTGGTGCTACTGCTCACAAGGGATATCCTTGTGCCAATTGACCAGTGTGCATTGCAAGAATGTGTTATTTCCTTAAACTGATTTCAAACCCAGGGATTTCGAACCCATGGACATCCTGAGCAGGGGCCACCTTAGTGTCAGCTGAACCTCCATTTTCCCAAAGAATACCCCCACATTTAACCTTTGAATGTCCTTGACTTGGCCAAAAATATCCTATGCTTGTCCCTGGAAGAGCCCTCAATTTCTCCTGAAACTGCCAAACGTTGTCCTTGAACTCTGAACTTGCCCATGAAATTCCCCCTATTTCCATGAAATTATTTTTTGTCTAAACTGTTCGACACTTAGAAATAAAATGGCTTTCACTGCAATGATATATGCAAATTGCCCAGGCTGACTTCCTAACTGATGGTCCATCTCAGGTTATTCTGGGCACCTTCACCTTGGCTACCTCCTCCCCCAGGGCTCCAACCTCTCCTCCTAGCTCTTTAACACTTATCTTGCTCCTCTGGTATGCATCTTTTTCATCCTTCTCAAACTTCCAGTGGTACGCAGACAACACTCAACTTCTTCAAACTTCCTGCTGACCCCCTTGTTTCTTCCATCATCCCGGACTGCCTATCTGCTATCCAGTCCGGTGCCCTTCCAACAATCTGCCTCAATGCCAGCAAGACCGAGAGCCTTCCTATTGGGAGCCCTGCTCCCTTTCTTCCCCTCACTCTGGCCATCCTCTATGGGCTCTCCCCCATCTCCTTCATCCGAAGCCAAAAACCTTGGGAGTCAGCTTCGACTCCTCTCCTTCCTCCCTCACAGTCAGGACATTGCCAAGAAGTCCAACTTTCAACTCTTCCTTCAAAGGAATTCTCCCTTTCCACACTTTCCCCGAGAAGCTCAGTGTTACCAGAGCTCCGGTTCTCTAGGCTCGACTACTGCAATAGCCTGCTCTTGAATCTTCTCTCTTCCTCTCTACAACCCCTCCAGCTAATCCGGAAAAGGGCAGCAAGACTTATCCTTGGCCTCAAGCCCAGGGACCGCATCTCTCCTGCACTAAAAACTCTTCACTGGCTCCCGGTTGCTAAACGGATTATAGACAAATCCCTCTGCATCATCCACAAGGCTGTCTTGGGCTCGGAACCACTATCACTAAATATTCTCCCTCTAGACCTCTTTGTGTGTGTGAAGCGTTTTGCTAAACAGGGCCGCAGGCCGATCTCTTTCTTCAGCTCCCTCTTGTGGAATATGCTCCCCCCACCTCTTCGTCTGGAGCCGGACCTCCTCAAATTCCAGAAGCTCCTTTTAACTCCCTTCTTCCCTCTACTAACCTCAGTCGCTACGATTGGTGACCAGGGCCCTTATGGGTCCTCAGGGCCTTGGCCTCCCAAACCCAATCACCTCAGCTTCTGCCTACACACAGCACTTGCCTCGGCAACCACTCCTCGGCAACCACTGGCCTACCCTCACTGTAGGCCTGCACCTACCCACTTATTGCAGCTCAATGCTCCATAGCACTTCCTATCTTTGCAACTTACATCTGCTGCTCACCCATGAGCAGACATTCCAGCACTTACCACCACTCCCCCCTCTTCTCTCTTTGCACTTGCACGTTCTGAATACTCACAAGGCATAGTAGGTTCATCTTTATTCCCCAGTGTATATATTATTGTCCATCCCATGTTCCCTCCCTGTTGCCATGTGGGCGCTTTGAAATACAATTGCTGTAGAACCGGCTAACCTGCACAATAAATAAACAAAACAATGCTATCACTTGTCCGCAAATGCCCCTCACATGTACTTAAGACCCTCACTTGTCCTCGAGAATTCTCCTGACATTCACAGCATATCAACCTTATCTTACTTTTCATTTGTATATTTTGTGAACAAGGCATAGTGCATCAGTGTTCACCACAACAGACTGAATTTACCTACTTAAAATAAAGCCATGCAAAAAATACAAGTAAAGACATCCCAGAAACAGGAAATTGTGTTAAAAAATGGACACATGTTTCTGCCCTAGGATTCAGTTTATTAGGGTAAAACAGACCTCCAACCAGTCTTGAGTGGATCTCTAAATGAAAGGTACTGAGGAAGAGTTCTGAGTGAGTGGTAACATCTTTCAGAGATTGAGAGAAGAAAATTGAAGCATGGTTCTGTTCATACATGTTCTACCCTGATGCACGACAGGAGCAGAGCCAATGATGCCCAGAGCCAAGAGGCCAGAGAGACTAGGAGGGTCAGTGACAGATAATTCTAATGCTCTACCTGCCAGAAAAGGTCTCATGTTCCATTAAGTTTCCTTCACTTGTCGAAGAAATGCTATTGTCTGCTCATAGCATGCCCTCATCTGTCCCCTGAGTGCACTCCCTTGCCAAGGAAATGCCCCGCACTTGCCAAGGAAATTTCCCTTCTTTGACCATGGGATGACCTGCATGTCTATGAAATGTTCGCACTTGCCCATGAAATGCCCTTTCAATTGTTACATTGTTACATATTTCTCCCAATGGGAAAGATGTGCTAGAAGGACACACAGATATTGTCGGAGTTAGCTTAATGTAATTTCAAAGTCTGAACACACAGTCCCTTCCGGCCACACCATTCAATGCCTCTCTGCTGAGAGTAGCTGCCCAATCAAAAGATAGCTTCCAGACCCATTGTTCAAAGGGCTCTGTCACGTGGTCACACAATGATCTCATGCAGCAGGGCCGCCCTAAACCAGCAGGAGTCAGCCCTGGAAGCTTTGCTGCTGCAGGACAACCTGCTCGGTTTCACGTAGTCCATCTGTTCCTACTGAACCTGTCCCAACACTCATCCTCACTGCGTCCCTTCCACCCTTTCCCACTAACTAGTGCCCAAAAAGCCTCAGGTTATGGCCAGAGTGCACAAAACAGCACAAATGCCAACCCTTATCACTTAGTATAGTTGTTGACTTTTTTCCGATTATGAGGTTGAGAGGAGGGAGTGACCAGAGGTGTGACAGGATATTTATCCATTGGGGGTCTGCTTGATGCTGGTGTCCAGACATTTGGTCGACCTAAAACTGGTCGAATGACATTTGGTCGATGCAATTTGGTCGAAAACCAAATGGTCGAATTTTTTTTTTAATTATATATTTATTTTTCGGGTTTTAGTTTTTTCCAAAAATGGGTTTTTAGAAAAAAAAGGTGAAAATAAAAAAAAAAAAATCGACTATTTGGTTTTCGACCAAATTGGTTCGACCATTTGTCTGGTCGACCAATTTTTTTCGACCAAATGTCTGGTAACCTTTGATGCTGGTATCTAGGGATCAGACACAACCCTGATTGGATGAATGCTCTACAGCATGGGTCCCCAACCTTTTGTGTGCAATGTGCAAAATGTGCATATCAATTGAAATGATAAGCAACAGCCATTCTTCGGCAAAACATTGGCATTCAGTGGGCGGAAAAACTATTGCAACACAAATTGGAAATGTAATAAACTCTAAGACTGCTAATGGAACATTTTAATTTGCAGTACTTAACCGTTATCTAGGCAATGAGCAATTCTAGTAAAGAAAATGTGTAAGGCCTTTAACTTCATTTAACGTTAAGTGGCTGTTTACAGGAAATGTTGAGGAAATTGAGTGGTCAGTAGGACATTTTTAGACAGATAGGTCCAGTCATGTTGTTAAAAAATATAGGACTAAATAAACATTACCAGTGGCTTCAGGTTCTCGGGCAAAATATTTATACCAATGGCAGGGGTAGGCACCACAAAGATGATGTCCGACAGCCAGAGGGGCTGTTGGCGATGCTTAAGTTTGACAATGAGGCATTGGAAAGAATTACTAATTCACAATAAATTAATATTCTCTTAGAACTGTTGAACCATTCTCTTAGAACTGTTGAACCGCTCAGTGGCCACAGTGGCCACACAGGAAAGTGTCAGTTTGTTTGAATCTGTGGTTGAAACAATCTGGGACAGAGTTATTGGCAAATGCCGTCCCTCAGTTCAAAAGATCTAGGTTATGCAAAGAGATGCCTCATGGTTCAATGCAGAATGTCAAATCTAAAAATAAAATTGAACCAAGATTGAGTCGTGTCCAAAAGGGATTTTACAGATTAATTAGTGGCAAACATTGGTTAAAATCTTGAGCATTTGACGACCACTTCATAGAGGAATGCGGTGGTGTTAACTAGGTATTTCGATTGATTATTGGCTTGTTAATTTAAACCTATTAACAGTAACTTAATCGGATTTGACTATTCCTTTGGAAAAATCTGGCATGCATTTGCCTTATCTGCCCATTAGCCAAGTGCCCGATGGGCAGAGTATTAAATTGTAATTGTAAATTATGACAATTTTTCCATTAGGACACTGGGCCTCATTACATGTTTGGTGGTATCCCACTGGTAATTCCAGGCCGGCAAACTTGGAATGAACCCAATGTAATAATAAATATAGGCGACACTGAACATAATATTTCTGATAAATATAATGCATGGAATGCATGGTGCCATCAAACAAAAACCTCAAAAAGCAGTGCATGCAAATTATTTAATAAAGCAAAGTTGTGTATGCATTCTGCTCATTTGTCCATTATGCTTCTACTAGCTGTACAAAGGAACAGAACATCACCATTTTCTTCAGGACACAAACATGGGAACATGGTTCAATTATTTTCCTTATGAATACATTGTCAGCTGGGCAACAGATCTGAATATGATAGGGTTTTAACAATGACACTCTTATGATAAATAAGGACATTTACAGAAAAAGAGTGTCCATAATGGCAAAAAACGTCAAACTTGTATCTACAAAAATAAGCCAACTGGAACTACAGCAGGCTCATTGGCCAACATTCTCGCACAGTCCAGGACTCTGTCCTGGCTATACTGCTACTGAGGTCTTATCCTTTCGGCAGTTCCTTCTAGGCCTCCACACCATGGCCCAGAGCAACTGGCGAGCAACTGTTTAGGGTGCCGCATGCAACATGTTGCTCCCAAGCTACACGTTAGGGATCACATCTCTACACTAACTATGCAGATGATACCCAAATCTGTATTCCCAGATCTGGCAACTACATTACCGACACTAACTCACTGAATACAATCTACCAAAGTATCCAGGCCTGGATGGCTATGCACTCGTTGTGCCTCAACAACGAAAAAACAGAGCTGATGCTCGTTGGATCGCAAAAGCATCTTAGCAAACTGGACAAGGCCTACACATCTTTTACTATAGATCATAATTCAATCCCATCCCAGTCTCCAAAGAGGTAAAACCTTGGGAGTATATCTGGATGCATCCCTCACTCTAACCAGACAGGTGAATGCAATATCCTCATCCTCAGCCTATACAACTAAACTTATCAATGCATGCAGACGCTTCCTAAAAAAGACCACAGATCTGCGGCCAGAAGACGGGTCAGCTGGCTCCCACTTCACGATCGAATACAATTCTAAATCCTCACACTAACTCACAAATGCTTATCAAACACTGTACCTAAATACCTTGCCAACACATTCAAGAAAAGACAATCGATTAGACCGACTGGAGCCGTCTACGCTCAACGCCAAAATTCAAACTGCAGAAAGCAGGGGGCTGCAGCTTCCCTGTAGTAGCAGCAAAATATTGGAATACCTTACCTCTTCACCAAAGGGCCGAAACATCCCTCTGGTCCTTCTGCAAAAGCCTCAAAACCTGTCTCTTCACACAAGATGCATAACCACTACTACACATTGGAGCTGTCCCCCTGGCTCTGCCACTGCTGGTGCCCATAACTCGAAACAATCTACAAAATAAAACAAGAATATGCTTGTAACAAATACAGCGCAGACAGCATAAACCTCTTCTATATGCCGAATTCAGGAACCAACTGCACTTGAAAAACCCTAATAACTACATACTTGTTCACTCACTATTGGTCATTTCTCCGCTTTCCCCCAGCCCGTCTTGATGCCCTAACCCGCACCCATCTCACTACTTGCCCTGGATACATGTGAATCAGTTATGGTTTATTGGACAAACAACCAGAGCAAGTGCTAGGCAAGAGCAGCATGTGCAGCTCCACTTGGCCTCGCGCTCATGGGTCCCGCGCAGAGGCTGACCCTCTCTTTCCCTGGGAGAAAGACGGTCAGCCTCTGACAATCTCCAGCGCTGTAGTCAGTAGAGGCTCCCGCCATCATGCGGCTGTATGACCCTTCTCGGCCAGGTCTGTCTTCTTTCACAATGTAAACACACATCAAAAGAGGGCAATACTTTTGTTCTCATTGTGAAAGAATCCAGGACAGGCTGAGAAGGGTCCCAATCCCAGTCTCTGAAGTTTCAAAGCTCAGGCTGATTGCCCTGGGACGTCATTTCAGCAAAATGCCTGGGTTAGCAGAAGTGACATCACACAACCCTTGACTTCTGATGACATCACAGGAAGTGATGCCATTTGACCCCATCCCGAGGTGACATCAGGGGAAGCAATGGAACACAATCTTTCGCCCCTTGACAAACCAGGAAATGGCATCACATAGCATTGTTCCTGAGTACATTACGATGAATATGGTTACGATATCACTGTAATGCGATATACATTTCATACAATAATGAATCACCATATGTATCGTTATTATCAGTGTGTATAGGCCATATTACCAAATTAGAATGCAAGCAGACGTCCAAGGCCAAATGATAATGATGTTTTATTATATAACACTTACGCTTAAGCCCTATATATAGAACAAACATACAATATCACCCAACCTGTGTTGGTACTCATTTATAGACCTCAGAAGGATGAAAGGCTGAGTTGGCCTTGCCGGAATTTGAACCTGCAACCTGCAGATCACACACACATCGCAGCAGCAAGCGCTCGACCCACTGAGCTATTTTACCAGCTATAGATATCTGACCGGCTATAGTAAAATGAGCAATTACATGTCTGAATGTTCTCAAAGTCAGAAAGTAAGTTACTCTCTATAGTGGATACCAATAAACTGGTAACAGATTTAACAGCAGCCCAGTTCATCTGCAGGTCTGGTGCAAAGTTGGCCACATGTCAAGCCTGCGTGGATCTACTTTTCAGGCTTCAGAGGTTGCCAAAATACATACCATTGGGACGGTTCATAACTGTGTATTATAGAATTTAGAGTAGAGCAGGAAAAGCAGCGCACTTGCATGTGATCCCGTACTCTGGGCACTCGTTACCTCATACATGAAAAGAAAAATCCTGAACAGCATACCAGGGAGATAGGCAGGACTCCAGATAAGGTGCATACTAGGCCTTTTTACGCATGTAAATCTTGTAAATATGACAGCGTTATTATTTTCCTTTGTACATTTACACACAAGTTTAGAGCAGAGGGCAGTGCAAAAATAAGGTTACTTGACAGAAACCAGAAGGCTTCTTTTGATTTTTATCTACACAGTTGTAATTGCAAGCTGTGCATAAAAGCCTCTGAAACAATGGGCCTCATCACGAGTTGGGTGGTAATGGTGGCGGTATTACCGCTGTGGTATTAGCCCTACCGCCAACCCCCCGGCGCTATTAGCGCCGGATCACAGGTTTGGCGGTAATGGAATTCCCCACTCCCCACTGAGCCCATTCGGGAATGCCCCATTCCCCATTGGGCTCAATGGGGAATTTTCGCGCTCTTACCGCCGGCGGATTTTCCGCCGGCGGTAATAGCGTGAATTTTCGGCGGATTTCCCAGCAGCTCAGAGTTGGGGAGAAATCCGCTGAAGCCCTGATTTGGCGAATCCTTAAATCCAGTGGTAATACCGCGACCGCTGGATTTAAGGGTTACCGCCAAACTCGCGATGAGGCCCAATGTATTTCTCTGAAGCCTTTCAAAAAAAGAAACTGCACACTGTGATGAAAGGGACTGCTTCATTCCATTCAGCTTCTGCTGTGATGCTGGAGCAAACTGTGCATATTGATTTTCCTAGCTTTTTAGGATTGGAAAATTAATAAAATGGAAAACTAAGTTGCAATTGAGAATTAATATTTTGTAACAAATTATGCATTTTTCCAGTGAAAGCAAACCAGTTTGTTTGTTTGTTTGTTTGTTTATTTATTTATATAGCGCTCTTGACCCGGGGGTATATATGCGCTTTGAACATCAGGTTACAGGTAAAAGACAATAGTACAGTATTGATAGGGCATAGATAATAGTATTCAAACAATATACATAAAATTGGACATTCGGAGTGCATACATGTGTGGTAGGACAGTTATTTGTTGGTTAACCAGGAAATGACCTTGGTTCTGAAGGGTTGGAAGGTAGGTGTGGATTTAATATCCAGTGGGATGGAGTTCCAGAGTTGTGATGCCAGGGTTGGGAAGCTGGATCCTCCAGCTCTTTTGAGGGAGTATTTGGGAACTGTTAGTTGTAATGAGTTGGACGATCTGGTGGTTCTGGTGTTCTGTCTAAGTGTAAATTTGTTCGAGAGGTAGGGTGGGGCAAGATGATTGAGGGCTTTGTAAGTAAGGCATATGGTTTTCAAATCAATTTTCTGTTGGATGGACAACCATTTGCAGGCAGTTCTGGTGGCGGAGATGTGTTCCCTTCTAGGAATATTGAGGGCGGCACGGAGTGCGTTATTTTGTAAAACTTGCAATTTATTGATTACTGTTTTGTTGGCACCTACATAGAGGCTATTACAGTAATCCAGTTTAGATTGAATGAGTGCTCTGGCTAGGATGAGACAGTTGCTAGGGGAGATCAGTGGTCTGCAGGCCCTGATAAGTTTACCGGTGTAGGCAGTGGCTGAGGCGGTCATGTTGATTTGTTTAGCTAGGTTGATGTTCGTGTCTAGGTAGAAACCGAGGGTTTTTACGCTCTTGGCAATGGGTATGGTGTTACCGTCAATAGTGAAGCTAGTGTAGCCGGGACAGAGTTTACTGATAGTGTTCGGTGAGCCGACAAGAAGCAATTCAGTCTTGTCATCATTCAGGCATAGGCCATGTGTGGCCATCCATGCCTGAATGATGGAAAAGACTTCGTTGATCCATTTGGCGTCCTTGTTGTAGTTGCCTGATAAGGTGAGGAGTATCTGGGTGTCATCTGCGTAGTTAGTATAGGTGACACCCAGATTGTCCAGCTTGTCGAATAAGGGCTTGGTGAAAATATTGTAAAGGGTAGGTGAGACACAGGATCCTTGTGGGACACCGCAGGTGATGGGGATGGGGTCAGCCGCTGCTAGGGGGGAGAAGACCCGCATGGTTCTGTTGTCCAGGAAGGATTGGATCCATGTGACTGCAGAGTGGGAGAAGTGTGCTGCCAGAGATAAATGGTTGCACAGGATTTTATGGTCGACCAGGTCGAAGGCAGCGGAGAGGTCAAGGAGTAGAAGGATGGCAGCCTTGTTTTTGTCTTTGAGTTCGTCTATCTGGCATTTGAGATCAACAAGGGCCGTTTCTGTCCCGTGTTGTGGTCGAAAGCCAGATTGGCGAGTTCCTAGTAGGTGATTGGCCTCAAGGTAGTCCTGGATTTGTAAATAGGCCACTCTATCCAAGATTTTTAGTAGGAATGGGACGGTGGTAATGGGTCTGTAGTTCGTGGGGATGTCAGGGTTGAGAGTAGTTTTTTTTAGTAGCGGTAGGACCCAGGACTGTTTCAGATTGCTGGGGACCATGTTGTTGGCGAAGGACAGGTTTATTAATTTGGTGATAAATGGGGAGAGATCCCTAGCTGCATCTTTTATGATCTGTGCGGGGCAGCTGTCCCCCTTGCAATTCGATGGTTTAAGGGATGCTATAATTTTCTGAACCTCCAATATGGATACCTTTTTGAAGGTGAAGCCTGAATTAGTGGCAGTAGGTGGAGGGGGCGTGGGGAAGGAGGTGGGATCGAGAGTGAGTTGTTGTCGTTTGTTGTTGATTTTAGTTTGGAGCCCTGAGATTTTGTTAGCAAGGGCATTCTGGATCCCTGTGCACCAGGGTTTATCCTTAGTGCAAGCGTCAGTGGGGGTAATGGGGTTTTCTAATTCCTTTAGTATGTTAAAGAGCTCCTTAGTACTGGAGCTTGCCTGGGAGATCCTAGTATTGAGAGATTCTTTCTTGGCCCGTATAATCTCATTTTTGTAGAGGGTGGAGATGTTGGTGAGATTGGTTCTGTTATTTATAGAAGGCACTAATTTCCAGAGTGCTTCAAGTTTGTTTTTTTGTTGGTTTTGAGCTCCGGGGTGAACCATGTGTTCAGGTGCGCTTTGGGTATTCCTTTGCGCAGTTTCAGTGGGGCAATGATGTCAATGGCTTTGGCCATGGACTCATTGTAGGCGTTGACCAGTTGGTTCAAGTCCGTTGTGGCGGGTAGTGCGTTTAAAGTAGGGATCACCAGAGGTATTAGGGCTTCCGCTGTGATATTGCTCTTTTTCCTAGTAGGGCAGGCAGGTGCCATGATAGGCCTTTTATGTGCTGAGTTGCTGGTAAGAATGCCAAACGGGAGGAGGTGGTGGTCAGTCCAGATAAGTTGTGTGGGATCTTTCGTAGTAATGTTGCAGTTAAGGGTAGTTATCCAGTCAAGGATTCTGCCTTTCGAGTGGGTGGGTTTGGAGCAAAGTTGTTGGAGGCCATGCTCCTCTAATGCCAAGGCCAGGGCAGTGGCTGAGGTGTCTAGGGGGTCGTTAAACCCAAGGTTAAAGTCTCCGAGTATAATCAATTGTGCTGAAGGTTTGGAACTTTCAGCAACTAGTGAAGTGATGTCTTCCTCAAATGAGCCAGGAGGGCCCGGGGGTCGGTAGATTAAGTGCAGCGTAATAGTACTTTTAGGGGAGGTTTGAAATTTGACTGTAATGTGTTCACAGGATTTGAGTGGGGGAGCAGAGGATAGTCTGATGTCAAGCGTGGACTTAAAGATGATAGCTACGCCGCCACCTCGAGCGTTCGGTCTATCTGCTCTAAGGATGGTGTAGTTATCAGGTATGGCTAGGGTAAGAGAAGGACCTGCAGCATCGTGCAGCCATGTTTCGGTTACCGCAAGGAAGTCCAGGTTGTTTGTTAGAATAATGTCAGCGACTTCTGAGGCATGGGCGACTAATGATCTGACATTTAGGAGAGCTCCTTTAAGACTGGGATGGATAGTGTTGATGGGTGTTACAGTGCGAGGGATGATCTTATTGAGTGATTTGGTAGGGCCTTTGCTAGGTCTGTGGTGGGTTCTGGCGCCAAGTCTAGAATTCCGATCGGAGGGGATGAGGGTAGTGTTACGGGAGTTGGTTAGGTTAGCTAATGTAGAGGTGTTGTAGTCAATGGTAGGGCAAGATGCTCTCATGTTGATGGGGTTCTGCTTATAGACAGCTAGGTGTGTGTTAGCTGCGACATGCGGAACGTGTGCATGTCTATGGGTGGGAAGGGCGGACTTGGTATCCGGGGGGAAGGCTAGTGTGGTGGGCAGGAATGGTGTAGGGCAGGTGATCGGGTGGTGTCTTGGGCAGGCGGGTCTGACTAAACCATTATTATAGGCTAGGTAACAGTATTGCACAATTGTATTTTGAAGAGTTCCCGTGCTGTGTGCATAATCATGCCGAGGCAGATCATTTTTGCACTTATATTTTAATTCACTCTCTAATTATAAAAACTGTGTAAAATGAGGACTATGTACGGTCTAGTTTACATCCATTCAACCTTGCAGTCAATGGGGTTAATTACTATAAAAGGTCAGTGGTAGCAGAGTCTTTGTTCAAGGATTAGCGATTGTCATTACACCAATCACAGTTGTTCCAGCCT
Organism: Ambystoma mexicanum; assembly: GCF_040938575.1. Classification (NCBI taxonomy): domain Eukaryota; kingdom Metazoa; phylum Chordata; class Amphibia; order Caudata; family Ambystomatidae; genus Ambystoma; species Ambystoma mexicanum. Next base: position 763,331,218 of record NC_090921.1, on the reverse strand, counting down.
CTCAAATCTTCAAGGCTACAATTAAAACATCCAAAACATGACTCTCCAGGAAGTGCAAGCGCTGTTCAAAAACAAACAAATGAAAGTTACATTTCTAATTGAAATAGAAACTCAGCAAAACCTGTCCTTGTGATAATTCAGATAGGAATTTAACTTTATGTAGCCCTTCATACATAGTTCGTCCAAAATCTAGGCACTGTGATTATTATACCTCAGTAGATACTCAGTTTACTGACCTCTGAAGGATGTTAGCCAATAAGATAGCTCAGCTGGTTGAGCACTCATTACTGTGATCTGTGCGTGAGCTGTAGGTTGCCGGTTTGATTCCCGGAAAGGCCAACTCAGTCTTTCATCCTTTCAAGGTTGCTAAAGGAGTACCGACTTCGGTTTGGTGATAATTGTGATAAATACGTTCTATGTACAGTGATTTGTCAAAAGCGCTATATAAATAACCATTTGACCATGAGATTAGATATAGAATTTAGCACAGAGTCCTTGCCTCTCTGCACTGTTGTGTCATAACATTGGCATGCCATTAGGTAGTAATAGATCCAGGATATGAGGAGATTCATTAAACATCAAAAGACAATTCTGCTATCAAACCTCAAAACACAGAATCCAATTCATGCTTGCTTTACCAAGTAATTGGCTAGACTTTCTAAACAAAATGATTATTTGAATACGTCGTTTTTACAAAAAAACAGTACATCCATATCAATAATTTTCACCTAAAATCAAATTATCATACACTTCTCACATCTGAAGCACCTCCTTTAAAAATTGCAACAAATCAAAATGAATCCATAATCTTCCCCCACTAATTGCGACCAAAAAATCTCTGCCACTTGGCAGCGTTTTGCGGCTTAGCAATCACCCAGAAATTTTGTTCGACACTCTGTCAACCCCTTACATTCCACAAAAAGATGCCACAGCGATTCAACTTGGTCAACATGATTACAAAACCGACACATTTTGGTTTTAGACATTCCATATTTCAGCAGAACCTCATTTGTGGGGAGCAAGTTGAACCACAGCCTCATGAACTGAGATCTGTACCACAGCAATGGAAACAACCTTAGCTATTTAAGTCTCTTGCCATAGGCCTTTGATTCATTCCATAGGCCCTGTTGCCATCTATAGGACGTTCTCCCCGCCAGCGTGGCAAGCCAATCATGCTCCCAAATTTTAAGCTTGACTTTTCAGGGATTAGCCAACAAGCACTCACTGCTTAAACCCAATGAGGTCAGTAAGACTCAACATTTCATCTCTCATTGACTCAGCACAAGGATTTCCAATGGAGAAGCCGCTGGCACCAAAAGGCATTTCCAATAGAGTGAAAGCACCTTCCAAGTGGTTCGGGCAGAGAGAAATAAGGCCTCACTCGTACCTAATGATAGACGTGGGCACGAGATCTGGCAACCTTAAGACTTTTCTCCAAAATAGCCCCTCAAAGGAGGCCCAGATCTTGAAGGATGTAGATACAAAGGCTTCCGCACCATAAATCCTTCCCCTCATAAAAGGCAATCAATGGGTCTAATGAGAATTTACTACATTTTCTGTGCAACACTATAGCTTGGGACGTAAGCATGGCCCACTTTTTTTTTTAAGGAAAGACATCTTGGGCCATCACCAAGTCTATTGTTAATCAGTGCGCCCAAATAAATCACAGATGAAACCTCTAGCAAGGCAACATGTTCTAAAAACCACTTAACCCTGACATGCCCCGTCCTTGTTTCTACATCCAAAAGTCAAGATCATAGTTTTTTCAGAATTGACTTCTAACCCATTTTCCTTCATGTAGACATTCAGTGCTTTTAAGGATTGCTGCAATGCGATGTGAGTCTGGTCCTCAAGGACCAAATCATCGGCAAAGAGCAATCTACCTAGCTTTCCCAAGCCTCATTTGGGGGGGACGGCATTAACCCCATTCAATGCAATGGCAAGATCTGATGGGGACAAAATGAATAGGGTCTGGGCAAGGGGACATCCTTGCTTCAGGCCCATTTCCATCGGAATTGGGTCTGTTAGCAAGCATTCAACGTTCAGCCTAATTTTGACACTGGTATCCTAATATAATTCTCGGATAGCCACTAGCAGGTTAGCTGGACAATACCACTCCTGCATTTTGTTCCACAGCAGTTCCCTGTCTATATTGTCAAAAGCCTTCTTCATATCAATAAAGGCCATATATATCTTCGTTCCCTTTTCCCAAGCCATTCCCTTAAGGATATTCAAAAGGAGTAGATTTAGGTCTGTACCTACCCCCTTAGTAAAACCAGTTTGTCTGGGGTCAGCTCTAACCATAGAGACTATCCAGTGCTGCAAGTGTGTTAACAACATTCCCCCAAAGATCTTATCCATTGCATCCAATAAGGCAATGGGGCGGTAGTTGCCAGGGTCGAACCTACCTCCCCCCCTTATGAATAGGAACTGCTACTGTGGTTTTCCAGGAGTCAGGGATAGTGTCAGACCTCCAGATTTTATTAAATAGGGAGTGCATAATTAATGCCCATTCTTCCAGGCCTCTTTTAAGATCATATTAGTGAGGCCATCCGGTCCTGGTGCCCTAAACCTGCTAGCCTTCTTGATAAGCACGATCAAATCTTCCACTTCAAAGGTCAGACACCACCCATCCCCCTTAGACTCTGGCCTGGGCGTGCTAACTCCCTCCCCATTACCAAATGTGGCCCCATAATGTCGTTTCCAAATATCTGCAGTTATCATGTTAGCCATCAGCAACCTAGGACAACTTCCCTGTTGGTTTAACAAATCCCATGTTGCTCTCCAATCCTTTCTCAGTATTGCTTGAAGGATAGCCTCTGAGTCCCTCTGGAGTAGCAAGGGTTTATGTGCCACCAGCCAGTTTCTATATTTTTGTTTTCTACTAGCAATTTGCCTACTGAGTGTTGGCCCACCCTTTTTTTGAGTGATCTAAAATCATTCCTCACACTATTCTTTTCTCTAGCTACTGCTCCATCGTAAATTTGAGGATGGGGATTGCTCCTATTTTTAGCGGGATTGGTAGAAACTCTGAAAGCATGTAGAAGCTGAACATAGTTGACCCCCTCCCTTTCACCGCCCAATTTATCAAATTCTTACTGCAAACCACTAACATCGTTTCTTCCTAATCTCAGCCTATTTACTCCATTGGAAATCTCAACTAAAAATGTCCAAAACTCGTTCTGTCCTCACCTAGTCGAGAAATGTAAGGACAGCTTCAAGATTGCGTGATCACTGCACTTTATCTGACATACCTTCTTAGACGAAACTCGCTTACCAAGGGCAGGGCAGATGGATATATAATCCAAGGTAGAGGAAAGAACACCGTTAGACCAAGTGTAGAGCGCATTTCGTTAACGCCCTCAACCATTGAGAGG